>NC_137340.1:4905713-6105713 GCF_965287045.1 Carcharhinus amblyrhynchos | reverse complement strand
TTTTCTCAAAAATCATCTGTTCCTGCCCGTTACTCATGGTCTGTGCGGTGAGAATTGCCACGTTCATTCCCGGTGACCCCGGAGCTAAATAATTCTTGACAAAGTAAACAGGCTCCAGATGTTACTGCACTGCTGGACGGATACAGCTAATTGTTGTACATTTGCTGATTCACTGCAGATTCTCGTTCGAGAACCGCACCCTCCATCCTCCAGCCCATTCACACTGCTGATACGGGAGGTTCTGTGCTGTTTGTAAATTAATTTATATATGCAAATGCCAGATGTTGTTGTACAGATGTGGAGAAATCTTCCTTAAAAACAGCAAATCCACTTTGAAAATCTGCATTGGCCGTGTCCCAGAGGGCAGGGAGGGTTTTATTTTAATTAATTTGTGCCACTGTCTGGGCCAGCATTTATTGCCCTTGAACTGAATGGTTTGCTAGACCATTATTTAAGAGTCCACCACATTGCTGTGGCTCTGGAGTCACAGACTGGGTAAGGACGGCAGATTTCCTTCCCTAAAGGACATTAATGAACCAGATGGGTTTTAGGACAATCAACAATGGTTTCATTGTTATCATCAAACTTTTAATTCTCGATTTTTATTCAAGTTCATCATCTGCCATGGTGGGATTTGAACTCAGGGTATTACTCTGGGTCTCTGGATTACTAGTTTAGTAACCACTACACCACTGCCTCCCCAGGTGTATCATTCATTTTTTTTTTACTCTTTCATGAGATATGAGCATTGTGGGCAAGATCAGCATCAGGCAGAGGGAAGAAGCTGTTCTTGAGTCTGTTGGTACGTGATCTCAGACTTTTGTGCCTTTTTCCTGAAGGAAGAAGGTGGAAGAGAGGATGTCCAGTGTGCATGGAGTTCTTGATTATGCTGGCTGTTTTTCCGAGGCAGCAGGAAGTCTGAACGGAATTCATGGATTGGAGTCTGGTTTGTGTGATGGACTGGGCTATGTTCACAACCCTTTGTAGATTCCTGTGGTCTTAGGCAGAGCAGGAGCTATACCAAGCTGTGAAAGGATGCTTTCTATGGTGCCTCTGTGGATTTTGGTGAAAGTCGTAGTGGACAGGCCAAATTTCCTTAGCCTCCTGAGAAAGTAGAGACATTGGTGGACTTTCTTAACTATAGCGTGGCGGAACCAGGACAGGTTGTTGGTGATCTGAACACTTAGAAACTTGAAGCACTCGACCACATCCACTTCATCCCTGTTGATGTAGACAGGGGCATGTCCTCGACTACAATTCCTTCTGGACACTTGTCCGTTTTCCCACGTCTCTATCTGTCACATTTGGAGGAACGGTATTAGTACTCTGTGTTTCTGGAATTTTGCTCTTTCTGCTTGATTCACTTTTTGCACTCCTTTGAGTTGTGCTTCTCTTTGTTAATAGCTCGTCCGCTTGTCTTACACACTGTGGCTCTGTCCCATCCCTTCTGAAGGGAATGTTAATTACTAGAATAGATTCAAAGTTTCTTTTCTCATGGTTCACATTTCACAGTCACTCTCTGGAGCAACGCTTTTGCAGGAGGCCGGAGTTATGCACTACTGTGAGAGGCTGCACACTGATATCTGAACATTGGTATCTGTAGCTGTGAGTGAATAAGTCTGCAGGACAGCAAGGTGAGGTTTCAAAACATCACCCTGAGCTTCTGCTCCAGTTTCAGACTTTGGGTGGTATGGTGTTCAATTATTCTGTGTTTAGTTCTTTGAGTCTGTTTAGTATTGATGCTCACTGTGCTTGATTGGTTAAGCCTGGGTGTAGACACAGAGAAAAGGAAACAAACTATTGAAAGAGTTGAAGGCTGAATTATGGCATAGACACTGTGTAAGTAGACATTACAAAACCTGTGACTTACAGGGATGGCTGTCATCTCTATATAGATCCATGATGTTGTAGTCAAAGTGAGAAACTCAACACCATCCAGGACAAAGCGGCCTACTTGATTGATAACCCTTCTGCACACATTCACTCCCTCCACCACTGACACATAGTGACAGCAGTGTGTACCATCTACAAAATACACTGCAGCAACCCACCAGGTTGGCACGGTAGCACAGTGCTTAGCACTGCTGCTTCACAGCTCCAGGCTCCTGGGTTCAATTCTCGGCTCGGGTCACCGTCTGTTTGGAGTTTGCACGTTCTCCTTGTGTCTGCGTGGGTTTCCTCCGGGTGCCCTGGTTTCCTCTGGGTGTCCCAGTTTCCTCCCACATTCCAAAGATGTGCGGGTTAGGTTAATTGGCCATACTAAATTGCCCTTTAGTGTCTTGAGATGTGTAGGTTAGGGGGATTATTGGGTAAAACATGTAGGGGATATGGGAGTAGGGCCTGGGTGGTATTGTGGTTGGTGCAGATTCGATGGGCCGAATGACCTCTTTCTGTACTGCAGGGTTTCTATATGACTCCTAAGGCACCATCTTTCAAACCCACAACTGCTGTCATCTAGAAGGACAAGGGCAGCAGATACAGGGGAACATTACCACCTGAAGGTTCCCCTTCAATCCACACACCATCCTGACTTGGAAATATTTCACTGTTTTTTCATTGTCGCTGGGTCCTGGAATTCCCTCCCTAACAGCAGTCTGGGTGCACCTACACCACACGGACTGCGGCAGTCCACCAGCACCTTTTCAAGGGGCAATTAGGGGTGGGCAATGAATGTTGACCGAGCCAGTGATGCCCACATCCCATAAATGAATTTTTAAAAAGATAATCCTGCTGTTTGATGGACTGACACTGGCAGCAAGTCCCTCCTTACCTGGTGATTCACCATGTGTCAGTGCCATTTCTGTGTATTGCTCTAAAGTACACAGTGTCAGCGTATCTGAGTTGGTGGCTGTGAGCGTGCGAGCAAATAATGGTGTTAACAAAGAACAAAGAACAACACAGCACAGGAAACAGGCCGTTCGGCCCTACAAGCCCACGCCACCCATTTTAACACTCAGTGAGGGCCTCATTCCAATCCTCCTTCTACCTACAACTTTTATCTACATCTCATGGACTCCACAATAAAGGGGTGCAAATTTAGAGAATTATATGTGCGCCAGATTAAGGGAGATCCAATTTAGGGACAATTTATTAACACCAATCAGCCTAAAAGCACGTTTTTGGGGGTGTGGGAGGAAACCGGAGCACCCGGAGGAAACCCACGCAAGCACGGGGAGAAACTCCCACAGACACCCACCCAAGTTGGAGATCCGACCCGAGTCCCTGTATCTGCACAGCAAACAGTGATAGTCACTGAGCTGTCATGTTGCCCGAAAATTGGTCCAGTTTAAGCGTACACTAACAACGTGAGGCAACTCTCAAAGCAACATCCAAGAGCAGCCCTCACATGACCCACCGCGTGTATGCCCCTTGTTGGCCAACAAGGCGGACCGAATCACCTGTGGATGTAAAAAAGAGACATCAACAAACATACAATGGCCTATACAGACATTAACATCACCATCAGGTGCGTGTGGGCTTCCCACAACTGCCTGGTCAGGTGACCATTTTAAGGTCTTAGAAAGGGAAAAGGCAGATGGGTAAAGTGGTGGAGAGGGGCGATGGAGTGAAAACAAGAGGTGGATATTAACAGAGAAGGTGAAAGCAGAGAAATAACGCTTAAACTTGTCTTGAATCTTGATTAAATGACCCGGTGAATTGTTATGATCTGCATTTATTGGGTAGTCGGTGGCGTTGTGGTATTGTCACTAGGCTGATAATCCAGATAATCCAGGGTAATGTGCCGGGGACCTGGGTTCAAATCTCACCACGGCAAAATTCAATAAAAATCTGGAATCAATAATCTACTGATGACCATGAAACCATTGTCGATTGTCACAAAAACCCATCTGGTTCACCAATATTCTTTAAGGAAGGAAATCTGCCATCCTTACCTGGTCTGGCCTATATGTGACTCCAGAGCCACAGCAATGTGATTGACTCTCAACTGTCCTCTGAACAAGGGCAATAAATTTTGGCTCGCCAGTAACACGCATGTCCCATGAATGAATAAAAACAAAAGTTGAAGCAAGCATTTAGGGGGAAGTTAGATAAATGTGTGAGGGAGACAGGAATGGAGGATTTGCTGATGGAGTTAAATGAAGATGGGTGCAAAGTGGCTCATTTGGAGGATAGAGTTGGGCATGGACCAATGGAATCGCTGGTTTCTGTGCTTGATGTAACTCAACGTAACTAAACGAATTCACTGCATTCACGAAGGTTACTTCAAGAACATCTCTGATCCCTGAGACATCCACTGCTAATGATGAACAAGTGGTGCAATAGTTATTACAAAGAGATACTGATAAACTAAGTGAACAGGAAAAGAAACTATAGCTACCAGATTTCAATGTAGGCAAATGTGAATTTATCCTCTTTGGACCTAAAAAGATTAGAATAGTGTCCTTCCTAATTGATGGAAAGCTAAAAATAATGCAAGTCATAGGAATCTGAGGGTCCAGGTACATAGATAATTATCATCTTATGAATAGCTACAGAAAATAATTAAAAAGACTTATCGAATGCTGCCTTTTCTATCCAGCGGACTGGAATATGAGCTGGATAAAAGTTACACTTCAGCTATTTAAAACCTTTGTTCGACAATACCTCAAGTCCATTAGGCAGTTCTGGGCACCACACTTTGGGAAGGATAGATTAGCTTTGAGGGCACTGCAGTGTAGATTTACCAGAATGAGACCTGGATTTCAAATGTTAAATTTCAAGGAGAGATTCCACGAGCTAGGGTTATAGTCCCTAGAATTTAGAAAGCTCAGGGTAATTTATAGGATCATAGAATCTCTACAGCGCGGAAAGAGGCCACTCAGCCCATCTGGTCTCTCCAAAAGATCATCCTACCCAGGCCCTCCCCTCTGTTCTATCCCCATAACCCCATGCATTTACCATGGCTAATTCCCCTAACCTACACACCTTTGAATACTAAGGGGTAATTTAGCATGGCTAATCCACTTAACCTGCGCGTCTTTGGACCGTGGGAGGAAACCAGAGAACCCGCAGGAAACCCACACAGACATAGGGAGAAAATGCCACACAGACGGACAGTTACCCAAGGTAGAATCGAACCTGGGTACCTGGCATTGCAAGGCTGACAACTGTGCCACCCACTTGAAGTTTCCCAGACAGTAAGAAAAACAGATAGAATGGATTGAGAGAAACTATTCCCGCTCAGTCAATGGGCAGAATCTTGTGCCCTCCTCCCATGGTGAGTTTGGTGTGGGTGGACGACGTTTACTTTAGTTTATTTATTAGTGTCACAAGTAGGCTTACATTAACACTTCAACGAAGTTACTGTGAAAATTCCAGAGTTGCCACAAATGTTCGGGTACACTGAGGGAGAATTTAGCGTGGCCAATGCACCTAACCTGCATTTACAGGCGGCATGGTAGCACAGTGGTTAGCACTGCTGCTTCGCAGCTCCAGGGTCCTGGGTTTGATTCCCGGCTCGGGTCACTGACTGTGTGGAATTTGCACATTCTCCTCATGTCTGCGTGGGTTTCCTCCGGGTACTCCAGTTTCCTCCCACAGTCCAAAGATGTGCGGGTTAGGTTGATTGGCCATGCTAAGAAATTGCCTCTTAGTATCTAGGGATGCGTAGGTTAGAGAGATTAGTGGGTATAATATGTAGGGATATGGGAGTAGGGCCTGGGTGGGATTGTGTTCGGTGTGGACTTGATGGGCCAAAGGGCCTCTTTCTGCACTGTAGGGTTCTATGATTCTAACCAGCGCATCTTTCAGACTGTGGGAGGCACCCAGAGGAAACCCAAAGCTGGTTTATTAAATGCCAGTGTGGCACAAGATGTGGTGGGCTTTCCAAAAGAGGAGACGAGGGGAAGGTGGTCTCGCCGGCTCTCCAGTTGATGGCCGGGACCCCAGATGTTTCTGCAAAATTCCACTCGTTTCTCTTTGTTACCTTTCACCCAGTATGAGGTGTGAAATAATTGATAAAGTTGGGTCTCCTTTTCCTTGGTTTGGCATCAGGCTGTGTTCAGAGTGAGGGTGCGTCGATCTCTGTCAGCTTCCATCCACGTTGCTGGAACAGCATGTCACACGTGGTTGAATTCTTTAACTCATTTTGCAGGAGTGCAGTGATTGGGCTTGGCTTCCAGGTCAGTCGATGCATAGCCCACTGGGAATCCCAAACCCCTGCAGAGTGCTTGACAACCACCCCCCCAACCCCCCTCCCCCGTCTCTCTTATTCCCAGAAATCGCAATTCTGACTGGCAGGCCAGTCATAGGAGCTATGGATCTTAACCACAACACTGAGGAGTCAAATAGAACATAGAACATTACAGCGCAGAACAGGCCCTTCGGCCCACGATGTTGCGCCGACCAGTTAAAAAAAAACAATGACCCACTAATCTAAACCAATCCCTTTTCGTCCATAAACCTATCCACGGATCTCTTAAACGCCCCCAAACTAGGCGCATTTACAACCGCAGCAGGCAGGGCATTCCAATCCCTCAAATCCCGATGCTATCTGCCATTTGGATCAATCTGTTTGAGGATTTGGCTGGGCAGTTTGATGGATGGCTATGGAACAGTCTCGGGTCCTACGTTCCAAACACGGCAGCGTTTAGAAAAGCCTAGTGTTGCTGATTGGCCCAGAAGGGGATAAGGTGAGAGAAAATATGGCGCAAAATGTTTGACCAGTGCTCCTGACACAACAGACTTTGATACCAGAAGTGTTAGCTATCAAACTATGGTGGCCACATTAAAGTCTCTCTTTAAAAGGTGCCTCTTATTTAAATGGCTGTGCGACTCATTTCAAATGCTCCCAGGGGGTGGTTACAGAGAGGAATTACTGGACTTCTTCCCACACAGTTCTTGGAAGGATTCTGCCAGACACGCATCCAATAGACTTCACTTGGATTAGAAACCAGTTTGCTGAAAGATTGCCAGAATTTCCTTTTTTTTTACAGGAAGTAAAGTGTTGAAACTTCTGCACAGCTGTTAGTGGCCAACAGGGAAAGCGTGAAGCTGTGTTCGTGGAGCTGGCTGTGTTCTCAAAGACAGGGGGAGGGGGTGGGGGGGGTGGGGGTGGCGTGCAGCTGAGAGTAACGGTGGAGGGTATGCAAGGGGGACAGATAGAAGAGTGGAGAGTGAGAGGGGAGACAGAGAGTGAGGGAGGGGGAGACTGAGGGAGGGGAGAGTGAGAAGATGGAGAATGAGGAGAAGGAGAGTGAGGAAGTGAGAGAAAGGGAGTGGGGAGAGTGAGGATGAGGAGAGTTATGGGGGGGACAGAGAGGAGGGGGAGAGTGAGGAAGGTGAGGGTGAGGAGGTGGAGTAAGGAAGGGAGGAGAGTAAGGGAGGGGAGGGATGGATGCAGGAAGAAGGGAGCGGGAGGAAGAAGGGGGAGTGAAGTAGAGTTGGAGGGATGGGGGAATGGATGGAGGGAAGGGAAGAGAGAGGGAGAAAGGGGGTTAGAGGATCTGGTTAGAACTTTCTGGACACAGGAAACGATCTGAGTGTCTGCTGCTCCAAGGCTCAGTGCCCCCTCCTGTACTGAATCATTGATTCTTCCACATTTGTTTAACAGAGGGCCGTGGGGAGTGATTTTCATTCATTCCAAACTGGACAAGTTTCCATTCAGCACAGTCACAGGCAGCTCCGGCACACGTAACGCTGATTCCACTCTGGATCACTATTCCAGATGTAGAAGTTACTTTTAGCAATACTCGATTGTTTTCCAGCCAAACTGCTGAGAGGGGGAACGAGTGCTATGGGGACCATTCCTGTGCATGGGTCAGATTCCCGTTTCTCAGGAAGCACTGCCAGTGGTTTGCAAAGCGGAGAGGCGAATGGGCAACACCTTCTCTCTGGCTTTACTCCTCATCAGCAGTTAAAAAATGTTTATCTTGAGCTCTTAAAACATTAGATTCAGTTGGTGCGCAGTGCTGAGAGGACTGACTGCTTCATGTCAGTCGGCCATCCTACAAATTTTGAGGTTCACCTGTCTCTTACGTTGGAGCTACTGGGGATCTATATGTCTGTATAGTCTGTTGTATGTTTATTGATGTCTCCTTTTTACATCCACGGGTGATTCGGTCCGCCTTGTTGGCCAACAAGGGGCATACACGCGGTGGGTTGTACGACGGCTGCTCTTGGATGTTGCTTCGAGAGTTGCCTCGTGCTTCACGTCGTTAGTGTACGCTTAAACTGGACCAACTGACGGGCAACACGACAGCCCAGTGGCTATCACTGTCTGCTGTGCAGATACAGGGACCCGGGTCAGATCTCCGACTTGGGTCGGTGTCTGTGGGAGTTTGCACATTCTCCCCGTGCTTGCGTGGGTTTTCTCCGGGTGCTCCGGTTTCCTCCCACACCCCAAAAACATGCTTTTAGGATGATTGGTGTCAATAAATTGTCCCTAAATTGGATCTCCCTTAATCTGGCGCACATATAATTCCCTAAATTTGCACCCCTGTATCGTGGAGTCCATTGGACGTGAACAAAAGTCGTAGGTAGGAGGAGGATTGGAATGAGGCACTCACTGAGCGTTAAAATGGGCGGCGTAGGCTCGTAGGGCCGAAGGGCCTGTTTCCTGTGCTGTGATGTTCTTTGTTCTTTGATATGCTGATGGAGTGAGGTGAATTCGGGTGGGTGAAAACCCACATGGAGCATAAGCACCAGTATTGGCCAGTTGGGCTGAATGGCCTGTGAGTACGTTACAATTCCATGGTCCGAAGATGTGAGAATGAGGGAGGTGAGGATCAAGAGGTTTGTGAGAACACAAAGTGGATTGATATAAAGTTACCAGTAGGTGGCAACCCAATGTAGAGAGACAGTCAGAGATCCACGTGGGACTGGGCAGCAATTGTTCCCCGCATTATCGTCATTCTGCATAGTAACCCAGTAACATCAGCATTTACAGACACTGTTACTGTGCTGGAGTAAGGTTAACCCTGGCTCCAAATGCTCTATCGGAAATGTCACTGCATCAAACTCTTCAAAGCCTCTGTCGCTTCTGCACTTCTACTGAAAGGAAGCAAAATACAGTGAGGCAGGATTAACTGTTGTGTTCTATCTTGTAATTAATTCTGCCCAATTACCATGATCATACTTTGTGCTGCAGCTCAGTTGTCTGGACTTTTAGCTGGTGACAAAAATAGCCAGTGTTTGGGGAATTTCTGCTGCTGTGTGGGACACGGAGGTGATGCAGTCGATAAAACATGAACATTTGTCTCATTCAGTCACAAGAATGACTATATAAGTGATATCATTTCAGTCCGACTCTTGGCTGTGGCCTTTGCTGGTCATTACTGGATGAACGATACTTCATTTCAAACAAGGGTTTGAGCTAATTTTGCGCCTATGAAATGTCCCTTTATAGTGCTAAAGTTATCATGAACAGATCATTTGGGTGGCACAGTGGTTAGCACTTCTGCCTCACAGCACCAGGGACCCAGGTTCGATTCCTGGCTTGGATCACTGTCTGTCTGGAGTCTGCACATTCTCCCCATGTCTGTGTGGGTTTCCTCCGGGTGCTCCAGTTTCCTCCCACAGTCCAAAGAAGTGTGGGTTAGCTGGACTGGCCATTGCCCCTTTGTGTCACAAGATGCGTAGATTATCGGGATTGGCCACGATCATTGCATTATGGGGACAGGGCAGAAAGTGGGTCTAGATATGGTGCTCTTTGGAGAGTTGTGCAGAGTCAATGGGCCAAATGGCCTCCTTTTACACTGTTGGGATTACACTGTTCTAAAAGACAGAAATGAGATCGGAAAATGTAAATTCAACACTGAAGCATAAAGAACTATAAAAAGGAAAAGCAGTGGATGTTTCAGAAGTGCAGTGAATCATGGAGCTGAAAAGGTTCACAGTATCATGTTGCTTGGATGACAGATCCAGGGGCTGCAAACTGCGGAAAATTAATGGCGGCTCCATTTTTAAATACTGTGAGAGGAGGCAACAATCCAGCTCCGAAAGTCTAATTCATCTCCTCTGATAGCCTTTCTCTGAGGCAGGTTATAAGGACACCTCAGGCACTTCTTACGGCCTTTCCAGCACTCCCCCATACATCAGCTCCTCACTCTTGTTGTGGTATGGGTTCTTTAGGTGTCTGAATGAGGAGATCTTGAGACTCATATGTTCAAACAATGAACCCTTTACTGGTAGTCGTTAACTTCACAATTACAAAGTATCGTCATACCTGGAGCAGTTACTTACAGAACCCTGATTCTAGTCCGTTGTGACTCTATACATATTGCCCTGCCAAACAACTTTACATTACAATGGCATGCAGGCAATATCACAACCTCCCCCTTTTATCCAAAGAAAACTCTCCAGCCATCCAACAGAATATTACAACAACACCTTTTACTCATTTTCCCTACTCCCCCCATTTCAAGTCTTCTGTTTTTATCATTTTCTTGATTTGATTTATTATTGTCACATTCTATGTATTGGGATATAGAGAAAAGTATTGTTTCTTGTGTGCTATACAGACAAAACATACCGTTCATAGAGTACAAGGTGGGAGGGATGCTGGCGATAACTGAGCACATTCTCACCGTGTCTGTGTAGGTTTCCTTCGGTTTCCTCCCACAGTCCAAAGATGTGTGGATTAGGTGGATTGGCCTTGCTAAATTGCCCCTTATATAGGTATATAGGGGAATTAGTGGGGTTACGGGGTAAGCCTGGGTAAGAGTCAGTGCAGACTCGATGGGCTGAATGGTTTTCTGCACTGTAGGGATTCTGTGATCTATGATACGGTAAGATAACAGATTATGCCATACCGCTGATAAACAGCAGACCCTGTCCACAGATGCTCAGCTTGACATTTAAGGATATGTTGAATGGTTTCCCTTGATCTCCCGTGGTGGTTGGTTGCAAACCGGCAGGAAGATAGAACATAGAACATTACAGCGCAGTACAGACCCTTCGGCCCTCGATGTTGCGCCAACCAGTGGAATGAATCTAATGACCCACTAACCTAAACTATTCCAAAGTTATCCATATGTCTATCCACTGACCATTTGAACGCCCTTAAAGTTGGCGAGCACAACAATGAACTCAGTGAGGATCATGGAAGATGAGGTGGCTGCTGCATAGAGGTCCCCACCCCGCTATATCTCATAGAACATAGAACAAAGAACACTACAGCACAAACAGGCCCTTTGGCTCATGGAGATTTTGAATGCTTTTTGAGGCTGCTTGCTCACAGTGTCACCAAACTCCCAACAGAGAATCACCAGGGAAACTCCGGGCAAACTAACCCGTGCTGCTGGTGAGAAATCCCAGCCACTGGGAGGGTGGGACAGACCCATGGCCACAACACAGGACCAATTCTAGAAAGGACTGATGTGACCCCTTCCACAAAACTGACCGAACTCTTGAACCGGTTCAATTCTGGGCTTGGGTCACTGCCTGGGTGGAGTCCGCACGTTCTCCCCGTGTCTGTGTGGGTTTCCTCCGGGTGCTCTGGTTTCCTCCCACAGTCCGAAGATGTGCTGGTTGGGTGGATTGGCCCGTTCTAAATTGCCCCTTAGTGTCGGGGGATTAGCAGAGTAAATACGTGGAGTTAGGAGGATAGGGCGTGGGTGGGATTGTTGTTGGTGCAGGCTTAATGGGCTGAATGGCCTCCTTCCTCATTGTAGGGATTTTATGACTATGATTCATAGAATCATATGGTACAGAAGAGGCCTTTTGGCCTATCAAGCCTGCGCCAACATGTGAGAAACACCTGCACTCCCATCTAACCCCATCTACCAGCACTTAACCCAAAGCCTCGAATGTTATGACATGCCAAGTCTGTTTGGGATATCTCTGAGTGCCCTGGTTTCCTCCCATAGTCCAAAGATGTGTGGGTTAGGTTGATTGGCCATGCTAAATTGCCCCTTAGAATCAGGGGAATTAGCTGGGTAAATATGTGGGGTTACGGGGATGGGGCCTGGGTGGGATTGTGGTCGTTGCAAAGCTCAATGGGCCAAATAGCCTCATTCTGCACTACAGGAATTCAATGGTTCTGTGAATGGGGTTCCAGAAGAAGATATCAGGCAGCAACAAAGACAGGGGTCAGAAATAAGACTCAGAAGTCAAGTTAAAAGAAAGGAATAAAGCAAAAGGTCCAGAGCTAAAGAGAGAACAGACATGAGATGAAGTGGGCTTGAGGGAGGTCCTGAAGATCTGAGGAGGTAACCAAAGGTTAGTGACTCCTTACTGTGGGCTTTTTGGAGCATGGTTGAGGATGTGAAATTGTGTCTGTAAGATGAAGTTTGATGTACCCTGAGATTGAGCAGAGAAGAATCTTGGAAGACGAGATTGAAACTCTGCAAGGTGGGCCATTATTCAGCTGTCTAAGTGGAAGCGATGATCAGAGGGAATTTCAAGGTGATTTCTTCAAATGTGGACACTGGGGACCCTTGGGATTCCTCCGGGTGTTCCAGTGTAGGTCCGCAAGCACAGGAATGATGGGTGAATGGATATAGGTGGCAGAGTTCAAGATGAGTTCAGGTTTACTGGCTGGAATCGTTGTGAGAGACACATGGGCAAAGGTTTCAGCAGCAGCTGAAAGACAATGCGGGGAATTTTCCTCTCCTACCCGGGCAGGGGGAGCGGCAGACCATGCAAACAGTCCGTTGAACTCGGGCGGGATTTTCTGGTTTTGGGGCAAACATGGCGAAAAATAATCCGGCCCAAAGTTTGAATGAGACTGGTTGGCTCACAATGTGACAAAGTGTGGGTAGTTGAGAAATCCATGGAATCTGCTTGGTCTCATCTGCCATTTGTTATGGAATGTGATTTGTCTGCTGTTTGCCTATTAATTCACATGTGGCTTGTTCTTACTCTGAATATTCGAGTATAAGGTGGATATTGTAAATGTCTTATCTTTCTGAATTTTGATGTGTCTGGAAGAATATTGCTGGTGTGAAAAAAATAGTGCATTTGATTTATCTTTTTGTGTTTGCGTTGAGATCTTTCCAACCTTTTTGTCCGGGTTACCTGCTTTTTGGCCAAAGAAGAGATATTAACATAGCTGGTGAGGAGGGAGGTTTAGAAGAAGAGAGATAGTGAGGTTTATGGAGAGGATTTCTAGATCTTCAGATCTAGACAGCTGAGGTCATGGCCAGCAAAGGTAGAGGGATGAAAACACAGATTGTGTAAGAGACTAGAATTAGAAGAAGGTTAAAAGATATTACAGATATGGAGAGGGATGGAGGACATAGAGGCAATTTTCAAATTCAAACATTGATGTTCCAGGAGCCTGTGTAAGTCAGCAAGAAGCTGACAACACCAGGTTTAAATCCAACCGATTTATTTGATAGTAAACTCACAAGGATTTACTATCAAATAAATCGGTTGGACTTTAACCTGGTGTTGTGAGACTTCTTACTGTGTTTACCCCAGTCCAATGCCGGCATCTCCACATCATAAGTCAGCAAGCATGGGGATGATGGGTGAGTGGAAATGGTGCAAGTTAGAATACAGGCAGCAGAGTTCGCGATGAGCTCAGGTTTACTGATTGGAAGCATCATGACAGACACATGGGCAAAGGTTTCAGCAGCTGAGCTGAGGCAGTGGTGAGGATGGATGATGTTACAGCTGTGGAATGGGGCTGGGAGGGTGAGATTCTGGGTTCATTCAGAAGTTCAGCTCAGGGTCAATGGGGGATATCAAAGGTTTTTAGCCATCTGGTTAAGATGACACCAAGGATGGGGATGGGGTGGGTGGCTGCGGAATGGAGTATCTTGTGAGGATCAAAGACAATGGGCAGAGTTTACAGTCCCTCCTGCTGGCAGGATCTTCCATTCAATGGAATTTTGGATAGCTCTCCGTGTTTCACAGCCTCGCACACTCTGCAACAGGGCTGAGCCATTCCATCCAATAGCTTCAGCCTCCCCAACGTTTATTTAGATGAAATTCTTCCCATCTAACGCTGGAAGTCAGACAAGCAACGTGACGAATCTTGCAAGCTGGAAGGAAATTAAACAAGAAGCTTGCAAACATTTGTACTGAGGGCAAGGAATTGAACTGCAGCTGGCTTTTATAAATTGCAACAGGATTTAAAGGGACAGTCACTGATTGCAATCATAATAACAAAAAGTTGTCACACTTTCTTTCCCTCAGGAAAAAGATACAAAAGTCTGAGGTCACGTACCAAACAACTCAAGAACAGCTTCTTCCCTGCTGCCTTTTGAATGGATGCCCCTCACATTAAGCTGATCTTTCTCTACACCCTCGCTGTGACTGTAACATTACATTCTGCACCCTCTCCTTTCCTTCTCTATAAATGGTATGCTTTGTCTGTATAGCGCGCAAGAAATACTTTTCGCTGTACGTTAATACATGTGACAATAATAAATCAAATCACTGGAGCCTTAAACATGTGCTTAAAACTGCTTTGAAGAGGAATGTGTGACTCCTGGCTGATAGCTGTGGCTTTCTGAGGCCAGGTCTCGAGTTTTGTAAGGTAAATCTGCGGGTATTTGAAACGGAATGACGAGAAAGATCACGAATGGAATTCTCCCAAAAAAATTCTAAGTGTTGAATTCATGGGAAACTGGAGTAATTCACGCTATTTTTTTTCAGTGGAAGTTCACACTAGAATCTCCCACACTCTGTCCTGCAGCGGGATTCTGCACACGCACAGTGGTCCCAAACTGTCAGCCTGCAGTTTGCTGGCCAGCTCGATCACTGGCCAGCCTGGGACACCCCCATAAACCGATCGCAGCCCCCTTGTCCATTCCCGGGCCAACCTTGTGGGTGTGGGGGCAGTGGGAGGGTTTGGGGAGCGTAGGCACGGTGGAGTGCGTGGGCATGGGGTGGAGGGTGGGGAAGAGTGGGGAATTTGGTGTTGGAGCAGGAGCGGGAGCTGGACTCAAAGCCACAGCTGGGATTGAAATCAGACTAACCCCCCGGCCCAGTGACGTTGAGAAAGCTCTCGCTGTGCTGGAGGATGCATCCGGTCACTGGCTGATGATGTTTGCCGTACTTTGTCTTTTGACATCAATTCCATGAAAAAGGCACAGACAATGAGGAAAGATGAAAGTTAACCGTGATTCTTTTCAAGCCAGCTTTGAAGGAGTGCCGCTGGTGACACTTCCCTTTAAGTGGGTGGGCTGCTTTAATAGTTCCCATGACGATATGTGAAGAGGCCCAGTGCAGGCCGGTGGTCAGACGGAGCCTCTGTGGAGTTCAGGCTGTGTCTGGCTGTGGCACAGAGGAAGTACAGTAATTCAGATTAATAACAGGGCTCGGTGCTCTCTGATGTAGCATGTGTCGTGGCAAACCACAACAACAAAAACGCTTCAGTCTTTGACTCTCTCTTTCCTCCTCCGAGTAACATCCTTTTTGTTATGGGATCCAAAGCCCTCCTTTATCTGGGAAACATTTGATTTTGTTTTCAGTGCAGCACTGAGGGAGTACGGCATCGTCACAGGTGCTGTCTCTCCGATGAGATGTTTAAACCCTGGGGCCCCATCTGACCTCACAGCCAGATGTTCATGATCCCAGGACAATGTTCGAAGAGAAGCAGCGGAGGTTCCACCAGTGTCTCAGAAATTACTTATCCCTCAAATAATAGCCAAAAAAACAAATAATTTGGTCGCTTAAAAGGAAGACTTGCATTTATCTGGCATTCCTTACGCAGGATATCCCAAAGTGCTTTGCAGCCAGTGAAGTATTTTTGGTCATAAGTTCATAAGATATAGGAGCAGAATTAGGCCATTCGGCCCATCGAATCTGCTCCTCCATTTTATCATGGCTGATATGCTCCTCATCCCCATTTTCCTGCCTTCTCCCCATAACCCTTCAATCCATTACCAATTAAAAACCTGTCTCCTTAAATTTACTCCCTGTCCCAGCATCCACCACACTTTGGGGTAGTGAAGTCCACAGATTTGGGAGAAGTAGTTTCTCCTCAACTCTGTTTTAAATTTGCTACCTCCTGTCCTAAGACTATCACCTCTCATCCCACAAGAGGGAGCATCTGCTCCGCACCTACTTTATCCACATTTTTATCATCTTATATACCTCAATTTGATCTCCCCTCATTCTTCTAAATTCTAGAGAGTATCAGCCTAACCTGTTCAATCTCTCTTCATACAACAAGCCTCTCATCTCTGGAATCAATCTAATGAACTGCCTCTGAACTGCTTCCAACGTCATCACATCTTTCCTCAAATAAGGGAACCAAAACTGTGCACAATACTCCAGGTGTGGCCTCACCATTGCCTTGTATAGTTGCAGTAATGCTTCCTTATCTTCATATTCTATTCCTTTAGCTATAAGTGCCAAATGGTCATTGTTGTAAGAAATGCAACAGCCAATTTGTGCATAGCAAGATCCCACAAACAGCAATGTGATCTGAGGATCCAATCACCTGTTTATTAGTGATGTTGTTTGAGTATTGGCCGGGGCACTGGGGAGAACTCCCCTACTCTTCTGTGACGTGGGGATTTTTAACATCCACTTGAGAAGACAAATGTCTCATGTGAAAAGTGGCACCTCTGATGGTGCAGCACTCCCTCGGTGCTGTGTGTCCACCGACAATGTGCTGAAGTCTCGAGAGTGCAGCTTGAATCCACCACCTTTGAGCTCAGAGCTGAGTTAGGGTTGGTACTTTAGTTATCTCATAGCTGTGTGTGAGCTGTCAGGCGTTCTTACATTACAACAGATTACATTCTAAAAGAACTTCATTGATCTGAATCCTTTTGGGATATTGAGAAAGGCGCTATAGAAATACAAACCCTCTTTCTAATTAGAATCCTTTTTTAAATGTATTCTTTCATGGGGTTGTTGGGATGGCTGGCTAAAATTTTGCCTGAATCTAATTGCTCTTGAGATACCTTCTTGAACTGCTGCAGCCCATGTGGTGTAGGTACACCCACAGTGCTGTTAGCACGAGAGTTCCAGGATCCAGTGAGACTGAGGGAATGGGGATATATTTCCAAGTTGGGAAGGTATGTGGATTGGAGGGGAACTTGCAGCTGATGGTGTTCCCATGTGTCTGCTGCCCTTGTCCTTCAAGGTGATAGAAGGTGCTGTTGAAGATGCCTTGGTGAGTAGCTGCAGTGTATCTTGTAGATTGTACACATTACTGCCATTGATGGTGGAGGGAGTGTATGTTTAAAGGTGATGAATGTGGTGCCAATCAAGTGGACTGCTTTGTCCTGCCTGGATGGTATCAAACCTCATCCAAGCAAGTGGAGAGTATTCCATTACACTCCTGTCTTGTGCTTCGTAGATGGTCAACAGGTTTTGGGGAGTCAGCAGGTGAGTTACTCGCCACAGAATTCCCAGCCTCTGACCTGCTGTTGTAGCCACAGTATTTATGTGGCTAATCCAGTTCAGTTTCTGGTTAATGGTAACACCCAGCTTGTTGATAGTGGGGGATTCATTGAATGTCAAGGGAAAATGGTTAGATTCCCTTGTCCGAGATGGTCATTTCCTGGCACTGGTGTGGCATGAATGTTACCTTTGCCTGGTGTTAATAGTCTCAAACGAGGGTAAGTAATACTCCCGCCCAGTGAACAGGAAGAGTATCAGAACTCTACAGTGCAGAAACAGGCCCTTCGGCCCATCGAGTCTGCACCGACCACATCCCATCCAGGCCCTACCCCCATATCCCTACATATTCTACCCACTAATCCCTCTAACCTGCACATCTCAGGACACTAAGGGCAATTTAAGCATGGCCAATCAACCTAACCCGCACATCTTTGGACTGTGGGAGGAAACCGGAGCACCCGGAGGAAACCCACGCAGACACAAGGAGAATGTGCAAACTCCACACAGACAATGACCTGAGCTGGGAATCGAACCCAGGACCCTGGAGCTGTGAAGCAGCAGTGCTAACCACTGTGCTACCGTGCCATCCCATTTGACTCTCAGAAGGGGGACAGCTGCCAAAGAACAGAGTTGCGGTGTTCTGCGGGGGGTCTGAGACTCTCTGGACAGGCTGACGTTATGAACCGTCTTTCCCAGGTGTCCCTTCTGTAAAACTGCCTATGTGTGAGCTGTTTTTCTTTTTGTTTTATCATGGGTAGTCCAAGAGGTTAGGGGGAATGGAGGGTGGTCCCTTTAATGGGTGATCCTTCTCAGGCCACCTCACAAATGAGGTGTGTGAACCAGGGCCAATTGGGAGTCAAGACTTTGATGGGAACAGACTGTACATTGTGTTGTTAAACCTTTCATTGTGCACAGTTCTTCTCAGTCAACACATCTTTTATTTTGTCACCAGCGAGTCGCCTCGAATTACTGCATTAAAGTTTAAAGTTTATTTATCAGTGTCGCAAATAGGTTTAACATTAACCCTGTAATGAAGTTACTGTGAAAATCCCCTAGCTGCCACAATCCGGCACCTGTTCGGGTACACGGAGGGAGAATTTAGCATGGTCAATGCACCTAACCAGCACATCTTTCAGACTGTGGGAGGAAACCAGAGCACCTTGAAGAAACCCACGCAGACACAGGGAGAATGTGCAAACTCCACACAGACAGTGACCCAAGCCAGGAATTGAACACAGGTCCCTAGCACTTTGAGGCAGCAGTGTTAATCACTGTGCCACCTTGCTACCCCCATTACTCATTATTTTAAATGATTGGCTTATTGCTTTGATACTGTGGCTTTCTTCAGTTTCTTTTCATAATCAGCTTTTGTTTGAAATTCACGTTTAATGTGCCAGACCTTATCATTCCAAAATT
This sequence comes from Carcharhinus amblyrhynchos, assembly GCF_965287045.1. Classification (NCBI taxonomy): domain Eukaryota; kingdom Metazoa; phylum Chordata; class Chondrichthyes; order Carcharhiniformes; family Carcharhinidae; genus Carcharhinus; species Carcharhinus amblyrhynchos. The sequence goes on along the minus strand of NC_137340.1, from coordinate 6,087,053 downwards.
TGCTTATCAGCCCCTTGAGAGAGAAAGAAGTCGCAATGTGGCCCCCACATGTAAAGGATGGACAAGTGTTCACTACACCGTTACACAGCCAGCCTGGCTGCGATGTCCTTTAAGCTCAGTCAGTGACACCACTACTGTAGAGGTCTTTAAAGATAGGCTACAGGTATTGAAGGTTTTAACAAATGAGAAGCTTTATTGAAAGGATGTTAATGGCTAAGATAAACTGCCTGCCTGTGCGATGTCATCAGCAACTGGTCTCTTAAAATGCTCCAAGTGAGGAAATATGAGAAATAACACTTTCCCTCACACTTTAAATCAAAGCTTCCTGACATCAATACAGTTAACAAGCAACCTTAGCAATATGAACAATTAATAAACAGCACTCAATAGCTCAGACATTCCGGAGACCATTAATCTCTGTGTGATGGTCAACGAACCTTACGTGTCTGTTCTTTTAGTGTTTGCTGCAACCTCTGGTGTCTCGGGCTTGGTTTGAACATCGTCTGTGGTTGTTTTATCCGCAGTCGACATAGTGTTCTGAGGTTGACTCGGTGTGGAAGTGTTCTTAACTGAGGTATGGGCTGGAATTTTACCAGCACGCCAATCCTGGAACTGGGGTGGGTGAGGCTGGCAGAACTGTTGACCTCGGGTGGGATTTTACGCCTGAGTGTGGTTGTAAAATCCCGGCTATTGTCTTCCCCTATTGGGGTGGTGTCAGGAATGCCCAGCTCTTCTCTTGGCACAGTTTGATGTGGACTCTCTGTTGCTTCTATCTCTCAGTAAGGAGTCTCACAACACCAGGTTAAAGTCCAAGTTTATTTGCCTTACTGCAAGAAGGATGTGGAAGCTATTGAGAGGGTGCAGAGGAGCTTTACAAGGATGTTGCCTGGATTGGGAGGCATGCCTTATGAAGATAGGCTGAGGGAGGTAGGTCTCTTCTCCCTGGAGAGATGAAGGTTGAGAGGCGACCTGATAGAGGTTTATAAGATGTTGAGAGGTATAGATAGGGTGGATTCTCGGAGACTATTTCCCAGGGCTGAAATGGTCGCTACGAGAGGACACAGGTTTAGGGTGCTGGGGAGTAGGTACAGAGGAGATGTCAGGGGTAAGTTTTTCATTCAGAAGGTGGTGAGTGAGTGGAATCGACTACCATCAGTGGTTGTGGAAGCGACCTTGTTGGGGCCTTTTAAGAGACTTTTGGATGAGTACATGGGATTTAATGGGATTGAGGGTTATAGATAGGCCTGGTAGGTAGGGATATGATTGGTGCAACTTGTGGGCTGAAGGGCCTGTTTGTTCTGTAGTGTTCAATGTTCTATGTAAACCCAGAAGCTTTCGGGGCTTCAGCTTGTGGGTTTACTATCAAATAAACCTGTTGGACTTTACCCTGGTATTGTGAGACTCCTTACTGTGTTTACCCCAGTCCAACGCCGGCATGACTACCATCGGCTTCTGTCTCTGGAGGATTGGTTCTTTTTGCCGGAAGTTGATCCTCATGTCTTCTCCTTATTACATTGTCTCGAGTTTGTACAGTGTAGGAGATCGGCCCTGTCTGCGTTAAGATAACGGCAGGTATCTACTTCTCACTGTGATATAGTTCCTTGCCAAAACTTCCTTCCCCATCTCTGACCTTATGACGGAGGGAAGGTCATTGATGAGGCAGCTGAAGATGGTTGGTCCTAGGACACTACGCTGAGGGACTCCTGTAGTGATGTCCTGGAGCTGAGATGATTGACCTCCAATCACCACTGCCATCTTCCTTTGTGCCAGGTATGAATCCATCCAATGAAGCATTTCCCCTCTGATTGCCATTGACTCCAGTTTAACTGGGATGTTACCCGTTGTCATTATCCAATGTTTTTGACATCTGTGTGTATTGCACAACTTGTCCACATCTGTCAGGATTGATGGTATCTCATTAATTAGCCCAATATCCTGAGTCATCCAAAAATCACTGGGACTGGCTTCATTTCTGAAGTTCTCGAATGCATGAAAAAAAAACAGATGATGATGAAAGTCTATGACAGAAATGCAGCCTCTGCTAATCATTATTTGTTTTCTGTAGATGTGAAAAAAATCAGTTTGCTTCAACAATGACCAGGATGTCCATCAAATAAAGAATGTCTGACATTTGGGTGACCTTGTGTCATTAGGACTTTCTGAATATCATGTCCATAATGATATATTCTTTCCCAATCTGTCTCCAATTCCTGTTTTCAATGACCAACTGAAATCTTCTTTGGTCTGCTAAATGACTTTAGCTTAAACTGTTGGTGCAGTTCATAACAACAAGATATTTAGTTAGTGCCGTTAACTTTAAGAAACATCCCAACTTTTACAGATGCACCATTGAAAGCATTCTTTCTGGATGTATCACAGCTTGGTATGGGCTTCTGCTCTGCCCAAGACCGCAAGAAACTACAAAAAGTCATGAATACAGCCCAATCCATCATGCAAACCAGCCTCCCATCCATTGACTCTGTCTATTCTTCCCATTGCCTCAGAAAAGCAGCCACCACAATTAAGGACCCCATGCACCCTGGACATACTCGCTTCCACCTCTTCCTTCGGGAAAAAGGTACAAAAATCTGAGGACATGTAACAACCGACTCAAGAACAGCTTCTTCCCTGTTGCCATCAGACTTTTGAATGGACTTCTGGGGATTCCATAAATGTCTGTCTAAGTTTCGCATGTTTATTGATGTCTTTTCTTTTACGTCACAGAAGATTCGGTCAGCCTTGTTAACCAACAAGAGGCATACACGCGGTGGGTCGTGCGAGGGCTGCTCTTGGATTTGCTTCGAGAGTTGCCTAGTGCTTCACGTCATTAGTGTACGCTTAAACTGGACCATCTGATGGGCAACATGACAGCTTAGTGCTGTTTGCTGTGCAGATACATGGATTTGGGCCGGTGTTTCCGGGGTTTGCACATTCTCCCCGTGATTGTGTGGGTTTTCTCCGGCTGCTCCGGTTTCCTCCCACATCCCAAAAACGTGCTCTTAGGCTGACTGGTGTAACAAATTGTCCCTAAATTAGTCCTCCCTCAATCTTCCCCCATAGGTGTAGACAAAGGTCATGGGTAGAGGAGGGCACTCATAATTTTAAAATGGCGGCGTGGGCTCGTTGGGCCGAAGGGCCTGTTTCCTGTGCTGTGTTGTTCTTTGGACTTACCTTGTATTAAATTGATTGTTCTCTACGCCCTAGGTTTGACTGCAACACTGCAGTCTGCACCCAGACCTTTCCTTCTCTATGAATGATATGCTATGTTTGTATTGTGCACAAGAAATACTACAGGTAGACAGAGTGGTGAAGAAGGCATTCAGCATGCTTGGTTTCATTGGCCAGAACACTGAATACAGGAGTTGGGACACCTTGTTGAAGTTGTACAAGACATTGGTAAGGCCACACTCGGAATACTGTGTACAGTTCTGGCCACCCTATTATAGAAAGTATATTATTAAAGAAAGAGTGCAGAAGAGATTTACCAGGATGCTACCGGGACTTGATGGTTTGAGTTATAAGGAGAGGCTGGATTGACTGGGACTTTCTTCCCTGGAGTGTAGAAGGCTGAGCGGTGATCTTATAGAGGTGTATAAAATAATGAGGGACATAGATCAGCTAGATAGTCAATATCTTTTCCCAAAGATAGGAGAGTCTAAAACTAGAGGACATAGGTTTAAGTTGAGAGGGGAGAGATACAAAAGGGTCCAGAGGGGCAATCTTTTCACACAGAGGGCGGTGAGTGTCTGGAACAATCTGTCAGAGGCAGTAATAGAGGTGGTACAATTTTGTCTTTTAACAAGCATTTAGAAGTTACTTGGGTAAGATGGGTATCGAGGGATATGGGCCAAACATAGGCAACTGGGACTAGCTTAGGGGTTTACAAAAAAGGCGTTCAAACATTTTGTGAATTAAGCAAAGTGGTAAAGGACTGGTATTGTTTAAAACACATTGATATTTTCTGATGGACTAGAAGGTCGAGCTGTGATAGGCTGAATGGCCTATTTTTATTGAACTCTCAGAGATGATGTGAAAGGTTATAGATTATGTGACTAGTTATAGGCTGCCTGGTGTTCTTTCTCATGATGAGGGGCATTTAACCAACATCAACTCGATCACTGACTGATCCAAAACACAACGGAGAGCATCAAGTCAGCCTTGGCGATTCTCCCAAAAAAAAATTCTAAGTACTGAATTCGCAGGCAAACTGGTGCATATCACAATTGTTTTTTCAGTGGGAGTTCAGACTCGAATCTCCCACACTCTGTGACTGCAGAGGTCACAACAATGAATATTATTAAAATCTCAGAGGGGTGGGCCCTATTCACGCCTGTGGGCGGCACGGTAGCATAGTGGTTAGCACTGCTGCTTCACAGCTCCAGGATCCTGGGTTCGATTCCCGGCTCGGGTCACTGTCTGTGTGGAGTTTGAACATTCTCCTCGTGACTGCGTGGGTTTCCTCCGGGTGCTCCGGTTTCCTCCCACAGTCCAAAGATGCGCGGGTTCGGTTGATTGGCCGTGCTAAGAAATTGCCCCTTAGTATCCAGGGATGCATAGGTTAGAGGGATTAGTGGGTATAAAATGTAAGGATATGGGGGTAGGTCCTGGGTGGGATTGTGCTCGGTACAGATTCGATGGGCCGAAGGGCCTCTTTCTGCACTGTAGAGCTCTATGATTCAGTTACTGACATTTCTGAGCATGCGTAGCAGCCCTGATCTGCCAGCCCGCACTTTGCTAGCCAGCCCAGGACCCCAGCAATGCACATCTCCAGACCCGCCACCGCCACCTCCCGCCTCCCCCCTGCCCGCCTCAAGCGCTGGCCTCCCTCCAGTCTGACCGATCCTCATGCAGAGTGGCAACGGGACCCTCCCACCCCCACTGATCATCCCTAAGCCCTGCCCTTAGGCCCTTCCCCCTGGACCCCACCCCTTTTGTCACTGCCCCATGTCCAATAGGCCTGGGCATGGGCACTTTGCTCCTTGGGAAGTGCCAGGGGCAGATGCTGGCACTACCAAAGTGCCCATACCCAGGGAGCAACACCACCCCACCCCCTTGAGGGGCCTCGATTCCCCTCCTCACTCCAACGGGTCTTCCACTAGTTCTCGGAAAATGGGGAGTTACTCTAAACCCCGTCAGAGTGATATTGTACTGGCGGGGTGGGAGATTTCAGCCCCGGGCCCGATAATGACATCTAAATTACATTCCAATAAGATTAAAATCACTTACCTGCCATTCACCGGTTTCCAACATTGTCCTGACTATGCTGGATATCCACTGCGGGGAATTGCACGTGTGTTGGGAACGTATGCACGAATCCGGCGCACGCGTGATTCTCCCAGCCCGACCGGCCAAAAACTTAGTGGGTCGGGATGGGAGAATTGTGGCCCAATTGTTTCCATGGATAATCTGTGAGAAAATTATCACTGCCTTAAAAATATTCATGTTTGATTCCCAGTTTTCTGCTGTCCTTCTCTGTTTCCATTACAAACCCACTGACTCCCACAGCTACCTGGATTACAGTCCTTCGCACCCTACATCCTGTAAGGACTCCATCCCTTTCTCTCAGCTCCTTCGCCTCTTTCGCATTTGTTCCGATGATGCCACTTTCCGAAGTGGTGTTTCTAATATGTGCTCCTTTTTCCTCAACCGTGGATTCCCATCTACAGTTGTTGGCAGGGCCCTCAACACTGTGCAGTCCATCTCCCACATCACGACCCTCAGCCCCTCCTCTCCCTCCCAGAACAAGGATAGAGTCCTCTTCATTCTCACATTTCACCCCACCAGCCTCCGCATGCAAAGCATAATCCTCCACCGTTTTCGCCAACTCCAGCGTGATGCCACCACCAAATATATCTTTCCTTCACTCCCTCTGTCAGCATTCCGCAGAGACATTCCCTTCGGGATAACCTAGTCCACTCCTCCACTAAACCCAACACCTCTCCCATCACTCATGGCACCTTCCCATAAAATCGCAGAGGGTGTAACACCTGCCCCTTATCTCTTCCATGCTCATCATTCAAGGTCCAAAACACTCATTCCAGGTTAAGCAGCGTTTCACTTGCACCTCTATCAATTTGGTCTATTGCATTCACTGCTCCCAATGTGGTCTCCTCCACACCGGAGAGACCAAGCGTAGATTGAGTGACCGCTTTGCTGAGCACCTTCGGTCTGTGCGCAATCAGGACCCTGACCTTCCGGTTGCTTGCTTTTTTAACACAGGATCCTGCTCCCGTACCCACATGTCTGTCCTTGACCTGCTGCAATGTTCAACCCAAACTGGAGGAACAGCACCTCATCTCCTGGCACATTACAGCCTTCCAGTCTCAACACTGAATTCAACAGCTTCACATGATTAGCAGTACCCCACTTTGTTTTCATTTTATTTTAGTTTTTACTGTTCTCTACCTTCTATTTCTTAATTGTCTTTCTTCATTCTTTTCCGCCCCCCCCAACCTTTTCACCCTACTTTATCCCCCCTTTTGTCTCTCGTTGCTTCCCCTTCCTCCCTTTTTAAATTTTACCTCTCTCCCATCCAACCCCCCTCCCCCGTATCTGTCACAGTTTACCCTCTAATTTCAGCTTCTCGGCCGTTTGGCCATCCACACCTTTATTCTCTCTCTGGACTGCCATTAGTGGTTTTTGTGGCTATGACACACCTTTCATTCCCTCACTCTGCAGTATAAATATCTCCCATTTTCGATGCCTTTTAGCTTTGACAAAGGGTCATCTGGACTCAAAACATCAGCTCTTTTCTCTCCCCGGAGACGCTGCCAGGCCTGCTGAGCACTTTCTCTTGTTTTTTTTTGTTTATCAACTATAAAAATATTGATGATGATGCGAAGAGGCATTCGATAGGATGTGATTGTAATAGATCGAGGCGACTCAATAAGGCTTGAATAAACAAAGACTTTATTGCCAACAGTAAATAATTATCTCTAGAAAAGGTCAGATTGAATTAACTACGCGACTGACCAACTCTCCTCCCGATCTCCAACTCTGGGACCTTCCTCGACCCATCTACATGCCCGCCTCCTGATTGGTTCAGTTTCGATCCTTGCTGCTCTTCAGTAGCTGCTGATTCCTCACCGTAACCATCGATTCCTCCTTTCCAACTGGGATCCCATAACTAAACCTGGCATCTTTGAAATAGGGGTCACATGTTGATCCTCTTTGTCTGTCACTGCTCTCCTCCTCCATGTCCACATGTTTCTTCAGATGACAGCCTTGTACGTCCATGAATGGAGACCGGGCCTGTTCTCCCCACAATCTTACCAGTCACCCATGCCGGTCCTGCTGCCAAGTTCCTGACCTTGACCGAATCCTTAACTTGGAACACTCTGTCTTTCCCCCTAGAATCATGATTTTTCTTCCGAGAGGCTTGTCTTTCCATATTTGGGACTATCATGTCCCATTGTATTCTAAAATGGTGTCCAATCAGTAACTCAGCTGGCATGACCTCTGTGGCCATGTTTGGCATGGTGTTATAAGACAATAAAAAACTGGCACTACAAACTCAATGATAGGACGAAGAGGTCTATTTATTTGTTTCTTCATTGATGACTTGAATGTTCGTACTGCCCGCTCTGCCAGCCCTTTTGAAGGTGGTAAGGTGCCAACCACACATGGTGAATGTTGTTTGATTTGAGAAACTTTTGGAATTGTTCGGCTGTGAATGATGCGCTTTCATCCAACACAACAACCTCCGGAACTAACGCACTAACACAAGAAACATAAACAGTCCAGCAATATGTAGTCCTACCTGTGATTGCCACCACTGGCATGACCTGGTCAAAGTCTGTTGATCTTCACCACTGGAGCATTAACTAACCATCTTTTCTATTTCCTTAACAGTGACCCGACCACCAGACATAATTCCTGGCTGGCTCATCATTGTACTTTGTCCTGGATGGGAGGCCTGCAGTTCCTGTAACAAATAAGTTGACACACATAAGTCCTGCATTGGCAAACTTCTCAGGAATGTTCTCCCCCACATCGAAAACACAATTCAGTCCTCACTGTCACACTCGGGCTCTGCTGCACCCTGGATGTTCTTCACAACACTCATTTCCCAACATAAAGGATTTACCTCACTCAACACACTTTGCAACTCGTTTACGCCCTGCTCTGTGCATTCAGTCACCTAGACCAGCTCCACTGCTTTTCCAAAAGAGATCAATTAGTCATTTCTTTTGGATGATTATGCTGTGGATACCACAGATCATCCAGTCCCTTAACATTTCTCTTGAAGCTGGGCTGAACTCGCAGTGTTCAACCAGTTCCCTAAGCCTAGCCACGAGATGGTCTCCCCTGGCTCGCTGAATGAAATTTGTATCTCAGCAGAATACAAAGAACAAAAAACAAAGAACAACACAGCACGGGAAACAGGCCCTTCGGCCCAATGAGCCCGTGCCGCCATTTTAACATTATGAGCGCCCTCCTCTACCCATGACCTTTGTCTACACCTATTGGGGAAGATTGAGGGAAGACTAATTTAGGGACAATTTGTTAACACCAATCAGCCTAAGAGCACGTTTTTGGGATGTGGGATGAAACCGAAGCACCCGGAGAAAACCCACGCAATCACGGGGAGAATGTGCAAACTCCCGCAGATACTGGCCCAAACAGTGATAGTCACTGAGCTGTCATGAATGATTCAGAGATGGGGGGTGTTCAAATCTTTTCTGACCAACTCCACAAAGACTTTGGGTGGGAATTTCCAGCTGCTCCCACCCTGAGGTCAACTGACATTTGCATAATCTGTGTCTCGCCCGCAGCAACTCCTGTGGCTGATGGGATGGGAAAATTCCCAATTTTGCATCTGGTGATGTTAAGGCTCACATTAAGCTGTGAGTCTGTGGGTCACAGGCTGTAAGCAAAATAACCTTCCTCTACTCTTCAGTTGCTATTTCATTAGTTACAAACACAGCCCTCGATACATTATTCTCAAAACACCCTGTGTCGATTCTTTAATTATGCCACACTCTTACACATGCTTGGCACTGTGAGCCTTGAGGGAAAGTGCAGTGTACGGGTTAATAATCCTTCCAAACAATCTTAACATTATGATTCTAAATACAAAATATTTAAGAACAAAGCTGCAGTGTAAAAATCTAAGATAGCTGAAATGCTCAGAGGCTTCCAATTATTGAACTAGCTGAAGATATTCCGCTGTCTTTATGTTGCTAACTTCACATTTGACATTTCAAGCTTTTCACTATTCCTGAGAGACCTACCATTGGTTTCTAATAAATAGCTGTGTAAATCTGTTTACATATTCACCATCTACAAGGCACAAGTCAGGAGTGTGATGGAAATAATCTCCCCTTGCCTGGGTGAGTGCAGCTCCAACGACACTCAAGAAGCTCAATACCACCCAGGACAAAGCAGCCTGTTTGATTGATACCCCTTCCACAAACATTGGCTCCCTCCACCACTGGTACACAGTGGCAGCAGTGTGTACCATCTACAAGATACACTGCAGAAATGCATCAAGTCTCCTTGGAACATAGAACGCTACAGTGCAGAAAGAGGCCCTTCGGCCTATCGAGTCTGCACCGACCACAATCCCACCCAGGCACTACCCCTACATCCCTACATATTATACCCACTAATCCCTCTAACCTACACATCCCAGGACATTAAGGGGCAATTTAAGCATGGCCAATCCACCTAACCCACACATCCTTGGGAAGAAACTGGGGCACCCGGGAGAAACCCACGCAGACACGAGGAGAATGTGCAAACTCCACACAGACAGTGACCCGAGCCAGGGATCGAACCCAGGTCCCTGGAGCTGTGAAGCAGCAGTGCTAACCACTGTACTACCATGCCGCCCTTAGGCAATACCTTCCTAACATATACCACATGTACCCTTTAAGGGGGTGATCCCCTGAGGCTCACATGATTGGGTCAGACCCTATGGAGAGGCTGCAGGGGAAGCCGGGCCAATCAGAAGCAAGGGCACACATCCTAGGGTGGGGAAGGATTCCAGTTGAAGCCAGGGAGGAGAAGGGAGTAGATGTGTGATGTAATTCTGTCAAACCCTTTTCTTCTACATATATGATATTAATGACAAATCATTCATTGTTAAGCCATGACTGATCTGCAACTTTACTACAACCATCTAGAAGGACAAGGGCAGCGGATATCTAGGAACACTACCACCTGGATGTTCCCTCTAAGTCACTTACCATCCTGACTTGAACATATTGAACAACTTTATAAGACCCTTGTCAGACCCCACTTGGAGTACTGTGCGCAGTTCTGGTCGCCTCACTACAAGAGGATGTGGAAGCTATTGAGATGGTGCAGAGGAGATTTACAAGGATGTTGCCTGGATTGGGAGGCATGCCTTATGAGGATAGGTTGAGGGAGCTCGCTCTTTTCTCCCTGGCGAGACGAAGGTTGAGAGGCGACCTGATAGAGGTGTATAAGATGTTGAGAGGTATAGATAGGGTGGATTCTCGGAGGCTATTTCCCAGGGCTGAAATGGTTGCTACGAGAGGACACAGGTTTAAGGTGCTGGGGAGTAGGTACAGAGGAGATGTCAGGGGTAAGTTTTTCACTCTGAGGGTGGTGAGTGAGTGGAATCGGCTGCCGTCGGTGGTGGTGAAGGCGAACTCGTTGGGGTCTTTTAAGAGACTTCTGGATGAGTACAAGGGATTTAATGGGATTAAGAGTTATAGATAGGCCTGGTAGGTATGGGTATGATCAGCGCAACTTGTGGGCCGAAGGGCCTGTTTGTGCTGTAGTTTTCTATGTTCTATATTGTACCATTTCTTCCTCCCTAACAGCACTTGGACTGCTGTGGCTCAAGAAAGCAGCTCATCACTACCTTCTCAAGAGCCACTAGGAACGGGCAATATAGATGGGCCCTGCCGACAATGTCCACATCCTGTAAATCGATTAAAAAAGGTGCGTACACGCCCATTACTTTTGGGCCATTTTCGAGGGTAGTCATGGGGATGATAGGAGTGAATTATGTTTGGTCCTCAAAACACTATTGTGACCGGATTCACAAAATGTACTGTAAAAATGTCATGGTTAATAATAATGTAAATTTGTAGAAAGCCATGGGGAAAGCTTGTCAGTATATTGACCTGAGCAGCTGTCCACTACATAGCCTCCCTACACTTTCCAATGAATAGCTGTGCAAACCGGGTACACATCCAGCACTGCGGGCATCCTAAGAAGATAAGAAATAGGAGCAGGAGTAGGCCAGCTAGCCCCCTTGAGCCTGCTCCGCCATTCAATAAGATCATGGCTGATCTGATAGTGGTTCAGTTCCACTTACCCACCCACTCCCCATAACCCTTAATTCCCTTAATCCTGGGCACACTCTGCACCAGGATCACGCAAATGGAGAGATTGATTCTTTTAACAACCATGTTTCATCTGGACGTGCAAATGTTCAAACATTTTGCATTCCAGGCACTCAACAGCACAACTGTGAAGGGAGGAAATTCATGTGCGGAGCAATGTCTTTTTTAAACTCTTGACAAAAGAATATGTTGACAATGTTGTTTCAATTAATGAGGCTGAAGTGGCTCGTAGCCAATCTGAACAAAAAGAATATCCATACATGGAATGATGAAGGAGTGAAAGTGGAAAATCTCAGATAGCTTTCATTGGACTCCAGTCCTTGGCTTGGTCAATGACCCCACCAGAGAACTGGAGTTGCATCAGTATTTAAGAGGGCGATGCTCTGTTGTATGTAGAAGCGGTAATAATTGCCTTTTTAACTCCACGCCGCATAACATGACCCAACAGGAAGGTTAGAAACATGTGTGCTTTAAAGGAAGTTTTAGTTGAGACCAATCCAGTCATCTTATTCTCAGCCTCTTACATGTCCCCAAATGACTTCATTCAAAACAACATCTGCTGGCAAGGACACCACTCAAATTTTACATTCATGCTCCAACCTTTTAGAAATAACTCTTCAGAGGCCGGTGTCCCTTCACCAGATTCCCTTTGCTTATAAACTGTATCCCACTCCTAGAATACTTCAGGTACACAGCCAGAATCTGGAGAGTCAGGAGACCCGACATTCCCACTTCTATACAGGTGAGGCTCCTGATTGGGGCAGGCAATTCTGACCTCAATCCGGGAGGTCCTAAGGAGTCAACCTTATGGGCCTTGTTTTTTGTTAGCAATCGTCAGTTTTTTTATTTAAAACAATTCATCCGAATGCATTATAAAGCAAAATACATTATAATTTCACAAAACATCAAATCAATATAACAACGTCAACAGTGAACATGTCATCCTTAATACAACAGCACAAACTAACATAACATAATAACAAGTATGCCTTCCTTAATACAGTTAGAAACAACTCCATTCCAATAAGAATGTAAGTTTCCTGTAACCTTCCGGGACTTTGCCTTCCGGGGTTTCGATTTATCGGAGTTTCATCTTACTTCGATTTGCGAAGGAATACCATTGTTGGGTGGGTAAATTGAACAAGCGTTCCCAACGATAAGGGGAAAGGATGGTCAACTCATCAACAATTTGTAAAGATTTGCAGAGAATTACAAATAGCTTAACTGATGAACTAATCGGGAACGGAATTGAGTTAGAGTCTCGGATGAAGAATTGCCTGACTGTAAATGGATAATTAACCTTAACAAAGGCAGTGCAACTGAGCAGACAAACCGCCATACTGGTTGACCCTATAAAGAAGAAATCAAAGTCTGAGACTTGGGGGAGATGTAGTTTTTTAAAATCCATTTTCGGGATGTGTGCCTCACACAGCTAGGCTTCAGAGCTGCCTTCTTGAAACACTGCAATAAGTATTGCCACAGTGCATCCAGTTTCATTCCTCTTTGTTTTCTTGCTGAGTGGGTTGCTAGGCCATTTCAGAGGGCATTTAAGAATCAACCACATTACTCTGGGTCTGAAGTCACATGTAAGCCAGACCAGGCAAGGATGGCAGATTTCTTTCCCTAAAGGACATTAGTGAACCAGATGGTTTTTTATGATAATCGACAATGTATATAATTTTAATTCCAGGTATTCTTTTGAAATTAAATTCCACCATCTGCCATGGTGAGAATCGAACCTTGTCCTTGGTCTCTGAATTACTAGTTCAGTGACAATACCACTGCACTACCATCTCTCCGTGAAATATATAACAGAAAGAGTAGGGAAATGTCATATTAAGGGCAAATTCCAATTGTAATATGTTATTGAGGCACAGAATACATCATCCCAGGAAGTGACACAACATGTCATGATCTTGCTCTGTATTATACAACATTGTGCTAAGATGTAGCCTGCATTACGAGAGATTTCAATGAAGTTAATGTTTTCCTTACTTCAACAGACTAACTATTCCACGTTAGCGCACCATGACCAAGAATACTATACAGACCATTCACCTAAACTCTCACTACCTAATACCCTCCACCTGATGAACAATATTGTCTTCCGTCACTGCTCTCTAACAATACTCACTGCTTCAATGCTCTCTGCCCCATCTCACTCCTATCCTTTCACTCCAGCTCCCTCTGTGCTAATTACTAATGCACCAAATTGCTTTTCTTCCCCCCCAGTGCCTCATGCCTCCCTGAAACAATCATAATTTTGAACAGCAGTTTAATTCTGATGTTTCTTTAACTTGACTTTGTGACCTGAACGAACATAGGAACAGGAGTAGGCCCTTCAGCCCATCAAGCCTAATCTGCCATTCAAGGCAATCCTGACCTTTAGCACCCACGATCCCCATAACCCTGTATATTATTGTAGTCAGCAATCTATTAATCTCTGCTTTAAACCTTCTCAATGACTGAGTTCTCTGGAGTAGGGAATTCCAAAGATTCACAACCCTCTGTGTGAATCAATTTCTCCTCACCTCTGTCCTAAGTAGCATCTTAGATAGAGGATTTCACCTTAGTTGCAGAATAATCTATCATAGAACATAACAGCTCTGTCCTTGTAAAATAATGATGTGGAGATGCCGGTGTTGGACTGGGTAAACACAGTAAGAAGTGTCACAACACCAGGTTAAAGTCCAACAGGTTTATTTGACAGTAAACCCACTAGCTTTCGGGGTTTTCCCCTTCGTCAGGTGAGTAACACATCAAAATAACACATCATTCAACTCCCTCCAATAATGCAACAGGGGATCTACAAATCTTCCAGTCTGAGTAGGAAACATCTATTACCCGCTCCCATGCCCAGCAAATAAACTCATGAACTAAGAGTGGAACCAGTAGCTTTAACCCCAAGATTCAGTGTCTGTCACATTGCAGGGTTCAAGGTTGGTAGATGAAGGATTAGTACGAAATAAATGTGTCCTGACAGCTGCCAGGAAAGTGGATGGAGATAACCGTGATGAGCGTCTGGTGATCACTAATCGCACTTTAATGAAGAAATCATAGAAGAAGTAATAAAAATCCTACAGTACAGAAAGAGGCCATTTGGCCCATCTAGTCTGCACCAACCACAATCTCAACCAGGCCCTACCCCCACACCCCTACATATTTATCCACTAATCCCTCTAACTTTCGCATCTCAGGGTACTAAGGGCAATTTTAGCATGGCCAATCAACCTAACCCGCACATCTTTGGACTGGAAGAGGAAGCTTTTGTGACCCATGAAGGTACTGGGCTGATCAATTAGAAGCTGCATAGCAACCTAGGCCCAGTTACTGAGGGCCTGCGCTCCCTTTCCCACTCTTTCTGATTGTCACTGTGAGACATGATGAAATTCTAACTTAGTAGAAATTCCCTGCTTTGTGAAAACATGAGCCACACTGGAAGATCTGCCAGCAGAAACAGCCAGAGAATTTCAGCTTATGAGTGTAACCGGTAATGCAATGTTAGATGTTTGGTGTTCAGTTCTGGTCAGGAAGGATACACTGACCCTGGATAGCATGCCGTGCTAATTCACCTGAATGAAGAGTTCATTATGAGGTGAGTTTGTATAAATTGGCTTGCCTCCTTTGAGTTTAGATGAGTGATCTTAACGAGGTGAAAAATAGGATTAAGGGTTTTGATAGAATAGCTAAAGCAAAGAGAACATAAGAAATAGGAGCAGGAGTAGGCCATCTAGCCCTTTGAGCCTGCCCCACCATTCAATAAGATCATGGCTGATCTGAAGTGGATCAGTTCCACTTTCCCACTTTCTCCCCATAACCCTTAATTCCCTTATCTATCAGAAATCTTGTAGAACAGTGGTGGTGTCCTTACCTCTGGAGTGGGTCATCTGGCTTCCAGTTCAAGTTGGTGCTTGTGGAAAGCCTGTGCATAATGTAGCCAAACAGATGGATTATCCAATACGCCTGGTGGTAAGAGGGGGAGAGTTTCCTGATCAGCCACATTGTGGGGGGCAATAGCAAACCACCACAGTACTGTGGCAGAGAGAAGAGATTGAGGTAGCGAGTGATGGAGATTAAGGTAGTGTAATGACTCAGGAAGACCGACTGGAAAGGAACTCTTTACTTACGGAATGCAAAATAACTACCATGGTGTACACACACTGGCTCCTACATGAGACTACAGTTCAGCAGGCCCAGTCCTGGACCTGCATTATAAAAGGCTCGGATGATGAATTCCAGCTGGGTAGGACACTGCCTGTTACCAGGGGAACTCATTTTCAAGAAGCTCTCCACGGAGAGATTGAGGGAGATCGGGGTAGAGAGGGAGATTGATGCAAAGGGTAAGGGAGATTGAGGCAGAGTGAGGGTGATTGACGCAGAAAGTGAGGGAGATTGGGGTAGAGAGAAAGGGAGACTGAAGGCAGTGGGATTGGCGGAGGGATACTCACAGAAAGTGAGAAATTAGTTGGAGGTTGCAGATTGAGAGACTGGGAATACAGAGGGAAATACTGGGGGGAGCACAGCAAGAGAGTAGCAGGACAGAAGTAAACAGCTGGGGAGATGGTGGAGTAGTGGTATTGTTGCTGGAGTAGCAATCCAGAGCACCAGCGTAATAGCTTAGGGACAAGGGTTCAAATCCCACCATAGTAGCTAGAGGAATTTAAATTCACTAAATAATCTGGAAGTGGTTAAACTGGTGACCTCCCACACCCCAAAAACATGCTCTTTGGCTGATTTGTGTTAACAAATTGTCCCTAAATTAGACGTCCCTCAATGTGGTTATAATTCCTTTATTGTGAAGTCCAGTAGGCGTAGACAAAGGTCATAGGTAGAAGAGGGCACTCACAATGTTAAAATGGCGGCGCGGGCTCGTTGGGCCGAAGGGCTTGTTTCCTGTGCTGTGTTGTTCTTTGTTACAATAATGGGTTAACCACAAAACAATTGTTGTAAAAACCGATTTGGGTCACAAAAATAGGGATATGATCAGCGCAACTTGTGGGCTGAAGGGCCTGTTTGTGCTGTAGTGTTCTGTGTTCTATCCTTTAAGGATAGAAATCTCCCCTGCTTTGGCCTACATGTGACTCCAGAGCCACAGCAATGTGGATGACTCCTAACTGCCCCTGAAATGGGCCACAAATGTGGGCACCGTCAGCAATTCCCACATTGTGTGGAAAACATTCCGAGAGATAGGGAGAGCAGGGGACAGACAGGGGATGTGGGCAGAAAGAGTTTTGATAGAAAGACATTTCCTTCATAGCACTCTTGGTTCATAAGCTTAGATGTTTTATTTTAAAGCTGTTTCCTGTTACTGACCTCCTGACTGCGCAAAAATCACAGCTTGTTACTTCTGTGGCCTCTGAACCTTGGACTCTGGCTCTGTTGTCAGTTATAAACATCGCAGTCCATCGCTCTCTCTGTTCATGCTCCCAGCTCAGAGTTTTAGACGCAGGCCCTGATTATATAAAAAAAAATGGAGATGAACAGCATCCCCCGAGATCTTGCTGTCCAAATATTTTTACAATGTGATGTTTCCTCACAAAAGGAAATAGAAAGGTGGAGGGCACAAAGGGATTGAGAGAAAGATCTGGAAATAGACATTGAGATTGAGATCAGAGATGGGTAGAAAGAAAAAAGATTAGGGAATGGAGGGAGACAGAGAACGAGAGAGGGAGGAATCAGGCAAGAGGGAGAGCAAAGGAGAGCTATCAGGAACTGGGGGGAGAAAGCCATTGTGATGGGAATGAAGAGGAAGGAGGAGACAGGGAACAGAGAGAGAGCAAGGATAAAGAGAGAGAGTGGGATCAGGATACAGGAGCAAAAAGAAAGAGAGAGATAGTGGGGGCAGGAGATGGAAGGAAAGTTCAGGCAACAGGGAGAGACGGAGAAAATAAACAGAAATCAGAAGACGTAGAGAGAGGAAATAAAGACCGATCAGGAGATGGAACAAGAGAAAAGAAGAAAGGGAGATCAGGCAATAGAGAGAGAGGAGATGACAGATCAGGCGGTGGAGAGAGAGAGAGAGAGGAAATAAAGAGAGATCAGGCGATGGAGAGAGAGAGAGAGAGATCAGGTGATGAGAGAGAGGGAGAGAGATGAGAGATCAGGTGGTGGAGAGAGAGAGAGAGAAGTGAGATCAGGTGGTGGAGAGAGAGAAGTGAGATCAGGTGGTGGAGAGAGAGAGAGAAGTGAGATCAGGTGGTGGAGAGAGAGAGGAAATAAAGAGAGATCAGGTGGTGGAGAGAGAGAGAGAGAGAGAGATCAGGTGATAGAGAGCGAGAGGAGAGAGATCAGGAGATGGAGAGAGAGAGAGATCAGGCGATAGAGTGAGGAGAGAGATCAGGAGAACAGAGAGAGGGAAGGAGGAGAGATCAGGCGATGGAAGGGTGAAGGCAGGGAAAATATAAGAGACTGGGAATAATATGGGGGAAATAGAGGAAGCTGAAGAGGGTGAATGGGTCATAGTGACAGATAGATTTCACATTGAGAAACTAGCCTGTATATATGTAACTAATATTGCTGTATATATATATGTATATTTACAACAATGATTCCAATGCTTTCCGGGCTGTTTCCTACTCTGTAAACTTGAGCTCATTCAAACTCTGCTGCCCGTGTCCCATCACCCCTCTTCTCACTGACTGACAATTGCTCCGAGTTTGGCAATACTGGGATTTTAAAATAATCATCACTGTTTGTAAATCCCTTCATGGTTACTTCTTTCTTATCTTTATACTCCCTTCAGTCCTACCGACCTCCAAGAACCTCCAACCTGTCCATCCTCCACTCCCTTCACCCAAACACAGCTACCCAGGCCCTCAATCATCTGAACTTCAGCTCTGGAACTTTCTAGAACTCTCCCATCAAGGTCTGGAACTCTCTAGAACTCTCTCTACCACTCTCTCCTTCATCAAGAGTCTTTAAAATCGACTTATACACGCTCTTGGTCACCTATCCAACATCACCTCATGTCAAATTCTGTCTGATTACATTCCTGTGAAGCACTATGTGGTATTTTACTACATTGAAGATGCTTTATAAATGCATTGTTGTTAAGGTGTTATTTAAATGCAAGTTGCTTGCAAGGGCTGAATTCAATTATAGATGGTGGGAGATGAATACAGAATTAGTGAATAGAAAAGGGTGATTCCCTCTCAGGGTTAGGGGAAGGGGAGAAATGACATGGGGTGAACAGAGTCTCAGTGTTGGAAGTGTGCCAGGTTGACACTTTCTGGTGATTCTATTTGGGCGGGGGGTGGGAGAAGGCAGACAGTTTTTGGGGTGGGCTTCTCACTTTAGTTGTGAAATGAAAATGAGGGTGGCACCTCACTCCAGCTGCTCAAAGGCTCCAGCCTAACTTCCTGTATCACAGAGCAGAATCTCTGCAAGGTGGAATGTCCCCTTCCCACAGCCAGTGACAGAAGATTATGATCTCACTGCACCGTCACTTTCTTTGTGACTAATTTCTCTACTTCTGTTTCTTTCTCAAGGCCAGCTTTCGATTTAATCTTGATTGTGAGATTCTTCCAGATCTTCATCTGCACATTGTAACCTCTACCTGGAAACTGTCTGCACGGAATAAAATGGCTAATCCTTTGGAAATTCTTAGGGAATGAGGGGGTGAGCAGACCCGGACGCAGATGGAGAGGTGGATGGAACTGTGCTAGAAGAGGGTTTGGAGGCTCGTGTTCACCCAGACGCATGGGTATCCAGATAACAAAACCTTCACTCAGTCTTGTCCAAGACGCTCCGCCCACAGCGACTGGGCTGAGGATATCAAACAACCAGCAATGAGATGACTAACATGTTCAGTTGACGTGTTATTTAATGGTGTGGGTTAAGGGAGGACTCCTGATATTTGCTGTCACTTATTTTTAACACATGGAAAACAGCGTAATTCCCCTTTTTGGGCAAGAATAGGACATTGCCTGTGATTCCTCAGATAGCATCTTCTTACTCATCTACATATCTACCCCAATCTTCAAATGCTTACAGAACCTGTGTTTCCATGTCGCCATCGCCATGCCAGTTTTGATTCCTCTCATGCCTGATCTTTCTATGTCCCTTTCTCTTCTCTTAAATCCTACTTCAGTCAACGAACATAACGTCACTGTCCAAAAATGTCTCCTTCTTTAGTTCAGTGTTGTTGCCTGCCGCACAGTCTGTTTTAACCCTTATACGGTGGACAAATAACTACGAGTAGACGTCTTGTTAGTTCAACCAATATTTATTTAAACCCACACAATCAATAATCACCCAGCCAACCAACAATAGGTTATTTTACAGGAAAATACTAAAGCTCAAGTCCAATGTGAGAACTCGACTTAACTTTGTGTGACTGGCAAGTACCCAAGCAGATATTGGCCTTTATCTGTGCATCGGTCTCGGTAGTCATCTGCATAGTCTGGTCCTTTGGTCTGGTCTGGCACTCTGGTTCTGGTCTTCCTTCCTTCCTTCTCGGGTGTGGTGGCTCTCCATTGTTGTAGCTCGTTTGTGGGGTCAGAGAGAGAGAGAGAGAGATTCCTGGTTGTGCAGCACCCTTTATACCCCATTTGGTTTCACGCCCCTTTTTGGCCATTGCCAATCAATTGATCAAGACTTGATCACCCTGATCGATAAGAGTCCTTTCAGGTGCTACCACACCGATATCTGGGTGTGTCCCCAATGGTCATGTCTGTAAGTGCTGGAGGCACATAGGTCACATACCTCCCTCTTAAATAAGGGGTCATGGTGCCCTTATGTCTGGTACACAAACCAGTGTGACCAGAAAGACTCTTTCATCCTGGAGATGAAAAAAGCCAGTGTGACTATAATGTCCCTTTCATCCTGGAGATAATAAGAACATAAGAAATAGGAGCAGGAGTAGGCCATCTAGCCCTTCGAGCCTGCCCCGCCATTCAATAAGATCATGGCTGATCTGTCGTGGCTCAGTTCCACATTCCCGCCCTCTCCCCATAACCCTTAATCCCCTCTCTTATCAAAAACCCATCAACCCGCGTCTTAAAAATATTTAGCGAGGTAGCCTCCACCACTTCAACGGGCAGAGAATTCCAGAGATTCACCACCCTTTGAGTGAAGAAGTTCCTCCTCAACTCCGTTCTAAACCGCACCCCCCTTTATCTTGAGGCTGTGCCCCCTAGTCCTACTATCCTTTCTGAGCGGGAAGAGTCTCTCCACCTCTATCCTATCCATCCCATTCATCATCTTATACGTCTCAATGAGATCTCCCCTCATTCTTCTAAACTCTAACGAGTACAAGCCTAATTTATTCAGCCTCTCCTCATAGCTCAACCCCCTCAACTCTGGCATCAGCCTAGTAAACCTCCTCTGCACTCCCTCCAAGGCCAAAATATCCTTGGGTAAGTACGGCGCCCAAAACTGCACACAGTACTCCAGCTGCGGCCTCACCAATGCCCTATACAGCCGCAGCAAGACCCCCCTACTTTTATATTCAATCCCCCTCGCTATGAAGGCCAGCATCCCATTCGCCTTCCTGACCACCTGCTGCACCTGCAAGCTGGGTTTTTGCGACTCATGCACAAAGACCACAAGGTCCCTCTGCACCGTCACCAGCTGCAGTTTTTCGCCACGTAAGTAATAATCCTTCCTACCATTATTCCTACCAAAGTGGACCACCTCGCACTTGCCAACATTAAATTCCATTTGTCATTTCCTGGCCCATTCGCCCAGCCTATCTAGATCGACCCATATCCTGTTTATTCACTCATCAGGATTGCAGTCTGTTTATCTCTGTCTTTAAACTGCCGCCTGTCGGTTTAGGTTCTTGCCCAATTGTCCCACAGTGCTTTACAAAACGCCATGTTAGATGGCCCGTTTTGGCCACAGTGCCAACTGTCTGCCTGATTTCCTTCTTGCAAAGCATCTTACAAGATTTTCCCACGGTTAAAGCGCTATATAAATGCAACAGGTTGATTTGGACTCACCAGCTTTTGGAGCGCTGCTCCTTCATCATGTGAGTCGCTCCGGAGCAGTGCTCCAAAAGCTCATGATTCCAAATAAACCTGTTGGACTTTAACCTGGTGTTGTGAGGCTTCTTACTGTGTTTAACCCAGTCCACATCATAAAAATGCAAGTCATTGCTGCTTCTGCCATTCAGCTCCTCATGGTTGATTTCTACCTGGACCCCCATGTAAATGCCATGATTTTATATCTTCCTGTATCCTAGTCAGGCTCAAATTTATAAATCACAGATTAAAAATTCTTAATTGTGCTAGATCTGATCTAACCAAAGTTTTGATCAGGCTGTAGCAACCTTTCATTTTTTTTTTATTCCGCACTTTATATTCTAGCCCTCAGTTGTAAATGCTAACATTCCATTTGCCTTCTTTGCAAATTATCTTTTAGGGCGGCACAGTGGTTAGCACTGCTGCTTCATAGTGCCAGGGACTTGGGTTCAATTCTCCCTGTGTCTAAGTGGGTTTCCTCCCGCACTCCAAGTACGTGCAGGTTAGGTTAGGTTGATTGGCCGTGCTAAATTTTTGATTTGATTTGATTTGATTTATTATTGTCACATGTACTAGAATGCAGTAAAAAGCATTGTTTTTTGCATGTTACATAGACAAAGCATACTATTCATAGAGAAGGGAAGGAGAGAGTGCAGAATGTAGTGCTACAGTCATAGCTAGGCTGTAGATAAAGATCAACTTAATTCAAAGGTCAACTCCATTCAAAGGTCTGACAGCAGCAGGGAAGAAGCTTTTCTTGGATCTGTTGGTACGTGACCTCAGGCTTTTGTACTTTTTTGCCAGTGGAAGAAGGTGGAAGAGAAAATGTCCAGGGTGCGTGGCGTCCCTAATTATGCTGGCTGCTTTTCTGAGGCAGCGGGAAGTGTAGACCGAGTTGATGCATGGAAGGCTGGTTTGGGCTACATTCACGACCTTTTGTAGTTTGTTGTGGTTTTGCGCAGAACAGGAGTCCATACAAAGCTGTGATACAACCAGAAAGAATGCTTTCTATGGTACATCTGTAAAAATCGGCAAGAGTCATGGTGGACAGGCCAAATTTCCTTGGTCTTCTCTGACTCTTAGTGTCAGGGGAGTAGCAGGGTAAATGTGTGGGGTTACAGGGATAGGCGTGGATGGGATATTTGTCAATGTACAGGTTGAATGAGTCGAATGGCCTTCTCCTGCACTGTAGGATTTCTATGATACTTGACTGCAGCATTTTAGTTACCTTTGGACATGGAGCCCTAAGTCTCTTTGGCTCTCTGTAATTGCTTTTCACCATTTAAGTAATTGATTTATCCTTTCCTGCCCAAAATGGATGACCTTATACTTACCTGAATTGAAATGCGCCTGCTCCAGTTTTGACGTAAGAACATAAGAAATAGGAGCAGGAGTAGGCCATCTAGCCCCTCAAGCCTGCCCCGCCATTCAATAAGATCATGGCTGATCTGAAGTGGATCAGTTCCACTTACCCGCCTGCTCCCCGTAACCCTTAATTCCCTTATTGGTAAGAAATCTATCTACCCGTGACTTAAACATATTCAACGAGGTAGCCTCCACCACTTCAATGGGCAGAGAATTCCAGAGATTCACCACCCTCTGAGAGAAGACGTTCCTCCTCAACTCTGTTCTGAACTGCAACCTCCACCTCCCCCCCACCACTTATTTTGAGGCTGTGTCCTCTAGTTCTTGTTTCCTTTCTAAGCGGAAAGAATCTCTCTACCTCTACCTTATCTAGCCTCTTCATTATCTTATATGTCTCTATAAGATCACCCATCAGTCTTCTAAAACTCCGAGTCCAGGCCCAATCTACTCAATCTCTCCTCAGAAGCTAACCCCCTCATCTCTGGTATCAACCTGGTGAATCTTCTCTGTACTCCCTCCAAGGCCAACATATCCTTTCGCAAATAAGGAGACCAAAACTGCACACAGTACTCCAGTTGCGACCTCACCAGTACCCTGTACAGTTGCAGCAAGACCTCCCTACTTTTATATTCTATCCCCCTCACTATAAAGGCCAACATTCCATTTGCCTTGATCACCTGCTGCACCTGCAGACTGGGTTTTTTTGCCTTTTGTTTAATCTATTATAAGTTTGTCTTAGATTCTACACTGCCATCGATATTAGTTACCAAAGCACCAAACTTTGTGTCTTTGGTAAATTTGGATATATGGCTTTCTATTGGGTTGCCTAAGCCATGAATAAATGCAGTACAGACTTGAGCTCCCAGCGCAGATCCTTGAGGGATACCCCACTCAACCACATTTTTGCATAACCTTCTCAGATTTGGTGGTTTGTAGAAGACTGTAGAATCTTACTGGTGAACGCGATGCTGAATGGGAGGAGTTTGTAATACCGGGTAAATGTTGGGCTGGTGTTTCTACTCATGGGAGAGTGCAAGGCCAGAAGGCACAGTTGCAGAATACGGGGGTGTTCATTTAAGACTGATCTGAGGAAGAATTTCTTCTCTCAAAGAGTGGCGAATCTTTGGAATTCTTTACCTCAGGAAGCTGCGGAGGCCTTGAACATCTTGAAGGCTGAGATTGATAGGCTGTCAATCAGCTGGGGAATTAAGGGATATGAAGAGGAGGTAGGAAAGTGAAGTTAGTGAGTATTAGATCAGCCATGTCCTTATTAAAAGGGGGAGCAGGCTTGAAGGGCTGAATGGTCCTCTTCCTATTTCTTATAATCAAAGGGCTATGAGGATGAGTCTAGGGCGGTGGATAGAGGAGAGCCGGTGGATGTGGTCTTTCTTGATTTTCAGAAGGCGTTTGACAAGGTACCTTACAAGAGGTTATTGCAGAAGGTAAGGGGGCATGGAGTTGGGGGTAGGGTGTTAGCGTGGATAGAGGATTGGTTGTCAAATAGGAGACAGAGTGGGGGTTAATGGGTGCTATTCAGATTGGCGGTTGGTGACTAGTGGAGTGTCCCAGGGGTCGGTGCTGGGGCCTCAGCTATTTACCATTTATATAGATGATCTGGAGGAGGGAACCGAGTGTATGGTGTCGAAATTTGCTGATGACACCAAGATTGGTGGAATGGCAAATTGCGCAGAGGGTGTGGAGAGTCTGCAGAAGGATCTAGATAGGCTGGGCGAATGGGCCAGGAAATGGCAAATGGAATTTAATGTTGGCAAGTGCGAGGTGGTCCACTTTGGCAGGAATAATGGTAGGAAGGACTATTACTTACGGGGCGAAAAACTGCAGCAGGCGACGGTGCAGAGGGACCTCGGGGTCCTTGTGCATGAGTCGCAAAAACCCAGCCTGCAGGTGCAGCAGGTGGTCAGGAAGGTGAATGGGATGCTGGCCTTCATAGCGAGGGGGATTGAATATAAAAGTAGGGAGGTCTTGCTGCAGCTGTATAGGGCATTGGTGAGGCCACAGCTGGAGTGGTGTGTGCAGTTTTGGTCACCGTACTTACGCAAGGATATTTTGGCCTTGGAGGGAGTGCAGAGGAGGTTTACTAGGCTGATACCGGAGTTGAGGGGGTTGAGCTATGAGGAGAGGCTGAATAAACTAGGCTTGTACTCGTTAGAGTTTAGAAGAATGAGGGGAGATCTCATTGAGACGTATAAGATGATGAATGGGATAGAGGTGGAGAGGCTCTTCCCGCTCAGAAAGGACAGTAGGACTAGGGGGCACAGCCTCAAGATAAAGGGGGGGGCGGTTTAGAACAGAGTTGAGGAGGAACTTCTTCACTCAAAGGGTGGTGAATCTCTGGAATTCTCTGCCCGTTGAGGTGGTGGAGGCTGCCTTGCTAAATATTTTTAAGATGCGGGTTGATGGGTTTCTGATAAGCGAGGGGATTAAGGGTTATGGGGAGAGGGCGGGAATGTGGAACTGAGCCACGACAGATCAGCCATGATCTTATTGAATGGCGGGGCAGGCTCGAAGGGCTGGATGGCCTACTCCTGCTCCTATTTTTTATGTTCTTATGTCTGATGCATCAGCAACCAGGATGCTTATGGCCACCACTATGGAGCTGGGTCCCTGTTTTCCTGAACGTCGCTTTGATGCATTTATTCCTAGTCAGTCTGGGGTCCGACTAGCATTCCAGGGTTGTTCCACTTTGAGTGACACTGTCTGCATCTCCAGCTGATGAAGTCAGAAGCCAGAGTGGAATCCAGGAGGCAGCAGGAAGAACGTGTAATGAGACGCCTGGATCCACAGGAGCACAAACAGAGCCAGCATGGAGAAACAACAATCCTCCTGTTCTGTACAGGCTCATTTATAGTAGAACGGCCAGGAGCAATGACGTGAAAGTACAGCAGGAAGTAGCAGATGGTGACCTGGACAAACAGATCTGTGGGAAGGGTCTCCAATTCAGGACATGAATTCAAGATGGGAGTGGTGAGGTGGAGTTGGGGACTATCCAACACATCAGGGAGCTGGGGGGCGGTTTCTGAAGCAAGGATTTCAGTGGGTTATCACCGCATTGAGAGGTAGGGAGCTGGCTGTGGTAGAGGAAAGAGCTGTGACTTCCCGAAGCTTAGAGAAAGTGAGAAGGAATGGGGATGATCAGAATAAGTTGACGCTCTAATGCCCTGTGGGGAGATGAGAGCCGGGATTCTTTGATCTTGTATGTCCACCATCCCTGCCCACGAGAGAAGAGAATTTGGTGCACAGCCAGAACTCCATTCACTGCAGCGGGACTGGAGAAACTTAGCCTCAGTCAAGGTCGGAAAATTCCAGCCAAGGGCACTGGCAGGATCAACTAACTGGTGCAAATCATGGGCACTGGTACTTCTGCTGTTTTCAGACTCCTTATGTCCCCAGTGCCATGTTTAAAATTATAAATAGGATATGCCTTCACTGGGCATGAACAGTACTGAAATTTCCAAACAGCATCTGCATTGTTTAGTGAGGAATGTGGACTTTCTCAATTATTATCTCTCATTTCCTTTCCCTATTGCTCTAATGTCTGTATCTTCACTTCCCACTACCCCATTCTTCTCATTAACTTTCATCTCTACTTCCACCAATCAGCTTTGTGATGCACTTTGGTCCTCTAGAATAGAATAGTGGAGTGCAATCCATTCAATCCATCAAGCCTGTGCCAGCTCTTTTAAAGAGAAATGTACTCAGTCCTACCACATACACCCTACTCCTATCACCATCCACTCTTTTTTCTCCAAGTATTTATCCAATCATCTTTTGAACTCAAATCTGTATTCACCCACAATATCAGGGGAAGCGTGTATTCCAAATTCTAACCATTCTTTGTGTAAAGGCTTTTCCTTGTCTCGCCTCTGATTCTTTTGTCAATCAACTTAACTGAAATTAAACCTGGGCCGTCAATCCTTCAGCCATTGGAAACAGTTCCTATGAATTCTATCTAAACCCTTCATCATTTCATACACCTTCATCAAATCCCCTAAGCCTTTTGGGCTCTAAGGAAAACAGCCCCCAGCTTCTCTGTAATCGCTCAACCCTGGAGTCATTCTAATAAATCTCTCCTGAACTCTCTACAAAACCTTCATGTCCTTCAGATGCTCTGAATTGGAAACCATAATGACAATGGGATTGAAGTAAGAATTAAAAAATGGGGCAAAGTGATTAAGGTTGAAGACAATGGTAGCAATCTCTGAGTTTACTCCCGCGGTCCTTGAAGGGTGTTGAAAATAACAGGTTGCAAACAGTTGGATTGTAAATTGCACATTTATATCTGCTAGGAGAGCTTATTAACTAATCGCAGATAGGTTCATCTCCCACTTGGGTTTGTACTCTATGCCTCTATATATAAAGCACAATAAGAATTCTCACACCAGATTTAAGTCCAACAGGTTTATTTAGTAGCACAAGCCGCAAGCTTTCACAGCACTGCTCCTTCTGGCTTGCGCTACTAAATAAACCTGTTGGACTTTAACCTGGTATTGTGAGAATTCTTAACGTGCCTACCCTAGTCCAATGTCGGCATCTCCACATCATGGCTACCATTGACGCTGCAAACTACCGGCTCCAAGTGGAGAGGATCTCTAAGAAGATTGCGCATATCGACAGAAGGAACAGTGCTCCAAAAGCTTGTGGCTTGTGCTACCAAATAAACCTGTTGGAATTTAACATAGTGCAGTGAGACTTCTTACTGTGCTTACCCCAGTCCAACATCTCCACATCATCTATATATAAAGCCCATCAAAAACTCAGGTTGCAGTATGATACATTTAACAACTGCAGCCTTGCAGGCAATGACTCACAACTGCAGCTCCATGTCTTTGAACCTGGCCCAGAGCAATATCTGGGCAGCAACATCCAAAAGACTTGGACCTCACAAGCACTGCAAACAACAATCCCATGCACAAGTGAGAATATCTCAAACTAACAGTGTCACAATCCATTGCTGCATGCCTGATCGAGCTGTACAAGATTATGAGGGGCCTGGACATCATAACATTCAAAGATGTGTGGGTTAGGTGGATTGGACATGTTAAATTGACCCTTGTGTCAGGGGGACTATCTGGATAAATGTGTGGGGTTACAGGAATAGAACCTGGGTGGGATTGTGGCCGGTACAGTCGATGGGCCGAATGGTCTCCTTATGTACTGTAGGGTTTCTATGATAACATTCGAGGCTATGGGTTAAGTGTTGATAAATGGGATTAGGTGGGAGGTCAGGTGTTACTCATGTGTTGGTACAGACTCGATGGGCCAAAGGGCCTCTTCTGCACAGTGTGATTCTATGATTCTATCCTGATTTCACTTGCAGGTTTAAAAATGGAAAAACAGCCAATTAGCACAACTAATTCAGCTGCAATAATGGAATATTTCTCTCTGCACAAATGGGCTTCATTAACAGAAAAATTGCACTTTATCTTAAATGATAAATATTTTAAACTGAAACTAAACACATTTATAATTGCCCAGCACGGAACATATAATGGAAAGAAAAGTACTGCACGCATGCTGGAAATCTGAAACGTATACAGAAAACGCTGCAAATATTCAGCAGGGCCAGGCAGCATCTGTGGAGAGAAAAACAGAGACAAGGTCCACAATTTTTATGTTCTGATGAAGGGTCACTGACCTCTGATTCTCTCTGCACAGATGCTGCCAGATGTGCTGAGCAAACACTTCCCCCTTTCTACTGGTGCAAAAAGAACCCCTTTTGCCGACCCTCCAAACAGCAGTTGTGAACCTTGCATTCTCCTTCAGCAAGAAACATAACTGCAACTCCCAGAGATCCAGTTTAGCACCACATTAAACAGATCAAAAAGTTTGACAAAAACAGAAACAACTTGCTGAGCAAAAACACAAAATCAATATCAAAGCAATACATTGATAATTTTTTTAAAAAGTAATAGAAACTACCATTAAAAGAGTCAGAGTTAACTTATAAAACACATTTTGTCTTTTCGATGAATAAACAGAACTAGAGACAAAATTAAACTAGGCCCCAAATTCTATTCACCAAGGACAGGGAGGAGTTAGGTAGAATATTTGGTTCTGATGGCATATACTCCAAATGGGAGTCAGAAGCAGGTTGCCTTTTTGTCTGTGTTTTCCACCTCTCCTGGACTCAGGTAATAATTCTGAGCACCATTCCTGAGTCTTGTCTCTGCACAAGGCATTGACGATTTCTCTGGGGAATCTCTGCCCATTGAAGTAGTGGAGGCTACCTCACTGAATATATTTAAGTTACGGGTAGATAGATTTCTGATAGACAAGGGAATTAAGGGTTATGGGGAAGAAAGCGGGAAAGTGAAACTGATCTACTTCAGATCAGCCATGATCTTACTGAATTTGATTCAGGTGTTCAAAATCATGAGGGGGAGGACTGGATAGAAAATAAAGGGAGGAACTATTCTCCCTTGTAAAAGGATCAAGAATCAGAGGTACAGATTTAAGGTGATTTGCAAAAGGAGCAAATGTGATGTGAGAAAATTCTCACACAGCAAGTGGTTCGGGTCCAGAATGCACTGCCCTGGAAGTGTGGTGAGGGCAGGTTCAATCAAGACATATACAAACAATGTACAGGGAAAAGGCAGGGGAATGGCACGAAACCATGATGTTCATTTGGAGAGCCAGTACAGATACGATAGGCTGAAGGGCCTCCTTCCGCACGAAAACTATTTTATGATCCATCTTGGAAGAAAGGAAATGTTTGGGAAAATAAATTAATGGAAACACCATGTAGAATAGGTAGAAATAGATAAGATAAATAAACAGCTATGATGGTACATGGGAAAGAGGAATAAAATCAGATCAATCATTGCTAAGGGAGACAAAGACTGAGATAAAGGAATGATATGTCAGTTAGGACAAAAGAAACAAGGGAATAAGTTTAAAGTTTATTTATTATTGTCACAAGTAGTCTTATATTAACACTGCAATGAAGAGACTGTGAAAATCCCCTAGTTGCCACACTCTGGCACCTGTTCGGGTACACAGAGGGAGAATTTAACATGGCCAGTGCACTTAACTAGCACATCTTTTGGACTGTGGGGGGAAATCAGAGCACCTGAGAAAATTCATGTAGACATGGAGAGAAAGTGCAGGGCTCTGCACAGACAGTGACCCAAACTGGGAATCAAACACAGCTCCCTGGCTCTGTGAGGCAGCAGTGCTAACCACAGTGCCATTGTGCCACTTTTAATTATTATGTAGACTCACAGGAAATTTACAGAAACAGACCATTCAGCCCAACTGGTCCATGCTCGTATTAATGCTCCACAAGAACCTCCTTCCACTCCAATTCATCTCTCCCTTTCGGCATATTCTTCCATCCCTCCTTTTTCATGTATTTATTCAGCTTTCCTTTAAATATATCAATGCTATTTGCCTCAACCACTTCCTGTGGGAGCAAATTCCATCTTCAAACCATTCTCTGGGTAACGATGTTACTCCCAAATTACCTATGAAGTTTATAATCCTTAGTTTTGGACATGCAACAAATGAAACCATCCTCTCTCTGTCTACTCTATCGACCACTTCGTAAGTTTACAGACCCTCTCCTTCAGCCAGCTCCCGTCTGGGAGAAAACACCCCATCCCATTCAAGGTTTCCTGCCAATTCTAATTTGTCAGTTCTGATTTCATCTTTATAGATCTTCTTGGCACTTGCTCCAGTTTCCTCCCTGTGGTGTTTGTAATGTAGAAATAAGAGTTAAGCACAGTGCTGAGGTCTAACCCCAAGAGTCAATACAACTTTAAAACCACTTTCTATCCCTGTAGAAATTAATCCTAGCGTTTCACGGCTTTTATGGCCTTGCTAACCTGTTCAGTAAGAACGAATAAAAGATGGAATGCACAGATCACAATGGTCAGAGGGTGGAAAATGAATGGAGGGATTTAGGAGCAATCACGTTACAGAAACTTACTACAAGCTGGACAGGAAATGGCAATGAAATAAACAGTACACGTTATAATATGGGTAGGAGAGAGAGCACATGTAATAAGGAGGAAAGTGATAATGTTGGCGAGGAGGGAATATGTGGCACAGTCATGGGACTGATGTAAACAAGAGGTTCAGATGGAATGGTTAGGTATGAAAGAGAAACATGGATTCTTACCTCCTCAGGGCTGTACTACAGAATGGTTGCAGAGATGAGAAATTGTAGTTATGCAGATAGATTGGATGGTATGGTGGCAAAATGGTTAGCATTGCTGCCTCACAGCAGCAAGGACCCGGGTTCAATTCCAGTCTTGGGTAACTGTGTGGAGTTTGCACATTCTCCCCGTGTCTGTGTGGGTTTCCTCCCAGTGCTCCGATTTCCTACCACAATCCAAAGATGTGCAGGTTAGGTGGATTGGCCGTGCTAAATTGCCCCTGTGTAGGTTAGGGGGTGGGCTTGGGTTGGACACACTTTCAGAGAGTCGATGCAGACTTGATGGACCAAATGGCCTCCTTCTGTACTGTAAGGATTCTATGATCCAAGTTGGGACTGTTCTCCTTAGAGAAGAGAAGACTGAGAGGTTGATAGAGATGTTCAAGATCATGGTGAAGCGGGGGTCTGGATGAACAGGAACGGTTTCTGTCAGATACCGTTCCTACTCATGAAAGGATCGAGAATGAGAGGCATGGGTTTAAACTAATTGGCAAAAGGAGCAAAAGCGATAAGAGAGAAAACATTTCCCCGCAGTGAGTGGTTATGGTCTGGAATACACTGCCTGAGAGTATGGTGGAGACAGATTCAAGCAAAGCATTCAAAAGGGAATTATCTGAGAAGGAAGAATGAGTGGGGTTATGGGAGAAGGCAAGGGTTAAGGGAGTTGCTCATTTATAGAGCCAGTGCAGATAAGATGGGCTGAATGGCTTCCTTCTGCTTTGTAATAACTCTGTGATATGCAAAGATACCTGAATAGTGGAAGGACAATGGAAGAGGAAATTTGTGGACAGGTTAGGGAGATCTACAGGAATAACAAATTTATAACATCACAAATGTAGGGGAGTGATAGTATAGTGGTATTGTTCCTGGATGAATAATAGAGACCTGGACGAATACTTTCAACTGACATGAGTTCAAATCCCATTGCGACAGCTGTGGAAATTCAAATTCAATTGAACAATCTGGAATTAAAGTACTAGTCTCATTAAAAATGATATAAAAACCCATCGGGTTCACTTTAGGAAAGGCAAGGAAATGAACTGCCCATTTCCAATCTTATGTGCCCATTAAATTGTCCCTTAGTGTCCAAAGATGTGCAATAAGGTGGATTATCCATGGGAAATGCCTGGAGAAGATGCTGTTTTGGAAGTGGGTGCAGACTCGATGGGCTGAATGGCCTCCTTCTGCATTGCAGGAATTCTCTCATTCTATGTGATCTCACAATGGGGTGGGCTGTGATTTGGCGTAGCAAGCCACTCAGATTTATCACATTACTTCAGGGGGAAAAAGAGCACTGTGGATGTAACTACACATCATGGACTGCAGCAGTTCGAGGAAGTATCTCACGGCAGCTTTTTTCAGGGCAATTAGGGATGGGCAACAATTGCTGGTCTTACCAATGAGGCTCGCGTCAAGAATAGCATTTTAAAAATTGTTAATAGAAGTAAGAAAAAAATTGAAAAACTTGTTCTTGGAGATTTTACTGTCTCGTATTAATTAGAATAGCAAGAAAATAAATGGAGGTAAGGCCTTAAAGAAATTCCTGAAAAATGTTAAGGGCTCCTTTCTCAACAGAATATCTGTATGCATACAGAGAGAAAAGCAGATTTACTTATGGGTCAATGTAAAGATACTCATTCAGCAGTGTAGGGAAAACACAACTCGTTTATTTACTCATTAAATCTATGCAGAGGTTTGCAGCCTCATGGCTGCAGTCAGCTCTCGAGAGCACTCTGTGCCACATTTACCAGGATGATGCCCCCACCCTGCTCCCTGAATGGTTCCCTAGGTCATGCAACTCTTGCTGTGCAGATTGATCCTTAAAGGGACACTTACCACAGTTAGATAAATGAGTTAAAGGTAGGTGAACACCTCAGGGTAGTGATTGTAATAATGATAAGGTTTACGCTCCAAATAGAAAAGGATAAAGGATGAGCACCAATTATCTGGAATCTGAGGACTGAGCTAAGCTGATGTGGAAGAAAGATTGTTACTCGGAGCTGCAAATCTCCAAAGGGTTGGTTTGCAAACAAAGATTGCAAAGGTGCAGAATGAATATGCACTCTTTAGAAAGACAGTACTTCAAATTTCAGGAAGTTGTGGGAAAATTCAGAGGTTAGAAGCAAACTGAAATTGTGGAAAGCGGCACATGTGACCAAGAAGGATGGTAAATGAATACAAATAACAAGGAGGGAAGGGATTGGGCCAGAAAGAGGAAAGGGTATAGGGCAGAAAGAGGAAAGGGTATAGGGCAGAAAGAGGAAAGGGTATAGGGCAGAAAGAGGAAAGGGTATAGGGCAGAAAGAGGAAAGGGTATAGGGCAGAAAGAGGAAAGGGTATAGGGCAGAAAGAGGAAAGGGTATAGGGCAGAAAGAGGAAAGGGTATAGGGCAGAAAGAGGAAAGGGTATAGGGCAGAAAGAGGAAAGGGTATAGGGCAGAAAGAGGAAAGGGTATAGGGCAGAAAGAGGAAAGGGTATAGGGCAGAAAGAGGGGAGGGTATAGGGCAGAAAGAGGGGAGGGTATAGGGCAGAAAGAGGGGAGGGTATAGGGCAGAAAGAGGGGAGGGTATAGGGCAGAAAGAGGGGAGGTATAGGGCAGAAAGAGGGGAGGGTATAGGGCAGAAAGAGGGGAGGATATAGGCCAACCTGGGCCTAGCAGGCAGACTGGGGTCCCCAGAGCCACTGTTCAAAGCAGGTAACTGAAGTTGAAGAATTTGCTGCTCCTCCAATCGCAGGCCATTCCTCTCTTAAGTTTAATGTTGGCAGACTCACTATGAGTCTATCAGTAACAAACATGAGACAGAAACAGTGTCTGACTGGAGGAGTAGCAAACACCTATGGTGGTGAGTGTGTGGAGGGCCCCAGGAGAGGAGAGAGGATGGGAGGGGGAAGGTGGGAAGAGTCTGACCACAGCCTCAAATGAGGGGGAAATAAAGAGATTCCTTGCGGTTGTGTATGTGAGAGATTGTGTGTGAATATAAAAGCGTGTGAGAGAGTTTTATGTGTGTGTGTGAGTGAGTGCGAGAGTGTGTGTATGTGAATGTGCCAGTGTGTGAGCAAGATTCTCTGGCACCGCCCCTCCCCAGCCTCATGTTTCCTGCTGTGGGGAGGTGATGTGTTGTTTGCTAGCAGTGGGATTCTCTGGTCCTTTTTTTTATTCATTCACGGGACGTGGGTGTCACTGGCTGGCCAGTATTTATTGTCCATCCCTAGTTGCCCTTGAGAAGGTGATGATGAGCTGCCTTCTTGAATTGCTGCAGTCCATGCTCTGTGGGTTGACCCACAATGCCTTTAGGGAGGGAATTCCAGGATTTTGACCCAGCAAGTGCGACGGAACAGCGATATATTTCCAAGTCAGGCTGGTAAGTGGCTTGGAGGGAACTTGCAAGTGGTGGCATTCCCCTGTTCTTCTAGATGGAAGTGGTTGTGGTTTTGGAAGGTGCTGCCTAAGGATCTGTGGTGAATTGCTGCAGTGCATCTTGTAGATGGTACACACTGCTGCTACTGAGGGTCGGTGGTGGAGGGAGTGGGTGTTTGTAGATGTGGTGCCAATCAAGCAGGGCTGCTTTGACCAGTGTCAAGCTTCTAGTATTGTTGGAGCTGTACCAATTCAGGCAAGTAGGAAGTATTCCATCACACTCCTGACTTGTGCCTTGTAGATGTTGGATAGGCGTTGGAGGTGAGTTACATCCGCAGTATCCCTAGCCTCTGTCCTGCGCTTGTAGACACTGTAATTATGTGGTGCTGTCAGTGGAAATTTCCATTGACGTCACCCCATGGCAGTGGGAAACTTGCAGGCAGGGAAGCACTGCCGGCAGGATCGTGTGAATAGCTGGAGAATTCTGGCCTGTATGTGTGAGAATGCGTGTGTCTGAGTCTTTTATGTGTGAGTGTGAGAGAGTTGAGAGAACCAGAGTAATACCTGGAATGGGTGGCTTGTTTTATGAGGAAAAATGGCACGGGTTTGTATCCAGTTCAGAAGAGTATGATGACTTGATTAAAGCAATAAGATCCAGAGAGACCTTGTCAGAGTGGATGTGCAGAGGTTGTTTCCTCTTGTGAGAGGATAAGGGTCACCCATTTACCAAGGAGATGAAGCAAAACTATTTCTTTCAGAAGGTCGTGAGTCTTTGTAATTTCCTTCTTCAAAAGGCAGTGGGGGCACATTGAATATTATTAAGGAAGAGTTAGATAGATTCTAAGTCAGCAAGGGTGTGATAGATTATTAGGATTGGTGAGATGTAAATTTGAGGTTACTATCAGATTGTACTAAATGGCAGAGAAGGTTTGATGGGCCGAATGGCCTACTCTTGCTCCTGGTTCATATCATTGGCTAGGCCAGCATTTGTTGCCAATCCCTAATTGCAGTTGAACTGTGTGCTTGCTAGGCTATTTCAGAGGGCACTTAAGTATCAACATTGTCTGGAGTCACATGTAAAAATGGCAGATTTCCTTCCCTGAAGGATATTAGTGACCCAGATGGTTTTTCCAATGATAATTGTCAGACTTATTATTGCCAAAACTAGCTCTGTACTCCAGATTTTATTATTTGAATTTAAATTCAATTTCAGTTTTGAATCCACATCCCCAAAGGATTAATCTGGCTCTCCGGATTACTCATCCAGTGATATTTCCCCTACGCCCACTGTCTCTCCTCAACGGGTATCAGAGGACCTCAGCATGGCCAGTGTAATGTCTATTTTTAAAAAGAGTGGCAGATCTAATCCAGGTAATTACAGGCTAGTTGGCTTCATGTCTGTAATTAAAGATCAAATTCATCAATATCCAGAGGAAGAGCAAATAATTAGAAGCAGCCAGAGTGATTCTGAAAAGGCTTGACACATCTCCGCATTCTTTGAGGAGATGACAGATATTGTGGAGAGGGTGAATGCAGGGAAGGAATTTTCCAGCCCTCTGTTGGTGAGCTTGGAGACAAGGGAGGCTGGAAAACGAGCCTGGCATTCTTGCCACTGGGGAAGTGTTCCTGCCATGGACAGGAAGCTGGATTGGCTATCCTGTGGGCAGGGAGGGCAATACTCAGAACCCAACCATTGCCATCCAGAGCAAACAGAGGGGCATCAAGCTATCCCACTCCCCATCATTCTGGTGTGCTCCAGATGCCTATTCAATAAACACTTGAAAGTTCCCAAAGTGTCCAACTCCACTATCACAGCAGACAGTGCATTCCACACCCCAAACACTCTCTGAATAAAGAACCTACCTCGGACATTGCTCCTATACCTCCCATCATGAACCTTATAGTTATCCCCCCTAGTTACAGCTACATCCATCCGAGGAAGTAGTCTCTGCACGTCCACTCTATCTTATAAATCTCTATTAAGTTGCCTCTCATCCTCCTCTGCTCTGAAGAGAAAAGCCCCAGCTCCCTCAACTTTTCCTCATAAGACCTATCCTCCAAACCAGGCAGCAACCTGGTAAAAGTCCTCGGCACTCTCCTATGCTTCCACATCCCACTTATAGTGAGGTGACCAGAACTGCACACAATATTCCAAATGTGGTCTCACCAAGGTCCGGTATAGTTGCAGCATAACCCCACAGTTTTTAAACTCAACTCCCCTGTTAATAAATGCTAACACACTATAAGCCTTCTTTACGGCTCTATCCACTTGAGTGGCAACCTTCAGAGATCTGTACATATGAACCTCAAGATCTCTCTGTTCCTCCACATTCCCCAAAATGTTGGGAATAACAGCACTTTTCATCATCTACTCCTCGCAATTCAAGGACTATTCCATGTAACTTATTATTTTATGTTTACTTATTATTGGACTCGATTCTTTCTTCTAACCTGTGTGAATGTAGAAGAATGTGTTTTACCATTTCTCCCTACCTTTTTAGAGTTAATAAACTTACTCTAACTTAACTTGAGAAACCCTGGTTAAACTGGCTCCTTTTTAAACATAACTGTTGGATCTGGGAAAGGTATCTAAGGGAAAGGGAACCTTGTTGCTATCAGCAGAGGATGGGTTGAATGAAGACACAGAGCCACTCACCCTTCCTCACAATTTGGGGGTATCCCAGCAGATGGTGACAAATCGAGGGGTCTCACCCAGACCAACAACTTTTGGGGAACCTCACTTGGAGCTGGTTATAACAACTGGAGTGCAAGCAATGCATTACAGAACCCTAATATTTAAGCCTGTTGGAGGAAAAAGGGTAGGGACTGGGTGATGGAGATTAGAAGCTGGGACTGGGAGGGATTTGTTCAAGGTAGATCATGCCTGATGAACCTGATTGCATTTTTGGAAGAGGTGATTAAATTAATGGGCAATGGGATTCAGTGGGTGTTATTTATATAGATTCTTTTAAGGGACTGTTAGTTACAGTTGAAGCCCGTGACAATGAAGATAAGCTATTGAGCTGATAGGAAATTGGCTGTGCAACAGGAGACAGAGTACGAATCACGAGAAAGTACTCTAATTGGCAATATTTGACAAGTGGTGCCCTGCAAGGATTTGTATTATGGGGTGGGATTTTACAGCCTCGCTTGTCCTGAAACCGTAAAATCCTGCCCTAGGTCAATGGACCTTTCCATGGTCCACCCACTGCCCGCTCCGATTTCCGTGATGGTTGGGACGGTAAAACTCTGGCCTTGGTCTCTACTAATGAAAGTATTTATTGCTGAATTAAATGATGGGATAGGAGCCAGAAACGCAACTGGACTCACCACATAAACACAGTGGCTACAGGAGCAGGACAGAAGCTAGGAAAATGTGGTGAGTAACTCACCTCCTGACTCCCCAAAAGCCTAGACACCATCTATCAGGCACAAGTCAAGAGTGTGATGGAATACTCCCCACTTGCCTGGATGGGTACAGTTCCAACAACACTCAAAAAGCTTGACACCATCCAGGACAAAGCAGCCCACTTGATTGGCGTCACATCCACATCCACTCCCTCCACCACTGACGCTCAGTAGTAGCAGTGTGTACTACTATCTATAAGATGCAGTGCAGCAATTCACCAAAGATCCTTAGATCTTCCAATCCTGCGACCACTTCCGTTTAGAAGGGCAATGCAGAAGATAGATGGGAACACCACCACCTGCAAATCACCATCCTGACTTGGAAACATATCGACCATTCCTTTGCAGTTGCTGGGTCAAAATCCTGGAATTCCCTCCCTAATGGCATTGTGGGTCAACCCATGGACTGCAATGTTTCAAGACGGCAGCTCACCAGCACCTTCTCAAGGGCAATTAGGGATGGGCAATAAATGCCCAGGGATGCCCATATTCCATGAATGAAAAAAAAATCCAAATTAGCCAATACACAAAGATAGACATCAATGTAAGACAGGTGGCAATGGAGATGGAAACACACATTTAAAAATGATTTAGTGAATAAACAAAACTGTGGTAAATGAATTTCACTTTTGATAAATGCAAAATCATCCATTTTGGATACTAAAAAGAATAGAAGAGCATTTTCCAAACGATGAAAATTGGGAAGATGTCAGTCTAAAGAATTTTAGGTCCTAGAATATAGAATGTTAGAATTAGAATTAACAGATACTGAAATTGCTCAGTAGGCCAATGGAATATTGATCTTTATATCTGGAGAACTGGGAAACAAGGGAGTAGAAGTCTTACAAAGGCCAGGCTAGGCCACACCTGGAGTTACTGTGAGCAGTTCAGGGCAGCAGACCTAAAGAATTAAATGTTGACCTTTTGAGAGCACGCAGCCTAGTTTTAGCAGAGTGATACTGAGACTGCAAGGGTTAAATTGCAATGAGAGGCTTCACAAACCAGAGTTGTATTCTTTGGAACCCAGAAAATTGAGGATAATTTGATCGAAGATTTCAAAACGTTCAGGGGAACAGAGAGGGTTGATAGAGGGGAACTGTTTTGACCTAGTTGGACATTGACAAGACTGGAGTGGAGAATATAGTCTAAAATTTAGAGTCAGAGCTTTTAGGAATGAGATTAAGGAACATTTCTAAGCGCAGAGTGTGGTGGAAGTTTAAAACTCTCTCCCACCAACCTATGATAAGCCATGATTTCATTAAATGTCAGAACATGCTTGGGCAAAAATGGTCTTTTTTTACTCTTTTGTGGGATTTTGGCATCACTGGCAAGGCCAGTATTTGTTGCACATTGCTAATTACTTTGAACTGGGTGGTTTGCTTGGCCATTTCAAAGGGGGAGTTGAGAGTCAACCACATTGCAGTGGGTCTGGAGTCACATGTAGGGCAGATAGGGGTACTAATGGCAGATTTCCTTCCCTGGAGGATATTAGCGAACCAAATGGGTTTTTGCAACAATACGTAATAGTTTTCTGCTTACATCACTGAGACTGACTTTATAACTCAGGTTTATTATTTGAATTTAAGTTCCACCTTGTTGGGTCTTGAACCAATACCCCCAGAACGTTAACCTGGACTTGGGATTACTAATCCAGTGACATCACCTCGCCGTCAGCATCTCCCCTGCAACTACAGCAGAGTCTGGGTTTCGAAGATGAGAGGCTACGATTGGAGAGGATAGAGACTTGGATCAGAACATCGTGCCCTATGAGCAGCCTGGGAATGGAGGGATACAAACGAATGGTCTAGTTGGACCAATGAGCGGCACAGGCTTGGAGGGCCGAAGGGCCCGTTTCCTGTGTTGTACTGTTCTTTGTTCCATTTTACCATTTTCATTCTAAGTGCTGGACGGACTTGAAACTGGGAGTGTTTCAGATCTGACTTTTAGACCCATTCTCAGGCGCCCCTATATGCACTCTGCCTGAAAAATAGCAGCGATTCTGAATCACGCTGCAGAAACCTGTGGGCAGAGCTTAACAGGCCCAAAACCCTGAGGTTCCGATCAGCGCCTCCAACTGCGCATGCACAAAGAGATAGAAAAATGCTCCCTTGCCATATCACTCCCGGGCCGGATTATGCCTCCCCCAAGCACCCACAGACATTGCCCCACCCCCGGAACATTACAGATTCCCTTATCCCCCACCCCCCCACTTCCCAGACCAATCGCGGGCCCTTTCTCCCTCACCGATCATATGCAGAGTGGCAGCAGAAACCTCCGCACCCCTCCCCCCACCCTTGATCTGAATCAGAGAACCATCTAAGCCCATCTCCTCCCCAATCTGTGCCAGAGGGCCATCTTACCCACCTCCCTACCTCCCCCGATCTGAATCAGAGAGCCATCTAACCTGCCTCCCTCCTCCCCTCCCCTCCACCACTGATCTGAAGCAGAGAACCACCAGACACTCGGAACTTACCTCCTCAGAAGCTGGAAGCACCCAAGTGCCTTTGTGGACCCTATCTGTTTGGACGGGCGAACGCAGTGGTAAAGT
The DNA here is from genome assembly GCF_965287045.1 of Carcharhinus amblyrhynchos. Lineage (NCBI taxonomy): Eukaryota > Metazoa > Chordata > Chondrichthyes > Carcharhiniformes > Carcharhinidae > Carcharhinus > Carcharhinus amblyrhynchos. The sequence goes on along the minus strand of NC_137340.1, from coordinate 6,046,915 downwards.
GGGGAGTGCCAGTAAGTTTAGGAGTGCAGTCTATTAAGTCAATTTAAATGCACGCAAATACATTAAAATTGACGTGGCGCCCGTTTTGAGTGCGGTCCCGACGATGGCCATTTTCGGCCCTTGGTAAAGGGGGAACCAGCGCGGAGGCGGGCACCAATCGTGCTACTTGCCTCATGCCCAACTTTACCAAGTTTTCGCGCCCAAAGATCAGGCCCTTTGTGTTAGACTGTTTACTTTTATGGAGTACCTGTTCCAGGTCGAGACTCTTATCTTATTATTGACTCATGGGATATGAGTGTGATTGGCAAGCCAACTTTTTTGCCCATGTCTTGTTACTCTGGGAGGATGACGTTGGCCTTTCTTCCGAATAATTTTCTATAATCATATTAGTAAGTGATGACAGAAAGCAACTAAGAATCAACCATATGGGTTTGAGACTGTAGATGTAGAATATATTTCCTTTCTTACCTTTCCTTAGAGACATTAGTAAACCCATTAAATTTTTATGATGAAAGCATTATGGTCACTATTGCCTTTTCAGATACTAACTTTTTTATATTCAAGTAGTTTCACAATCAATTGAAATTCTCCAACATCCCAAGTTAGATTTGAACTCATGGGTTGAAAATTTCCCCTCCCGCCCGCAGTAGAAATTGTAGCGGGCGAGACAGGAAATTCGGCGGACTATTTAAAAGTCCATTGAGCTTGGGTGTAATTTCTGGTCTTGGGGCATTTGTAGCTGGAAAATATACCGCCCATGGTCTCAGATTATTAGTGTTGCAACACAGCCGCCACACACTCTCGCTATGGTAAAGTATATCAATACTGGACATACAGTTGGTTCTCAAGCTCACGGTTTAGTTGCCTCAGGTTGACGTTCATTAAGTGATCCCCACAGTGGCCATGAGGGGGCACTTGATCCTCAAACTACAGTTGAGTGGCACATTTTTTTAATGGCCAATGCATTAGAACGTTGTGCACGAAGGCAGTGTGGGTGCAAACAATGTGAGCATTTGTTATGAATAAACGGTATTTCCCTGACAATGTGTTGGCACTCCCAATGTTTATTGAGTATACGTGAATGTCAAGATAGCTGTGAAAGATCATTTGCTAAGTTGTACTGAAACGGGAACAGTAGCGGCCTTGCCTTTGAGCCAGGAGGTTCAAGCCCCACTCCCGAGACATAGAACATTACAGCGCAGTACAGGCCCTTCGGCCCTCGATGTTGTGCCGACCAGTGGAACCAATCTAATGACCCTCTAACCTAAACTATTCCAATGTTATCCATATGCCTATCCACTGACCATTTGAACGCCCTTAAAGTTGGCGAGTCCACAACTGCTGCAGGCAGGGCATTTCACACCCTTACTACCCTCTGAGTAAAGAACCTACCTCTGACATCCGTCCTATAATTACCACCCCTTAATTTAAAGCTATGTCCCCTCATGTTAGCCATCACCATCCGAGGAAAAAGGCTCTCACTGTCCACCCTATCCAATCCTTTGATTATCTTGTATGCCTCAATTAGGTCACCTCGTAACCTTCTTCTCTCTAATGAAAATAACCTCAAGTCCCTCAGCCTTTCCTCATAAGACCTTCCCACCATACCAGGCAACATTCTGGTAAACCTCCTCTGCACCCTTTCCAACGCCTCCATATCCTTCTTATAACGCGGCGACCAGAACTGTACGCAATACTCTAAGTGCGGCCGCACCAGAGTTTTGTACAGTTGTAACATGACCTGACAGCTCCGAAATTCAATCCCTCTACCAATAAAAGCTAACACACCGTACGAGACATGAGTACAAAATCTCGGCTGACACTCCAGTCAAGTACTCAGGCAGTGCTGCACTGTCAGAAGCGCTTTCTACTGCGTGAGATGTTAAACCGAGGTCCAATGTATTCTTTGACACGGAAGTAAAGGACTCCATCTAAAGACAAGCAGAGGTGTTTTCCCTGTGCCTGACCAATATTCACCCCTTGATCCAAAATTGAAATCGGAATCACACAATTTATTTCATTGCTGTCTGGATCCTGGCTGCATGCAAATTGGTTACTTGTTGTAAATCATGGAATGTTGGCCTCCTGCGGGATCAGTACTTTACAAACAAGTAGCAACTCACCCAGAGGGTCATGTTTTACACAATACCTGGAGTGTGTATAACTGAGATTGATAGATTTTTGTTAACTAAAGTTTTTGAGGGATATTGAAGCAAAGATGGGTAAACAGAGTTGAAGACTTTACAGCCACACTCTAACTGAATGGCAGAGTCAGTTCAAAGTGTTGAATGGTCTATATCTGTACCAATGTTCCCAACTTAATAGCAGAGTGGGATTCTTCCACATGGAGACGTGAAGGCCTAATGTTATTATTGCTAGACCATTAACACTGAAACTCAACAAATATTCTGGGGACCCAGTTCGAATCCTGCCGTGGCAGAAGGTGGAATTTGAATTCAATTTTAAAAATCTGGAATTAAGAATCTACTGATGACCATGAAACCATTGTCAATGGTCAGAAAAACCCATCTGGTGCACTAATGTTCTTTAGGGAAGGAAATCTGCTGTCCTTGCCCAATCTGGCCTACATGTGACTCTAGAGCCACAGCAATGTGGTTGACTCAACTGCCCTCAGGCAACTGGAGATGGGCAATAAATGCTAGCCAGCCAGTGATGCCCATGTCCCATAAATGAATAAAATAAAAGAAAGATTTTAACTTCCTGACTTTAACACTTCAAATCTTCTTGCCCCACAAGAAAACCTAAACACATGTTAAAAGTCAGACTTCATTGATCTGCCATTCAGCTCTGGACAGGGGGCAGGCGGGAAATGGAAACTCCCATATCCATCGTTTTTACATATCTCTGTGATTTCTCTGCAGGTTTGTTCCTCTATCCCTCTCTCACTATTTGGAGGTCTAAGGAATACCCGGAGTAGTGTGATCAGATCTTTTTATCTTGTTGACTCTAAGCAAACGGATTCAGTCCTTGCCCCTTCAAAGATATCCTCTCTTTCCAGCACTACAACACTTTCCAGTGCCGCCATCCACTTCCCTTTTTTCCTACCCTATCTTTTCTGAACACTTTGTATCTTTGAGCACTAAGTGCCCACTCCTCATTGTTTTAAACCACACTTTCATTATCGCCACTACATCATTTTCCCGCACGGTTATTGGTTAATTGTAATTCACAGACTTCATCAACCACACTTTGTGCCTTTATGTACATTTGAAACCTATCCTTGCATTCCTCATTATCCTTCCTATTTAATATGGTATAATTTCCTTCGCTAATACAATCTGAGGTCTTGTGGTGCAGTGATAGCATCCTAAACTCTGGAATAGCAGCTCTGATTCAAGCCTTACTTTGGGATTTGATGATCACATTGCAGAGACAGAGCTAGACTGCAGAAGACAAAAGCAAACTACTGCCAAGTGTAATCACGGACTAGCCCAGTGGAAGTCCATGGTCACCTATAATCTCTTAAAACATGGTACCGAAGGGATAAATATCATCCATCATTCTTTTATGCATCTTATCCCTCTTTTCCATTTCTCTATTCTCCCTTTGCCCACCCCCGCACCCCGTTTATTTAAATGAACCCTCTGCACCCACGCTAGTGGACCTCCCATGAAGACATTTGTCCCACTCCTATCCATCCCCTTTGAATAGGGGCCACCTGCCCCATAACTGGTCTCCATGCCCCCAAGTCTCATGGCTTCCTTGTGGCAAGGCAGGTGAGAGTGTGTTCTAGTGACCGCTTCGTGCGTTAAGAATGGTGAGTGTGACTCTGAGGAGAAAGAGATGGAGTGAGTCCGTGCCGTGACTGTGGGAGATTGGAGAGAAATGGGGAGAGGGAATATGGTGAGTAATGAGACTGCAGGTTGGGGGAGCTGGAAGACAAGCTTCTTATCTTGCCAGTTGTGATGAGGTCATTGTATTTTTTTCAGGGCTGTAGCCTTGTCCTGGAAACTGAGCTGTTGGGAATGGACCTCCTCAGTGGAACTCTTCCCATTGACACTGGATGTGTTTCCCAGAAGAACTTATGTTCCCAGGGAAAATAGGATTTTCTTCTTCCTGACCAGCACCGGGACTCTCCATGCTGCAGAATACCTGGATGTCTCACACCCATTTCTTGCCTTGAAAAATCTCTATGCATCTTCTTAGGAAGTGCTGGCGGCAAATACATGGATCCAGTCAATGAAAACCCGAACGTGTACGTGTGTGCAACATGTACCTCTCCCCAATGAAAATCCGAACACGTGTACATGTATGTGTAACATGTACCTCATCACCCTTCCTAATTAATATGGTATAATTTCCTTCGCTAATATGATCTGAGGTCTTGTGGTGCAGTGATAGCATCCTAAACTCTGGAATAGCAGCTCTGATTCAAGCCTTACTTTGGGATTTGATGATCACACTGCAGAGACAGAGCTAGACTGCAGAAGACAAAAGCAAACTACGGCCAAGTGTAATCACAGACTAGCCCAGTGGAAGTTCGCAGTCACCTATATTCTCTTAAAACATGGTACCAAAGGGAGGAGTATTATCCACTGTTGGAAATCTGAACGTGTACAGGTGCGTGTGCAGTGTGTACCTCTTCCCAATGAAAACCCGAACACGTGTACAAGTGTGTGTGTAATGTGTACCTCTCCCGCTACTTGTCTTTACTCAGTTGGGTTGAATTTTCAGTCCAAAGCCCCTCAACCATAGAAACAGTGGAGGACAGCGAGGCTGTGGAAGTGAAGACAACTAATTAGGCAACAGCATCCATGAGAACATAAAGAAGACTCGCATTTATATAGCACCTTTTACAGCCTCTGGATAGACCAGAGCACTTTACAGATGGTGAAGTGTTTTTTGAAATGTGGCGCACTGTTGTAATGTATGACATAAGAACATAAGAAATAGGAGCAGGAGTGGGCCATCTAGCCCCTCGACCCTGCCCCGCCATTCAATAAGATCATGGCTGATCTGTCGTGGCTCAGTTCCACTTTCCCGCCCTCTCCCCATAACCCTTAATCCCCTTGCTTATCAAAAACCTATCAAACCTATGACAGCCCGTGAATTCCACAGAACAATGATACAAAAGCAGGAAATGCTGGATAAGCTCAGCAAGTCTGGCAGCATCTGTGGCAAGAGGAACAGTTAACATTTTGAGTCTAAATGACTCTTCTACTAGAAAAAAATGCAATATGGAATAAATGATCAGATTGACTTTTTTGGGTGTTGATTGAGATGTAAGTATTAACCAGGACATTTTTAAAGCTGTACCATTAAAAAAAAATCCTTTCTGGTTGTATCACAGCTTAGTGTGGCTCCTGCTCTGACCAAGACCGCAAGAAACTACAAAGGGTTGTGAATGAAGCCCAGTCCATCACCTCAAACTAGCTTCCCATCCATTCGCACTGTCTACACTTCCCGCTGCCTCGGGAAAGCAGTCCAGACATACTCTCTTGAACCTTCTTCCATTGGGAAAAAGATACAAAAGTCTGAGATCAGGTAACAACAGACTCAAGAACAGCTTCTTCCCTGCTGCCATCAGACTTTTTGAATATTAAGTTGATCTTTCTCTCCACCTTACCTGTGACTGCAAAACTACATTCTGCACCCTCTCCATTCCTTATCGCCTATGTATTCGACGAACAGTATGTTTTAGGTCTGCATAGCGTGCAAGAAACAATACTTTTAACTGTATTCCAATATATGTGATAGTAATAAATTAAATTAGATCAAATCAAAGGATGCTGGGGAAAACTTCTCTGTGCTACTTTGACAAGGTGTTGGGGGATCTGTTGCCTCAAGCTGACAAGAGCCCAGGCTCGGCTTAACGTTTTGTATCTAAATCAGATGGTGCAGCACTCCCTCAGAATGTCAATCTGCTGTTACATTGTACAATCCCATGTTGAAGTCTAGCTAGTTTCAGTTCACATGCATTAGTGTCATGTAGATAAGCCTAAAGGCTTAGCATTCCACTGTGTATTCAATCATCTTGGTCTATTCTTTCCAGCTTCAATCCAATCTCTGAGCTGCTAGCTCTCCAGTTCTCTTTTAAGCAGTCTGTTAATTATTGCTAGTGAGGAGTAAATCTCACGTGGGCCAGCATTTCTTGCGTTTCGTTTTGAAAAATGGTTGCATTGAGGTCCGATTTTCATTGTGATGCAAACTGATCCTCACTCCTCATGTACAAAAATCCATTTCACAGCTCAAAACGATAAGTGACGTCAACAGCAAATTACTTCAAACTTAAACATTGCCTTGTCCACACCTGGTCCCTCCAGAATCAACCCATCGATGGATAGCGACCACTGAGGGAGCTGCAGCACTCCATATGGAATCTGCCACTAAATGAAGTGCTTCAGGAATAAAAATCTCCTTTCAACTATTGTAAATAACAAAAACAGGCCGTCAGGGAGAATCCATCCATCTCGGTCTTGAAGGCAATGTTTTCTCCCATATTATCCTCCCTGTCATGTACCACACAGCTTGTAAAAGAGTCCCTGTCTCATAAATCATTTTTATTACAAAGGTTGTGAACCCCTGAGGGGCTTGCAGTCCACACTGCCCCACCCTTGATGTCCAACTACCTTCAAGACCCTTCAACTCAAAGGACAGTGACAACTGCCAGCGACAAGGAATAAATTACCATCCCAATTAGACATTCTTTAACATTAAAAAGGAAAGCACAGCTCCTAAACTGTGTTGCAAACTGACATGCAATTACTTTCCAGTAAGTTCAGCATAAATCTGACCTGGTTCAAGACTCAGAACTTGTTCACACTCTTAAGGTGCCGCTGAATGGAATCTCTATCAGTGTCTCAGGTCTATCTTACTGTGGGGTCCAAGACAGTTAAAATTCTCAACGCAAGCAACAAATGTATAAACTCAGTAAATTGATCCCTTCACAACAACATGAGTGATGAGTGAGCAGTGCCAATTTTTGAATAGTGTTCCACTCCGCAGGCCAAGTGTGAAAGTGGAAAAAGAAATGCATTTTTATTGATTAGCTGTTAGATGTTGTTTCAGTGAAAGCTGATTTAGCCTTTCATTTCACAACAGTGCTACAGTGAACAGCTGGAACAGAGCAGCAAACAGCTGGAACTGAACTGTTAGCTGGAGATGGGGCTGCACCCAGCATTCTCGGTGAACGTGGCAGAGTGATTCGGAAATCAGAGTCACTATTAGCAGCAGCCCAAGCCCCCAGTGACCAGGGTGGGGCTAAGTGTTGATTTAGTGCCCCCACATGGAGGTGGAGGGCTGTGCTCCATGATGCAGGCCCAGGGAGGGCCAGGAATGGGGCAGAGGGGCCTCTGGCAGGAGTTACACAAACAGGAAGAATAAGCTCAATTTGGTTGGTAGCACGGTAGCACAGTGGTTAGAACTGTTGCTTTACAGCTCCAGGGACTGAATTCGATTCCCGGCTTGGGTCACCGTCTGTGTGGAGTTTGCACATTCTCCTTCTGTCTGCGTGGGTTTCCTCCGGTTTTCTCCCAGAGTCCAAAGATGTGCAGGTTAGGTTGATTGGCCATGCTAAAATTGCCCCTTAGTGTCCTGAGATGCGTAGGTTAGAGGGATTAGCAGATAGATATGGGGATAGGGCCGGGGTGGGATTGTGATTGGTGCAGACTCGATGGGCCAAATGGCCTCTTTCTGTACTGTAAGGCTTCTATAATTGGCAAAGTAATAATTGTCTTCCTTTCTTCCACCTGTTCACTCACTCACTCCATCCACCTGTTCACTCACTCCTCCCTCACTCCCTCCATCTACCTATTCACTCACTCTCTGCATCTATCTGTTCACTCACTTCTCTCCATGCACCTGTTCACTCACTCCTCTCTCATCCCACCACCTACTTGTTCATTCACTCTCCCCTCACTCTGTCCACCTACCTGTTCACTCACTCCTCTCATCCCTCCACCTACCTGTTCACTCACTTCTCCCTCATTCTCTCCATGTACCTGTTCATTCACTCCTCCTTCACTCCCTCCACCTACCTGTTCACTCACTTCTCCCTCATTCTCTCCATGTACCTGTTCACTTACTCCTCTCTCATTCCTCCACCTACCTGTTCACTCACTCCTCCCTCACTCCCTCCATCTACCTGTTCACTCACTCCCCTCTCACTTTTTTCCTTGACCCTTGCTTCCTTCTTATGATGAAAGGTGATTTGAATATGAAAATATGATGAGTGCTGCACCAAGATGGGGAATTGCCACAGTAGATGCTGGATGGGTTAGGTTAGCGTATTCTAATTACCCTTCGAGAAACTCACCGGCCATCACTGATGTACCAAAATGAAAAGGATAAAGAGAAAAGCAGCAACGTTAGGGATAGATCCAGCACTTGTGGAAACAAAGCCAAAACAGAATTAGAACCCACAATGTCAATTCTCGAACTTCTTTTGAATGTTTCCAAGCTGACTGTGCAGGAATTTTGCACCTACAGATAATGAACAATTACATCTCCCTGCCTGAGGCAGTTTAATCTGCTATTAAAATCCAAAAAAAAAGGCACATGTCCATTGTTTGAAACAAAGACAGAAAATGCCAAAAAATCTCAGCAGGTCAGTCAGCAACTGTTTGGAGAAGAGACAAGTTTCAGATGCAAAGTTTCTTCATTCCCACTAGTACTTTGCTTTGAATAGGGGTCTTCCTCTATCCCGCAATGCATTGAGAAAATGGAAATAGAAGTAAGGTATTTATTAACAGACACTGCTTGATTTAATGAATAGGTGATGCCAGTTGAGCAGTAAACCTCACAATTTATTATATAAATGACAGTAATCTGTGCTTAAACACTAGATCCTGTTTCTTAGTGGTTGCAATAATTACAAAGTAGCATAAAATTAGGCTACATATCAAATAGGTTGCTCTTCAGCCACTTTAAGCGATGGACTTTCCTCTCTTTAGGAAAAAAAATCCAGAAATAATACTCTTTTTATCTCACACATTGTAAACATCAAAGAAATTGTAGTTTTGATAGGGATAGTTCCTGGGAATCTGATCTTGTAAACAACAAAACAGAACTATCAAAGCGCGTCCAATAATGATCCCATTAGGTGTTTCAAACAACTACTGAGCGAGACAACCCAATGTGCCCATCGGGGAGTTTGTTAACCCAGCATGAGAGAACATAAAATCTGAAAATAAAAAGTTGCTGTGCACAAAAAGTGACCATAAAGTCATTGGATTGTGTGAAAAAAAAAACACTGGCTCACCAATGCCCTTTCAGGGAAGATACTTGTCATCCTTACATCATCGGGCCTACATGTGACTCCAGACCCACATTAATGCAGTTTGACTTTTAAGTGGCCAATCATTTGCATCAAATCACTTTAAAAAAGGCCAACTACCACCTTCTCTGGGCAACTTGGAATGGCACAATGAATTTGGGATTTGGGGCAATACGGTGGCACAGCGGTTAGCACTGCTGCCTCACAGCACCAGGGACCCGGGTTCAATTCCGGTCACTGTCAGTGTGGAGTTTGACTTTACGTATCTGCGTGGGTTTCCTCTAGGTGCTCCGGTTTCCTCCCACACTCAAAAGATGTGTGGGTTAGATTGATTGACGTGTTAAATTGACCCTAGCGTCAGGGGGATTAGCAGGGTAAATATATGGTGTTACGGGAGTAGGGCCTGTGTGGGACTGCAGTCAGTACAGACTCAATGGGCCAAATGGCCTCCTTCTGCACTGTAGGGATTCTATGAATCTTGGCCCTGTCAGCCATCTGACACTAAATGATGACCAAACAAACATTCTGCAAGAGGATACTGGCAAGGTCAAAAAACTGATAACATCAAAGCCCTGTGTTTACTGGAGTATCTAAGAATAAAATGTAAAGTCACTATAATTCCAGATGACTGTAGGCTGCTCTGTTCTTTGAGAGGGAGAGATGACTAGTGGTGATTTAACCTGAGGGTCACCACACCTCGGGCACTGGGCAGGGTTGAGAAGATGGGACCTTCATGAATCACCTCGAGCAGTAGGGGAATTGAACCCACACTGTTGGCATCACTCCGATTCACAAAACCAGCCATCCAGCCAAATGAGCTAACTGGCTCTCGAGTACGGTAGTCACAACAGTCCTCAAATATACTGGTGTGCCAACCGACGAGGCAGCAGTAAGACAAAAGCATGAAGCTGGTACTATTTTGAGAGTGTGGCTGCATCTGTTAAAGGTAAAACACCAATGCTGATGCCACCAGCTCAGTGACTATGGTTCTCGGAGAATTCAAATTCTAGGGAATCACTCACAGACACTCACAGTCTGCTGCACTGTTGGAGGTGCTGCTTTCTCGGCGAAACGTAGAAACCAAGATACTATCTGCACTCTCAAGTGGATGCCAATGATTCCAGGACGCAATTTGGAAGAGGAGCAGGGGAGTTTTTCCCCAGTGCGCTGGTCAATATTTATCCCTCAACTGGAATTTCACAGAATTCAAGTATAAAAGTTGGAGTGTTATGGTAAGGTTGTTTAAGGCATCGGTGAGGCCGAATTTAAAATATTGTGTACAGTTTTGGTCACCTATTTACAGGAAGGATGTAAATAAGGTTGAAAGAGTGCAGAGAAGGTTCACAAGGATGTTGCTGGGACTTGAAAAGCTGAGTTACAGAGAAAGATTGAGTAGGTTAGGACTTTATTCCCTGGAGCGTAGAAGAATGAGGGGAGATTTGATAGAGGTGTATAAGATTTTGATGGATATAGACAGAGTGAATGCAAGCAGGCTTTTTCAACTGAGGCTAGGGGAGAAAAAAAACCAGAGGGCATGGGTTAGGGGTGAAAGGGGAAAAGTTTAAAGGGAATATTAGGGGGGGCTTCTTCACGCAGAGAGTGGTGGGAGTGTGGAATGAGCTGCCGGATAAAGTGGTAAAAGCGAGGTCACTTTTAACATTTATGAAAAGCTTGGACAGGTTCATGGATGAGAGGGGTGTGGAGGGATATGGTCCAAGTGCAGGTCAGTGGGGCTAGGCAAAAAATGGTTCGGCACAGACAAGAAGGGCCAAAAGGACTGTTTCTGTGCTGTAGTGTTCAATGGTTCTAATTGTCACAGCACTGAAAGGGGCCATTGGCCCATTGCGTCTGCACCAGCTCTTTGACTGAACAATTTACTTAATGCCATTTCTCCCGTCTTTTTTCCATAACCCCACACCTTCTTCCTTTTCAGATAACAGTTTAATTCCCTTTTGAATGCTTCGATTGAATTTGAATACCTCATGATTTTGAATACCTATATCAAATCTCCTCTCAGTTTTCTGATGAAAACAGTCCCAACAAAGGCGGCAGCAGTGCTAACAGTGGTTGCCTCGCTGTGCCAGGGACCTGGGTTCAATTCCGGCCTCAGGTCACTGTCTGTACGGAGTCTGCACATTCTCCCCGTGTCTGCTTGGGTTTCTTCTAGGTATTCCAGTTTCCTCCCACAGTCCAAAGATGCATAGGTTAGGTGGATTGGCCATGCTAAATTTACCGTTAGTGTCAGGGAGATTAGCAGAGTAAATACCTGGGATTACAGGGGATAGGGCCTGGATGGAATTGTTGTCAGTACAGGCTCGAGGGGCCAAATGGCCTCTTTCTGCACTGTAGGGGTTGTATGATTCTCCAATCTATCTTAATAATTAAAATTCCTCATTGCTGGAACCACTGTCATGAAACTTCTCTGCACAATCTCCATATATAGAATCATAGAACCCTACAGTGCAGAAAGAGGCCTTTCGGCCCATCGAGTCTGCACAGAACACAATCCCACCCACGCCCTACCCCCATATCGCTCTAACCTACACATCCCTGGACACTAAGGGGCAATTTCTTAGTATGGCCAATCAACCTAACCCACACATTTTTGGACTGTGAGAGGAAACCGGAGTACCCGGAGGAAACCCACACAGACACGAGGAGAATGTGCAAACTCCACACAGACAGTGACCCGAGCCGGGAATCGAACCCAGGACCCTGGAGCTGTGAAGCAGCAGTGCTAACCACTGTGCTACTGTGCCGCCCAAATATATATATATAGTATATGGAATTATAAAGCTAGTCTCTGTAATGGCATTGTAAAAACCTATCTACTTCAACAATCTTTAGGGAAGAAAATCTGCTGTCCTTACCTCGTCTGGCCTACATGTGACTCCAGACCCACAGCAATGTAATGGCTCTTAACTGCTCTCTGAAATGGTCTAGCAGGCCACTCAGTTCAGGGGCAACTAGGGATGGGCGACAAATGTCAGTTTGTTCCAAACCTGTTACTCCTCTGATGTTTTCCAGTTCTGATCAAAGGTTGTTGACCTGAAACATGAAACTCTACTTCTCTCTCCACCAATACTGCCAACCTCCTGAAAATTTCCAGCATTTTCACTTTTCATTTCAGATCGCCAGCATCTGTTGTTTTTTTGGCTTTTGCATTAAGGTTAAGTGAAGATTTGATAGAGGTGTTCAAAACCTTGGATGGTTTTGATAGAGTGAATAAGGGGAAACTGTATCCACTTACAGGGCAGTCTGTTAACTAGATGACACAGATTTAAGACAGTTGGCAGAGGAACCAGAGGCAACTTGAGGATAATTTTTTTTTAACTCAGCAAATGTTGTAATCTGGATTGCATTTCCTGAAAGGGTGGAGGAAGCAGATTCAATAGTAATTTTTACAAGCATATTGAATAAATCCTTAAAAACTGAAGAGGAAAGATTTGCTTGGCTACGGAGGAGGAGCAACTAATTGGGACTACTTAGATAGCTGTTTCTAAGAACCAGCACAAACATGAGAGACTAAATAGTCTCCTTCTGTGTTGTAGCATTCGATCATTTTATTTGATTAATGCATCTGTAAGAGTAAAAAAATCTATCTGGCTGGATTCATTTTGAACTCTTTAAACTGACCCTCTCCAGTTTTTTTTAAATGCATATAAGAACATAAGAAATAGGAGCAGGAGTAGGCCATCTAGCCCCTCGAGCCTGCCCCGCCATTCAATAAGATCATGGCTGATCTGTTATGGCTCAGTTCCACATTCCCGCCCTCTTCCCATAACCCTTAATCCCCTCGCTTATCAAAAACCCATCAACCCGCGTCTTAAAAATATTTAGCGAGGCAGCGTCCACCACTTCAACGGGCAGAGAATTCCAGAGATTCACCACCCTTTGAGTGAAGAAGTTCCTCCTCAACTCCGTTCTAAACTGCCCCCCCTTTATCTTGAGGCTGTGCCCCCTCGTCCTACTGTCCTTTCTGAGCAGGAAGAGTCTCTCCACCTCGATCCTATCCATACCATTCATCATCTTATATGTCTCAATGAGATCTCCCCTCATTCTTCTGAACTCTAACGAGTACAAGCCTAGTTTATTCAGCCTCTCCTCATAGCTCAACCCCCTCAACCATGATTGTTCCTTGTTATTATCGAGAACTACTTGAACCCTAATAGCCCAAAAATGTACAGGTTCAATGGATTGGCTATACTAAATGCACAGTTATAGTGATAGGGCAGCTGGGTGAGCCTGAGTGGGATGCTCTTCTGGAAAGATGGTCCAGATTCAATGGGCTGAAGGGCCTACTTCTGCATTGTTGGTATTCTACGGTTCTAATGAAACTAGGGTCATTTTCATCCCAAATATGGTGATGGGGGCAAGGTATAATTTGGATGTTAGAGGGAGGTTTTTCACACAGAGGGTTGTGGGGGTATGGAATGCACTGCCAAGTAAGGTGGTGGAAGCAGGCACGCTAGAGTTGTTTAAGAGATACTTAGATAGGCAAATGAGTGGAATAGAGATGGAGGGATACAGGAGACTGTTTTAAATAAGGATCAAGAGCCTTGGGGCGTTCCTGGGAATCAACTGATTTCTATGGAACTTCCAACATATGTTCTGGCTCACTTGTTTTACTTTTGAGCTTCTGGGGATTCCCTTGAATGTTTGCATAAGATGTGCATGTTATTGATGCTTTTCTCTTCTAATCCACAGGTGCTTCGGTCCACCTTGTTGTCCAACAAGGGGCACACACGTGGTGGGTCGTGCAAGGGCTGCTCTTGGGTGTTTCGAGAGTAGCCTAGTGCTTCATGTTGTTAGTGTACGCTTAAACTGGACCAACTGAAGGGCAACACGACAGCTCAGTGACTATCACTGTTTGCTGTGCAGATACATGGATTTGGGCCAGTGTCTGTGGGAGTTTGCGCATTCTCCGGGTGCTCCAGTTTCCTCCCACACCCCCAAAGATGTGCTCTTAGGCTGATTAGTGTAACAAATTGTCCCTAAATTAGTCTCCCCTCAATCTGGTTTCCAATGTGGAGTGCCATAAGCGTAGACAAGGGTCATGGGTGGAAGAGGGAACTCACAATGTTAAAATTGCGGGCTAGGCTCGTTGGGCCGAAGGGCCTGTTTCCTATGCTGTGTTGTTCTTTGTATATGCTGCACTTGTCCACATCAGCTTCCCCATCCTCCCTCCAGTAGTAGCTCCAGCATTGTTCACTCCCTCAATAACCTGATCAATATCATGATCAAAAAGGTCCTGTTGTTCACATTTCAGGACTTCTTCCTCCCCTTTGCCATTTACACTGTTACTATCTCACATTCTATATTGGGATAATTAAAGAGCCCCTTTATCCCTATACTCCAACTCTTGCATCTTTCTGTAATTTGCCTGCAAATTTGTTCCTCTATTTCCTTCCCATCAGCTTACAGTAATAACTGATTAATTGTACAGTAGAGTCTGATATCCATCTCCCTTACCACAAAATAGCAACAGCTTCTTAGTCAAGGATTCATTGATGGAAACCACACTGCTCTCTCCAACCCCTTGCTGTGCCAAAGTAAATAAACATGAATTGTGCAGTGAGTGTGTGCTGGAAATATTCCTGAGGCTGTAGACTTCATTACAACACTCCCAGTGCATATGCCATGTGTTCTATCTTCTGAGATATTTCGGGACCTAACCCTGTTGGGGCCTAGGATTTTCTGCTTCACGCAATGCCTCTAAAATGTAGATGCAGCCACACACAATCTCCCAGACCCCACATTAAACAGGCATTGGGAAGTGTTATGTATGTTGGGGCATGGCCCCCTTTAAGGGAACAGGTCATGTAATTTCAGGGGTGGGGTGAGCTGTTGGAACCGCCCTGTGTGAGGAGTCGATGTTTGGAGTGCGGAGTGAGCACACTGAGTAAAGAGACGTGTTCCTTAGCACCTGACCAATTGGGGAGAAGCCTCAGTACAATAGAATTAACAGGAGGAAAAATCCAGGCCAGAAATTGCCGCCTCCCATGAATAATTAATAACTGATATCAGGTCTAAGGTGTGCTGACTTCAAAATGTTTGGCAGCACACCATACCTCTTCAACACTGAGACAGCAAATATACTCTTGGATCATCAGACAGACGTATGGTAGCATTGTGGTTATGCTAGCAGACTAGTAATGCAAAGGAACTAAGGTTCCATGAGTTCAAATCCCACCACAGCTAAGGCATGAATTGCATCTGGATAAAACTGGTATCGGAAATAGATTGTTACCAAATTGCTGCAAAACCCCATCTGGTACATTAATGTCCTTCAGAGAAGGGAATCTGTCATCCTCTCCTAGTTTGGCCTACATGTGACTCCAGGCCGTCAGCAATGTGGTTGACTCTTAACTACCCTCCGAAATGGCTGAACAAGCCGTCCAGTGCAAGGGCAATTAGGGACAGACTTTGAACTTCAACCTATTGTTTTAACAAGCTAATCACATGTCCCTGAATTACTGCACAAAGAAAAAGACTTGTCTTTATCCAGCACCTTTTACAACCCCAGGGTGCCTTGTAGTGCTGCACTGTCAACAAAGAAGTGCAGTCACTATTACAATGCAGGAAATTCAGCAGACAATTTGTGCACAGCAAGCTCCCACAAACAGCAAAGTGATAATGACCAGATAAGCTGTATGAATGAGGCTGACTGAGGGATCAGTGTTGGCCAGGATATCTGGGGAGCTTCTCTGCTTTTCCTCAAACAGCCACAGGAGCTTTTACATGCACCTGAGGAGACAAACCTGGAAATAACCAATCCAAGCAGTGATAGGCGGTGGCCCCCCCGCCCCCTCCTGATTAATAATTCAACTGGTGATACCAAGAAACTTGTCAAGAGTAACGTCAGTGACCTCTGAGCTTGCTTCTTCATAAAACCTTTAAATGTTTGTATGGCTCTCTCTGCCAAGCCAGTCGAGGCTGGCTGATAAGGGGCTGAACAAACGCGGTGTATCCTATTTGATTTGACAAATTGATGGTGTTCCTCAACTGCAAATGCTGTGGCATTGTTGGCACTGAGACCTCAGGATTACCATGGATGGCAATGATCTGCTGTAATCTGTCAATGGTGTCTGTGGCTGTTGTAGATCTCATTAGTTGGACATCTAGCCATTTTGAATGTGCCTCAATCAGGATAAGGAAACTATGTCCCATGAACAATCCTGTGAGGTCTCTGTGTAGCCTTACCATGGCCACTTCCCTCCTATTCTTACTGCCTCACATTTCCCTGCATTATTCTGCATCTGAAACCATGTTGCCCACTGTGGGTACACTGTGCCCATGTGTACTGTCTGGAGACAATACACATCTCTTTAACCTGTGATCAGTGCTCCTTCCACTCATATTGTCGGCCACTTTAAGACTTGAATAGCAGGTTAGGTGTAAAGATTCGCATTCTAATCAGTAATCTGTAAACTGTCTGTGCTGTTATATGCTCTGTCTGAGGCCAGAACTCTCCATTCACCTGACGAAGAGGTTAACCTCGAAAGCTTGTGAGTTTACGATCAAATAAATCGGTTGGACTTAAACCTGGTGTTGTCAGACTTCTTACTGTGTTTACCCCAGTCCAACGCCGGCATCTCCACATCATGCCCACTGTTTTGACCAGGGGAGGAAGGAGGGGAATGGTTCCCCTTTATTCCATCTTCTCAGGTAATCACACAAAGGTTTTCATGAGGATTTGCCTTTTTCAAATCAGAATGTATTTAACTAGATGTGCAGTGGCAATAAGGAACCAATCAAACAAGATTTTCTTGGGTTAAAGGAAGAACAAATTTATGAACCACTAAACTCGAGAAAAAGAATAAAAACGTGACATCAAGCATTCAGCCCTCGTACAATCATTCAAGACAACACACACACAAACATGCATACGCACACAAATATGCATGCACAGACATGCCCACACCCTTATCCCTACCTGTGCACACACATGCACACACCCATGCGCACATATACACACCCATATACCCACACCAATGCCTGTGCACATGTATGTGCATACACAAACACACACACAGTTAGCATCTAGTAGAAGAGTTAAAAGAACATACTGTCAAGTACTCTTTGATTGCCTTTGAGTGTAGATTGTTCAACATTGTGGCTATTTGGGATTAGCTGGTTTTGTGGGTGCAGTCAGATGTACAGGATGTTGCAATTATTACGAGATCTCAGTTTGCTGGTAGGTTTCTGAACCAGTTAGCACGTCAGTTCTAAAAGAGACAGAAAGGGTGTGTGTGTGTGTGTGTGTGTGGGGGGGGGGGGGGGGGCGCGGCGGCGGAGGAGAGATTGAATCTTTCAGCCTGTTTCATCTGCTGAAAACTTTCTTGCTCTACGTGGACTGCAATACTTCAAGAAGGTGGTTCCAGGGACTGGCATCACTCGCAAACTCTCCTCAATGGCAGCAGCCCGGCCTATTATACTTCACCTATTGTGCATTTCCAAGGGGCTTCCAGTGAGTCTATCTGTGGCAGCCATTGTTTCACTATCCAATATTTTACTGTCTCTTCCTTCAGACAGTGATGATTTTTGATGGATCTGAAGGTTTGTTTGTTTTTTCACCTCCACCTAGGAATGTGGCCTTGCATTTTTAAAGCACTGTTCTCTGGCACAGTTCAAATTGAAAAGTTTGAATTGTAATTCCACATCGGAACTTTCCAGAAGTTGGTCAACTGGTCATAACAGATTGTCAGGTGACTTGTGGCAACCATCTTTAGTCAGGGTCGTTTCTTGCCTTTAAAAAGTTGTTTTTTTAAAATCAGTTCGCGCGGCAGGTCACGTGATGTGAGCACGGGAACAGCCGAATTTCTGTGAGCTCTGATGCTCCTCATCTTTTACTCCTTTCATTTACCCTGAGGCATAGCCCACAATCTAGGAGTGAAAACTGCATACTGTGTCCCTGGAAGATTTCTGATTAAGATTTGGAACAAAGTGCTGAGTAAAGTCATGAAAACCTCCATGGCAAGAAGCAATCGGAGGTGGCCAGGGTGAAAGCG
Source organism: Carcharhinus amblyrhynchos (assembly GCF_965287045.1). NCBI lineage: Eukaryota > Metazoa > Chordata > Chondrichthyes > Carcharhiniformes > Carcharhinidae > Carcharhinus > Carcharhinus amblyrhynchos. Next base: position 6,028,669 of record NC_137340.1, on the reverse strand, counting down.
AGTCCTCAGTATCTGAATATAAAAGCAGGGAGGTCTTGCTGCAACTGTACAGGGCACTGGTGAGGCCGCGACTGGAGTACTGTGTGCAGTTTTGGTCTCCTTGTTTGCAAAAGGATATATTGGCCTTGGAGGGAGTACAGAGAAGGTTCACCAGGTTGATACCAGAGATGAGGGGGTTAGCTTATGAGGAGAGATTGAGTAGATTGGGCCTGTACTTGGAGTTTAGAAGGCTGAGGGGGGATCTTATAGAGATGTAAGATAATGAAGGGGCTAGATAGGGTAGAGATAGAGAGATTCTTTCCACTTAGAAAGGAAACCAGAACAAGAAGACACAGCCTCAAAATAAGGGGGGGGGCTGCAGTTTAGAACAAAGTTGAGGAGGAATGTCTTCTCTCAGAAGGTGGTGAATCTCTGGAATTCTCTGCCTATTGAAGTGGTGGAGGCTACCTCGTTGAATATGTTTAAGTCACGGGTAGATAGGTTTCTGATAGACAGGGGAATTAAGGGTTATGGGGAGCAGGCGGGAAAGTGGAACTGATCCACTTCAGATCAGCCATGATCTTATTGAATGGCAGGGCAGGCTCGAAGGGCTAGATGGCCTACTTCTGCTCCTATTTCTTATGTTCTTATTTGTTCAGTGAGCTGGCTCTTGACCCAGTGACCTCAAAGGCATTGTGGATGATGACAGCCAACACAACTAAGGTTATAGATGACAGACTTGACTTTCTGGCACAGAATTTCCATGTTCATATTGCTGAACTGCAGAGTAATAATAATGTGCTTGACGAATCAGAGGAAAGAATCCATATTGTTGAGAATGCAGCTTCCTCAGTTTAAGCCCACTTTCAATCCTTGAAAAATCAGCTAAATGGTGAGTCAGATAGCCTATTGGTCTGAAGAGGGGCACAGGAACACTGTCTGTGCGACTGGCTTTCCAGAAGGAGCTAAGAGCAAAATTCTAGCTGAATATTTTGAGAATTGTCTACCACCTAATCTCGATATGAAAGCTGGAGATACTACTCTTCAAGGGGCACATCATATCCTGCTTTCAAGACCTGACCCCCAGCCATTCCAGTGGGAAAACTAGAGGTCCTGGGAGTGTCTGTCAGGTGGGATTCACCTACCTGATGGATGTAAGCTCATGTATCCTGTGATTCATGCCAGCCAATCCCGTTGTTCAGAGATTGGGACCCTTGCTTTAAAGGGCACCCCACTCTCTGTGCTCAGAGACAGGCACCCCCCCCCCCCCAAACCAAGAAACTAAATGGTGACCCTCACCCCCACACACTGACCACCAACCTTCACCAAAGAGAAGCATTCACCTCCCTGACCTATAAATAATGGGTCACCCATCCCCATGCACAGGCATGGGGGTGATCTCACCACCCCCATGCAAAACCCTTCAGCTCCCCCCCCCCCTCCACCATCCGCACGCAGATCCTCACTCAGTACCCTACCTCCCTCAGACCTCCACTCAAAACTCACTCCCTGCAGCCTCCCTCTTCCTCAGACTCCTACTCGGCCCCCTTCCCCAACTCAGAACCCCCCTCCCAAACCCATACCCAACTCAGACCCATCCCTAATCAGACCCTCACAACCTCCCTCTTCACTCAGACCCCATCTCAGTCTCCCCCTCCTCACTCAAACCCTCAGAGCCTCTCTTCCCTCTCAGACCTCCACTCAGTCCTCCATCCCCTTTCAGACCCTCACTCAGACTTCCCTCAGGCTATGCATCTTGGCAGTGTCAACAGTGCACTGCCCCCTGGCACTGACCTTGACCCGGCACTTTAAACTCTGAGGTTGGCCAACGAGTTAGGTCCAATGGGCATTTGCCCATCTGCTGCTGCCAGGATGGGGCTCTCGCAGCTGGACTGTCCCTTCTGGCCCTGGCAGACCTGATGATCACCTCTGGCACGGTGATTTCAGGCAGCCCTCAGATCAACATCTGTATTCCTGCCTGTCAGCTGTGAAAATTTAAAGTTGCCGGGTTTGTTTAGTCTTCGTCTCCCAGAAATGAAACCAGAAATCCATTAACAATTGACAAAATCCTGGACCTTGTCCATGTTATTCACCTCAGCTTCCCTGGATAACAAAGATTCTCCTGAATTGGATTTTCCAGTCACTATCTCATATTTGTGACTCCTAAATTTGAACTGTCCCTCAAGTGGAAATACCTTCGCTCCACCTATTCTCTCAAACATCTTCATAATTATAAGGACCTCTATTATGTCATCCTCATTACTCAAAAAAACAACTCCAGCCTGTTCACTCTTTATGATACGTATAACTTCTCAGTTCTGCTATTATTCTCATTACAGCCGTGGTTCAAACATGAGCAAAAGAGCTGAGCCCCAGAGCTGAGTTGAGAGTGACTGCGTTTGACCGAGTGTGATATCAAGGAGCCCCAGCAAAACTGGAGACAATGGGTATCGGGGGGCAAACTCTCTCCTGGTTGAAATCATACCTGGGAGATGGTTGCTGGAGATCGATCATCTCAGCTCTAGGGCATCTCTGCAGAGCCCCTCAGGGTAGTGTCCTAGGCCCAACCATCTTCAGCTGCTTCATCAATGACCTTCCCTCCATCATAAGGTTAGAATTGGGGATGTTCGCTGAAGACCATACAATGTTCAACATCATTCGCAATTCCTCAGATACTGAAGCAGTCCACGTCCAAGCGCAGCAAGACCTGGACAGTGCCCAGGCTTGGAATGGCAAGTGGCAAACAACATCTGTGCCACACAAGTGCCTGTTAATGACTATGTCTTACAAGAGAGAATCTAACCATCATCCCTTGACATCTAATGGCATTACCATCACACAATCCCTTGCCATCAATATCCAGGGGTTACCATTGACCAGAAACTGAACTGGGCAACCATATAAATAATATGGCTACAAGAGCATTCCAGGAGCTAGGCATTCTGCAGATAACTCACCTCCTGACTCTCTAAAGTCTGTCCACCATCAACAAAGGACAGGTCAGGGGTGTGATGGAATACACCCCACATGCCTGGATGGGTGTAGCTCCAACAACTCTTAAGAAGCTCAATACCATCCAGGACTAAGCAGCCTGCTTGATTGGCACCCTGTTCACAATCATTCCATCACTCCCTCCATTGCCAATGAACAGTGGAAGCCTTGAGTACCATTGACAAGATGCAGTGCAGGAACTTACCAACCCTTTCAAACCCACTACCACCGAGAAGACTTGGGCAGCAGATATCTGGGAACACCATCATCTGAAAATTCCCCCCCCCCCCAAGCCACTCATCATCCTGACTTGCAAATATATCATAATCCCTTCATTGTCACAGGATCAAAATTCTAGAATTCCCTCCCTAACAGCACTGTGGGTTATCTACAACTCAGGGACTGCAATGGTTCCAGAAGGCAGCTCACCACCAACTTCTCAAGGGCAATTAGGGATGGGCAATAAATGCTGGTCCAGTCATGATGCCCACATCCCAAGAATGAATTTTAAAAATAATTTTAACATCTCCAGTTTGTACTTAGAGACCAGAACTCTGCATTATTCTAAGTGTGGTCTTAGCAAGGTTCTATACAAATTTGACATAACTTCACTGCTTTTGAAATTCTATCCCTCTCAAAGTGAAGCCCAGTACTTTGTTGGCATTTTTTAACCTTGTTTAAATAGACTGAATGTTTACAGCTGGCTCTGCACGAGAGACAAAGAACCAGAGGGTGTGAAAGGAGCCATAAGGCTGGCGACAGCTACAGGGATATGAGGGGGTAGATTGTGGAGCAGCCTCAAAACACGGCCGCTGATGTTAATAAGATTCCATCCATTGGAAGACTGATATCAAAACCGATCAGCAAGGTTGGAGATGAATGGAAAGGACATGATGTGTGAAGCAAAGATTTGGACAGTTTGGACGTTGGAACGTCATAATCGAGAACACTAGAGAATTAAGTCTATAGGTGATGAAGGTCTAAAAGAAGGCAACTCAATGGCACAACACTTCCTCAGTGCTACAGTGAAGTATCATTACAGATTATGTGCTTAAGTCCAGGGAGTGGAATTTAAAGTTGCCAACCTTCTAACTCAGAAGGCCACTTAACTAGGGGCCGAATGGCCTCATTCTGTCCCACACTACTCTTTGGTCGAATGAGGAGCGGGCAGTTTTGTCTGCCTGTGTCATTTACCATTTTTAGAACTTTTGCAGTGGTTTATGCCCACTCAACTGTCTTATTGTATAACTGTACTTCTCAACATTTTTAACATACTTCAACCGAGAAGAAATTGTCCCAACATTGCACATAGTCAGCAGCTTGCTTTACAATCTAAAGAGGGGCAAGGACATTTTGAGAAGAATCTAGAATGCAACAACAGTACATAGCTCTACTTACATCTGCACAAAGAAAACTTTCATACAGAACTATAAGTAATTACAGTAACACAATGCATTGCATGATAATTTTTGCCAATGAAAGGAAATGAACTCACAGTTTAGTGAAGATCTCATTGGAAATGTTTCAGGAAAATCCTGACATTCTCTAAACCTGACTTCTCTGAAATGTAAGTCATGCACATTTGAATAGTGATGAATAATGTTACTATTATCCTATGAACTGTTAACAGCTGTAGGGACTATTATAGAGCTGCTTCAAAAAACATCTCCAGTCAACACTCTGCAAACACTTAGTCTGTAGTGACCAGGATTCTGAATTCTCGCCAAAATTCCTAAGCAAATAGAATGTTTGAGATTCTTGTTTATTCAATAACAAAATAGCCTTTCACAATATTGTATTAGTCATTCAGTATTCTGAAATAGCAACTTCTGCAGAAGTAAACTTGTCAGCTAAACTGCACCCAGGACAATGGTCCAGCAATTAACCCCTTGAGCAATCCCCCCCCCCCACCCGCCAACCGCCTTCAACTCGTGATGGCGATGGCTGCAGATCGGTGCTCACTCTAACAACAGCGACAGTGGGAAGGTAGGCTGGGGACTGGTATCGAGTGGGGCGTTAGATCAAGGACAGGGGTGGTGTGGACTGGGATCTGCATGGTGTCTGAGTGTTACTGTACTGGTGATCCGGAGAATATGAATTCAAATCCAGCAAAACAACAACTGGAATTGAGTTTAGGAAATCTAGCTATCACCAAAGTTGGGCATCAATAAGCCATTTCCTCTGCCCTGTAGCATGCCATACAACTGAGGAGAAGGCAGTTTGGTACTGGTGTTGCTGTTGGCGCTCCTCTTGCTCCCCATTAGAGATCTGGCCAGCTATTGTCCCTGTGCCAGTAAGTGCCCCAGTCAATGCCCCTGTTAATGTTCCACTCAGGGCCTTTGTCAGCCCTGCACCACCAGATTGTACAGGACCAGTGAACCCCAATATGACCTGATCGAAATGTTTTGTGAAGTTGGATAGAAAATATTTTTCCTTTCTCTTACACTGCTCTGTCTCTGTTGTCATCTCCTGTATCTTCTTTGTCTTGCTCTCTGTCCGTTTGCAGTTTTTCTCACTCCTCCCTCTATCTCCCACTGTGTTTCACTTTCTCTCATTGTTGTCTCAATTACATTGCTGTCTGCCACTGCTCTCTGTCACTCCAGCTATCAGGTTCTTTCATTCCCTCTTCCATACTGCTCTCTCTGTTGCTTCTCTCCCTTTCCTATCTAGGGCATGGAACATTACAGCGCAGTGCATGCCCTTCAGTCCTCGATGTAGCTCCGACCTGTGAAACCAATCTAAAGCCCATCTAACCTACACTATTCCAATATCATCCATATGTTTATCCAATGCCTCTGTTTCTCTCATGGCTGCCTCTCCTACACTGTTCTCCATTTCTCCTTTCCCTCGCACTCACTCTCTTTCACTCTTACTGTGGTTACACACTTTGCTGTCTGATAGAATGATACATCACTAAACAGAAGGAAGCTACGTGACCCATTATGCTGCTGCTGACTTTGTGAAAGGGCTGTTACATAAGCCTAATTTCCTGCTCGTTCCCATGGCCCTGCCAAATTTTCCCCTTCCTAGCATTTATCCGATTCCCTTTTGCAAGTTACAGTATTCTGGATTTTAACAGCTTAAAAACAATTTTCCTCACATCACCTCTGGTTGTTTTTCCAATAGCCTTAAATCTGTGCTCTTTAGTTCCCAACCCTTCTGTCACCGTTGCAGCTCTCATTACTGTCTGTCTTACACTGTTCTCTCTGTTGGTAAGTTCTTTTTCTTCCATTCATGGCTGGAATGTGAACATTACTGGTAGACCATCTATAATTGTAAAGGTAGTGCTGACACCCATAGGACTGCTCAAAAGGGACTTCCAGAATCTAGACCCAACAACAGTGAAGGAACAATGATATAGTTCCAAGTCACGATAGTGTGTGGATTGGAGGGAATCTTGCTGGTGGTGGTGTTCCCATGTATCTGCTGCTCTTGCCTTTCCAAGTGGTAGAGGTTTGGAAGGTGCTGTCAAAGGAGCCTTGGTGAATGACCAGAAACTGAACTGGACTACCCATATAAATACTATGGCTACCAGAGGCTAGGAATCCTGCAATGAGGAACTCACATCCTAACTCCCCAAAACCGGTCCACCATCTACAAGGCACAAGTCAGGAATGTGATGGAATAATCTCCTCTTGCCTGGATGAATGCAGCTTCATTAACACTCAAGAAGTTCAACACCATTCAGGACAAAACAACCCATTTGATTGCTACCCCTTCCACTTCCACATTCAATCCCTCCACCACCTATGAACAGTGGCAGCCACGTATACCATCTACAAGACGCACTGCAGGAATTTGCAAAGGCTCCTTCAACAGCTTCTTCCAAACCCATGACCACTACCCAGAGCAGCCTATACCTGGGAACACCACCTCCTGGAAGTTCCCCTCCAAGCCATTCAACATCCTGACTTGAAAGAATCCTGTTCGTTCACTGTCACTGGATCAAGTCCTGGAACTCCCTCCCTAACAGATCTGTGGGTGCCTCATGGTCTGCAGTGGTTCAAGAAGGCAGATCACAACTACCTTCTATAGGGCTATTAAGGATGGGTAATACATGCTGGCCTAGCCAGCAATGCCCACATCCCATAAATGAATTAAAAAAACATTACTGCAGTGCATCTTGTACATGGTACATATGGCTGCCACTGTGCATTGGTGGTGGAGGAGTAAATGTTTAAGGTGGAGGCTGGGTTGTGGGAATTAGTCTCTTACTATTCTCACTAAAACTGCCTGTTGCCACTGTCTGTCTCTCATGGCTATGTCTATGATTTTGCTCCTTGTCCCTGTTCGCTCTTTCTCAGCCTTTCTCATTGCAGTTAGTCTTACTCTTGGCTTGTCCATAAGCTTTGATTTCACAGAAAGGACAGAAGAATTTCCGTCACCGCTGGGTATTTGGGAAAGGGAGCTAACCATGACATGCTTAAATAACATGCTTACATCTGTTACAACCACAAGTGCTTGCAGACAGGAACTCAGCTTAGTTTTGATCTTTGCATCATCTTAAAATACTTCGGAAAAATTGACAGTATACTATGAATAGGCACTGTATAGTATAACAGAGAAATAAGCACTGTAAATGTTACAGGTGAATCTGGGCAGAGGTGGTGTTAGAAGAGAATGAGTTGAATGCTCTCAGCGTGTGCAGGTTGGCAACTAGGGAATATGAACTTTGTTACGTTGAGATTACCAGCCCAAAGTAAAATGTCAGGCGACTGAGATACTAAAATACACAATGAAGTGGGTATGCTGATGACATGACATAGCTTAAAATATAATGTAAGCCTCCAAGTTTGGAATTTTAATGATAATTAATAGATCTGCACACAAAATGACACAATAACAGTGAATTTTATAGGCATTCCCCAAAACCACTGCAATATTTTGGAGAAATGTCTTCAAAAAAGATAACAAGGGAATACAAAGGTTCAGCAACAATGGACAAGTGACGATCAGCGATACAAAGAGTAAGGTGCAGGTCTTCCGTCAGGGAAGATTTGTGTTCTGTGTCAAAAGATTTATTCATTTAAAGTTGCAGGCAGGCATATTATCAGAAGATCATAATGGTGCTACCACCCGTTCCTCCCTGCCACCCAAACACAATCAAAGGGAAATTTTACATCTGTTGTGATGTTTGGGCAGGACCAGATGTATGCCTGCAGAAACAGCTCCAGGTCATAAGAACATGACTAAATATCTGTTCAACTTGCTTTAGTTGATAGATGCCAGATGGTCTGTTAATGAATGTTTGGCTGAGCTTCAAGAATATCTCAGACAATTTGTTTACATGCCTATTGGAATTTGTTTACATATATGCAAAGGGAAGTTCTAAGCTTTGCTTAATTGACAGATTGATTAACTTATAATAACCTGATCTTCCTTTGAGGAAGCTTTAAGGGCTTACTTGTTTATTTGGACAAATTAAGAGCTATAATGTGGTTTAAAGGTTTATTCAATTGGACTTTCAACGCCTGTATTTGATTGACAGCTTTATGAGAATGTAAAGAAAACCAGATTTTCCCAAAGGGATGTTGAATGTATGCTGGAGCTTTTGGCTCCCGACTCCAGAATAGGCATTCCCCATAGTTAATAATTTCTTTGAGGAACTGTCCTACAAAAATAGTCTCAAATCCATCAAATTGTGGGCAGACTGAAATGCAATGGAACTGGCTAAACCAGGAGAGATGTAACTGGCTTGTTACCAGCATTCTTATTTCACACCAGCAAAAGTTCCTGGAAATAGGGGTGAGATTCCAGGAATTGAATAAGACTGAAAATAATATAACTCTGCTTCTTTTCTTTTATGTCATTTACATGTTGCCAATTATGTGATATACAGAATACATTTTTCATAATCAATACCGTGATTCACACTAATCTCCTGCCATTACAAGGGGGTAGTGGGGTAGGAATGGAGAGATTATACTCTTGAAGGAAATGTGCTTAATGGGACCAAGAACTATCGTCATGGTATGGATGAAGACATTGTTGCTCTGGTTTTGTCATCACTGTGTTTTTTTTCTTGTGAAGGGTAAGGTTGCATGCAACCAGTAACAAAGAAACACAACTGGAAGAGAAACTCAGAAGCCGAGGGCACACAAGGAGGCATTATGCAGCTGATGGAGTCTACCTAGGAAAAGCCATGGGGGTAAGATGTAAGAGGTGATGTGATGAGAAGATGATGATAAAGGCAGAGCAAGAGGGGAATATGATTGTGGTGAGGAGGGGGAAAAAGCTCTGCAAATTCCTGCACATCCACAGGATTGGCCTGAGGAAGGATTAAAAAAAGGCTTACAATTAATGGTGTCTTACATGTTCCAGGACATTTCCGCCAATGGAGTATTTTTGACTATAATGTAGGAAAGTCAGCAGCCAATTTCAACACAGGATCCCATAAACATCAATGTGATAAATGATTAGATTTTAAGCTGTTGGCTCAGGGATAAATGTTAACTGGGACACAGGGAGATTATCCCTGCTATTCTTCAGAACAGTGAAGAGGGATAATTTGTGTCTATCTGAGAGGGTGGATGGGGCCTTAGGTTAAAATCTCATTCACAGATAGCACAAACGAAAGTGCCACACTCCCTCAGTACAGCACTGGTATCTCAAACTTAGATTTGGTCGTCATGCCTCAAGTGTGGAAAATGAGGCCATGACCTTGTCTCTGATGCAAATGTGTTACCAAAAGAGCCACAGCTGGAGAACCAGTTCAAGGAGCATCTGAGAAAATCAAGCTGTCTACCTTACTTTGTTATATGGCATTGTGACCACCCCAGCAACAATCCAGACACACGTACTTAGTCGGAGGTCATTGAGCATTCAGAAAGATTTTCGTTGGCAAAAGTACTATTCGTACATGAGAATGAGGAGCTGGAAATGAACGAGGAAAAGAGTACCATTCCTTATGGAGGATAGGAATACGACTGCCCTACATATACTGGGCATTTCAGCCTTTGCAATCCATCTTAGAACTGGGTTACTGCCATTTTAAAGACAACAAATATGCCTTGGAAACAGTCCAGAGGAGAACAGAAATGATTCCCAGCTGAAAGAGCCGTCACTGTTCTAAAGATCCTATTCTAATTGTAACCTGCTGCGCTGACTGTAATCAGCTGAGCAAATCAGAGAGGAAGTTATCCTTATTGGTCCTTTTTTTTGCTTTTTTTTGTTGCTTCTTCCATGAGATTAGATGCCTGTGGAATACTCCAACCACCATCAGGTATGGTGAAACCTTGATGAGCCAACTAATCTTCTCTTGCCTGTCAATTTTTAATGGTCATTTATGCCACCTTATGGTTTTGATCTGGTTCATGCATCAGGCAGAAACCTGGCTCACACCTTACAGAAAATTCAATAAGTATGGAAAATACGCTTAGGAAAAGTTCTCAATGATTTGGCTCAGAAAAGCCTTTTCAAAGGGCCGGTGGCAGTTCAGTCCCATTAACAACTGGGAACATAATTTGCCTCTGTGTAAAGTGTCATGCTTATGCAATTAACTCATGGATTTATGACGTATAAATTAAAAATAGATGTTTCATTTTTAAAAACAAAATGGAGAATGGACACTCTGATTTGAAACAAAATGAAGTTTAGAGGTCCCATGACCTTTCTTTTTCTGTAAATATACGTGGAAGACCCGAGAAAATATCCTGCGAGTCCAAACAAGATGTTAAAATGCAAATGACCTTTTGGGATATTTCATTGAGAAGGTATAATAACTCCAGGAATTGGTTGTGAAGGAACGGTGCTTTATTGCTCAAAATAAACAAAAACGACAAGCATGTGATGAACACAACAGGTCCCAATCAGGAATAAAAAGATAATGGACCCACTCAGGGGCCTGCTTTATTCAGGGCTTTGTATATAAGCTCCACCTGGTTGGTTAATTACCAATCCCCAGGGAGCTTGCATTCAATGAGTCCTTTCGGGTGGTCAATAAGTGATTTCCCATGCAGATCAAGGGGGTTATCATTGAGGCATTTACTGTTGCATTAATTTTATTTGAGTAAGTGCAGAAACTAGTTATAATGGGCTTGCAATTGTCTTGCATTCAGAGTGGAAATTCGAACAATGGGTGTGAAGAAACTCCATCCCATCACAGGATATGCAAATGGGTGAAATTTGCACGCTATTGCTTGTCCATGGCCAGGTTGTGTGAGGGCAATGAAAAACAGATACTATGTCACTTGGATAAAAGCAAATTACTGTGAATGCTGGAGTCTGAAACCTTTGACAAAAGGTCATCTGGACTCAAAACGTTAGTTCTTTTCTCTCCTTAGAGATGCTACCAGGCCTGCTGAGATTTTCCAGCCTTTTCTCTCTTTGGGTACTATGGTCACATGATAGAAGCCTGGTCTGCTAAGCAACATTTAATCAGAGGGAAAGAGAGAAAGAACAAGAGTTCCAGATGAACAAAGGAACAAGATCCTGCCTAAAATCCATCAGGATGAAGAGAATTTGGGCTAGCTTGTTACCTACCCTTTGAGAAACCAAAACCAGGTTTTCACTGCGGGAGTTAACTGCACCTTGACTGGAGTGAAACCTGTAGCGCATGCAATAAGCCCATTGTGACTCAGTCCTTATTAACCACCAACCTCTATTTCTTCAGTGGACCAAAAGGGAATCAGAGGCTTACAATGTTTCAAATCCTCATCTCAAAGAAAGCAAGTGTGATAGTGAGATTTTGGACTTTTAAGACTTAAGTACATGCTACCTCTTTTGTAAGAAAAAGTGATTACATGTGTGAGTGGGTGCTGTTGAGAATATATTCAGACGTTGAGTGAAAAAAAATTATTTCGTTTTAAAAACCTATAAGGAAGCCTTTTGTTTGTCCATTTTAACAGTTATAGTAGTCAGGCATTTAAAACACTTTTTGCTCTTTTTAAGAACACATCTGTTTTTGGTCAGTAGAAAGATGGATAAAGGGGGGAATCATCCCACCATTTCTCCCTTTGTTGTAAAAGTTAAGGAACATTTTAATTGTTAAAAAACACCTCTCAGTTTAGTTTTTCTTTAACACTCTCAGACATCTAATGTCTGAATATAAGAAGCTTATGCAAGTGCCAGGCTGGCATCTAAAGAGAATCTTGTTGGTGCCATTCTTCCACGGTATAGGAACGTGTTACATTTTTATGCAGCATCCAGGCTCAAACTATTATTCATGAGCTCCTTTGAACAATAACGAATTGTACATATAGCATTTAAATCTGCTGAACTCCTATTTCTGTTCTACATACTAATAAAAAATGAACGTGAAACTATTTCAAATTCAATCAAGCCGAGCTTAAGAAGTAACGGGCAGAAACAAAGCTTTTAAATATATCCACATGCTGAAGAACATATAACTACTAGAAAATCGGCAGGAGAATAATGCAAACAAGCACACAGTGTGCGAGGTTCTTCTGTTTCCTAAACGTCAATAGAACTGACAGAAAAATCTGGCAACTAAAGATACTTTTGTTTACGTTAAAAACAAAAAGGATTAAATATTTTTTCCATTCGAGATTTTGATTCTAATTCCCCATTCACACTGGATATGAAATTAGGCCCTACTCCTTATCTTTCTTTACATTTTTGGCAATGAAGTGAAGCTTTGTAGTGTCCCTTGCTGGTCAAGAATAATCAAAAGAGCTCAAAGTAGCAGTCATTTGTTTTTGATTGTGTGATCAGAAGCGTTTGACCCAGAGCACACAGTCAAGCTATTCTCACAGAATGAGTTCCTCTGATCCAGCAGGCATTCCCGGCAGATGGTGGGGACTCTGCGTCCGCACAAATTTCAGGCACCTTGGCCTAGTATTTGCTGGAATAAAAAGGGGTGAGTTTGCAGCACAAATTTTTATTATGTCAAAAAAAAAGCAACGTGTGGGGAAAAAGAGTCAGTCTGATTGCGAATGGCCATAAATTTCCACGTGATTTGAGCAACTCCTCCATCAGCCTCACAAAAAAAACAGAACTTGCCGACAACTTCTCAAAGTGTTCTAGAAATTTCTGGATTTACGCCAAAAATATGAATTGAAAGTGTTGAAAGTTTAGCCTGTTATTTCACAAGGTAAGGACTATATTTGTGAGGTGATTTTTGGTCCTGACATGAAGGAAACAATTGAAAGTGTGGCAACTCATTCCTGAAAGTAGTACATTATTTCTAGAGGAGTTTTCAATTTCATGTTTGATTTTTTTTTGAAAAATTCCTACTTTTCTCTTCTAGCTTTTCTCAATCACCCTTAATCCAATCTTTCTTTCCCTCTCGTCTCTTCTCTATCTGATTCAGCATTTATCTACCTGATTTTCCTTCACATTATTTATTTTTCTATCTGATTGGTTAAGGAGATGAGCTGTTGGTCTTGTTGTTCACTCAGGTCAAAGATACCAATTAACTTTAGTGCCTGATTATCAGCTTGTACTTCCAGCAATTGACAGCAGAAGGTAATTGGAAACAAACGCAAGGAGAAAACCTTACAGAGTAAAGGTAACAGAGTAAGATGTAAAACATTACAACTTACAGAGTATATCACCTGACATGGAACTTTACCACCATTCCTTCGCTGTCACTGGGTCAAAATCCTGAAACTCCTTCCCTAACACCACTGTGGGTGGTTCATAGAATCATAGAACCCTACAGTGCAGAAAGCCCATCGAGTCTGCACCGAACACAATCCCACCCAGGCCCTACCCCTATATCCCTACATATTATACCCACTAATCCCTCTAACCTACGCATCCCTGGACACTAAAGGACAATTTCTTAGCACAGCCAATCAACCAAACCCGCACATCTTTGGACTGTGGGAGGAAACCAAAGTACCTGGAGGAAACCCGCGCAGACATGAGGAGAATGTGCAAACTCCACACAGACAGTGACCCAAGCCAGGAATCGAACCCAGGACCCTGGAGCTGTGAAGCAGCAGTGCTAACCACTGTGCTACCGTGTCGTTCAACAAGGTGTCATGTTCTCCCTGTGTCTCCTTGGGTTTCCTCTGGGTGCTCCGGTTTCCTCCCACTGTCTGAAAGTCATGCTAGTTATGTGCACTGGCCATGCTAAATTCTCCCTCAGTGTACTCAAATAGGTATCGGAGTGTGGCAATTCACGGTCAATTAGGGATGGGCATCAAATGCTGGTCTTGCTGGCTACCCAGCTCTCAGGAATTAAATTAGAAAAAACAGATGCCCTACTCCAGCAAACTCTGGGGCATTATTTTGCGTTAATCAGAAAGCTCAGGAGATCAAACGTGAGACGGCCACACACACTCATCCAAAAGCCACAAACATGGAGCAGGAAAGTAACACAGTTGCACTTTCTTCAAAATGCTTCATAGTGATTTGTTGTTCTGATAGGATATACAAAAGTTTACATTGGATGGAAATGGGCAGGGACTGTTGGGAAGGCAGGTGGACATGGAAGGGTGTGGGTGGGATCATGCAGGTGGGGGGGGGGGGGAGATTGGATCAGCACGCGGGTACAAAGTCCCAACACTCCAGAGAGACCAATCAGACCATTCACTCAGTTCCTACTTTTAGCTGAAAGTCCTGTTGATTCATCCTTGAGATGCCAGTGAGTCTGTCCGGCTGGGTATCAGCTTTAATTCTCTTTTATTCATGCTCTTGAGGCTGAAGGCCCACCTTCCTCTCTATGAATGATGCATACATGAAGTATGCAGCAGGTACAGATAACCTGAAGGCTGTAGAGTCAGGCCCTACCCTATACAAACATAGAAAAAAGGACACTCATCATGGATGAAGAGTTATGATTGGAGACCTCCTACCCAACTGCAGTTTGGTATTCTCCTGGGAGTGGCAAAGAGAAAAACATTAAAAACCCAAGGTTACTTTGAGAAAAATGGCAACAAAACTCATTTTTGAATCAGACAGCATTGTTTCAACATTTCAATCAGGTAAAGATATGAGTCTCATTGTACTTTTTGTATGTGCCTTGCTATGGATTCTGATAGATATCATAAACCAGAGCAACCTGGGCAGTCATGATTTCCCAGAAACCAACCATACAGCTTCTTAAATTATGTTGCTGGCACCATGAATTCAATATGCCGTTGGGATCTGGCAGACAGCCCTCCATCCTGTTCAAGTGGTCTGAAGTAATCCAGTAAAATCCTTCATCTGGTCCACTACAATGCTACTAGATGCCCCAATGACCACATGATTGTTGTAACTTTTGCGAATCCAGCCACTTAACAGAAATACAGTGCACTCAAGTTGCTGGACTGGATTCTCCTTCTCCTGCCCCGAGGATTTAGGTGGTATATTCACCCACCATCTCAAACCCTACCATGAACCTGCCTAGTTTTCTGGGTGATGGGGCCAATATGTATTTTTGGCAGGCTTACTGCAGGATCCCGAACATTGAGCAAGAGCCAGCCAATGTTTCCAGAAAGAGATCAGGATGATGCTATATGGGTGGCACAGTGGTTAGCACTGGTTCAATTCCTGGTTTGTGTCACCGTCTGTGTGAAGTCTGCATGTTCTCCCTGTGTCTCCTTGGGTTTCCTCTGGGTGCCCCGGTTTCCTCCCACGGTCTGAAAGACGTGCTAGTTATGTGCATTGGCCATGCTAAATTCTCCCTCAGTTTACTCAAACAGGTACTGGAGTGTGGCAACTCGGGGATTTTCATAGTAATTTCATTGCAGTGTTAACATAAGCCCACTTGTGACACTAATAAATAAACTAAGAAAACAAGACAGATTAAATTTCATGGAACTCTGCTCTTTCTGATCTGATGGTAAAATGTATTTTACACAAGGGTCTTTGTTTGAATTGGTGATTAGAGAAGTAACTTTCTCTTTCTATTCCTGTCACTGTCCTGGAAAAATTAATGCTCATTATAACAAATGTTGACAGTGGCAAGATGTATTTTACTAAAGGCTTTCCTGCAGATATGCCAAACTGATCATTCCTGCTTAACAGATTTCACTTAAGTTCAATTTTCTCTCTTCCTTTTCAACTTTTCTTGATCAGTTATTAATACATTCCTTGTTTTATGCTTTTCTCCTTATTTCTTGAATTGATGTTTCTGTACTTTGCCAGTCTTTCACTTAGCATCACTACCTACATTTTCAAGCGGTTTCACATGAGTGTACAGACCACCAGCTTCAAGGTACTTTGTATGAGAAACAATCCTAAGATTTGCTGTTTCTTACACTCATCTAGTAATTTTCCTTGTGAAGGGGCTGGGACAATCAGTTACAATGAGTGCCTTGGGCTTGCTATAGTTGTGCCCTGCGTAAGAATATAATAGGAGCAAGAGTAGACCATTCAGCCTTTGCACCTGCTCTGCCATTCAATACATCATGGTTGTCCTTTCCTCCCTGCTCTGCATATCGCTCGATTACCAGAGAGGTCAAAAATCCAACAGTTCAATGATGGAGCCTACACAACCCTCTGGAGTAGAGATTTCCAAAGATTCACAAACCTTTGAGTAAGGAAATTTCTCCTCCCCTCAGTCCCTAAATGATGGGCTCCTTATTCTTAGGCAATGCTCTAGATTCTCCAGCCAGGAGAAACAAACTTAGACTACCCCAGCAATCCCTCCATATAGCAACTTCTATCTCTTGCACATGCTAACGTAACAAAAAAATTTCAGACAACAACAACTTGTATTTATGTAGCACCTTTAACATAACAAATGGCAGACAATGGTTTCAATTTTTCCAGGATTTAATTGAAAGAAATGTTCGCTCATCCAGAATTAGATGTTGGACAAACAGTCTGACAATTTAGAGAGACGGAAGGAATTAAGAGAAAGGTTGTTTTCACATGATGTGGCCAAGGGTCAGCAAGTAGATAGAAAATAGGAAGGACACTTTGGGGATACAAGGAGTAAAAGTGCAGGAACAGGGAGAGAAACCATTGCAATTGATCTCTGACTTAGATGAGATAGATAAGAATGGAACCAGGCAAGTCCCATCCAGACGTATGATGGTGGAGAGGATGGTGTGATCAATTATGTCAAAGGCTGCAGCCAAGTTGAGAAGGACTCTTTCTATGTAGCAGTCACATAGAATTCTATTTGTGACTTTGATAAGAGCCATTTTGATACAGTGGCAGGGATGGTAACCTGAGTGGAGGAATTCAAACATGGAGCTGAAGGAAAGAAAAGCATGTACCTGGGGGATGACAATATGTGAAGACTTTGGAGAGGAAAGGGAGGTTGGAGATTGGACAATAGTTTGCCTGGATGGTGGGATGTATTTTTGAGGAGAGGGCATTCCAGTTATAAAACTGGGATTCATCTAAAATAGAAACTAGGAATTAGGGCACTGAGTATTTTGAGAAGTCCATGCTTGGTATTATGAGAGTCATAAAGTCATAGATAGAGGTTTACAGCACAGAATAGGACCCTTTGGCCCATCACTTTTGCACCAGTCAAAAACTCCTAACTCTTCCAATCCCATTTTCCAGCGCTTGGTCCATAGTCGTGTACGCCTTGGCATCATAAGTGCATATCAAAATACTTCTTACATGTTATGAGGGTCTCTGTCTCTACCACCCTTTCAGGCAGTGAGTTCCAGAGTCCCACCATCCTCTGGGTGAAAAATGTTTTCCTCACATCCCCTCTGAACCTCCCACCCCTTACCTTAAAACCATGCCCCCTGCTCATTGATCCCTCCACCAAGGGGAAAGGTTTCTTCCTGTCTACTCTATTTATGCCCCTTATTGGCTGCAAAACCATCAATTCTGGTGTTTCCCTTCACTATTTTATAAGACTACTTATTGTGTTTTCTACGTTAAGCACTTTTTGTGTGAAGAATTTCCTGATATCTGTACGAATAACAACCTCCCTACGTTGAACCTGTGACTCCTGGTTCTGCTCCTGCAGGTTACAGTAATATTCTGGTTAACTTTTCTACACCCTTAACAATCTGTGACACCTCTATAAGGTCACCTCACAGATGTTACCTGTCCGGGCTGAGAAGTGAAACGTTCTCCAGTCTTTGCTCTTAACTTGAACAATAGAGAAAAAGCTCATGACTCTTTGTGCTGCCCCCAATGTTTGAATGTGTCTTTTGTTTCCAGGCAACCAGAACTGTATTATACTATAGAACTGTAAAGTTTGATTAATATTTCCTCTGATTCATCAACTAATAGTACAACGTCTTATTGGCTTTGTTGTTTGCTGATCTGCATTGGTTTGAGATAGGAAGCATTGTCACAAAATACACGACCCATAGTCACACACCACACAATGAACGTAATCTATCTCTTCCCTCTAACTGGCAATTGGGGTATGAAAGGGTGATCGTGTTTTCAGAATTTGCTGAAAGACAATGCCAAAACTAGTTCTGAGCTTCCAATGTCACTTTTCTCCAGTTACTCCCAGGTAATCTTTACTAAGATACCAGCCCCGCTGTGTTATATGGCCTATGGGTTGCCATTTCCTCCTACTTCTATTCTGCCTTTTCTCTGTGTGTGTGAAGCAGCAGCCACAGCAACAATAGCTTGCATTTATACAGCGCCTTTAATGTGGTTAAACCCACTCCCCCGTAGTACTTCAGACAAAAACTGACAGCGAGCCAAGTAAGCAGATTCGAGATAAAGTCAAAATACTGCAGATGCTGGATACTGAAACAAAAACAGAAAATGCTGGAAAATCTCAGCAGGTCTTACAGCATCTGTGGGGAGGGAGTAATGTTGGCTCTATTCTCGCTCCACAAATACCATCAGACCTGCTGAGATTTTCCCGTATTGTCTGTTTTTGTTGTGAAGGAGATTTGAGGACAAGTGGCCAAGAAGATTATCAGAGAAGGTGCAGAACATCTTAAAGCAGCAGAGCTAATGAATCAGAGAGATTTAATGAGGGAATTCCAAAGTTTCAGACCTAAATAGCTGAAGCCACAGCTGCCAACGGTGGAGGAAAGGATACCATCAAATTCAGACCTGTAACATCCAGAAAGGTAAAGGTACACCGAGGGAGAATTTACCATGGCCAATACACCTAACCAGCACGTACTTCCCATTATTCCTGATTTTAACCAAACACAGAATTAAAGAACGAACTAGCATTTACACAGACCTTTTACAACTTCAAGATTTTCCAAGTGCTGTAAAGCCAATGAAATACTTTTAAACAGTAGTCAAAGCAACAAAGCCAACAAGTCACTTTTGATTAAGGAAAACATTATGGCAGTACTGAGAAGGGATAGATCCAAGGGTTTGCCCACTGAGTCTGTATGAATTGAACTGAGAAATAAGAAGGGGGGAAATCGCTTTGATAGGGTTGTACTATAGGCCCCCAAATAGTCGGCAGGAAATTGAGGAGCAAATATTTAAGGAGATTACAGATAGCTCCAAGAAACATAGGGTGGTAATAATACGGGATTTTAACTTTCCCAGCATTGACTGGGACAGCCATAGTATTAGAGGCTTGGATGGAGAGTAATTTGTTGAGTGTATTCAGGAGGAATTTCTCATTCAGAATGTGGATGGCCTGACTGGAGAGGAGGCAAAAAATGACCTCCTCTTGGGAAATAAGGAAGGGCAAGTGACAGAAGTGTTTCTGAGGGATTACTTTGGGACCAGTGACCGTAATTCCACTAGTTATAAGATAGCTATGGAAAATGATAGGTCTGGCCCAAAAGTTAAAATCCTAAATTGGGACAAGGGCAATTTTGATGGTATCAGGCAGAAACTTTCAACAGTTAATAGGGGAAGTCGGTGGGAAGGCAAAGGGACATCTGGTAAGTGGGAGGCTTTCAAAAGTGTGTGAACTAGAGTTCGGGGTAAGCACATTCCTCTTAGAGTGAAGGGCAAGGCTGGTAGAAGCAGGGAACCCTGCATGACTTGGGATATTGAGGCCCTGGTCAAGACGAAGGAGGCATATGACATGCATAGGCAACTGGGATGAAGTGGATCCCTTGAAGAGTACAGAGTGGTGAAGCAGTAGAGTTAAGAGAGAAATCAAGGCGGCAAAAAGGGGATACAAGATTGTTTTGACAGATAAGGCAACACAGAATCCAAAGACCTTCTACAAAGGGTGAAAGAGTAACTAGGGAGAGAATAGGACCTCTTAAGGATCAACAAAGTCATCTATGTGCGGATCCACAAGAGATTGTGAGATCCTAAATGAATATTTCTCGACTGTATTCACTGTTGAGAAATGCATGGATGTTGGGCTACTTAGGGAAATAAATAGTGATGTCTTGAAGACTGTACATATTACAGAGAAGAAAGTGTTGTAAGTCTTAAAGTGCATCAAAGGAGATAAATTCCCAGGACTTGATGAAGTATCCCAGGACATTGTGAGAGGCTAGGGTGGAAATTGTGGGTCCCCTAGCAGATATTTGAATCATCAATAGTCACAGGTGAGGTGCCTGAAGATTGGAGGGTGGCAAGTGTGCCTTTGTTTAAGAAGGGCTGCAGGAAAAAGCCTGGGAACTACAGGCTGGTGAGCCTCACATCTGTAGAGGTAAGTCGTAAGAAGGTATTTTAAGAGACAGGATCTACAGGCATTTGGAAGGACTGATTAGGGACAGTCAGCATGGCTTTGTGACTGGAAAATCATGTCTCACAAATTTGACTTTTTTGAAGAGGTAACCAAGAAGGTAGATGAGGGCAGTGCAATTGATGTTGTCTACATAGTCTTCAGCAAGGCCTTTGACAAGCTACCATATCGTAGATTGTTGCATAAGGTTAAATCTCATGGGATCCTGGACGAGGTAGCCAAATGGATACACAATTGGCTTGATGACAGAAGCCAGAGGATGGTTGTAAAGGGTTGTTTTTCAAACTGGAGACCTGTGACCAGTGACGTGCTTCAGAGGTCGGTGCTGGGTCCACTGTTATTTGTCATTTACATTAATGATTTGGATGAGAATTTAGTAGGCATGGTTTATAAGTTTGCAGATGACACCAAGATTGGTGACATAGTGGACAGTAAAGAAGATTATCTAGGATTGCAATGGGATCTTGATCAATTGGGCCAGTGGACTGACAAATGGCAGATGGAGTTTAATGTAGATAAATGCGAGGTGATGCATTTTGGTAGATTGAACTGGGGCAGGACTTATTCAGTTAATTGTAGGGCATTGGGGAGAGTTATAGAACATTGAGATCTAGGGATACAGATTCATAGCTCCTTGAAAGCGGAGTCACAGGCGGACAGAGTGGTGAAGAAGGCATTTGGCATGCTTAGTTTCATTGGTCAAAACATTGAATTACAGGAGTTGGAATGTCTTGTTGACATTGTACAAGACATTGGTAAGGCCACACTTGGAATACTGTTTACAGTTCTGGTCACACTATTATAGGAAGGATATTATTAAACTAGAAAGAGTGCAGAAAAGATTTACTAGGATGCTTACTGGGACTTGATGGTTTGAGTTATAAGGAGAGGCTGGATAAACTGATTTTTTTTCTCTGGGCCATACAAGGCTTAGGGGTGATCTTATAGAGGTCTATAAAATAATGAGGGACATCAATCAGCTAGATTGTCAATATATTTTCCCAAAGGTAGGGAAGTCCAAAACTAGAGGGCATAGTTTAAGGTGAAAGGAGAGAGATACAAAAGAGTCCAGAGGGGCAATTTCTTCACACAGAGTGTGAAGGTGGTGAGTGTCTGGAACAAGATGCCGGGATAGTAGTACAGGTGGGTACAATTTTTGTTGTTTAGACAGTTACATGGGTAAGATGGGTAAAGAGAGATATGGGCCAAATGCGGGCAATTGGGACTAGCTTTAGGGGTTTAAAAAAAAGAGGTGGCATGGACAAGTTGGATCAAAGGGCCTGTTTCCATGCTGTCAATCTCTACGACTCTATAATTTCAGAAATGCTGCAGCAGATATGTTCACAGTAAGCTGCCACAAATAACAATGAAATAGGTGATGAAGTCATCTGTTCCTACTGATGCTGTTGAGGGAAAAACTATTAGTGGCGATAGGGCACCAGCATAGGAACTAACGGGTTGACAGATAGACGGCAGTGAGCAGGGCACATGCAGCAGGCAGGTGAGAAGATGCTCAGAGTCGGTGACAGCCCAAGGCAGCACAGCCTCCAGGACAGACACAGATTCTTGGCTTCACCTGAGCCTGATGGGAACCATGTCTGATTAAAGTTTCCATTTTTATTTTGAGTACTATTAATTTCTGTCCTTCTTCCAAATTAGTGCCATACTATCTTTCACATCCATCTTAGAGGGAAGGTATGTAGAAACCACTTCAACTGAACAATAATTTGGCATAGATAACAAATGAAATGCATAAGCAGTCACCAAATATTAGGATATTCCAGAAATTAAAACTTTTGAACGGTATTCCCAACGTTGATCATGTTTCTTGTTGTACTCGTTGCTGACTCGCGATGGTTACACACAGCTTGAACATTGCATTTGCAAACTAGGAACCATTAAACATGTGAGGATCCATTCATTCACTCACAGTGGGCTGCAAGGAGAGTTAATCAGCTTTCCAATGCTGGAAAATCTGCTTCATCGACCATGGTGATCTTGACTAGTAAAAGGAAAACACTTCAATACCTCCATGGCTTCATGTGAAATCACTTTCACTATTCTTTTGGAACTTTGAGTCCTAGAGACTGTAGTAAGAAATTTCAAACAGTCATAGCACCAACCATATATTTTAATATTGTAGCATGGTTTGAATTTCTGGTTTCGTGACTTCCAGCACTCTTAAGCAAATGCTATCAGTTCCAGGATCTGATATTATCACTAATCACTGATGAAGACACGCCCAATCCCTCTTAAACTGCCAATTCTTTAAATACTGTACTCTGTCCTTGCATCCCCAAGGGCTAAATGCAGTAATCTGTACTGAATGTAACGTAGTCTCACACTGCACTATAAAATCCTCTGATATATCAGATATTTCCACACAGATCTAATATACACAACCAAAGCAACTAATAATTTTATTTGCAAATAAATAAGGCAATTACCTTCACTATAAATGCAATAGGAAAGTCTTTAATTGATCAATTACTCTTCTTTATGATTTGATGATTTAACTCATGAGTTGCTGGTTCTTGACAAATAGATTTTTTTATTGCATTTTGAATTCAGTCTTTGTTTGCCTCAAGTAGGTTAAACAATGAGAACTCTTCATCGTGCACAAACTGTAGAGTCAAAAGCATCACTGTTCATCTCAGAGAACCTATAATGTGTGAAATACATGACAACTCTTAGATGTACCTCCTCCCAGGCTCATATAATGATCTCAGGGAGGATACATGAACCTTATACAGAGATACAGTGCAAGTGAATCAGAATGTGCTGTACTTGGATTTTCAAAAGGCTCGTGCCTTAAGGTGCCGCATCAAAGGTTGCTACACAAAGTAAGAATTCACTGTGTGGGTGGGGGGTAACTTATTAGTGTGGACAGAGGATTGGTTGGTTAACAGGAAGTGGAGAATAGAGATAATTGGGTAATTTTCAGGTTGGCAAACTGTAACTAGCAGAATGGCATAGGGATCAGTGTTGGGGCCTCAATTATTTATATTTGACATAAATGACCTGGATGAAGGGACTGAATGTATGGTAGCTAAATTTGTTGATGATACCAAGACAGGTAGGAAGGCAAATTGTTAAGAGGGGGTGGAATCTACAAAGTGATATAAATAGGTTAGAAGAGTGAGCAAAGATTTGGCAAATGGAGTATCTGGGAAAATGTGAAGTTGTTCACTTTGGCAAGAAGAATAGATAAGCAATACACTATTTAAATGGAGAGAGATTGCAGAATTCGGTGGTGCAGAGGGATCTGGATGTCCTAGGACATGAATCACAATAAGTTAGTATGCAAGCACAGTAAGCAATTAGGGAGGTAAATGGAGTGTTGGTGTTTAATGCAAAAGAAATGGAATGTGACAGTGGGAAAGTTTTGGTGCAGCTATACAGGGCCTTGGTGAGACCACATCTGGAATAGTGTGTACAGTTTTGGTCTCCTGATTTGGAAAAAAAAGAGATATGACTGCACTAGAAGCAGTTCAAAGACGGTTCACCAAATCATTACTGGGATGAAGGAATGTCGAACTATACCAGTTGAGTTTAGAAGAGAGAGAGGTGATAAGATCCTGAGGGGACTGAATAGGGTGGGTACTGGGAAGATGCTTACACTAGAGATGAGAACCAGAGGATACTATCTAAAAATAAGAAGTCTCAATTTTATCGGGATAGGAAGGATTTATTTTCTCTGAGAGTCATCAGTCTGTGGAATTCTTCTCCAGAAAGCAGTCAACCCTCAACCCTGTAATACCTAGATAACAAGGACACCTACGTCAGACTATTTATTAACTACAGCTCAGCCTCCAACACCATTATTCCCAAGGAACTCATCTCCAAACTCTGTGGCCTGGGCCTCGGCACCTCCCTCTGCAACTGGATCCTGAACTTTCTAACTCACAGATCACAATCAGTAAGGATAGGCAACAACACCTCCTCCAAGATCATCCTCAACACTGGTGCCCCACAAGGCTGTGTTCTCAGCCCCCTACTATACTCCTTATACACCTGTGACTGTGTGGCCAAATTCCCCTCCAATTTGATTTTCAAGTTTGCTGACGACACCACAGTAGTGGGTCAGATCTCAAACAGTGACGAGACAGAGTACAGGAATAAGATAGAGAATCTGGTGAACTGGTGCAGCAATAATAATCTCTCCCTTAATGTCAACAAAACTAAGGAGATTGTCATCGACTTCAGGAAGCATAAAGGAGCACATGCCCCTGTCTACATCAACGGGGACGAAGTAGAAAGGGTCGAGAGCTTCAAGTTTTTAAGGAGTCCAGGTCACCAATAACCTGTCCTGGTCCCTCTATGCTGACACTATAGTTAAGAAAGCCCACCAATGCCTCTATTTTCTCAGAAGACTAAGGAAATTCGGCATGTCAGCTACAACTCTCTCCAACTTTTACAGATGCACCATAGAAAGCATTCTTTCTGGTTGTATCACAGCTTGGTACGGCTCCTGCTCTGCCCACATGGAAGTACAAAAGGTCACGAATGTAGCCCAATCCATCACGCAAACCAGCCTCCCATCCATTGATACTGTCTACACATACTACTGCCTTGGCAAAGCAGCCAGCATAATTAAGGACCCCATGCACCCCAGACATTCTCTCTTCCAACTTCTTCCATCCGGAAAAAGATACAAAAGTCTGAGATCACATACCAACCCACAAGAACAACTTTTTCCTGCTGCTGTCAGACTTTTGAATGGATTTACTTTGCATTAAGCTGATCTTTCTCTACACCCTAGCTATGACTGTAACACTACATTCTGCACTTTGTTTCCTTCTCGATGAACAATATGCTTTGTCTGTATAGCCCACAAGAAACAATACTTTTCACCGTATGTTAATAATAACAATAATAAATCAAATCAGTGGAAGCTGGGTCATTGAATACATTCAAGGCTGGGTCGGATAGTTAGGGGTAATGAGGGAGGGAAGGGGAACACTCTCTCCTAAAAGTTTATGGATATTGGGAGTTAATTTGAGATTGGTGGAATGTTATGTAAGGGAATCAAGGAATATGGGTTCATGACAGGAAACATCCTCTAAATGTCCACATTGTCAAGCCCCCTCAGGATTTTATCAAATAATCTTACTTAACACTTTATATATTTATTACTAAAAGGTTTTGTGCCTTGGATAATATCACCAAGATTGGAGGAAAGGCAAATTGTGCGGAGGGTGTGGAGAGTCTACAGAAGGATCTAGATAGGCTGGGCGAATGGGCCAGGAAATGGCAAATGGAATTTAATGTTGGCAAGTGCGAGGTGGTCCACTTTGGTAGGAATAATGGTAGGAAGGATTATCACTTACGTGGAGAAAAACTGCAGCAGGCGACAGTGCAGAGGGACCTCGGGGTCCTTGTGCACGAGTCGCAAAAACCCAGCTTGCAGGTGCAGCAGGTGGTCAGGAAGGCGAATGGGATGCTGGCCTTCATAGCGAGGGGGATTGAATATAAAAGTAGGGAGGTCTTGCTGCGGCTGTGCAGGGCATTGGTGAGGCCGCAGCTGGAGTACTGTGTGCAGTTTTGGGCGCCGTATTTACGCAAGGATATTTTGGCCTTGGAGGGAGTGCAGAGGAGGTTTACTAGGCTGATGCCGGAGTTGAGGGGATTGAGCTATGAGGAGAGATGAATAAACTAGGCTTGTACTCGTTAGAGTTTAGAAGAATGAGGGGAGATCTCATTGAGACGTATAAGATGATGAATGGGATGGATAGGATAGAGGTGGAGAGACTCTTCCCGCTCAGAAAGGATAATAGGACTAGGGGGCACAGCCTCAAGATAAAGGGGGTGCGGTTTAGAACGGAGTTGAGGAGGAACTTCTTCACTCAAAGGGTGGTGAATCTCTGGAATTCTCTGCCCGTTGAAGTGGTGGAGACTACCTCGCTAAATATTTTTAAGATGCAGGTTGATGGGTTTTTGATAAGAGAGGGGATTAAGGGTTATGGGGAGAGGGTGGGAATGTGGAACTGAGCCACGACAGATCAGCCATGATCTTATTGAATGGCGGGGCAGGCTCGAAGGGCTAGATGGCCTACTCCTGCTCCTATTTCTTATGTTCTTATGAGCCAGAAGCTCTGGGTTTGAGTCCCACGATGTGGATGTGCCGGCGTTGGACTGGGGTAAACACAGTAAGAAGTCTGACAACACCAGGTTTTAGTCCAACCGATTTATTTGATAGTAAACTCACAAGCTTTCGAGGGGACTCCCTCTTCGTCATTCACCTGACGAAGAGGGAGTCCTCTCGAAAGCTTGTGAGTTTACTATCAAATAAATCGGTTGGACTAAAACCTGGTGTTGTCAGACTTTTTACTTTGAGTCCCACTCCAGGACTTGATAGTCAAGGAAGGTATGTTCGTAACACGGCCCAAACAGGTTGAATATCAATATGCAAAATCCTTCCAACACATACCAATGACAGGCGTTAAGTATGGGAGAGACTCCTGGTCAGCTATGCTTGATACGGAGTGGTGCACTCAAGTGATAAGCCTCTGGTAACAGGTAGTGAGTGACCTTTTCCAGGAAATAATATCACTATGGAAACACAAAGTCTGCCTTGTACATCAGTAGGTACGGGGCAAGAAAAAACAATATTTATTACTACAAATCACCCCTTCGGTCCAGTAATAGTTTAAAAAGGTTTTTCTCAGCTCTGAGATAGGCAGAAAGATGCATGTTTAAAATCTAATTTTGTCATAAATTCAATCTACACTTGCT
Organism: Carcharhinus amblyrhynchos; assembly: GCF_965287045.1. Lineage (NCBI taxonomy): Eukaryota > Metazoa > Chordata > Chondrichthyes > Carcharhiniformes > Carcharhinidae > Carcharhinus > Carcharhinus amblyrhynchos. The sequence continues at coordinate 6,001,512 of NC_137340.1, read as the reverse complement.
AGTGCAGTTTTCAAATGGAGTTTGACTGCTTATATGTGTATTTCAGTTTCATGCTCTGGCCAGCCTGCAGCCAGTGTCCCAAGCACTGGACACTGTCCAACACATGGCTAGTGACCCAGGCTCCGGACACTATCTAGCATATGGCTAGTGTTCCAGGCTCCGGACACTGTCTAGCATATGGCTAGTGTTCCAGGCTCCGGACACTGTCTAGCATATGGCGAGTGTTCCAGGCTCCGGACACTGTCTAGCATATGGCGAGTGTTCCAGGCTCCGGACACTGTCTAGCATATGGCGAGTGTTCCAGGCTCCGGACACTGTCCAGCACATGGCTCGTGTTCCAGGCTCCAGACACTGTCCAGCACATGGCTCGTGTTCCAGGCTCCAGACACTGTCCAGCACATGGCTCGTGTCCCAGGCATTGGACACTGTCCAGCACATGGCTAGTGTCCCAGGCTCTGGACATTGTCCAGCACATGGCTGGAGCCCCAGGCTCAGAACACTGTCCAGCTTGCAGGCAGCGTCCTGAGCTCAACAAACTGTCAAGCTTGCAGCCAGCGTCGTGGGCTCTGCACACTGTCCAGCATATGGCTAATGTCCCAAGCTCTGGACACTGTCCAGCATGCAGCCAGTGTCCTGAGCTCAACACACTATCCAGCATGCAGCCAGTGTCCCAGGCTCTGCACACTGTCCAGCACACAGCTAGTATCCCAGGCTCTTTACACTGTCTAGGCTATGGCCAATATCCCAGGATGTGGCCTGTGTCCAAAGATGTGCAGGTTAAGTCATGCTAAATTGTCCCTTAGTGTCAAGACAACTAGCCAGTGTAAATATGTGGGGTTATGGGGATAGGGCCTGCGTGGGATAGTGGTCGGTGCTGGCTCGACGGGCTGAATGGTCTCCTTCTGCACTGTCGGATTCTATGATTCAATTCTGTGATTCTCCACACATCGTCCAGCCTGTGGCCTGTATACAGTCTGAAGGCAGTGTCCAGCCTGTGGCCACTGTCCAGTCCGACGGTAGTCCAGCCTGTGGCCAGTGTCCAGTCTGAAGGCAGTGTCCAGCGCTCTGTCCAGTGACTCAGAAACAACATTCTGATTGAGTGGCCACCGACCGGGGCTCTGCTCCTTTCTGAACCCGCGACGGCAACAGGAGACATTTCAAACCGATTAAAATTGGAAGCCAGAAGCCGACGTCCTGAGACTCACCGTCCACACTCCAGCGGGGCCTGAGGGACTCTCACCGTCCGCCCTCCAGCCGGGCCTGAGGGACTCACACCGTCCGCCCTCCAGCCGGGCCTGAGGGACTCTCACCGTCCGCCCTCCAGCCGGGCCTGAGGGACTCTCACCGTCCGCCCTCCAGCCGGGCCTGAGGGACTCTCACCGTCCGCCCTCCAGCCGGGCCTGAGGGACTCTCACTGACGGCAGGTAAACTACTACTCCCAGAAAGCTGTGCGCGGACGTGCCCACGTCGTGGTGACGCACCCGGGTCCGGCGAACGCGATGACAAGTTTAGTGACGTCACGGTGGCGGCCCACGTGACTGCGGACGTGCGGCGCGAGGAGTGAGCGCGCGCGGGGAGTGACCGCGGCCGGAGTGGGGACCGGACCCTGACCGGTGCGAGGAGCGGGAGGAGGCCAGTCATTAGCCGAGGCCGGAGAGCGGCGGTTGGCCGGGGGCCGGACGTTAGCCGCGTCCGGAGTCGGAGGGGGCAGTCAGCGGGCGGGAGTTGTGGGGAGGGGAAAACCATGCCCGGGGATCAGATGGCCTCCTGCCTCATCCAGAGGATCGCCCGCCAGGCCCGCACCACCTTCAAGCTGCTGCCGCTGGCCGAGGCCGCCCGCTTCCAGGACAACCTGCAGCAGCTGGGCTCGCTGCTGCAGCAGATCCAGGCCCAGGACCTGAACCTGGAGCCGCGGCGGAGCCAGGCCCCGCGGGCCGGGCCCCCCGTCACCTACATGCACATCTGCGAGACCGAGTACTTCTCCATGGGCATCTTCCTGCTGCAGGGCGGCGCCAGCATCCCGCTGCACGACCACCCGGGCATGCACGGCCTGCTCAAGGTGCTCTACGGTACTGTGGCCATCAAAAGCTTCGACAAGGATGAGGCCGGCTCGGGGCCCGCCGCTGGCCCGGGGGATGGGGTCCAGTTCAACCCGCCCTTACGGCAGTCCCAGCTGGCCGCCCTGTGCCGCTCCCTGCGGAGCTCCACCGAGGTGCTGAGCCAGGCCAACGGTCCCTGTGTCCTTACCCCGCTGCAGAACAACGTGCACCAGATCGACGCGATGGACGGACCCGCCGCTTTCCTGGACATTCTGGCCCCTCCGTACGACCCGGAGGCGGGCAGGGACTGTCACTACTACAAGGTGCTGCAGACAGTGTCCCAGAGCTCGGGGAAAGCCAACCCGGCCCCCTCTCCGGAGCAGGAGGCAATGTGGCTGCTGGAGGTGCCGCAACCCGCCGATTTCTGGTGCGGCGGAGAACCTTACCCTGGTCCCAAGGTGGTCCCTGATGGAGAAGTGGAATCGTAATGTACTTATTTACTGATATACGGTCCATAGCCCTTCACCGTCTCTTCCCACCCCCCCTTTTTTTTGCATGGTTAATGCTCCTTTTGTTGTTGCAGAGTCAGCCCTGTTTTGGTGACTTAGTAAGAAGTCTGACAACACCAGGTTTCCAAAACTTGACCCAAAAAAAAGCCCAAATCTCTACTGGCGAGAAAAAGGAAACTGTGTACCTGGAACATTCTGGTTAAAACGGACGGAAGTGTCTATTCGTTCACATGTTTTACCTTGGCACTGACACAATATAAAGGATCTGGCAAGCTTTCACTCAAGATTGTGGGTTCTGACACTAGCACTTAATTCATAAACATCCCAATGGTTTATTGACAGTGCAGCCTGCCACTTAAAGCAGACGTTGTGTTTGAATGGCATACAGACTAGATACCACCCACTTACCCCTCCAGAATTCAAGGTTAATTTTCTCAGTTGTTTTTCAAGGACATAGTTTTTTTTGAAAATATGGGTTATTTGTTTTCCTAGTAAGAACAAAACACTTGGCAGCAAAAAACTGTTAACAGCTAGCTATTTCTTGTGCACATGTGTAACCAAATGTGTTTTCATGCAGAACTCTCTTTAACTGTTTTCCAAAGCGGTCATCAGCCTGAACTTGACAGCCACCATAAGGTACAGGTTGGCAAATGTCTTGTACATTTGTCACTTAATTAATTTCCTTCACTATTACCCCCTCTCCCAAGATGTGGCCCATCTTTTCCTTTGCAATGGTTAAACATGTCTATAAATTTGGCGCAAACCTTTTGAGGGAGGGAATTGCTAGGAGGTCAGTGCCCTTAGTGTTTTCCAGTACCAGGGGCCTGAGTTTGTTGTCTTTATTTACTGTGATGTTACGTCAGATGATTTATCGGAGAGTCTGTTTGCACTGTGGATTCCAAAATGCTGACCTTGGCAGTGTTAGCAAGTAACCTAATCAACACAGTCTCAGTTATTTAGACAGCATCCGGAACTATAACTTGTTGAGGGGGTTGGGGAGCAGGGGACAAGGAAGAAATTCTCACTGACGAGGTCCTTACAACTATTGTGAAATTAGAAGTTTTTGTAGTGAGGAACGTCTATAAAGGTTGTTTCTATTTGGCTCTATGAAGAGTTCTTCCTTTTTAGCACCAACATGGTGGTTTGTTTCTCGAAAGCAATGTTGGAACAGATTGGCAGCGAGCATTTGGAACATTCAATATGGTGGTGACTGAGACTGACTGCCCTATGAAGCTGTGCTTTAGAATTAGTTGTCAAGATGTCTTTACATAAAACTTTAAATGCTGCAAGCTGGATTTTCCTGTAAATCCACAATACAACACTTAGTGTGGCTGTCCATACATAGATTGTAAAAACTAGATATTGCCATAAGAAGGAAATATAACCAAAGGCTATAACAGCAGCATCCTAAGGTGCAAAGGGCTGAAGCCTTGAGATTCACGTTGGAATTCTCAAACACACAACTTGGTGCCTAATAAAATAATCCATACATAATTTACCCATCCCACCAACAGTCAGTGCCCTATTGGCATGTCAGTTGTTCCCTTTCAAGCCCCCACATGCTGAAGGCAGATCAGATTTGAATTTGTAGCATTGCATCACTATACAGCTCAAGGATGATTTTGCGCTGCCCCCCCCTCCAGAAGAAAATGTTCTCTTTTTGATTTACTGACTTCTGCACTATTCGAAGTGTTTTAGTTAAAGTAATGGCTGATCATTGGAGGAATGGAAATGTTTTTATTAAAGTAGAAGAAGGATGGTAATGGGACTTATTTAAGTAAGCCATGAAAGCTATTTCAGAATGATTGTTTTGTTGTAAGAATGACATGTACACAATGTCCAGGTAGTTTTGCATGCTGTGGTTCTATAATCCACATAATGCAGTGTATTAGATAACCAGTCTGCTCTGACCTTTGTGGCTTCAGCTGCAGATACAGAAAAATATGTTTAGCCATCTAATTTTAATCAGTGTGTGAATAATATGAGGGTGTAAGATAAGATTTCTGATCCACTTGGCTGACTTTTGCATTAGTGGAATGAAAATCGTATTTAACGCTTTGTATTATCTTTGGTTGTACCATTTCAAAAGTATATGACAGAGGCTATTCAGTTTATTAGAAAATATTCTTATGAGCAATAAAGTGTATTTTATAATTTTACTGATGCTGTATTCAAAATGTAATACTGGAACTTTCAAAATGCAGAGCATTGTGCTGAATTTAATGTGATAGCCAACTTCATAACCTCTTACAAATTCCCAAAGATTCATTTCCCCTACTTGGGTAGCACAGTAGCAATATTAGCTGTTGCCACATAGTAACTGAAGTGCTGTTGGCATAAAGCCACCCAAACACCGGAGGTTTTGACCCAAACCACTCAAGCTGAGCACACAAACCAGAAGCAGTGTTGGGTTAACCACCAGTAAAAAAAAGTACAGAGCTCAGTGTAAACCCCTTTTACAGGCAAAACAAATTGCAAAGAGCAAGTGATTCACATTATTGGCTGTCTCATTAACTTTCAAGAGATGAATGCAAGTTTTGAATTTAGGAAATAAACATTTCTGCTTCAGTAAACTTTCATGTTATCAGTAAGTACTTGGGTGAGGCCTAGCCAACAAGAATTTCACTCAATTGCAGTCGAACCCTTGCATAGTGGGATGACGATGAGCTTTTTTAACTGTATGGTGATCGGAAGACAAGCACTTAGGAGCTGGCATGGAATAAATATATAAATTGATATCTAAGAAATGTTGCATCATTTCAAGGTCAATATGGTCAAGCTGTCGTATGAGGTATATCCCTTTTCTTGAATTAATGTAAGACTTTTAATAGTAAGCTTTCCACCTGGCACATGCTTGCGAACTCATGTCATAACATTGCACACCTAGGTGTGTTATCCTGGCTCAGTGGTAGCCTTTTATAATTCTGAGTGGGCAAGTTACGGGTTTGAGATTATTATCCAGAGAGTGCTGCATTGCTAGAGGTACTTTTACAGAATGAGACATTAGATGGAGAACCCTCCCTGTGGAGTTAAAGATATTTGGTACTATTTGAAGAAAAGCAGGACATTTCTCCTATCCTGGCCAATGCACATTTCCTCAACTATTTAATTGGTAACTTAACATGTTTAGGTGATCTTTCTGTATGGAAATTGACTGTCAGGTTGCCTACATAACTGCAATCACAAATGAGAAATAATTAACTACGGGGTAGTGAGCTATGTTGGCAGTAGTAATACCCCTGTACCCCACACATGAGTTGGTTCATTCTTTTTATGGAAACAGAATTGGAAATGGAGTCTTGCAGCTTATAAGAACATAAGAAATAGGAGCAGGAGTAGGCCAACTAGCCCTTCGAGCCTGCCCCGCCATTCAATAAGATCATGGCTGATCTGTCATGGCTCAGTTCCACATTCCCGCCCTCTCCCCATAACCCTTAATCCCCTCTCTCATCAAAAACCCATCAACCCGCGTCTTAAAAATATTTAGCGAGGTAGCCTCCACCACTTCAACGGGCAGAGAATTCCAGAGATTCACCACCCTTTGAGTGAAGAAGTTCCTCCTCAACTCTGTTCTAAACCACCCCCCCTTTATCTTGAGGCTGTGCCCCATAGTCCTACTATCCTTTCTGAGCGGGAAGAGTCTCTCCACCTCTATCCTATCCATCCCATTCATCATCTTATACGTCTCAATGAGATCTCCCCTCATTCTTCTAAACTCTAACGAGTACAAGCCTAATCTATTCAGCCTCTCCTCATAGCTCAACCCCCTCAACTCCGGCAACGGCCTAGTAAACCTCCTCTGCACTCCCTCCAAGGCCAAAATATCCTTGCGTAAGTACGGCGCCCAAAACTGCACACAGTACTCCAGCTGCGGCCTCACCAATGCCCTATACAGCCGCAGCAAGACCTCCCTACTTTTATATTCAATCCCCCTCGCTATGAAGGCCAGCATCCCATTCGCCTTCCTGACCACCTGCTGCACCTGCAAGCTGGGTTTTTGCGACTCATGCACAAGGACCCCGAGGTCCCTCTGCACCGCCGCCTGCTGCAGTTTTTCTCCACGTAAGTAATAATCCTTCCTACCATTATTCCTACCAAAGTGGACCACCTCGCACTTGCCAACATTAAATTCCATTTGCCATTTCCTGGCCCATTCGCCCAGCCTATCTAGATCCTTCTGTAGACTCTCCCCACCCTCCGCACAATTTGCCTTTCCACCAATTTTGCAATTCCACCAATAACTTGTATTCTAAGCAGATTCAATCAATGACAGTCACTCACTCAAATTTGCTTGCTGCATCTGACCTCCCACAATTCTACTCCTATTGGCCCCACCTAAATCATTAGATCTGCAATGTTTTCTTATGCGTGCATGAGCAGTTCCTTCTATCTCAAGGCTTTACTAAAAAAAAGTGTCAAAGTTTTTTGTCTTGCACTCATATAACAAACAGATACAAGACAGATTCCCAAGAGTACCAAATCTAAAGGGATTAACAGTTTATACAGCATGAAAAGTGTGTTCTGATTGGGCAGTGGACTGTTATAGAGATGTTTCATGGAGAATACACAAGGGGGCAATTAACTGCCAAGCTATAGTTTAAATTCATACCGGACAGGTCAACTCTGATCAGGTGTTCCCAAGGGGAATGAGCAAGGGAATGGCTACCCCCAAGCTTTTATTTAGTTGAAAAAGTTCTTTTGCAAAGGACAGGGTGCTGTGTGTTTATGTGGTATCCAGCATGCGCAAGTGAGTCGCACTGTGAACCCGACTGATAATTGGTTGATAGTGTAGTTCTTAGCTTTCTCAGGATTGCTTATCAAGTGCAGTCCAATCACATCTGACGGACACTTTTGAGTTTTGCAAGCACAGGTTGATTGGATGTGTTCTGGTGCATTCTCCATGGCAATGCCTGTACTAATTGGAGTCCTCTTAGTAACCCTCTGCCCGTGCAGTATAAATTGTTCTTCTCTTTAGATTTGGTATTCTTGCAAATCTGTCCTGATGAGTACAAGATGAAAAGCTTAACAGCATGCCTCTTATTTCTCGGCAGTACTCAAGTTCTGTACTACCCAGTGACTATTTATATTGAGGTTTCATGCGTGATCTCTTCCTAGTCTTCTATATTATCCAAAACTTAGGGTCAACTCTTGTGTGTGTGCTGAGTCCTTAACGTGTCTGCCTGTGAACCAATATTGAATTGTGGGTGTAGTGGCTGAAGCTATTCTGTTCTGGCCTGTGTCAGAAATACTGCACACCCTTTTGCATCTTTCTTCTGCTCAACCTGAAACCTGATGTGGAGATGTTGATGTTGGACTGGAGTAGGCACGGTAAGAAGTCTCTCAACACCAAGTTATAGTTAAACCTGAACCCTGTATTGCACACTCTGGTTGTTTGAGTGATCCTATTCTTCAACAGTAAAAGCAGGCATTTTGCTTCCAACTTTGTTGCCTTTGACCTAGCCTCATTCCTTGGTACTTCACAATCACTCAGCCATGTCTCCAGGCTTAGATAATGCAGCCATTTCTACCTAAAAATACATCTTGAGCTTGTCCCAGCACATTCTGACAAATCTAAATCTCCTGTATCCAATCTTGTGCTAAGTCATTCTTGCAGCTCCAATTCTTGGCAGTCTTCATGGTCTCCGTGTGTATTCATTTCTAAGTCTTTGACCTTATGTATACATCTCTTCATGCTTCAACTCTACTAAAGCAGCCCAGTGTTTGTATCATCTGGTTCCCTGACTTCAGCCTGCAGAATGACCTCTTCCTTAACAGCAACATCTGTGGCTAAATCTTTAACTATCACAGCCTCGCATTCTGAAAATCTCTCCCTAGACACTTCCATCTCCTGTACACCCTTCCCTATCTTTCCCATATTATAACAGTGACTGTATCCCAAAATGCTTTATCGGCTTTTAAACATACTGAGATGCCCTGAGGTTGTGAAAGATGCTGTATAATTTGTGATGTAGAGTAGCGCCAACAGTGTGGTTCAGTTCTCCTATTGGCTGAGGTTATTCATGAAAACCCTGTCTTCCTCAACCTTGTGCCTTGCCTGAAGTGTGGTGATCATCAAGTTAAGTCACCACCAGTCAGTTCTCCCCCTCAAAGAGGAAAGCAGCCTATGGTCATCTGGGACTATGGAGATTTTAGATTTATGAGCAAATCTCTATTTTAGTTTGAATGCATTTAAATTATATCAGAACTCTGTTTTAAAACCATTACGTTTTAGTCCAGTGACTATAAAGTAATGTTAACAAATCGGAATGCATAGTTAACCTGTTATTGCTCTTCAGTCACCTTGTGTCACTCCATGTTCTGTTTTAAGTGCTTTGGGGTGTTTTGCTATGTTACTGTGTATTGTATGAGTGAAAGCTCCTCTTCCCTCAATTCTTCATGATAATCAGACAGATATTTTATAGTTTTAGAATGTTTCACATTGGGAACTTATATGAGCCTAAAGCTGTGGTATTGTGTCTGTCGGAGGAAAGGAGTTTGTAAGGGGATAATGGAGAACATTGTCTTCTGAAGCCCACCTGCTTTTCCACCTTGCTAATTACTTCCTGGTCTTCAGAGGCATCTTTAAGATCATGTTTTTGTCCTGATCTTTTGGTTGCTACTCCTTCCACCATCTCGGTAAAAGTCTTATCAGTTTTAAGCACTAAAGAAATGAGTTGTTTTGCAACAAATATACACTGCGAACAGCTTCAACTAGTGAAAATATACTGTGCCTGGCATAGACTATTGTTATAATATATACTAATGAAATGGGTATAACTGGTTCTAATTTTTTTACGTTTTATTGAAAAGTTGACTTTGATTCAAAGTGTTTTTTTAAAAATGAACAATTTTTATTCAATTTTAATGCATGCAAGTTTCCTATTGGAAAATGTTAACTAAAATCAATTGGTTAGTGATGGAATGAAGAACAAATTTGAGGTTGGTTTAGCTGCAGAGACTTCTGCTAAGAGTAGGTTATTTGATTTTCATTTGGCAAGGGGTAATTTGGAATCTTAATTTAGCATATTTCGAACATTACTTGATAACTTAAAGAATCGCCACTAATCAGTATTTTAGGCCAATATCTTGGCTTGGGTGACTCAGTGTAGACTCATTTTACAGTAGTTCAGAACCTGTAAAATTCTGTAACTGTGCAGTTAAATCTATTCAGGATATCAATATTGTCAAATGTATAATGGAATTGCACTGCATATATCAAAGCTTTATGTTAAATAAATGAGAATACAAACCACAGCACCATTTTACCTTGTTTTTTTTTAATTAACATTGAATGTTGTACCATTTTAAATAGTCATGTTGAATTGACTGCTGAATTCTCCAGCATCATTGCTGTTTACAAGTCAACCATGTCCTTAAAGAAAACAGCTAAAGCTAAAACATCTCAATGCTTTTTTGTCATAAGGGAGTTTCTATTTATCATAGAGATTCTTGAGGATGTGAAGGAAAATGAATGACTGACAAATAACAAAAGATTCACTGAACTTGTTTACATGGTTTAGACCCATGTATTTTGATTCAAATTCTACACCTATCCAAAGATTTTGATCTGAGAACCGCAATTGCTAATAAACTAAGGAGGTACTTTACCTTCACTCTGGCTCAATCCTCCACACAGCAGTTACTTCTGGACTGTAATAACCAAATGATAATTGGTTGACTCAGATTTGACATGAATAATAAACTCGCTCAACAGTTAGAGACTGCTGTCAACATTTTCAAGTGCAAGAGAATTATATGATGCTGTCAGCATGGGGGAGTCATAAGAGTTTCCCCCATAGCATCAAGAACAAAGTTTTCTTCAAGAAAAGTTTCTTCTGAATTCATTTAGATATTAAGAGCCGTCTGTTGCCAAGTGAGAGAACAAGTCATTGAATCGGCAATTTCTGTCAAAATCCTTGTACTGCACAGATCTCCACAATTTGAACCTACAATTGTTTGAGAAGATTTTGGTAAATTTTTCCCCTCTTCTAAGATTTTGGCTACTGACTTCAGGAGGAGTTTGGATAAACCTTGCCCAATTATTTTATAACAGAAGAATCATTTCAGAAATAAATATAGTTCACATCTGAACTTGACAGACAAATCTTGACTAGTGAATAACCTTGAAGAGAAGGGGAAGCAAAATGCCTGATAATATAAAGGACTTGCTTTTAAATAGTACTTTTCACAACTTGAGAACCACCTATGATATTTCAAAGTCACTTGGATGTTTTTGAAGTTGAACCACTTGTCATGAAGGCTATATCACTATAAATTTGGGCACAGGGATCTCCCACAGACATCAACAAGATAAATAACTAAGTCTATTTTAGTGATGTTGATTCATAGATATTGACCAGGAGACCTCAAATAAAGACAGCCATTGCTGCAAATATTCAACAGATCACGCAACATATTTGGACAGAGAAACAAAGCCAATTTTCCAGGTGGAAGATCTTTCAATGTATCTCAAGGATGCAAAACAACTGTTTGTTCACACATGTTGCCTGACTTGTAGAATGTTTCCAGCGTTGTGTGTTTTGGTTTCACATTTCCAGCACCTGCAGTGTTTTGTTTTTGCACCAGAACTTGTCAGTTTTTCAAATGGTGCAATGAAATCTTTTATACCCACTTGTCTAAAGGGGAAATCATGTTTTAATTTGTTGGAGATTTTTCAGGAGATAACATTAAGGATGGATGAGAGTAATACTGTTGACGTGGTGCACATGGAGTTTCAGAAGGCATGTGATACAGTGCCACAAACAGACAAGAGAATAATTATAGCTCATCAGATGAAAGGGGCAGTCGCAACGTGAATACAGACTGGGCTGAATAATAGGAAGCAGAGAGTAATGGTCAATGGATATGTTTCGGGTGGAGGGAGGTTTGTAGTTGTGTTTCCCAGGGGTCAGTTTTGGGATCTTAACTTTTCTTCATATGTTAATCATCTACTTCTTAGTGTGCAGGGGACAATTTCAAAGTTTGTGGATTGCACAAAACTTCAAAGCACCGTAAATCCTGAAAAGGACAGTGTAAACTGTTAAAAGGATATAGACAAGTTGGTGGAGTGGCCAGATAAGTGGCAAATTAAGTTCAAGGTGGAGAAATGCAAGGTGATGCATTTTGTTGGGAAGAACATGCAGAAACAATTAAAAAAAAAGGATAAAATTCTTCAGAAATGAAGGAATAGAAGGATCTAGGTGCATAAGCGCATAGAACATTGCTGGAAACAGGAAGGTGCAGAGAGCAGTTAATAGAACATGTAGTGTTCTGATTTCATTAATAGGGGTACAGAGTACAAGAGCTAAGAGAGTATGCTAAACTTATATAAGACATTAGTTAGACTGCAGCTGGAATGTTGTATGCAGTTCTGAGCACCACATTACAGGAAGAATGTGAACGCATTGGAGAGAATGCAGGAGAGATTCACAGGAATGGCTCAATGGATGAGAAACTTTAGTTATGAGGGCAGATTGGAGAGTTGGGAGAACAGTCCCAAATCTATCCTCAACTGAAGTTTCTCATCCCTGGAACCATTCTTATTCGAGAGAAGGCAGCTAAGAGGAGATTTGATAGAGATGTTCAAAATCATGAAGGGGCTGGACAGAGTAAATAGTGAGAAACAGTTCCTGCTTATAAAAAGACCAAGAGTGAGAGAGCATACATTTAAAATGATTTTGAAAAGAGGTGAATATGATGTGAGAGAAAACTTTTTTTTCCACAGTGAGAGCAATGCCTGAAAATGTGATGGAGGCAGGTTTTTTGGAACAATTCAAGAGAACATTTGATGATTATTTGAATAGAAACAATGCAGAGTTGTGCAGAAAATACAGGGGAATAGTAAAAAACCACAATGCTCATTTGGAGAGCTGGTGCAAATACAATGGGCCAAATGCCTCCTGTGCTGTAACAATTCTGTGTTTGAAAAGGCAGACTGGGCTACCACAAAGAATTTCTAGTGTTATAATACCCTTCGTGATTTCAGTGCATCCCAAAATGATCGGCAGATGGGGAAATATTTCTGGATTGTAGTCGGTGTTGTGAAGCAGGCAACAGGACAGCCAATTTTCAGAAGTCCCTTTTAGTTCTACATTTCCCTCAAACTAAAAATTGCTAAATGTTTCAGGAAGTGCAGATTAAAGTGTCCCATCACAGGCCAATTCTATCATTTGATTGAGATAATCCAGTGATGTTGTCCACTAGAAATCACTATACATCCCGATGTGGCTATGACAACACCGTTTTCACCATGTGCATTAACTTTGGTAGATAACACCATACACACAATAAGAGTAAATGTACTTTTTGTATATTTGGTTAATGTCTATCGCCATTTAATGATTAAGGCACTCAAAAATCATGATCTCTGTTTCAAGTTAACATAAAATGCAATGAGTAGAAGCACAAAGTAAAATATGGATACAATTAACACCAGTCACTTATAGCAATGAGTTCCAGGTCTAATTGATAATGGAAATATCCAATCATCTTTAATCAGACTGGGGAATAGTGATGTCGCTATATGTAGCTGATTAAAAGCTGACTGAGGAAGTGTCGTAAATAAATTATTCAAGCATTTATTTCTATGTCAAATTTTCAAGTCGCCCCCGCCAACATGCACACTGCATTGAAATCAAGTGCCTAAAAGTTTTGAATATTCACTTTTATTTATTAATGAAATGCAATTAGCCACATATGAAATCTCAGTTAGCCCCATGTGGCTGGTACTAATGTGTTGCATAAGACTAGTGTGGCTGCCCTTCCGTCTCTGGATAAGATAGTTTCTGTTTAACAATGGCAATCCAGTAGTACTAAAATGAGCAGATTCAATGTGCCGTGAAGATTTGGAGCCCGTGGTTGAAAGAGACTAGTGTTGATTATATACGCATAATTTGTATTATGTTTCTATCTTCCTTTCTGCATTTTAGAGAAGAAATCTGCTTTGGAGGAGGCTCTCAGTTGTTTCGGTCATGGGTTTGTTTGCTTTAGTTTGTGTAGATTATTTGCTGTAGTTCGCTGTTTAAATAGACTGTTGTGCAAAAACTTTGCTGTAAAATAGGCAGTTTACTGAGTCCTGTCATGAGTTTCCAATTCATTGGTTGACACAAAGGTGTCAAAAGATATCTCAAAGTTAAGCAAGGTCACGTTTATTCTAACATAGGCAAATTTATTTGACTACATCTCATTGGGAGGTTCTTCTGCTTCTTACCATCCCTGACTTCCACTTTCTCAACTTCTGCAGCAGATAAGGGGAAAGTGTCTCAAAAGAAACCACGAGATACTTTAACACCAAACCAGGTGTAAATGTAGGAAAGTTGAAACTTTATAAACATGATTTTAACACAGTTAGGATGATCTATACTTTCTAACTCTTCTGTTTAGTACAAATGTAAAGCAATGTTAAATTGGCAACCACCCATTGCACACAAAACAGGATTCTGAACTACTAGTTGGCCTGCAACTAACCCCAGCTTCCACTGCAGGAGCCTTCAGTGTTTGCACCTCGATGCTTTAGTTTAAAGTTTATTTATTAGTGTCACAAGTCAGCTTACATTAACACTGCAATGAAATTACTGTGAAAATCCCTGAGTCTCCACACTACGGTGCCTGTTCGGGTACACTGAGGGAGAACTCAGCATATCCAATGAACCTAACCAGCATGTATTTCAGACTGTGGGAGGAAACCGGAGCACCCGGAGGAAACCCACGCAGACACAGGGAGAACATGCAAACTCCATACAGAGGGTCGCCCAAGGCCGGAATTGAACCCGGGTCCTTGATGTTGTGATGCAGCAGTGCTAATCATTGTACTGCCACCTTCACGTGCCTTTATTTATTTTTATAATATTACATAGTTGGTGTATCTGTCCTTATAAAACAGTAAAGACAAAACATTGTAATGAAAGAAGTGACAATAACCTGAAAGATTTAACCTCTGCGTATGTATGAGCATGTGTCTATAATGGAAAGGAAGTCATCAGTTGGTGGTACAGATTCCTGAAGTGAAACTGGAGCAAAAGCAATATGTATGAGTGAGGTTGCTGTCTGGGATTTTCTGCTTCTCCTCCCCACGTTTTTATGAATGGGTGAATGAGCGCAGATCAACATATTTCTGAATGCAAGTAACAACTGGCTTCAGAAGCACTTAAATGTTTATTGTTTAAATGTTTCCAAGAACCCAGTGAAACAGTGTAATGATACTATCAAATACTATAAAATATTTAAAAACCTTTATCTATATAATGTCTTTAATGTTGTTGTCCTTGGCTAGACCCTGGGAAGAGATCTGTTTCGTGACTGGTAACGTTTTGCTGGAAGTAGATAAAGGTTGAGGTTCACCTGCTTTTGGAACGAAGCTGCGAGATTCCACAGATTTTGAACAAAAACAAAATAAAACTTTACAATTTGGGAAAGATAAAACAATTTACGATATGTACCCTACACTCTAGCATCCAGGATAAGTGTGAAGTACGTATGTATGAACAGAGTTGTAGTTGAACACACATTACAGAATCAATGACAGATGCAACCAAAACAGATCCCATAGACTTCTCAACAAATCACTCAGACATTACCCCACTGTGAGTCAACCGATCTCACTGAAACTTTGTCTTTCTCATTTGGGTTTCCAATCTCTCTCCTTTAAGAACCTCTCCTTGGAATTCTGCCCAAAGGTTTCTCCTGCATAATGGCCCACCTCACAGGGTTTCAGTCTTGCCTCCCACAATTCCTTCTCTCTGGATTTCCAAATACACTTGACGCTATCTCAGAAGCATACTTTCAGATATATGGTTGTGCCAAGCACCGGGCTTCTCACAACTCTTTCTTTAACCAGGACCTGTTTCAATCCAATTTGTCTTTTTGACATTTGTTGACTGACACGTTGCCTCAAACTGACTGCCTCAAGAAGAGCTGCTCACTGATTCTTGATCTGATATGGTGATCTATCAAAACATTCCCAGAGAGTCCTACCCTTGTTACTAGGCAGGAACCGGTGTAATAAGCATTGAAACATCTTGTACCTTAAATGTTACAATCTCCACGGATGCTAATTTAACACTCATAATACACAGATCAACGAATTTCATGGCAATTGTAATAACACATTCTCAAGTTCTTCACAGAGTATTCAATGCCAAAATATGTTGTAGAACCACATAAGGAGATATTGGTCAGATGACCAAAACCTTGATCATCGAGATAGGTTTTGAGGAAAGTCTGAATGGAAGCAAGTGAGCTAGAAAGGGACGGAAGGTGTAGGGGAAGGAACTCCAGAACAGAAGCAATGCTGGAGCAGTTAAAATTAGGCCAGAATTGGGTGAGTGCAGACATTTCAGAGGGTGGCAGAGCTGGAGGAGATTACAGAGATAGGGAAGGGCAAGGCTAAGACTTGAAAGGATTTGATAAGGATAGGATTTTAAAACCAAGGCATTGCTTGACCAGCAGCCAGTGTATGTTAGTGAGTATAGCGTTGTTGGGGAGGGGATTTTCTTTATTCTTCCATGGAGTGTGGTGTCACTGGCGAGGTTAGCATTTATAGCCAATCACTGATTGTCCTCGAGAAGGTAATGCTGGCTTGCCTTCTTGGGCCACTGCAGTTTCACTCAGGGTGAGTTATGACATGACAGCAGAGTTTTGGATGACCTCGACAAATTAAAGAAGCCAGGATGACTCTGGAATAGGGTGCATGTGAGAGCAGGAGTTGATAGTGCTGTGTGTGGTCCAGCCTAGTCTGGCAATGGATGGCTAAACCAGTTGTCTGACATATCTTTTCAAGTCTACACCTCCTAGACTTCAAGCAGTGGAGAAGAGGGCAGAACTGGGGAAACAGCCGGGGTGAGCAAGAGTAAATGGTTTTAAGACAAAAGTGGAGATGTACATGTGAATTAACAAAACAGCAGCTGACATGTGAACAGAGGGCCAAAGGCTAGACTCTTGGTATTTTATGAACGCAGTTGTCAGCGATCAATTGGGGACAGCTTTTTCCGTGGATGGGTATAAAAGGAGATGAGGTTGGAGCATAGGAGAATGTGGGCAATGCAGGAAGTAATCAGTAATGACCTTTTCTGTTCTTGATGCAATGAGATTAGCAAGACCACGTGAGATGGCATGGTCAAGGGGTGACTGTGAATCTGCATCTGGGAGTTTACAGAGAGGAAGAGATTTAAGGAGGATAAGAGGTCAGTGAATTCAAGGAGAGGGAATACGATGAGGTGAGACAGAGCTGTCTCCAAGGATGAGAATTTATGCAATGCAGAGTCTTGGAAACAAAACAGTGGAGATATCTTGGTGAGAACACTATCATGTTTGGGGGGAGGGTAGTATGCTTTGGAAAGAGAGGTGAGAGGGGTGCAACAAGGTGAGATGCTGAAAGCAGGAGAAAGTGTCACGGTAGGTCAGTGTATGATCTTGTGAGAAGCTCCACACCATCACCACAATGGGCTGAACGATGGAAAATGTAACCAGGCAGGGAGGCTTTATCAAGAGGGTGAATGTGTCATCAGCCCTCAGCTGGGTTTCTCTTAAGGTTGCGATGTTAATGCAATCATCTACCATAGGTCTGTGCTTAACAAAGGCCCCTCATAAGTGAATGGACATTATGGAAAGTCATGCTGAAAGGGGAAGTCAGGAGAATCCACAGGGCCAGCAGTGGCAGGGTGAGTTGGGCAGTACATAGATTAGCAAGATTAGTTCTGAGTGGGCATACTGGGCATGAAGGTGGATAAGAGAGGGGGTTGGAGTAATTTACTGTTCATAATGAGCCAATGACTTGACAAGCCCTTTGGAGAATGGCAAGAGCAGCACAGATGGATGCTGTAGGTTCATCTAAGACTCAAACTTGCAACAGTGGCAAGAAAACAGAAAGTTTGAAGTGTACTGAAGGATTGGGAGGCAGAGCAGCTGATATGTCGACAGATTTCACTGTAAAGATTGTTGTACCTGGAACATATTGACAACAGCTATTTGAAAAGAATAACCTTTAATAGATTTTGCAGTAAAATTAATGTCGGAAAAAGTTGATTAAATCAAGTTTTATCTTTGAGTAATTTGACTGACAGTGTAAAAATGAAGGATGTAAATGTTTTGGAAACAAGTTCAGAGAAGACTTATTAGGTTGATAACTGGAATGAGTGGGTTATTTTATAAGGGAAGATTAGGCAAGCTGGACCTGTTTCCACAGGAGTTTAGAAGAGTGAGGAGTGATTTTATTGAAGTATGGAGAATCTTAAATGGAGAGGATATTTTCTCTTCTGGATGAGTCCACGATGAAGGGCACCATTTTTAAAATTAGCCATAGCACTTTTAGAACAAAAATTAGGAACTTTTTTTGTGACTTTGGAACTCTTTGCCTCAGAAGTGGAGGTAGGGTCATTGAATATATTTTAAGATGGAGGCAGTTAGAGTCTTGTTAGGAAAAGAGGTATCAAAGGTTATCAGGGATAGATGGAAATGTAGAAACACAAACAGAATATACATGATCTTACCAAATGATGGAGCAGGCTGAAGGGGCCAAATGGCCTACTTCTGCTCCTATTTCATATGTTCCTAACTTACAATTTTGTGTGACAAATACCTGTCAGGAAAAGCCCCCAGACATAATGGTTAACATTGTTGGTAAGCTCTTGAAGAAGGATATGATTAATCTCACTGTGGGTTTCTTCTGGACAAAGAGATGAATCCTGAGTGCAAGTTGTGGCTTGCCGATCTGCAGTACAGTGGTACTATTAATGCTCTGGCGACCCCCGTTCAAATCCCACCACAAAATCTGAATTCAATAAAAACCTGGAATTAAAAAGATGACTATGAAACCATCTGATTCACTAATGTCCTTTAAGGAAGGAAATCTGTCATTCTTACCTGGTTTGGCCCACGTGTGACTCCAGACCCACAGCAATGTGGTTGAAATGGAAGCCACTCCATTCAGGGGAATTAGGAATGGACAATAAATGCTGGCCAGCCAGACACACCCACATCCAGAGAACGAATTTAAGAAAAACGAGGGGCCTAAAGTGATTGATTGACACAGGATAGTGTAAACCCAACCAATTCTGAACTGGTCTGAGACCCCTGGACATGGGAATACGTACTCCTTTCTGTGATTTGTAACATTGTCCAGGCAATTCCTTCAATAGGGACAGTGCTACAGAAATGATCAAAACCTACAAGGCCCTGTGTGAGAGAGGGTCTTCCCCCTGGAATAGTGTTCAATGCAATCAATCCACTGCCAAAGATTTCAAAGAATTTGAAACTGAAAATAAGGGTATAAAGGGACATCATTCTGAAATTACTTGTTATTTGAACTATCTTATCAAAAACAAGCTCAAATGATTTAAAACTAAAATATTCCGTGATTTATTCTGGGCATTCTTTACTCCTGAAAATCAGTCGCCAGCTCAGCTTGTCTGTTAGTTTTTGTTTTGTTGATGTAATAACTACAATGCTGAATACAAATCTCCGAAAACAATTTTGTCTCTAAATCTTTTGCAAGGAACTTATTTCTAATATAATCGTTACCTTATCTGGGCACGCCTTTGGGCTAATATTAAAAACAAAGAGTTTAATAATCTGCTTTTTTTTTCCGTTAACCAGAACTGTTTACAACTGATCCGCCTGAAAAGTGAACGAATTGCCAATACTTGAAGGAGATTACTTGACGCTCTCCCGTAGCCACAGAGTTTCTCGTTGGAAACTCGTTGAAAAGCTTGCTAAGTTTACCTGAAAGGTTGTGTTCTGAAAGTAATACCTTTCTCGCTGGCCGCTGTGGGGACTAAAGCGGCCAGCAACAAGGGGATTTAAATACAACTTTAGATGCTGTTTGACATGAAGTTCTACCTTGGTGTCTGCTGATATTTGACGAGTGTGTGACTGTGGTTTTTCCCTGTGGTTTTTCCTTCTCGTAGTTAAACTGGACGGTATTTACTGTCAGAATCGCCAACAAGGGCGCAGCGTAACTCATTCCAACCAGCCTGCAGCTTCCAAGCACAGTGATCCTGTTCCTCTCCCAGTACAAGGCCGAGATTACCTCTTCAATCCACTGACTCTCTCCTGTCTCCTGCTGTATGTACATCGGAAACTCTAAAACAACAAGGTATTATTCATTCAGTTACCCCTGTGCACACCCGATTTGTGTCGAAACATATCCACAAATAAAGCAATGAAATCAACGGTGAATTCAGGAAGAGTTTTCCAGGGACGGAACACTGGTTTTCTGCGGACAAAAGAGCGGGTGAGTTTGGAATTCTTGGGGAGCTCACCAGCACAAAGTTATCCATTCAAACATCCTGCACACTGTCCGCAGACACTCCCCCTTCTCTCTCTCTAAACTTTTCACACTTTAGCAGTGACCTCCCGGCGCAGTAATATCCTGACTCTGGAGTTACAGGAGTTTAGGAAAGGGTCTGGGCTCTATCCCGATCGCCAGCAAAGATTGTGACAGAGCCACAGCTCACCCCCACCCCCCACGCCACCCCTTCCCAATGTCCCACCCCAACAATCCATATACAAACTGCACACACTTTTCCTAACACCCACCCACCTCACGCCTCCAAACTGAGAGCCCCGTCGCTCAATAAAATCTGGGACACCTCACCCCCAATACAAACTGGGACCTCACACCCTTCAATACAAACTGGGACTCTCCACTCCCCAATACAAACTGGGAACCCCACCCCTCAATACAAACTGGGAACCCCATCCTTCAATACAAACTGGAACCCTCCTCCCCTCAATACAAACTGGGAACCCCATTCTTCAATACAAACTGAAACCCTCCTCCCCGCAATACAAACTGGGACCCCCACCCCACTCTCTCGATACAAATTGGGAGCCACCCACTACAATCTGAGACCCCCCCCCCCTCCCCCAAGTGAGTCTGCCTTCTCCCCAGTTTTGAGACACAGTGTACTCTCTTCCCAGTCTGGGTGTCTGTAGCAATTCAGTTCCTCGGGAGGATGGCTGGGATTTGAATAACATCCAGACGTAGGTCCCGCTCCTGGAGACACGTTGAACAATTGTGTATTTCAAACTGGAGGAGTGGAATTTCACTGGCACTAATGTAAAATATCATTTATTTGAGAAATGCGTTAATTGCTGGGATGAAATGAGAGACTTGATTGGATTCTCCTTATTAACCTCGGGGAGATGGGACCAAGGGAACTTTAGTTCCATTTCTGTTCAATAAACCAAATCTGTTCCATCAGATTTCCGCATCTCTCCCAGTGCCCCAGGTGGAAGGTTGCAGTGGGCGTAGAATTATTTTGCAATTCAGCGTCTATTTTAACCAGAGACCGACATAAGTTGCAATTACATTCAATACTCTTGGAAAAAGGAACAGAGATCTCGCCTAGCAGCTGGTTTATCTGTGTGAAGGGCCTCACACACAAGCACAGCAACAATGCAACTTTGGCATAGATCGATACGGAGCGATTTTCTTCGCAATCCCTTCACGCCTGCCACTGGGACTTGTACAAACTATCTTAATTAAAAGCAAAATGCTTTTAATTAATGCTGGAATGTAAAACAAAAGCAGAAAATGCTGGAAAATTTCAACGGGTCTGACAGAATCTGTGGTAGGGAGAGAGTAGAGGCAACATTTGGAGTCTGGATGACCCTTCGTCACAAACTATCACCTCACCCGTGCTAAACTCTATTACTATCTGCAGGCAGCTAAGATAACTTGTCCCGGTCAGTTAGCTGGAAAGGGTACTGACTGGGGGAGTGGCACTTGGGAATTAAGGGAACATTGGGAGTTGCTGGCTACCCGATTGAAAATAACCTGTTTGCACTGACCCCAGTTTAGGAGGATCATGTCATTAGATAAAACTGCAAGGGTTTTCCGAAGTGAGATGGAGTTGGAGGTTCTGATTGGAAAAGTGGATTCACATTGCATAGAAGAGACCCTTCGGCCCATTGTGTCCGTGATCTCTCAGTCCCACTCTTTATCCTTCATTACTTTCTTCTTCCAAGTCTGTATCCAATCCCGTTTGGAAAGTTACTACTGAACCTTCCCACCCCACTTTCACACAGCGCATTCCAGATTCTGGGTGTAATTTTTAAAGAATGGCACAGACAATGGCACAAATTTTGTAAAATTATATTTACATCAATAGAACCATAAAACATTACATCTTGAGGGGACTGATCAGTCCCAGTTTTTTAAACCCAGTTAGTGGTTTTACACCAATACATTAAACCAGCATCAACGACATAAAATTATTCACACTCTTTACAACCAGAGCTTTGCTACAAAATTTGAAACACTGGAAGATATTAGCACAAAAAGAACGCGTACAAAAATATTTTCTAAAAATCTCCAGATTAATTGGCAGGAACTGGACGGTTTCGCCAGCCAGTGTTGGTGGCTGGCGGTTTCATGATTGCCACAGTCAGTCCTTTAAGGCGGAATATTTACATGCAGACATGTAGAATCGTCCACAATAAAACAAGGCACCAAATAAATCTCAGCATGCAGTGTTTAAATGCGAAAGTACAAAAACATCCACTTGCCATTTAAACTAACACCGGATTGTTCAGAGTCTAATTCCACTCTAACCTCGCCACTTCTGTTCTCTGAAATCTTCCCACACTCAAGAGGGGGAAAAAAAGTTAAAATATGAAATGCCTGCTGCACACATCCTATTAAAACTAGACCTGGTCAAGAGGAAGCCTGTTCTTAGTTATTTTATAGGATTAGAGAGCATTTATCGCGGGTTTTTTTTTGCTTTTGTTTGTAGGCATTAGTGACCAATCTATACAAAAAGTGCCGGAGCGAGTTTCCTCAGACAGACTATCGCTGCCTTATTTACAAACTATCCCCTTTTACCACCTGCTCTGTGAACTCCCAGTAACAACACCCTCGGCGCCTCAAACCCCTCTCTCTCACTCACTCACTCTCTGCCCCGCGTTTCCATCAGTTAACAGCCTTGGGCAGCCTCTGACTGGGGATATCTGGCGAGAGCGCTAGTTAACACCAGACATAACAGAAGGACCCTTGGCTAGTTTAACCGCTTAGCCCAAACCAGGAACCCCGGAATAAGAAAGCAAGTGATCAATTCGCTTCCCCCTTCTTCCCCCCCCCTCAGAAGTTAAGTGGTTGGGGGCTAAGGGGAGGTGCGGGGGGGGGGGGGAAACATTTTGTTTTTGAGAGGATGCTTAAGGAGCAAAATGTAAACACGTAGCTGGAGGGTGCAATGTGCACAGGTAACTGTGTTCCCCATGTTGGAGTTGCTCTCCTTGCGGTAGTGTCAGTGAGCTTGCTGCCTGGGTCTATACTGTCCTGGGTGGACAGACACTCAGAGGGCTTCCCCCGGGGCACAGGGCTGTGACTGTGGAAGCTCTCTCGCTGGCCAGTTTCTTCTCCTTCTGCCTCAGGTGAATCTTGGTGTGCCTCTTCCTCTCGTCGCTGCGGGCGAATTTCCTGCCGCAGAAGTCGCAGGAGAAGGGCTTCTCGCCGGTGTGGGTGCGGATGTGGGTGGTGAGGTGGTCGCTCCGGCTGAAGTTCCTCATGCAGATGCGGCACTGGAAGGGCTTGTGGCCGGTGTGGATGCGGATGTGCCGGGTCAGCTCGTCGGAGCGGGAGAAGCGGCGGTCGCAGCCCTCGGCCGGGCACGGGTAGGGTCGCTCGTGGACCGGGGTCTTGCTGGGCCGGTTGGGGTATTTCCTGAGGCGGATGGGCCGGAGGGGGAGGTTCTGTCCGCCGTAGCCGCTGGGCAGCCGGGGCCCCTCTGCCGACGGGTTGCCCAGAGTGAAGTTCCTGATGGTGGACAGAGGGGTGAGAGGGGGGGCCATCCGGATGGGCTCCACCGGGCAGGAGAAGGGCTTGCGCTCGGTGCCCGGGGTCAGCTCTCGGTGCTGAGGCGGGAAGATGCTGCTGTAGTCCGGCAGCATGGGGAATAAGGTGTTGTCCACCACCGCTTTGGGAGAAGGGTAGGAGGGAGGAGGAGGGTATCCCAGGCTGCAGGTAGAGCTGCTGAAGAAGGGAGCCGGCTCCTGGTAAATCTCCCCGCAGCTGTAAGGAGGCGGCGGCGAGTACATGTGCTCCATCTCACTCTGTGCCATGGTACAACTGAGGGTGCTGGAGAGAGGGTTGGGGGAAGCCGAGGAAGAGGAGGAGGACGACGAGGTGGAGGATGGCGGAGGGACTCCGAAGATCCCAGTACTCACTATGTTAATGATCCCATCAGGGCTCCAATTGGCGTTGGCACATTGAGAATCAATAGAGAACTTTCCCATGTAGGTAAAAGTCTGGCTGCGGGAAGCAGGCGCTGGGTGATAGCTGTTGGGGTAAGGCAGGTCAATGCCTCTCTTGTCGCTGCCCATGTCCACGTTAATCATCCCATCTGCAAAGGAGAAAGAAAATATTGTTATTCCGGAGGATACTTGGGGAGGTCATTTGGCCAGTAACTAGACGCGGTGGCTCGCAACCAATAGCTGAACCCAACTACACCTGGGACTGAGAGAAGGCAACAAAGAGGCAATAAACACAACAAACTGGAAAGCAGACTAAACAACAGCGACTGCTGCTGTTCAATCAATCCCACACACACCGCTCTTTAACTTTTCTCATCCCGGTACATTATTCCGCTTTCATTTCACTTTTTTAATAATAATTTCACCCTCTGTATAACCACCCCACCCCAACACCTTGGAAAGAATGAATTAAATGCAAACTGTTTTTCTCTTGATAACCACTTCCCTCCTCCCCCTACAGCCTCAAACACAAACATAAAGCTTAATAAACAATCACCCCGAGGCTAATAGTTACCCCCGGGAGTTTTTTACGGGCTGTTCCCCTGGACACTCTCTAACCCCCCCCCCCCCTCCCCTGAGCCCCGCACTCTGGAGAAGCTGCTTACCTGAGGGTATTTGCTCGTACTGTGCCAGCTCTTGGTTCGGGAAGACAGCGAGGGAGGCGGGAAGCGAGCTGATCTCATCCACCGAGTACACGCTTTCGGGGAGTTGATGGAAGAGACCTCCCAGGGACAGCGGCATCTTCTCCACCGCTTTCGCCGTCATCCTGTGTTCAAGCCTTTTGGGTCTCGGAGATGAATTTAACAAAAAAAAGAAAGTTTTTCTTCTCCCTCCACCCCCTCCCCACCCCTCTCCTCTTGCCTTGCACTTGTTGTAAGGTTAGTGTGGCAAAATGTTGCAGCCGAGCTTGGTGATTGTGTTGCTTTGACTGGCAGTGGGTGAGGGAGCGGTAGGGTCTAACCCTTCCCTTTCTAATGATATCTCTGTCCCCCCCACTGTGTGTGTGTGTGTGTGTTTGTGTCTCACACACTCTCCCTGTCTCTCTCACTCACACACTCTCTCTCTATCTCACTCTGTCTCTGTCTGCTTCAATTCCTCCTTTCACAAGCTCTACTTTACTATTTATCTAGGGAAACGAATGCCCCCTGACGTAAGAGACCATATATGGACTGAGAGAGGAAAAGGTTGTAACGAGGCGAAGTGACGCGGTGGGCGGGGAATCCGCCTGGTTCCTCGGCCAGGACAGCATCGTAGGGTACAGCGTTCCCCCCCCCCCCCCCCATTCCCCTGCAAACCTACCCCCCACCATGAGCCACCCTGGGGGGGGGGGGAACTGAGGGAGTTGGGTGGGGGGGGGGGTTGGTGGGTGATGAGGGAGGGAGCTGCTTCCCCTCCCCACACACACACACACACATTGCTGCAGGAATTGCAATCTCCACACACAACATGGAGCAATTCCGGCTGCCTCTGCCTGTCCATGTATGGAGAGAGGATCCGGCAAAGGAAGGGGGTGGAGACAGCGGGGAGGGGAGGGGAGGGTGGCGGCGGCGGGGGGGAGGGGGGAGGGGTGTTCACAGCCAAGGGATCCGCCCCGCCCTCCTCACCATATTTGGCAGGAAATTCCGGAAAGCTCAGCTAAGTCACGGAAACTGGCGAAAGCCGCACTGGCGGCTGCGAGGGACACAAACAGAGCGGAGCTGGGGCGCTGAATGACCCGATGAAACCACAAGAGGCACCGCAATGGCTGCAAGCGGCAGCCTGGCCGCCCTCAGCACACACAAATACTACTGCAGAACCTTCACTGGACACACTGGCTCAGGGCTGGAGGGGAGCACTGGACACACTGACCCCACAATTCTACGATTCTTGAATTCAGACAATTAATAAGTAAGTTTCTCAGCAGTTGGCAATCCACAGGGACTTCCCCTGAACACTGTCCCTGTTTCAAAAGGCAGAGCAAATCAGGGATGCTGCCTCTCCCGCTCTTTCAACAACTCCAGTAAGGAAGGGGCAGATTTAATCATTATGTCCCGGAAACATTCCCTGTTTGTGGGAGCACCATAGTCTGCAGTGCAATGCTTGGCCCTGTTAACAACCTGGTGTTAGTGTCTGCATCAATATTGCTTTGTTTTACTTTCCCTTGGACTTTCCACTCTGACAAGTTTCACTCTCCGCTCTGGTCTGTCACGTTCTGTATCTCTCTCAGTCCCTCTTACTGTCTTGCACTCTCACACTCACTCTCCTACACTCATTCACTCGCACTCACTGCCACATCCACTTTCCTTCATTCTGTGACACTCCTCACACTCTGGCATTCGCATTCACTCACACCCACTCTCAGACCCACACACACTGTCTCGCATTCGAGCGCACTCACACTCTCTTAACACTCGCTAGCACACACACTCACTCTCACTTGCTTTCTAACACTCGCTAGCACACACTCTAACTTTCTCATTCTCTCACATACTCTCTCATACACACTTTCTAACCCTCTAACACACTCCTCACACTGTCACACTCAGCCTCACACTCTCACTCATATTCAAGCACTCTCAAACTCAGTCACACGCACTCTCTGACACACTATCTCACAGTCACTCACACTCACTCTGTCACACTCACTATATTCTGTCTTTGTCCCCATTCTCCACTTTTACCCTCGCCTGCTTCCTTGATCTATTCTGCCTCACCATCTCTCTAATTCCATGTTCCTCATCATCTCTGCTTCCCTCCCCTTCTTCTCCAGCTTGCCTCAGGAATAGTTTATCGACCTTAACCAGATATCGCTTCATATTTTAAATACTTTATCTTGTGCTGGCCATTGTGAGGGAATTTTCATGCTTGGATTGGGAACGCTTCTCACTTCCACTGGATCGAGGTATTTAGATTTAATTGATACATTCAAAATCAGAAGGGTTTGGGGACAAAATAATTAAGGAGAAACACTCGTGAAAGGGCCAAGGACAAGAGGGCACAGATTTAAAGTAATTCATAAAATAAGCAATAGTGACATGAGAAAGAAAGCTTTTCACACAGCAAGCCATTGGAACTTTCTGCCTGAGAATGTGGTGGAGGCAGTTTCAACTGAATCATTTAAAACAGAACTGGGCTGTTATCTGAAATGGAAGAATGTACAGGATTATGGGGAACAGGCAGGAGAATTAAACTACATTAGAGGTTTATTCAAAGAGCCACTACAGACACTTGGGCTGAATGGCCTCCTTCTGCACCGTAACAATTCTGTAATTTTGTGAACTGTGGGTAAGTGATCCAGTAAGAAATCTCACAACACCAGGTTAAAGCCCAACAAGTTTATTTGGCAGCACTAGCTTTCGGAGCCTCAAGCTCCTTCTTCAGGTCAGTGAGGACTTGTGTTCACAAACAGGACATGTAAAGACACAAACTCAATTTACAAGATAATGGTTGCGAGTCTTTACAGGTAATCAAGGAGGATCGCAGCATACACCTATAGACGCTGAAAGATGTCCTCATAGGAACAGAATTTGGCGTTTGACTCGTCGATCGACAGTTCCGACGTGCCACAGTGAAAAACTGCACTGACCTCCTCAGAAGACAAACATGGGACACGGCCGACGGAGGACCCTGCGTCGTCCAGTACTTCCCCGGAGCGGAGAAGCTACAACACCTTCTCCAGAGACTTCAATGTGTCATTGATGAAGATCAATGATGAAGGCACTTCTTGCCTTCAACAACCACATCATCTCAAGCAGACCACTGTCCGCAGCAAATTACCCAGTGATCACAACATCACACAACCCTGCCACAGCAGTATCTGCAAGACATGTGTGAGTGGAGAGAGGGTTAAGCACAGGTTAAAGAGATGTGTATTGTCTCCAGCCAGGACAGTTAGTGAGATGTTGCAAGCCCAGGCAAGTCGTGGGGGTTACAGATAGTGTGACATGAACACAAGATCCCGGGTAAGACCATCCTCATGTGCGCAGAACTTGGCTATCAGTCTCTGCTCAGCGACTCTGCGCTGTCGTGTATTGTGAAGGCTGCCTTGGAGAACGTTTACCCGAAGATCAGAGGCCGAATGCCCGTGACCGCTGAAATGTTCCCCAACAGGAAGGGAACACTCTTGCCTGGTGATTGTCGAGTGGTATTCATTCATTCATTGTCATAGCATCTGCATGGTCTCCCCAATGTACCATGCCTCAGGACATCCTTTCCTGCATCATATCAGGTAGACAACATTGGCTGAGTTGCAGGCGTGTGTACCGTGTACCTGGTGGATGGTGTTCTCACGTGAGATAATGGCATCCGTGTTGATGATCTGGCATGTCTTGCAGATACTGCTGTGGCAGGGTTGTGTGATGTTGTGATCACTGGGTAATTTGCTGCAGACAGTGGTCTGCTTGAGATGATGTGGTTGTTGAAGGCAAGAAGTGCCTTCATCATTGATCTTCATCAATGACACGTTGAAGTCTCTGGAGAAGGTGTTGTAGCTTCTCCGCTCCGGGGAAGTACTGGACGACGCAGGGTCCTCTGTCGGCCGTATCCCATGTTTGTCTTCTGAGGAGGTCAGTGCAGTTTTTCGCTGTGGCACATCGGAACTGTCAATCGACGAGTCAAACGCCATATTCTGTTCCTATGAGGACATCTTTCAGCGTCTGTAGGTGTATGCTGTGATCCTCCTCGTCTGAGCAGATCCTGTGTATACGGAGGGCTTGTCTGTAGGGAATGGTTTCTTTAACGTGTTTAGGGTGGAAGCTGGAGAAGTGGAGCATCGTGAGGTTATCCGTGGGCTTGCGGTACAGTGAAGTGCTGAGGTGACCATTCTTGATGGAGATGCGTGTGTCCAAAAATGCAACTGATTCTGGAGAGTAGTCCACAGTGAGTCTGATGGTGGGATGGAACTTGTTGATGTCGTCATATAGTTGTTTCAGTGATTGTTCACCATGAATCCAAAGGAAGAAAATGTCAACATGTTGACCCTCCAAAATTGATTGCATTCTTGGACACATGCATCTCCAGCAAACTCTGCAAGATCATCAACACGGATACCATCATCTCACATGAGAGCACCATCCACCAGGTACACGGTACATACTCTTGCGACTCGGCCAATGTTGTCCACCTGATATGTTGCAGGAAAGGATGTCCCGATGTATGGTACATTGGGGAGACTGTGCAGACGCTATGACAATGAATGAATGAACACCACTCAACAATCACCAGGCAAGAGTGTTCCCTTCCAATTGGAGAACACTTCAGCAGTCGTGGGCATTCAGCCTCTGATCTTTGGGTAAGCATTCTCCAAGGCAGCCTTTACAAACACGACAACGCAGAGTCACTGAGCAGAGACTGATAGCCAAGTTCTACACATATGAGGACGGCCTTAACCGGAATCTTGGGTTCATGTCACACTATCTATAATCCCCACAACTTGCCTGGGCTTGCAAAATCTCACTAGCTGTCCTGGCTGGAGACAATACACATCTCTTTAACCTGTGCTTAACTCTCTCTCCACTCACATTGTCTGTACTTTTAAGACTTGATTACCTGTAAAGACTCGCAACCATTCTCTTGTAAATTGAGTTTGTGTCTTTATGTGCCCTGTTTGAGTCCTCACTCACTTGAAGAAGGAGCTTGAGGCTCCAAAAACTGGTGCTGCCAAATAAACCTGTTGGACTTTAACCTGGTGTTGTGAGACATCTTACTGTGCTTACCCCAGTCCAACGCCAGCATCTCCACATCATTAGTGACCCAGGTCATGTATAACCAGGATTAACCAGTGAGGCTGCAGTTTGAATGGAGAGAAGTCTTGTGTTGCGGTGGATAGTGTCTCTGTCTCTGAGTCAGAAACTCCTGGTTCGAGTCCCGCTCTAAGACCTGATGGACACGGAAGTTGCATTCAAAATTCAGCCAAACAGGTTGATTACCAACTTTCCAACGGCAGGCAATAAGAGTGGGAGAGTTTCTTCATAAGCCATTCAAAGAAAACTCAAGCTTCTCCCATCATTATGCATAGCAACAGATCACGACTATCTCCAGAGAAGCAACTTGGATTCCCTGACTGATCCCATCACCACCAGTCACTCATTGGTGGTATATGGTAGACTGCTCATCATCATCGCAGGTAATCCCTTTTTACCCACTCGCTATACTCTATTTACCCGCTCTGTATATCCTCTTTACTCTCTCTGTAATTCCTCTTTACCTGTTTTGTATAACCACTTTACCCACTCTGTATACCCTCTTTACTCTGTAATCTCTCCTTACCTGCTCTGCATTGCCTCTTTACTCTCTCTGTAATCCTTTTTTTTTCTGTATCCCCTATTCACTCTCTCCATGATCACTCTTTATTCTCTTTATATTTCCTCTGCACTTGCTCTGTTTATGGACGAAAAGGGATTGGTTTAGGTTAGTGGGTCATTGTTTTGTAACTGGTCGGCGCAACATCGTGGGCCAAAGGGCCTGTTCTGCGCTGTAATGTTCTATGTTCTAATTCCTCTTTACTCTCTCGCTCATTCCCTTTTTATTTTCTCTCCATTTCCTCCATACATTATCTATACACCTCTTTAGTCCCTCTGTATGCCCTCTATGCTTGCTCCATAATTCCCTTTTACTCTCTCCCGTTCCAATTTTAAGATCTCAGTATTCTATATTTACTCTCCATGGTCCCTCATTAGCCTCTCTATTCCCTCTTCACTTTCTCTGCATTCCCTCTTTACTCTCTCATTATATCCCCTTCACTGTCTCAGTAATTTCTCTTTCCTCTCTCAATAATCTCTTTTTACTCAATCCACAATCCATCTTTATTCTCTCTGTGCTCTCTCTATATTCCCAATTTACACTCTCCACAATCCATTTTTATTCTCTCTAATCCTGCTTTGCCTCCTCTTTACACTCTCTGTATTCCCTCTCTAATCTATCTCCAATGCCTTTTTACACTGTCATTATTCCCTCTTTAATCTCTGTCTAATCCCTCTTTCCTCTCTCTGTTATACCTTTTTGTTCTCTCTCTAATCCCTGTTTATTCTCTCTCTTATCCACTTTATTGGAATTCTCTCTTCACTCTTGCTGTAAGCTCTCTTTACGCTCTTTGCATTTCCATTTTACTTTCTCTATTTTCCCTCTTTGTTTTCTCATTATTTGATCTTTAGTCTCACTCTCTAATCCCTCTTTATTCTCTCTCTAATCCCTCTACACGCTTTCTGTATTCCATCTTTACCCTCTCTGTAATCCCTTTCCACACACTCTGCATTCTCACTTAACTCTCTCTATTTTCCCTCTCTACTTTCTCCATAATCCTTTTACTCTCTCTTTACTTTCTCTGTATTCCTCTTTCACTCTCTCGGTGATCTGTCTTTCCCCTCTCAGTAACCCTGTTTTACTCCCTCCGTAATCTCTCTTTACTCTCTCTCCATTCCATCATTATTTTCTTCACATTCTGAGTTTAGTCTCTCCATAATCACTTTTTACTCTCTTTATTCCCTCTCTACTCTCTGTAATTCATTTTTATTTTCTCAATATTCCTTCTTTACTGTCTCTGTATTCACTCTTTAATTTCTCTGTATTCCCCCTTCATTCTCTGTAATGCTCACTTTTCACCATTTATGCAACTTCTCTCTATTCGCTCTTCACTCTCTCCATAGTCCCTATTACTCTTTCCGCAATCCTCTTTCACCCTCTTTATTCCCTCTTTACTCTCTTGGTAATCCCTTTTCACTTTCATTGTAATTCCTCTTTACTCTCCTCTTTTCCTCTTTCACTCTCTCTGTAAAGCCTCCTTTTTACTCTCGATGCATTCTCTTTTTACCCACATTCTTTCCTCTTCATTCTCTCCATAGCCCTTTTTAACTCTCTCCATAATCCCTCTGCACTCTTTTATTCCCTCTTTAGTCTCTTGTATTACACTTTCACTCTCTCTAATCCCACTTTACTCTCTCTGTATTCCCTCTTTACTCTCTCCGTAATCTTCAATCTGAATTCTCTTTTTACTCTCTCTTTACTCTCTCTTTATTCATTTTTCAGTCTCTCAGTAATCCTTCTTTCCTCTCTCAGTAGTCCCATTTTATTCGATCTTCAATTTATCTCGACTCTCCGTAATCCCTCTTTCTCTCTCTCTCATCCTTCTTTATTCTTTCTGTAATCTCTCATTACTCTCTCTGCAATCCATCCTTACTCTTTCTGAATTCTCTCTTCACTGTCTCTTAAGACAGATGTTATTGAATGCCTTCTGGAAGTTCATATAAATAAGATCCATGGACATCCCCATCCCCATTTAATCATCTGTACAAAATCAGGACCTGCCCTTCACAAATCTCTCCAATCAATTATTGAGTCAAATATAACCTTGACTATAAATTCTAATAAGGCTAAGATTGTTAGGCTAACTGGTTCATTATTACCAGATTTTCTAACTCTCACTGCTCTGAAATAAGAAACCTCACAACACCAGGTTAAAGTCCTTGAAGGAACAGCACTCCAGAAGCTCGTGATTCCAAATAAACCTGTTGGATTTTAACCTGGTGTTCTGAGACCTCTTACTGTGCCCACCCCAGCCCAACACCAGCATCTCCACATCATGGCTCTTAATTGGCTGGTAATCTCTTGTTTCAGATACCATCTCTTGGAGGGGGTGATGACCAGGGATTTGTGTATTGGGTCTATGGTTGTGTTGGGGTAAGGTACACCTTCCCAGGAAACTCCTCCTGCTCTCACTGCCTGATGGAGTAGAAGGATTTACAGGTTATATCAATCCATTTGGCCAAATGGTGAAATCATCTTCCTTGGCCAACGTAAGTAAATGCAAATTACTGCAAACAAAGGGTCATCTGGACTCGAAACTCTTTTCCCTCCTTACAGATGCTGCCAGACCTGCTGAGATTTTCCAGCGTTTTCCCTTTTGTTTCCTTGGCCAACAAGCCGGTTCAAGACGTTACACCCCAGTAATCAATCTCCCTTGTATCAATCTCCCTCGAATCTCTAACTCCAGGCCACCTAGCTGCGCTCCTACTGCGGGCGCCCTCTATTGCTGCGCTTCTCTGCAATGGAAACCAGGGCTTAGAATTTCCTACAGCTTTTTCAGATTCTTTAATTCCACAACACCAGAATCTAGAACCCGCCCGCTTCTTCCCTTCCCCACATTGAAAAATACTTTGTGCCATAAATCCACAAATTACAGTAGCGACACACAACCGCAACCTCATACAGACATCTATAACAAAACACGCCGTTCCCCCAGCGAAACTGACACACTCATAGTCCGGATGGTGCTGGGGGTGGGAGATGCTGAGGATCAGTGGCTGCAGTTTCCCTCCACGTGGGAAATATTTAGATAAAATAAAACACGAGCAGACATATCAGAAATAGCCACACTGAGACATCCGCCCCCTCCCCCGGGGGAAAGGGGGCGAGGGGCTTTCGACTTTGCGAAGTTCAACTCCGCATCCTAATGCCCGGAAGGTGCGGACAGACTGCACTCTCGCCCTGATCCTGCCCTCCCGGGACACCAACTCGAAGCTGCTGAATTCTCTGATCGTTCATCAGGGTTTACATTCCCCACACTGCTTCATTCCAAATTCCGAGCAATCCCATTTTGACCGGGGAATAAGCTTGGGTTGGGGTCTCAGTCAAAGTGGCAGAATGTTATCAGTTCCAAAGTTAATTTCAACAGTTTCAAAGTTCCTATTGGAAGAGTCGAACTTCCTATGGTTGGACTCGATGTTCGGGTCTGAACATGTCGCAGTTTCACAACAAACGCCTCTATTTTAACCTTTAAAACGGGTTCATAGCCCATTGATGATGGAGCAGCGGTTTGCACTGCTGTCTCAGAGCACTAGGGGCCCAGGTTCGATTCTTGGCTTGAGTCACTGTCTGTGTGGAGTCTGCATGTTCTCCCCATGTCTGCATGGGTTTCCTCCAAATGCTCCAGTTTCCTTCCACAGTCTGAAAGACGTGCTGGTTAGGTGCATTGGCAGTGCTAAATTCTCCTTCAGTGTACCCAAACAGGTGTCAGAGTGTGATGACTAGTGGATTTTCACAGTGACTTCATTGCAGGGTTAATGTAAGCCTACTTGTGACACTAATAAGCAAACTTTCGCAGCAAGTCTTGAGTCATGACATTGTATTCAGGAATCCTAAACAAATGCACACTTTCATTTTACACAATCTTCCTTCATAATCATCCCAGACCTGTTTTATAACACAGCCCTTGGGTTAAAGAATGGGGGGTTTCACCATTTTCCAATCAGAATGAATCCCAAGTGATGGATCTTCATAGAAATCATAGAAATCCTACAGTGCAGAAAGAGGCCATTTGGCCCATCAAATCTGCACCAACTACAATGCCATCCATTCCCCACCCCCATACATATTTACCTGCTAATCCCTCTAATCTACACATCTCAGAACACTAAGGGGCAATTTTGGCATGGCCAAACAACCTATCCCGCACATCTTTGTGGGAGGAAACCGGAGCACCCGGAGGAAACCCACGTAGACACAAAGAGAATGTGCAAACTCCACACACACAGTGACCCAAGCCAGGAATCGAACCCAGGTCCTGGAGCTGTGAAGCAGCAGTGCTAACCACTGTGCTACCGTGCAGCCCCAAATTATTGTAAAGCAAACAGCAATGAGATAAATGATGTTGATTTAGAGATAAATATAAAGCTCCCCAGCTTATCTTCAAATAGTTCCATGGGATCTAAGGGCCTTAGCTTAATATTACATCAAACTGGCATCCCCAGCAGTTGAACACAAAGCACAAGTCAGGAGTGTGATGGAATACTTTCTACTTGCCTGGATGGGTGCAGCTCCAACAACACTCAAGAAGCTCAACACCATCCAGAACAAAGCAGCCTGCTTGATTGGTCTCCAATCCACCATCTTCACCATTTACCCCCTCCACGGAGCCACAGTGGCAGCTGTGTGCACCATCTACAAGATGCTCAAAAGCAAGGCTCCTTTGACAATGCCTTCCAAATCCATGACCTCTACCACCTAGAAGGACAGGAGCGTATGATGTATGGGAACACCACCCCTGAATTCCCCTCCAAGCCTCACCATCCTGACTTGGAAATATATCGCTGTTCCTTCACTGTCAAAATCCTGGAACTCCTTCCCTGACAGCACTGTTGGTGTATGTACACCTCATGGACTACTGCAATTCAAGAATGTGACTCACCACCTCCTCAAGGGCAATTAGGGATGGGCAATAAATGCTGACCTAGTCAGCGATGCCCACGCACCTTGAACAAATAAAAAAAAAGCCACTCACTCCCTCAGTAATGCAGACAAGAATAAATAACCAATTGCAAGTTCAGGTCTCTGGAGTGGGACCAAGCCCATAACCTCCTGATTCAGAGACAAGAGTGCAACCACCGAACCATAGCTCATACACTGAAGAAGTGATGTGTTTTTCTTCAATAATTTAGTCCTTCTTCATCATGATTCAATTTTACAGAAAATCAGATGATAAATACATTAAAATTCCTGAGCATTTGTCTCATATCATTCTTCGGGTTGGAGACACAGGAGTTCAAACACATTTTAGTCAGAACTAATTCCAAGCAGTGAGTCTTACTGTAACTCTTGGCATGTAGCTGGCCCCTTTAAGAGGTGTATATCAGGAGGGCCATGTCACCCAGTCATCTAATGGGGAATGAGCACAGGCTTTGACAGCTAGCTTAGGCCCTAGAGCTGGAAGTGTTAACATTATGAAAATGCTCTATATATTTATCTACTCATAAATAGACTGTTATAATCTGTGAGACTAACTGGTGGTCGCCAATGCTTGCAATTACTTCACTGGCGGTGAGGTAAATCAGAGCGACTCCATTTGAGATGAGGAATTCGCAAAGAACATTGTTGCAAAACTGCAGAGTGAATCAGATTGGTCCAAGCCAGAGAAAGACGGAGTGGTCATGCCTCTCTTTGGGAGGCTAGAGGTCTTCGAAGCAACCACTGAGAACCGGGTACAGTGTGTGGAATGGTTGGAGTATTTTTGCAGGGCTAATGGAATAAGGGGGAAGGGTAAGAGGAAAGACATTTTACTTACCCCATGTGGGACCCAGTTGTATAACTTGATCTAAAGCTCCTGGATGTTCTCAACATGGAGACATCTGCAGAGCTCATTTAGCTAGCAAAGAGGCATTACTGCCCTAAAACTGCAGTGACACTGCAAAGATGTAAGTTTAAGGTGGGGAGAATCCTGGGGGAGAGAACTGCAGCCTTCGTAGCAAGGCTAATGCAGATTGCAGAGCATTGCAACTTCAGGTCAGCTTTAAACAACACGTTAAGAAATCGATTGGTATGCAGTGTAAATAATGGAGCTATACAGAAGAAACTGTTGGCTGATTCTGAGTTGACTTTTAAGAAGATGCTGAAAATGGCGACAGCGATAGTAAGGGCTGAGAAGATCACTCAGGAGTTACAAAGCAAACAAAACATTAAGATCTACCAGTTAGGGTGGGAAATCACAAGTAGAAATGGCACCAGAAGTGAGGGAGTGGCATCAAGCTCAGGCAGTGAGTTGAATGCAGAAGTGGGAAGATTCACTAAATACCAAAAATGTAGGTAACCTCGGCAATGGGGGAATCCACTCCTCAGAAGTGTATAAATTTAGAAGAGCAGAGTGCTTTGGGTTTGGAAAAAAAGGCAATTTAAGACATAAATGTAAAATCAAGCAGAGTTAGCCCAGTACAAACAGGGTAAATAACACAGCCCCGGTGCTTAGTATGGAGTATTGGCCAGCGGGGAGTGAAAGGTTATATCATTCCACAATTTGGATGTGAGTAGGGTAGCCCCCATCACATTAGTGTTGTTAGTAAATGAAGATAGAGGTAGACATAGGGGTGCCAGTAATTGATGTGAGCCAGTGGACATACTGGTATTTCAAAGGAGGAGTTTAACCCCTAAATTTGATGAGCACCGCTACTAGACCAGCTAAATATACTGAAGAAGATACATGGTAGTAGGAGCAACTGGAACCCCTGTCAGACAGCAGCCAGCACAGCTATCACTGCTGGTGGTGTTAGGCCAAGGATGGAGTTTAATGAGGTATGATGGGCTCTAGGAGGTGAAGTTGAGCTAGCTGGAGATTTTTAAGATAAAAGAAGGGGACCTGCATAAAGTCATTAGGAAATACCAAGAAGTATTCCAAGAGAAAGTTGGAAAGATTAAAGAATTTCAAGCAAAAACCACATGGATCTGGAAGCCACACCAACTTTTTAGGGTAAGACCTGTTCCCTACACATTAGTAGAAAAAGTAGACATGGAGCTAAAATGACTGGAAGACTTGGGTATCATCAGGCCCGTATAATTTGCAGAGTGGGCAACACACATTGTGCCAGTAGTTAAACCAGACAAGACCTCTCATATCTATGGGAACTAAAAGCTGATGGTAAACCAGGCTGTGATACTGGATAGACACCCATCCCCAAAACAAAGGATCTTAATGTGAAGTTGACTGGGTTTCTGACATCTACCAAATTGGGCATGAGCCACGCTTACCAACAGAATAGAAGACACATCAAGAGCTTATGTTACCATAAATACTCATAAATTGCTGTGTCAAAATACACCTCTACCACTTGGGATTATGTCAGCTTGTGCCATCTTTCAGCAAACTATGGAAAGTTGGCTTGTAGGGTTTGCCCAGAGTCATTTATTTGAAAGATGTCCTAATAAATTTGCACGACAAGTTAGTGAAAAAACATGTGAATTATTTGAGGAGGTGGAAGCCATCCCAAGAGCCAGTGCGACTGTCTGATCCAATTGCAAGTAGTGTTTTTGGTTGTCTAAGGGATGAAGTGGCTGATGAGCCAGTGGTAGGACAGAGTGCGGCTCCCAATGAAACTGAGGGAATAGTGAGAATTGAGGCACAGGTTCCAGAAGAGAGTCCGAGTGAAGCAAGTCCAACCCAAACTAACTCTACAGCTCAACCTCAACCAGCTGAGCCATGCCGTTCCCAGGGAAAGAGAAAGTCCCGTGACAGACTGTCAAAAATATTCACTTTGCTATTGTTTTAGAAATTGTACAAGTATAATAAAGGACTTAAAGGGGGAGGGACATAGTAGCTGGCCCCTTTAAGATGCATACATTAGGAGGGTCATGTGGCCCAATCATCCAATGGGGTACGAGAGTCGTGATCTGGGTGCATAGCGCACACTTTTGCAGCCAGATTGCCCCTAGAGCTGCAAGTGTTAATATTGTGAAAGTACTCAGTATATTTCTCTGCTTATAAATAATCACTATAGTTTGTTATACTAACTGGTGGTCGCCAATCCTTACAACTACTGCGGACACTAACTCAGAAATGAAAACACTTCTCCAATATGTAAATGCTATAAAAAATCTGGCAGGAAATAACATAACTTGCAAAGAGATATTGTTGCCATGGTGAAGTGCAGTGTCAGGCTCTGCCATTTATATTCAGACAGAAATAATGAAAAGATCGGTAATGGGACAGTAAAGTGGTGTGGAGCAGTTTGGAAAGGCAGAGTAACCCTGGGCAGACTAGCATAAGTAGAAAGTACAGATAGAAACAGGCTTAAAGATCATAAGACCAACAGCAATAATCCTTCGAGTGCTCTTCACATGCACATTGATTTGTGCACATTAGCTGGTGTTCAAATCTACACTGAAGTACATACCATAATGTGCAAGATACTCATTTGTTAATGTACAATGGGATTACCCAACTAGGGGTCAATCAATTGAGCTGATAATACCTTTATTATAGTTTCAAAGTAACTTGCAAAATTAACTGCTTTTAGTATTTTCCTCCCCTCATTCTCCTACTCTTTCAGCAAACTTCTATTTCCTCCATGGACCTCCCCCCCATCCCCCCAGTAATTTTTTTGCAATCATTTTGTGGACTCAGCAAATTTTGATGCTAATTTTGGCCAACTCCTAGCTGGCATTAGGGTGAGCCTCTGTATTACCTCCATCCTTCTAGTCTCACACCAGCCTATCTGCAATATCTTCGAGTACCACAATCCCCCTCCTTGGATGATGTGTTCAGTACTAGCTCCGTCTTACTGTAGCTTTAGCATCCTAGAAACACAATAGATCTGATTCTGTATTTTGTTGCTGAAGGATTAGTTAATTTTTTAAAAAAATAACCTTAGGGAGACAAAAACAGGTAACTGTAGGCCAGTTAGGTTAACCCAGCTTGGGGGGCGGCACAGTGGTTAGCACTGCCTCCTCGCCAAAATCAAGAGTCTGTGTGGAGCTTGTACACTTTTCCCATGTCTAGGTTCATACAGTCATAGAAGAGCTCGAGTAGGTTGGGTCTGGACTCATTAGGATTTAGAAGAATGAGAGGTGACCTTATGGAGACATATAGGATTCTCAGGGTGTTTGACAGGGTAGATGCTGAGAGAGTCTGGGACCAGAGGGTATAGTCTCAGAGTAAGGGGTCATCCTTTGAAGACATGGATAAGGAGGAATTTCTTCCCTCAGAGGGTAACAAATCTGGAGAATTCTTCACCGCTGAGGGTTAAAGAGGCTGGGTCATTCAGTATGTTCAAGGTTGAGATAGACAGATTTTTAATCAGTAAGGGAATTAAGGATTACGGGAATAAGGCGGGAAAGTGGCGTTGAGGATTATATCAGATCAGTCATGAATGGTGGAGCAGACTCAATGGGCTGAATGGCCTGCTTCTGCTCTTATATCTGTGATCTTATGGTCTTATAGATATTATTTTATTAGTTCAGGTGGCTTTACTTAAAGATGCATCACTCCCCAATAGACAATGATTACCTTCCAGCTGATATAACTAAAACAGATAATCTGATTGCATTGCAGTTTGTGGAAGCTTGCTGTGCACAAATCGTGTTTTCTACATTACAACACTGACTGCACCTTAAAGTACTTCATCAGCTAGAAAGCACTTTGGGACACCCTAAGGTTGTGAAGGCTGCTACAGAAATGCAAATTCTCTCTCCCTTTACAATTAGTTACTTACTTTCCCCAGTGGGTTTTCTGAATAGTTAGGAAATCATTAGTTACATGCTGGGTCACACATCCAATAATTGGGGAAATGAGTTAGTGATAATAATGAATTCTTTTTTCTCTGATCGTCAATACAAGGGGAAGCTCTCTTGGAATTATTGCAATTAATTAATCAACAGATCAGTTCTTTTTAGTCATTCAAGGTAATAGGCTGCTGAAATTGTTTTGATAGGTGGAGTTTTACGTTCTACAAAGGGTCAAAAGTCATGATATTAATAATAGACTCATTTTTTCCAACTCTAATGAGCAAAGGATTCCCCAGATTACAATTAAAATTTATATTATTGCTACTGCTAGCTAACATCACTGATTGTAAACTTATCTCTGAGTCATTAGGTTGGGAGTTCAAGGTTCACTTTAGTATTTGAGTTAGGCTGGCATTTCGACGTAGTCCTGAGGGAATGCTACACTGTTAGGGACACCATCTTTCAAGTGGGATGTGTGATGGAATGCTCTCCACTTGCTTGGATGGGTGCAGCTCCAAAAACACTTGAGAAGTTCAACACCACCCAGGCCAAAGCAGCCTGCTTGATTAACACCCCATCGACCATCTTAAACATGTTCTCCCTCCACCACTGAGGTACAAAGGCAGCAGTGTGTACCGTCTACAAGATGCACTGCAGGAACTCACTAAGGGTCCTTTGACAATGCCTTCAAATACCATGATCCCTACCACCTAAAAGGACAAGGGCAGCAGATACCTGAGAGCACCACTGTCTGCAAGTTCCTCTCCAAGTCATTCACCTGACTTGGGAATATATTGCAGTTCGTTCACTGTGGCTGGATCTAATCAAAGAACAAATAACAATACAGCACAGGAACAGGTCCTTCGGCCCTCCAAGCCTGCACCGATCATGTGTTCCTAACTAGACCATCTGTTTGTATCCCTCTATTCCCAGTCTGTTCATGTGGCTATCTAGATAAGTCTTAAATGATCCTAACATGTCTGCTTCAACCACTTCGCTTGGTCGCGCATGCCAGGCCCCCACCACCCTCTGTGTAAAATATGTCCCCCACATATCTATATTGAACCTTGCCTCCTTTACCTTGAACAAAGAACAAAGAACAACACAGCATGGGAGACAGGCCCTTCAGCCCAACGAGCCCACACCGCTATTTTAACATTGTGAGTTCCCTCTTCCACCCATGACCCTTGTCTACGCTTATGGCACTCCACATTGGAAACCAGATTGAGGGGAGAACTCGTGACCCCTTGTGTTTATCATTTCTGACCTGGGAAAAAGCTTCCAACTGTTCATCCTATCTATGCTCTTCATAATTTTATAAACCTCTATTAGGTTGCCCCTTAATCTCTGTCTTTCCAGGGAGAACAACCCTAGTTTACTCGATCTCACCTCACAGCTAAGACCCTCCATACCAGTCAACATCCTGGTAAACCTTTTCTGCACTCTCTCCAAAGCCTCCACATCCTTCTGATAGTGTGGCGACCAGAACAGGACGCAGTATTCCAGATGTGGCCTAATCAACGTTCTATATAACTGCAACATCACATGCCAACTTTTATACTCTATGCCCCGTCCAATAAAGGCAAGCATGCCATATGCCTTCTTCACCACCTTTTCCACCTGTGCTGCCACCTTTAAGGATCTGCGGACTTGCACACCCAGATCCCTCTGTGTGTCTATACTCCTGATGGTTCTGCCGTTTATTGTACAGCTCCCCCCAGCATTAGATCTACAAAAATGCATCACTTCACATTTATTTGGATTAAATTCCATCTGCCATTTCTCTGCCCAATTTACCAGCCTATCTCTATCCTGCTGTATTCTCTGACAATGTTCATCACTATCCACAATGCCAGCAATCTTTGTGTTGTGTAAACTTACTAATCAAGCTAGCTACATCTTTTTCCAAATCATTCATATATATCACAAACAGCAGAGGTCCCAGTACAGAGCCCTGCGGAACACCACTAGTCACAGACCTCCAATCAGAAAAAGACTCTGGGACTCCCTCCCTAACAGCAGTGTGGGTATACCTACACCACATGGATTGCAGTGGTTCAAGAAAGCGGTTCACTTCCACTTTCTCAAGGGATGGACAATAAATGCTGGCTTAGCCAGCAACATCCCATTCGAAAAATAAATAAATCGAGGGTCTATCTGCTCAGTTGGACTGTGGTGCTATTCATAATAAATGTGCAAGAGACTCTCCCAGTGGTGACCTGGCCATCCTTTACTCTGCAACAAAAATAAATGAATTAATTTTATCTGCCATTTGTGGGGCTTTACTTGTCTACATTTTATCTGTCAGTTATGACCACAATTTAATGGTAACTAGTTCAAAGTGCTTTGAGAAGTGACAGAGTGTGATACAACTTTAAACATTGAGTTTGGATACATTTTGGCACCCATCGCTTAGAAACCAGTTTATGATGGTTTATTGAGAATAAATTATTGTAAATCGATGAGTAGAATGCTGCTCATTTCTTCATCTCTTCTATTGATGCATCTGATCATTTTACAGACCAAATAAAGTGATATTTCAGTGAGAAACAGAGTGAATACACATTAATAAATGCAAATAGCATTACCCACATGCATTTGACTAATATTGAATGACCATTAAAAAATTAATATGAACTATTTGCCAAGATCACTAGGAGCAGTGTCATATTTAAAACTGGTCTTGCACGAGTTAACAAGTCTATCAGATAACAAGACAACCACTTCAATCAACAGTCTGAGGTACGATAGTATCCAATTTGTTGACTAAATTGTGGCGTAAACCTGGCATGGCTGCATATAATTTTTTATTTGTTTTGTGGAGAAAAAAATGAGAGGCAAACCATTTTACAGTGTGATGTATGTACTTTATTTATTAACAAGCGTAGGATTTGTACAACGTGAGATTTCAGAATTAAATACAGACAGGATCTCTGCCTGTAAACCACAAATAAAATGTTTACCAAAGTAATACTTCCAGTGACTTAATAAGCAAAGCAACAGCACATTCCAAACAGTTATTAGATGTAATATTACATCTAATGATCCATGGTCTTAACCTGGATGTTGCATGGGCTTTCGTAGAGTGCATGATAGGCTAAGGAAATCATTCTGAGCCTGACACAATGAAGCAATGCGACGCAGACAACGACATCAAGTAGCAAACATCACTTGCGACATTCAGGGAACAAAGTGAACTATCATGGGTGCACTGAAGTGGCTCTCCACACATTCAGTTGCTGCATTAGTCAGGACAAATGCAGTTCCTTTGTGCTGTCCTTGAGGCTGCCAATGTTTGCTAAACTGATTTCTTTCTGACTCTCCAGTTGTTTAAAATCATTTCCCTTCACATTCCTTACTCCCCTATATTGTCACTTTCTCTTCTCAATGCTTGTCTGCATTAGGCTTCAACCCTGCCCTCTCTGGTGTTACTATTTGAAGAAGGGCTAATATTCATCCTTCAATGAACAGAATTATAAGGTCATTTATTCCATTGCTGTTTGTGGGATCTGGCTGTATGGAAATTGGCTACCCTGATTCCTAACATTCTCAAAGTGACTGTATTTTAGAATCATAGAACCCTACAGTACAGAAAGAGGCCCTTTGGCCCATCGAGTCTGCACCGAACACAATCGCACCCAGGCCCTACCCCCATATCCCCGCTAATTCCTCTAACCTACACATTTCAGGACACTAAGGGGCAATTTTAGCATGGCTAATCAACCTAACCCGGACATCTTTGGACTGTGGGAGGAAACCGGAGCACCCGGAGGAAACCCACGCAGACACGAGGAGAATGTGCAAACTCCACACAGACAGTGACCCGAGCTGGGAATCGAACCCAGGTCCCTGGAGCTGTGAAGCAGCAGTGCTAATCACTGTGCTGCCCTTTTTAAAAGTATTTCATTGGCTGTAAACCCACTTTGGGACATTTTGAGGTTGCAAAAGGTGCTACATTAACACAAATTAATTAATCTCTTTTGGACTGGCTGACTCCGGTTGTGATGATCGCAGTCAAGGCCAAAAACGGAATCCAAAGTCCCACCTATTCCACAATGAAAAATGAAATACAAGACTAGAAGGTGGAAATTTCCACGCAACGATCAAAGGGGTTACACATTGTCCGCAACCCGCCCGCTAACATTCCAGTAGCGAGCGGGATGGGAGAATTCCGACCTTGGTTTCCAATCTCAATTTCAATCTTAGCTTCCTTAGAACATTGGCGGTTCCATTTCCTTTCTCAATTTTCCATATAGGCTTCCCTTTGCTAGGCGTTCCACATGGTCATCTCAAACGTTACTGTAGACAAACAGATTGCTGACATCCAGCAGTGTAATCCAGCAACTACTGGGTTTGTCAATCTTTGAAAGTTAGCTGGTGCATTCTTCATTCCAAATGGCGTAACCTTACATTGGTACAGGTTGTTTGGGGTTATGAAAGCAGAGATTTCTCTGTTAGCGGAACTTGCCAATAACATTTTAGCAAACTGATTTTGCTGACAAAGTCTAAATATCCAACTCTATCGATGCAATCCCTGAGTCAGGGACTTGGATAAGAATCAGTTTTCATTACAGAATTAACTTTTCTATAATCAATGCAGAACTTTAATGATCCATCAGGTTTTGGTACCAAAACAACTGGAGAACTCCAGCCATTTGGACTTGGTTCAATGATAATTTTGTCCAGCATTAATTT
The DNA here is from genome assembly GCF_965287045.1 of Carcharhinus amblyrhynchos. NCBI lineage: Eukaryota > Metazoa > Chordata > Chondrichthyes > Carcharhiniformes > Carcharhinidae > Carcharhinus > Carcharhinus amblyrhynchos. The sequence goes on along the minus strand of NC_137340.1, from coordinate 5,957,063 downwards.
AATTTCCTCTCTGACTTGAGCGAGTTTTCCAGGATGGAGTTGATCAGGGTTTTGTTCAGTGGGGATGTAGTATTTCCCACCATGCATATGTAAAAAAGCTCACCCTGATCTATCCAGACACACTGACCTCTATTTTCTAACAGCTGGCTATGTCACCCTAAGGCTTCTCTGGTGAATGGTGCAATGTTTTATCCAAATTTCTTAACACCTCCGTGTCTAATTTCATCACCGAGGGTTAGATCTGAGAACTTTTGTCTGATTCATCATTTGAATCGCCAAGTATATTCGTATCACCATTTTTCTCCTTTACTACCTGGTTGACTACCCTACATGTCATAATACCCGACGCAGCATATTTATATGGCATACTTGTTGATGTTTCCATCTGTTTGGATACTAATTACATAGGTTACCTTGAGTCTCTTTTTAACACAATAAGGTCCACTAAATCAAGCTTTCCGTGGTGACCTGCCAAAAGTAACAGAACTATCCTCGGGTTTAAAGGCTCGAGTTTCAGTTGTTTTATTTGCTCAGTTTTTCACTACTCCTTGGGAAATCATCAGATGCTCCCCAGCTCCCGCCCATTCTTTTGACAATCTTTCTCAAAATCTGGACATAATTTAAGAGATTAGGTTCTCCTTCCTGGCCATAACTTTCCCTTGAATAACTGAAAGGGCCGAAACCAGTTGACTCATTTCTGATGGCAAACAATAAACATGAAGTTTCCTTATCCCGTTCCTCGGGAGAAGGAAAGCAATAAGCTTTAATCATTGTTTTTAAGGTTTGATGGCATCTTTCCAGTGCTCACTGAGACTGTGAGCAATATGCAGATGATTAATCTGCTTAACTCCGTAAGCACACATTATCTCCTGGAATGCCCCTGGCATGAAATCTGATCCCCGTTCAGACTGACTCTCTCTGGTTAACTCATATCTGGTGAAAAACTGAATTAGCCCTTCAATTATCACCTTTGAACTATTTTTTCTTCAGGACATCACCTCTTGGGATCAGCTAGACAAATCCGTGATGGTTAAAAGATATTGAGATCCTGTTTCGGTTTTGGCTAGGGGACTCCGCCAGAACCTGGAAATGGTTCATCGAGAGCGGGTATTGGGGCTCATTGAGCTGGACTCACCAATGGCTGGGTCTTCCCAATAAGTTGAAATGTATGACAAGTCTTGTGGAGTTCAACCATCTCTCCATGAAATCCAATAAAAATGAATCATTGGCTTTAGCTGAGTATTTCTTATCCCTAATTGGCCCAACAACAGAATCTTATAGACAATTCTTAAAAGTTCCCCACGGTAACCAGGACAGATAACAATTCAATGGACTATTGTCCACTCCTCTCTGAGGAGATCTCCACTTTCTCATCAGTAGATAACTTTTTACCTACTAACTATTAGGGACCTTTCTGATTCTTCCTCAGAATGTGCAATCTGAGACTATTGTAGGGCCGAAGGGCCTGTTTCCTGTGCTGTACAATCTCTGCAAAGCAGTGTCTGCCTGCTGGACTTCAATTAGCAATAACCTGCTCACTGACATTCAGATTGGCTTCTTTCCAGGGTCACTGACCAGCTTACAACCTTGCTTCAAACATAGACAAAAGGCTGAACCCCAAAGGTGAGATGAGAGTGACTGCCTTTGACCTCAAGGAAGCACTTGACCTGATGTGGCATCAAGGAGCCCCCTAACAAAACTGGAGTTAATGGGAATTGGGGGGAAGTTCTCCATTGATTGGAGTTATACCAACACAAAGATTGTTGTTGAAGCTCAATTGCCTCAGTCCCACGACATCATTACAGGATTTCCTCAGGCTAGTGTCCTCAACACAACCATCTTCAGTTGCTTCATTGATGACCTTCCTCCCAACATTAGGTCAGGAGTGGGGATGCTTGTCGATGATTGCACAATTTCAACACCATTTGTGACACCTCAGATATTGAAGCAGCCCATATTCAAACTGTAGAATCATAGAATCTATAGTGCAGAAGGAGGCCATTTGGCCCATTGAGCCTGCACTGACAACAATCCCACCCAGGTCCTGTCCTATCCCCATATTTACAAGATCTGGACAGTACCCAGACTTGGAATGACAAGTGGCAAGTAATATTCGTGCCACACAAGTGCCAGGCAATGACCATCTCCAACAAGAGAGAATCTAACCATTTCCCCCCTAAACATTCAGCAGCATTTGTGAATCCCTCATTATCAACATCCTAAGGTTACAATTGAACAGAAACTGAACTGGACTAGCTATATAAATACTGTGGCTGCCAAAGCAGGTCAAGGGGCCAGGAATGTTGAAGCGAGTAACTCACCTCCTGACTCCCCAGGCCTGTCCCCCTTTTACAGGGTACAAGCCATGAGTGCGATAGAAAACTCTCCACTTGTCTGGATAGGTGCAGCTCCAACAACAGTCAGGAAAATTGACACCATCCAGGACAAAGCTACTCGCTTGACTGGCACCTCATCCACAAACATCCACTTCCTTCATCACTGATGTACTATCTGTAACAGTGGCCTCCGACTTTTTGAAGCACAAGGTCACTTTCAGCATCAAAATACAGCACAAGATCTACTCTTAAAAATTTCATCAGAGCTAAAACAGTTTATCTGGCCATTTGTCTCGTTGCTCTTCGTGTTACGTCCAGTTAGGCTGCTACCTTACTGCAATACTTTTTAAAAAGTACTTCTTTCTCGGTAAAATACTTTGGGACATTTTGGGATTAACAACATTGCTGAATAAATGCAAGGTCTTCTGTTTATTCTTGAGGTTATTTGACATCATTGTATCGCTGTAATGTAGTTTCAGAAAAGCTGTGTGTAAGCACAATGTCATATAGTCAGAACCTCACAGAAGGAGGCCATTCAGCCCTTTGAATCCACACTGACATTTATCTGTCACATCACAACAGATTATGTCCAGAAAGACTGCAAACCCATTACCCAAGCTTGTGTCCGATTTTCAACTTTTTGACCAAGGCAGGATCATAGGAACATTGGACTTAGGAGCAGGAAGAAGCCATCCAGCCCTTCAAGCCTGCTGCACCATTCAATAAGATTATGACTGATTCCAGTTGTACTTCTCAGCTCCACTTTCCCCCTCCATAACCTTGGACTGGTTCAGTGACTCTCAGCATCCACTGCTGTCTGAGGAAGAGAATTCCACAGACAAGTGGCTCTCTGAGGGAGAATATTTCTTCTGATCCACGTCTTGAAAAGGAGACCTCTCATTTTTAAACTGATTCCCTAGTTCTAGACTCCTGCAGGACGCAGACCGTGGAGACAGAGACAGAGACAGGACCCTGCAGGAAAAACATTTACCATCCACACTGTCAACTTTATGGGTGGAATTTTACAACTCATCCAGCCAGTGGGATTTCCCAGTCCTGTCAAAACCAATGGACTTTTGAACAGTTTGCCTTCTTCTCTGGTCCCAGCCCCGCTGTGTCAGAATTGTAAAATGATGCCCAATGGGTGTGTTCAATGATTTCAGCACAATCTTATATTATCAATGTCATTCTATAGTCACACTTTCAGCTGGCGTAGAGATCTAATGTAGTGATTATTATGTATTCACGCTAGCACACTCACCATCTCAAATGTTCACTCCCTCCACTATCGATGCATAGTGGCAGCAGCAGTGTGTATCACCTACAGGATGCACTGCAGTAATTGACCTAAGTTTCTTCGACAGCACCTTCCAAACCCACCACCACGACCACCTAGAAGGACAAGGCCAGTGAGTGCACAAGAACACCGCCAGTTCTACATTCCCCTCCGAGTCACACACCATTCTGACATGGGAATGTATCACCATTCCCTCATTGTCTTGGAACCTGACAACGCTGCGGGAGCATCTAAATCACATGGACTGCATCAGTTCAAGAGGCGAGCCCACCTCTGCCACTATAGGTCAACCATAGCTGAGCGACAAGTGCCAACCCTGCCATCACTGCCCCCATGCTGAGTATAAACATAAATAATTTGAAGAAATAACTGGAGCTTTACTTCAATGGTTCTCACTACAGCAATAGACTTGGTTGCTTTACTGTGGGATTTATCCTGATGTAATCAGTCGAGCAACGTGGTTAACTTGCTGAGTGTCTGACACTTGGCTTCTCTCTATCCTCAGAATGAAGGGACTGGCTACACATTTAACATGTGACAAATTCAATGCGTAATTGTATAGATAGCTAATTTTAAAATGAGAGGACAGAATAACTTAAAAACCAATGGACAGAGACAAATAACAAGTGACCCGGAATACGAAGGAATGAAGGTTGTATAAAGCTCTGATTAGAAGCTATTTTATTGAAGCCCTTGGGATGAACATTTGGCCCTCCAGTGGGTACAGTGCAGATTAATTGAAATGATATCAGGGCAAAAAGGGCTAAATTATGATGACATCAGTTGGTATACTCCTGAATCTAGAAGATTGATGGATGATGTAATTGAAGTGTTTAAGATTATTTAAGTAGATAGTTAGAAAGTTTTCTTCAAATAGGAGAATTAACTAGTGGATATAATGTGAGAATTTGAGCATCAGGGTGATAGCAGCAAGCAGTTCTTCACACAGGGTGGTGGAAATTGGGAGTTCTATCACTCTAAAAGCTGGTGAGGTCGGGGGAGCATGGTTAATAAGAAATTTCAGAACTGGAACTGTTAAATCTTTCTTTGGCAAAGCCAATATGGGCTACAGAACCAAGACAGCCAGATAGGATTAAGATTCTGATCAGCCAGGATCTAACTGAATGACGGAATGGGCTTGAGGGACAGAATGGACTCCTCTTGTTCCTGTGCTCTTTGAGTGAGAGTAAGGAGCTATCTTATATTCAGTCATCACTCTGCACACATTCTTATTCCTTCAACTTGCAGCAGGAAACATGGAGCTCATCACAAAATAAATCTGCTCTTTAAATTCCCATTTTAGAGCAAGACATTGGCTTAGTGGTAACAACAGTAAGAAGTCTCACAACACCAGGGTTAAAGTCCAACAAGTTTATTTGGTAGCACAAGCCACTGGCTTTCGGAGTCACTGCTCCTTCGTCAGTGAGTGGGAGATCTGTTCACGAACAGATGTGAGACATTGTCTGTACCTTTAAGACTTGATTAGCTGTAAAGACTCGCATTTCAATCATTATTCTGTAAATTGAGTTTGTGTCTTTATATGCCCTGTTTGTGAACACAACTCCCACTCACCTGATGAAGGAGCAGCGGCTCCGAAAGCTAGTGGCTTGTGCTACCAAATAAACCTGTTGGACTTTAACCTGGTGTTGTGAGACTTCTTACTGTGTTTCCCCCAGTCCAACACCGGCATCTCCACATCAATGGTAACAATCCAGAGGCTGAATCAGATGGTGCAGGGCTAAACCTCTGACTGTCAGCTCCTCTACTGCAGCTATATTCATGGCTGGGTGTCCCTGGAGAGAAAGCATGCGCTGTCCAAGGGAATCATCAAGGCCATTGGGCCCTGTAGGAACTGGGGTGTATTATTGACCCCTTAATCACATTTAGGTTTGATGTTTTAAGTTTCCTTTACACTTTGCTTTTTGTTTTGGATGGTTCCCTTCTTTTTGGGGGCTGCCCTTCCTGAGTTTGTTTGATGTAGTTTCTTTGATTTGGCCAGAAAGAAAGGGCTGAAGCTCCAACCCAGACTCGAGGCTGGAGGTAGGTTCTAAACTCTGTTGATTGCTGTTATGCAATAGCTTTACTAATCACCATCACTTCACATCTACAATGTTAATTAGCCAAAGAACCTGTTGATTTTCAATATAAGTCTTTGTTCTGAACTGATTATATCAAGTCTGGTCAGAACAGTTACTCAAACGAGTACAAGACTATTTTTAGCAATTACTAGGTTAATACCAAGTGGGATTCTTGCATCCAGTGGGTGATCCCCTCTCACTCCCTGCCCCACTGTACAGCATGGTCTGTGAATCCAGGAAACTTTCCTGTTGTACCAATTAACTACCCTATTGCCTGGTATAAGGGTGGCTAAGACTGTGAGAGCAGTGTTTACAAATCTGGTAACAGCCACTGCTGAAATGTAAGCAAAAAGCCATTGTGGTTATTTGCTGGGCTACATTAATAATCTTCATGGTGAGCTGTGTTGTAGCGGTGAAGCAGCATCAGCTGTGACTCTGTGGCGGTGCTCTTCGAGTTGTGCCATTAATGCTGTGGGTTCAAGTCCCACACATGTGGCCTGATGACAAATTCTAGAGTGATGATTCAGTGCAGCAGTGAGGAAATGCTGCACTGTCAGTGGCACTGTGTTTCAGTTCAAACTCTCGACAAAGGGCTCTGTCTCTAGTAGATCTAAAAGATCCCTTAAGGCCATTTGGAAGAAAACACATTTAAAAGGAAGATATGTTTGTGAGGAAGGAACAAATGGAAGAATGTATGCATGTTTATTGATGTCTTTTTTTCTTACATCCACAGGTGATTCGGTCCACCTTGTTGTCCAACAAGGGGCAAACACGCGGTGGGTCGTGCGAGGGCTGCTCTTGGATGTTGCTTCGAGAGTTGCCTAGTGCTTCACGTCGTTAGTGTGCGCTTAAACTGGACCAGCTGAGGGGCAACACGACAGCTCAGTGACTATCACTGATTGCTGTGCAGACACATGGATTTGGGCCGGTGCCTGTGAGAGTCTGCACATTCTCCTCGTGCTTGCGTGGGTTTTCTCTGGGTGCTCCGGTTTCCTCCCACACCCCAAAAAAACGTGCTCTTAGGCTGATTGGTGTTAACAAATTGTCCCTAAATTAGGGGTCCCTCAATCTGGTTATGGTTCCTTTATTGTGGAGTCCAATAGGCGTAGACAAAGGTCACAGGTAGAAGAGGGCACTCACAATGTTAAAACGGCGGCGCGGGCTTGTTGGGCCGAAGGGCCTGTTTCCTGTGCTGTGTTGTTCTTTGTTCTTTGTATGCTGATAGGATTTGGTGAAGCAGAGTGGGCAGAGGCTTGTGATATGGGCTTTTGAGTCAAATGGCCTGTTTCATTGTTGTGAGTTCTCTGTAAGGTCAGGTGCATTTTCTCTTGTGTCCTGGCTAATATATTTATCCCTTAAACCACTGAAAACTGATCATTATCATAATGATATTTATGGAAACTTCCTGTGTATAATTTGATAGACACATTTCCTACATTACAACAGTGACTAAACTTCAAAAATTCACCACAAACCTCTTTGAGGTGTCCCGAGATTTTGAAATGTATTACAGACAGGAAGGGGATAAATTTAATCGAGTGATTTATTCTCTCACTACCCATCCCTAAACAGAAATTGTTCCAATGTTCCCCTTGAAAAGTGGCAGCCTATTTTGTCCATCCTCTGTTGAAGTGTTCCAATTCTCTATGAATAACCCCACAACAAACTCAAGATAATATTTACACACACATACAAAGTACCAGAATGGTGTTTAACAACATCCACCCTTTTTGCACTCATATACAATTAAGAGTTATGGTTTCATGTGAGTCCAGAATTAAAAGTCCAATGGCATTTTTGCTCATAGGTTAGCAGGCTGACTACTGTAGGGTGATCTATCTTTCCAGAAGTATGAATTTCCACAATGGTAGAAAGCAATAAGAAATGAATTAGGCACAGACACATGAATTCATAATATTTCAGTCGTTTGCAGTGTCGATGAGGATCAAGCAATTTACCTGGACTGAGCTCTTTCTGTTGCTACGTGCTCAATGATAAAGCAGCAGATGGAATCAGACTGCTTGCCTGGAGTCTTGCTTCTCTTCTGAGGTCAAACAGTGACAGAAGATAAGATCTGAACGCTGTGTACTTAAAGGAGTTCAGGCAGCTCAAGGTTGATCAAATGATAAGTGGTTTTGTGTTGGGCTTTTCAACCAGTGAAGCCCATGGTTGAATCCCATTGTATTTTGGAGCAGGTAAGAGCAGGACCATTGGACTATATTGGAGATTAGGCATCACAAAGGTCTGCCTTTCTCCACAGCTGACTGGGGCAAACATCTGCTCATCCATTTTGTTAGTTTGGCTGGAATGTTTGTACAATGCAAGGAGTGTCATATTCCAGGGGATGTGAGGAGTTAGTCTTTGTTCACTGTTACACTGCTCAGAAACTTCTAGATGTCAGCATGTGATCATCTGGAGCCACTTTCATCAGCCCAGCAATTGACCATTTTGAAAAACAGAAAACAAATGATAAAGGAGTCAGGCTGATGGAGATAAATACATAATCTGATATGTAAATGCAATTTTTGTACAGTCGTACCAACATTGAATAGAGGAGGAAACAAACTCCCAATGGATTTTTTAAGAAGTATTTGTTCATGGGATGTGGGCATTGATAACCAGGTCAGTATTTATTGCTCACTCCTAATTGCCCTTGAGAAGGTGGTGGTGAACCATCCTCTTGAATCACTGCAGTCCATCCGGTGTAGGTGCACCCACAGTGCTGTTAGGAAGGGAGTTCCAGGAATTTGACCCAACAACAGTGAAGGAATGGTGGGAAATACGTTTCCAGGCCTGGATGGCACGTGGCTTGGAGGGAAATTTGAAGAAGGTGACCCCATGTGTCTGAAAGAGAATCAGTTGAACTTTATCTCTGATATGGGTTGCCAACTCTGTATATTCCTGGAAGTTTCATCATATGATCTCCCAGCATGAACCACCCATTGTTCAGACAGCTTCTTCTCTTATTTCCAATGTTTTTGTAACTAATAAATAAAACTGTTAATAGTAAAGTTAACATTTTTTCCCTCCTGAGTTGATCACAGCAAAAGGGCGACATGGTGGCAGAGGTGGTTTGCTTTGCTGCCTCACAGCTCCTCGGGCCCGGGTTCAATTCCGACTTTGGATCACTGTCTGTGTGGATTCTGCACATTCTCCCCATGTCTGCGTGGGTTTCCTCCGGGTGTTACTGTTTCCTCCCACACCCCAAAGACGCATGGGTTAGGTTGATTAGCCACGGTAAATTGCCCCTTAGTGTCAGGGGGATTAGCAGAGTAAATATGTGGGGTTACAGGGTTAGGGTGCAGGTTCGGTGGACCAAATGGCCTCCATCTGCACTGTATGTGGATGTTATGAACAGAAGGGCTTCCATACAATGAAGACCCCAGCACAATCCTGGAGCGCTGGCCACCCCTTTCCCCTAGCCTTAGGTTAGGCTCACCCATTCACCCCCTTCATATTCCACCCCTGAATAATTCCACAATTGGTCAGTGAGAATGTGAAGGGAAGTTGCTTGCTCTGAGTGAGCAAGAAAAAGTGAAAGTGTCTGGCTGGCTGAGTGTGCGCTTGTTTCAAAACCTCCAAGAAGGTCGGTGAGGCAACCAGGAGGTGTTTGACCCTGTTCTGCTGAGTAAGGTTCTCCTGTCCTCACTGTTTCAATCATTGTGGAAACAGTAGATGAGAGAATCACGTTCTCCTCCCCCCCACCCCCCCGCACTGTCTTTTACCAATGTGTTTGCCTCATCTTTGCAGCACAGAGAAACATAGGAAAGAAACATTTTTGTCATAAGACAAAATGAAAAGCAACAAGTCACACTCGGCTTTGAGCGGGGTGGGGGAGGATGAATTGTTTACTGTATCAAAATAGGAAGTGGGTCAGGTCTGAAGCTAATTTTAATGCTCTGATTATTTACTAATTCCAAGGGAGTGGAAAGATCTATTTGCAGCAACGTAAGTACACTATTTCTGGTAAGAGATAGGCTGATGTTTCCATGTGTTTATGACGAGCTCAGCCTTTGTGTAGCCGGCTCGCCCACAAACTTCCTCTCAGTGCGAGTTTCGACTCGACTGGACCGGGCTGGGATTTTACTCAAGTCGAAAGAAATCCATTACGTCTTTTTTTTGTGTGTGTGAGTTTGAATCGTGCGACACCGGGGGCCAGGGATTTTTTTTATTTCCCCCGCTTCACAGAAAACTGGACATTATCCAGTACGAGGAGAGAAATAAGTGTCAGCCGGTCGCTATTTTACAAAGAGTGCCGAGGCTCCAGTTGCTGGTTTTGAGTTCAGCCCCCCCGACAATGGCCCTCATTCAGAGCACTCCCCTTTGATGGTCACCCAGTGTCTGACCATCTGAACGTGCTCCTTGCCCCCATTAAAGTCCCTACTGTCTACACCACCCCCCCTACTTTGATCTGTACTTTCATAGGCATGTTTTAAAAGGTAGTTTCAGTCACTTTGATGAGGAGACTTCAATAGTTGCCAATGGTTCTCCAACAATATAAATCTCACAGCTGATTTTCTTTTTATATACTGGAAGCTGGATGAATCCAGGGAATGTTGGACAATAGACTTTGGGTAAAATGAACAGTGTTCCTGGCAAATTCACAGATGGTAAAAAGTCTGACAACACCAGGTTTTAGTCCAACCTATTTATTTGATAATATACTCACAAGCTTTCGGGGTTAGCCCCTTCGTCAGGTGAATGGAGAGTTCTGGCCTCAGACAGAGCATATAAAGCACAGACAGTTTAGAGATTACTGAAATTCACAGATGCCCAGGGAGGCCATTCGGCTCATCAAGTCCACGCTGACTGTCTGACAGGAGTATCTTATGGTGTGGGGATGCCGACGTTGGATTGGGGTGGGCACAGTAAGAAGCCTCACAACACCAGGTTAAAGTCCAACAGGTTTATTTGGCAGCACAAGCCACTAGATTTCAGAGCACTGCCCCTTCGTCAGGAGCACTGTCCCTTCATCACCTGCTCCAAAAACTTGTGGCTTTTGCTACCAAATAAACCTGTTGGACTTTAACCCAGTGTTGTGAGACTTCTTACCAGGCCTCATCCCCATAACTCCATGTATTTATTCTGCTAACCCCCCTAACTTACACATCTTGGGACACTAAGGGGCAATTTAGCATAACCAATCCACCTAACCTGCTACATTCTGCACTTTCTCGTTTCCTTCTCTATGAACAGTATGCTTTGTGTATGTAGCACACATGAAACAATACTTTGCACATATTAATACATGTGACAATAATAAATCAAATCAAAATCTTTGGACTGTGGGAGGAAACCCACAGACTCAGAGGAAACCCACGCAGACATGGGGAGAACATGCAAACTCCACACAGACAATGACCTGAGGCCGGAATTGAACCCAGGCCCTTGGCGCTGTGAGGCAGCAGTGCTAAGCAGTGCCACTATGCCATCCCTAATTCCTTAGGAATAATACCTTGTGTGATTATAACACATTGTTTGGCCAGAATCCTCTGACTGTTCAAACCCCACTGCTGCTGCCAGCGAGAATGGAGAATTAGGTGCTCAGCTAAATCGCCATTCATTGCAGCAGGACTGGAGAAACCCAGCTGTGGGAGAGGTCGGAGAATCCGGACCAGTTTGCAATTTAGGAGGTCACCGAGCAGTCCAGAAGCAGATGCAGTTGTGAAAATATTTGACTTTGACTGTAGCAGAAAGCCCCACTTCCCTTGTGGTTTCAAAATTTGATCAAAAATACTTTTTAAAATTTTTATCCTTTTCTTAAAAGTGCAAAGCCAATGCGCAGAGTGGACAAGGCAAAGCCTTAACCCACCTCCTTGCTTGCTCCAAAAACCAATTCAAACATGGTCCCCACAAGAGAGACGTACAAGACCCAAGCAGACAAGGTGAGGCAATGCACCTAATCTTGGGCTTGATCTGACGGTTGATCTTAGCCAAAAGGCCAAGAAGCGAGAATCAGCCATGATCCATTTGAGTGCAAGGGCTAAATGGTCTAATTCTGTTCCTATCAGGTGAAATTAGCCACCGGGTCAAGAATCAATAATAAATGCTTTCAGTACATTCGTTTAAGGAGCTGATGTGGATAATTAGCTGTAACAATCCCTGTATGGAATTTCATTCAGCTGTCTACACGCAATGCAGACAATCCAATATGTGCTTTATGTTGATAGGCTTGTCAATGCAGTGAGAGTAACCAGGCAGTGTGTTTCTGGCTTCCTAACACAAAATGAATATTGACAATCTTAGCATTTTCAGACCATATCAGATTTAGACAAGGAGGAATTAATTTAAATTCATACAGCTCAGCACATGTAAAAGTCAATGGGGTACTTTTTTTGAAATGTAGTCACCGTTGATATGTTCGTAGACCAAGCTGCCAATGTGACGAAAGCAATTTGATCAGACAACCTGTTTTAGTGATGCTGGCTGAGGGATGGGTATTGGTCAGGACATCAGAATAACTCCCCTGCTCTGCTCCAAATAGTGCTGCGGGATTGTTAAAACATTCACAGGGCAGAAGGAACCCCCGTCTAACATCTAAATTATGACAGCGCAGCACTCTGGAGCCTCTGGAGTGGGACATCAACTCATGTTAATCCTAATTCTGAAATTTCCTTTGAACGGATTTGACCAGGTTAAAGTCTAAAACCAGAAAGATTTATTTATCAGTAATGCAAACATTACATCTAAATTACAGCGAAGTTAATATCTAGTTGAGACTCTGATTTCAATGATGATATTTGTGTAGTAAACATACAGGTTAATCATTGCAGTGAGCCAGTGGATTGGAGGCATTAGCTTAGTCCTGATAGTTACATGTGACTGAAAGTCAAGGTAGACAGAGGAAAATGGAGGCCTATAGAAAAGAGAGAGATTTCAGAGCCTCCCAGATATTTCCAAAGTGCTGACATGCAACAATGACACGCACTGCCAGCTGTATCTCAGTGGGTACAGTATTCTCAACTCTGAGTCAGAATGCTGGTGATTCAAGTCCTACTTGCAGAGTCTTAAAAGGGAAAAATAAACCTTGCATTTATATAGCACTTTTCACAACCACCAGTGTTGCAAAGTTGGCCTCACAGCCCATGAAGTGCTTTTTAACAGTGCGGTCACTGGTGTAATGTAGGAAAAGCGGTAGTCAATTTGCACACAGGGGGCGGGATTTTATAGTCTCGCTTGTCCCGAAACTGTAAAATCCCACCTGACACTTCCATTGTCCGCCCCATGGTGGACGGAGCAGTAAAATTCCAGCCGAGAGCTCCCACAAACTGCAATGTGATACTGGGATCAGATAATCCCTGTGGTTGCATAGTCATAAATTCACTGAACTAGTAATCTGGAGGTTCAGATTATAATGCTGCAGGGAACAGGCGTTGAAATCCCACTATGGTAGCCTAATTAAAAAAAAGGAATATAATTTCAGTAATAATGACCATGAAAATCATCATCAATTGTTGTAAAAACCCATCTGGTTCACTCATGTCCTTTAGGGAAGGAAATCCGCCTTCCTTACCTGGTCTGGCCTAGTTGTGACTCCAGACACATAGCAATGTGGTTGGCTCTCAACTGTCCTCTAAAATGGCCTAGCAAGCCACCCAGTTCAATGGCAATTAGGGATTGGCAACAAATTCTGGCCTTATCAGCAATGCCCACATCCCATGAAATAATTTTTAAAGAATTATTGTAATGTTGATTGGGAGATAAATATTAACCAGATAAATATTGCTCTCCTTCAGAACCAGTGCCGTGGGATCTTTTACATCCACCTGGATCAGCTATGTTGAAGAATAAAATGATCTGAACAAGTACAGAAAATCATCAGAAAGGCTAATTGAATGTTGGTTTTTATGCAGAGAGGATATAATACCGAGAGAGGGTAGATGTTATGCTTCAGTCACACAAAACCCCCGTTAGGCCACACCTGGAGTTACTGCGAGAGGTTCCGGATGCCACACCTTAGAAAGGCTATACTAACCTTGGAAGGAGCGCAGGGATTTACCAGAATGATACCAGGGCTTCAAGAGTTAAATTGCAAGGGGAAATTACACAAACTAAAGTTATATTCCCTGAAAATTGCAAGGTTAAGGAGGGACTGGATCAACGTTTGCAGTTTGTTAACAGGAACAAATAGGTAGATAAAGGGAAACGACTTCTGTTGTTGGGAGTTTTGGACAAGGGGCCATAGTTTAAAAAATAGAGCCTTATCTTTCAGGAGTGAAATAAGGAAATATTTCTGTACACAAAGGGTAATAAACGTTTGGAACTGTTCAGCAAATGACAATTGTTCAATTGTTAACTTTTAATCTAAGATTCATAGGTTTTTGCTAAGCAAAGGGGTTAAGAATATAGAGCAAAGCCAGGGATATGGAACTAGGTCATATCCTTTTGAATGGTGGAGCAGACCTGAGGGTCTATTTGGCCCACTCCCATTCCTACATTCCTGCAAAAGTCATCCCAAAAATCAACATTCCAAATGATTCCATCTTGTAAGCAAAGGCAACCAGTCACCTCCGTGCATTCTCTTTAGGTGGAATTTTATAGCTCCTTTGGGGGCGGGGCTGGAAAATGCAGCGAGCCAATCAAAGAATTTGGCAGGACCGGAAGATCAAATTGGTGGGAGGGGCCTTGAAATTCCACTCTTAGTGCTGATCTGCTGTGGACATTTCCTGTTGTAGAACTGTATGAGGTTCCAAAGCGTGGCTAGCAGGATATCAATCTGTTTATAATTCCTTTATTGTGGAGTCCAATAGGCGTAGACAAAGGTCATAGGTAGAAGAGGGCACTCACAATGTTAAAATGGTGGCGCGGGCTTGTTGGGCCAAAGGGCCTGTTTCCTGTGCTGTGTTGTTCTTTGTTCTATATCTTGATAAGCAAGGAGATGAAAGGTAGGAGGGAATGTGGAGTTGAGGTTGAGATCAGATTGGCCATGATCTTATTGAACGGTGAAGCAGGCTGAAGAGGGAAGTGGTGGACTCTTGTTCCTGGTTTATATGTTTGCAAGACTCTGGGTCTCTGTGGAGGCGACAGCAGGTAGCCTTGGAGAACCATCTTGGGCTGCTCTGCGCCCTGAAGGCACAATCTCAACATGGGTGGCAGCAGTCAGAGATTCTCACTGAATGACAACAAGAGCACCAGTGGAGAAAGAAGAAGAATGCTATCTTCCTGAGAATGAACAGCAGGTTCATGCTCCATGAAGCAACTGCTACCACTCTGGGACATTGCCTGAGCAATGCTAGTAATCTGCAGGAACACAGATTGCTGCACGGATTGCTGGCTATTCCTCATGTGTGCTGTAACCTGCACCATGTTGGAAAATTGCATGATTTCACTGCAGGACTCAGTCATCTGCCAGAAGTTGCTTGTCCTGAAATGGAAACTGAGAGATCAGCAATTGGACACAACTGGGGCTAAAAGTGCACTGACACTGTTGGCCACAACTTGCATGCTGGAAAGGATGCACTGCAAGTTCTGTGCAAAGACTGTGCAAAGTTGGCTGTGGGCCTCTCTGTGTCGCCAATAACTGCAGCCTCTCTGGCAGGCTTCCCAATGCAGCAAACATTGCATTGTATGGGTCCATCAGCCTTCTTCTGTACAGCACCCCATTGAAATGTTCACCTGAACTCTTGACAGGAGAACTAATGTGCGATTTCACCCTCTGGTGAATTGACATTTATACAATCCTTGCCTGCACTCTGGCTGAAGGCAACATTTGATTCCACTTGAAGTTAGGCGCAGTGTCAGTGCCTGAGCTGTGAGTGTGAAATCGAATGATGATATGTCTTCTTGCTGTTCTTTCTCTGCCTGGCCAGATTGCAGCTTTGGGTATCTGAAAGGAGAAAGGTGAAGGGGTAAGGTTGCAATGTGGGAAGTGAGAGGGACAAGTTTACAGCATCTGCACCATGTAGATCCGAAGAGAGGACGGGATGTAGGAAAAGTGAGATACAGGAAGGAGATTACGAGCATTCCCTTTTTTTTCAATAGCTTCAGCTGCTCACTGACAACTTATAGAGGTCTATAAAATAATGAGGGGCATAGATCAGCTAGATAGTCAACAACTTTTTCCAAAGTTAGGGGAGCCTAAAAGTAAACAGCATATGTTTAAGGTGAGAGATACAAAAGGGTCTAGAGAGGCAATTGTTTCACTCAGAGGATGGTGAGTGTCTGCAACAAGCTGCCAGTAGGAGTAGAGGCGGATACAATTTTGTCTTTTAAAAAGCATTTAGACAGTTACGTGAGTGAGATGGGCCAAATGTGGGCAATTGGAACTAGCTTAGTGATTAAAAAAAAGGTGCAGCATGGGCAAGTGGGGCTGAAGGCTGTTTCCATGTTGTGAACCTCTATAACTGCCTCAACAATGACCGCATTAATAATGGGCAACACCACCATAGGGGTTCAAACCTCCTCCTGCTGTCTTTGGCTGAGCTCCACCTTGACCTACAAAAGAGAGAATAGTGTGTCAATGAGTGATGTGCAATGTGTTTGGGCAATATGGCTTTAATGGCTGAATAACTGGGAGTGTATGCAAGCCGTGAGAGTAAGGAGTAAGTGGGTGAGGATGTTCCTGACCTTATGAAGATCAAATATGAGTCCCGATTAATAGAGATTGTTGGTAGGTGAGTGATGAGATAAATTGAGCAGTGTCAGTGTGTAGTCAGTTGTTAGGATAGCATATTTGACTATATGTTTACCAATATGTTGCCCACTCATTTGAAGTCATTGAACTTTAATCAGCCCTCCATTTGGTGGCTTGGATCCTGGCATTGACCTCCACAACTATTTGTGTCCATTGCTTTTTGACCGTGTGCTTGGAAGGCATCCTGGACCCTCTGAGGATTTGGACAACCCTTCTACTTTTCAAGACCTTTAGTTCAGCATCTGAAAGCTTTGCAGACTGCACCCGTTCTTCACTGTTTTCCAACTCAGAGTCACGCTCTCTATGACTCCGAGTATCTGCTCCACCCACCATGCACTTCCCCTTAAGCAGCACAGATAAACTTTGACTGGATGTGAGCCTTTCACAATACTGGCCCCCTTCTCAGGCATCCAGCCAATCAACAATGCAGCCAGCAGTGGCTGGGCACTGAAACCGCGGACAACATGAGACTGCTGTTCTGCCTACACTGCAGTGAAGTAACATGGGTTAGTCACAACTCCTTTGCCTGTTTTTGGGGACAATCTAATTTGGTTCCCAAAGAATTCAGATGACAACCTGGATGGATTAAGGATATTTTATGAAACATAAGATTGAAGTACTCTCTATCTACCATATTTGACTCTTTAGAATATATATTAGACTTGCATTAAATGTGAATAATGCTGTTGACAGTTAAATTAGTGCCAGGATTGCATTGACTGACCTTGACCTTGAAAAGCTATTCTGCTGTTGAATACACAGAATAATAATGTCAGATGATTGACAGGACAGCATAATATAAAGAGGAGGAGTTAGCAACCTATATTCTAAACTGTACATCAAGGAATGATTACCCGTCATAGAATGTTAGCACTGACGTCAAAGGCTACAAGCATGAAGCTTGTGGAGGGGCACTGCCGTCATTGGGATATGAGGAAGACCACTGAAATCCTTCTTTTCTTTAATGAATAATGAACCCACCTCCCATCGATGTGACTGTTTCTCTGTCTCTCCCTCACTCCAATTCTTTGAGTTCCTCTCTGTCTTTCCGCTTGCTTTTCCCTCTTGTTTCCCATGTGCGTGTCTCTCATCCTCTTCTTCCACTGTGGTCTCCACATCCGAAATCTCTTTCTATTCCATTGGCGTGCTTTGACAGAAACCACTTTTATGCTAAAATTTCACCAGTTACATTCCTGCAGAAATTGATCCTCCACAATTCTTTGTCTCTCACTTTTTCGATCATCTTCTGTGAGTCTTCTTCCCTCTGACATCTCTTGTTTTTGTGTCTCTCCCTTTCCCCCTCTCTCTGAGAGTCCTTCACATATGTTCCTTTAAGAATGTTATTCAGTTTAGTTCAATGCATACTCAAGGAACAGCACCTCATCTTTCTACCAGGCACATTACAGCCCTCCTAACTCAGCATGAGTTAAACAAGTTCAGTCAGCTGGGGCAGGTAATAGTTCTCCTGTATCAACTTACACCTCCTCCAGTCCAGTGTGCCTGCTACACACACAAACTGGGTACAGTGCAGGCTTTGTTTCAGTTATTCTTTCATGTGATGTGGGTGTCACTAGCAAGGCCAGCATTTGTTGCCCATCCCTAAATGCCCTTGGACTGAATGGCTTGGTAGTCCATTTCAGAGGGCAGTTAAGAGTCAACCATATTGCTGTGGCTCTGAATTCACATGTAGGCCAGACCAGGTGAGGATTTCCTTCCCTAAAGAACCAGATGTGAGCCAGATGGGTTTTTTGCATCAATCAATGATAGTTTCATAATCACCATTACAAAGATGCGAGGCATCTGGGAATTGGAGCGGGCGAGGATTGAACAATGGAAAATTCCAGTTACCTTAGGTGGGATTTTATGGTTTCTGGAAGAAAGAGGCCATAAAATCCTGCCCATGTCATTGCACATAGTCAAAGCAAGGGTAGGCAGATTATTGATTGACAAGGAAACCAAGGATTATGGAGAGAGGCAGGAAAGTGGAGTTGAGGCTACAATCAGATCAGCCATGAACTTATTGAATAACAAAGCAAGCTTGAAGAGCAGAATCGCCTTGACTTTTGACGATTCTCCAAATTTTCCTGTCCACAATGATGCCCGCTGTTGGAGCTCCATTATCCAATCTTCAGTCTCCAATTCCAGATATTTTAAATTATGAACTGAGTTCAAATTCCACTTGCTGTTACAGTGGGATTGAAACTCATGTCTATATATCACTTGCCTCTGGATGACTAGCCCAATGACTTTACCCCTACGCCACCATCTGCCCATGCTCCATCTTAAATATCTCAATTGGGATTTTCCAATTCCACAAGCAATGGGCAGCAGGATGGAAAAGGTTGGAAAGTTAACAGCCAGCTCTCCAAATCTTTCCATCCTGCCCATGACAATGCCTGCTGCTGGTGAGATCGGAAAACCCTGCCCCATGGTGGCATGGCCATACAACAGAATTTAAACATATCAGGTATTGAAAGAACTGGTCATAGAACAATGACATTTTGGAGGGAGTGTTACTCCAGATGGTTCACTACTTACCCCTTCACAACCCCATTCTTCTCCTGTACTCTCGCCCCTTTTGTTATTTAATCTCCCCTGCTGCCTTTCTGGACCTTCACACACTTTCCTTTCAGTTTTTTTCCCAGTCATACTCCCTACTACCCTTTCCACCTCTCACTGCCCCCTGTTCCTGACTCTGTACTAAGTTAAAATCTGTTTCATCTCTAACTTTTACCAGTTGGACACAAGGGGCGGGATTTTATGACCCCGCTCAACATGAGACCGGAAAATCTAACCTGAGGTCAACAGACCTTCCCAATATCCGCCCTTTGCCTGCTCCACTTCCCGTGGCAGGCAGGGCAGTAGAATTCTGGCAAAGGTCACAGACCTCAACCTGTTTTTTCTCTCTCCACAGATGCTTCCAGTCGGGCTGGGTATTTGCAGCATTTTTGCTTTTCATTTCAGACTTCCAGCATCTGTAGGATTCTGCTTTTATTCCATTTTGGTTCCTAACGGTGTTTCTTTTAAAACCCAGAGTACATGACAAGATGGGGGCCGAGGGAAAGGTTACCTAAAATGTTCTAGAACAGTCCAGCATTAGAACAAAATTAATGACTGATGTTGAGAGGGACTTGACAGGGTAGATATTGAGAGGATGTTTCCACTTGTGGGCAAGCCAAGGGACACAGTTTCTGAATAAAAGGTCCCCCTTTTAAGACAGAAATAAGGGGAGTTATATCTCTCAGAAGGTGATTAGTTTGAGGAATTCTCTTCACCAGAAGGTAAAGGTGGCTGGAACTTTATCTCCCTGCCTGTCATGGGAATCGGAGCAGGCGAGGGGTGAACAATGGAACGCTCCATTGACCTTGGGTGGGATTTTATGGTTTCTAGATGAACGAGGCCATAAAATCCCACCTCTGTCATTGCACATTGTTGAGGCAAAGTTAGATATTTTATTGATTGACAAGGAAACCAAGGATTGTGGGGAGAGGCAGGAAAGTGGAGCTGAGGCTACAATCAGATCAGCCATGAACTTATTGAATAACAAAGCAGGTTTGAAGGGCAGAATTGCCGAATCGTGTTCCTAAATCCAGGGCTGGATTCTCTGGCCTTGTTCATCCCAAGCCTGAAAATCCTGCCCGGCATCAACAGACCTTTGTGTGATCCGTGTCTCCCTCACCGCTGCCATTTCCATAGTGAGCGGGATGGGAAAATTCCGCTCCCCGTGTTCCCATTGGTTGGGCCACCAGGGTCAAGAAAACACTTTGGGGGTCGGGGATTGTGTGGAGCAGATTTATGGGAGAAAATGGGAAAAGTGGATTAGAGAGAAATATAAAGGCTTTAGGTCAAGGAGACAGTGAGAATCAATCCAGGATGGGATGGGAAACAGGATTTGGGAATGTTGGCATCCAGATATGGAAAGCCCATTAGGAGCTAACAGGAATGGGATTAGAATGTGAGAGTAAATGACTGCTAAAGGCTGAAGCCAAAGGGTTCAAAATGCTTGGGGTTCTGGGATCTGCCAGGATAGGGCAGGAACTTTGGTGGACAACATACACATGAATGTCTGTATGTGGAAGGAGGAATCCTTCCGTGCATATATGGGGGGGCGGGGGGGGGGCAACAAAATGGGTTTGGTGCAAATGAGTTTTTGATTTTGCCACTGCTTGTAAATGCTTATCTTAATGAACAAAGTCAAGTATGTGTTATATGTGAATGAATAATTGCTGTTAACTGTTCTGTGCTTTCACAAGGCACCCCACTTCCAATAATCCAATTTTTACAACTTTATTATCAGGATTCCCAGAATACAGCTTGTAGCTGATTATTAGCAAAAGTGACTGTTGTTTTGAAATGATGACTTATATGGATTTTAAAATTTCCCCACCCCCGTGTCCAATAGAAAATGTGAGAGATATATTTGACGTGTGTGATAACCCCCCCACGAGTTCCATGGGGAATCTCATGTGGGGCTCGTTGAATACGAGTTCCCCCGGTAACAGGCAATGGCCTACCCTGCTGGAAGCCATCACCTGAGCCCTTTACAAGGCAGACACCGGGAAGGGTCTGCAGAACTATTGTCCTGGGTTGGATTTATGTATGTACACCACAGAGAAGTGGCTTTTTTTTTTGTTTAACAATAAATAATGTTCCTTTCCAATCGCGCTTCCTGAGTTATTACAGTGTGAAAGACCTGTTTATTGAATGGCTTATTTAAAGAATCCCCTCAGAATTCAACACATTTGCAAAGTATTAATTGATTCAAAGGTCGCCACGTTAGGCCTTTCAACTATAGAACACCAAAGGGCTAGGAACTGTGTAGAACCTCTCAGATGTAAGCTTGACAAGGAAGATAGATAATAAATATCATGAATATTGAAACTGTATTGAGGGACCTCAGAGCAGAACATGCTCAATTTTATTGCACTTTCTGTAATTTTCAAGTTAAAGTGATTTGTAAAGTACTTTTATACATTTTATGAATGAAGTATATTTTTGGAAAAAGGAACTAACTGCTCTGTGCTGAGTTACTGCTGAGGTCATAGCACTAAACACTACCTGAATACTTCTGACCTCAATGCCATGGATTTTTAATTGAAGCCTTTATTTAAAGGTTTTGTTTTATATTTGTCCAATCAATATTTCATCAGAGAAATAAAAAAGAGCGCATTGTTTAGAAACGTTTTGTGCCTGTAGGTTTGCAAATGGTGTAAAGAAAGCATGAAAACATTTGTCATTCATTTTCTTAATGGTTTTCATTTCAATAGCTCGAGTGATTCTTTTGGTCTGGGGCTCTGTTTGTTTCTTTTTGTCTCTTAGTCACTTTATTTTCCTTTTCTTCTGCTAATTCAATATTTCCCGTGTCAGTTCCTTCCTGCGTCTTGTGCATTTGATGTGGTGAGGGAGAATGTGTTATAGATTTACTTGAGTGAACAAGCTATTTGGCCAATGGCTGTACACTGCCACTGTGGCCTGGGGCTCTGATTGGTTTGCTTTCCTGATTGACGTCTGGCTAAACGTTAGCCTGATTCTGCGCTCTCCTTTGGTTGGGTGAGAGCGGCTTCCTGTGCTGCAATTAAAATATACAATAAAGTATGAAATATCTGAGCAGCAAACAAAATATGCAGTGGTTTCTGAAAATAAACTCAACGCTATCAGATTTTTCATTCCACAGAAAAATGGTACATCACGGGTTGTTTACTTTGTTGTAAACCCATCACCTCAAAGAACAAAGAACAAAGAACAAAACAGCCCGGGAAACAGGCCCTTCGGCCCAACAAGCCCGTGCCGCCATTTTAACATTATGAGTCCCCCCTCCACCCATGACCCTTGTCTATGCTCATGGCATTCCACATTGAGGGAAGACTAATTTAGGGACAATTTGTTACACCAATCAGCCTAAGAGCACATCTTTGGGGTGTGGGAGGAAACCGGAGCACCCGGAGAAAACCCACGCAAGCATGGGGAGAATGCGCAAACTCCCACAGACACCGGCCCAAATCCATGTGTCTGCACAGCAGACAGTGATAGTCACTGAGCTGTCGTGTTGCCCAGCATCTGGTCCAGTTTAAGCGTACACTAACGACATGAAGTACTAGGCTATTCTCGAAACAACCAAGAGCAGACCTCGTATAACCCATTGCGTGTATGCCCCTTGTTGTCCCCTCTTTCTGTCTCTCCCTCTCTCTCAGGCTTTTTGTCCCACTCACATTGTTTAATGGATCTATTGCTCTATTCATTCCTCAGAAGCTGTCTTATCCCCCCTATAAAAATTGGAAAATAACACAAGGCCTGGCAGAATTAAACTGTAAACCCGTTTAATGTGGCTGTGATGTTTGGTGGTGATGTTGTTTAGCCCAAAGAAATATCCTTGTACTAGTCCAGAAAAAGCAGGACAATCAGAAAAAAGCTACTATCTTTATGAAGGGAGTATGAGATCTTTTTCTGTTTATCAATTGTATCTACAATAATGCTTGGAATATTCATTACCTGGATGCTAGGTTACCGTGGACTAATGGTTATAGCACTAGGATTAGCAATTGTAAGCGCTTGGAATCACAGAGTAGTATAGAACAAAAGGAGGATGTGTTGAAGTAGAAATTTTCCTGTTTCTTGACTGTGATAGAAGGACTCAACAAAATTCATTCCGACCAAATAACCAGTCTTTATTTACGTAAGACTGCATGCAGTATTGGCAAAAACTTGAGTTTGGAGAGCCGTCGTTACGACTTGCTAATTCCTTCTCAAGTCCGCGCTTATATAAAGAATCAGTTCAGTATTTATACAAAATCATTATCAGTTTGCGTGACCACAGCTTATTCAGGAATTCGATCAGTAGTAGCGTCATAAGCAATGTCATAAATCATGGTACAACCTGCTGACCACCTAGAACTCTTTGTCTTATCAGTCATATCTTGTCCTTTGATAGGACAGAAAAAGGTCGGTGACTCCTTCATCCCTGACCTTATCTTGTTGTACTCATACAACCCTAGGTTATGTGGAGTCAGCCTTATCAGGTCTTGACCTTCTCCGGTCTTATTCATGTCTTAGGTTATACGGAGTCAGTTTTCCTTATTTTGTACCAAATAGTTGACCGATTTTCCTATCATGCCATTACTTCATACAACCTCACAGATGTTCAGTCCATCAAGGCAGTATCAGCACTTCCAAACAGCAATCTGCGTAATTCCATCCTCCTGCACTTTCCCTGCATCACTAAAATGTTATTCTCCTCCGAGTATTCATCTAAGTCCCAAAATATTGCCCAGGGTATCAGGAAGGACTTGAAAAACGTCAGATGTGACCGATGTCTATTGCCCCAGTTCAAAGACAGAACCAGTGTCACATTCCCTACAACTTAAAAGAGGATGGCCAGAGGGGCAAGGAGTGAGAACAAGGCAGCAAGGAGAAAGTAAGAGGAAGGAGGGACAGGAAAGAGAAGAGGAAAAGAAAGAAGTGTAGGCCACGAAGGAAAAGGAGAGGAAGGGAGGTGAAGGGATGAAAATGGGAAGCAGGGATATGGATGGTGGCAGGAATTAGATTGTTGTTATTGCACCTTGGCCTTCATCTCCTTAATCAGAATGGGCAATGAAGTAGACAATCTCAGCTGTGGTAGCAGTGTGGGTGCACACAAGGAGCTGTACAGTCACACAGCTGTTACTGAGCAGAGCTGAGAAAGAGAATGGTAAAAGCACTACACCACTACGATCATGAGAATACAGCATGATGCCACAGTAGTTTACTGCCTCACAGCGCCAGGAACCTGGGTTCATTTCCAGACTGGGGTGACTGTGTGGAGTTTGCACATTCTACCTGTTACTGTGTGGGTTTCCTCCAGATGCTCCGATTTCCTCCCACACTCCAAAGATGAGCAGGTTAGGCTGATTGGCTATGATAAATTGACCCTAGTGTTAGGGGGATTAGCAGGGTAAGTGCATGGGGTTATGGTATTAGGGCCTGGATGGGATTGTGGTCGGTGTGGACTTGATGGGCCGAATGGCCTCCTTCTGCACTGTAGGTATTCCATGATTCTATGAGAGTGTGGTTCAAACATTACCTCCCCCACTCCTGCATCCTGCTCATTGGTCTCCCCTGCCCACGTCCGCCATGAGAAAAGCATAGAGGAAAAATGACTTGCGGCAGGTATCATAGATTTGAGAGGAACGGGTGATTTTGGACCAATGGTTCCTTAGGTTCTCCACTGCTTTTCCCTATCTGATGTCTGACATCTCTATTGACTAATTGGTCAAGATTGATTGTGATTCATGAAAGAATGATAATTTCTACAGCACCTTTCACAACTCCAGGAAATCCCAAAGTGATTCACATCCAATGAGCCACTTTCTGACTGTGGATGACAAATGGGTTCTGACCTTCTCCAGGAATGCAAATGTCTGCTTGACTAAGGTGACAGGAAGCTTGCCCCTTGGTCAGTGTACCATGGGCTCAAGTCTATTAGTGTAAAAGCGTAGGAAATGCTAAGCCAACATCTCCAATATGGCCGTATTGTACAATAGAAAGAAATCCCACAACACCAGCTTAAAGTCCAAACAGGTTTATTTGTAGCAAAAGCCACAAGCTTTCAGGACAGGGTGTCCCTTCGTCAACTCCCAGCCACCTGACGAAGGGACAGCCTGTCCTGAAAGCTTGTGGCTTTTGCTACAAATAAACCTGTTTGGACTTTAAGCTGGTGTTGTGGGATTTCTTTGTTTTATCCCAGTCCAACACTGGCACCTCCACATCATGTATTGTACAATGACAGAGGGTAAACTTGATGGAACTTTGTCTTCTGTTCTACAGTCAAACTGGTGCTACCCTTCCTAGTGACAGATCTTTGAGCACCGTTACAACTCAGGTAATCTTGTTCCCCACTTTCACCTCCCAGGAATGTTTCCCTGCTCTGAATCCCTAGAATGCCAGGACAAAGAAAGGGGACATCAAAATCTCTCCAGATTGTTGGGGAGCTGTTATTTTTCCCGGTGGGATTCACAGCGCTCAGATCCTCAGACAGGAGAAAGGCAGAATGGGCTGTACTGGGCCTAAGGTCACAGGAGCAGTATTGAGGCACCATCTCTGCAGCCTGTATTGCCATGACCCATGTATCTTCCCATATTTATGAAAAGATAAACCTTCTGGAGCTCTGGCACTATCTGCTTTGCTTTCTTCTTTCTTTCAAGAAATGTTGATATAAACATGGATGTTGTCCTGCCCTGTTGGGTGGCACGGTAGCACAGTAGTTAGCACTGCTGCTTCACAGCTTCAGGGACCTGGGTTCGATTCCCAGCTCGGGTCACTGTCTGTGTGAAGTTTGCACATTCCCCTCGTGTCTGCGTGGGTTTCCTCCAACAGTCCAAAGATGTGCAGGTTAGGTTGATTGGCCATGCTAAAAATTGCTCCTTAGTGTCCTGGGATGTGTAGATTAGAGGGATTTAGTGGGTAAATGTGTAGGGATATTGGGATAGGGCCTGGGTGGGATTGTGGTTGGTGTGGACTCGATGGGCCGAAGGGCCTGTTTCTGCAGTGTAGGGTTCTAAGGTTCTAATCTGTGTCCATTCACCCAGCTCTTGTGACTGAAACCAATGAGATTTTTGCTGTTACCCTCTCCTGAACGTTTTGTTCTCTTTCTCCAGTTTCAGACATCCAACACAACCTTCTCTTCCTCAAGGAGAAACTGGGGAAGATTTTCAAAATCAGATTTAATCTCTTTCTCTGAATGTGGGTCAATAATCCCTCTTTACAATATCACATTCCTCCTTCCGATCCTGGCCTTGCTTCAGTAAGGTTTGTAGTTCCCCTTCTGGGAGTGGAGGAAGAGAGGAAACATGCATCGTTCATAAGTAAATAGTGACAATGGGAAGGATTTTATCCTCAAATGGAATTTAAAAGTCCCCACTGTGTGGAAAATAGTCACTAAGCTGTGATTTTGCCTGGATTTGGCTTAGTCTAAGGAAGGGCAGTAGGCTGGCTCTCACATTTGGAGGGCCACTAAAGAAAGCAGCCAGTCTTACAGATGAGGTTTTTCTTGTTCTTTCATGGGATGTGGGCATCAGTGGCAAGGCCAGCATTTACTGCCCATCCCTAATTGCCCTTGAACTGAGTGGCTGGCGAGGTCATTTAAGAGTGAACCACATTGCTATGGGTCTGGAGTAGGTCAAACCTGGTAAGGACGGAGATTTCCTTCCCCAAAGGACCAGATGTGAACCAGATGGGTTTTTTACAACAATCGTTGGTGATTTCATGGTCACCATCACTGAAAATTCCAGATTTTATTAACCAAATTTAAATTCTACCAGCTGCTATAGTGGGATGTGAATCATTATCTCCAGAGGATTAGCCTCGGTGTCCGGGTTACCAGGTCTGTGACATTACCAAGACACAACATCCTCCCCAGGTAACCTGATGGAGAGGGTGTGCCATTTTGAAGGGCCCTCGCTCCAACTTTCTAAAACTTGGAACAGAAAGTGCCCTTTGCCAAGCAGCTGCACTGTCATTCATTGCCTGTGGGGACCTGGGGTCAACAAGAAAATCCCAGTCAACTTCCATTAATATGCCTTAATAGGAAGTGGGCTAAGTGACTACCTACTGCTTGAAGGAGGGTAGTCCTACTGACTCCCCCTCCCCTCCTGCCATATGCCACGTTCTGAGCAGTGGCCACATTGAGAGGAATGTGCTGCATAACTGGCAGGCGTGAAATTCTGTGCCCACCCACCTTTGCTCCCAACCCAGGCCAGTTGATTGAAATTACTGATCATAAGTGTTGTTGGATTGTTGTGAAAATCCAAATGATTCTCTAATTCCCTTCAGTAAAATAATCTGCCATCCCTATTTTGACTCTAGTCTCAAGCTATGTAATTAACACTTAATGCCCTCAGAGTAATGAAGATGGCATGGTTTCACTGTGGTTAGCACTACTGCCTCACAGTGCCAGGGACCCGGGTTCAATCCCAGCCTCGGTTCACTGTCTGTGTGGAGTTCGCACATTTTCCCCGTGTCTGTGTGGGTTTCCTCCGGGTGCTCCGGTTTCCTCCCATAATCCAAAGATGTGCGGGTTAGGTTGATTAGCTGTGCGAAACTGACCCTAGTGTCAGGGGGATTAGCTGGGTAAATGAGGGTTATGGGAATAGGCCCTGGGTGGGATTGTGGTCGGTACAGACTCGATAGGCCAAATGGCCTCCTTCTGTACTGTAGGGATTCTATGATGGGTAATAAATATTGAGATTCTAAGAACTAATAGTAGGAGGATTTTAAACCAGGGTAGGAACTGCCTTCCCACAGGACTGAATTGTAGGTTCATCATTCACCTGAAATGTTAACTCTGTTTCACTCTCCACAGATGCTGCCTGACATGAGTATTTTCAGCATTTTTTTCTTTGTATTTAATATTTTAACCTGCTGCTTTTAGCAGATGAGCGGGACATTCACTGTAAACCAGCTCAGTCCTGTTATAATTATACACATTGGGCCCAACGATGAACTGTTGGATTGTGGATCAGAGAGTGGGCTAATGGGGTAATTTGCTTGACATTTTTAATATATTCCCTGGTGGGCCAGGAGGCACAGGAGGGCTGAGGGTATTTCCCAGTCACCTCATCCTTCAGGCTGTCCCATCCTCTTGCGAGATCCTCTATAGAAAGTGAAGTTTTTGAAATGAGATGGAAGAGAGTCTGCAAGGCTCTGCTTCTCTCCTTGACTCTCTCGAATAAAAACCCTTTGAGGTGAAAAGCAAAGCTGGAGATGACGACTATCGTTTTGTTGGCATCTTCTCCAAGCTAATTATAGAGTGGATTTTGTAGTGTTTTTGGAGAGTTCTTTTCAGGCTACCTTGTGGACCTGAAATAACTCGCATGAGAGGCCTTGAGATTAAGTAAAAATCAGATTAAAAAATACTCAGACTTCACATATGCTATTCCTGCAGGGGAAAATAAATTGAAACAAGTTGGTCAGTAAAATGGATTAGCCGTGTACCCCTTCTCTGGAATTTGCGTTCCAACTCACCTCAGTGGTTCAGATGGAACTTTTCCTTCTCTCACTCTGCTACTCTGTAAAGGTGCAATGCAGAATGGGTTTGGAAAGTCTCAACGCGATATGCAGTTGGTCTCAATACTAAACTGCCATCATGGCAGTGAGACCTTGAAAATAGTAGGCGGAGGAAGTGGAACTATACACTGGTGCAGTAGGAGGTGCTCTTCTGAGGTTTAGCATTAAGGTAACATAGTTGGGGCAGAGCAGAGGGACATTTAACTCTATATCTGACTCATGCAATTTCACGGGTGTCTTGGAAGCCCATGCTGTTGTCAGTGGGTGACAAATGTGTTCCATTCTGACGTTTGTCAGAAACACAAGTATCAGCTTGGCCAAATGATTCTGTCCATTGGTCAGAATATCAGCCACTAGGCTGATAATTCAATGTAACTCTTGGGAGGAGTGGGGGGGGTGCCGTGTGGTGGTGGGCTGGGGAGAGGAGGGGTCGGGGAGGGTTGGGAGGCATGGAGGGCAATGGGGCAAGAGTTGCGGGGGAGAGGCTTGTCATCTTTCGGATCAGACATTAACTGAAGCTCAGTCTGCCTTGTTCAAGAAGCTGTAAAACATCCAGAACGCTATGAACAGAATGTGCAATCTTCCGGCAACTGTTCGCGTCAGATAGAGAACAGCTTTGGTGTCTCCTCTCACTTGCTGATTGTGGGATATGGCAATGTGCAATTTAGATGTCCACGTTACAACAGTGACTGAAAAATAATTCAGTAGCTGCTCTGGGATGGCCACAGGATATAAAATTCATAATATGAACATAAGTCCCTTTGCAAAATGAACAAAAAATTGAAGCCACAGAACATCTCTCTTCCTCCAGCTGGTTTTGTTGAGAGGCTTACAGGTGGCTAATGCAGCGTCAGCACAAGGAAGCTGTAAAAAGCATCCTATTCCATTCTGGGTGCAACTGGTTTACAGATGTGGGCAGGACATTCTACTCCTATCGCCCGCCCCCCTCCCCCCCCCACCCGCCCCCCTCCCTCCCCCCCCCCCCTCCCCCCCCCCCCCCCCCACCCCCCCACCCTTCCAGGTCAGAGTTGAAGATAATGGAAGTCAGGATATTGGCTCAATGGAGATCAAGGATCAGAGTGTAAAAATGCAGTCAGTTATTGACCATTAAAAGGTCAGCACGCTGATAAAGGTCAGCTTGGTCAGGTTCACTCTGGAATTAAGGGTTATGGTGAGCGCGTGGGTAGGTGGAACTGAGTCCACGAAAAGATCAGCCATGATCTTACTGAATGGCGGAGCAGGCTCGAGGGGCCAGATGGCCTATTCCTACTCCTAGTTCTTATGTACAGGGGGCAATTTCAATCTAACACACTCATTGTGAAACTGTCGGGATAGAGTAAAACTGGGTTTTACATCCTGCCTGATTTGAAATCAACATACACAAGATGTAAAACCATCATTCCACTTTTACCAGTGGACTTTCCAACCCCAGAGTCAGATTTTTAAAAATTATTTGCGTTAGGGGTGTGGGCATCGCTGGCTAGACCAGCATTTATTAACCATCCCTTATTGCCGTTGAGAAAGTGATGGTGAGCTGCCTTCTCAAACAGTTCCATTCCACATGGTTAAAATTACCGGCATGGTTCAGCTCCTGGAACTGTTTCAGCTCTTAAAAGGGCTCCTTCCACAGTAACATCCGTGCATCCCACTATTTAAATCCTACATCAATGCCTGTTTCTCTATCCCTAATGAACAGACAAAAGCAGACGTGATATCAGTGCTTCAAACACTGCCCAGGAATGAATGGACTCTAAGAGAGGACACAAATCTGAATATCCACTGTGAGTAGTTCATCATACATGTTCTTGTGCAAAGTTAAACTCTCGATCTAGTGGCAAAAAAGGGCCTTATTCTTGCTGTGGTTTTATTTCTCCCCTCCTAATGGGAGGTACAGTAGCACAGTGGGTTGGCACTGCTGCCTCACAGCACCAAGGACCTGAGTTCAATTCCTGGCTTGGGTCGCTGTCTGTGTGGAGTTTGCACATTCTCCCCATGACTGCACGGGTTTCCTCCGGGTGCTCCTTTTTCCATCCACAGTGCGAAAGATGTGCTGGTTAGGCATTTGCTAAATTCTCCCTCAGTGTACCCGAACGGGCACCACAGTGTGGCGACGAGGGGATTTTCACAGTAATTTCATTGCAGTGTTAACTGACCGATAAATGAACATGCTGTTAGATTTTCACCTTCCCTGCGTGGGTGTTAAGCAGAAACCAGGCTGAAAATCTAACAAGATGGCTTGCCGCTACGAGACAACGCCCAATTTTGCTTGCATTGAAGTGAATGGATGAAACCTCTACGTGCTGGGCAATCAAAAGCTTAACACCCCTGTAATACAGACAAGCAGTCAGGATGTACTATGTCAGACCCTTCACCGGTGCCAGTAAAGTCAGTGCTGTTACATCAAAAAGTGATATTTTAAGAACTTATTATTTCTTTCAGTCAATAAATAGGTGACATTAAAAATGAAAGGTTTTTCTCCCACAAGGTTATGAATAGACAAAAGCAGAAATGATGTCAATGCTTCAAACACTGGCTATAAATGAACAGAGCTGAATGGACCCCAGAGTACAGAGGCCCAACTGTCCTGAGTATGTCATAGTCACCAAATTAGCATTGCACCAGGACATCACTGTGCCCTTTACAACCAATTAAATAATTTCTGAATTACACTCATTGCTATAGGAAGCGTGACAGCCAATTAGTGTGCAGCAAGATCCCACAGATAGCCAATATTTGTATCATCGATAGTCACAGATGAGCTGCCTGAAGATTAGAGGGTGGCAAATGGTGTGCCTCTGTTTAAAAAGGGTTGCAGGGAAAAGCCCGAGAACTACAGGCCAGTGAGCCTCACATCTGTGGTGGGTAAATTGTTGGAAGGTATTTTGAGAGACAGGATCTACAGGCATTTAGAGACACAAGCATTGATTAGAGACAGTCATCATAGCTTTGTGAATGGAAAATCATGTCTCACAAATTTGATTGAGTTTTTTGAAGGGGTAACCAAGAAGGTAGATGACGGCAGTGGAGTTGATGTTGTCTGCATGGATTTTAGCAAAGCCTTTGACAAGGTACTGCATGGTAGGTTATTGCATAAAGTTAAATCTCATGGGATCCAGGGTGAGGTATCTAAATGGATACAAAATTGACTTGTTGAAAGAAGCCAGAGGGTGGTTGTGGAGGATTGTTTTTCAAACTGGAGGCCTGTGACTAGCAGTGAGCCTCATGGGTCAGTGCTGGGCCCACTGTTATTTGTCATTTATATTAATGATTTGAATGAGAATATAGGAGGTTAGTAAGTCTGCAGATGACACCAAGATTGGTGGCATAATTGACAGTGAAGAAAGTTATCTCAGATTGCAACAGGCTCTTGATCAATTGGGCCAGTGGGCTGATGAATGGCAGATGGAGTTTAATTTAGATAAATGCGAGGTGATACATTTTGGTAGATTGAACCAGGGCAGGACTTACTCAGTTAATGGTAGGGCATTGGAGAGAGTTACAGAACAAAGAGATCTAGGGGTACATGTTCATAGCTCCTTGAAAGTAGAGTCAAAAGTGGACAGAGTGGTGAAGAAGGCATTCAGCATGCTTACTTTCATTGGTCAGAACATTGAATACAGGAGTTGTTGAAGTTGTTGAAGTTGTACAAGACATTGGTAAGGCCACACTTGGAACACTGTGCGCAGTTCTGGTTATCATATTATAGAAAGGATTATATTAAACTCGAAAGAGTTCAGAAAAGATTTACTAGAATGCTACCGGGACTTGATGGTTTGAATCATAAGGAGAGGCTGGATAGTCTGGGACTTTTTTCTCTTTGTTCTGTAACTCTCTCCAGTGCCCTACCATTAACTGAGTAAGTCCTGCCTGTTTCAATCTACCAAAATGAATCACCTCACATTTATCTAAATTACCTCCATCTGCCATTCATCAGGCCATTGGCCCAATTGATCAGGATCCTGTTGCAATCCGAGATAACTTTCTTCACTATCCACTATGCCACCAATCTTAGTGTCATCTGCAAACTTACTAATCATGCCTCCTATATTCTCATCCAAATTATTAATATAAATGACTGGTAACAGTTGACACAGTACCGATCCCTGAGGCACACCGCTGGTCACAGACCTCCAGTTTAAAAAACAACCCTGTACAACCACCCTCTGGCTTCTGTCAAGAAGCCAATTTTGTATCCATTTAGCTACCTCACCCTGGATCCCGTGAAATTTAACCTTACGCAATAATCTTGCTGCACACAAATTGGCTGATGGGTGATCTTATAGAGGTCTACAAAATAATGAGGGGCATAGATCAACTAAATAGTCAATATCTTTTCTTGAAGGTAGGGGAGTCTAAAACTAGAGGGCATAGGTTTAAGATGAGAGGGGAGAGATACAAAAGTGTCCAGAGAGGCAGTTTTTTCACACAGAGGGTGGTGAGTGTCTGGAACAAGCTGCCAGAGGTAGTAGTAGAGATGGGTACAATTTTGTCTTTTAAAAAGCATTAGACAGTTACATGGGTAAGGTAGGTACAGAGGGATATGGGCCAAATGTGGGCAATTGGGACTAGCTTCAGGTTTAAAAAAAAGGGCAACATAGACAAGTTGGGCCAAAGGGTCTGTTTCTGAGGTGTAAACCTCTATGATTGGGCGAAGGACACTCAACTGCAGGGAAATGAGGATGGGCGTGGGGTGGGGAGGGGGGGAAGTTGCTGGTGGGATAGGGAGTGTTGTGTGGTTATGTAAGGCCAAGGAGGAGACGGGTGAGGAGGGTAGGTGTGCCACACTTCAAAGCATCACACTTCAGGGCTAGTTTGCCATGAATAAATATGTCACACTTGTTTCTGACGAACATTTTGCCTATAGTATACCTAACCATAATATCCAAACAGCGGATCAAGTTAACAGCTCACTACTACCTTCTCAAGGGCACAGTGATTAGCACTGATGTCTCACACTAATAGGGACCTGGATTTGATTCCAGTCTTGGGTGACTGTCTGTGTGGAGTTTGCACGTTCTCCCCGTATCTGCGTGGGTTACCTCCAGGTGCTCTGGTTTCCTTCCACACTCCAAAGATTGGTGGGCAACAATGCCAAGTTGCCCTTTGGTGTCAAGATATGTAAATTAGGGGCATTAGCAGATAAATGCTTGGAGTTATGGGGATAGGACAGGGTGTTATGAAGCAGAGCTTAATCTCCTTTACCTCACTTCATAATCTGGTTAAAGTGTTTGGGAAGGCGTTAACTATTCTACGTTAACATTTAGAGGTTCATTAATATAAGGACCTGACACTGGGTTTAACAATTAACAAGTTATTTTGTTCAACCAACCAGACACTTTAACTAAACCGGTAATATTTTAATTAAAGGATGGTTGGACTGAAATGCTGTTCAAATAAAGACAAGGACCATTCAGTACTAAAACAGTAATAACAGAATCTTAGTCACTCTCAAAAGCAACCAGGTCTGACGGCTTGGAAAAGACTCGGAGCTCTTCTGTACTTGTAAGCTGTCTGATTTGGTACTTAAGTTCTCTTAAGACATATCTGAAGCTGGTAGAGTTAAGAACTAACTGTTTCTGTTCGTCTAACTGTCCTTAATTGCCTTTAACTGCTTCAGTGGAGCTGACCCTGGCTCTGGCTCTATGAATGTTCCTCTGAGATGGCTGTTGCTCTGGCCTTTATACTTGTGATGACACCGCAATCTTCTTACACCATGCTAGGTCTAATGTTGTCAACAATAGCAAATTCAAATTTCATAGGCTCTTAATAACTGATTGTCTTTTTAAACTGATAGTCTATAAAAATGCAAAAGCCTGTTACCGAGGCAACTCTGATGCTTGGACCTCAAAACAAATGTTGCAACTTAGAGTCTGTGTGTACTCTGCATCCAACCACTGAACTCAAAACCAGCTTTTAAACACACTATTTTCTTTCTCTCGAGCATTTTTACAATTCTTTACAAGCATTTTTTTACATCTTTACAAACTCAACTTGGTAACAGGGGAGTGGGCCTGGAAAGATGTCCTGACTGAGAGTTGGTGCAGATTCAATGGCCTCCTTCTGCTTTGTAGGGATTCTATGTTAAATGAAGGATAGGCAATAAATGCTGACCTAGCCAGCAAAGTCCACACACCGTAACTGAATAACAAAAACAAGTCATGCTGAATGGCATAGTGAACCTGCCTATAACCAACAAACCAGAAATCAGCATTCAGCAAACAGCTATCAAGGTTGTCACCTGCTCAGAGAGGGGAACCAGTGAAGTCACAGTTTCAGATGAGCTGAAGGTTATGGAAGGTGAAAGAATGGAAACTTATTGGAGGAGCACTGGAATCATTGAGTGACAAAGAGTGAGGTTTCAGCAACAGACAAACTAGCTAGGGCATTGAGGGTGGTAAACAGATAATAATTATACAATTTAGGGCAAAATTATGAGAGTTATTCAGTTGCTTCCTTCGACAATATCTATTTGGAGAAGATTGACTACTATCTCTGACACTTGGGATTTTAATTCTTAGGATTAAAGGGATCAGGGATATATGGGGAAGGGGGGGATTGAGATATTAAATTTGATGATCAAAATGAATGGCAGAGAAGGTTTGAAGGGCCGAATGGCCTATCCCTGCTTCTAGTTTCTATGAATACATTAAGATCTTTCCTGTCTGAAGGGTCTCAACCAGGTAACAAACTACAAATCCCAGAATTCACTAGGGCAAGTACCCAGAATGCATTTAAAGCTTCATTTCATTTCAGAAGGACAAAATAACCACAGTTTCAGAGTGAGTGGGCACAACTGGATTTATCTACACTAGGATGAACAGGAAGATAATGTATCCATATCACATGCCAGGCATTAGTTCGTTAAGCTCATACACCCACCCCGCTCCCCCTTCCCAATCAGCAATGGAAAGTCTTGGCAGTATGCAAAACAAAGACATAGCTTGAATCACCTGAGACATTTCTATACAAACAAATGTGAGCACTTTGAACTTGACTTGATATGCCTTTAGCATGAAAAGTTATGTAAATAGCCACATGCATGGAATTGTATGTACAATGTATGAAGTAAAAGTAAAGTTTATCTATTAGTACCAAGTAGGCCTACATTAACACTGCAATGTAGTTACTGTGAAAATCCCCTGGTCGCCACACTCCGGTGAACATAATGTAAACATATCTATACATTATAAAAAGTTAGCCTTGTCATATGTCTCAAGACTCAAAATCAACAACATCAATCTCAAACCCAGAGACAGCAATCTCCCTTTCCTCTACTCTGTTCCATTCTCTTCGTTCCTCGACTTTTTCTCTCTCCTCTCTTTCATTCTCCCCGCTTCTGCCCCATTTCTCTTTCATTCTCATTCCTCTGTTTCTTTCATTCTCTCTCTCCCCATCCAATCTTTATTTTTCCTCTCTCTCTTCTCTGTCCTTCCTTCATTCTCCCTCTTGCTCCCATCTCCCTCTTGCTCCCATTTCTCTTTCATTGTCTCCCTTTCTTTCTCTCTCTCTTTCTCCCATTTCTCTTTCATTCTCCCTCTCTCTCCTGTTCCTTTTCATTCTTTCTCTCCTGTTATTCCTTAATTCCCCCCCTCTCTCTGTCCCTCTTTCAATTTAACGCTCTCCCCTGTTCCTCCTTCATTCTCCCTCTCTCCCCGCTGTTTCTTTTCATTCTCCCTTTCCGTCCTATTCCTCTTTCATTCTCTCCCCCTCCTGTCTCTTTCATTCTCTCTGCCTCTTCTTTCTCCCCATTTCTCTTCCATTCTCCCTCTCTCTCTCTCTCCTGCTCCTTTTCATTCTCCCTCTCAGAGGGACAGGACAGGACATTCACTTTTTCTCTCTCCCCTATGCCTTTTCATTCTCTCTCTCTCTCTCTCTCTCCTATCCCTCTTTAATTCTCCCTCTCTGTACTGTCCCTCTTTCATTCTCTCTCTCTCCTGTCCCTCTTCCATTCTCTCTCTCTCTCCTGTTCTTCTTTCATTCTCTCTCTCTCTCCTGTTCTTCTTTCATTCTCCCTCTTCTATCTCCCCATTTCTTTTCCATTCTCCCTTTCTCTCTCCCCTGTTCCTCTGTCCCTGTTAAATTTCAGTCTCTCAGGTGGGATTGCAACTTTCAAAGTTGCTGTCTATTAAGTTTTCATTTTACATAACTTTGAAATGTAACATTCTTAAGACATGCATTTCCCTCTTTACTATATTAATATTTACTACATCCCTTGGCCTCAGTTCACTGAATGAATACTGGCCTGTGTGGAGCGTAACACTAACATGGATTGGTTGGGGGGGCGGGAGGGTGCGGTACTGAATGGTTGAATAACCTACACGGTTCACAAATTCAGCAGCCTCACACCTTTCAATGATTTTTGCTTTCAAAAACTGCATGGATTAGAACTCCATGTCCAGCAGATGGTGCTCATTTGGTAAAAGCTCTAGCCAACCTTGCTGATTACTGGATACAGAGGGACAATACTGAGCACAGCCCAATCACTCACTGACACTGGCCTCTCCCTTCCCACAATCTGACAGGCTGCCTCCGCAGTGTACGCCTGGCTCACAGCTGACCACACCTCATCCAGAAGTATCTTGCCTCAGAAATGAATGATTGAAGTTTGAGATTTACCCGAGTGGGGAATGGGAAAAGAGAGACAACTTTGATGTGTTGTTTTGTCATCGATCCTGCTTCAGAAATTATCGAGCATAAGGGACACCTACAGTAATCTCACAATGCAATTGAAGATTCCTCGGAACTCTGCAGAAGCAAGTTTGCAGGAGAAACTCATTGAAGAACACATTCATCGAATCCCTACAGTGCAGAGGTTTGGCCGATCGCGTCTGGGCAATCCCACCCTGGCCCTATCCCCATAACTCCACATATTTATCCTGCTAATCCTCCCTTACGCTAAGGGACTATTTATCTTGGCCAATCAACCCAAATGCCCACATCTTTGAACTATGGGAGAAAACCAGAGTACCCGGAGGAAACCCACGCAGATAGGGGCCAGAATTAAATCAGGCCCTGGCACTGTGAGGCAGCGGTGCTCACAAATATGGCACTGTGCCACCCTGTCCCGTACCTATCACATAATGTCAACCACTTATAGAAGAAATGTCTGCCATAAACTCCTGCCTGTAATTTCTTGGCAAAGGAGATTACAGGCAAAAGGAAACTGAAATCACGGCAAATAAGGACAAGAAAACTCTCTCAAAAAAACATGTCTCTCTGATCCCCTCAGGTCAACTAAACCAGTCCAGGAGATTTGTTGCTGTATTCTTGCATTGATTTGCATTTTAGATGGCTGAAGAGACTATGAAAGCCAGTCGTCAGCGCTGACGTCTGATGGGAAGGTAAAGGCTTTGCCACAACACCAGGTTTTAACTTGTTCTGACTGAGG
Organism: Carcharhinus amblyrhynchos; assembly: GCF_965287045.1. Lineage (NCBI taxonomy): Eukaryota > Metazoa > Chordata > Chondrichthyes > Carcharhiniformes > Carcharhinidae > Carcharhinus > Carcharhinus amblyrhynchos. The sequence goes on along the minus strand of NC_137340.1, from coordinate 5,919,295 downwards.
CTCACTCCCTACAATTATGATGTCACCAGAACCTTTCAAACCTGCTCCAGTTTGAAGTGAGTTCTCCTCAGGAATTCCTCGATTTCAACAAAAATGACAACGCCACCTCCCAACGTCGACAATTTCTCCGGGTCTAAAAACGATGACACGACTCTGTGAAAATTCTCTTTCCGCACCCCATCTCTCCTTTTTTTTGACGGGACTGTTATCCTAATTTCAAGGGAGCAGGGTTGCATCCCCAATGAAACGACTGCCGGGATCCTGAATGGATCGTAGCCCTACTGGTAATTGGCAAACCTTGACGCTGAAAGAAATTAGCAAATCAAAGTCAGGGAGAGAGGTGCAGAAATTCACTGAGCGTGAAAATGGAAGTAGTCAAGGAATAAGAAGTGAAGAGCAGCGAGAGGAGAAGTTTAAAGGAAAACTGAGTGAAAATAATATAAACGGGGCAGAGTGTTTGAGGGCATTTCTGAGCCGTACACAGAGTTGCCAACTGTGTTTTTTTTATTATTAGTATCACAAGTCATTAACAGTGCAATGAAGTTACTGTGAAAATCTCCTAGTCACCACACTCCAGCACCTGTTCGGGTACACCGAGGGAAAATTTAGCATGGCCAATGCATCTAACCAGCACGTCTTTCAGAACGTGGGAGGAAACCAGAGCACCCGGAGGAAATCCACGCAGAAACAGGGAGAGTGTGCAGACTCCATACCGACAGTGACCCAAGCCAGGAATTGAACCTGGGTCCCCGGTGCTGTGAGGCAGCGGTGCTAACCACTGTGCCGCCTTGCTGCAAATGTATAAATAAAAACAGAAAAGGTTGAAAAGACTCAGCAGGTCCAGCAATATCAGTGGAGAGAAAAACAGAGTTAACGTTTCGAGTCATTATGATTCTTTAAAGAAAATGCTGGAAGATTCGGCAGGCCTTTCCAGCGTCCGCAGTATTTGCTTTTATTTTAGTGATTAGGTGTATTCCTGGAGGTTTCAGCACACAACTTGCCCCCAATTCCAGCCATTAGTAGGCCAAGGCACCCATCGCTGTGATGCACTGCCTTCCTTTACCAGCTGGAAAGCAAAAAGCGTCATTAGTTGATACTCGACTGTCATCCAGTCTTTTTCCCCCTCCCCATTTTCATATTTTTATATCCAATCAAGAAAAAATGTTCCAAGAAAATGATAAAACATTTTTTTTAATGTGCTGATGGTTTTTCTCCAGGGTTGCACACAGCAGTGTCCTGAAGATCATGTTTTAGTTCCTGGAGACTCCAGGCCAATCCTGGAGGGTTGGTAACCCTAGTGCCAACTAGGTTCTTGCCCCTGTTCTTGTTGAGTGGCAGCAGTCATTAGAGCAGGTGTAACACTGCAATTGGTCCCTGGGGAAAATAAGAGGAATTAGCCTGGATAATGATTATCCCGTGGATCATTTTCAGAAAATAAAACTGCAGGACACAGGATGCTATCAGCCTGAGATAATAGCAAGCAGTAATTGAGGCAGGCAGGGACAAGTGACTTTGAATCTATGATGAAAGTTGCTAATTCTTCCAGGAATTTCCTGGGATCTTCAGGAATTCAACAATATTCTCCGGACAAGGCTGCAAGTAACTCAGGAGAAAATGCAAAGAGTTCTTAACAAAAATTGTGGACCTTTTTTTCATTTTTCTTAAACATTTTTGCTTATTGTTCTAAAGATATTGGAGATCTGGATAAATGGCAGTTGGACGAGGCAGTGCGCCTGGAGGCAGGATGTCATGTGATCAAACATCCAGGCATATATCCAAGCAGACTTGCTGACATTACATAAGGTTACTAAAGCTCTCTAGTGCTGGGCTGATGTCTGGGTCTATTGAAGACGCTTACACAGACCGATTCCAGTCATCATCCAGTATTTCCACTGTCATTCTATCATCTGCCCACCAGGATGCTAGAAGGCCAACTAGCCAGACTTTGGCCAGTTTTCCCCACCCCAATCCTAGTTTTTCCCAAAGTCCAGTGTAAACCAAGTGGGAAATTCTGAGCTTGGGCAAAGAGTGACGTTCAGAAGGCACCTGGCAACTATAAAAAAGGAAGACTTGCATTTATATAGGATCTTTCACCACCTCAGGCTGTCTCAACGCACGATATAGTAAGTGTAGTCAGTGTTGTAATATACGAAACATTGCAGCCAATTTGCTTGCATCAGCTCCCAAAAACAATATAATAATGTTTAAGTGGTAATCATTAAGGGATGAACATTGGCCAGGTTTTAATCCTCTGCTTTACTTCAAATTAGCGCCTTGGGCTCCTTTGTGCCCAGCTGAGAGAGTGAACTGGATCTCAGTTCAGTATCTCATCTGAAAGACAGATCCCAAAGACTGTGGCCAGAACCTTACCAACATTGACACCAGCGGGATTTTCCCAAACCACCACACTGAACCGAGATTTGGCTGGCTATCAAATTCTCCGACTTTGCTGCAGTGGGAGCGTGGTGTGAACGGCCGGTAAGATGGCTCCCTGTGGAGGCGGACTCCAGTTTAGTTACTGCCTCTCAGCAAGCAGAGGATCCACGGGGAAAATTGGAAGACAGGTAAAGTGGAGAGCTGGAAATGATGGAGGAGAGAAATAAGCCAAATTTAGAAATGAACAGCAGCAGTGGGAATGAGAGAAGAATAACAGGGAGTCACCATGGCGGTACATCACGGTGGAGGTAGATTTTGTGAGGTGAAAAGGACCTCGCTTGATGAGAGGGTAAGTCAAAACACCAGGGCTCTCCAATTTCCAGGCATTAAAGTGAATAAGCAAAAGGAAGGCCATGAATGGGGAGGATTGATCTTGACACAACATTGTCTGATCTTCCAGCCCACCAAGCGAAGAACTGCCTGGCTGAAAAACCAAATCTACTCCCAAAAATTATAAAATTATTGGTGTAAAATAGATCTTAGTGAAAACAATGAAGTCTAGGTTTCTGAGTGGGCATTTGGTCCATTTATATAGAAAGAGCATCCAACCTTTTTTGTCTCTCAGAGGATGATTGGAATTTCTTTCCTGAAAATAGTGGCAGTAGAAGCAGAGTCTTTCATATTTTTAAGGCAAAGCTGGGTAGATTCTTGATTAACAAGGAGGTGAAAGGTTATTGGGGTAGCAGGAAAGTGGAGGACAGATTACAATCAGGTCAGCCATGATTTTACTGAATAACAGAGCAGGCTCAAGGGGCCAAGTGGCCAACTCCTGCTTGTATGTAACCACTTCATAGTCCTCTTCCCCTACTTGTATCTCTAGGCTCAGATCTCAGAAGAATGCCAACAGCAGCATTATATATTTCTCAGCTCATCCATGCCTGCCGCAGGATGACTAATCTCTAATGTCTACCATGGTGGGATTTGAGCCAAGGACCCCAGAGCATTGCTCTAGGTTTGTGGTTAACAGTTCAGTGACCTAGATCACTAAGGGGCCTTAGGAGGAAGCCTGAGCCTACTGCACCTGGTATTCCCAGGCTGTCTCCCATCCAAAAACTAACTAGGCCTGAATCTGCACAGCTTCCATGACCACACCAGATGGGGACAACACTGCTGCCTCAAAGTGCCAGGGATTTGGGTTCAATTCCCAGCTTGGGTCACAGCCTGTGTGGAGTCTGCACATTCTCCCCGTGTCTGCATGGGATTCGTCTGAGTGCTCTGGTTTCCTCCTACAGTCTAATGATGTCTGGGTCAGGTGGATTGGCCATGCTAAATTGTCACTTAAGTGTCAGGCAGACTAGCAGGGTAAATACATGGGGTGACAGGGAAAGGGCCTGGGTGGGATTATGGTTGGTGCAGATTTGATGGGCTGAATGAACATAAGAACATAAGAAATAGGAGCAGGAGTAGGCCATCTAGCCCTTCGATCCTGCCCCGCCATTCAATAAGATCATGGCTGATCTGAAGTGGCTCAGTTCCACTTTCCCGCTTTCTCCCCATAACCCTTAATCCCCTTGCCTACCAAAAACCTATCACCCGTGTCTTAAATAAATTTAGCGAGGTAGCCTCCACCACTTCAACAGGCAGAGAATTCCAGAGATTCACCACCCTTTGAGTGAAGAAGTTCCTCCTCAACTCCATTCTAAACTGCTCCCCCCCTTATCTTGAGGCTGTGTCCTCTAGTCCTGCTGTCCTTTCTGAGCGGGAAGAATCTCTCTACCTCTACCCTATCCATCCCCTTCATCACCTTATACGTCTCTATAAGATGCCCCCTCATCCTTCTAAACTCCAACGAGTACAGACCCAGTCTGTTCAGCCTCTCTTCATAGTCCAACCCACTCATCTCCGGTATCAGCCTAGTGAACCTCCTCTGCACTCCCTCCAAGGCCAAAATATCCTTGCGCAAGTGCGGCGACCAAAACTGCACACAGTACTCCAGCTGCGGCCTCACCTGTGCCCTGTACAGTTGCAGCAAAACCTCCCTGCTTTTATATTCTATCCCCCTCGCTATAAAGGCCAGCATCCCATTCGCCTTCCTGATCACCTGGTGAACCTGCAGACTGGGTTTTTGCGACTCATGCACAAGGACCCCCAGGTCCCTTTGCACCATAGCATGCTGCAGCTTTTCGTCCTTTAAATAGTAATCCATCCTACTATTATTCCTGCCAAAGTGGATAACCTCACACTTGCTAACATTGTACTCCATCTGCCAGGTCCTCGCCCACTCGCTCAGCCTATCTAGATCCCTCTGCAGACTTTCCACACCCTCCGCACAATTTGCTTTTCCACTTATCTTCATGTCATCAGCAAATTTCGACACCTTACACTCAGCCCCCTCCTCCAGATCATCTATATAAATGGTAAATAGCTGAGGCCCCAGCACCGATCCCTGCGGCACTCCACTAGTCACCAACCGCCAATCAGAATAGCACCCATTGATACCAACTCTCTGCCTCCTATTAGACAACCAATCCTCTATCCACGCTAACACCTTACCCCCAACTCCATGCCCCCTAACCTTCTGAAGCAACCTTTTGTGCGGCACCTTATCAAAAGCCTTCTGAAAATTGAGAGACACCACACCCACCAGTTCCCCTCTGTCTACCGCACTAGTCACTTCCTCATAGAATTCCAATAAATGTGTCAAACACGATTTCCCCTTAACGAATCCGTGCTGCGTCTGCTCTATCAAACGATTCTTCTCTAGGTGCTTCGCTATTTCTTCTTTGATGACGGATTCAAGCATTTTTCCAACACCAGACGTTAAACTAACCAGCCTATAATTCCCTGCCTTTTGCCTGCTACCTTTTTTAAACAGCGGCGTAACGTTGGCCGTTTTCCAATCTTCCGGCACTTCCCCGGGATCCAGCGAGGTTTGGTAAATAAATGGCCTCTTTCTGCACTGTAGGGAATCAATGATTGTATGAATGAATGTTTTCATACTAGTATGACTGTCATGTTGAGGCTAGTTAAGGCCTTTTGGAAATGCCGTCATTGTTATAATGTAGGAAAGACAGTGAGCAGTCCCCAAGAGGGCTCTGGGATTATGAACAGGGGAACGAACTTTTAGCCTGCAGTCAAATGCTTTACCACTGGGAATCCACTCATTGCAGAGTCAAAAGACAGGTGTTGCTGCAAGACTTAAAGTGTTGCAGCAACCTACACAGGCCATCCGTATGGCTGTAGCTTTTCAAGGCACTCGACCTTTTTGGTGCCTCACATTATCTGGGAGAGGTTCAGGAATTACAAAATAGGCTTCATCCTACTGTCCCACCCCATCACATCCCAGTACTCACATGAAACTATAAATTTCACTGCAGGAAGTGAGGCTCTATGTTGCCAGTTCCAGAACCAGTTCCACAGAACTCTGAGGTAAGCTATAACAATAACCTGCATTTGTATAGCATACGTACTATGGCAAAATGTCCCAAGGTACTTCACAGGAGTGATCATCTGTTAAAATTGATGTGAGGCCACAAAGATATTTTAGGACATTTGACCAAAAACTTGTAAAAGGAAAAAACTTTTAAAAAATGACATAAAAAGGTGAGGGGTAGAGATGTTTAGTGAGGGGTTTGAGAACTTCATAGAATCCCTACAGTGCTGAAAGAGGCCATTTGGCCCATCAAGGCCCTATTCCTGTAGCCCCACATATTTACCCAGCTAGTCTGCCTAACACTAGGGTTAATTTAACATGGCCAATCAACCTAACCTGCACATCTTTGGACTGTGGGAGGAAACCAGAGCACCCGGAGGAAACCCACGCAGACACAGGAAGAACATGCAAACTCCACACAGGCAGTGACCCAAGCCAGGAATTGAACCTGGGTCCCTGGCATTATGAGGTAGCAGTGCTAACCACTGTGCCACCGTGTTGCCCCAATCTGACGTGATCTCAGAAGGTAAGCAGACTCAGGCCTGGTTATTCTTGGATGGCAGACTGCCTGGGAATACCAGGTGCAGTAGGCTCAGGCTTCCTCCTATGGCCTAGTGATCTAAGTCACTGAACAGTTAACCACAAACCTACAGCAACGCTTTGGAGTCCTTGGCTCGATTCCCAACATGGTAGATGTTAGAGCTTAGCCAGCTGAACACATGTCCATCACTGGTTTTTATATTCCCACAATGGGATATGGGTATCAAAGGGAAGATCCACATTTGTTGACCTTCTGATTTATCTAGAATTCTGAGTGGGCTTGCTCGGCCATTTCAGAGGGAGTTAAGAGTCACCCATGTTGCTGCGGGTCTGGAGCCACGTTTATCCCAGACCAGGTAAGGATGGCAATTTCCTTCTCTAAAGGACATGAATGAACTAGATGGGTTTTTCCAACTATCAATGATAGTTTCATAGTCACTGCATTACTGAGAGAGAACATCTTTCAATTCCAGACTTTAATTCGTTGAACTCAAATTCTACCAGCTGCCATGTGACCCCATGTTCCCAACGCGTTAGTCTGGACCTCTGGATCACCAGCCCAATGATATTACCACTACACCATCATCTCCACATAAGAAGCCATGGTTTCAGAAGAGGCCAGCTCGGAGGCTCACAAAGATCTTGGATGACTAGAGACTAGCAGAGATTGGTAGAGGGATTGAGTTTCAGAGCCATGAGATCATGTTGCAGCTGTACAAAACTCTGGTGCGGCCGCACTTGGAGTATTGCGTACAGTTCTGGTCGCCGCATTATAGGAAGGATGTGGAAGCATTGGAAAGGGTGCAGAGGAGATTTACCAGGATGTTGCCTGGTATGGTGGGAAGGTCTTATGAGGAAAGGCTGAGGGACTTGAGGTTGTTTTTGTTAGAGAGAAGAGGGTTAAGAGGTGACTTAATTGAGGCATACAAGATGATCAGAGGATTAGATAGGGTAGATTGTGAGAGCCTTTTTCCTCAGATAGTGATGGCTAACTTGAGGGGACATAGCTTTAAATTGAGGGGTGATAAATATAGGACAGATGTCAAAGGTAGGTTCTTTACTCAGAGGGTAGTAAGGGCGTGGAATGCCCTGCCTGCAGCAGTAGTGGACTTGCCAACTTTAAGAGCATTCAAATGGTCATTGGATAGGCATATGGATAACATTGGAATAGTTTAGGTTAGAGGGTCATTAGATTGGTTCCACTGGGGGGTCAGTGCAACATCGAGGGCTGAAGGGCCTGTACTGCGCTGTAATGTTCTATGTTCTATTATAGAAATAGGGAGGGGCCACAACATGGACAAGTTTGAATGCAAGCATGAGAATTCAGGAGCCCTACCCATGGATTAATGGGAGCATTTCCAGTCAGCTGGTTGGACAGATTTATTATAAGTCAGTGTGCCAACGTAGGTTCAGTTTTCTGGGAACTTGCGGAGAAACAGAACAGGAACTTTCAAAGAGTCAGCAAGGTGTAATTTGGTTGTTGGTAGGAAAGATTCTCCCTGTCAGATCTTTCCTGTGCACTTGATGTTTCATTTCCCCCCCCTTCTCACAATGCTGTCCGGGTGGTTCTGGTGAGGAAGAGACTGTTGCCCATCTCTTTCTGGGAAATTCCTTTGAAAAGAAACATAGGATCCCCACAGTGCAGAAGGAGGCCGTACAAGACACAGTTATACGAGATGAGATCAGGCATGATTGTATTAAATGGCAGAACAGGCTTGAGGGGCTGAATGGCCTACTCCTGCTCCATGTGACTTATACTTTTTTCACCAAAAATATACTTTATTTATAACATTTGTGAAAGTACATTAAATAATTCAAATTTGACATTCATTAAGTGAATTCCAGGTTAGATTTACAATATACATTTGCATTTCACATCAAACATTTGCTTGTGCTTAAAGCCTAGCCACAGGCCTTTCCCCATTAAGGTCTCGGGATGGCTACCACATGCTATCCCTCAGCATGTAGCCCTGGACCTTGGGATGTCCCAGTCTGTAACATTTGCATAATGCTTTGCATTGGAAAAACCAATGTGTTTCAGGCAGACCAAAGGGTGTCTTTCATCGAGTTGATGGCCCACCAGCAGCAGGTGATGTTTCCTTGGTGTGGGGTCCTGGGAACAGCCCCTAGACCTTGACAGAAACTGGTCCTTTGTGGGTGACACGGTGGCACAGTAGCTAGCACTGCTGCCTCACTGCGCCAAGATCCTGGGTTCAATTCCTGGCTTGGGTCACTGTCTGTGTGGAGTTTACACGTTCTCCCCATGTCTGGGTACTCCGGTTTCCTCCCACAGTCCAGAGATGCGCAGGTTAGGTGGATTGGCCATGCTAAATTGCCCCTTAGTGTCAGGGGGACTAGTTAGGGTAAATTCATAGGTTATGGGGATAGGGCCTGGGTGGGATTGTAATTGGTGCAGACTCAATGGGCCGAATGGCCTCCTTATACGCTGAAGGGATTCTGTGATTCTTTTCAAAGGAATTTTCCAGAAAGAGGTAGGCAACAGTCTCTTCCTCACCAGAACCACCTGGAGGGCATTGTGAGAAGCGGGGTGGGGGGTGGAATGAAACATCAAGTGGGCAGGAAAGATTTGATAGGGAAAGCCTTTCCTACAAACAAGCAAATTATTGCTGACTCTTGAAAGTTCCTGTTCTGTTTCTCCGAAAGTTCCCAGAAAACTGAGCCCACATGGGTACATTGCCTTATAATGAATCTATCCAACCAGCTGCCTGGAAATGCTCCCAGTAATCCATGGGTAGGGCTCCTGAGAAGAAGTTCGCTTGACAGCATCTCCGCTGGTAAGTGAATCAGAACTATTTTAGCTCAGTCATTAATGTGTCATTCAGAGTTTATTGACATATGAACACCTCTGGGCAAGTCTGTGTGTTCCAGCAGCTCTGTGAGGTGGGAGCCCTCAGCCTTGCACGTAGAACATGAAGGAAAGATCTAATCAAAGAGCTTAAGATGATAAAAGCAATGCTTACGGTAGAGATGGAGAGGGAGAAAATAATTTCCCCTGGCAGGAGATCGAACAGACATCCTAAAAATAAAGGCAAGTCATTCAGGGGTGCACATTCAGAAAGCACATCCTCACACAGTGAAAACCTCAAACCCTCTCCCTTCCCTCCCCCACCAACCTCCCCCCTCCACCCCCGTCCAAAAACCCCCACCCCACGCAAAAAGTCTGTGGGCCAATTGAAAATTTCAAAATTGAGTTATAGATTTTTGTCTGGCAAGGAAGCGAGGCAGGTAAATGGAGTTAAGACACCAATCAGTCATGATCTTATTGAATGGATGGAATAAGCTCGAGGGATTGAATGAACAGCTCTTGCTCTGCAGGGACCTGTTAAAATCTCAATGGGTATCAGACTGCCCTTATACTTGGTGAGCTACCTCAGTACGTCACGGGTGAGGACCACAAGCTTAACCAGAAATGGTGGGCTCGCTGCTGACCACTCTAAACCAATTAAAGAGTAAATTTAGACCATCCAACCTTTCATCAAAAGGAGCTTTGGCAAATGGAGCTAAAGGATGGTTAATCTGTAACTGTTCGTTAACTGTGTTGTTTTGGAAACTACAATGCGTGGCTTATTCATGAGGTTTCAGTTCATTAATGAAATATACAGAGGTAAGTGTGAGAGGCTACATTGCTGGCACAAAGCCCTGCCAGGGAGAACCAGAGATCAGAGGACGAGTGACTGAATCCGTTCTCTGGCTGTGCTCACTGGTATCCAGGCCTTATGCCGATAACAAAGGCTCATGGGAATGGTCAGGAGGGCCATCCAAGATAAAGGGGCCGAAGTGACCTTTTAATGGTGAACTCATTCGGATGGAAAAAGTCTTTCACTCTCCCTTAGCCGGGGTTAGTCAGCAGTGAGAGTGCTGCCAGTTTTGCTCACTGCTGCACCTTTCATTATGTCTGCCTTTCATCTGCTTCCAGCGTCATTGCCTTTATCACTGTGAATCAGTATTCAGCCTTTCCACACCCAATGTAAACAGATCATAAAGCCGAAAACTTCACATTAAACTATTTCAAAACGCTTAGAATTTGTATGGCACCCTGAGGACATTACTGCCAATCAGGAGCAACCATTGTTGTGGTGTGAGGAAGCCGGTTTGTTCTCATTGAGAGAGTTAATATGATAATCTGGTTTTATTACTGGTTGGGCGTTGGAATAAAAAGCCGCTGGGGCAGCTGGAGAATTGCCCACTTTTCTTTGAAAACTGCCATGGATCTTTGACGCACGGTCGCATTGGTATTAAGGAGAGGAGTTTCATACCGATCATTCAAAATAGCGATAGTATGTCCGTCAAGCTGCATCGTACTTTGAGTCCAAACGTCTTAATTGCAAGGTAGAGTGGTAAGAAGTCTGACAACACCAGGTTTAAGTCCAACCGATTTATCTGATTGTAAACTCACAAGCTTTCGGGGTTTGCCCCTTCATCAGGTGAATGGAAAGTTCTGGTCTCAGACAGAGCATATAACAGCACAGACAGTTTACAGATTACTGATTAGAATGCAAATCTTTACAGCTAACCTGCTGTTCAAGTCTTAAAGAGGCCGACAATGTGAGTGGAAAGAGCATTAAGCACAGGTTAAAGAGGTACATAATCTTGCAACTCAGCCAACGTTGTCTACCTAATACGCTGCAGGAAAGGATGTCCCGAAGCATGGTACGTTGGGGAGACCATGCAGACGCTACGACAATGGATAAATGAACATCGCTCGACAATCACCAGGCAAGACCATTCCCTTCCTGTTGGCGAACACTTCAGCGGTCACGGGCATTCAGCCTCTGACCTTCGGGTAAGCATTCTCCAAGGCGGCCTTCACGACACACGACAGCGCAGAGTCGCTGAGCAGAGACTGATAGCCAAGTTCCACACACATGATGACGGTCTCAACAGGGATCTTGGGTTCATGTCGCACTATCTGTAACCCCCATGACTTGCCTGGGTTTGCAAAACCTCACTCACTGTGCTGTCTGGAGACAATACACATCTCTTTAACCTGTGGTCAGTGCTCCTTCCACTCACATTGTTGGCCACTTTAAGACTTGAATAGCAGGTTAGGTGTAGAGATTTGCATTCTAATCAGTAATCTATAAACTGTCTGTGCTGTTATATGCTCTGTCTGTGGCCAGAACTCTCCATTCGCCTGACGAAGGGGCAAACCCCGAAAGCTTGTGAGTTTACTAACAAATAAATCGGTTGGACTTAAACCTGGTGTTGTCACACTTCTTACTGTGTTTACCCCAGTCCAACGCTGGCATCTCCACATCAAGGTAGAGCGGTGACAGAGAAGGGGGAAAAAAAAGCAAATCCCGCACTCCGGATCTCACTACCGTGTGGGACATCCTGGCCCATGTGCCCAAAGATCTGCAGGTGGAGATTTGGCCTATTCAGTCACGTGATTACCCTTGGCACAAACCCACGATCCTTAGTGAATGGAGGGACAGCTGACACTGATGGGATCTTTGTATAGCCAGCTCCTCGGTTTAACATCTCACACAGAAGTCAACATCTCTTTCTAGTGCAGCAACCCCACTGTACAGCACTGGGCACCAGCTTACAGATGGTGCGGTTAAGTCTCTGGAGAGAGATTTGAACGCATAACCTGATGACTCAGATGTAAGAGTGCTACCCCTGGACGACAACTGACAGCCTTGAAATGGAACAGGTTACAATCACTGTATTTAAGAGCCGTGAGCACTTCTTGTAGACTTTTTCTGAATATCTCTGGAGACATTTGTGGCTGTTTAAGTGTGAGTAAACAAGGCTGTTACTTTTTAATCCACACTGATGTTTAATATCAAAATGATTTCCAACAAAATGACGTCAAATCCATGCCAGTGCCTGTCCCCACATGAATATCCTTTAAAGTCACACTGGACAGGCTCCAATATCACAGGCTGCAAGCAGAGAGCAGTACTCATTGTTCTACGTGTGGTTACTAAGTAAAATAAGTCAAACTATTCCAGCTCAGTGTAACATTTGTTTGTCCTTTTAAGATGTTCTCGTGTTTAATTTTTCAGGTCTCTTAGGTCAAATTCTGTCACCCCAGCCAAGGTAAAAGAGACTTTGGGCTTTAAACAAACTAAAACTTCACTCACTGACTCCCCTCAATCACGTGCTAGCTGAAATGAGGGTTTCATTTTCTAAGGAACAGATGATTAAATCAGGAGGTTTATTTAACCCATCCCAGGTGATTCATTCAAAAAAAATTACAATTCCCCTCAAAGTCACAATCAATTTTTTTTAATGAAGGTTATTTGAGAGTTTTTGTCCTCATCACCTGACCCGAGAATCTATTCCATGTCTTGTTAGTTCTTTGCTTTAAGAAGGTTTTCCTGACTTCATTCTTAACCACTGAACACTTCTTCCCCACTGGTGGAAGGATGGAGAAGCAGAGGGCACCAGCTTAAAGTCATTGGCAAAAGAAGCAATGAAGACAGGAGGAGAAACTAGTTCACACGGCGAGTGATTAAGCTCTGGAATGCATTGCCTGAGAGTGTAGTGCAGGCAGATTTAATCGAGGCATTCAAGAGGAAATTGGATCATTATCTGAAAAAGAGGAATGTGCAGAGTTATGGTGAGGTGGATGGAGAATGGCTTTGATTTGACTTGATTTATTATTGTCGCATGTATTAACATACAGTGAAAAGTATTGTTTCTTGCAGACTGTACAGACAAATCATACCGTTCATAGAGAAGGAAATGAGAGAGTGCAGAATGTAGTGTTACAGTCATAGCTAGGGTGTAGAGAAGGATCAACTTAATGCAAGGTAAGTCCATTCAAAGGTTTGACAGCAGCAGGGAAGAAACTGTTCTTGAGTCGGTCGGTACATGACCGCAGACTTTTGTATCTTTTTCCCGAAGGAAGAAGGTGGAAGAGAGAATGTCCAGGGTGCGTGGGATCCTTAGTTCTGCTGGCTGCTTTGCCAAGGCAGCTAGAAGTGTAGACAGAGTCAATGGATGGGAGGCTGGTTTGCGTGATGAATTGGGCTTCATTCACGACTTTTTGTAGTTCCTTGCGGTCTTGGGCTGTGATTAAGCTGTGATTCGACCAGAAAGAATGCCTTCTATGGTGCTGTAAAAGTTGGTGAGAGTCATAGCTGACATGCCAAATTTCCTTAGCCTTCTGTGAAAGTAGAGGCATTGGTGGGCTTTCTTAACTATAGTGTCGGCATGGGGGGACCAGGACAGGTTGTTGGTGATCTTGACATCCAAAAACTTGAAGCTCTCGACTCTTTCTACTTCGTCCCTGTTGATGTAGACAGGGGTATGTTCTCCTTTACGCTTCCTGACGTCAATGACAATCTCCTTTGTGATGTTGACATTGAGGGAGAGATTATTGTTGCTGCACCAGTTTATCAGATTCTCTATCCCATTCTTGTACTCTGTCTCGTCATTCTTTGACATCTGACCCACTACAGTAGTGTCGTCAGCAAAATTAAAAATCAAATTGGAGGGGAATTTGGCCACACAGTCATGAATGCATAAGGAGTATAGTAGGGGGCTGAGAACACAGCCTTGTGAGGCACCGGTATTGAGGATGATAATGGAGGAGATGTTGTTGCCTATCCTTACTGATTGTGGTCTGTGAGTTAGGAAGTTCAGGATCCAATCACAGAGAGGTGCCGAGGCCCAGACCACTGAGTTTGGAGTTGAGTTTCTTGGGAATAATGGTGTTGAAGGCTGAGCTGTGGTCCATAAATTGGAGTCTGACATAGAGTCATTGGAGTCCTTGTTATCTAGGTGTTCCAGGGTTGAGTGCAGGGCCAGGGAAATGGTGTCTGTTGTGGACCTGTTGCGGTGATAGGCAAACTGTAGTGGATTCAGATAATCCGGGGGGCTAGAACTGATTCATGCCATGACTTACCTTTCGAAGCACTTCATAATGATGGATATCAGAGCCACCGGCCGATAGTCATTAAGGCACGCTGCTTGGTTTTTCTTAGGTACTGGGATGATGGTCATCTTCTTGAAGCAGTTAGGGACCTCAGACTGTTGTAACGAGAGGTTGAAGATGTCTGTAAATACTCCCGCTAGCTGACCTGGCACTAAATGAACTGCTCATTCAGAAAGCTGGTACAGACGCGACGGGCTGAATGACCTCCTTCTGCACTAGAACAATTCTCTGACTCTACAATCTTACCCTTTACCAGTTTGCACCTGGGTTCTACAGCCAATGGTTTAATCGGAAGCAATGAGGCAGATCTGTCTCTGTTTATTTTCTTTATTTCCTTATATCTTCAAAAGGTCACCAATCAATTCCACCTTTCCAGGTTGAAAGGAGTTGTGGAATTTTGATATTTCTTGCTCGAGAGAAACAGGGTGTTGGTGACCTGAGAATGGTGGTGTGCGCGTTAGAACTTGTTTCTGATGATGAGATGCTCAACACAATATTTCTAAAGGTCAACGGGACTTCTTAGACTGTGAAGAGGGGGTGGTGCTGTGTCACTGGACTAGCAATCCAGTGTAACATACTGGGGACCCCCGTTCAAATGCCGGCATAGCAGATGGTGAAATCTGATCTCAATAAAAATCTGGAAATAAAAGTCTAATGGTGATCATGAAACCATTGTCAACTCCTGTAAAAATTCACTTGTTTCATTGATGCCCTTTAGAAAAAGAACTCTGCTGTCCGTACCTGGTCTAGACTAATCGTGACCCCAGATCCACAGCAATGTGGTTGTCTCTAAAATGTCCTCTGAAATCGCTTCAGTTCAAGGGCAATTAGCAATGGGCGCAAAGTACTGGCCTACCCAGGCCCCCACAACTCATGAATAGAAAAAAAAAAATTGTCTTCCTTCGTCAAGCTTCTTTAAACAGACAAATTGAAGTGTAGCATTGGATTCTGACTGTCATTTTGCACTAAACTGAGCCACGCTGCGCAGTTTCAGCCCGCAGTCTGGGTGCCCAGAAGATAAGTCTCAATGTGAAGGCTGGGAGGGCCGGGAGAACTTCTTCAGGTTCAACAGAAATGACCTGGGCCACTTGCATTCTCCCAAACCTGTCCCCCCCTCCCCTTCACAAAGCCACTTCCTCAGAACTGACCCCTTCCTAGAATGATCTTCCTCTGGGCTTGGAGGCAGGAAGAGTCACAGATGCCCCAAGACAATAATCAGTGAAGAGCCCAAATTAGTGGCAGCTAGTGGGCATTTCTGGGGTGGCGGGCAGCCCAGAGATGGTGGACAATCCAGCTGTGATAGGCAGTCCTGAGTTAGTGGGTTCTCCCGAGCCAGAAGTCATTCCCACGGCTGATGAGAAGCCCCAAACTGGCGGGTGATCCTGAGATGTAAGAAGTCAGGAGGTGAGTTACTGCTGAGAATTCCCTGCTCTTATAGATATAGTATTTATATGGCTGGTCCAATTCAGTTTCTGGTTAATGGTAATGATATCGATAGTGGGAGATTCAGCGATGGTAATGCCATTGAATGTCAAGGGGAGATGGTTAGATTCTCTCTTGTTGGAGATGGTCATTGCCTGGCACTTGTGTAGTGTGAATGTTACTTTCCACTTGTCAGCTCAAGACTGAATATTTTCCAGGTCTTGATGCATTTGCACGTGGACTGTTTCAGTATCTGAGGAGTCGTGAACGGTGCTATTATCAGTGAACATCCCCAATTCAGACTTTATAATGGAGGGAAGGTCATTGTTGAAGCAGCTGAAGATAGTTGGTTCGAGGAGACTACCCTGAGGAACTCCTGAGGTGATGCTCTGGAAGTGAAATGGTGAAACAATTGGCCTTCAACCACCATAACCATCTTCCTTGGTGCCAGGCATGAGTCTAACCAGGAGAGACTTTCCTCCTATTGACTTCAATTTAGCCAGGACTCCTTGAGAATACATTGCATCAAATGCTGCCTTGATGTCAAGAGCAGTCACTCCTACCTCAGCTCTTTTGTCCATGTTTAGACCAAGGCTGTGGTGAGGTCAACAGTTAAAAAGGACATTACACACAAGCTAGAGATAAAAAAAAACCTCTAAACCTCTCCAGAATCTGGTATCTCTCATTTATGGAGGCAGTGCAGAAAATAGTGACCAGACTGATCTCAGAACCACCCCCCCGCCCCTGAATCCACCATGCTGACAGACCCCGCACAAAAACATTTCGGGGTGGGGGTCCTATCCCTGTAGGCCACAGTCCCTTTAACTGCCTTCCCAGGACCAATCTTATTGCCAGAACTCCAAAAGAAAAATGCAGCAGAGGCTGGAAATCTGATAAAAAAGAATGCTAGGAATACTCGGCAGAACAAGCAGCATCTGTGGAGAGAGAAACAGAGTTTCAATGAAAGGCCACGACCAGAAACAGTCTGCTTCACTCTCCACTGCTGGACATGCTGGGTAATAATGGCAATTCCTGTTTATTTCCCCTCTGCCATTGCCTTTTACACACCAATCTCCTGTTCCATCACCATCACCAAGTACTAAGTACATTGTGTAACGTTTTGGTGCCAGCAGTTTGCCAATTGGTTATGTGCCCCATCTGATACTCCAATTTTCCTGTTCTCTATTTCATTCTTTGAGTCTTCTACATGTTTCTGTTTTATCTCAATTCAAGGGTTTTGGGGCTGCCAGCTACAGAGGGTAAGGGTGAGTAACACTGTTCAGGGATTGGCACTTTTGTGAAGGATGTAGTTAAACACTGAGGGCACAGAGATTTGCAATCTGTCACTATTAATTGTTCCCTCAACCCACCATTGACCATTGCAATGGTGCAGAACAGCAGGATTCATCAGAGGCAGATCTGACAGAAAGGAAAGGAGAAATGGTCGAGGGAGAGGAGTAGCTTTAGTGATTAAGAATGCAATCTTAAATGATTGAATGATAAGAGAAGATCTAAGGAGAGATAAGCAGTGGAGATTTCATGAGTAGAATTAAGGCACAGGAAGGAGGGAGGGGAAGCAATGGTATTATCGCTTGACTATTAATCCAGAAACTCGAGGAGACCCGGGTTCAAATCCTGCTGTGGCAGATGGTGAATTTGAATTCAATAAAAAATAAATCTGGAATTAAGAATCTACTATAAACATGAAACCATTGTCAGTTGTTGAAAAAGCCCATCTGGTTCAGTAATGTATTCTAGGAAAGGAAATCTACCTGGTCTGGCCTACATGTGACTCCAGGGCAATAGCAGTCTGGTTGACTCTAAACTGCCCTCCGGCAATATGGACAATAAATGCTGGCCCAGCCAACGATACCCATGTCCCATGAATTAATCTTTAAACAGTATTAAAGGCTCTTGGCTCCTTGGTAGGTTTAGTTGTTTATATAAATGCAGAGAATAGAAGAACAGGCAGAATGGTTTTAATCAAGGATTTTAGCTTTCATTTTATTTGGGACAATTAGTCTAGTGCATGTCAGAAACACAATGAATTTCATGAGTTTGTGATAGTTTCCGGCAACAATTTTTTTGGGGGTTAACACTGAGACAGGCCATACTGGAATTTGTTGAGTAATCAGCCAGATGTAATTAACAGGAATCAGGGCATGAATACTTATCCAATGTAATCATAATACAATGGAGAGTAATGTAGTGTTTGAAAGACAGGAAAGTGAACAGCTACTTAGAATGGGATGAGAAAAGAGATTGCCCACTGTAAACTGGATAAATCAGTTATAAGCATAATGATTGGACATCAATAGAGAGTGTTCAAAAATAACTCAATTGGTATAGAACCAGTTTGTGTCCCTAAGAGACAGGAGCCTCGCTTGTCAGAGAAGAAAATCATGGACAACTCAAAAAATCTTAAGCAAAAGGCAAAAAAAAATTGCAGATCCTTATGACTGGAAAAAAAGAACAAACTGTGACACAACAGTAAGAACTACAAAAGGGAGCACAAAAATAAATTTGCAAGAATTATCAGGATCAACACAAATGTTAATGTTAGGAAAAAGTGAGTTTTAAGGAATGATGGGAATCCCTTTGTTAAATTCCACCTCATTGGTACATTCGTACAATTAATAAGGCTTAAATTATCAAATTGTACTGAACTTATGCTTCGTGATGAAAAGTCTTATTGGGATGATTTGTGAATTTTTTGGGCATGTTGTTGTTAAGAAAATCTTAAAGCTGACATCTCTTAAGAGTCAAATGTTGTGTTGCAGATTTAAGGAAGAGCACATGGGTCCTTTGGGAGTGAGCTGGAGTGAAAGCTCGGACACAGTTGGGCTCCAGCATGTCTAGTTTAGCAGCAAAGAGAAGATTGGCCAGGAAGCTGGCCTGAGGACGAGATGTTCCAGGGTTCCAGTCAATGATACAAATTCTGGTATAGCAGTTAGAAAAGACATCATGGCTGCAATGCTGATTGGCTATAAGAATGGATTCGAGCTTAGAGTGTTCCGGGGATTTCCAGTAGGAGATGAAACATTAAGATTAGATTGTTCTAGGGATGCTAGGACAGAATGTTCTGGGGATTTCTGGTCAGGGATAAAAAATTAAGATTAGATCATTCTGGGGATGCTAGGAGAGAACTTCCCATTGGTCTGGATTTGTAAATATTGGGTTAGAAGTTAGTTGTGTTGATATAGCTGCATATACTTGGTCCAAATACAAAAATGTTATTAAAAAGGGTATAAAAATCACTTTGTTACTTTTTGACCAACATCAGGCATTGGCTGGATCAAGATGGTGGGCAATATTTTTTCTTATCAGCTTGGATTTTATTTGTTTGTCTTGTGGGGACCATGAATTAGATTCAATTTGAATTTGTTTTTTGGAGCAAGGGAGGAGATGGATTGGGGTTTGCCTGCTCCACTCTGTGTATTGCTTTGTAACTTTAAGAGTGGAGTAAAAATGTTTTGTTTTTTAATTGCTCCTCAGTCTTTTGGGTAAGGTCAAGCATCAGATCAAGCCCAAGATCAGGTGTGTAATAATCTTACCAAGGCTAGTCTTCTGTCACTAGACGGATCATCAGGACTACAGGACACAGCCTCAAGATAAGGAGGGTGCAGTTTAGATCGGAATTGAAGAGGAACTTCTTCACTCAAAGGGTGGTGAATCTCTGGAATTCTCTGCCCGTTGAAGTGGTGGAGGCTACCTTGCTGAATATATTTAAGTCACGGGTAGATAGATTTCTGATATACAAGGGAATTAAGGATTATGGGGAGAAAGCGGGAAAGTGGAACTGATCCACTTCAGATCAGCCATGATCTTATTGAATGGCGGGGCAGGCTCGAAGGGTTTGATGGCCTACTCCTGTTCCTATTTCTTACGTTCTTATTATGTTCTTATGTCACCAGTTACATGTGCATTCCGAACACCGTTCAGTGGCTATGGAGTACAGGTCAGTCCTGAGTCTTTCAACTGCCAGCTTGAGTGGAGCCAGCTGGTTTTAAAATTCCCCATTATTCCGTCCTTATTGTGCAAGCTTCCACTTGCCTAATACGGGAGTTTGTAGTCTACGAAGCCCACAGGGGATCTATTGACAACTGCATGTGACCATCATAACAAGGTGTAGTGCCTTTTCTTGTCAGCTTGGATCCTGTATGTCTCTCTTGTGGGGACCATGAATTGGATTTAATTTGAATTTGGTTTTTGGAGCAAATGAGGAGATGGATTCAGGCTTGCCCTGTCCACTCTGTGCATCAGCTTTGTAACTTTAAAAATTGAGTAAAATTTTCTGTAAAAATAGGGATACCTCAATGAGGTCTTTACACTACTAGAGGTTAGCTTTTGTCACAGGATTCTTGCTGGGGACACTCGTCAGGTGAGAGAGTTTAGGAGTAGGGCACTTGCTAAGAAGTTAGCATTTGCGTAGGACATTGCCAGTTGACAAATATTTATCACGATTGAGGGGTTGCTGTAAGAACCCACTATGTTAGAGTTAAGTTGGCCAAATCTTGAAGGACATGAATCAGGACATGAGGTTCAAGGAACCAAGTAGGAAAGACCCCAGCAGTTCCAGGATCATGGGAAAGACAGTCTGACATGTGTTGAACATGTGTATTATGCTATGTGATGACAAATGAAATGTTAAGTATCAATCTTTATTTTCCAATTAATCTGGTCAGCTTTGACTCTAAATTAGTGATTTTTGCCAATATCTCCATCTTAAATGTGAACTCCCTTGTTTTTAATCAATAGATTACTCCCAGAGCCATGTGCTGGTACATACAGGAGTAGAAGGATAAAATAGGTGAATGAGTGACTGGAGAACTGGTACAGGAGGGAGGGTTTTAGATTCCTGTGCATTGAGACCAGTTCTGTGGAAAGTGAGACCAACGCAGACCAAATGATTTGCACCTCAACAGGACTATGAACAATGTTTTTGCAGGAAGATTCACCAGTCCTACTAGACACTAGAGTAAGAAATAGTGAAGTATTAGGCGGGATTAGATTGAGAGGCGCTACAGAAAGGTCTAGATAGGTTTGCAATGCGCATGTGAAAACATGCATTGTAGCAAATATAGTTGATGAGCAACAGACACAACTAACCATGTGAGAAAACAATGTTGTGGCGATAATAGGTCTCCAAAAAGAGAACTGCTTATTAAATATTCCTGGATACAAGATGTTCAGGAAGGATAGGAACAATCGGGATTGATCGGAGTTGGGGGAGAGAGGAGGGGTGGTAATACTGAGTAAGGAAAATATTGTTGTGCTGGAGAAAGGGTGCCCTGAAGGTTAAAGGACACAATCAATTTGTTTTCAGTTAAGAAACAACGGAGGATCCATTATGATACCGGGCATATCCTATAGGCATAACAAGTGAGAAGGTGGAGGAACAAAAACACATGCAAAAGACAGAGAGGTACAAGGGTAGTGATATAGACTGGGACAGTAATAATATAAAGGACAGAGAGGAGGAAGTGTTTCTGCAATGTATTCAGGAGAACTTTCTCGATCACTATGTTTCCAGCCCAATGATGGTGGCATTGCTGAATCCGGGGAATGAGGTGGGTGAAGTGGATCAGGTGTCAGAAGGGGTATATTTAGGGGACAGTGCTCATGGGATCATAACATTTAGGTAAGATGTGGAAAAGAGCAAGAATCAATC
The DNA here is from genome assembly GCF_965287045.1 of Carcharhinus amblyrhynchos. Taxonomy (NCBI): domain Eukaryota; kingdom Metazoa; phylum Chordata; class Chondrichthyes; order Carcharhiniformes; family Carcharhinidae; genus Carcharhinus; species Carcharhinus amblyrhynchos. The sequence continues at coordinate 5,897,944 of NC_137340.1, read as the reverse complement.
TAAAGTAAGAACATTCCCCCTCGTAGAGTGAGAGCCTTGAGCATTGCACTCCCTCCCCGCCGTTGGACACAGTATCTTGTTGAATGAACGTAAGCAGTACCTTTGGAGAATGCTCACCCTCTACTGAAACCAGATTGCCCGTACATTATTCGCAATGAAATTTAACTAATGGGCCCATGATTGCCCCAAACTGACAGCATCTGGACTCCCTTAACAAGCCAGAGCTCTATCTAAGCTGCAATTATGGACAGACAGGCAGTCATGCCAGGAGCATGGCCCCGAGGAAAAGTGGCCCCAGGTTTTGCTGGACATCGTGGAGGAGGGGCGACTTCTGGCTGTATCCCATTCAGGGACACTGCCCAAGGGACCGTCAGCAAGCATCATATGGGAGGCAGTGGTGACTGCAGTGAATGCCAGCACACTGACCCCTCAGTCTGGAGAGCAGTGCCATCAGAGGATGAACGGCCTTCACTGGGCTGAAAGGATGAGTGTGCATCCAATTCTGAAACCTCTACATGTGCTGTGCTTACAATGTCAAACCATCCCCAGACACCTCAAGGGCAGCCACCAACTGCCACCCCATCCCAAGTACTGCCCTGTGACGCCCCCCCCACCCCCCCCCCCCCAATCAGCACCCTCCAATGGGGACCCATTTCCCCGAAATGATCAACATAAGCTTCCCAATCCCATGGCCTTTCATACACCATGCTTTCAATCCCTCTTATGTTCTCACAGGGGAAAACTGTACACAATTGGCATGGGACGAAGTAAACTAATGGTGGAGTAGCTGTGCCTGCTGATGGGTGGCCTGGCACTGGTGGTGGTGGTGGGGGGGGGTGCAGGGGGGTGCCTCCAATGCTCCCCAGCAGCCAGGTCAGCGTCCAGCATACAAGTGAGCATCAGCTGAACTCCATTCCTAAGTCTTCTCTGAAATAAGTGCCATGCTGCGCGGGGCTGTTTTCCCTCTCTTCCCGTAATGTGTGTTTTTTCCTACAGTGGTGGACCCTGATACACCAGGCCTTTTGGGTATCGCATCACCCGCCCCCCCCCCCCCCTGCTGCTCGCGAACCAACTCCAGTGGACACCTCCAACCACAACTTGTGGGGAGGCCCTGAAGAGGACAGCACCAGTGAATTGACACAGGCATCAAAACCCATCAACCTAGAGACTATCACCACGGTGGGGCATGTTAGGGTTCTGGGTCACTTACTAGTGAACATATCACAGCCACTGATGCACACTGGGGGTGGAGGCACATCCAAGGGCTCGGGCACACGGAATTCTGCAGCTGGTGCCAGATGCCGGGCCTCGGGATTCGTTCATCCTGAAACTGATGGAGATGCATCAGCAAACCTGGGGAGTTATGGATGGGCTGTCAGCAACCATGCTGTGACTGCAAGACTGTTTAGAGGAGTCAAACAGAGTGCTGTCCAAAGTTGGCCACAACAGAGACACAGTGGGCCATGGCCAAGGGTGTTGCCAACATCCAGGAGGTACATCATTCCGTGGCCATGGTATCGGGGACATGTTGGAGACACTGCTGCCCATGGCTGGGGCTCACTTTGGGATCCTGGCGACACAGCAGGCTGTGTCTGAGAGCCTCGACAACTTAGCCCAGTCGCAGAGGCACCAGAGCTTGGCTTATTCGCAGAATGCTGAAACGGAGGGGCTCCAAAGCTTGGCCCAGTAATAGACAGCCAGCGCTGAGGGATCACAGACCATGAGCAGATGAATCAGGGACTGGCAGACCCAGGTGGTACCTGAGCTTCTGGAGCCCAGTCCAGCTACCCTGGCATCCCATAGAGTGTTCCTGGAGCCCAAGAACACTCCGAGCAAGGAGGAAGGGCTAGAGCCTGTGCTGGGGCCTTCCAGCAAGGAGACTCCAGACATCCCGAGACCTTCCAATTCCCCCATTCCTCACACCAGGGCATCTCAGGGCCAGCAAGGTGAACAGGGTGGCACGGAAACATCAGTGTCATCCGCAGTCAACCAGGGCCCTCCGTCCCCTGGGAGATGGCTGCCAAAGGCATCACAAGCACGGTTAACAGCTGCACTTATCCTAGGGGAGCAGTAGGCTGCACAAGATTAGAAAGTGAGAAGGTCATTAAGAGGGCATGGGTAAAGGTCAATGTTAAGCGCACAATCAAAAGTTTTTTGCACCTCAGCTGTGACTAATCTGTCTCTGATTTCCTCCCCAGAGTGGGGTGTACTCCAGTCCCACACATTAAGGTGTAAACTGCTGTGCTGCACAATATTGGAGAGCACCCCCAGAGCAGTCCAGGCACCAGAATCACATCTTCAGCAGGCCTATACAATGCTCCAGTAAGGACAAGGTGGCAGTGTGGGCCTCATTATAATGGGTCTCCACCTCGGTCTCAGGCCTCCACGCTGGCATCATCAGCTATGACCTCAGAGGGTAGTCCTTGACCCCCACGAACCATCCCGACAGCCTGGGATGGTTTTCAAAGAGCCCAGAGATGTCCAACCGCCTCAAGCATATAGTAGTTGTGCACAGACCTGCATGATGTTCATCCTGCGTTCACATAAGATTTGTACATTGAGGGGGTGGAACCCCCTTTCTGTTGATGAATGGCTGCCCCTCACTTCACAGGGACCCCAAGATGATGTGTGTCCCATCCACTGCCCCCTGCACATGGGGCATCCCGGCAATGAGAGCGAAGCCTACAGCCCAGGCCTCCTACTGACCCTGACCAACATCAAAATGGATGTATTGGCCTACCCGGGTGAACAAGGCTTCTGTCACCTGGCAAATACATCCGTGGACTGAGGCCTGAGAGATTCCACAAAGGTCGCCACCATTGGGTCCCTGAAATGACCTTGTTGCACAGAAATTCCATGCTGCAGTCACCTTAACTTCCACTGGTGGACGCCCCTTGCCTCAGGTGCCAGGTGTGTGAGCACCTCACACAGTGTCCTTGGACAGGCGGAGCCCATGATGGAACATGACCTTCGACCTCCCTCAAATGATGTTCTGATCCAGTACTACATGGGTGTCCGTATCCTCTTTCTCCTGGCCACACTTAGACGAGGCTGCTCTCCCCTCTCATGCCCTCCTTCCTGAGGGCCCTGGCTGCTCCTGGAGCAGCCTCCCTACTTCCTCCACGTCCTGAGCTGCCGCCTCCTCCACCTCGGCCGCCACCAGGAGGGAGGGCAAGGGGCCTGCAGCTGTCGGCCCTGAGGTGGGAGAGCAGTCGCTCAAAAGGCCAACTGTAAACCAATAAGACCGAGATCCCTTCTGCACGGTGGGGGTTAGAGAGAGAAAGACTGATAGATACATGTCATTGCTGGCATCTACTCCAGCGCCACCCGCGTACCCCCAACCCCTCCACCTTACACCTCCCCTCACTGGGACCAGTACTTCCACTTGTGGATACTGGTAACACAACACAACCTGCGTCACCTGATTAAGTTGCCTGCCACTGGGGCTTCATTAACACAGCAGGCAGAGAGAGTATGCGTATTGGTGTGTGGGCATGGCCATTGCACTCTCTTGAGCTATTACCATGAGTGTTATTACAGCATTCCCTTCCAGGCATGTGTTGCAGGTCAGGATCACGGGGCAAGAACAGATAGAGGTCTATAAAATAATGAGGGGCATAGTCAATTGCTCTCCCAAAGACAGGGGAGTCGAAAACTAGAGGGCATAGGTTTAAGGTGTCCAGAGGGGCAATTTTTTCACACAGAGGGTGGTAAGTGTCTGGAACAAGCTGCCAGAGATAGTAGTAGAGGCGGGTACAATTTTATCTTTTTAAAAAGCATTTAGATAGTTACACGGGTACAATGGGTATAGAGGGATATGGGCCAAATGCGGGCAATTGGGATTAGTTTAGGGGTTTCAAAAAAAAGGGCAGCATGGACAAGTTGGGCCGAAGGGCCTGTTTCCATGCTGTAAACCTCTGTGACTCTATGACTCCTTTTTAATCACAAACGAGTTCCCATTCACTGCAGAATACATACAGTGTGAGTGTCTATGTTCACCGGAGCACCCCTGATTGGAGCCCCAGCTGCCTGAACTGATGAGCCCTCAAGCAGTACATGGTGCACTTCCCCCCATCTCCCTAAAACCCCAGGAGTCAGTCCAGTCCCTCACCACACCCCACAGCCAGAACGATGGAACAGCCCAGCAGCTGCAGGCAGCAGTCTGAAGGTAAAGGAACCCATCCCACAGAGATTACATGGAGTATCCCTGGGCCTGGGGTCAACATTCCCAGCTCCCCACAGCAACCAGAAATTTCCTAGGCTCTGCCTCCCTGTACTTTGGGGGCTGCAGCTCCATAAAACTTACCTCCTTACTCCTGTTAACGCTGCCACGCCAGGTCCTAACTTTTATACAGCGATTGTAATCTCTGGCAGCGTGACATTAGACTAGAGAGGGGGGAGATGCTAGTGGCAGCGGAGATTCTAGTTGCGGATCCACTAATTAGATGTTAAGGTATGTTAACGCATGCTAATGTCCGTGACACTGATTTTCAACATGGATCCGTCAATGTTGAAAAACTTGGGCTGGGAGACGCGTTTGGGGCCGGACACGCAATGCAAATCATGCAAACCAGCCACTGCTTGAATCTCCCGGCTGGTTGCACTAAAAAAATCAGCGTAGCGGGATAGGAAAATCGGCCCCCTACTCTTTCCTTGGCTCATTTCTCTGTTAAGCTGAAAACTTTCAAGATGTTCACTCTATTCTTAATTACTAAGCTGGAAATTTCCCAATAGCAGATGCTGGACTAACTAGTCTATAATTAGTTGATTGGTCATACAGAACCTGTTTGCAACAGACAAGGTACAGACTGTTCCCAATCAAGTGCTTGCAAAATTCAAAATCATGTCCAACGTTAGATGTGATTCCGCGATGGGACAACATTTGCTAAATAATCCTCTGTGCTAAAAGTTATACTGACAACCATTTGAAGATTGTCTGTCAGTCTCATTGTGTGGCACACTTAAATACAGGAAGCTTTATAAATTAACACACAGGGCTTTTCAGACAGGAAGAACAGGTGCACATATTGCACCTGTTCCAGCTAAACAAAATAAGTGATAATCATGTACTAGTTCATTTCTCAGGGTAATGTGAAGGATCCTCTTGGGGAGAGTGATCATTGTATGGTGGAGTTTCTGGTGCAGATGGAGGAGGAGAAAGTGGGTTCCCGGACACGCGTCCTTTGTTTGAACAGAGGGGAGTACAGTAGGTTGAGAGAAGAATTGGCGAATGTTGACCGGGGGAGCGCGTTGGAAGGTAGGTCTGCTGAGGAGCAGTGGAAGATCTTGAAGGAGATCTTTCTTGGTGCTCAGCAGAAATTTATTCCGATGGTTAAAAAGGACCGTAGGAGGAGAGGTAATAAGCCATGGATAACGAAGGAGGTGAAGGAAAGTGTTAAATTAAAAGCAGAGGCGTTTAGAGTAGCTAAGAGTAGTGGGCGAGAAGAGGATTGGGAGAGGTTTAAATGTCAACAAAGATTGACAAAGAAGTTGATAAAGAAAGGTAGGAGAAACTATGAAGCTGGGCTAGCGCTTAATATAAAAAAGGATAGCAAGAGTTTTTATAAATATATAAAAAGGAAGAGGCTGGCTAGGGTGAACGTTGGACCCTTAGAGGATGAGAGGGGGGACTTAGTGGTAGGGGATGGGGAAATGGCTGAGGTCTTGAATAACTTTTTTGTTTCGGTCTTCACGGAGGAGGACATGAATAATTTGCCAGGTGTTAGCGATGGAAAGGTGGTAGGACTGGAGGGTCTCAATGACATTATTGTTACTAGAGAGGTGGTGCTCAACAGACTGGAGGGACTGATTGTGGACAAGTCCCCAGGACCGGATGGAATGCATCCAAGGGTTCTGAAAGAAATGGCGGAGGTGATAGTGGATGCCTTGGTGGTTATTTTTCAGACGTCGCTGGATTCCGGGGAAGTGCCGGAAGATTGGAAAACGGCTAACGTTACGCTGTTGTTTAAGAAGGGTGGCAGGCAAAAGGCAGGGAATGATAGGCCAGTTAGTTTAAAGTCTGTTGTAGGTAAAATGTTAGAATCCGTCATCAAGGAGGAAATAGCGAGGCATCTTGAGGGGAATTGCTTGATAGAGCAGACGCAGCACGGTTTCGTTAAGGGGAAGTCATGTCTGACAAATTTATTGGAGTTCTATGAGGCTGTGTCTGGGGCGGTGGATAGAGGAGAGCCGGTGGATGTGGTCTTTCTTGATTTTCAGAAGGCGTTTGACAAGGTACCTCACAAGAGGTTATTGCAGAAGGTAAGGGGGCATGGAGTTGGGGGTAGGGTGTTAGCGTGGATAGAGGATTGGTTGTCAAATAGGAGGCAGAGAGTGGGGGTTAATGGGTGTTATTCGGATTGGCAGATGGTGACTAGTGGGGTGCCCCAGGGGTCGGTGCTGGGGCCTCAGCTATTTACCATTTATATAGATGATCTGGAGGAGGGAACCGAGTGTATGGTGTCAAAATTTGCTGATGACACCAAGATTGGTGGAATGGCAAATTGTGCGGAGGGTGTGGAGAGTCTGCAGAAGGATCTAGATAGGCTGGGCGAATGGGCCAGGAAATGGCAAATGGAATTTAATGTTGGCAAGTGCGAGGTGGTCCATTTTGGTAGGAATAATGGTAGGAAGGACTATTACTTACGTGGCGAAAAACTGCAGCAGGTGACGGTGCAGAGGGACCTCGGGTCCTTGTGCATGAGTCGCAAAAACCCAGCCTGCAGGTGCAGCAGGTGGTCAGGAAGGCTAATGGGATGCTGGCCTTCATAGCGAGGGGGATTGAATATAAAAGTAGGGAGGTCTTGCTGCAGCTGTATAGGGCATTGGTGAGGCCACAGCTGGAGTACTGTGTGCAGTTTTGGTCGCCGCACTTACGCAAGGATATTTTGGCCTTGGAGGGAGTGCAGAGGAGGTTTACTAGGCTGATGCCGGAGTTGAGGGGGTTGAGCTATGTGGAGAGGCTGAATAAACTAGGCTTGTACTCGTTAGAGTTTAGAAGAATGAGGGGAGATCTCATTGAGACATATAAGATGATGAATGGGATGGATAGGATAGAGATGGAGAGACTCTTCCCGCTCAGAAAGGACAGTAGGACTAGGGGGCACAGCCTCAAGATAAAGCAGGGGGAGCGGTTTAGAACGGAGTTGAGGAGGAACTTCTTCACTCAAAGGGTGGTGAATCTCTGGAATTCTCTGCCCGTTGAAGTGGTGGAGGCTGCCTCGCTAAATATTTTTAAGACGCGGGTTGATGGGTTTTTGATAAGCGAGGGGATTAAGGGTTATGGGGAGAGGGCGGGAATGTGGAACTGAGCCACGACAGATCAGCCATGATCTTATTGAATGGCGGGGCAGGCTCGAAGGGCTAGATGGCCTACTCCTGCTCCTATTTCTTATGTTCTTATCTTATGATTGTCCTGATGAGTGCAAGATGAAAAGCTTCAACAAAATATCTTTTCTCAGCAAACTGTCTGTCTGTAATTCTTGTTTTCCTACTGTCACATGTCTTGAATAGTGGAGTGACATGCACAATCTTCTATTTGAAAGCACAGTTCCCAAATTCAGAGAATTTTGAAAGATTATAGTTGGGGCATTTGCATTAGTTTCTCTTCCTTTTAAATTCTGAGGGAATCCTCTGATCCTGGGGATGTCACCTTTTGGTGTCGTTATTCCTTTTCATGACTTTTATTTAGTTTATGTCTGTTTTGGTGCGTCTCTGCCTCAGACGCTTTGTCTCCTGATTCAGTAGTAGTTTATTTGAGATGTCTGGCATATTCACCTCTTCCTCTGCTACAAGTATTGATGCAAAGTGATTGATCAACAGGTCCACCATTTCCTTATTTTCATTGATAACATCACCGTCAAGATGCTCATCAATTGCTCCTTCCCAAATACTTTTTCCTAATATTTTGTAATGTTTTTCCTACTGATTCTGATATCTCCTGCAACTTTATTTTAATGCTTCCTTTTTGTAGCTTGTGCTCTGTCTGTTTTGTCATCATTTGCAGCTTTTTTATCTCTCCTACTCAGCAGGATCTCTGCTCTTTTTTTGCATTTTTGTTTCCGTTTATTTTATTTAATGTTGCCTCATAACTCTTTAGTTATTCAGGACTGTCTATTTTAGCCACTGGAGGTCTTTTCCCTTAGGGTATAAACTAGTTCTGTATCTCATTAACATCCTTGTGAACAGCTCCCGCTGATGTTCTGAACTTTTACCTATTAACAGATATCTGCAGTATAGACTGGAGCATCTCATTCTGTTGAAGCCAGCCTCAGCTAAATCCAGAATCTTAGTAGCTTTTACATGTTTCTCCATTTCAAGCACTACATTGAACTCAGTCATTTTAACATTGCCATTTGATACATGTTCAGATGTCTTTAGGCCAGGAATTAAATCTGGTTCTTTATTCATTATGAAGTGTAATTGGGTCTACCCGCTTGTTACAGAACACCTATCTCAGACAGAATATTCACTACCATTCTGACTGCTTTACCCCAGCCTATATGAAAGTTAAAATATATGACATTTATTTGATGAGGAGCAGTATCTAACCTTACTTGTATCCTTCAGTCTGACCAGAAGTCATAAATAACCTTCTTCAGACCAGGAAAACTATCCTTCCTTTTTGTATCTGAACAACAGAAATACGCATCCTGCTACTGACCAGGAGCAGCATCCCACCTGTATCCGACAGAGAGCACTGTCCCACCTGCATCCGACAGGGAGCACTGTCCCACCTGCATCCGACAGGGAGCACTGTCCCACCTGCATCCGACAGGGAGCACTGTCCCACCTGCATCCGACAGAGAGCACTGTCCCACCTGTATCCGACAGGGAGCACTGTCCCACCTGTATCCGACAGAGAGCACTGTCCCACCTGTATCCGACAGGGAGCACTGTCCCACCTGTATCCGACAGGGAGCACTGCCCCACCTGCATCCGACAGGGAGCACTGTCCCACCTGTATCCGACAGGGAGCACTGTCCCACCTGTATCCGACAGGGAGCACTGTCCCACCTGTATCCGACAGGGAGCACTGTCCCACCTGTATCCATGATGTGGAGATGCCGGTGTTGGACTGGGGTAAACACAGTAAGAAGTCGCACAACACCAGGTTAAAGTCACTGGAATTTGCTACCAGTTAAACCTGTTGGACTTTAACCTGGTGTTGTGAGACTTCCACCTGTGTCCGTAAGGGAGCAGTATCCTAACTGTATCCAATGGGGAGCAGCGTCCTACTTGTATCTGACAGGGAGCAGCACCCTACCTGTATCTGACAGTGAGCAGCACCCTACCTGTATCTGACAGAGAGCAGCACGCTACCTGTATCTGATAGAGAGCAGCACCCTACCTGTATCTGACAGAGAGCAGCACCCTACCTGTATCTGATAGAGAGCAGCACCCTACCTGTATCTGACAGGGAGCAGCACCCTACTTGTTTCTGACAGAGAGCAGCACGCTACCTGTATCTGACAGGCAGCAGCACCCTACCTGTATCTGACAGGCAGCAGCACCCTACCTGTATGTGACAGAGAGCAGCACCCTACCTGTATCTGACAGGGAGCAGCACCCTACCTGTATCTGATAGAGAGCAGCACGCTACCTGTATCTGACAGACAGCAGCACCCTACCTGTATCTGATAGAGAGCAGCACCCTACCTGTATCTGACAGAGAGCAGCACCCTACCTGTATCTGACAGAGAGCAGCACCCTACCTGTATCTGACAGAGAGCAGCACGCTACCTGTATCTGACAGAGAGCAGCACCATACCTGTATCTGACAGAGAGCAGCACCCTACCTGTATCTGACAGTGAGCAGCACGCTACCTGTATCTGACAGAGAGCAGCACCCTACCTGTATCTGACAGAGAGCAGCACGCTACCTGTATCTGACAGAGCAGCACGCTACCTGTATCTGACAGAAGCAGCACGCTACCTGTATCTGACAGAGAGCAGCACCCTACCTGTATCTGACAGGGAGCAGCACCCTACCTGTATCTGACAGGGAGCAGCACCCTACCTGTATCTGATAGAGAGCAGCACGCTACCTGTATCTGACAGAGAGCAGCACGCTACCTGTATCTGACAGAGAGCAGCACGCTACCTGTATCTGACAGGCAGCAGCACCCTACCTGTATCTGACAGGCAGCAGCACCCTACCTGTATGTGACAGAGAGCAGCACCCTACCTGTATCTGACAGGCAGCAGCACCCTACCTGTATCTGACAGGCAGCAGCACCCTACCTGTATGTGACAGAGAGCAGCACCCTACCTGTATCTGACAGGGAGCAGCACCCTACCTATATCTGATAGAGAGCAGCACGCTACCTGTATCTGACAGACAGCAGCACCCTACCTGTATCTGACAGTGAGCAGCACCCTACCTGTATCTGACAGAGAGCAGCACCCTACCTGTATCTGATAGAGAGCAGCACCCTACCTGTATCTGACAGAGAGCAGCACCCTACCAGTATCTGATAGAGAGCAGCACCCTACCTGTATCTGACAGGGAGCAGCACCCTACTTGTTTCTGACAGAGAGCAGCACGCTACCTGTATCTGACAGGCAGCAGCACCCTACCTGTATGTGACAGAGAGCAGCACCCTACTTGTATCTGACAGGGAGCAGCACCCTACCTGTATCTGATAGAGAGCAGCACGCTACCTGTATCTGACAGACAGCAGCACCCTACCTGTATCTGATAGAGAGCAGCACCCTACCTGTATCTGATAGAGAGCAGCACGCTACCTGTATCTGACAGAGAGCAGCACGCTACCTGTATCTGACAGAGAGCAGCACGCTACCTGTATCTGACAGGCAGCAGCACCCTACCTGTATCTGACAGGCAGCAGCACCCTACCTGTATGTGACAGAGAGCAGCACCCTACCTGTATCTGACAGGCAGCAGCACCCTACCTGTATCTGACAGGCAGCAGCACCCTACCTGTATGTGACAGAGAGCAGCACCCTACCTGTATCTGACAGACAGCAGCACCCTACCTATATCTGATAGAGAGCAGCACGCTACCTGTATCTGACAGACAGCAGCACCCTACCTGTATCTGATAGAGAGCAGCACCCTACCTGTATCTGACAGAGAGCAGCACCCTACCTGTATCTGACAGAGAGCAGCACCCTACCTGTATCTGACAGAGAGCAGCACGCTACCTGTATCTGACAGACAGCAGCACCCTACCTGTATCTGACAGAGAGCAGCACCCTACCTGTATCTGACAGTGAGCAGCACGCTACCTGTATCTGACAGAGCAGCACGCTACCTGTATCTGACAGAAGCAGCACGCTACCTGTATCTGACAGAGAGCAGCACCCTACCTGTATCTGACAGGGAGCAGCACCCTACCTGTATCTGACAGGGAGCAGCACCCTACCTGTATCTGATAGAGAGCAGCACGCTACCTGTATCTGACAGAGAGCAGCACGCTACCTGTATCTGACAGGCAGCAGCACCCTACCTGTATCTGACAGGCAGCAGCACCCTACCTGTATCTGACAGGGAGCAGCACCCTACCTGTATCTGACAGGGAGCAGCGCCCTACCTGTACCTGACAGAGAGCAGCACCCTACCTGTATCTGACAGTGAGCAGCACCCTACCTGTATCTGACAGGGAGCAGCACCCTACTTGTATCTGACAGTGAGCAGCACCCTACCTGTATCTGACAGGGAGCAGCACCCTACTTGTATCTGACAGTGAGCAGCACCCTACCTGTATCTGACAGGGAGCAGCACCCTACCTGTATCTGACAGGGAGCAGCACCCTACCTGTATCTGATAGAGAGCAGCACGCTACCTGTATCTGACAGACAGCAGCACCCTACCTGTATCTGATAGAGAGCAGCACCCTACCTGTATCTGACAGAGAGCAGCACCCTACCTGTATCTGACAGAGCAGCACGCTACCTGTATCTGACAGAGAGCAGCACGCTACCTGTATCTGACAGAGAGCAGCACCCTACCTGTATCTGACAGAGAGCAGCACCCTACCTGTATCTGACAGTGAGCAGCACGCTACCTGTATCTGACAGAGCAGCACGCTACCTGTATCTGACAGAGCAGCACGCTACCTGTATCTGACAGAGAGCAGCACGCTACCTGTATCTGATAGAGAGCAGCACGCTACCTGTATCTGACAGACAGCAGCACCCTACCTGTATCTGATAGAGAGCAGCACCCTACCTGTATCTGACAGAGAGCAGCACCCTACCTGTATCTGACAGAGCAGCACGCTACCTGTATCTGACAGAGAGCAGCACGCTACCTGTATCTGACAGAGAGCAGCACCCTACCTGTATCTGACAGAGAGCAGCACCCTACCTGTATCTGACAGTGAGCAGCACGCTACCTGTATCTGACAGAGCAGCACGCTACCTGTATCTGACAGAGAGCAGCACGCTACCTGTATCTGACAGAGCAGCACGCTACCTGTATCTGACAGAAGCAGCACGCTACCTGTATCTGACAGAGAGCAGCACCCTACCTGTATCTGACAGGGAGCAGCACCCTACCTGTATCTGACAGGGAGCAGCACCCTACCTGTATCTGATAGAGAGCAGCACGCTACCTGTATCTGACAGAAAGCAGCACGCTACCTGTATCTGACAGAGAGCAGCACGCTACCTGTATCTGACAGTGAGCAGCACGCTACCTGTATCTGACAGAGAGCAGCACGCTACCTGTATCTGACAGAGAGCAGCACGCTACCTGTATCTGACAGTGAGCAGCACGCTACCTGTATCTGACAGAGAGCAGCACGCTACCTGTATCTGACAGGCAGCAGCACCCTACCTGTATCTGACAGGCAGCAGCACCCTACCTGTATCTGACAGTGAGCAGCACCCTACCTGTATCTGACAGGGAGCAGCACCCTACTTGTATCTGACAGTGAGCAGCACCCTACCTGTATCTGACAGGGAGCAGCACCCTACCTGTATCTGACAGTGAGCAGCACCCTACCTGTATCTGCTAGGGAGCAGCGCCCTACCTGTATCTGACAGGGAGCAGCACCCTACCTGTATCTGACAGGGAGCAGCACCCTACCTGTACCTGACAGTGAGCAGCACCCTACCTGTATCTGCTAGGGAGCAGCGCCCTACCTGTATCTGACAGAGAGCAGCACCCTACCTGTATCTGACAGGGAGCAGCACCCTACCTGTATCTGACAGGGAGCAACGTCCTACTTGTATCTGACAGGGAGCAGCACCCTACCTGTATCTGACAGTCAGCAGCACCCTACCTGTATCTGCCAGGGAGCAGCACGCTACCTGTATCTGACAGTGAGCAGCACCCTACCTGTATCTAACAGGGAGCAGCACCCTACCTGTATCTGACAGTGAGCAGCACCCTACCTGTATCTGACAGTGAGCAGCACCCTACCTGTATCTGACAGGCAGCAGCACCCTACCTGTATCTGACAGGGAGCAGCACCCTACCTGTATCTGACAGTGAGCAGCACCCTACCTGTATCTGACAGGGAGCAGCACCCTACCTGTATCTGACAGGGAGCAGCACCCTACTGTATCTGACAGGGAGCAGCACCCTACCTGTATCGGACAGGGAGCAGCACCCTACCTGTATCGGACAGGGAGCAGCACCCTACCTGTATCTGACAGGGAGCAGCACCCTACTGTATCTGACAGGGAGCAGCACCCTACCTGTATCTGACAGGGAGCAACGTCCTACCTGTATCTGACAGGCAGCAGCACCCTACCTGTATCTGACAGTCAGCAGCACCCTACCTGTATCTGACAGGGAGCAGCACCCTACCTGTATCTGACAGTGAGCAGCACCCTACCTGTATCTGACAGTGAGCAGCACCCTACCTGTATCTGACAGGGAGCAGCACCCTACCTGTATTTGACGGAGCAGCACCCTACTGTATCTGACAGGGAGCAGCACCCTACCTGTATCTGACAGGGAGCAACACCCTACCTGTATCTGACAGGGAGCAGCACCCAACCTGTATCTGATAGGAAGCAGCCTCCCACCTGTATCTGACCTGGAGCAAAGTCCTAAGCACTAAGGGCAGGATCCTTCCTATATCTGACAAGGAGCAGTATTGTACCTGTACCTGGCAGGAAGCATCGTCCTATCTATCTGACCAGGAGCAGTATATTACATGTATCTGACAAAAAGTAGTATCATATCTATATCTGACTAGGACTAGTGTCCTACCTGGCTCAGACCAGGGACATTATCCCACTTGCTTTTAAGCAGGAGTAGCATCTTACTTATATTTGACCAGAAGCTGTATTCTACCTGTATCTGACCAGGATTAGTTGTTCTACCATTATCTGACTAGGAGCAATGTCCTACTGCTCCTGATCATGGGTATTATCCAAAGATAAAAGCGAATTGCTGCAGACTCATTTCTTCCATTGGGAAGGAAGGAAAACTGGAGGCGTTTAAATGGTGAAGGCACTTCCCTTGCCAGTAAGTAACAATTCCGACTTTTCCCTGCGCATTGCTACAGCATTAGTTGTAGAGGCAGAAACATGTTATGATGCACAAGGGTATATGGTAAAGGGAAATTGAGGAAATCAAACCTTATAGCCAATAGCTTTGGCACACCAGTCTAGCAGATGGAGTTAAACTTTTGTGTACACTGAAAAAGAGGTATGCACAGGAAACTGATGTGGTAAAAAACCAGAATTATTTATAAAGCACTCACATTTGTGACATCCATTTCTAAAATTTTCAGCATCGTATTGAGCACTCATAATATTTTCAAAGCATTTTGCCAAAACTAGTCCATCCTAATACATCCTTATTTCCCACTGAAATACAGAGGAAGAAACTTTCCAACTGAAGCCTTTGTTAACATTTGAATAAAATAAACCCTTGATAACGATCAAGGATTTACAGTTGCAACACACATGCTTGGTAGTTCCTGTCTGAAAGTGCTAAAGTGATATTAATAAACTCAAAAAGTACTGATTCACAACCTCTTTGAGCTTTACACTGTTAATGAGAGTTACATGGGAGGTGGGAGTGAGTAATTGCGGCTGTAGATGCTGCATATCTCTGTGTTCTTTCCTTACCTTTACACTGTGGAAACAACACACAATGGAAGAAAGAGACTAGTGGAAGGTTGAAGGTGCTGCCCCATTCTCTTACTCACTATTTAAAGCACTCCCACATGATTATCTATGGCCGTGTCAGTCTGTCAGTGTGGTTCCTGTCCAGAGGAAGTGGTCTGAATTTTACACTTTGCGTTGGAGAAATACAGTTTGTATTTTTAAATGTTGCACTGAAATAACACAATGGTATTTTTCCCCATCTGACGTGGTGGGACAAGACTTTGACTCATTACTTGAAAGAATAAACATACTGAGATTAAACAAGGCCCAGAGCTGTTTGACTCCTTTAAGACTGTTACTTTTTAGCCGGAACAGAGACAGAGCTCAGACCATCAATGACACTGTTGAACTTTAACCCCCTGACCAGGATACCTGGAAGTGCTTTCCTCTGGGTGAATGGGAGATAAAGTTCAGCTTGGAAATATTTCTTTCAGCAAGCCGCACTCAGTCATTTAGTGGAAATAAAAGCATGGAACATTCAACTCTGAACTGCACATAAAAGAGCGAGGATGGGACTGGCCAGCCAATTACCTTTTCATTTAAGTCAATGATTTGTTATCAAACATTAATTGACGACAGTCATCATGAATTGTTAAGGAAATGTTGTGTCTGACTCACATGATTGCGATTTTTTATGAGAAGTTCACAAAGAGGTTGATGAGGGCAGCACATTGTTGTGTGGTCTATATTTTAGCAAGATCTCATGTGGCATGTCACAAAACTCAACCCCAGGGCAGGAAGCAATGGGTAGTTGTTTCCATAATGTGGGTTATCCATGTGCCTGACTATATCCAGTCTACCTAACTTTAGGCTATTCCTCTATGGTGTACAAATATATGTGTTAACAGCATCTTTACTTGTTGCTCACAGTCAATGTGTGTTTTTGTGATGGAAGATTGTTTCCTGTGGGTCTCCTTCCACTGGGCTCTGTGCTAGATGCCTTGCTTTTTGCGATTTACATCAATGATTTGGACTGCAATGTTCCTCGGTGGATGTAGCTGTTACTAGGGGGCATAACTATAAGGTTCATGGTGGGTGATATAGGAGGGATGTCCGAGGTAGATTCTTCACTCAGACAGTGATTGCGGTGTGGAATAGACTGCCTGCTGTGATAGTGGAGTCGGACACTTTAGGAACTTTCAAGTGGTTATTGGATAGGCACATGGAGCACACCAGAATGATAGGGAGTGGGATAGATTGATCTTGGATTTGGACATAGCCCGGCACAGCATCGAGGGCTGAAGGGCCTGTACTGTGATGTACTGTTCTATGTCTATGTTCTATGTAAGGGTTATACTTATAAAGTTTGCAAATTGTACAAAAATTGGCTGTATGGTTATTTATGAAGAAGAAAGCTGTAAAATGTGGAAAAATATCACTGGAGTAGTCAGGGGGTGGAACAGTGGCAAACTGAGATCAATCCAGAGAAGTGTGAGGTAATGCATTTGGGGATACCTAACAAAGCAAGAAATACACAATAAATGGGACAGTATGAAAAAGTGTTGAAAAACTGTAGGAACTTGGCTAGGAGGAAGGATGGGAAAGGTAGGATTAGAGAGCCGTGGATTACTAGAGATATTGAGGACCTGGTCAGGAAGAAACGAGAGACGTATGTTAGGTCTAAGCAACTGGGAACAGAGAGAGCACTGGAGGAGTACAGAGAGAGTAGGAGGGATCTCAAAAGGGGAGTTAGGAGGGCAAGAAGGGGGCATGAAATGGCTTTGGCAGGTAGGATTAAGGAAAATCCAAAGGCATTTTACTCCTATGTTAGGAATAAAAGGGTGGCTAGGGGAAAAATCGGTCCCCTCAGGGACAGAGGAGGGGAATTGTGCTTAGAGTCCGAGGGAATGGGGGAGATCCTGAATGAATACTTTGCGTCAGTATTCACGAAGGAGAGGGGCTTGATGTCTGGTACGGTCTTCGAGGGAGCTTTAGACCAATTGAAGGAACTATTGATTACGAGGGAAGAAGTGTTAGGGCTTTTAGGTAGCATTAAAACTGATAAATCTCTGGGGCCTGATGGCATTTATCCTAGGCTGCTTAGGGAGGCGAGAGATGAAATTGCTGGGCCTCTGACGCGAATCTTTGTCTCTTCTTTGGACACAGGTGAGGTCCCAGAGGACTGGAGGATAGCGAACATGGTACCGTTGTTTAAGAAGGGTAGGAGGGATAACCCGGGTAACTATAGGCCAGTGAGTTTGACATCAGTGGTAGGCAAGTTGATGGAGAGGATTCTTAGGGATAGGATGTATGAGCATTTAGAGCGTTGCGATCTGATTAAGGATACGCAGCATGGCTTTGTTAAGGGGAAGTCTTGCCTTACGAATCTGGTAGAATTTTTTGAGGAGGTGACAAAAACGGTCGATGAAGGACAAGCCGTTGATGTCGTCTGTATGGATTTCAGTAAGGCGTTTGACAAAGTCCCTCATGGTAGGTTGGTAGAAAAGATTAAGGCTCATGGACTACAAGGCCAGGTATCTCGATGGGTTGAGAACTGGCTTGCTAAGAGGAGACAGAGAGTAGTAGTGGAGGGGTCCTTTTCTAGCTGGAGGTCTGTCACTAGTGGTGTGCATGATGTGGGTATAAGAGCTGGAGTCTAATGTTGCAGTTGTATAGAACGTTGGTTAGGCCACATTTAGAGTACTGCGTCCAGTTCTGGTCGCCTTACTACCGGAAGGACGTGGAGACTCTGGAGAGAGTGCAGAGGAGGTTTACCAGGATGTTGCCTGGTATGGAAGGACTGGGGTATGAGGAAAGATTGAGCAAATTGGGGCTGTTTTCCCTTGAAAGACGGCGACTGAGGGGGAATCTAATAGAGGTATATAAGATTATGAAGGGTATAGATAGAGTAAACAGAGGTAAGCTAGTACGAGGGGCCACAGGCTTACGAGGGGGTAAAGGTATAACACAGATATTAGAGGGAGGTTTTTCACACAGAGGGTAGTGGGGGTATGGAATGCTCTGCCAAGTAAGGTGGTGGAGGCAGGCACGCTGGAGTTGTTTAAGAGTAACTTAGACAGGCACATGAGTGGTTGGAGATGGGAGGATATAGGAGATTGTTTTAAATAAGGTTCAGTAGCATTGGGACATCCCTGGTAATGTGAAAGGATGTGGTATGATGATAATGTTTTTCTCTTTTAATTCACAGGTTTTAAGTCAGTCCGCCTTGTTGTCCAACGAGCGGCATACACGCGATGGGTCGTACTTGGGCTGCTCTTGAATGTTCGAGAGTAGCCTAGTGCTTCATGTCATTAGAGTACGCTTAAACTGGACCAGATGCTGGGCAACACGACAGCTCAGTGACTATCACTGTTTGCTGTGCAGACACATGGATTTGGGCCGGTGTCTGCGGGAGTCTGCGCATTCTCCCCGTGCTTGCGTGGGCTTTCTCTGGGTGCTCCGGTTTCCTCCCACACCCCAAAGATGTGCTCTTAGGCTGATTGGAGGTAATAAATTGTCCCTAAATTAGTTTCCCTCAATGTGGAATGCCATAAACAATAGATAAGGGTCATGGGTGGAGGGGGGGACTGGTAATGTTAAAATGGCGGCACGGGCTCGTTGGGCCGAAGGGCCTGTTTCCCGGGCTGTTTTTGTTCTTTGTTCTTTGTCATGTTTACAGATCCCTAAAAGTGGCTCGACGGGTAGATAAGGTGATCAAGAAGGCATACAGGATTGTTGTCTTCAATGGTCAAGATGATAGAGTACAAGAGCAAGGAGATTATGCTGAAACTCTACAAAACACTGATTAGGCCACAGCTAGAATACTGTGAGCAGTTATTGTCACCATACTATAGGAAAGATGTAATCACACTGGAGAGGGAAAAGAGCAGATTTGTTAGGATATAGAGTGCAGAATGTTATTAGGGAAGATTGGTTGTTCTCTTTGGAACAGAGAAAGCTGAGGGGAGACTTAATTGAAATATATAAAATTTTAAGAGTGTGGATGGATTGGATAGGATTCAAGGGTCCATTAACCTGAGGCATAGAACTAGGGTAAGAGAAGTGGAATTAGATGGATTGTACATGTCAGTCAGTGCAGCCATGATGGGATGAATGGTCTCCTTCTGTGCTGTAAATTTCTATGATTCTACAAGTTGATGAACATTCATTTTATGCACTCGCATCCCCGCTCCACGCTGATGGGGAGGTAGTAAATTGGAACAGACACTGGCTCAATGGAACAAGCCAGAAAGTGGTTGTGGAGGATTGCTTCTCTGAGTGGAGGCCTGTGACTAGTGGTGTGCAGCAGGGATCGGAATTGGGTCAATTATTGTTTGTCATCTATGTCAATGATCTGGATGATAATGTGGTAAATTAGATCAGTAAATTTGCTGATGATACAAAGATTGGAGGTGTAGTGGACAGTGAGGAAGGTTTTCAAAGCTTGCAGAAGAATTTGGACGAACTAGAAAAATGGGCTGAAAAATGGCAAATGGAATTTAATGCAGACAAGTGTGAGGTATTGCACTTTGGAAGGACAAACCAAAGTAGAACATACAGGCTAAATGGTAGGACTTTGAAGAGTGCAGATGAACTGAGGGATCTGGGAGTACAGGCACAGAATTTCCTAAAAGTGACGTCACGGGTGGATAGGGTCATAAAGAGTGCTTTTAGTACATTGGCCTTTATAAATTGGAGTATTGAGTATAAAAGTTGGAGTGTTATGGTAAGGTTGTATAAGGCATTGGTGAGGCCGAATTTAGAGTATTGTGTACAGTTTTGGTCACCTAGTTACAGGAAGGATGTAAATAAGGTTGAAAGAGTGCAGAGAAGGTTCACAAGGATGTTGCTGGGACTTGAGAAGCTGAGTTACAGAGAAAGATTGAGTAGGTTAGGACTTTATTCCCTGGAGCGTAGAAGAATGAGGGGAGATTTGATAGAGGTGTATAAGATTTTGATGGGTATAGATAGAGTGAATGCAAGCAGGCTTTTTCAACTGAGGCTAGGGGAGAAAAAAACCAGACGGCATGGGTTAAGGGTGAAAGGGGAAAAGTTTAAAGGGAATATTGGGGGGGGGGCTTCTTCACGCAGAGAGTGGTGGGAATGTGGAATGAGCTGCCAGATAAAGTGGTAAATGCAGGGTCACTTTTAACATTTAAGAAAAACTTGGACAGGTACATGGATGAGAGGGGTGTGGAGGGATATGGTCCAAGTGCAGGTCAGTGGGACTAGGCAAAAAATGGTTCGGCACAGACAAGAAGACAGGCCAAAAGGCCTGTTTCTGAGCTGTAATTTTCTATGGTTTCTATAAGAGAAGTCATTTAGAGGAGATTCTTTCACCCAGGTGTTGGGATCTGGAATTTACTGCCCAAAAAAGTTGTAAGGATAGAACCCCTCAGAATATTTAAAGAGTACTTGGATGTGCACTTGAAGTGCTCTAACCTACAAGGCTACAGATCAAGAGCCAAGAAGTGGAATTAAATGGATTGTACACGTCAGTCAGTGCAGACATGATGGGGTGAATGGTCTCCTTCTGTGCTGTAAATTTCTATGATTCTATAAGTTGGTGAACATTCATTAATGCACTCGCATCCCCTCTCCACACTGATTCTGCATAAAAATCAAGCAAACTGGACCATAATTAACTTATAACATTAATGTTCCATTTTTAGGCCTCTTTAAATCTCTTTACACTGAATTATTTCACCTTTTATATATTAAATCAGTCTTACGCTGATTCTCTGTTCATATCTTGAGATAGGTACAAACTCCAGTGTCACACATACAAATGAACAAGGAATCCTGTCAGCTATTCTATTTTTATTTCACTTCAGTCTGGTCATCCAAAGCATGGTTTGCTTTGTCTGCATAGTGCGCAAGAAACTATATTTTTCACTGTATGCTAATACATGTGACCATAATGAATCAAATCAAATCAATGGCTGAAGTATATATCTTATGCATTGTAGCAACTCAACAATGCTCATTTGACAGCACCTTCCAAACCCGTGACCGCTGCTATCCAGAAGGACAAAGGCAGCAGCCACATGGGCATACTACAACCTGTAAATTTCCATCCAAGGAATGTATCACCTTGACTTGGAAATATATCACCGTTTCTTCACTGTTGCTGGGCCAAAATCCTGGAACACCCTCCCTAACAGCACTGTGTGTGTACCTACACCATACAAACTGCATCAGCTCAGGATGGCAGCTCACCACCACCTTTTCAAGGACAAGTAGATCTGGGCAACAACTGCTGGCTTGCCTGCAACACCCAAATCTCATGAAATTTTTCAAAGATATTCTTTTCACTCTCACTCCAAGAATTTCTGGGTTCATTTATTTTAATGGAAGGGTAAGGAGCTGTCTTTCATGCACCTGCTATTGAAAACAGTAATAGTGTAATGCTGGCAGTCCGTATGCCCCCAGGAAATTTATTTGTCTCATGTTCCCTTTATTTTTACTCCAAAAACATTGCAAGTAGCTGAAGGCACTAACAAGGCTAACTGCTCAAGAATGAAGTTTAAAGTTTACTTATTTGTTACAAGTAGTCTTCCATCAACTCTGCAATCAATTTACAACTGTCTATCTCATCATAATGAATGATATAAGGAATTGGAAGCTGAGCACATCATAGCATGGAGTCAATGGGCTGAATGCCCTCTTTTGCTCTGATACTATTCAATGATAAATCTACATTGCAATAGTGATTACACTTCAAAAGAGTACTTTAGTGGCATTAAAGCACAATGGGATGTCTTGAGCTGAGGAAGGGTTACATATAAATGTAAGTCTGTCTTAGTCTTCAGCAGGACATGTTGCTGCCAGAGGTGAGAGGACAATTGAGTAGACAATGAACCTCATATACTTTCATTTCCTACCAGTGTGGGATTCCTGAACTCAATCAGGAAGTTCAATACAAAAAGCTATCCTCATCTATCTGCAAATGTAATCATGAACTAATGTCATGAGAATAATTCTGGTCATTGTCAATGATACAGATTCAAATTGTATTTGCATTTAAAAAGATCTGCATTCCTATAGCACCTTTCATGGCCTCAGGACATCACAAAGCATACTGCAACCAATGAGGTGCTTTTTGAAGTATTATCATTGTTGTAAAGTTGAACATACAGCAAGCAGTCCATTTGAACGCAGCAAGCTCCTACAAACAGCAGTGTGATCATTGCTAGATAATTCCTTTTGATTTGTGTTAATTGAGGCTTAAATATTGGCCAGGACACCAGGGTGATCTCCCATGCCCTCGTATGAATGGTGCCAGGGAATCTTTCTCTCTCCCTGAGAGAGACAGGCTCATATTATATCCCTGAAGACACTAAGGGGGCAAAATTACTCTTGGGCAATAAGTACAAAATGAGTACCATGATGAGGAGATTTGGCATTGGATTGGGGTGGGCACAGTAAGAAATCTCACAACACCCAGTTAAAGCCCAACAGATTTATTTGCATACTCATCTGGCGAAGGAGCAGTGCTCCGAAAGCTTGTGATTCCAAATAAACCTGTCAGACTTTAAGCTGGTGCTGTCAGACTTTTTACTGTGCCCACAAAATGGATGATAGCAGATCGATAGCCTACTTACCTCCTGCCCAAATTTGGAAAATAACATCAGACAAATTATTAATTAAGTTGCTGACACAATCTATCCTGCATTTTTTTGGTGATTTGTTCATGGAATTTAGGCAAAGCTAGGCATTTGTTCTCAATTCTAATTATCCTTGAGAAAGTAATGGCAGACACTTTGAACTACCACAGTCCACGTGGTGCAGGTACATCCACAGTGCTGTTAAGGAAGGAATTTTAGGATTTTGACCCAGCGACAATGAAGGAATGGTGTTTCTAAAGGAATAGTCCCAAGTCCGGATGGTGGTTGACTTGGAGGGGAACTTGCAGGAGGTGGTGTTTCCATGTGTCTACTGCCCTTGCCTTTCTACGTAATAGAGCTTTCAAAGTGTGAAGGTGCTGTTGAAGGAGCGTTGGTGAGTTGTTGCAGTGCATCTTGTATATGTTACACACTGCTGCTGCTGCATGCAGTGGTGGAGGGAGTGAATGTTTAAGGTGCTGGGTAAGGTACCAGTCAAACAGGCGGCCTTTGCCCCAGATTGTCTTGTTGGAGCTGCACTCCCAAACAAGTGTAGGCTATTCCATCACACTTCTGACTTAAACCTTGTAAACACAGTAAAAAGTCTGACAACACCAGGTTTTAGTCCAACCTATTTATTTGATAATATTCTCACAAGTATTCATCAAATAAATAGGTTGGACTAAAACCTGGTGTTGTCAGACTTTTTACTGTGTTTACACCAGTCCAACGCCGGCATACCCACATCATATTTAAACCTTGTAGACAGTGGACAGATTTTGGGGAGTCAAGAAATGAGTTATTCGCTGCAGAATCTTAGCCTTTAACCTGTTCTTGTAGTCACAATATTTACATGGCTGGTCCAGTTCAGTTTCTGATCGATGGTAATCCCCAGAATTGATAGGGGAATTCAGCGCTGGTCGTATTTTTGAAATGAAAGGTTAGGTTCTCTGTAGCAAACATTGACTGCTTCAGTATCTGAGGGATTGCAAATGGTACTGAGCAATGTGCAGTCATCAGCGAACATCAGGGAAGTAGGGAATGCAAAGAAAGGATGTGAAAAAGTACTGGCATGTAAAATTATGAAAAATCCATTATGCTTTACAAGTTCTTAAAGAGCAAGAGGATAACTAAGGGAAGTGTAAGGAGTAATGTGTAACCTGTTTGTGGAGGTGGAGGATATGGGTTATGTTCATAAAACAGGGGGCTGATGACCATGTCATTGTTAAGGAGGAAAAGCGTAAAATTTTTGGTGGAATTAGCATTATAAGAGGAAATATTGTGTGAAAAAGTTTTTCACCAAGAGCGTGGTATAGTCCTGCAAACCACTCAAAGGGAGGGCAGAAACTCACCATGTTTAAAAAGTACTTTTGAAAGTAGGTAAGCTACCAGGCCAGGATGGAATGAATCCCAGGTTGTTAAAAGAAGCAAGGGGGGATATTGTGGGAACACAGACTATCACTTAAATCCTCCCTGGGTACGGGAGTGATGCCAGAGGATTGAAGGACTGCCAACATTGTATTATTTCTTACAAAAGGAGGAAGGGATTATCTGATTAATATTAGGCCATTAATATTAGCTTCACTTCAGATTTAGGCAAATTATTGGAATCAATTATGAGGAACAGCATAAACCTTCATTTATCTGGCACTGACTTGTTGAGGAATGGTCCTGTCTGATTAACCTGGTTGAAAAGTTTGAGGAGGTGACAAGTGGGGTTGATGAGGACTGCACAGTGGATGTTCTCTGCATGGATTTGAGCAAGGCTTTTGACAAGGACCCTCTTGACAGGCTGGTCAAAATGTAAAAGCCCCAGGAATCCAAGCGATAGTAGAAAATTGGATTCACAAATTAGCAAGTGGCAGAAAGGAAAGGGTAACAGTTCAGAGGTTTCTTTTTGTGACTGTAAAGGTAACAAATCGGTTTGCAAAGTCCTTTACTCTTTGTAGTTTATATTAATGATTTAGACTCAAAGGTAGGGGCATAACAACATCTGCAGATGTTACAAAAATTGGCTGTGGTTGACAGTGATGTGGGAAGCTTCAGGCTGCGGGAAGTTATAGAGGTCAAGTGGGTAGAAAAGTGGAAAATGGAATTCAACCTGAAGTGTAAGGTCATGTATTTTGCGATGTTCAATAAAGGAATAATGTACAATAAATGTGAGGATACTGAATTGTGTGGATGGACAGAGGGACCATAGATCATTGAAGGTAATAATGATAGGTCAATAAGCCGGTTAAATAGCAAATGGCATGTTTTCTTTTATTAGTAGTATTATAGAATTTAAGAGCAATAGAGGTTATGCTATAACTGTATACAACACTAGTTAGACCACAGCTTGAGGCTTACATGTAGTTCTGGTCACCACACTGGATAGGATGCATTGGAAATTTAAGAGGATGCTGTTGAAACTGGAATACTTTAACTATGAGGAAAGATCGGCAGACAGGCATTATTCTTCTTGGAACAGCGAGGCTGAAGGGGTCATTTAATTGAGATATAGAAAACTATGTGCAGCCTAGATAGAGTAAATAAGGACAAACTATTTACTTTAGCAGATGGAACAAAAACCAGCGAACATAGATTTAAAAGTAATTGTAAAAGCATTGGAGGGGCGATGAGGAAAGATTTTTCATCCAGAGTGTGATATAGTCCTGCAACCCACTCAGAGGAAGAGGTAGAAACTCACCATATTTAAAAAGTACTTGCATGTCTACAGGAGAACCATGACCTACAAGAAACTGTGATTAGACTGGGTGGCTCTTCACTCACCAGTGTGATGGACCAAATGATCTCTTTCTGCGATTTAAATGTTCTTTGATTTACAAACCTCACTTCTAATCTTATGATGAAGGAAAGATCATTGATAAAATAGCTGAAAATGGTTGGACATAGGCATTACCCTGAGGAATTCCTGAAATGATATCCAGGAACCAAAATGAGTGCCCTCCAACAACCACAGGCATCCTCCTTCATGCTGAATGTGACTCCAACCAGAAGAGAGCTTTCCCCTGGATTCCCATATCACTCCTAGATGTAATACTTGGTCAAATTCTTGATGTCAAGGCCAGTTCATCTCATCTCACCTTACTGCCCAAGACTAATTCTAATACTTAACTTGTTCAGCTAAGAATTCAACCCCTTCACTCCTACACTAGCATGTTAGCTTGGATGCTGTGGTTAAGTTCTGGGAGTTGGACTTGAACCCAAAGCCTTTTTAGCATAGAGACAGGAATATTACCATTAAGCTACAGCTGACACCTTAAGGAAATCTTATCTAGACATAATATTACTTGGCTGTGCATTGTAAAGATTTAAAGACAGTTGGCCCTGAGGAAGCAATTGAATTCTGGATCCTTTGCCTTGCATCCCATCTCTTCAATCTAACCATCTGAGCTATGGCACAAATATTCAATTAGGTAAACCATCATAACCAGAATGGCCCTAATCTAAGTGTGGGAAAGGGGAAAGGATATTGGGGGCAGAGTTAATCATGGTTTAACCAGTTAGAAAACAAGTGCAACTATTGTCAATTTCTCCTCTTATATATCCTCCACCATAAAGAGCAGCTACTCCCAACTTCATTACATTGTCCACTGTCACCATCGCTTCAGGCCAGCTGCTGCTGAAACCTCGCTGCTGGCTTTGCCACCTCTGGATTCAACTATTCCAATGCTCCCCTGCTCAACCTCCATCCAAACATGCATTTGCCACCTGCTGCTCACTCCCTTCCTCAGTCTTCACTGACTTAATCTTTGTTCCTCGATCCCTCAAATTTAAATGTGTCACCTTTTTTTGTTTAAGCTGCTCCGTGGCCCAGTTCTATCTTTGTAACCATCGCTAGCTCTGCATCCCAATCCAACAAAACTCCCCATTCCACTGACTTTGATTTTTGTCTGATTCATAAGAATATAAAAGCATAAGGACTAGGAGCAGGAGTAGGCCACCTGGCCCCTCAAGCCAGCTCCAGATTCAATAAGATCATGGCTGATCTTTTTGTGGACTCAGCTCCACTTACCCGCCTGCTCACCATAACCCTTAATTCCTTTACTGATCAAAAATTTATCTTTCCTTGCCTTAAAAACATTCAACGAGGGAGCCTCAACTACTTCACCGGGCAGGGAATTCCACAGATTCACAACCCTTTGTGTGAAGAAATTCCTCCTCAACTCAGGCCTAAATCTGTTCCCCCTTATTTTGAGGCCATGCCCCCTAGCTCTAGTTTCACCCACCAGTGGAAACAACTTCCCTGCTTCTATCTTATCGATTCCCTTCATTATCTTATATGTTTCTATGAGATCTCACCTCATTCTTCTGAATTCCAATGAGTATGGCCCCAGTCTGTTCAGTCTCTCCTCATAAGCCAACTCTCTCAACTCCGGAATCAACCTAGTGAATCTCCTCTGCACCCCCTCGAGTGCCAGTATATCCTTTCTCAAGTGAGGAGACCAAAACTGTACACAGTACTCCAGGTGTGGCCTCACCTGCACCTTCTACAGCTGCAACATAATCTTGCTGTTTTTAAATTCCATCCGTTTGCCTTCTTAATTACCTGCTGCACCTGCAAACCAACTCCTTGAGATTCCTGCATCCAGGGCCCTCTGCACAGCAGCGTGCTGCAATTTGTTACCATTTAAATAATTTTGCTGTTGTTCCTACCAAAATGGATGACCTCACATTTACCAACACTGTACTCCATCTGCCAGACCCTCACCCACTCAGACTATCTATATCCCTTTGCAGGCTTTCAGCATCTTCTGCACACTTTGCTCTGCCACTCATCTTAGTGTCATCCGCGAATTTTGACACTACACTTAAACATAGAACATAGAACATTACAGCGCAGAACAGGCCCTTCGGCCCACGATGTTGCGCCGACCAGTTACAAAAACAATGACCCACTAGCCTATACCAATCCCTTTTCGTCCATAAACCTATCCAGAGATCTCTTAAACGCCCCCAAACTAGACGCATTTACAACTGCAGCAGGCAGGGCATTCCAATCCCTCACCACCCGCTGGGTAAAGAACCTACCCCTGACATCCGTCCTGTAGCTACCCCCCCTTAATTTAAAGCCATGCCCCCTCGTGCTAGCTTTCTCCATCCGAGGAAAAAGGCTATCACTATCCACCCTATCTAAACCTCTAATCATCTTATATGTTTCAATAAGATCCCCTCTTAGCCGCCTTCTTTCCAACGAAAACAACCCTAAATCCCTCAGTCTCTCCTCATAGGACCTCCCCACCATACCAGGCAACATCCTAGTAAACCTCCTCTGCACCCTCTCCAACGCCTCCACATCCTTCTTGTAATGCGGGGACCAGAACTGCACACAGTACTCCAAGTGCGGCCGCACTAGAGTAGTGTACAGTTGCAACATTACACTGCGACTCCTAAATTCAATCCCCCTACCAATAAACGCCAAGACACCGTACGCCTTCTTAACAACCTTATCTACTTGATTCCCAACTTTCAGGGATCTATGTACACACACACCTAGATCCCTCTGTTCATCCACACTATTCAAAGTCCTCCCGTTAGCCCTATACTCGACACATCTGTTGCTCCTACCAAAGTGAATTACCTCACACTTCTCCGCATTAAATTCCATCCGCCACCTCTCGGCCCAGCTCTGCAACCTATCTAAGTCTCCCTGCAGACTATGACACCCTTCCTCACAATCTACCACACCTCCAACTTTGGTGTCATCAGCAAATTTACTAATCCACCCAACTATACCCTCATCCAGATCATTAATAAAAATTACAAACAACAGTGGCCCCAAAACAGATCCCTGAGGCACACCACTCGTAACTGTACTCCATGATGAATATTTACCATCCACCACCACCCTCTGTCTCCTATCTGATAGCCAATTCCTGATCCAACTTCCTAGATTACCCACAATCCCATACATCTGCATTTTCTGCAGAAGCCTACCATGGTGAACCTTGTCGAACGCCTTACTAAAATCCATGTATACCACGTCAACTGCCTTGCCCCCATCCACCTCTTTGGTCACCTTCTCAAAAAACTCAATAAGGTTAGTAAGGCACGACCTACCCGCTACAAAACCATGCTGACTATTTCTAATCAATTCATTACACTCCAAATAACTATAAATCCTATCCCTAATAATTTTTTCTAAAACCTTGCCCACAACAGAAGTAAGACTCACCGGTCTATAATTCCCGGCAAAGTCTCTGTTCCCCTTCTTAAACAATGGGACAACATTCGCTATCCTCCAATCCTCCGGGACTACACCAGAGACCAATGACGACCTGAAGATCTGAGCCAGAGGCTCTGCAATCACCTCTCTAGCCTCCCAGAGAATCCTAGGGTAGATCCCATCCGGACCAGGGGACTTATCTATTTTCAGCCCCTCAAGAATTTCCAGCACATCCTCTTTATCAACCGTAATACTGTCTATTTTACACCCCTGCAACCCAATGTCCTCCTCAGCTATATTCATGTCCCCCTGCGTGAACACCGAAGAGAAATATTGGTTCAATACTTCTCCAATCTCCTCCGGTTCCACACACAACTTCCCCCTGCTGTCTGTAACTGGCCCTAATCTTGCCCTGACCAACCTTCTGTTCTTGACATACCTATAGAACAGCTATAGTTGGGGACCAACCTATAGTTGGTCCCCAACTCCAAATCATCTATGTAAATTGTAAACAATTATGGTCTCCGAACACTGATCCCTGAGACACACCACTAGTCACTGATCGCCAACCAGGAAAACACCCATTTACCCCCACCTTTTGCTTTCTGTTGGTTAACCAATCCTCTATCCATGCTAATACATTACCTGTAGCAACTTGCACCTTTATCTTAAGCAGCAGTCTTCCCTCCTCTTTTACCCCTTTGTGAGGGCTGTATGTACTTCTGCCTCCATATGTTTCTCTTCAAGATCCTTTTTAAAACCCATTTCCTTGGCTGAGCACTTGGTCTCAATATCTTCTTTGGTTCAGTATTGATTTATTCCTGATGACTCCGTGTCGAGTCTCTGGGATGCTTTTGTACATTGATGATGATGTGACCATTTCTAGACCTCAAGATGTAGCTCTTACTATTTGTCCTTGAATAACAAATGCCCAGCATTCAAAGCCTCTTTATTTTCTACACACATTGGCAACTTCCTTGGAAACATCTGTCCTCTGGTCTGATCTATGGGAGGTGTGCACCTTAGAAAGTCTCACAACACCAGGTTAAAGTCCAGCAGGTTTATTTGTAGCAAACACCACTAGCTTTCGGAACTGGCTGTTCCTTCGTCAGGTGGGTGGGAATTCTGAACTCCCACCCACCTGACGAAGGGACGGCCAGTTCCGAAAGCTAGTGGCATTTGCTACAAATAAATCTGTTGGACTTTAACCTGGTGTTGTGAGACTTCTTATTGTGTTTACCCCAGTCTAATGCTGGCATCTCCATAGATGTGTGCCTGCCGTGGGAATTCTCCTGGTTTCTAACTTTCAAAGATCCATGATGGCACATATATATTTTCACATACCATGATCCGCGATTAACATAAGGTAACAAACATAATACACTGGAGATTTATTTTTCACATTTTGTTACTGTCAGAAAAATGGTGTGGATTAAGTAAATGGAGGTTTTTGAGATCAGTTTGTACCTCAGTGCGGTACCTGCGGTTCACCATCAGGATTCAGCCGACCGGCTACAGGATGGGACATAGGGACATGTGCCCACTGCAGCGATCTAATGCCCAGGGATCAGTTACTATGAGGAGGACTTCCATCAGGTGGGACTGACCCGTTCAGTCTCACCTGTCTGGCTCCCTGTGATTCAGGACTCTCCCTTCAAATGAACCAAGATCATCATAGAAAAATGGAAGTTGCAGCCCAGATTCAAAGTTGCAATTAATTTTTACATTATTCAGGCATGTGGACATTGCTTGTAAAGCCCATTCGTAGTTGCTCTTGAGAAGGTGGCGATGAGCTGCCGTCTTGAAACATTGCAGACCATGTGCTGTGGGTTGACCCCCAATGCCATTAAGGGGCGGTTCCAGGATTTTGATCCAGTGACCGCAAAGGAACAGTGATGTATTTGCAAGTCAGAATGGTGAGTGTCTTGGTGGGGAACTTGCAGATGGTGGTGTTCCTTCTCCTTCCTGCTGCCTTTCTCCTTCTAGTTATTGTGGATTTGGAAGATGCTGCCTCAGGACCATTGGTGAATTCCTGCAGTGCATCTTGTAGAAAGTACACACTGCTGCTACTGAGTGTCAGTGGTGGAGGGAGCGACTGTTTGTGGAGCAACTGATCTTGGATGATGTCAAGCTTCTTGAGTGTTGCTGGAGCTGCAAGTGGGGAATATTCCATCACTCTCCTGACTTGTGCCTTGTAAATGGTGGACAGGCTTTTGGGAGTCAGGAGGTGAGTTACTCACACAGTATTCCTAACCTCTGACTTGCTAGCCACTGTGTTAATGTGGTGAGTCCAGTTGAGTTTCTGGTCAGTGGTAACCCTAAGGATGTTGACAGTGGGGAATTCAGTGCTGGTTACACCATTGAATGTCAAGGGTTGTAGTTAGATTGTCTCTTATTGGTAATGGTCATTGCCTGGCTTTTGTGTGACATGAACATCATTTGCCACTTGCCAGCCCAAGTCTGGATACTGCCAGATCTTGCTGCATTTGAACATAGATTGCTCTGGTATTTGAGGAATAGTACTGAACATTGTGCGATCATCTGCGAACATCCCCACTTCTGACCTTATGATGGAGGGAAGGTAATTGATGAAGCAGCTGAAGATTGTTGGGCCTAGAACACTACCCTGAGGGACTTGGAAGGTGGTTGTGATCCTACGTGCCTCCCGCCCCACCGAGCGAAGAGGCAGAGGTCCAACACATTCAGTGCACCAATTGCCAGCAGTTACATTCACAGCAATGTTTTAATACATTAATGTGATTATAACTCAGGTGTCACAGAGTATCTTAAAGCAGGGTGCTGTGATTCCTCCGAAAGTGATCTCAGCAGCTCCAAGAGTGTCCCTGCCAGTGTTTCATTGGGCACTACGCACCTCCTCCCTGACCAATGGGGAAGCACAAACACGCACAGGATATGGAGGTGGAATCTCAGGCATCTGCATGCATCATGAAGTTCTGGCATTTTCACCTTCAGAGACCTCATTCCATCCCCAGTTTGACATCTTGCATAAAGAGACAGTCACGATACAAATCCTCTTGAAACCGGAGGTTCCAAAATAAAAGTTTGCATCGTGTCTCACTCTCGGGCGAAGATTGTTTCTGGCCTCCCAATTCCTATTATACCTGATGTCACTCAGTCTCCTAGTGCTAGTATTTCATTGGGTACATGAGGAAGCATCAATTTCCAGTGTGGAGAGTCCCCGTACTCTACCAACATGGTCAAGTCAGTAAGATTGTCACAAGCTCTACCCGGCCAATCAGGAATTTCCATGTGTGGCTCCCAGTCTTTATCTGGGTGGTTCAACTGGACTCTTTCTAAGGTTTAAAGTTGTCACAAATTCTTACATTAACACTGCAATGAAGTTAGTGTGAAAATCACCTAATCGCCACACTCCGGTGCCTGTTCAGGTACACAGAGAGAATTTAACATGGCTAATGCACCTAACCAGCACGTCTTTCAGACTCTGGGAGGAAATCGGAGCACCCGGAGGAAACCCATACAGACACGGGGAGAACGTGTAGAATTCACACAGTCCCCCAAGCTGGGAATCGAATCTGGGTCCCTGACACGGTGAGGCAGCAATGCAAACCATTGTGCCACTGTGCCACCCACTGCGCCACAGCGCTTCCTGGATTTATAACAGGATTTTGGCAGACTTGCAAAGGAACTATGGGACCCTGTTTTCGCTGGACAGTAAATGAAAAGGCCATGTGGTCATTATAACAGATTGATATCCAATTTGTCGGCACTGCTGTTTTGGTTACTATTATGAAGTAAAGGAGGCAGTATGGTTATTTCAAGATTCACAGTGTCAACAACTTGTACTTGTTTAGCATCTTTAACACAGTAAAATTGGTGGTATACAAGGAGCTGTATCATTTGACATCGAGCCACATAAGGTAGATAAGGGCAGGCAACCAAAAACATCATAAAGGAGGTGGACTGGCAGAGGTTTAGGGAGGGAATTCCGGAGCTTACACTCTTGCCAATGGTGCAACAATGAAAATCAGGGGTGTAGATGAGAACAGCACTGGAGGAGCTCAGAGAGAAGGAGGGGCACATTCTGAGGGGAGATTTGAACCAAGATACTTTAGATTGTAAAACATATGGCCAGTGTATTCTGGGCTGTGGAATTTCACCAATGTTCAATCTATTTGTCCACCAAATTCTGATCCCCACCACAACAGTCTGTGGTACTGATCACCCTTCTGGTGTCTGAAGAGGAGAATGATATGAATGTGCAAACTTGCCAGTGCTGTTAGGAGTTGTTGACAAGTGGCATGGGATTAAAATCCCACTTTAGGGATCCTGTATTGCAGTTACATGTAACATCTTAATTTTAATATTGGAGGTTTGAAAATGAAAGTATGGCACAAAGGATTAACACAAAAACTGTTGGTAAATTCCCTCAGGGTAGTCAAGAATCTCTATTCACTGACGAATGTATGAACGGAGGTTTAAAAAAAACCCCACAGAATTGGTTCAGTTCACAGCAAAGGTTGGCAGTGGACATTTTAAAGGGAAATTGAATGCATCATTAAGATATTTGATCAAGATTTACCACATATTTGTAGGTACAAATGTGTCAATATGTTTGCTAAAAGTGCAATGGAAGAATCTGGAGGCGGGGATAATTTTTTTTTGGAGGTACTGTACTTATCACAGCGCTGCAATTGGCCTCTGTACAATAAAGCCACAAAGACTCCAAAACAACTTGTTGTTTAAACTTTGCGCTATGATATAACCTATGGTGCGAATTTGCATAAGATTCCTTCAGTGCAGTTGCAATATTCAAATCACAGAGGTGAGTTTAAACACACGGGAGTTTTTCTGACCCTTGTTGAAATGAAAACTTCCGGAATGGTCTGCCAGTCCTGGTGACACTTTTGTGAACATCCCATTCTTTAATGAAAAGTTTGTGAGTTTGAGATCCTTGAAGTCACCCACAACAGTTCAAATCAATCCACCCAGTCCTCAGCTTGTCACGGTTACCAGAGTGAGACATTCTGAGGGAGAAGCAATTCTATACTCATCAATCTTGCCTGAATATTCAGTTCTGAAATAACATGAACAGGGATAGAGTACAAGTCCAAGGCTCCCTCCCACACAAGGAAGAGTAAAGTATATCATATTGAAAAGAAAACTTGTTTATTAATTTTATAGCTTCAGGAGTAGAAGCCCATGTAAATGAATATTGTTTCTATTTTTTCCAAAGTTGCCATAGACCCCCAGTTTTGAATGTTGTACTTTTGAAAAAAAAATCATTCCAGGGA
This sequence comes from Carcharhinus amblyrhynchos, assembly GCF_965287045.1. NCBI lineage: Eukaryota > Metazoa > Chordata > Chondrichthyes > Carcharhiniformes > Carcharhinidae > Carcharhinus > Carcharhinus amblyrhynchos. The sequence goes on along the minus strand of NC_137340.1, from coordinate 5,863,865 downwards.
TGTGGTATCACTGGCAATGGCCAACAATGACTCCATGCTGAGATGTCCTCAAGAAGTGGACCACTGACGTGAACCACAGAAGGCCACGTGGTGAACGGACTCCTGCAGTACTGTAAGGTAGCATGTTCCAGGAATTTAACCTGGCAATGAAGGATGCTGTGTAACTTGGAGTGGGAGACAGTGTTCCCGTATCCCATTGTCTCTCTAGTCGGTGAGGTTCGTGTATTTGGGAGATGCTGACAAAGAGGCCCCAGCAAGTTCCTGCTGCCTCAGACTGTCTTTACTCTTCACAATGGATCAGTTTGCCAATGTCCCCATTCTAGTTGAATGGGAGGCTCTAACTAATTAAGGTGGCTGACAGTAACACCAATTATTGCACTCCCAGAAGGAATTCATTGCAGGAAATGTTTTGAGACATTTTGACAGTGCCATAGCATTTGAGTTTTTGTGTTATTAAACTGGTAGCCACAGTCAACAATCCTGTATATAAAATAATGTTATTTAAGGATATTAAAGCTACTGATATGAATAGGAATAAATGTATGCTTGCAAAAAAGATAATTTTGCTTCATTTTGCCAGCCCAACTTTCAAGAACAGAACACATGGTTTATTACAAACATTTAATTACTTTGCCTGTTTTATTTTCTTCTAATATTAGCAGATCTATTTGCCTTGATGGCCTCGGAGGATACCCCATTCCAAACAGTTAGCACCCTCCGTTGAATGCAGATTCCTACTTTACCAAGGCCCGAAAATGGCTGCGATCGGAATCACAGACAAAACTGGCACAACGGCAATTTAAATGTGAGGAGGTGTCCGACAGCTCTCTGCTACTCACGGGCGGCCATTTTGTGTCTCGGGTCAGTGGTGGGTGGGGGACTCTGCAGGGTTTCCGATGTTTGTCTTGCAACAACTGACCCGGGTCTCAACACTGACCCCGGGTCCTGCAGTGCTGCTGGGTTCTAGTACACACAGCTCACTTCCAGCTGAAGGATGTGCTCAAAGTGTTGCCACAGCCATAGTCTCCTGGTGTGGACTCGAGCCCTTCCTCCTCCCTTGGGATCCCTGTTGGCCGCTGGGTCAGTCCATGGACCACTGGAGCTTCTGCACTGAGTTTCAGAAGCTCTGCTATCACCTGGCACTGCCAGTCGAGAGGTCCATCTGCGTCCTACCCATGGTGGTCAACCCTTCTGTGATGGTCACTTGAGTTGAGGGCCACCTCTCAATGGCTGCAGCAAGTGCCCTCTGAGACTGGGCCATGCTCTATAACCACTCAGCCGCAGCCCTCTGCGACTGGATCGCACTCTCAAGGGCTACTGCCATAGCCCGCTGTGTCTCAGCGCTGTCCTGCTGGGTCTCCTGTAAGTTCTCGAGCCTCTCAGCCATGGGCTGCAGAATCTTGAGAAGCCTGTTCAGGCCCTCAGCTGTGACCTGCTGTGACTCAGCCATCGCTTGAAGCCTGCCACCCATGATGAGGATCCCCTGCCCCAGGCTCTCCAGCTATCCTTGCAGTGTTGTCCTGGGAACCACGCAAGACAGACAATAGGTGGCTCATCTGAAAGCTTTGGGTTTCCTCCCAGCAGCCTCGCAGTTGGTCCAGTGTGGCCGTCAGCCTCTCCTGCATTCTCTGGCTCTGTTGCTGCATCTCCAGCAGCTGAGGGAGAAGTGATCTCAGAGGAGCAGCGTGTAGCCTGGGGACACTGAGTCCTCGCCTCTGGCAGGTCCTCGCTCATCAGAGGCCTCGGACGTTCCTTCCTCCACCCAACGTACATCAGCAGATGTGTCGTGCTCACCAGAGAGTGACCCAGAAGTCTCAACACTAACCGGACCCAGCGACGTGTCAGTTTCTGGGATGGTGAATTGTGAGGCTGAAGCTGATGGAAAAACGGTGCCACCCTCGGAGGTCCCTTCACCCATATCCTCCAAGGACTCGTCCAAACTGTCTGGACCAGGATGGGCAAGAGTTCCTGGAGTCCAGAAGACCCCTAGGTGAGCAGATTTGTCCCTGCAACACAGGATACAAGGTTAAGTGCAAGGGAGGGAGAGGAATCCGGGATGCCAAACACATGAATCACACATCTCCACTGAACATAGAACAAAGCATCAACAAAATTATATCACAGGAACAGGCCCTTTGGCCCTCCAAGTCTGTAGTGACCAGGCTGCCCATCTGATTTGTTACCCCCTACCCTTCCATGGACCATATGCCTCTATTCTCATCCCATTCACATAACTATAAAGATGCCCCTTAAAGGTCACTATTGTATCTGTATCCATAACCTCCCATGGCAGTGAGTTCCAGGCATCCACTACCCTCTCTGTGCAAATAAACATGCCTCGTACATCTCATTTAAACTTTGCCCTTCATTCCCGAAACTCATGCCCGAAGAAGTTGCCTCCAAGTGAGTGGAGGAATGACAGATGCTCATGTCTAGACGGCAGCCCGACCACGCTGTCGCTGACAGCCCGCATCTCCCTTTCCCTTGAGAGCTCCAGCACCCCTTCCTCAAAGGGGGTGAGGATCCAGAGGTCTGGCTCACCATGCGTGAGCCCTCTCACGGGTGTTGTGTTCGGTCTTCTCCTGTGGAGACAGAAGGAGCCATGAAAGAAATGGTGGTGCGACTCCGATAGGTGATGGCCCTTAAGGAGCAAACACAGCAGGGCTCAGTGGTTGGTGGGGGGGGGAGAGAGAGGAAGGAGGTGCTTGGGGGTCAGGAGCTGGAAACATGCAGGGTGCTGGGGATGGGAGGATCTAGGGGAGATATGGGGGGGGGGGGGAAAACATGCAAAATGGGGTTCAGCACTCATACTTGCTGCACAGGTGAGGTCATTTGAGTTTTTCGCAGTTCAGGGGGGGTGCCACAGCCCTGGCACTGGCTGAGGTAGCCACTTCCTCCCAGGTCTCATTTCCATCAGCGCCCTCCCCCCGGGTCTGTGTCCCTCTAGGAGGAAGAGGATGTCACACTTTCCTCTGCTGCATCCTCAGAAAATCAGGGAGCTGTTCATGAGGTCATATTCTCCCTGCACTGCCCACCTGCCTGTCCATTCCTGAGTTTTTAATGGAGCTGTTCCACGTTAGGGCAGATCAGCTGCAAACAGTTTGGCACAGCATTCCAGCAAGTTACATACTGTTTGTTGGCATCGAGGGGAAGGCAAGTGAGCATTTGCAGGTGTGCTGATGGAAGGGGTGGGGGTTGGATGAGTGCCTCAGCGATTGGGGACAGGGGAGAGAGGGGGGGGTGTCACACAGCCATCGGATTCCAGAGGAGATGGGGACCTCGTGCTGGAGGGTCCGGGATCGGGTTGAGGGGGATCACCCTGCCTGATATCTATAGGATGGAGGGGGCAGGTTGGATCACTCTACCTGAGGTAAGTGAGGGGATCTGCTGCCACTCTGCCCAAGGTGAGTGAGGGGGAAAGGGGAGTCTGCTGCCACTCTGCCTGAGATGGGTGAAGGGAAGAGGGATCAGCTGCTACTCTCCTGAGGTGTGAGGGGGAGGGGGGGGGGGGGGCGGGATCCGCTGCCATTCTGCCTGAGATGAGTCAGGGGGAAGTCCGCTGCCATTCTGCCTGAGATGAGTGAGGGGGAAGGGGCCTGTGATCAGTCTAGATGGCTGGGGGGGGAGGTGGGGGGGGAGTTGGTGGTGATAAGTTGGTCTGTTATATTGTGTGGGGGTGGGGCAATGTCTGTGGGGGCCAGGGGGAGCATTAACCTGCCTGGGTGCAATGTGGCTGGGGAGCACTTTTCCATTTTTTTTGTACTGTGCATATGCAGTTGAAGGCTCCAATCGGAGAACAGCGTTTCAGGCATGATAAGCTTCGCAATTTTGTTTTGGCTAAGTGTGTATTGGGGTGCCTGAGAACAGGTTTCCAAGTCGGATCTAAATTGCGCCCAGATTCAGCACTTAGAATCAAAATGGTAAAATCGCGCCCCCCTCCACCGCCCCCCCGAGCGTGGGATGATTGCAGTGCTGAGCTCATCCGACATGAAGGACTCTCGTTTTCACGCTGCTATGACACTTTGAATTGTTTGGGAATATTTTCCCCCAGTCTCTGAGCCCTTCTGAAAAGATAGAACCTTGTAGATCTCTAGAAAACAGTCCAGTAGCTTAAACAAGTCTTTGATTGACAGCTTAATGGCTTTTGCTCCTCAGCCAGCCAGCTGTGTTTATTTATCTTTCCTTTCACAGTTGAGTGCATCTGAAGCACTTTGCTGCTCTTTGAAGTTGCCTTTGATTGACAGATTTATTGTCAACCAGAACAGCTGAAGGCAAGTTCAAAGCAGCTAAGTGCTTTCAGTTCCACTCTTCGCAATGGTGGGTATTTCGGATGTACTCAGATGCACTGCAAGCTTGGCACAGGGGGTCCTGAGAGACTCTTACGAGATGGGGAGGGGTGCTGAGGCCTCTGGCAGGGGGTAGGGTGGGGGATCAGGTCAGGTCACCCTCAGGTCTGCATGGTATGTAAAGGGGAGATGACCCATTCTTTCCATGGTAGGGGGAGGATGCTCCTCTGTGCTGGGGGGGGTGGTGTTGGGGTGCTCCCCTTGCCACTGGAGGTCACCGTTTCCATTTGTGGGGGGCATGGGACCTCTCTGTGACTACGGAGATCAAGGCACCATTTAGAAATAGTGCCCCAATCTCTGAACAGCCGGTCTGGCTGGCATGTCTCCCGCAATGTATACATTTTCATCACTCAGATAGGAGAATCCCACCTGGGAAGTGATGCCTTCAGGAGATTCGCAGGCCCTGTCTCGAGCAACTGGGATCCCAGTCTCAGACTGGTATTATTCTACTCCTATTGTCTGTCTCAAGCAACTGGTATCTCAGACTGGCAGGTGGTATCGCATTCACAACTGGCATTATTGTAATGCTGCCTATCTCAAGCACTGGTGTCCAAGTCCCAGCCTAGCACCATCTCAAACAACTGGTATCCCAATTCTGGAATGGCATGATCTCACTTATGTAGAGTAAAGGTGGTGCAATATCACATGACTAAGCAGTTGGGAAGCAAAAGTATAAGCTTGTGTTCGAGTACTGAGATGTTTATCAATGTGTAAAATGAACGAGAATGGTTTTATGAATAACAGTCTTAGGGTTACAGGCAAACCCTAAAAGAACCCTATGTACCCCCTGAATCCAAGATGAAACAACTCTCACTGCCTATCTCAAGCAATTCATATCGCAGTCTGAGACTGGCGCTGTCTAAAAGCAGTCTTCCAATCTGAGATTTCCCACAGCACTCTCATATTCACACTGGCCCCTCATTATTGACTCTCCTACCAGAAGAAATGACCTTTCCCTATTCAAACATCTCTATAATCTCAGTCTTCTCTGCCCCAGTGGCAATCATTCCAGCATCTGAAATATTTCATTTATAACTATAGTTTCCTATCCCAGGCATCTTATTGGTAAATCTACACTTTAATGCATTTTGTATAATTGAATGTCCAAAACTACACCACAATTGTAGCTAACCATTGACTTTTGCAAAATTTTCATTGTCTCCTTATCCTGGTTACACAGAATAACACTGGATAAAAGCTTTGACAAAGGGTCATCCGGACTCGAAACGTCAGCTCTTTTCTCTCATTACAAATGCTGCCAGACCTGCTGAGATTTTCCAGCATTTTCTCTTTTGGTTACAGAAATAACACTTTTGTTTCATATTCCTTTACCTCCTTTCCTTCAACCAGCTATTCAACCTATTCTCAAATATTGCTATTGTCTCAGTTTCAATCATCATGCATTCCACAGTCTTGCAACACTCCGTTAAAAATTCCTCCTAATTACCATCAGGAACATCTTATGCTTTGTATGTCCCCTCTGGACATTTTGCGACTTTGGTTCCACCACAATGACTTTTAGCTTTTTTTTGAAATAAGTTTGCAAGTCACTCAGTTGTTTTAAATTCACTATCACAAGAGCCACCATCACTTTTTCAGCGTAACTGAGAATTGAATAATAAAGGCCAGCCTTCCTGGTACTGCCGCATTACAGAACAAAGAACAAAGGAAATTACAGTACAGGAACAAGCCTTTCAACCTGCCAAGCCTGCACCAACCATGCTGCCTGACTTAACTAAAACACCCTACCCTTCTGGGGACCATATCCCTCTATTCCCATCCTATTCACTGATTTGCCCAGACACCCCTTAAAAGTCACTGTCGTATCCGCTTCCACTGCCTCCTCCGGCAGCGAGCTCCAGGCACCCACCACCCTCTGTGCCTCGTACATCTCCTTTAAATTTTGCCCCTCACACCTTAAACCTGTGTCCTCTAGTAATTGACTCTTCCACCCTGGGAAAAAGCTTCCGACTATCCACTCTGTCCATGCCTATCATAATCTTGTAGACATCTATCAGGTCGCTCCTCAACCTTTGTCATTCCAGTGAGAACAAACCAAGTTTCTCCAACCTCTCCTCATAGCTAATGCCCTCCGTACCAGGCAACATCCTGGTAAATCATTTCTGTACTCTCTCCAAAGCCTCCACATCCTTCTGGTAGTGTGGCGACCAGAATTGAACACGAGATGCCAAGTGGGGCCTAACTAAGGTTCTAAAAGCTGCAACATGACTTCGCCAATTTTTAAACTCAATACCTCGGCCGATGAAGACAAGCATGCCGTATGCCTTCTTGACTACCTTCTCCACCTGCATTGCCACTTTCAGTGACCTGTGTACCTGTACATCCAGATCCCTCTGCCTATCAATACTCTTAAAGGTTCTGCCATTTATTGTGTATTTCCTATCTGTATTAGACCTTCCAAAATGCATTACCTCACATTTGTCCAGATTAAACTCCATTTACCATCTCTCTGCCCAACCAATCTATATCCTGCTGTATCCTCTGATGGTCCTCATCATTATCTGCAAATCCACCAACTTTTATGTCATCTGCAAACTTACTAATCAAACCAGTTACATTTTCTGCCAAATCTTTTATACATACTACAAACAGCAAAGGTCCCAGCACTGATCTTGTCACAGTCCTCCATTCAGAAACGCACCCCTCCACTGCTACCTTCTGTCTTCTAGCCAGCTTTGTATCCACCTTGCCAGATCACCTCTGATCCCATGCAAATTCACCTTCTGCACCCGTCTGCCATGAGGAACCTTGTCAAAGGCCTTACTGAAGTCCATGTTGACAACATCCACTGCCCTACTCTCATCAATCATCTTTGTCACTTCCTCGAAAAACTCGATCAAGTTTGTGAGACAGGACCTCCCCTTCACAAAACCATGTTGCCTCTCACTAATACGTCCACTCATTTCCAAGTGGGAATAAATCCTGTCTCAAAGAATCCTCTCCAATAATTTCCGTACCATTGATGTAAGGCTCTCTGGCCTGTAATTACCTGGTTTATTCTTGCTACCCTTCTTAAACAAAGGAACAACATTGGCTATTCTCCAAACCTCTGGGACCTCCCCTGTAGCCAGTGAGGATACGAAGATTTCTCTCAAGGGCCCAGCAATTTCCTCCCTTGCCTCTCTCAGTATTTTTGGGGTATATCTCACCAGGCGCTGGGGACTTGTCTACCTTAATGTTTCTCAAGGACCCCAATACCTCCTCCTATTTGATCTCAACATGACTCAAACTATCTACACATCCTTTCCCAAATTCATCATCCACCAATTCCTTCTCCGCTGGCCAATGCTTTTTTGTGACCCCTTGTAGCCCTCCTTACTTCTTGCTTAAGTTTCTTTCTACTTTCCTTGTACTCCACACTTATTTTGTGTGTTCCCAGCCTCCTAGCTTTGACAAATGCTTCCTTTTTCTCTTTGACTAAGCTCACAATATCTCTTGTTATCCAAAGTTCCCAAAACTTGCCATACTTATCCTTCATCCTTGAAGGAATGTGCCGGTCCTGAATCCCTACCAACTTACACTTGAAAGCCTCCCACATAACACATGTTGATTTGCCCTCAAACATCGGCCCCCAATCTACATTCTTCAGTTCCTGCCTAATATTGTTGTAATTAGCCTTCCCCAATTTAGCACCTTAACTTGAGGGCAACACTCATCTTTATTCATCAGTACCTTAAAGCTTACTGAATTGTTGTCACTGTTTCCGAACTGCTCCCTTAATGAAACATCGACCACCTGGCTGGGCTCATTCCCTAATACCAGATCCATATGACCCCTTCCTTGGTTGGACTATCTACATACTGTTTCAAGAAGTCCTCCCGGATGCTCCTGACAAACTCTGCCCCATCCACGCCCCTAGCACTAAGTGAATCCTAGTCAATATAGGGGAAGTTAAAATCTCCCACCACAACAACCCTGTTACTTTTACACCTTGCCAAAATCTGTCTACATATCTGTTCCTCTATCTCCTGCTGGCAGTTGGGCAGCCTATACGACTACACCTCTCCTATTCCTGAGCTCTATCCATGTCGCCTTGCCGTATGAGCCCGCCGAGGTGCCTTCCCACAGTACAGCTATGATATTCTCTTTAACCAATCACACAGCTCCCCCACCCCTTTTACACCCCCCTGCCTGAAATTATGGAACTTATTTAATGTAGCAGGCAATTTACATACTGCAAAATCCCACAAAGAGTAAATGAATGAACGGACAGATGAATTGAACTCGTGACAATGTCGATTGTCATAATTTTGACCAGGGCAGTGGGAAAACTCACTGCACTTCTTCAGGATTAGGATGTATAGATTGGGCCCGTCAACCCAACAATGGGCAGTGTTGGATGTTAAATGTAAGAGGCCATTGATGGAGAAAAAGAGCAGAGTGGGAGGCAGGACCTCAGAGCTAATGGGCAAGCTGAAAGGATGAATCAGCAATCACTGCACACATACAGCAATTAGTAACAGAACTAATCAGTCAAATGCACAGTTTATTGAAAGGCCCTTTAGTGACAATTTTTACAAATTATTGAAAGCTTTGTAGAATATAGTGGTGTCAAAGACATTGGCACAAGGGAAATATAACAAGGAAGGTGCCTGGATTAGGCTGTGGAATGTATCTTTTAAAATCAGTCAGGAATTTGGGAGTTACCCCTTGGGGCAGAGAGGAATTATGTACAGACGTTCCGGATTAAATGAGTTGCATCGTCTCCATGCAATAAACTGACACCCTCACTCCGTGGCCCCTCACTCTACTCTAACTTATTAACCTCCTAACTTCTGACATCTCTCAGCTGCTTGGACCATGTGTTGCCAATTCCCAACCCTCTTCTGGTTTCTGTTTCTCAACTCACAATTAAAAGTCTCCTTATAATGTACCTCTGTGTGAAATTCCCCACCGCTCAGTCTATCTCTCTCATTTAGAATTGTAGAATCATAGAATCCCTACAGTGCAGAAGGAGGCCATTTGGCCCATCGAGTCTGCACCAACCACAATCTCACCCAGGCCCTTTCCTCATAACTCCAATTATTTATCCTACTAGCCCCCTCAGGTACTAAGGAGCAATTTAGCATAGCCAATCAATCTACACCGCACATCTTTGGACTGTGGGAAGAAACTGGTGCACCCAGAAGAAACCCACACAGACATGGGGAGATGAGCAAACTCCACACAGACGGTCACCTGTGGCTGGAATTGAACCCACGCCTCTGGTGCTGTGGGGCAGCGGTACTAACCACAGTGCCACTGTGCAGCCCTCTCTTAAATCTTCTGCTACTTTGTCTGCCTCGCCTGGATCTCTTAACACTTAATCAACCTCTTTCCAAACTCCCTCACTATCCTCTCCCACATGAGATGCTTTGAGGCATCTTACTACATTAAGACAATATACAAACACAAATTGTTGTAAAGGAGCACCTTGAAATTTCTCATTCCATGTTTTCTCTTGTCCTTTAGTTATTCATCCCCTTGACAGGACCCACCTACCATAATGCTACTGTTTCATCCTTGGGATTTTAGATCACATATACTCCTTTTGTCTATATCGAAGACTCGAAGACTATTCCCATACACAATTATAAATTCTATAAACTGAAGTGTGCCTTTACCTGTCCAATACCTAAATAAATATTGAGGTTCCAGGATTAAACACCAAAGTGTGTTAGACATAATGGGCCACGTATTCATTGCCTAATTACTAATGCTATATTATTATAATTCCAGGAACAACAAAACCTGACCCATTGCAGTCCATGATCTAAGGCACTCACAGAATCATAGAATTCCTACAGTGCAGAAGGCGGCCATTTGGCCCATCGAGTCTGCACCGACCACAATCCCACCAGGTCCTATTCCTATATTTATCCTCCTAACCTCCCCCCAAAGACTAGGGTCAATTTAGTATGGCCAATCAACCTAATTCACTCAGGTGGTGAATTAATTTTGGGGAGTAGTGCCAAATAGTTGATGACAAATTGACCACATATTTTGGAAAAGTATATCAGGCAGTGTAAACCAACTGTTTAGCATGACTGTTTAAGAACAATTTCAACCATTAACTTTGAATTAAACTGCATTTTAAATATCCCAAATGTTTTTATCTGCACTTCCCCATCTAGGTAATTGCTGTCAGATGCCTTGAACTTAATTGAATGTTCATCCAACCACCTACAAATCCTTCCCTAATATATCAAAATATTACCAAATCTCTTGTGTTTCCAACAACATGAAAGTTAATATTGCAAATAAGCTGTGCATGAACCAACTTGCTTAATTACCGCATCTAATCAGGACTGGATGCTTCCTCAAGTCATTTCTGATCAAACGCAATACTATAAGGCAGTTATGTAATTGTTATGGAGACTGCTAAACGCACCTTTATGATATAGTGGGCGCCTGGAAAGATAATGATGACTGACTTGATGACAGTTCATAATGACTAATATACAGAGAAAGAGATCTACTCTGTAATGTTTGAATTGGCATACTTCATTGGCAGTCAAATGTTGTATAAATGCTAGGTTGTATTTTTTTTAATCACCTTGTGAAACTTTAAGGGGAATAGACATACAACCTTGCGAAAGAAAAATACCACGGATACTGGAAATCTGAAATAAAAACAAAAAAATGCTGGAAATACTCAGCAGATCAGGCAACGTAGACTGAGACACCGCTTTGTGGAACACCACCATTCACCCTGCAAGCATGATTCTGAGCTTCCTGTCACTTGTTATTTTAATTCTCCATCTTGCTCTCAATCTGACTTTTGTGTTCTTGGCCTGCTTTAATGTTCCAGTGAAACTCAATACAAGCACGAGCAATAGCCCCTCATTTTATGTCTTGGCCATTTACATCCTTCTGGACTCAACAGTGGGTTCAACAACTTCAGACTGTAACTTCTGCCTCCATCTTGTTCTATGTGTTTTTTTTGTTCCTCTTTTATTCGCTGGCGAGGACCTGGCATGCTGAACCCTGAGTGTGGAGGAAGGACCACCAGCCTCTCAGCAATGAGAGGCATTCTCTCAACCCCCAACACCACACAGGCATGAAGTTTATCCAACCCGACTCCCCACTCAGCTCTCAGGTACCCCACTCAGCCTCCCTGTAGGCCACGCACACTGGCACTGCTAATTGTAGCATCCTGGCCTGCCACTTTGGGCCCTGAGAGGTTGACCTCACTACTTCCCTTTGCAGACCCCTTTGAAGTCATCTGACTGAGAGGAGATGTCATTGTGGGGAGGGGGGTAATGGTTTTAGTCTGCACCATTGTACACACACACAGCTTTGATTCAAAGTTTCTGAGGCTTCCGAGAAAGCTGAAATCATTGAAACCCTCTCCATTGAGGTTGAAGCCTTTGATCTGTAATAAATGCAACAAGCAGTGCCTCGTAAAAGATTCAGCTCAATGGATTTCTATCATCCTTCAGCTACCTGTGTTTATTTTGCATTCCCTTCATGGTTGAAGGGAAAGTACCCCATTGGTCGTGACTGCAATGTTGACAGAGTCTAAGCCTAATTGACATTCAATGATAAAGGGATCTGCTATCGACTGCAACTTTCTGACAGGGAGAAAGGAAAATCTAAAAAAAAGTTTATTAGTGTCACAAGTGGGCTTACATTAACATTTCCTCGAACAGTGTGTGTTAGAGCCGACGAGGGAACGAGCTATCTTGGATCTGGTGTTATGTAACGAGGCGGGTAGAATTAGGGACCTTGTGGTGAAGGATCCTCTTGGGAAGAGTGATCATTGTATGGTGGAGTTCCTGATGCACATGGAGGAGGAGAAAGTGGGTTCCCGGACATGTGTCCTTTGTTTGAACAGAGGGGAGTACGGTAGGATGAGAGAGGAATTGGCGAATGTTGATTGGGGGAGCGCGTTGGAAGGTAGGTCTGCTGAGGAACAGTGTAGGATCTTTAAGGACATCTTTCTTGGTGCTCAGCAGAAATTTATTCCGATGGTTAAAAAGGATCGTAGGAGGAGAGATAATCAGCCGTGGATAATGAAGGAGGTAAAGGAAAGTGTTAAATTAAAAGCGGATGCGTTTAGAGTAGCTAAGAGTAGTGGGCGAGAAGAGGGTTGGGAGAGGTTTAAATGTCAACAAAGAATGACAAAGAAGTTGATAAAGACGGGTAGGATAAACTATGAAGCTTAATATAAAAAAGGATAGCAAGAGTTTTTATAAATACACAAAAAGGAAGAGGCTGGCTAGGGTGAACGTTGGACCCTTACAGGATGAGAGGGGGGACTTAGTGGTAGAGGATGGGGAAATGGCTGAGGCCTTGAATAACGTTTTTGTTTCGGTCTTCACGGAGGAGGACGTGAATAATTTGCCGGGTGTTAGCGATGGAAAGATGGTAGGAGTGGAGGGCCTGAATGACATTATTGTTACTAGAGAGGTGGTGCTCGACAGACTGGAGGGACTGATTGTGGACAAGTCCCCAGGACCGGATGGAATGCATCCAAGGGTTCTGAAAGAAATGGCAGAGGTGATAGTGGATGCCTTGGTGATTATTTTCCAAACGTCGCTGGATTCCGGGGAAGTGCCGAAAGATTGGAAAACGGCTAATGTTACGCCGTTTAAGAAGGGTGGCAGGCAAAAGGCGGGGAATTATAGGCCGGTTAGTTTAACGTCTGTTGTAGGAAAAATGTTAGAATCTGTGATCGAGGAGAAAATAGCGAGGCATCTTGAGGTGAATTGTTTGGCAGAGCAGACGCAGCACGGTTTCGTTAAGGGGAAGTCATGTCTGACAAATTTATTGGAGTTCTATGAGGATGTGTCTAGGGCGGTGGATAGAGGAGAGCCGGTGAATGTGGCGTTTCTTGATTTTCAGAAGGCGTTTGACAAGGTGCCTCACAAGAGGTTATTACAGAAGGTCAGGGGGCATGGAGTTGGGAGTAGGGTGTTAGCGTGGATAGAGGATTGGCTGTCAAATAGGAGGCAGAGAGTGGGGGTCAATGGGTGCTATTCGGATTGGCGGTTGGTGACTAGTGGAGTGCCCCAGGGGTCGGTGCTGGGGCCTCGGCTATTTACCATTTATATAGATGATCTGGAGGAGGGAACCGAGTGTATGGTGTCGAAATTTGCTGATGACACCAAGATTGGTGGAACGGCAAACTGTGCAGAGGGTGTGGAGAGTCTGCAGAAGGATCTAGATAGGCTGGGCGAATGGGCCAGAAACTAGCAAATGGAATTTAATGTTGGCAAATGAGAGGTTGTCCACTTTGGTAGGAATAATGGTAGGAAGGACTATTACTTACATGGCGAAAAACTGCAGCATGCGACGGTGCAGAGGGACCTCGGGGTCCTTGTGCACGAGTCGCAAAAACCCAGCCTGCAGGTGCAGCAGGTGGTCAGGAAGGCAAATGGGATGCTGGCCTTCATAGTGAGGGGGATTGAATATAAAAGTAGGGAGGTCTTGCTGCAGCTGTATAGGGCACTGGTGAGGCCGCAGCTGGAGTACCGTGTGCAGTTTTGGTCGCCGCACTTACGCAAGGATATTTTGGCCTTGGAGGGAGTGCAGAGGAGGTTTACTAGGCTGATTCCGGAGTTGAGGGTGTTGAACTATGAGGAGAGGCTGAATAAACTAGGCTTGTACTCGTTAGAGTTTAGAAGAATGAGGGGAGATCTCATTGAGACGTACGTGATGTTGAATGGGATGGATAGGATAGAGGTGGAGAGGCTCTTCCCGCTCAGAAAGGACAGTAGGACTAGAGGACACAGCCTCAAGATAAAGGGGGGGCGGTTTAGAACGGAGTTGAGGAGGAACTTCTTCACTCAAAGGGTGGTGAATCTCTGGAATTCTCTGCCTGTTGAAGTGGTGGAGGCTGCCTCGCTCAATATTTTTAAGACACGGGTTGATAGGTTTTTGATAGGCAAGGGGATTAAGGGTTATGGGGAGAGGGCGGGAATGTGGAACTGAGCCACGACAGATCAGCCATGATCTTATTGAATGGCGGGGCAGGCTCGAGGGGCTAGATGGCCTACTCCTGCTCCTATTTCTTATGTTCTTATTAAATTACTGTGAGAATCTGCTGCAGAATGGAGTGGTGCAATGATTTAAAATTCTGCCTGGTGATCAGGGGGGCATGGAGATTAAAGTGAACTGGTCACTTCAGAATTTATTCAGCTGACAAGCAAGAATTCAGACAGTGATCACAGGGCTGTCTGAAATCACCAAGCTGGGGTGATCAGGGCTGGAATGGGCAGTCTAACCTCTACATCCCCATCCCTGGGGAGAGTAGTGAGTCAACCCATTGCCCCCCACCCCCCAGCCAGAGCTCACCCAACCGTCAGCACCCGTAAGGGACCTTTCCCTGTACCCTGTCAACAGCAAATGGCCACTGGATTTACCTCCTCAAGCCCCATTGAGGCCCAAGGCGCAGACTAAGGTGTCAATGCCAGGTTGTGGGTTAGGTTCATTGACCATGTTAAATTGCTCCTTAGTGTCAGGGGGATTAGCAAGGTAATTATGTAAGGTTGGAGTTAGGACCTGGGCGGGATTGTTGTCGGCACAGGCTCAATGGGCCAAATGGCCTCCTGTGCTGTAAGGATTCACTGATTCTGTCAACATTTAGATAATTTGCTTCTTTTTTATTTGTCCTGCCACAATAGACAACCTCCATTTGCCAGAGCTTTTCCCACTTACCTAACCCATATTTATCCCTTTGTCGCCTCCTTATGTCTTCCTTACAACTTGTTTTTTTTAACCTACCTTTGTGTCATCAGCAAACTTAACATTGGTTTCTTCATCCAAATAATTTATATAACTTGTAAAGAGCACTGATCTCTGTGAGACACCACTCATCACAACTTGCTAACCAGAAAATGATCTATTTATGCCTACACTCTGTTTCCTGTTAGCTAGCTAATGTTCTATTTATGCCAATGTATTATCCCCTAAACCCTGAGCTTTTAATTTCCGCAATGAGCTTCGATGAGGCACCATACCAAATGCCTTCTGAAAATCTGAACACAGTACACCTACCACTCCCTTCTAAGTATAGCATGTGTTACTTCTTCAAATTGGTTCGAAGAAGAGATAAATTGGTTAAATGTGATTTCCCTTTCACAAAACCATGTTGACTCTGCCTGATTACCTTGAATTTATGTAATAATATCTAGCATTTTCCCTATGACTGATGTTAAACTAACTGACCTGTAGTTTCCTGCTTTCTGTCTCCCCCATCTTTCTGAATAAAAGAGTTACATTCACTATTTTCCAGTCTAATGGAATCTTCCCCGAACCTACTGAATTTTGCAAGATAAAAACCAATCCATCAACAATCTCACTAGCCTCTTCTTTTAAGATGTGAGGACAAAATTTATCAGGATCGGAGGATTTTTCAGTCCACAATTCCAACAGTTTGCTCAGTACCACTTACCCAGTGATTGTAATTTTCCTAAGTTCCTCCCTTCCCTCCAATTCCTGATTTAAAGCTATTTCTGAGTTGTTAGTTATATTTTCCAAAGCGAAGATCTATAGAAAATACCTGTTCAATTCCTCTCCATCTCCATATTCTCCATTATTAAATGCCTGGGCTCACTTTCTACAAGCTCATTTTTGTTAATTATTTACTTTGTAAAATATCAAAACAAACTCTTACTATCTATCCTTATATTTCTAACCCGCATTCTCTCATACTCCAAGTCTTCCCATTCAATTAAACTTTAAATCATTCTTTGCTGTTTTTTATACTCTGTCCAATATTTTGGCCAGTCACCTCCCCCCGCCCCCAATCTTTGCACAATTAAATGCTTTATCTTTAAGTCTGAATATAAAATACAATCATATTGTGATCACTGCTACCTAGGACTGTCTTGACAATGGGGTCTTTTCATTGAGTAATACTAGGTCTACTATAGCTAGTATAGTATAGTAAAGTTTGTCAGTCCCCCTTGCCCTTACCCCCAACGCAACCCCATGTCCCCTCATATATCCCATGTCCCATCATACCCTCATGCCCCCTAGTCACTTCCATGCCCCATTGCTGCCTGCAATGTCATCTCCTTTCCCTCAAGTACTAATGTCAACCCATTTCCATCATAGACCCATGCCATCACTATGCAAACACCATGCCCCTTCTATACTCCCATTGCCCCATGTCACCTCCTTTCCCTTGTCCTCATGCCCCTCATATCTCCATACCACCTCAATGCATGCTAATTCTTACCATGACACCTCCATGTCCTTTCACACTCTCATGCCACCTCCATGCACCCCATACATAGCTACAACGGGCAGACCTCGGAGCCACACAAAAATGAAAAAGGAACTACTGACAATCCCAGAAAGATCTCACTCTTACACTTGATACAGAAGAACAATCATTCATGAAATCATTGAAAAATTGAAAAAAGTGAAGTCTATTGATACTGCGGGAATAGATGGTAAATGATTTTTTTTATTAAGCTACACCAAATATCCTGTCAGTCAATGCATTCCGGCAGCAAGTGTCTGATTTTCTTACTTTAATTGATAACTGCAACATTTTTTTTGTATTTAATTGGTTAGGGATTTAAATAACTTCAAATCATGGAATTAAACTGGCCTTATCCTCCCTTCAAGAGTATTTACACATCCTCCATAAATCAGTGACTCCAGAACTGCAGCTTAAGCCCCTTGGAGCAGGCAAAATGGATTCTGTTTGAATTTAGCACTTATTTGCTGAATTGCACTTACGCGAGTCACACCCACTCCTTCGCCCAGCCAGAAAAATAGGGATCTCCTGAAAATGGGGGTGGGACTTCTGAATTTGAACCCCATCTGCCATTTTCTTGCCAATTTTTCTGAGGCTTGGGGATAAAATTCATGTTCGGAGTCAACCCAACTCTGCCAAAGTCTTTCTTGTCCTTTGCAAATGAACCAATGAATTGGGAATAGGAGTTATATTTGGCATGGCGAAAGCCCAAGCAGCTACTTGGAGGTCCCCATAACCTCTTGCTTCAATGCACGTAGGAATTAGATCACTCGCCAAATTATACTGCCATTCCGCCCTTGATGCTCAGGCAAACCATTTTATAATGACAAGTGCTGATCCATCTTCTTTCCAATGCCTGTGCTGCTGTTGTGATCGCCATTTCAATGAACATACTAAAGCTACAGGAATGAATACTGAGGTGGCCACTAATTACTTCTCATTAGACATGTATGGACTGTTGCTCCGTGGGTGGAGTTTTTTTAAAGATTATTTGTGCTATCCTCCCACCTCTTTTCAAGCTAGTTCTTCCACCACAACAGTGACTAAGTCCCACACATGGTTCCGTCTGCTGGGCAAATGGCCAACATGCTATTCTGTAAATTCCAACATCACTATTTCTCCATTACACAATCAAAGGCACGTTCACCATAGGTTAAGACAAGTAAACTATTTGTATTTCCTCACCTGGCATGCAGTGTGAGAGCTAATGAAAGCCAGTGCCTACATAGATAACAGTTGAATGGCAGGATGCTGAAGATATGGTGGTGCAAAGGGAAAGTCTCAGCCACAGCACTGCAGAGCCAGTGTGAGTTGTTTATCTGCCTAAGTTAATGGGACCATATAATTATAGAAAAGAATTGCTACTTCCAGATTTTGAACAAAGTTCTTCTCCAAGTATTTATGACCTGTTCTCCTTTGAATCTTTTTTCCAAAAGACTGCCAGCACAATCATATTATAATGATCCAGAAATCTAACCAATACTCATCGTGGACAGTAATGCAAAACAAGCAGTATTATTTATTATACATTCCACCTGTTCCATTTAAGTGATACATCTGATCTGCATTTGATATTGGTGTTGGGTCTGGGTTTGTGTTTAGGGTTGGGGTTGACATTGAGTTTGGTGCTGGGATCTGGCACTTTTGGTGAGTGGCTACTAAAAAGACAATTTACTTCCAAGATTGTGCATCAACCATCTTTCTTCTCAAGGACAATCCCACAATGGAACAAGGTGCCAAAAGAAATCGTTGCAGCCCCATCACCCAAAATCTTCAAGACCCATATTATGTTATTCCCATTTGAAATTTTTCATTATCGGGGTGATCATCTCAGTAGACCTTGCCAGGGTTATCTAGCACCACCCATAGGAATGTTGGCAGAATATGGAGATTAATCTGCAGTGTTGACACAACTAAAGCAGGCGGTGTTATGGTTCTGAATTAAGATTAGAGAGTCTTCCACATACTCAACCTTTGAAAGTTAATTGGCTGGTGATCTAGTGTTTGATGCTCTCTGGGTGTCATATACTGTGCAATAGAATGTTGCTTAGCAACACTGGAAAGTCCAGGCCTAGGAGAATGAAGGTTGCTTAGTTTGGGAGACTGGGATCTGGGTCTATTGCCTGGGGCTTTGGTCTGGTACCTGCGATCCAGATTTAGCAGCATTGAGGACCAAAGCTCCATGTTAGTAGTCCTGGATATGGGACTCTGAAAGCACCAGAGGATTTGCGTTTGGTAGCACTTGAGAGTACCAACTGTTACAGCAGTAATGTTGGCCGGGATATTCCGTCTCAGAGCAGTGGGTTCCACCACGGAAGATGTGGCGAGCCCGCCAAAAGTCCATTCGACTTTGGTGGGACTGGAAAATGCCACCAGTGGGCAGGCCTGGAAAATCCCATCTTGATATGGAGCTGTTGTTCAACAGGAAAAGCTGCATAAATACAGCACTAATGGGAATCCAAATGAATTTTATCCCCAAGCCTCAGAAAAATTGGCAAGAAAATTGCAAAATGGATTGTTTGAGATAAATTTCTTAAACTTACAGTTACGCTTAACATCTTTTTGAGAATCATTTAAAAGGTTTAAAGTCCAAAGGTGTGTAGATTAGGTTGATTGGCCGTGCTAAAATTGCCCCTTAATGGGTAGGTTAGAGGGATTAGTGGGTAAATGTGTAGGGATATGGGGGTTAGGGCCTGGGTGGGATTGTGCGCAGTGCGGACTCGATTGGCCAAATGGCCTCTTTCTGCACTATAGGGTTTCTATGTTAAAGAATGATAAAAAAAAGTTCCTCTGTTCCTCCACATTACTCAGTATTCTTCTATTTGTTGTACAATCCCCTGTCTTGTTGCAACTCCAAAAGTACATTATCTCAGACTTCTCTGGGTTTAATTCCATTTTCCACCTTTTTGCCTAACTATCCAGATCATCTATAACTTCATGCAGTTTAAAGTTTTCCTAATTACTGTCAACCAATTTTTGTATCATCTGCAAAATTCTTGCTCATGGCCCCTATATCTGGATCTAAAATGTTAATTAAAAACTACAAGGTATTATAAACTACAAAGGACTGAGCCCTGAAAAACCCCACTGATAACAATCTTACAGTTGCAAAAACACCCATCAACCATTACCATTCACTTCTTGCCACAAAGCCAATTGTGAAGTTAATTTGCCATTCTCCCTCAGATCCATGGGCTTTTACATTTTTGACCAGCATGTCATGTGGGACCTTGTCAAAAACTTTGCTAAAATCCACATAGACCACATCCACTGCACTGCCCTCAGCAACCCCACTCAACACCTCAATCAAAAATTTCAATCCAGTTACTCAGACTTTCCATGATTAATGAATGTCTTTCTAAATGAAGGTTTATATTGTCAGAATTAATTCCAAGAACTTGCCCTTATCCAAAGTGGCTTAATAATAACCAGATTATCCCTTCCTCCCTTTTTAAACAATGGTACAATGTTGGCAGTACTCCAATCTCCTGGCATCACTCCTGTAACCAAGGAAAGTTGAGATTTGATGGTCGCAGTTTCCCTCCCCCAAGCCTTTTTTTTAAACAACCTGGGATACATTTCATCTGGGCCTGGTGTTTTACCCACTTTCAAATATGTCAAACCCTTTCATTCATCCTCTCTCACAATGTTGATCCTAACCAGTATTTCACACACTTCCTAAGAACCCTGTTTTAGAAAAATAGCTACAAAATATTCATTATGAATCTTACCCACATTCTTCATCTCCACAAACAGGTTGCCATTTTGGTCTCTAATTGTTCTTACACTTTCCTAAGTTATCCTTATGATCTACATGTATTTGTAAAATATCTTTAGGTTTTCATTCATTTTACTTGATTTTTTTTCTTCTTTGCTTTCTCAATTTTTCTTTTAATTTTCTTTCTACATTTTTTGTACTCTTCTAGAATTTTGGCTGTATTCTGACATGAGTTTCCCCTTTTTTTGCATTATCTCAGCTTCGGTCCACCATGTCATCCAGGTGGCTATAGATTTGAACTCCCCCCTCTTTTTCTTTGTGGGGAGGTATTTACCGTAAACCCTTGAATCTCCTTCTTGAGTGTTTCCCATTGTTCAGACACTGATTTGCCTTCGAGTAGCTGCCACCAATCCATTTTCCCCCGTCATTCTTCTGCTCATGGGATCTTCTCCTAATTTAGAACCTTTACTCCCATTTTCCCTTTGTTCTTTCCATAACTATGATACACCTAACTGAATTGTGATCAATATTACCTGATTTGCACCATTTCCCAAGTTCGTTTGCTGTAGGGGTCTCCACCTTTTTGTTTAAACAATACACACGAAAACATCGGTCAGTTGTTCATACGACAACATTTTGATGGCGCTGCATTGAGCTGAGTAAAACCAACAAATCAGGCACTAATAAAGGGGGAAGCCCTTCGAAGCGACATTAAAGGTGTCTGCCTGGTGTAAATTTAACTAGTCTATTGTCACATAGATGGGATTTAATTGGTGTTTAGCCAGGTAATAAATAAAGTCGTTAAAGAAATAGAAGCTGACTTATGGGGGCACCAAAATGGTTTTGCAATTACTCTTGTTAAATACGACTTGGTTCACATTTTTCTTTGAAAGTGAAGAATATGCCATCACATATCTCTCTCCAGCCTGCAACCCACAGGAGCAAATTCATAATCAATGCTGCCCATTAGGAATTCAGCACACCACAAACTATGCTATAAATGTGAAGGCAGCCAGCGTGCGCAGAAAGTCAAACAGGGACTGAGATCCAGTCTCAGTGTATTGTTAGGCATAAGCACGCCTGTAACACAGGACTCCTCGAGAAATTATCACTCTCATAAAGAGACAGCTTCGGTCAACATAAGGAATAAACTCTTAATTATAAAATGAGTACAGCTGCCTTCTTCGTGCGTTTTAAAGACCTTTACAATGTTTTTATGGGAATATTTTTTTCATTCTCGGAATGAGGTGGTGGGGGAGTGTTTGTAGTGCTCTTTGATAAAATTGGTTTTCCAGGCCACTTCAGGGAAAACCATGTCGATGCAGGACCAGAGTCACTTACAGACCAGATATATAAGGGTGTGAGGTTTACTTCCCTAAAGAACATTAGGGTATCAATCAGGTTCTTAAGTCAATCAAACAGCTTAGTAGTCACTTTTACTAAGTTTTGAAAGTGAATTCTACCATCCATTGTAGAATAAACTCACGTTCTACTGCATTATTATACTGACTAGGCCTTTGGATTACGAGACTATTAACAAAACCACATAACCATCCCCCATATTAACATTACATTTCTTAATCTATTGTTTAATCAGATTTGGTCTGTCTTACAGAAAAATCAAAGTACAAACTATTGCTGTACCAGTGAAACACAAAACTTAACCAGTCATCAAAATGATGTTAAATGCAAACTGTGGCCCTTCCACCTTAGTCTGCTTTGTAAAATGCAAATAAGGTACGTAAAAAAGGCAATTCTTTCTATCATAGCGTGAGGCTTGGCTGTTTGTCATTCCACCCCACCCACGTACGTGTAGAAATGTTTGCAGTCTGCGCAGGAGTTGGACTTTTACAGAAGTGCTTGTCACACTGAAAACTCTGAGGGTTCCGATTCCTGCTGGGACTGCCGATTTCTCACAGCCCTGAGAATTTTGCACAGTGCGCCCACACTTGCCCTGCAAGATAAAGAGCATCCTTTTGTCTTTGTGTGATATGTGTCAAATAGAGCAAAAAGGATTGTACCACCAAGCAATTCATCAGACTTTCTGCTCCAACGCTTTGATCAGGTGCTGAATGAGTGGAGTGCACAGATTGTTTCCCCATCAAATCTTCATTTATAAATCCAATGGTTGGGAAGAGGCACCACCTCTATTCAATTCAAATAACAACATGTTTTCACTGCAAGTCTGTGGAGATCACAAGTTGGGTTTTTCATATTATAAAGTCTGATATAAATATAAATTCTATATTCTGCCACTGGTTTTGAGATTTCAAATTAGAAAGGAAAACAGAACTAGGGGGCACAGCCTCAGAATAAGGAGGGGGGCAATTAAGAACGGAGTTGAGGAGGAACTTCTTCACTCAAAGGGTGGTGAATCTCTGGAATTCTCTGCCCATTGAAGTGGTGGAGGCTACCTCACTAAATATGTTTAAGTCACGGGTAGATAGGTTTCTGACAGACAATGGAATTAAGGGTTATGGGGAGAAAGCGGGAAAGTGGAACTGATCCACTTCAGATCAGCCATGATCTTACTGAATGACGGGGCAGGCTCGAAGGGCTAGATGGCCTATTCCTGCTCCTATTTCTTATGTTCTTGCGTAAATCACCCAAAAGATCCAAAATCTTAGAGACACGTTGATATTAAATAACTCTCCGTCATAGTGTTCTTCCTCGAATGCGAGAGATCTTTGTGAAGTAGGTGCATGAATAAGTCATGATTATCTTCTCTTGGTTGTCTAGAAAGAGTTACACTTGTTGACCTTACAAAACCCAGAGAGGATGAGGTGGAAGTTTATTCTGGGATTTGGTGTAATGCTAACAGTGCCAAAACCACCATCCATGAAACCACACGTCGCTATTAGTTTCAACTCAGGGGTCAATGGAAGTGAATATTGGGCAGATGGTATTACAGGCTATCAAAATGATACTGCTTGTTTTACATTCCCTGTGTCCAATTCTGATGAGTCCAGGTATAGTAAGATAGGGTGAGGGTCATTTTCAATCTCACAGCCTGAGTGGTTATTTGGGAGAGCCCACATACATTTTCATCCTACAGATTTCAATGGAATGGAAACACGGCAAATTTTTCAACAAGGGGTCCACAACAAGCAGGTCCTACCGCAGACCATACCCACAACAGGCGGCTCCTACAGCAGACAGTATCTACAACAGGCAGATTCTACAGCAGACAGTATCTATAACATGGGGGGATCCAACAGCAGATAGTATCTACAGAGCAGGTTTTATAACAGACAGTATCTACAACAGACAGTAAGTACAATATGTGGTCCTATGGCCGGCAGTATCTACAACAGGCGGGTCCTACAACAGACAGTATCTACAACAGGCAGGTCCTACAGAAGACAGCATCTACAACAAAGGGGTCCGACAGCAGACAGTATCCACAACAGGGGTGTCCTACAGCAGATAGTATCTGCAACGATGGGGGGGGGGGGGGGGGGGGGGGCGCCTACAGCAGACAGTATCTACAACACGGGGGTGATCCAACAGCAGACAGTATCTACAGAGCAGGTTCTATGACATAAAGTGTCTACAAGGCAGGTCCTACAACAGACAGTAAGTACAATATGTGGTCCTACGGCAGGTAGTATCTACAACAGGTGGCTCCTATAGCAGACAGTATCCACAACGGGGGGGGGTCTTACAACAGACAGTATCTACAATGGGTGGGTCCTACAGCAGACAGTATCTATAACTGACAGATTGTACAATAAGTAAGTGCAACAACAAGCGGATTCCACAGCAGGCAGGTCACACGTTATCAGATGAGATCTACATCATCTACATCTACAACAGACAAATTGTACAATAGCTAAAAGATTTGCTCCAAGGGAACAAAGCTGAAAATGAGCCCCTGATATGTTGCCCACAGTGGACTTATTTTTCCTGTACATTCAACATTGTAATGTTCAATTGTTCACTTGCTGTGTTCCTCAAAATGAAAGTCTGGTAATTGATCTAGGCTCACTATACTTCTTTGGTTAAGCCTGGTTGGTGACTCAGGGTAAAGTAAACAGATAATAAAGAGATTACTAGAAGCTAAACTGTAAGCATGAGTGCGGATATTCTGTTATGCAAAAATATTTTAAAACTATTGCAAATTAATCCTTTGCACACTTAGAACCTAGTGCCATCTCTACAATGATCTGAGATATAAAATATACAACAGATACTTCCTGTAAATGTCATATTTATTTCCTGTCACACTTTAGCCACCACACAAACTTCAGTATATCCTCCTGCTACTTGTGAGCGACATCACAGGAAGTATGTGTGTGCATATATGCATGGATGTGTGTGTGTACATAGATATGTGTGCTTTTACGTGAATGTGTGTATGCGTACGTGTCTGTATGTGCATGAGTGCATGTGTGTGTATGAACGTGTACGCGTGTGTGCGCGCGTGCGCATGCCCATATGCAAACATGCTATACATAAATCAAGTGTTACCTATGTCCTGTTTAATGTTTGTAAGCAGTGTGCTCCGTTAAGACATAGCATGGTAACTGAAGTTTCTTTCTGCTCTGTTCAATACCATACTATAGCTCAATCCCCCACTTTAAATACATTTGTGTCCTTTATTTTCACCTGGTCAAGCCTGCACCATTTCACTTATAAGATGCATTTCTTTGACATTTCAAATTAAGAAGTTAACATGGGGATATTGTGGCTACCAAATAGTTAAAACATGCTGAGGCATTTTGAGTTGCTTCCAGTAAAATCTTGGCAGTGCGATCAGACTGATACTGGTGTAAGGCTGAACTAATGTAAATAAGTGGGGATTTTGGTTCAATTCCGGAAAGCTTCATAAATTATGCTAATGTTGCACATTGCATCATTGCCTCTTGATTAATGCTCACACTTCTCAAGGATGCAGTTGTTCAGATTTGGCACCATCATCTGTGGGAGACCTTTTAGCCTGACTCTGAAACTGCCCCTTGATGGTGTCTGGGGTGTGGGGTAAGTTTCTTCAGAGACAATATCAGCTGAACCCTTCTAACAGAGGGAGAAACTGTGAGTTGGAAGAGATGGGCAGGAGAGAAGCAGAGAAAAACAGAGTCAGCAGGCTGACTGAAATGATAGAGTAACGAGGAAACATGGACAAGTCCTGCTGCCGTTACCCATTTCCAGCCTGGCATTGCCAACCCTCCAGGATTGGCCCGGAGTCTCCAGGAATTGAGTATCAATCTCCAGGATCCTGCTTTGTATAACGCAGGAGGAAAATCACAAGGGACATCAAAAAATGATTTTTTTTTAATTCAGAAAAAATAGGGCTGTTTGACTGACAATCAAGCATCATCCAATTGGCTTATAAGTTTTGTTTTTGCTTTCCAATTGACTAGAAAGGCAGCCTATCACAAGGATGGATGTGTTGGCCATCTTACACTGATGGTGGGGGCAGCAAGTCACTTGACGAAGCCTCCATGAATTTGTTTAATCAGAGTTGGTAAACCTTATCCCAGCCATTAAAAAGGAAAAAGGAAAGACTTGCAGTGATTGAAAGTGTTTTACAGTCAAAGAGTTAATTTTAAAATGTAGTCACTGTTGCGCAGCAGCCACTTCGTGCACAGAACTGCCACAAGCAGCAATGTGACATAATGACCAGATCATCTGTTTCTGTGATGGTGAACAAGGGATTAACACTGGCCAACAAATCAGCGATGAGACATGGGAATTGAACCCAGAACTTTGTGGCTCAGAGGCAAGAACCACAACTGACAATTTAGCCCGTTTTGTATTTTACTAGCTTTTAAACTTGTCAGAAATGTTGTAAGCTACAAGGCACGAGGAGACCATTTGGCTTTAGTGAGGAAGGCGCGGTGGGGTAGTTTCCCCTTAATCACCTGTGGCACTAAGGAGTGTCCGGCAGAGTGCGGAAGAGGAAAATTGAGCAGGAAGGGTCACACAACTATTTTCACACTCTCCAAACTGTCTTTCCATTCATTTCTAAATGAGCATTGCATGGTAGAGTGCACCTCCTGTGGACCAGGCAATTCTTCAAAGAGCAGGGATAGAAATCCGGCCTGAGTGCTGTTTGGGAGAGACACAACTACAGGAGAATCCAAGAAACAGAGAGGATAAGTACGTGATTCGACTTATTCTAAATTCCAATCTGCGCACGAAAATGGCAAGAACATCCTTTAGCAACTGAAGCACTAGAACAATGAATGCACAAAGACACATCCTATCTTCTGTGTTCCACATCCCTATATGGTGTCCAGGGCGTAATGCAATTAGGTCAGGGGTCCACCCACTTACATCCTTTCAAAGTATTGCGATGAGCATCTGCACGATATTGATTGTTTTGCTTCTCTGGGTCTCACGAGTACATGCCCTCCATATATCTCAATGCTTATATCCGACGACATAAAAATAATCTTTGGTTTGAATTAGACCAAGA
Organism: Carcharhinus amblyrhynchos; assembly: GCF_965287045.1. Classification (NCBI taxonomy): domain Eukaryota; kingdom Metazoa; phylum Chordata; class Chondrichthyes; order Carcharhiniformes; family Carcharhinidae; genus Carcharhinus; species Carcharhinus amblyrhynchos. The sequence continues at coordinate 5,837,166 of NC_137340.1, read as the reverse complement.
TAACTTTGTAATCAAACAATTAAAATGTGAAGCATCTGCACATTTTGCTGCCTTGGGTGTACACAGGTTCCCTGTGTTTCAAGATGTACATGAGAATTCTGTTAAGTAGCAAGCAGATAAAAAACATGTAGCACTTAGAAAGTTAATAGTCCTATGATAGCCTCTTTTGTTGGCAATGCATCTGGTTACAATGACACAGAACCCAATCATATTGAAGCATTGGAGGGACAGGTTATGACAAAACGTATAAATCTCCATAATTTGTCTGCTGAATGGTTATTTTAAGCAGGTAGTATATCAGCTATTTGAAAATAAAATGACCAAAAATTGCCTTTTAGCAGAGCTGAGAAAGCTTTGTGATTCCTGCCCTTGTGTACCCTAACCGAATTTGGAAGAAACTTAAGCAGTTATACCATCTACCTGTGAACATAGGAGCTGTGCTTACAGATTATGACGCATTAGTATTAAATTACGGGTTTATTCTTAGAAGTGGGCCTTGCTAACTGTACAGTAAACATTATTAATACTTCATATAGCTAAGGAGGAGACTAGAAAAGCTAGAAAATTAAGAAACTTACTTTTCATTGGATCAGACTTTAAAAAGCTGGTTTCGCATCAAAAGTCTGAGGAATTCTCAACAAACTAATCCAAGAAATGTCTCCTTTTCTTCAGTTCCAATCGTTCAATCTTTGGTGAGTTGGAAGTAGTTTATCAATCGATATCATAAATATCCACTAGCCTGAGAGTGTAAAAGAGAACATTTCTGCAGCAATATGTTTGACTAGTAATAGTTGAGATATCTGGGAAAGCTATCTTGAACTGAAGGAGTTCTTCCCACTACATCCCATGCAACTGAAGTCTTGACATTGAAATTGTCATGGTAATTGACCTGCTCCATGTGTTATAAACCTTTCCATCCCACAGAGAGGAACCCTGTTGTGACAAAGGACTGGAAGATTGAATCTGGACACCACCACTGCCAACATTGTCCTAAAGATAAAGAACTAGTATCTGTGGGCTGCGGCAATGATATATTCCAACCTAAAAAGCCTCAGAAATACAACTCTTTGGACTTTACAAAGGAGTCTTAGAAAACTGCAAATAAAGGAGGGATTCTCTCTTATTTTCCGAAATCAGAACAAAATTAAGCAAATAAACCGAAGTATGAATAAACATGCATTAGAATTATTCTACATCTTTATTGCCATGTACAACTTTATCTGTTGACTACACTTAGAAGTAATTTTACATAGTAATTAGTTTATATTTCATTCCTACTGCAACACTGGCCCCACTCCCCCCTCCCTAAATTGCAATGCATTTGCAAAGAGCTCTCTTTACTCCACGTGATCTTTCCGTTTGCCATCTCTGGACTCGACTACCATGCTCTATTTGTCTGTTACGTGTATGCCTGGAACAGATTAGCATCCAAATTTCCTGCAGTAATTGCAAAGAATGATAACCACCAGTTTGTATAATGAACTATAACGGTTTATTAACAAACATGTATATGCACAAAAACACTTCCACAATGTTCTCACTCCCACTCTGGCCGCACTCTGCCCCGAGGTCGCCGTTCTCGTTCCCCACTGGGCATTCGAATTATATGATCCTCCTGATAAATGCCCCTTAAAAGGGGCCAGCAACTACATCCCTCTCCTTTTAAGTTCCTTATTATACAATAAATAAGTAACTTATACATTTCCAAAACAATAGCAACAGTGAATATTTTTGAGAGTTTACCAGAAACTCGGTCTGTCATGGGATTTTCTCCTTCCCTGGGAACGGCATGGCTCAGCTGGTTGGGTTGAGCTGTAGAGTTAGTTTGGGTTGGATTTGCTTCACTCGGACTCTCTTCTGGAATCTGTGCCTCAACTCTCACTATTCCCTCAGTCTCATTGGGAGCAGCACTCTGTCCTGCCACTGGCTCATCAGCTACTTCATTCAACCACTTGGACAAACAACAACACTGTCTGCTGACACAACTGGCTCAGGCAGTCGTAGTCTTGGGATGCTCCCACCTCCTCAAATAATCCATGTGTTTCTTCACTAATTTGCCCTGCAATTTCACCTCATAAGACAGTGACTCTGTCCTGGCCATCACAACTCCCGAGACGCAATTTGGTCTGCTTCCAAAACTCTTCACAAAGGCTGCATCATATATCTCAAATGCTCTTTCTACTTTTGACAAATCGTGGTTCCTTTTCTGACAACACCGTCTTGTCTCCATCGTTTCCACCATATTTGGAACTACCAGGATCAACTTGGTTCTCAAGTATTGACTCATCAGCAGCCTAGCTGGAGTTATTCCAGTAGGTTCAATAGGCTAACAGGAACGTGCTGTCTTAGTTTCTAGTGACACAGGTGGTTGCTTCTTCACCCCAGTCTTGAAAGTCTGAAGTGCGAGTCCGGCCAATCCATTGGATGAGGGTGACGTGGCTCAGTTTGGATATATTTTATACAGTTAGATGTCATGAACTTTTGGAATTTGGCACTTGTGAATTCCATTCCATCGTCCGAGATAAATACTTCTGATAAGCCATGGATTGCAGAAGATTTTCCACTATGAAGTTGTGGATCTCATTTAGAATACCCCCATCCATTTCAAACGGGCTTGCACTAAAAAAAGGAATATTGCACCCATCATAATGGGCCAACATAATCGACATGAACTCTTACCCATGGCCAACCTAGCCATTCACATGGTTGCGGGGGGGTTGTAGCTGAAAGCCTTTTCTGGAACTGGTACTGGTCACAATGTTTCACAACCCTTTCTATCAGCCTTGATGCAAGGCCACCAGATAGCTTCTCACTGGCGTTCTCATCTTTGACATGCCCAAGTGGGCGCTATGCAATTCTTCAAGCAATTACTCTCTTCCTAGCATGGGGACAACCACTCTTGCTCCCCACAATCCTTTTACAACGTTCACCATTTACTCTGACTGCAAAAGCCCATGCTCTGCCCCGGGATATCTGCTCTTATTCCCCATTGGGTGAGCCTCCTGACATATGCCCCTTAAAAAGGCCAGTTACAACACCTCCCCTCAGCTGCTCTGATGTGCTCTCAAGGTGGGCGAGATGCTGGAGACCCAAGCGTAACCATTTCCATTCGAACTTTTGTCCTCTCAAGATGTCCTCGGTTGAAATCGTGAACTCAGGTCGCCGTGGAGCCCATATCATGTCACATAGTGGCAGCTGGAATTTAGTATCAGTAGGTGGGAAGGGCTATGTTTTGGGGCAGAAGAAACAAGAAGAAAATTGCAAAAGAATACAGGAGCCTAATATTTCAGGTTCCCACACATCACCTTAAGTGGATAAGGCCATAAAAGAAAATTGATGCTTCATGGTCAGAATTCTGGAACATAAAAGTCACAACATAGAGGAAATTGATATTTTTCCTTAGTAAGACCACAGAATGAGTTATGTGTTTCTAGTTTTGGGCTCCTTTTATAGGAAGGGCATTGAGGAAAGAAATAAAAGACTTACATTTATGTGGTGCCTTTCATAACCATCAGCTTCCCAATGTGCTTTACAACCAATGAAGTCATCTTGAAGTGTTGTAATGTAGGAAGCAAGGCAGCCAATTAGCAAACTCCATAAACAGTGGCATGATAGTGACCAGAAAATTTGTTTTTTTTGTAATGCTGATTCAGGGATTCGCCAGGATGCCGGGGGTAACCCTTCTTTGGGATTGAGCCATGGGATCTTTTGTGAGCCCTGAGGGTACAGACCAAGCCTCAGCTCAATAAATCAATCAAAAAATGGCCCCTCTACAGTGCAGCACTCCCTCAGGACTGCACTGGAATATCAGCTCAGATTATGTACTCAAGTCCTTGGACTTGAGCTTGAACCTTCTGACGAATAAATGGATGAATTGTCTATTTTTGGTGGTATTTTGTTTTGGGATAAATGCTGGCCACATTCTGAAAGAGCTCTCTGCCCTTCTTCAAAAAATGTGCCAAGACACACATAAGCAGAGCCTGAGTTTTAAAATTTGATAAGGCAGCATTTTTTCAGTTCCATGCCCATCCTGATTATAACCATGTACCAGAATTTTCCCAGTCTTCTGTGGTGACTCATCTCTGGATGCCGTCGAGTTCTTTCAGAAGGGTAAAACTCCCAGAAGTGACGGGTTACCGGCTGAGGTTTACTCGGCATTGTAGGAGTTGACGAGCCCGGACCTGCTGGAAGTATACGAGAGTATGCTTCTGGAAGGCAGACAGTGACCCGAGCCGGGAATCAAACCCAGGACCCTGGAGCTGTGAAGCAGCAGTGCTAACCATTGTGCTACCGTGCCGCTCTCTATTTATTGCTTAAACTCAGTTATAAACATTGCGATTAAACTCCAACATTGAAAATACCTAGCTGGATAAAGTAGGCTTTGTCACCCTCCCCCATAAGTCATTTGTTATTTTTGTTTCTCCAGACCTTATTGAGTGAAAGAGCTGTTGTTACTGTTCTGTGAATATATAATTGAAGCCCAATATCTTATCCCCTGAATTTGCTGGTTAAATTACATACTAACAATAGGGTACATCATGATCATGCTGTTATTTCACTAGTAGGATTAGGCGCCACATATCCTTGACAGGGTCTTGCACAGTTACATGGAACAGATGGGTTTTTTCAAGGGTTTCGAAATGGTATACAGTGAACAGTCTCAATCATTCTTCAGCTTGCTGGACAATGGATTAGTTTGATTTCTGAGAAGTTCATCAGCAATTATGCAATGGCAGTGGGTCCCAAAGGCAATCTGGATGATTAGTTCCTATCACCCACCACTGATGAGTCAGTGAGGGTTGCTGTTTAGGCCTCTTCCATTGTCTGTAGGTCACTAGTGTGGTCCAATGATAAGACCAATTCTCAGCCAGACTTCCCTGAAATGTGAAGTGAGCGATTGTTTCTATTTTTGGAACATCCCAGCCAGCTTCTTTCAGTCTAGCTGCCACCTGTCTGATTAAAAGCACTCCCTTTCCAATCATTACATAATCATTTCCTGTCTTTCATCACTCACCACTGAATGAGATGAACCATCCCTCTTAGAAATTGGCTCCTGCTCTTCAGGCAATTGAAGATTACACTGCTTCAAAGAGGGAGCAGTCACAGACTGTTATTGCACACATACCAGATAGTTTGATATCGGGCGTCTGATTTAATATGATAATTATAGCCCCCTCCCTCATATTCAAGGCTGACTAACACCTTCAGTGTTGTAAAGCTTCCCCCTTCCATCAAACTTCTCCCATCTCTTAGCTGTGTCATGTCTTGTTCCAACATGTAAAATGCTTGAATCCCACTGAGATGGTTGTGATAAGGCTGCTTCACACACAATATTGTTACAAACAGCGAGACTAAATCTCTTCTGCTCTGAAACTTGGAATCTGCTCTCAGATCTTTCAGAAGCATGTCATTTTTGGTACTAAGTAACAAAGTAATTCCAGTTTAAGATTATAACATCAGCAATTTACGTATGTATAACCCCATTAAAAACACCAAAATGTCCCAATACGCTCGATTGGAGGGTCATCAGACAGAATTAAACACCAAATCAAATAAAGAGACACTAGGACTGGTTGCCAATGCCTGGCGTGTTTTAAAGAGCAGAGCAATTAAAGGTGGAGAGGGTTACAGAGAAAATTCCAAAGTTAAAGCAGCTGAAAACATGCTAGCAATGGTGGAACAAAGTTAAGGCACGTAAATGGAGTTGAGAAGCAGCTCAGCCACTATCAAACTGAGCTGCAGAGCAGATTGAAGGGGCAGAATGGGCTAACAGATGATAGGTAATTTACTTCGAATACTTCAAAACATCTACCACTACTGAGTGACAAAGGAGATGCATTCCCAAACCCATACGTACACTGTGTGTTAATGATTCACTGACAGGTACACAAGAAAGGTTAAAGTTTACATGTGGATGCCACGTGAATAGTATATTATGAGCTTATTTCTCAATTTTATTTACTAATCAAAAGCATAATTATTCCTATTTTGCATTCCTATTTTACTTATATGGCTGGTGACTAACATATTGGACAATACTTATTTAGAAAGCAGCAGCATAATAGAGATCAGCACTATTAATCATCACTAGGAGATGACTAATAACTGATGCAAAATGGACGTACTAAAATGCTTATTGTGTGAGAAGTGTTTTCTTTTCAAAACAACCTCATTTGTGCTAGTGTTTTACATCATCACCTATTACAGAGGACTGCTGATGTCAAGAAGCTGTCTTAACAGCAATTTTATATAGACAGTTAACAACTAATATCAAACATGAAAATGAAACACTAAAATAGGATGTTGTTTATGCACTGGAGCATTGCAGCATGTCAAGGATTGACATACAAGCAAGATGCTTGACCTCTGTCTCAATTTCCAGCAATAGACTGACCACCAATACTCATTACAAGCCCACCAACTCCTACAGCTCTTTACATCTTACTTCCTGTAAGAATTCATTTGCATTCTCCCAGTTTCTCACCTCCGTCACATCTGTTCTGATGATGCCACTGTTGAAAATGGCACTTCTGACTTGTCTGCTTTTTTCCTTAATTCAGGTTCCTCCATTCCTGTGTTTAACAGGGAGCTCAACTGGTTTTAACACATTTCCCGCACCTCTGCCCTCACCCCCTCTTCTCCCAGCCATCTCCAATCCATCATGCAAACCAGCCTCCCATCCATTGACTCTGTCTACACTTCCCGCTGCATCAGCAAAGCAGCCAGCGTAGTTAAGGACCCCACACACCCCGGACATTTTCTCTTCCATCTTCTTCCGTCAGGAAAAAGATACAAGACTCTGAGGTCACGTACCAACCAACTCAAGAACAGCTTTTTCCCTGCTGCTGCCAGACTTTTGAATGGACTTACCTCGCGTTAAGTTGATCTTTCTCTACACCCTAGCTATGACTGTAACATTACATTCTGCACTGTCTCATTTCTTTCTCTATGAATGATATTTATGTCCGTGTAACGCTCAAGAAACAATACTTTTCAGTGTATGTTAATACATGTAACCAGAATAAATTCAATCAAATCCCCTCCCTCCCTCCAAAAAGAACCATGTTCTCATACCCCGGTCCACTCCTCCAATTCCTCACCCCCTCCCACGGCAACTTCTTTTGCAAAAAAATTGAAGATGCAACATTTGACCCTTTACCTCCTCCCTCCTCACTGTTCAAAACCCCAGATACTCCTTTCAGGTGAAGCAACATAGAACATAGAACATTACAGCGCAGTACAGGCCCTTTGGCCTTCGATGTTGCACCGACCAGTGGAACTAATCTAATGACCCTCTAACCTAAACTATTCCAATGTTATCCATATGCCTATCCAATGATCATTTGAACGCCCTTAAAGTTGGCGAGTCCACAACTGCTGCAGGCAGGGCATTCCACACCCTTACTACCCTCTGAGTAAAGAACCTACCTCTGACATCCATCCTATAACTACCACCCTTAATTTAAAGCTATGTCCCCTCGTGTTAGCCATCACCATCCGAGGAAAAAGGCTCTCATTGTCCACCCTATCTAATCCTCTGACCATCCTGTATGCCTCAATCAGGTCGCCTCTTAACCTTCCTCTCTCTAATGAAGACAACCACAAGTCCCTCAGCCTTTCCTCACATTTCACTTGCACCTCCTTCAATTTGGTCTAGTATAGTCGCTGGTCCCAATGGGGTCTCCTCTATGTTGTGGAGATTAAATGCAGACCGGGTGACCACTTTGTGAAAGACTTTTCCTCAGCCCACTGATATAACTCCCAACATTCCTGTTGCTTACCATTTTAACTCAGCACCTTACTCTCATGTCTAATTGTCCATCCTCGGCCTATTGCAATGCTCCAGTGATGTCCAACACAAGCTGGAGGAGCAGCATCTCATCTTCCAATTAGGCATGTTCCAGCCCTCAGGACCCAACATTGAGTTCAACAACATTAGACTGTGACCTTTCTCCTTGATCTTTACCTTTGTTTATACCCCAAACGTTATTTTGTTTTTTTGCAAAAACCCTTCCTCTCTCTCCCCCATCGGACCATTGTCACTTCCTCTTAAGTTTTGCTGCATTGTTGTTGCAGTCTCTCATTAATCACTGCTCCAGCTATTACACATAATCACATTTTAGTTCTGAAGAAGGGTCATGTGGATTCAAAGGGTGGGATTTTCTGGCCGCACTCACACCAAGACTGGAAAATCCCAACTGGAGTCCGTGTCCCGCCCACCACAATTCCACGGGATGGAAAAATTCCAGCTGAAATGTTAACTCTGTTTTTCTCTCTCTGCAAAGACTGTCAAACCGGCTGAGATTTTCCAGCTTTCTCTGGTTTTGTTTGGTGAAAATGAAGTGTGTCTTTAGTAAACAGACTGTTTCAAATTATTTCCTGAAACATCCCAAAGAACTAAATATTGAACCATAGAACCCCACAGTGGAGAAAAAGGCCCTTCGGCCCATCGAGTCTGCACCAAACATAATCTCATCCAGGCCCTACCCCCATATCCCTACATATTATACCCGCTAATCCCTCTAACCTCAGCCAACCTGGACACCAAGGGGCAATTTCTTAGCATGGCCAATCAACCTAACCCACACATCTTTGGACTGTGGGAGGAAACCCACACAGACATGAGGAGAATGTGCAAACTCCACACAGACAGTGACCTGAGCCGAGAATCAAACCCAGGATCCTGGAGCTGTGAAGCAGCAGTGCTAACCACTGTGCTACCCTGCTGTCCCAATTCACATCAACATATTGTTGATGTGAAAATCACATAGCAAGTTCACTACAAAATCATCCCTCAGACCCACTGCTTTCTGAAATGGGAAAGCATTCTCATTTAAACACTCAAGATGCTTAGAGTGGTTTAATGAGGACAAGTACAGGCTACATGTGACTGGGGTGGTGTCTTCACAACTAAGGAGGTACATGAAGAGCTGCACGTATGGGTTTGCACCAGATATACAGTCAAAACAGCACCAACAAAAACGTACTGGTTCCTCCTACTAATTTCCAAGATAAGAAAAATTAAAACTCAGATTAAATGACAAAGAGGTGGTTAGTAGGATCTGAAAGGAAAGAGGGTGGAATTCTCCCATCTGAGACAAAGTCCCATGGCGGGGGCAGGGATGGGATGGAGGCTGATGGAAAACCAGGCCATGTCTTCCGGATAGGAATCAGCTGGAGTTACTGTATTAACTTTTCAGTGATCAACGAAGAGCCCTGTGGAGCTGTCCAGCCTGGGCACCAGCATAACTGGGGAGCTCCAGCTACAGCGGTAGATGTGATTAGCTGGTGCTCCAACATGTAGTTACTCTCCTCCCAGATCTGGGACAGCTTTTCTGGGCTCAGGGATGTTGATTTATAGGAGAAGCCTCTCCCACAGCACATCATGTAGAGCTAGGGTTGTGCAGCCCTGGTTTGTCTCTGCATAAGCCTTTAAATGCAGTGAAAAGCCTCATCAGATACACTTGCTGTGCCACACCTAGGTGTAGAATAAGTCTGCTCGTATATCAATATTGGTGAGCCTGGTAGTAGAGAGTTTCCTCACTTCTCCCTCTAATTCATCCTCACTGCAACCCTCCTCTCCCAGGGCAATGGCATTGGGACAGACTGTTACTTGCTTCCCTTCTCGGCTGTGATATTGCTTTATCATGTTGACGTGATGCAGTCTTTGCCTGCGATTTCAATTAGATAGTTTACTCTCCCGAGCTTCTTTGCTACTCTGTACGGCCATTGAGGGTTGACCCGGTATTGGCAGGAGCACTAATACATAGACTCCTGGCTGAAAGGTTCTGCCCTGGGCATATTCGCCAGCCTGTTTTCTCACAGCTGTCCAAAGATTTTCAAGTATTCTTAGGCCACCTTACAGGCTCTCAAGAGCTGCTCCCAGAACATGGTTAAATACTTTAACATGGAGACTTCTTCCTTCTGTTCCAAAAATCTCTCCTTGATTAGTTTCAGACGCCCTTTTACTATAACTTATGGAGTAAAAGCGTTGGACTAATTGGGTCCTGATTGCAATTAGAAGGAAACCTAGTCCTTTATCCCAGTCACGGGGATACTCACTGTAACTCCTGGAATTAAGGATGACCATTGTCAATGGTTATAAAAGACCCATCTGGTTCACTATGTCTTCAGGGGAGGCTGTGGGGCAGTGGTATTACCACTCGACTAGGAATCCAAAGACCCAAAGTGCTGCTTTGGGAGATCTGGGTTCAAATCCCAACATAGTAGATGGTGAAATTTGAAGTCAATAAGGAAAATTTGAAATTACAAGTCTAATGATGACCATGGAACTATTGTCAATTGTTGTAAAAACCCATCCGGTTCATTAATGTCCTTTAGGGAAAGAAATCTGCGTATTTACTTGATCTGGCCAACATGCAACTCCAGATTCCACAGAAATGTGCTCGACTCTTAACTGCTACTCAGTTCAAGGACAATTATAGATGGACAACAAACACTGGCCTTGCCAGCAATACAGTTACGCCAGTCCAACGCCGGCATACCCACATCATGCCAGCAATGTCCATAGCCAATGAAAAAACAAAGAAAAATGCCCTAATCACTGATTTTAGGGTTTGGTGGTTCTGTTCTAGTGCCCCCTGTGACTGTGTGTAAAACACTTCAATTGGGTGATGCCTGGGTTAACAGTGATTTCCTGGAATACCCTGGACGTGAAATCTGCACCCTGAACCGACTGGATTTTGGTGGAAAGACCATACCTAGTAAAGAATTGCGTCAATTCCCCTACCACTATTTAAGAACAGCCTCTGGGAAATAGGTAGCCATGTACACCATGGTAAGGATATACCTGTATCCCCCTTTGGTTTTGGGTACGGGTTCCACACAACTCACTAACCCTTGCTGAATGGTTCCCCAAAAGCTGACACAGGAATGATTGGTGCAGCTCACATTGAAGGTTGGGATTTTCCCACAACCTGGCACATGTGGCAGGTTTTAAAAACCTGACTACATTCCTGTGGAGATGCGGCCAGTAGAAATGCTGACTAATTCAGGCTTGGCACATACTAACATGATGTGGAGATGCTGGTGTTGGACTGGGGTAAACACAGTAAGAAGTCTCACAAAACCAGGTTAAAGTCCAACAGGTTTATAAAGCTAGTGGCTTTTGCTACCAAATAAACCTGTTGGACTTTAACCTGATGTTGTGAGACATACTGATGTGCCCAGCCATCAGAATTTAATGAGTCAGCCACCAGATTTCGCCACAGAACCCAGGCAGGACCACTACCCAGTGGATCACTGTCCACTCCTCCTTTGCAGCTCTGTTGGTGGGGGAGGGGGTCTCCATTTCCTCATCAGCCCCTCTTTTCTAATGTAATCCCATTCAGGGGCAGTCTTGGTTTCAGTGCACGCTCAAGTTTTTAACTGGGTCACCTTGCTGGAGGTTTATTTATTATCTTCTCAGGGTCTGCCAGAATCCTGAAAAAGGTTCCCGAGGGTCGTTTTTCTGCAGTCACTTCAGCTTCCTCTGACCGAGCTTGTCTAGCCATAGCATAAGTTCTCACGCAGTCAGGGAAATGTCAGACACTTTCTCATGCAGCTGTTCAGCCTCCTTGGCCCCAGTGGGTTTCTCGAGACCAGGTTGTTGCTGAGGAGCGGGTCGGACCTGTCCACAGACAGAGAGGGGATAACCCCCAAACTTACTGCTCCTGATACCAGGTTGAAATCCAGATGTGCCCAGTATTGGGGAATGGGCATGTACCCTTCTTCAATCCTCTTTACCAACAACTTGGCTCTCTCTGGTGGGCAGGTCATGCCTTCTTTTGGCAATGGGCCTCTGCATCCCTCACTATCACTACAGGCTTCCTCACTTCACTTTGGGGGAAATGTAGCCACCTTCTCAGAGATTGTTTAGCCTTATCCAAATTCTCCGAAGTGCCCCTACAGGGATTCAAATCCGCAGTTAGAGCCATAACCTGGTCTGCTATTCTGTCTGGCTGATTCTCGTTTGCTGTATGGGGTGTATGTGCCCCGATAAATCCCATTGGTTTCCCCATAACCTTCAGCAATTGGTACCTTCCAGTGGATAAAACACAAGGGCTTCTGGGCCTCACTTTTCATCTCAGCACCACCCTTTCTGCCCTGAGGTGGTTCCCCAGTATTTACCCCTCTCCCACGGGTGCTGTCACTCTCCCCATCTCTCTCCTTCCCAGTTGATCGGGGAGGATCTCTTCTGGAACAAGGGTTTATGGATCAGCTGGTAATTAACAGCCGGTGTGAGTACCTGTCTGGCCCCGTGACTCTCCACTCTACTGGGTGTGTTTTTACTAAAAAAGGGTGTGGAGTTTTTAAACTCCTCAAGGAGAATTATTTCACGGAGGGTTTTGTAAGTGGCTTCAGTTTTAAACCCACTGGTCAAAAGCAAGTTGCTTCAGCCTCTCAAATTCCAGCTACATGTGGTCAGGCCTTTTCCTGAGGGTAAGGAATTTCTGATGGTATGCCTCCAGCACTAAGTGATATGCACTTAAAATAATCCCTTTCACTGCCTCATAGTTAGTGACACTCTCCTTGGGCAAAAAAGACTAAGTGTGCGCTTCCCCTGAAGGCTTACTTGCAGTAAGAAGGACCACCGTTGGACTGGCCCCTTTAACTGTGGTGCTAGCCATTCGGAACAGATAAAGGAGACTTCCATCTCTGCTTCATCAAATTTAGGGACTAACTGAGTGAACCAATTTGCCTCGACCCTCAAGTCTGAGCTAACGGTGTCTTCAGGGACACTGCAGCATTCCTAGTCCCCTGCTCAGCTGTTTTAGTTGAAACTCCCTTTATCCTTTCCCCTTCGTTCCCTTTCTTTCTCCTGAAATTCTAATCTCTGCTGCTCTCATTTTGATGCCATGTTATCAGTTTCATCATCTTCCATTTCCAACTACAGACCTCTGGCCACCCCCTTTAAAATTTTGGGTTTTCTATCTTTTGGATGATTCTAAATGCCTTGCTAACTCTTAACTGAGTAAGGGACGCTCCCTCTAAATCCTCAAAAATAACTTTCTCTGTTTCTGCTAGAAAAGGATTGGCCAGGGTAAGTCATAAGATCCACGAAGGCTCCAAAATGTCAATGTCCCAGGACTAGTGGCAATGGCCTGTCCTGCCTCACAGCCCCACCTCAGTACACACATGCTGCGATGGAGTGGCCACTGTGCCTCCTTCACCCTTCAACAGACCCGGGACACTGCATGGAATGGGGTGGGGAGGAACAAGCAGCCTCTTGCATGTGGATATGTTCTAAAGGGGGCTGGTCCACAACCTCGGCCCAATTCTCACCAGTAATGACTTGCCACACATGAGCTATGTTACAAGGAGCACAAAGAGGAATGATCTAAAATACAATGCTCCAACTGATGTAGCATTCATCCTCTCTCAAGGGTTCTCTTTCTTGAGCCAAGTCCCGAAGCATGGTACATTGGGGGGGACCATGCAGACGCTATGACAACGGATGAACATCGCTTGACAATCACCAGGCAAGATTGTTCCCTTCCTGCTGGTGAAGACTTCAGTGGTCACGGACATTCGGCCTCTGACCTTCGGGTAAGCGTTCTCCAAGGCGGCCTTTACAACACACAACAGCGCAGAGTCGCTGAGCAGAAACAGATAGCCAAGTTCCCTAAGACCTTCCTCTATCCTCCAAATCTTTGTCACATCCCTACCAGTGCTTGGCAAGGACCCTGAAGTGCTGACGCAAGTCAGTAGTCAGTAAGGACCATGGAAGATGCTGCCAGCATTTGATGAAGACCCCGAATTCAGAAACAAATCCAACATCAGTAAAGCTGATGCTCCTGCATGGAGACCTCCCACCTCAGGGAGGCGCCATGGACATGAGGATCCACTCACCATTCCAGGTGATTCATTCCTCCAGGGTCCAATAGCTGCAAGCCTCCTGTCTTCTCCATGGATGTTCCCAACCTGAGCAAGACCCTGAAGGTAAGTCCCAACTTTTGTATGCCACTTTTGCCCAGGTGTGTTCTGCGCCAGTGTGTTTTCCCGTTGGTGTAACGGTGGTGGGGGAATACCAGTTGGGTCTTCATTGGCATCCCATTAGAGGGATTCACATTGGCTTCATGCCACTGGGAGCCCTGATGGTGCCAGCAGAAGAGCCTATGGGAACTTCACACTGGCGTGAAATCAATTTTTGTACTCTCGCCAAATTCTCTACCTTCCACCCAAAATTGACCCTGCCAGGGGAACATGGGAGAATGACACCATGGAACAGAATAGAGCGGGTGGGGAGTATAAGCCCTGCTGCACCTTCTCCTGGTGCACAACGAGTATCAGCATTGAAAAATTTCAGACTTCAAGCCCATCATTCAATGCCTCGTAAAGATAATAGTTAGAAATAGATAGGTTCTGCAATTGTCCAAAATGCTTGCTGGGTACCACCAGGAGTCCACGTGGCAGAATATGGCCTGGAATGGGCTTTGTTCGCACTTGGAGTAAATTCTACTTACATGTATTTCACCAACTCTTATTCTATGTATTTTTTGCATTTGGAACATACGCACAGCGGCCAGCCATTCAGTCCATTGAACCTGCTGTCATTCAATTAGATCTTGACTGATCTACATCTTAAATCCATTTATCTTCCCTTGCAGTGTATCCCTTAGAATCATACAGCAAAAAAGGAGGCCATTTGGTTCATTGTGTCTGTGCTGGCTCTTGAAAAGAACCATCCAATAAACCTAACCTCTCTTGCTCTTTCTCAAAAACCTTGCAATTTTGGATTTTTTTAAAGTATATATCAAATTCCCTTTTGAAAGTAACACCCTATTCCAACACCCTATCATACGTAACATTCGTGCCACACAAATGCCAGACAATGACCATCACCAATAAGAGACACCCTATCCACTGCTCCTTGACATTAAATGGTGTTACCATCACTGAATTCCCCACTGTCAACAACCTTGGAGTTACCATTGACAAGAAACTTAACTCACAACTCACTGTGTTAAAGAAATTCTCTTTTATCTTCAAAAGCAAAATGTGGATGCTGGAAATTTAAATAAAAACAAAAATGCTGGAAAACCTCAGTCAGTCAGGCAGTACCTGTGGAGAAAGGAACATAACTAATGTTTCAGGTCAATTCTCTCCACAGTGGCTGTTGAGTTTCTCCTGATCTTGCCCCCAGTTTCAGGAGCCAATTGCCATAAATCCATGCCTTTGGATTACCAACCTTCACACCAATCAGAATTGTTTCTCCCCAGTTATACTGTCGAAACCTTGTATAATTTCAAAGACCTTGGTTAAAACTCCCTTTAATGTTCTCAACTCTAAGGAGATATCCTTTATACCGTTAAGCAACAAAAACCTATTGACTTAACTATCGAAAGCCAAGAGACCCGCAAAATACACATCGATGGTATTGTTGAGATTGAGTTTAATTTCAGATAGTATTGAAAGCTTTGGAACATGCTTGCTCACATTAGTCATTATTGAGATGTTGAAAGTGAAGTTAAAACATTCTAAAGCACTCAGGTTTCTGGGTGTAATGATTTCATGATGTGCAATGTCACACTGTAAAACTAGTGGAGGAGACAAGAACTATTACATGAGATGGGGCGATAGAATGTCTTTTCATTAAGAGCAAGCTAACTACATCATTAACACTTGGCCCTTTTATTACCTTGAATTAAGATTAATGATCTGTAAAATATGTATACACTTTAATCTTCAGTTTATTGTGCTTGTCTCAATTAGCTCGTCAATAATTATTTCAAATAATATTTTTGAACTTGTACTAAAAATGAAAGGGTTCCCTAAAGAGTTAAATGTAGGGCTATTAGTTTAAACCATTGATCAGCGAGTTAGCACAAGCTGAACCACTAAAGGAAGAGTTTGAGTTTAAACAGCAACTTCAGGATGTCCAAAAGCATTTCAAAGTGTTTTTGAAGAGTTTTCACTGATATAGGAAGTGTGGCAGGCAAGTTATGGACAATGGGGTTCTATAAAC
This sequence comes from Carcharhinus amblyrhynchos, assembly GCF_965287045.1. Lineage (NCBI taxonomy): Eukaryota > Metazoa > Chordata > Chondrichthyes > Carcharhiniformes > Carcharhinidae > Carcharhinus > Carcharhinus amblyrhynchos. The sequence continues at coordinate 5,821,199 of NC_137340.1, read as the reverse complement.
AGCAGTGAGATATCTGGCAAATTGGTCTGTTTTAAAGCCACAGGCTGAGATACAAAATATTTTCCAATGTACCAGGGGAACTCTCTTGCTTGTCATTGCCATAAGATTTTCATTTTTGCATCCATCAGAAAACAGTGAGGAGGGCCACAGTTTAATGTTTCATCCAAAAAGACAGTGGCTAGAATTCTCTGGCCATTCACATCCAACTGTCGCTGCCATCTAGAATGGAAAATTTGGTGCTCAGCTAAATCTCCGTTCACTGCAGCAGGACCAGAAAATCCCAACTGTAGACGAGGTCAGAGAATCTGGCCCAGTGATAACTAAATCTAACATGAATGAATCTCTTTTATAACATAGAACATTCCAGCGCAGTACAGGCCCTTCGGCCCTCCATGTTGCACTGACCAGTGGAACCAATCTAATGACCCTCTAACCTAAGCTATTCCAATATAATCCATATGCCTATCCAATGACCATTTGAACACCCTTAAAGTTGGTGAGTCCACAACTGCTGCAGGCAGGGCATTCCACACCCTTACTACCCTCTGAGTAAAGAACCTACCTCTGACATCCATCCTATATTCATCACCCCTCAAATTAAAGCTATGTCCCCTCATGTTAGCCATCACCATCCGAGGAAAAAGGCTCTCACTGTCCACCCTATCTAATCCTCTGATCATCTTGTATGCCTCAATTAGGTCGCCTCTTAACCTTCTTCTCTCTAATGAAAACAACCTCAAGTCCTTCAGCCTTTCCTCGTAAGACCTTCCCACCACACCAGGCAACATCCTGGTAAACCTCCTCTGCACCCTTTCCAATGCTTCCATATCCTTCTTATAATGCGGCGAACAGAACTGTACGCAATACTCCAAGTGTGGCCGCACCAGAGTTTTGTACAGCTGCAACATGATCTCATGGCTCTGAAATTCAATCCCTCTACCAATAAAAGCTAACACACTGTACGCCTTCTTAACAACCTTATCAACCTGGGTTATGGGCATCAAACAGGCGCGGTGATAACCAATGTAGCAGCTGCCCCCATCTGATCTGCAGGGGTGTTGGATCCACTGCTAGGTTAGTTGGAGTTTCTCTTAGACAGCCACCACAATGAGCCCGGGTGTCATTTCCATTTCGAATGCGACTCATGCATTTATTTCAGGCTCAGACTCCTAAATTCGCTTCTCTACTTAGAGTCATTAAGTCATAGAAATATACAGCATGGAAACAGGCCCTACTGCCCAACTCATCCATGCTGACCAGTCTCCAAAATTGAACTAGTCACATTTGGCCCATATCCCTCTAAACCTTTCCTATCCATGTACCTGTCCAAATGTATTTTAAATGTTGTAATTGTACCTTACTTGGAGCTTGCTCAGTGTATTTTTGGCACTTGAGTAATCTAATCAGCAGTCCTTAAAGAGCCCCCTGGAGGTTGAATATTATTAGTATTTTATGTGGTGGCCATTTTGGCTCCACAAAACAAAACTGTAGCCGCTATTGCTTCTCCTAAGACCATATCTCCACCTCACAGACATACTTTGGACTTTGCTGATGGGGGTCACATTAATAAGGTTTCGACAGGCAGTGCTGCAGTTCTTGACTGGCCCTCATGATCCTAATTTATTCTGGTGAGATGATGATGATTAATTTGTTTCTCCAATCAGGGATGCTACTGGGATCATGCCTGGTCAAGGGCAGAAAGGAATTTAGACCCAATATCCCAGAGAGTGTAACACTCCCTCAGCTGCATTGAATTATTGGCCTAGATTAATCACTCTGGTACTTTTTTTTAAAATTCATTTACGGGATGTGGGCGTTGCTGGCTTGGTCAACATTTATTGCTCATCCCTAATTTCTCTTGAGAATGTGGTGAGCTGCCTTCTTGAACTGCAGCAGTCCATGTGCTGTAGGTACACCCACGATGCTGTTAGGGAGGGACTTCAGCAGCACTGAAGGAACAGTGATATATCTCCAAGTCAGGATGGTGAGTGACCTGGAGGGGAAACCTCCAGGTGATGGTGTTCCCAGGTATCTGCTGTGCTTGTCCTTTCTAGATGGTGGTATCGTGGGTTTGGAAGGTGCTGCATAAACTCTGAGCTTGATATTTCTGACCCATAGGCAACGGTGGGTCAACATAATGGGAAAGAAAAATGCTGCAAATACTGAATGGAATGCACAAAGCTCACCCTATGCCCCCTCCCACTCTCTCCTATCCCCATTCTTCAGGCTGCTATAGCAACCAGGCCTAAGAGAGCCATTTTCCACATTGGAAACTGTCCAACAATCTCTGGAGGATTTGTGGAATTGTGAACAAAATGTCAGAGCAGTCAGAGTTGTAAAGGGTATGAGAGATGAAATAGGGTAAGGAATCTGTGACCATTTGGGACTGAGTAGAGCTGGGATAGGACTTTCTGATTCTGTATAATGTCAAGTTACTGAGTGAAATAGAAGGGCGGCAATTGTTTAAATACATCAGGTGTTGCATCATAGTTCCTGCTTAAGCGGAGGGTTGCTCAGAAGATTTTCACAAGCCTGACCACAGATTCTTTTTCATATTTTTGGCTTTACTGGGAAATGGTGGGATGCTCCTTCCAGCTCTGTATATTGGACAGGGTGTGTACATTCAGAAGTATTAAATGCTGACTGAATTTTTGATAAAGTAACAGAAGATTGATGAAGCGAATAGAATGAATGTTGTCTCTATTCATCTTAAGAAAGTATTTGACAAAGTACAACCTAGAAGGCTCGGTATAAAAATTGTGGCTCATGTACTAGGAAAGTTGATGCCATCTGCCAACATTTGTTGCCCCTTGCAACCACTAGTGATGGGAACTGTCTGCTTTATGCTGCTTCTTGAGGGATAAGGGGGTCCCATGATCAGGATCTGATGTTAAGGAAGGCTCTTTATTCGATGTCAGCTTTGTTTAGAAAAATGGTTTAAGGACAGAAAGTGAGTTGTGGTGAATGGTTGTTGGATTTTAATAGACAGTGGCATTTCCCAAAGGTTAGCGCTGGGAACACTGCTTTTTTTTTAATGATTATATTTAAATGACTTGGAGATTGGAATACAAAGTAAAATTTTAAAATTTACCAACGATTCCAAACTTGGCAAAAAGTGACTACAAAAGACATAGATGACAGAATGAGCAGGCAAGTGGAAAACGGAATTTAATACAGAGGTATGCAAGGTGATATACTTTGCCAGAAGGAATAGAGAGAATCAGCATAGACCTCAGAGCAAAGAAGCTTGAAAGGAAAGCTGATAGTGGTCAACATAATTATTACAAATTTAAATACAGAAAACAAAGAAAAGCTATTCCCATTAGCTGTTACCATAAAGATTAGGAATACAGATTTTGGGAAAGGAGGGGGGGGCGAGTGGTCATGATCTGGAATTTGCAGCCTGTGAGAGTGATGGAAGCTGAGACAATTAATTACTTCAAAAGGAAATTGAATAGGCACCTGACCAGCACAAAGCTACAGGTTTATTGGGTATGGATTGCCCTACATAGAACTGGTATAGACTCAATGGGCCAAATGGCCTCCTTATTTGGCATATTATTAGTTTATTGATAGGAATGGCCATTTGGCCAAGACTCTCCTCTGGGGCAGACATCCTGGAAAGTTCTGAATCATCGCAAAGAAAATAAGTCTCCTCTAAATCTGAAGGTGAACAATGCTTGATATTCAAATACATTTATACAATTATAATTTCACCAATGCTCAAAGATTTGAATGTAATTCCCTGAAGACTGCATGTGCAATCTCAAAATACTGATCATTGCACAGTGTAACAATGTTCTCAATGGGATATAGCATGGTTGAGTCAGTGCCCTGTTCCATGGCATTCTTTATAACGACTCGGATATGAACGTATGTGAGGAAGTGGGGATAGGAGACAGTCTAAACCACTCTTCAGACTGATTAGGGAACAAATTTGTTAAATTCCTATTTTTTCCTCGTTTTGACTTTGCTTGACTGCAGGAAATTGGTGCTAGCGAACAGGCAGCCCATTTTACACCACTGCACAGATCTACCCTTATCTCCAACAATTTCGTACTCTTTAATTTTGCAAATACTGAAGTGAGCAAAAGTAGCAGTGCCCAGAACCAGCAGTCATTCTGCCTCACAATTTTCATACAGTAAAGAATCTTTCATCTTTCTGCACAAGCAACCAACCATAGCTTCCCAACAAGGAACACTGACAAATATCTTCTGAAAATACATTGAGGTCGCTTGGTAGGATATCTGCTAATTACTTTTTATTCATGTATTATATTCACAGAGAGTCAATGAAGAAAAATGGAATCAGAAATGATTTATTTTTATTCTAAAGGGAATTCAGAAGCAAAATACTTTGAATGCTGGCAATCTAAAATAAAAACAAAGTGCTGGAAAGATTCAGTGGGTCAGGCAGGTAGAAAATGCATCATATTGAACTCTGTTGCGCTCTCCACTGATGCCGCATTTTCTGGTTTTATTTCAGATTTCAAACTGCTGCAGTATTTTGCTTTTATTTATTATAAATGTTTTAGTTTAGTTTAGTCTAGTTTTAGTTTATTTGTTAGTGTCACAAGTAGGCTTACATTAACACTTCAATGAAGTTACTGTGAAAATCCCCCCTAGTTGCCACACTCTGGCACCTGCTTGGGTACACCGAGGGAGAATTTAGCGCGGCCGATGCACCTAACCAGCACATCTTTTAGACTGTGGGAGGAAGCCGGAGCACCTGGAGGAAACCCACACAGACATGGGGAGAACATGCAGACTCCACACAGTGACTCAAGCCACTCTGCCACTGTGGCGCCCCAGCAGATTGCTGGCCTCCGAAACTAAAAGGCCAGAATTCTCCAGCTGTTTTTGCCAGTGGGATCTTCCAGTCCCACTGACAGTGCATTTCCCAACAGCATGGGGTGAAATCAATGGGAAATCCCATTGACAGTGGGAGAACTAGAAGATTCCACCGCCAGCCAGTGGCACGTTGCCTTCTGTGGGAAGACAGAAACAGAGAAAAATATTGGCTGGGATTCTCTGGCTTTCCGCCTGGGAAAATGCTTACCCGAAGGTCAGAGGCCGAACACCTTCGGGTAAGCATTCTCCAAGGTGGCCTTCACGACATACGACAGTGCAGAGTCGCTGAGCAGAGACTGATAGCCAAGTTCCGCACATGAGGACGGTCTCAACAGGGATCTTGGGCTCATGTCGCACTATCTGTAACCCCCCTGACTTGCCTGGGTTTGCAAATCCTCACTTACTGTACTGTCTGGAGACAGTACACATCTCTTTAACCTATGATCAGTGCTCCTTCCACTCACATTGCTATCCACTTTAAGACTTGAATAGCAGGTTAGCTGTAAAGATTCGCATTCTAATCAGCAATCTGTAAACCGTCTGTGCTGTTAGATGCTCTGTCTGAGGCCAGAATTCTTCATTCACCTGACGAAGAGGTAAACCTCAAAAGCTTGTGAGTTTACTATCAAATAAATCGTTTGGACTTAAACCTGGTGTTGTCAGACTTCTTACTGTGTTTACCCCAGTCCAACGCCAGCATCTCCACATCATTTTGGTGTGCTCCATGTACCTATGCAATAACCACTTGAAAGTTCCTAAAGTGTCCGACTCCACTATCACAGCAGGCAGCGCATTCTACAACCCAACCACTCTCTGAGTAAAGAGTCTATCTCGGACATCCCTCCTATATTTCCCACCATGAACCTTATATTTATGCCCCCTAGTAACAGCTACATCCACCCGAGGAAATAGTCTCTGCACATCCACTCTATCTATCCCCCTCATCATCTTATAAACCTCTATTAAGTCACCTCTCATCCTCCTCCGCTTTAAAGAGAAAAGCCCCAGCTCCCTCAACCTTTCCTCATAGGAATTATTTTTCTTTTCTTTCTATCTATTTAAACTTATTTAGATTTCATCTACAGACCCAGAACTCTGTAGTCTTTGGCTTAAAACTTACCTCCCAGATCATGAATAATGGCTGGGATTTTTTGGCCCCGTTGTGGAGGAACCTGTCATGGAAGATTCAGCAGCCAAAAGTCCACTAACTTTAAACGGGACCAGACAAACCAGCAGTGGTCAGGGCCGGAAAATCCCACCCAATGATCCAATTCCCTCATAGAATCCCTACAGTGCAGAAAGAGGCCCTTCGACCCACCAAGTCTGCACCGAACACAATCCCACCCAGGCCCTACCCCCATATCCCTACATATTATACCCACTAACCCCTCTAACCTACGCAGCCCTGGACACTGAGGAGCAATTTCTTAGCATGGCCAATCAACCTAACTCACACATCTTTGGACAGTGGGAGGAAACTGGAGCACCCGGAGGAAACCCACGCAGACACAGGGAGAATGTGCAAGCTCCACACAGACAGTGACCCGAACCGGGAATCGAACCCAGGACCCTGGAGCTGTGAAGCAGCAGTGCTAACCACCGTGCTACCGTGCCGCCCCTTCTGAAAACTATGATTGAATTTGTCGCTACCACACTCTCAGGAAGTCTATTCCAGATCTGAACCACTCGCTACACAAAAATGTTTTCCCACGTGTCGCCAGTGCTTGTTTTGACAATCATCCAAAATCAATGTGGCCCTCTGTAATCCCAGCCACGAGAAGGCTGAGATAGTGCCTTGCGATTCAACATGTTTCACTAGTCAGCCTAGTAATCAAACTTCGCCTCCTCCCCTGACCTCCTTCCTCCTCCCCCACTCACATTGGGGCGTGGGTTCAAAGAAGCTGCTTTGAAGTTAGGGGGGACTTTCCTTGTGAATGGTCCAGGGAGGAGAAAATTAAGCCTCATGTCCTCTTTAAATTCAATACAGATTTTCGATACTAACCTTTTGGCTTCCCCTCTTTAAAAACCTGCGCAAATTCTATTTTTTTTCAAAGAATAAACAAAAAGTGCCAAAAAAAAACTCGTCAAGAAAAGAAAACATCAAAACTCCCCAAACAGGGTAATGGGTATCCCCAGAGTTTCTGGCACTCATTTCTCTGTATCTTTTAGAGCATCTGCTATTTATTTTCCAGTCACCACTATTTTCAGTTCATTTCAATTACTATTTTTCTTAATCGCTACTTTTCACCGTGGAATATCAAATGAAAAATACGTGCACTTTCGGTAGAACTCCCACTTTTAAGTCAGAAGGTTGTGGCTTCATTTCCCACTCCAGAGACTTGAGTGTGTGATCTGAGCTGAAACTTCAGTAAAACTCTGAGGGAGTGCTGCACCATCAGAGGTGTCTCTTTCTGATGAGAGGTTAGATTAAGACCCTGCCTGCGCTCTCAGCTGGCTGTAAAAGATGTGATCTGGAAAATAGTTACAAACATGTTGTCTGTTGCAATAGGTGGGCTCTCACTATGCTCAAATCAGCTGCCTTTCTTCCTACATTACAACAGGGACAATATTTCAAAAACTATTTCGTTGGTTGTGAAGTATTTTGGGATGCCCTAAGATCAGGGAAGTGAATTCATATGATAAAGTTCTGGTTTATAAATGTTGATTGTACATACACACAAACATTTGAATCTAGGGGAGTGGAGCTGGCAAACTATCAAAGAACCCTCCTTTCTGAGACTTTGGTAGTTCCGTTCATAACTAATAGAATATTAGCAATGATTTCAAATATATGTTCAACAATATTCTGGATAAATAACACTCTGAAATAAATGTGGAAGGAAGCAAAAATACTGTAACACAGTAAAGCAACAGGTAGAAATTGAGCATCGTTATTATCCGCAGAAGGATTTTAATTGCTAATGGATGCTCACATTTGTGCTAAAGAGGTTTTGAGGTTTAAATTCCAAATTCAATTAAAGCTGGTTTCAAATGAATTGGCAAACAGTTGGCAGCAAGATGGAAAGATGCACGAGATTTAAAGATGGCCACTGTTTTTTTTTGCTCCAAGAGGACAGAGCAGAAGTAGCTGAGGAACAGAACAGGAACAGTTGATTGGCAATCATGTCAGGAGCAATTCTGTCCCATCATATGGATCTACACACATAACAATGAGCACCAGCTTGGAACTCAAGCTGGAGAACATAGTGTTGGGAGGAAATGTAAAATTGACAATAGCGAACCTTTGGCCCATTTTTTCTTTTACTTGGTTTTTTCTTTAATTGTGTTGCCACCAAAATAAATTTCATCCTTTCTTTATGAGGCCATGCTCAAATTGTCCAAGGAAAGCATTACAGCTGACGTTTCCCATGTCTGTGCATGCCAACCCTCCATTTTTTTTCCTCATCAAAGTCAAATGAATGAAATAGCTGACTCCTGTGGAATATTTCCAAGCTCAATAGGCAGGCTTTTCTGGTCTTTTCCACAGGTGGCACTTTCTAGCCTTTCCACCTGGCAGGATCTTCTGGTCCTGCTGAAGGTGACCCCCCGTGGTGGGTTCCCCTGTTGCTGGACAGGCAAGCCACGCAATATGCCATAAACATCACCAAACTGGAAGCTCCTGGACACAGCCAAGGGCACATCACCACTGTTACCGGAAAACACGCAGGGGAGGCCCAGAAAATCCTGCCCAGTATCCAAACATATAACAGACCTTTGGTTGATGGCCAACCTCCTGTAATCTCATCTCTGATAGTGTTCTATTCCTTTCAGCAGGTTGGTTGAGATGAAGGCTGAGCAACATTTAGATGTTGCTCCATCGCCTCCATCTTGCAAAAATTGCACATTTAAAACATTTTTGCAGCCACACAGTGCTGTCTGTCACTCACAGACCTTAACTCCTTTGCAAAAGCTTGATATCTGGAATGAGTGGGTTGTCCTATCAGGATAGGTTGGACAGACTTGGCTTGATTCCAATGGAGTTTAGAAGAGTGAAGAGGTGATGTGATTGAAGCATATACGATCCTGAATGGTATTGATAAGATAGATGTGAAAATGATGCCCCCATTTGTCAGGGAGTCCAGAACTATGGGGCACTGTTTTAAAATTAGAGGTCATCCTTACAGGACAGAGATCAAGAGAATTTCTTTCTCTTAGGGATTTGTGTGACTTTGGAACTCTTCTTCAGAATGCAGTGGAGGCGAAGTCATTGGATATTTTCATGACAAAGGTAAATTGGTTACTGAATCAAAGGAATCAACTTAATGCAAAGCGTTTAGCCATGATTTTATTGAATAGCATGGCAGGCTCAGGGGATCAAATGGCCAATTCTGCTCCTATTTTGTATATTCATATGTCTATAAAATTACCAGCTAAACAAAACCAAGTTATTCAGTTAGTATTTCCCATGTCACTATATGAATATTTTGAGTGTAATCTGATTCATTGTCCATCCAAATATTGACCTTACTGTCACAGCATTTGTCTGTTGAACATAATGGATCATCATATAGAGGCATCGAGAGAGAAAAGGAATGGAGAAAGTAAAAGACTTCATCTTCAGCTTCCAGGTCACTGGAATCTTGACTATCAATTTTTTAATTCATTCCAGGGGTATAGGCTTTGCCGGCTAGGTCAACATTCATTGCCCAGCCCTAATTGCCTTTGAAAAGGTGGTGGTGAGCTGCTGCAGTCCAAGTGGTGTCGATACACCCATTGTGCCCTTAGGGAGGGAATCCCAGGATTTTGGTCCAGCGACTGTGAAGGAACAGCCAATATATTTCTAAGTCAGGATAGTGAGTGACTTGAGGGGAGCTTTCAGGTGGTGGGGTATAGAATATAAGAGTAGGAGTCTGATGTTGCAGTTGTATAGAACGTTGGTTAGGCCTCACTTGGAGTACTGCGTCCAGTTCTGGTCGCCGTACTACCGGAAGGATGTAGAGATCCTGGAGAGAGTGCAGAGGAGATTTACCAGGATGCTGCCTGGTATGGAAGGGCTGTCTTACGAGGAAAGATTGAACGAACTTGGGCTGTTTTCCCTTGAGAGACGTCGGCTGAGGGGGGATCTAATAGAGGTTTATAAGATTATGAAGGGGATAGATAGAGTAAATGGTGGTAAGCTTTTTCCGCTATTAGAAATGGATAGAACGAGGGGTCACGGGCTTAGGGTGAGGGGGGCTAGGTATAAGACAAATATTAGAGGGCAGTTTTTCACGCAAAGGGTAGTGGGGGTGTGGAATGCACTGCCGAGTAAGGTGGTGGAAGCAGGCACGCTAGGGTTGTTTAAGAGTCACTTAGACAGCCACATGAGTGGTCTACATATAGGGGGATATAGCAGGCCTTACTAAACATTGTAGGCTTGGGATTCCGTTTTTGCCTCAGGGATGTTACAGTCTTTGCCTGTTTAATAATGAATTTTTTGTCTCCATAGGCATTTAAGTCCACCTTGTTGACCAGCAAGGGGCATGCATGCGGCAGGTTGTAGTGGGCTGCTCTTGGATGTTGCTTCGGGAGTTGCCTATTGCTTCATGTCGTTAGTGTGCTTAAACTGGACCATCTCGAGGGCAACATGACAGCTCAGAGACTATCTCTGTTGCTGTGAGGACACATGGATTTGGGCCTGTGTCTGTGGGAGTTTGCGCGTTCTCCCCGTGGTTGCGTGGGTTTCCTCCAGGTGCTCCGGTTTCCTCCCACATCCCAAAGATGCGCTTTTAGGCTGATTGATTGGGTAACAAATTGTCCCTATATTGGACCTCCCTGATCCTCGCACATTAGGCGTAGACTAAAATCATGAATAGGTCACTGAGACAATGGGACGGCGGCGCGGGCTCGTTGGGCCGAAGGGCCTGTTTCCCGTGCTGTGTTGTTCTTTGTATTCCCATGTATCTACTGCCCTTGTCCTTCTACATGGCGATAGTCAGAGGTTTGGAAGGTTGCGCCTGCGGAGCCTCGGTGAATTTCTACGTTCTGATGGATAGCTGCTGTCTGACCGACATGTGACTCCTGTTCAACTGCAACATGGTTGATTCTTCCTTGCTGATAGATGATATATAGCAGGCCGGCGAGAGGCACCGATACTATCGCCACCATTGCAACTTTAACACAACTCAGTATCATGTAGCTCTAAAAATGAACACAACAGTATGCAACATGCCTGTGGTTTAACTGCCACATGTGGCAAGTGATGAGACTATTGGACAACAGTGTTCTAGCACAAGGTAATTCCTCTGGGCAATAGACTACATTCTGCAATTGGTTGTGCAGGACTTATTAAAGTTGATTCTTTGGTTGTGCAGAGCTTATTAAAGTTGGGGTGGCACGGTAGCACAGTGGTTAGCACTGCTGCTTCACAGCTCCAGAGACCTGGGTTCGATTCCCGGCTCGGGTCACTGTCTGTGTGTGGTTTGCACACTCTCCTTGTGTCTGCGTGGATTTCCTTCGGGTGCTCCGGTTTCCTCTCTCAGTCCAAAGATGGGCGGGTTAGGTTGATTGGCCATGCCCCTTAATGTCCTGAGATGTGTAGGTTAGAGGGATTAGTGGGTAAATATGCAGAGATACGGGGGTAGGGCCTGGTTGGTGCAAGCTCAATAGGCCTAATGGCCTCTTTCTGTATTGTAGGGATTCTATGATTGAAATGTTTTGCCAGGCTTGTCTAGTTGTTATTATTGGCACATCTCTCATTTTAGAAATCCAAGCATTCCCAGATCAAATATTATTCTGATTGGTATAGAGTAACGAACCCTCTCTAGTTTGCAAAGAAGCTCAGAAGGCCATTGCTTCCTGCACCAGCACGACCTGTTTGCCTGATATTGCCAAAGGTGTTGCCTGAGGGAAGTTTAAATGCTTTACAGCAATAAACACTAGGAAGGCACACAAACTCATTTCACAAAAGATCTTACAGCCAACTGGCAGAGAAGATTTTCAAGCCATCAGTCTGGGCTGTACTATATTTGAATCCAGAGGTGAAAGGCCAATCTGTAACCTACTGAACTGCATATTCTTCCCTCTATTATTATTTCTTTTTTAAATGCTGTGTTGATGCATCCAAATCTTCAGTTTTCTTGCATTTAAATACTTCCTGATGAGGATGTGCAGCTGCAGAATGCTACACTAAATTTATTATGACTGGTCTTCACGGGTGCCTAACAGGTGGAAATGGATTTGGGATTAACTTGTCAGTGATGTTCATTCAGCTACTATTGTTGGGATAGAAATCCTCAATGTCGTGCTATTCAAGGAGAGTGGTATCTTGGCACTTTCTGCCAATAGAAAAGCACTGTTGCCTCTCCACCTCCTTTCTGCTGTTTAAAAACAAGAAATGGCCCAGAGTTCACAGTAGCTTCGGTAATTACAGATATTACAAAACAAATTGAAATTATTCATTGCTTAATGACATCTGACATGAGATTGGTATTCTTTAAAATACTTCCGGTCGTCTGTTCCCATTCTTGTAAAATTACACAATTTACTATAATTATAGTAAGAAGAATGTATTTATGTAGTGCTGTTTATGACCTCAGGACATCCAAAAGCATTGTTACAACCAAGAAAAACTTTGAACTGTAGTCAGTATTGCAATATAGGAAAGCAAGTGTGCATAGGAAGAACCCACAAACATTAATGGAACAACAACCAGCTCATCTGTTTCAGCAATGTTGGTTAAGGATAAATATTGACCATTAAATACTGGGGAGAACTCAACAGCTTTGCTTTGAAATGGTGCCATGGGGTCTTGTGTGTCTACTTGATAGAACCGACAAGACCTCTATTTTGTAAATTTGCACTGAAGGATCGGCCTAGATTTTGAACTTGAACCTCTGGAGTGAAACCTTCAACCCACAATTTTCTAACTGGGAGATGAAATGCTACATTCAATTACAATTTGACATTATTACAAGGCAAACACTATTCTTGCATTCGTAAGCTACAGCAACTATATACAGATGGGCTCAGAAACATGGGGACAAAATGCTCCAATTTTGGGGGAAGCTTGGCAGGTGGGGGAACTTAATTTGGAGTTAAGCCAAAAATCAGTCTCCCAACGGTGAAATGAACTTTTGGAATTAAGTTCAAGGAATTTGAAAGGTGTGATAAAGGCAGATAAAGCTCCCCAACAAATGATGTTGGGAAGCCCTTTTATATATATTAGCAGGTGATGCATTCTCTTTAAAAGGTTATCTCACAAGTTATTAAGTTCCTTCTCTAAATTAAGTTTTTATACATAGTGGCTGTTGAGGTAGACTTGTTCCATGATTAAGGGTGATTTGCTACTGCATTGTCCTCTTTTGAGTGGCATTTGTAAATGCCAGGCATTGCTCGAGACTGGCAGTGCAAATTACATGAAGGATGACCATAGAAGGGAGGAAGGGTTAGTGAATAAATGTGGAGCGGTGGCCAGGCAAAGGTGGGAAGGATAGTGCAGGCTGTCCAGGCCCCCTTTTTATGACACCTGGACCTTCCACCCCATGAGCTAAACGGCAGGGACGGTGACTTCCTGCCCACCCCTGAGAATCAGCAAACTCCTTACTGATGGATAATGAATGAGCTGATCAGCACAAGATTGTGTGTAATCAGTCAGCCCAGGCCCCCAACAGAAATCACGCCGACTTCCATATCCACCACTGAATTTAGACTCTCAAATGGGAGATATTGGCCCTGCACACTGATCCCATAATACCTGATATGGATTTGGAGGAGGGATGATGAAACAATAGTTTATATTGGATTAATTTATAAAGAGGGTGAATGTGTGGAATAGCACGGTTACAGCTGAATTGGATCACTTTGTAATGGTGTAAAATGAGTAATTACAAATCCGAAGCCCCTCTCATATCTGTCAAGATTGATACTTGCAATGAACTCAAAGTAACTAAAAACGGGCAGACATAAAGCAGGTCGATTCGCCAGCACCCATTTTATACACTGCATAAAGTCAAGGTTTAATGCCATTTTATCAAGGGAGCGTTGAGTCTAATATACAGAGTGTACAATCCTACGCATGTAACAGAGAGAAGTTGCCAGAAACGTTCACAAGGCTCTCGGTGACCTTTCCTCACCTTTTGCATTCCTACCTCTCTGCGTCCTGAAGAAAATGGGAAACAAGCCGTACATTTACAGCAATAAAACTTTCAGGCAATAAAAGTTCTGTTTAACTGTGACCCTGCAACAGTGCAAAATGTATATCATTTGCAAGATTACAGTGTGGGAATTACAACTCTAAATCTTTATTTAATGTCAAGCTTTATGAAGGTGAGACTGAATGAGCCTTTAGTTTTGCACGCTCCTCAAATGCCCCCTCATTAAACATCCAATCAATCATCCTGCAAATAGCACTTCAGAGATGAAACCGGCTTTTTTTTGTCGTTCTCCGAAGCATTTTGAAACCATTAAGTGCTTGTGAACTTCAACCTCCTGCTACATTTTGAGGTACAAACTGCTTTTTAATTCATCTGAGTTTTTACAATTAGAGGAAAGAACTACACGATTTCCTATAATTCACAAACGGCATGAGAAATAATGTTCTTTAAATGTTTCTCTGAAGGCTTACCATTGCATCCAATTTCCCATTTAGTTACATACTTTCCCCCAGGGATGACATACCTACTCTCAGACTCGTCAGTGTCAATCTTGATTAGTACCTCAGTGAGGATTTTATTACTGTCAGCCTTTGCCAGGCCACTTGTCAGGTTACAGCTGCTCCAAGTCTACCTGCAAGAATTTAACTTGTCATTTGTTGATTGGTAGGTTTGTCACTTGCAAATGATCTATACAGTACCTTAACGTCACAGCACAGTGGCAGCTCTCCCTTGAGAGGTATTGAGATTTAGGGATAGTCAGCAATCATGGCAAACAGTGGGATTCCACAAGTGACCAGAGCTACTTCCTCCCACACATATCTTTGTTAGACTGCTTGTTCTCCCATTAAACTCTGATGCAAGTCCAGCACAATCCTCAGACACGCTTAGCATAAAAGGAGGTTAGGATGCAAATCACTGGCCAAAAGAACGATACTAATTTTTATGGCATTGACCCAAACAAAAAATCTTATTATACAATAATTTTCCACTAATTGCATTCACAATGAAGATCTATTTTACCATCGTAGCAATTACAAAGTATAGTAATTTCAGCCTAATAAAGCAAACTGGGAATTGAAGCAGCTTTGACAAAATGTAATAAGTTATAGCACTGAAACGAACAAGCAATAAAACAGTGAGGCATCTGCTGGCAAAGTGTTTGTGCTGAGGCCAGACAAATGACAGGTCCATTTTACTAAGTCATAGAAAGAAGCCATTTGGCCCATTGATGCTTGTGCTGGCTAGTACAAAAGGCTATTCAATTAGCATTACTCTCCTATTCTTTCCATGCAGACCTGGAAATTTTCCTCTTTTAATACTCATCCAGTTCTGTTACTGATGAATCTGTTCCTATCACCAAGACATCAGCAACTCACCGTCTGTGAAAGAAACTCTTCTCATTTTAAATCAGTCACCCTTCTGTCAATGAAAGGAAAGTTTCTCCCTGTCTACTCTATCAAAATCCTTCATCTTTGCGAACTCCTTTATTTAATCTCCCTTTAACCTTCCCCGCTCCAAGCAGTTTTTCCCCATGTGTTACCTGACCAGATTATGTTTAATTTAACGTGACTGTTGGTAACAGTGTCATCTCATTCACACCAAGAGATAAAATGACAACACAAAGCCTCAGCAGCAAGCCATTATCACTTGGGCTAGGGAGAGGCGAGCCTCCTGCAGAAACTGCCCCTCATCTGTTTTCCAACTAGCTGAACCTTCCAAATGATGATTAATCACCGAATAAAACCCAGGGACCCTGACAGGCAGATAAAAGGAAGCAGAAAGCAAGGAATTGGGAGAAACAGGCGGGTGCTTGTGGACCAGTATGGGTGGGTGGGGGCCCAAAGAAGATGGATGGCCCAATAAATGCTTGACGTTCAAGAGACATTTTTTTTAAACAAGTGAAAACTGAAGCTTGTGACAAATCCAAGCTCTTAGCAATGCACGTGTCAAACGGACACACTTCCCTGTGAATGACAATAAATATTCAGCACAGCCACTTTCCGAAATGAGAAAACAACATTTTAAACTGGCATTTGGTACCCAAGCTTTTTTTTTAATTCTGGCATTGTTTCAAGTCTCTGGATGCAAACTGAGGGTTAACCAGCGTACTGGATTGAGAGTAAACTACCCAAGAATTTCACATGACACTGCAATCCATTATCCAGCAACAAAATCTACAGGGTTTACAGATTATAACACCAATTTAGCCCACCTTTGTCCAAATTCATTTGAAAGGAAATGAATCAAAGGATCCTAGGAAACATTTCTCTTGTGCACTATTGTAAAGGATCAAGAGATTTCACACTAAGGAATCCAGTAATTATCATATATATATATATAATTGTAAAGGATCAGATTTTCCCACACGAAAGAATCCAGTAATCCCTGGTTAATAATGCACAAAATGAGTTGTAATTAAAAATTCACAGTTGAACATGTAATTCACACCCAGAAACAGCAGGAATGGAGTGATTTGGTAAGAGACAGTTAACATGCAATACCAACTGTTTCACCGTAATACAGTTTGTTGAGTTCTACCACAAGTTGTTACTGAAGGCTCCATTTGAAATCTTAAAACCGCTTACTAGAAAGAGTAGGTGAGGTGATTTTCCTATTACCGTCTTCATATTTATTATCCTCAGCTAACCAAGGCTAAAGGCTTCCCCTCAACATTTACAATGAATGGGGTGAAACCCATTAGGTGCCATCATCAACCCAGTATCCAAATCTCTACTTTGGTCTCCATTTACCAGAGGGAGCAGGTCAGTCACTAAACTAAAGGTCTGCTTTCTTACAATATGTTCACACTTTGGCGTAAAAGGAACATGTGATCAGGTGTGTTTTCTTTAATTCATTTTATGCAATGTGGGCATTACTGGCCAGGTCAGCATTTATTGCCCGTCCCTAACTGCCCTCCATCTCAGAACACATTTGGGAGTCAATCACATTGTTGTGGGTCTGGAGTCACATGTAGGCCAGATCGGGTAAGAATGGCAGATTTCCAAAGGACATTCATGAACCAAATGAGTTTTCATAACAATTGATGATGAGTTCATGGTCATCACTTTTAATTCCAGATTTTTATGGAATTCAAATTTCACCATCTGCTGTGGGATTTGAACCCAGGTCCCTACAGCTTGCTCTGGGTCTCTGGATTATTTACTAGTCTAGTGACAATATCACTGCACCACTACCTCCTCATAACTGTGTAGAAGCAAGCATTGGGACAGCTCCTAGCTTAGACTTGATACTATATAAATGTACAGAGGCACAATTAGTTAATAAACACTCACTGTTAACAATACAAGACTCACAATCCCTTCATGAGACCAACATACAGTATCTTAGCAGATCACAATGAGAAAAACTGCAAAGCAGGGTTGGACTTAGGAGGCATAAATACAACTCCACACTGGAGCTGAAGACTACTTTGAATCCTCTGGAAGTTCAGCTCCAATATGTTACCGGGTAGGAGTGACCTTAAAAACTGAAATTCCTAGCCAGAACAAGTTTCGAGAAAAGCTTTTAAAAGTCAGCAGCAGTCAGAATTACCATTTTAAAATGCACTGTGAATAGCTCAAGCCAGCAGCGCCTGGTCACATGGTGGCCACGCTCACTCCACATTAAAACATTAAAAGACAATAATCAGCAGTTAAAGCACCCAGCAAAAGCGGGGAATTGATGGTTTCACAACTCAAATGTATTTGATGCTGAGGGGAAGGCTCAGAAAGGTCAATGCAGGGAGCCACTGCTGAAAATTTTAAAACACAGAAGCCACAAATTCCATTACTGTAGGAGCCAGCCAAAACCAACAAGCACAAGGGAACCTCAGTGAGAAGGAGCACACAGCAGCACCAGCTTGGATCTCCTAACAGCATTTAAAATTATACACAGTTTTAATTTTAAATGACCATGAATTAAAGATCTACCTTACCAGCTTTAATTTGGACTCATCCAAGGCCCAAACCAGTCAAAAAATTGGAGACGTTAGCGAAAGAGATTCCTTATGGTCTAGAGCGCATCAGGCCTGGATAAAAAGACAGAAGCTGAACAGGTTAACACGCTGCTTCATTCAGTTGGCCCAACTGACAACAACACAATTGCTAGAAAAAGAAATCAATGAATTTTCAGCAAAATTTGATGGTGTTTTAAAATCATTGAAACACATGCTTTAATCTGCGAAATAAAAAGATCCTTGAAAGAGTAAAGTTTAAGAAATATGCCCAACAGCCAGGAGAACTTGTTGAATCCTTCACTAATGAGGTATACAGAATGAAGGCTGTGACTGTGCTGACCTGAAATCGGGGCCAATTCGAGACAAAATTATTATTGGAGAACTGGACAATGCAGTATCAGATATGCTTCAAGATCTGACCCTTGAAAAGGCCATTTAGGTTGTCAAGCAAACTGAAATATTTTACAGCACTGATCCATCTTAAGGGGTGAAGGCAAGCTATTTTACAGAGCAAGCGCCACCGTCCAACTACAAAAACAGCAGCGGAGCATGTACACACCAGGCCAAGAGAAATAATACCCTAACCAACCATAAGAGGCTGGACAATCATACCAGCACTGTGGAGCCAAGTGACTAATAATGTCCGGCAGTCTTAACGCAGTGTTTTAATTGCAACTGCATAAAACAGTTTGGAAAGTTATGCGAAGCTAACACAACAAAACATCAAATCAATCTTGGTCACCAACTATACAGAATTACAAGCTCTTGAGAGCCCCAACAGAAAAGATCATGTCCACTGGGACTTCAGCTCTGCATTATCTTCATTCTTTGCAAACCCAGCTTGTCCATTTTCTTTGCAGGTGCCAGAAGCTCTTGTTGGTCAGACTAGCCAACCACTCAGATAATTACCATAGTGCCTGGAGTGAAAGACAGCCGAGAGGTGAACCAGCTTCCAGTTCCAACATGTGCTGGCAAGGTACCTCAGATCACAGCAACATGCCTCAACTCCTGGCCAGTACAATCATTAGCCAGACAACGTTGAAACAGAGAGGCAGGCATCAAGCAAATGCAGCTAACCTCAGTGAGGCAAGGAAGTGGTTAGCACTGCTGTCTCACAGCGCCAGGGACCTGGGTTTAATTCTGGCCTTGGGTGACTGTCTGTGTGAAGTTTGCATGATCTTCCCATGTCAGCATGGGTTTCCTCAGGCGCTCTGGGTTCCTCCCACACTCCAAAGATGTGCAAATTGGGTTGATTGGCTATGCTGAATTAGGGAGATTAAATAAATGGAACTATGGGGATAGGGCCTGGGTGGGATTGTTGTCAGTGCAGATTCAATGGGCAAAATTGCCTCTTTCTGAACGGTCGGGACTCTATGATTCAATGAGATCATCATTGCACAGAAAGCTAAACCATAAGATGAGCCCATTGATAAGCCACACCCATAGAGTAGGAAGTGACATCTGCCATCCCAACATGCATCATGGCAATCTATACATAGGAGGAAAAACAGAATGAGCTCTTTAGACACACTGAGTTCATTCACTGAAAGGAATGGGATAAACCAATGACCATTGATAACACCGGATGGGGAAGTTAAGAAGGAGAACCAAAAAAGAGAATTAACATTAACTGACTAAACACCAGAATGACTACATCCAAAACAACCCCCTATTCATCAAGATTTATCCAATAGAACAGAGTCTACCATTCCTCCAACTCTTGTAGAGACAATATCTGGAAAAAATACAAAGCCTCCAGACCTCCTGAACCTACAAACACAGTGGGGGAGGGGGATGGAAAGAAGAGATAGTAGAAGTAACGTAAATATGTCGGGTAAATAGGAATGCATTGTAAATATGCTGGACAAAGACTTGGGGGCAAGTGTAGTATAACAGTGTGACATAGAAAGGGTTAATATGGACTGGTACAGTACCACCCACACTGTGATGTAGAGGAGTTCAAGACCCTGATCAAGACTAGAGGGCAATCTTGTACTAGACATGTACAGAGGCAAGAATGGAGATAGCTTCTAGCTTAGACTTTATACAGTATATATGTATATAGTTATTCACAGTTAATTAACACTGCTAAACTACGTAAGACTCAAAAGTTTGCCATGAGATCTACTGAACCTCACGCAGCATCTTACAACAGTTTAGCAAACCATGGCAGGTTTTAAAAGGACTGGATGAATTCCTATATGGAAAAAGGATAACAGGGCATTACTTCCTGAAATTTAGTATAGAAAAGAACAGGAGCTTTGGAGGAGTTGGCTAGACAGACCATCTGTCTTCTCCTGCCTAGCCTAAAACACTGCTATGCATATCAATATCTTAGTTGTAAGCAAAGAGATCACCTTTATCTGAAAATTTCTGTCAAACAAATATCATTGAGAGGATGACCTGACCTTCATGAAGAAAAAGCTATTTGGAATGTTGGCGTTTATTTTGTTAGATCCCGTACTCCGCACTTTTCTCAGATGAGTAGCAGTCACTGTACGGTAGTAATTAACATAGATGTTCACCTGAATAGTAGGAAATCAGCCTCTTGACCAATGACCCCTCCAGTTTTTAGTTGTGTACAGCCTGTTATTTCAATGCACAGTACCTTTACATTTTTGGTATGGTTGTGCACCCACAGTTCCTTAAAGGGGCCAGCTTGTGAGTGCTCTGCACCCTATCTGCCAGGTTGCACACGCACAGCCTAGGGGGTAATATCACTTTTAACCCATTTAAAAAACAAACATTTCACTAATGGTAAGAGATGCCCTGAATAATAAAATTTTTAAAAATGTGTAAAAGATGCAAAGGCATATTCAAAGACCAAGGGTGTTCTCCCAGAACCCCAGCCAATATTTATCCCAAAACCAACACCAAAAAAATTAACTAATTACTTGGTCATTATCACAATGCTATTTGTGGGAGCTTGTTGTACATAAGTTGGCTGCTGCATTACCCATACTACAACAGTGACTACACTTCAAACACTTTACACTGTCTGTAAATCATTTGATGATAACCTGAGATCATGGTATGAACCCGTTAACCAGTTTTCTTACCCCTTTCTTCATGGGATGAATGTTGGCCAAGATAACAAAACCTCTGGGAGAGGCTGGAAAACCCATCCAAGAAGTTATGTTTCATTGATGCACTGGGGAATCACATTATGAGAAAGATTATGCTGAGGAGGGAAGCAGCTTACGGTTCTGCCCCATCCTTGTTTTCCCACCCTGCCAATACCCCCCCTCTCCACCCCAACCATCTCCCAAGATCCCCACCCACCCCTCAGAATGAAATAAGCCTGGGATAAAGATTCCCAAATGAGTCAGAATAACATGGATCACCAGAATTATTGAAA
This sequence comes from Carcharhinus amblyrhynchos, assembly GCF_965287045.1. Lineage (NCBI taxonomy): Eukaryota > Metazoa > Chordata > Chondrichthyes > Carcharhiniformes > Carcharhinidae > Carcharhinus > Carcharhinus amblyrhynchos. The sequence continues at coordinate 5,799,961 of NC_137340.1, read as the reverse complement.
CAGGAGTAGACCATTTAGTCCCTCATATCTGCTCTGCTGTTCAATCAGATCATGGCTGATGTATATCTCAGCTGTATTTACCCACCTTACACCTTGCTTGCCTTATGAGCAGCGGCTGTAAGTTTGCCAGTGACTTTTAACATCCCACAATTGTAATGTACAAATCAGTGCAATATTCCTCTGGGTACTCTTGTCTCCTTTGGACTTCCTGCTCTGATAGAATCAATGGACCTGACTTTAACCCAGTCAAAGCCATTCACTTGCACAGAGTTAAAATCAGGCTAATCACTCTTTGGCTTATGTATAACAGTTGCATTTTTCCATTGCTCCTGCTCCACTTGCTGAATTCACTAATAGATAAACAGGTAATCTGTAAGCACAGATTTCACTGGAACTGTTTTCATGGGCACAATCTATCTGCTGCAATATAACTGATTATTATTTATGGGGTGTTTATAAGGAGGTTCATCACCTTTCAGTTGGACTGTCTGGAATAGCAGTACCAAAAGACCTTTTGGAAGAGACTGGAGGACAACTCTGGAGAACCAAAGGAGCCATCACAATGATACAATTTTCTGCTTCTAAGCGTCCTTCACCGACTTTTAGATAAACAAAGATCCCCTCAATATCATAACCATTCCCCATTGCTCCCACTCCATTGCCTCACCACCTTCCCCATCCCTTGCAATAAAACAATATCATTACCCGAGTCAGTCACTTTACATCCCAGCAGAAACATTCTGTCTTGCAGCATCCTTGAATCCGTCAATCTCAGAAACTGAAGTTGCCCAAAGTTTGCATCGCCAACGGAAGAAATGATTTCTTATCTGTAAGCTCAAGTGTCCCCAGTGCTCTGTTCCCACGACGTTTTTCCTTTTTATAATTAGTTGTACTTAATTTGGTGCATGTTTCTCGTGACCGAGAGCTGGTTGATCAGCTGATTGTTGGTGACAGTGCCCTGGCTTTTAGGCGCTTCAAGTTCTGAAGGCATCGTTGGCTGAGCAGGGCCTAGCTTCAGGCTGTCACGCCCGTGTGACTACAGGAATAGCCTAGCCGTGTCTGCTTTCAATGCAGGCACGGGGGGAGTCGAACGATATATAGAACCTGTGTTAGATCACATTGAAGTGCAATGTGTGTGGTCCGGATGTCCTTCGGAATATTGAGGCTTTGGAAAAGGCTCAAAAGAGGTTTATGAAGATGATATCAGGATATATTTTCAGGAAAGGTTCAACAGGCTGAGGCTTTTTTCTCAAGAAGAGTGAGGATTGGTGTAACCTGATTGAAGCCTAGAAGGTTATCAAGGTGTTTAATAGTATAGTTGCAGAGAAAGGTTTCTAAATATGGGGAATCTAAAACTAGGAGCCATAAATATGCAACATTCATGAATAAATTTAATTAGAAACTCGGGAGAACGATTTTTTAACCCCAGGAATAATTAGAATGTGGCGTTTCTTGCCATTTGCTACCTTGTCACTCTCCATATATTACTTTGCAAATTTATATACTCAATAAAGAATCATTTATCTGAGTGATAAAGTACAATTATTTTATCCTGTCACATCCATAAGGTCCCAGCTCAAACACTAAGTTGGTTGATGAATATACAGTGAATCTTCTTCCAGTGCCCTGGCAAACAGCCCGTGATTTACACTTTATTTTTTCACAATTTCTTGCAAAAGTATTTTAAACGTGCGGTCGAAGAATTTTTTTTTTGCAGAACAGTTGTCAATTCCCTTGTAAAACAACTGCACCAGAATTTCTGCTTACTTTGCTGCATTTATGTTGGGATAATTGGGTAAATGGGTAAGCTTTTAACAGTTAATATTCAACCTGGCCAACAAATACATCACTTTGTCAACTTAGGCATTTTGGCCCTTTTCATCTAGTCATGTACTTTCTCTTGTAGCCTGTCCTTGTCCAATTAGTTCCTCAGATGCTCCATCTTCATCCCCGATGTAGCGCTGCTGTGGGGAGGTGATCTCAGTCACTGTCACTGAGCATGACGAAGCAGCCCTTGATTGTGTAGCACAAGATGTCCTGTGGATCAAGTCCAGACAACTTTGACTAATAAACAATTCCGCGTGCCCATTTTAACCCTTACTCTGCTAAATAAACAGGAACTCCCTATGGATAGTATGACATCTGTTTTGGCTGGCGTTTTAAGACTTGAGTGAGTGGCAAAGTTTCTCATTAATTGGTAAACACAAATGGCCAGACAATAGGTAGACAGTGGACTTGCATAGCATGAAAAATAGTGCTTTCTTAAAAGAGACCACGACTGAATAATTGCTGCAAGTTCCAAGATTAACTGAAAACAATTCATTTATTTCAGTAAGTAACGCTCACAACATGGGCTAAATCAGTTAAGTAGAACTGACTTCTTAAAAAAGCTATAATCTGTGGTTTAAATCTTCCATTTGCATGCTTGTGGGAGAACTTCTGCTTGCTACCTACAGATGCTCAGAAAAGTTACCCCATGTTTTCTTCCTCTTGCCTTCAAAAAGCAGATTTATGAAACAGTTGACCGGCACAGTTGGCAGTGCAATAGATGATTGATCCCAGCTCAGTGCTGCCCTGAGAATTGTTTCTTTAGCAAACAGGACGCAGGGAGAAAAGAATTAAATAAAACACTGCCATTTTTGCCGACAACAAGTGGATAGGGTTGGAATTGTTCCCGCAAGACCATGAGACATAGGAGCAGGAGTAGGCCACTTTAATCATCTGGTAGGATTTTATGGCCTCACTCAATCCAAGATTGGAAAATCCCACCCGAGGTCAAAGGACCTTCCCATAGTCCGTCCCTCACGTGCTCCGATTCCTGTGGGGCAATAGAATTCCGGCGATCAAGCCTGCTCTGCCATCCAATGAGATCGTGACTGATCCCATTTGCAGAAGAATTGAGCACCAGGAGCCACCAATTTAAGATCGTTGGCAAAACAACAAATGGCAATGTAAGGAAAAACAATTTATGTTGCAGTGAGTGGTTAGATTCTGGAATGCACTGTCTGAGAATATGGTGGAGACAGGATCAATTATGATTTTCAAAAGGGAACTGGATAATAAACTGAAAAAAAAAATCAGGGCTGAGGAGAAAAGTGCTCCAGATGCTGTGGTGGGATTTGAACCCATGTCCCCAGATCATTAATTTAGGCCTTTAGATTATTTGCCAAGTGACATTACCACTGTGCCATCACCTCTATAAAATTCAAACCGAGTAAAAGGTTTCTGCCCTGTTTTTCTTGGCATGACCTCCAGGAGTTCTTTTAATGACCTTGGTTTGCATAGTCAACATTGACAGGCCCACCTCAAATGTGGCCTGTGAAAGGTATTGGTGGGTCATCCAAATTTTTTCAGGTATAAGGCAAAAAGGCCATGAGTTGAAATTCTCCCCTCTAATAATGATATTTCACTATTAATACTCCACCAATCCAGGAAATAGGTCCATCAGTTTGGGGCGGCACTGCTGCCTCACAATACCAGGGACCCGGGTTCAATTCCAGCCTTGGGTCACGGTCTGTGTGAAGTTTGCACCTTCTCCCCGTATCTGCGTGGGTTTCCTCCCACAGTCCAAAGATGAGCGGGTTAGGCAGATTGATCATGCTAAATTGCCCCTAAGTGTCAGGAGGACTAGCTAGGGTAAACGCATGGGGTAATGGCGATAGAGCCTGGGTGGATTATAGTTGGTGCAGACTGAATGGGCCAAATGGCTTCCTTCTGCACTGTAGGATTCTATGGTTTTGCCTCTGGCGCTGAGAATGTAGAGTCATAGAAGTTTACAGCATGGAAACTGGCCCTTCAGCCCAACTTTTCCATGCTGCCCTTTTTTAACTACTAAGCTAGCCCCAATTGCCTGTGTTTGTTTCGTGTCCCTCTATATCCATCCTACACATGTAACTGTCTAAATGTTTATTAAAAGACATAATTGTACCTGCCTTTACTACCACTGCTGACAGACACTCACCATCCTCTGTGTGAAAACTTACTCCTCTGGATTCTTTTGTACTTCTTCCCTCTCACTTTTAAATCTGTGCGCTCTAGTTTTAGATTCTCCTATCTTTGGGAAAAGATGTTGACTAGCTACCTCAGCTATGCCCATCATTATTTTATAGACCTCTATAAGCTAACCCCCAAGTCTCCTACTCTCCAAGGAAAAATGTCCCATTCTGTCCAGCCTCTCCATATAGAGCAAACCATCAAGTCCCGGAAATATCCCAGTAAATATTATCTGCACTCCTTCTAGTTTAATAATATCCTTTGTATAATAAGGGTGACCAGAACTGTACACAGTATTCCAGGTGCGGACTTACCAATGTCTTGTATAACTTCAACAAGGTGTCCTAACACCTGTATTCAATGTTCTGGCCAATGAAACCAAGGATGTCGAATGCCTTCTTCACCACCCTGTCCACCTATAACTCCACTTTCAAGGAGCTATGAACCTGTATTCCTAGGTCTCCTTGTACTATAACTCTCCCCAACACCCTACCATTAACTGAGTAAATCCTGATCTGGTTCAATCTACCAAAATGCATCACCTGACATTTATCTAAATTAAACCCCATCTGTCATTCATCAGCCCACTGGCTCAACTGATCAAGATCCGTTGCAATCTTAGATAACCACCTTCTTCACTGTCCCCTTCTTTACTCTTCACTATGCCACCCATCTTGGTGTCATCTGCAAATTTAATATCCGTGCCTCCTAAATTCTCATCCAAATTGTTAATTGACAAATAACAGTGGACCCAGCACTGATCCCTGATGCACACGGCTGCTCACAAGCCTCCAGACCTACAACCACCCTCATCTTCTGTCATCATGCCAATTTTGTAGCCAGTTGGCTACCTCACCCTGAATCCTATGAGATTTAACCTTATGCGATAACCTACCACGTAGTACCCTGTCAAAGGCCTTACTAAAGTCCATATAGACAACATCAACTACATTGCCCTTGTCTACCTTCTTCGTTATCCCTTCAAAAAATTCAATCAAATTCGTGAGACATGACTTTCTACTCACAAAGCCACGCTGACTGTCCCTAGTCAGTGCTTGCCTCTCTAAATGCCTGTACATCCTGTCTCTCAAAATACCTTCTAACAACTTACCCACTGCAGATATTAGGCTCACTGGTCTGTAGTTCCCAGGCTTTCCATGCACCCCGACTTAAACAAAGGCATAACATTTACCACCCTCCAATCTTCAGGTACCTCGCCTGTGGCTGTTAATGATTCAAATATCTCCACTAAGGGACACACAACTTCCTCCCTAGCCTTCCATAACATCCTGGGATACACCATCAAGTCCCAGGGATTTATCTACCTTAATGTGCTTTAAGGCTTCCAGCACCTCCTTCTCTGTAATATGTAAACTCAAGACATCACTATTTATTTCCCCAAGTTCCCTAACATCCATGCTTTTCTCAACAGTAAATACTGATAAGAAATATTCATTTAGGATCTCATCCATCTCTTGTGGATCTGCACACAGATGACCTTGTTGATCCATAAAAGGCCCTACTCTCTCCCTGGCTGCTCTTTTGTTCTTTATGTATTTATAGAAGTTCTTTGGATTCTCCTTTGCCTTTTCTGCCAACAAAATCTCATGTTCTTTTTGCCCTCCTGATTTCTCTTAACTCTATTCCTATACCCTCTGTACTCTTCATAGGATCCACTTGATCCCAGCTGAACATGCATGTCATATGTCTCCCTCTTCTTTCTGACCAGGGCTTCAGTATCCCGAGTCATCCAGGATTCCCTATTTCCAACAGCCTTGCCCTTCACTCTAAAAGTAATTAATGTGCTTACCCTGAACCCTGGTCAACACACTTCTGAAAGCCTCCCATTGACCAGCTGTCCTGCTGCCTGCCAACCGACTCCTCCATTCAACTTTTGAAAGTCTAATACTATCAAATGAATTTTTCATTTTTCAGCTGAAATTTTAACTGTGTAAACTGTGAAACTGAAGCATATACAATACTTAATAACACCAGGAATAATCTGCTATCCATGCTCAATGAAGCAAAATAGGAAGGAACAGCCATGAAAGAAAAGACAATGGGCATGATCTTACCAGATCACCATGCTAATGAGATAGGACAAAAGGCAAAAAAAAATATCGGATTCATTCCCAGTTTCTCGCCTCTCACAACCGGACCCACTTTGTCGGCAACATGTCATTAATGAGCCCCGGATGCTATCGTCCAGGCTCACTTACCTTAGTCCACTCACCAGTCAAGGTCTTCAATGGTCGGAATGACAGATGATCCCCACTGACGGGAACCAGGCATGATGGCCTTGACTTGGGATGGGAGGCCATTGAAGCCCCTAGGTAGTTGAGGGGGGAGGAGAGGGGTGGGGAAGGGCAAGCCTGGCACTCTGGCACTGCCCACCAGCATCCTGACTGTGCCAAAGGTGGGGGGCGGGGGAAGAGGATGAGGGGCAGGGGTCAATCAGCTAGGACAAATTTAGATAAATGCGAGGGGATGCATTTTGGTAGACTGAACCAGGGCAGACTTAACTCAGTTAATGGGAGGGCGTTAGGGACAGTTATAGTACAAGGAGACCTAGGGGTACAAGGGGGTGGGGGGGAGGCAATGTCCATGGGTGGAGTTGGGGGAAGTGGTAGATCTCCCTGTCTGAACATTGTGTATACTGAGAGATCAGGGCGCTTGCTCAATGTGCTCCAAGCAGTCTGCAGCCTCCCTGGCGAAAATAGGCTCCACCCAACCCCGTGAATCACATGATAGCCTCTGTATTGCACTGAGTGCCATAAATTTGCGTAATTCAGCTCACTGAAAAAAGATGATAAAACCTACCGTGTTTTTATCCATTCTACACTTAGAATATTTGGAGAAAATTCCACCCAATGAGTTGCTCTTTATGCTGGAAGAAACTTCATGGATCATTGGACAGGAGCAGGAAAATATTGGTATTTTGACAGATAATAAACCATGACTATCTGTTCAAAACATTCAAAAGTGATTCTGTTTTGAAAGAATGTGGCTGCATTTCCGTGTAACATCTGACGGTGAGCCTCAAGCAGTGAATTAACAGTAACAAGCTGTACCTCTTTTACAGACTTTTCAATAAGGCGTGACTGCATGGGCCTAACCTTTAAGGCTACAAAGGTTTTCAAGTTTAGGGAGATTAGGAAGAGGAGGAGACTGCATAGGATCGGACTTCTGAGGAGCCTGTTCTGCTATTGAATGAGCTTCTGGCTGATTTCCACTCAATTACCCACATATGCCCTATAGCCCTCAATAAGGGGCAGCACTGTGGCACAGTGGTTAGCTCTGCTGCTACACAGTACCAGGGGCCTGGTACAATTGGGTCACTGTCTGTGTAGAGTTTGCACATTTTCTCTGTGTTTCCGTAGGTTAACTCCGGGTGCTCTGGTTTCCTCCCACAGTCCAAAAGATGTGCAGGTTAGGTGGATTGGCCATGCTAAATTGCCCCTTAGTGTTGGAGGAATAGCTAGGGTAAATATATGGGGTTGTAGGGATAGGGCCTGAATGGGATGGTTTTTGGTGCAGACTTGATGGACCAAATGGCCTCCTTCTGCACTGTTGGGATACTATGATTCTAGGCTTACTGAACAAAAAAAATCTCAGTCTTAAAAAGTTTCAATTGACCCAGAATTAGAGAGTAACAATTCCAGATTTCCCCCATCCTTTCTGCCTCTCCATTAGACACAACTAAAGAAAATAAATATAAGAATCTCAATTAAGAAAATTATGTCAATTGAGAAGAAAATGTATCAGGCAAGAGCAAAAACATTTCTTGAACAGATGGTTAATTAATATGAAGTTTGAGCTCTCCAGCTCTGGTAGACTCATTCAAGATAACCCTGCTAATCCCAGCTTTTAAAGGATGAAATTATTTAGCAGTCTGATAGAACCGCAATCTAACATTGATGCCTCAACTGACTGTCATTTTTAAAAACAATGTCGCTTAGCCTATTTCAGCACTGTCACCCGTAAGAATAATTAGCTTCCATCAAAGCAGTAGATTATCTGTTCATGTCGCCCATTGAGTCATTACAATGAGGTACCAATAAAGATGAATTATGTCTAATCTTTCCTTCTCTTCTGTCCATCTGATTGATGATTATAACATCTCCAATATTACAAAGCAGAAAAATGACACTGACATTTAGAACATGAGGCTCTGACAGATAAAAACTGACTGCAAGGCACGTTCCATGATGAGAAAAACAAGCCAAGACAAATAAGCCTCCAAACAAAGAGGCAATTAGGCAGTGTGTGAATTATAGAGTGACTACACCTTGTGGGTGGAATGTGACCCCATTAATTACACAGTACAAGGGGCATCCCTGGCATTTTTGCCGTGATATTTTACTGCAAAGTGCACTGACAACGTGTTCTCTTTCTGAAACAAAGACAGAAGGATTTCCCCATGCGCTCGCCTGTCTTCTGAGTGACAGGTTCCAGTTGCACGGAGTTTTGTCATCAGAATATTCAAGCAGCCAATAGTGAGCACAGGAAGTTCTGCGTGTTTGCCACACAGTTAAAATTTGAATTTGTTTGAGAATTTTCTTCAGTACAAAATAAAGTCAGGGACTCCGGGTGCTCCAGTTTCTTCCCACAGCCCAAAGATGTGCGGGTTAGGTGGATTGGCCATGATAAATTGACTCTTCGTGTCAGGGGGACTAGTAGGGCAAATGCATGGCATTATGGGGATAAAGCCTGGGTGGGGTTGTGGTCAGTACAGACTTGATGGGCCAAGTGGATAGGTTTATGGACGAAAAGGGATTGGTTTAGATTAGTGGGTCATTGTTTTTTTTTAAACTGGTCGGCGCAACATCGTGGGCCGAAGGGCCTGTTCTGCGCTGTAATGTTCTATGTTCTATGTTCTAAGTGGCCTCCTTCTGCGCTGTAGGATTCTATGAATATTTCCTTAACATTTCAAATTTCTGTCGCAGGAATATAGGAACAGAAGGCCATGGATGGGTTCTGCCATTTGATCATGATCTGTACCTCAGCACCATTCACCTGTCTCTACATGGAATCATACAGAACACTTTGGCCTGAATTTTCTGCTCGTCAGCCACACGCTGACCAGGAAGCGGACCTGAACCGCACTCTCTGACCAGCATCGGAGCTGGATAATTAATGGCCAATCAACGTGTCACACACTCTGCGAAAGGCTGAGCGCTGCAAGGGTGGGTAGGTGCCAAGAAAAGGGCGTGTGCAGGTTGGCGTTTCCAATGTGCCCTCTCAGGGAGGTGGCTGCTGTGGAGCTGTCTGAGGGGGCTGCTGACATGTGAAAAACAATTATCATTGTTAAAACTACGTCACCCAGGCAGCAAAATCATTCACAGACCTCAGCCTTCGGACACGTGTGTGAGCCCCGTCCGATCACCCACCCTGGATCCAGGTTGCAGCTGAAGTCTAAAGGCCGCCTTGCCAATCAGCTTACTCATCAACCGTAACGGCGGATGGGCAATGTAAAATTCTGCTCAACTGCTCTTTAATTAAGTTAAATTGGTTTCTTGTTTGACCAGGGGCACACTTCTGACTTACTCACCTGCCCAACCAACCAAAATATCACACAAATGTGCAACGGCATCAAGATGCACACCTAACGATTTGATTTTACACGCTTCTGGGTCTACTGTACATCTGAACTTTATACACCACAGCAAGCCATTCGGCCCAAACTTTTCTTTACAGTGCTTATATTCCACATGAACCTCCTCCATCGTGCATCATTTAACCTGAATTAACATTTTAATGAATCCCTACAGTGTAGATGGTGCCCTTCAAGTCTGCACCGATTCCCCTTAACACCCATATATTTTTGCCCCACTAATCCTCTAACCTATACATATTTTGGGCTCTACAGGGCAACATTAGCATGGCTAATCCACTTAACCTGCACACCTTTGGACTGTGGGAGGAAACCAGAGCACCCAGAAGAAACCTACAAAGACATGGGGAAAATTGGCCAGAAGGCCAGAATTGAACCCAGGTCCTGGTGTTGTAAAGCAGCAGTGCTAAGTGCTGTGCCACCATGCCTCCTAATTCCTTTTGCCCTCATGTACCTATCAACCACCCCTTAATATATCAACGAAACCCGCTCAAGCTGAACCACACGATAACAATTCCCACATCACGTGCTCCGGGTGAAAAAGTTTCTTTTGAATTCCATGTTGGATTTATGAATGACTTAGGTAGTAGAAGGGTCTGACACGCACAGGATTAATGTGGGACTCAGTACTGTACCCCCATAGTGATTTAAATAGGAACATGACCTTAAATCTAAGGTCAGTATTATTTTGGCCATGTTAAGATCTACAATGGAGATAGCGCCTCAACTGTACCCTTTATTGTGTACATGGTTACATGTAGTTAATAAAGACTTGCTGTGTATATATAGAGGACTACAAAGACTTCTTAGCAAAAGACACATTTTGTAACCAGTGCCATCCCAACATAGTGGTAGCTCCAGATCACATAAGAACGTAAGAACATAAGAAATAGGAGCAGGAGTAGGCCATCTAGCCCCTCGAGCCTGCCCCGCCATTCAATAAGATCATGGCTGATCTGTCGTGGCTCAGTTCCACATTCCCGCCCTCTCCCCATAACCCTTAATCCCCTCGCCTATCAAAAACCTATCAACCCGCGTCTTAAAAATATTTAGTGAGGCAGCCTCCACCACTTCAACAGGCAGAGAATTCCAGAGATTCACCACCCTTTGAGTGAAGAAGTTCCTCCTCAACTCCGTTCTAAACTGCCCCCCCTTTATCTTGAGGCTGTGCCCTCTAGTCCTGCTGTCCTTTCTGAGCGGGAAGAGCCTCTCCACCTCTATCCTATCCATCCCATTCATCATCTTATATGTCTCAATGAGATCTCCCCTCACTCTTCTAAACTCTAACGAGTACAAGCCTAGTTTATTCAGCCTCTCCTCATAGTTCAACCCCCTCAACTCCGGTATCAGCCTAGTAAACCTCCTCTGCACTCCCTCCAAGGCCAAAATATCCTTGCGTAAGTACAGCAACCAAAACTGCACACAGTACTCCAGCTGCGGCCTCACCAGTGCCCCATACAGCTGCAGCAAGACCTCCCTACTTTTATATTCAATCCCCCTCGCTATGAAGGCCAGCATCCCATTCGCCTTCCTGGCCACCTGCTGCACCTGCAGGCTGGGTTTTTGCGACTCATGCACAAGGACCCCGAGGTCCCTCTGCACTGTCGCATGCTGCAGTTTTTCGCCATGTAAGTAATAGTCCTTCCTACCATTATTCCTACCAAAGTGGACAACTTCACATTTGCCAACATTAAATTCCATTTGCCAGTTCCTGGCCCATTCGCCCAGCCTATCTAGATCCTTCTGCAGACTCTCCACACCCTTCGCACAATCACAAACCCTCCTCCTCACAGAAATACTTAGACTGAAAAAAGGACATCTGCAACGGATTCTGAACTGAAAAGAAACTTCAGACACTGAAAATATTCACCAGTAAAAACTCTAGGCAAGACTCTCAAATCCAAGGGCAGATATTTTGCTGCAACAGAAGTCTGCACACAATCTCCCTTAGAAGTCCAGTTTCAGCATGCATAGTTCATAACCTACAGGGTGAGCTAAAACTTTTTCATTTCCAGGCTGCAGTCAGCAGCACCATTTGAATGGAACCCATCCTTAATTCTGATTCTGAGCCTAAACTTGTTGTCTCCAAGTTGGACAGAAAAAAACAAATTCATAATTAACTTATTCTTGGGACATGATCATCCGAACTCTTAAAAAACACGTCTGTAGTTCATTCAAATATCTCACTACTTGCACTAACACTACATTGCTGATTAAGTGTCTGCAGAATGCCAACCCACATGGTAATTGTTGAAAATTCTTCTTCCTGAAGTGTGCTGCCAGCTTTTGCAAAGCCAATCAAAACTGGCAAATGCAGGAAGTCCATTATTCAGCAGGGAATGATGATGCCATCTTGGAAGCATGTAAACTCTCAAAGCTGTACCTACAGTTTTAAAATCTTCACCGAGGATTACAATTCCACACTTCCAACTCCACTGGGAGTCACCCAAGGAAGTCCTTGTGTTTACCCCAGTCCAATGCCGACATCTTCACATCACAGTTACCCAAAGTCCAGACAAAATTAGAGATTTTAGAGGGAAATGTTTTTAAGATGCAGCACCGCTTCAGCTTTAAATAAAAACTCAGAGGCAGAACAAGTAAACACATTTCTTTACTCAATAGGACCAACCACAGATGGTATCATTGCGTGCCAGAATATTGAGGAAGATTTAAAATCCTTTGGTGTTTATTTTAACTTTAGATTCAACAAAATTTTGGAAAGAGCTAAATTCAATAAGAGAGTCCAAGTGCCAGGCAAACCTATCAATTCCTTCATAAATTATCTCAACAGGATAGCAGAGGGGTGCAGTTCTTGGGATTTAAAGGCTGAACTGATCTGAGACAGAATCATGCTGGGTGTTGCAGACAATTCACTCTCTGACCTCCTCCAAACTAAAGATGGCCTTGCCTTAGGCAAGGCAATCCAGCTAGTCAGACTGTCCGAGCTAAGTGAACAACACAGGACCATCGTAAGGGAGGGAATACAACATGGGGCAGAAGCCAACCCTCAGTCCAGCTTATCAGGTCACAAAAAAACATTCAAAGTCAGCGAAAGCAATTCCTGAACCTACCCTATCAACGCTGCAGTGGGAAGCATCCTCAAAAAAGACAGAAGTGTCTTGTGAACCATGCCCAATGCTTCGACTTTAACAGAACTGGTCACTTTGTGCAAGTCAAAACCCCAGCACCTCACCTGATAGCCCAAAGGTAATTCACAAGGTTGAGACCGAAAACCCAGAAGACAAACAGCCAGGCTTCATGGGTGAGATCAACGAATGTGGTCCCTCATTTTGGAATGCTGACACTTTGGTAAACAATCATCGCACAAGCCCCAAATTATATTCAGGTACCAGCATGATAATCCTGTGAGGTGAGGAATCATTGCTCCCAAGGCTTCTGGTTTTGAACAACAGATGCTCCACTACATGGTTTGGTGAATTGGCCATGCTAACTTAACCCTAGTGTCCACTATATGGAGCAGGGCAATCTGACTCCGTATCATCAGCATCAACTCGAAACCACTGAGGTATGGCAACAAACAAATCTTCGAGTTGATGTAATTATCTAGAATCACTCTCTCTCTCTTTCCTGAACAGCGATTCCTGCATAGTCCTGGGTTTCTCCCAGACAACGAAGGATATAAAGATTACCACTGTCATTAGCCATCTAGAACAGCACAGTCCTGGGTGCTCAAACGCTAAAGAGTATTCGGACTCAGATTTCACCTTCAATCTCTCTCCTCTCTTTGTGGAGCAGATTGTTCATTATTGGATTGCGGATCCTGGAAAATCCCCAACAGTCAGACCAACCTACCATCCATGAGATTACCACTGCACCTCCAGTGCAAGTTCTACCACAACAAGATCAACGGTCTGAGCAGCTTCTACCTCAAAGTATCATGATAGTTAGCACATCAATCACATAACAACTTCCAGCCAGTTACCAGAACCACATGGGATGCTGCAACAGGGTAATGGCCATCAACAAAAATCAGAGGAGGGTGCACCACTGAATATTCTACTCCCAAAGGGATGTTCTTCCTCAGACTCAGAGTATTTCAAGATGGCCTGCACAGAGAAAGGAAGGAAAAGCATCACTGAGGAGGTGAATATGTGTTAATTTGCCCCACAAGGAGGACAGAGGGTAACAGCAGCCATGCATCGACATAACAGCTCAAATGACCAGGCGTGATTCAATCTGAAGGAATGGAAACATACCCAAATGCCAGCCCAACTTCCTGGCCACCAACAGGAGGCAGAACCAACAGTTACGCTGCCTATCACTCTCCCAACAGAACAACAAATGAGAAGTAGAAGGACTTTAAGGCCTCCAGACCACCTCAACATCCAATTTCAAGAACTTGGAAAGGAGAGATGAGTAGTTATTGTTAATACTGTGAGAGCAATAATGTTGGAATAGCATTAAGGTTGTAACAATAAGGTAAATGCATAAAACTTACTACTAAATAAAACCTGAGGTGAATTAAAGTGATTCTATACCCACAGGATAAAAAGTTAGGGAGAGCTGCAGTATAAGAGCCTGCACATACAAGGTTAATGTGAAACTCAGTACAGTACCATGCACACAGTGACGTAAAAGACCGAGAGCCAGGGTCAATGCAGTGTTGGCCAGAGATGTGTTAAGACCTAAACATGGAGATAGCTCTTTGCCTGTGGCCTTTACCATATATTTGTATATAGTTACAAGTAGTTAATAAAGAGTTGATGTTAACATACAGAAGACTATGAAGACTTGTTTAACAGACATGTTCTGTAACCAACACTATCCCAACAACCTTCATATTTATGAGGGGCAAATTTCAATAGACTCTGAAAATGGGTGACTATCCCATGGAGGGTAATGCATGCAGCATGCCAACCATGGGCTCATTTCAATGATTCCAGACTTCCAACCAGCACTAGCTACACTAATGACTGGTTCGATTGATGAACAGAGCAATAAATGAGGGGTTACCACCAGTTAAAGCTTGTCCATGCCTCTCCAAGAGATGCATTGTGGCTGGAGCAGGTGTTGTTAGTCATACGTGAAGTGAACCTGACCTGGGATACATGAATAATAGCACAACATGGGAGAGAGAGCGGGATACGAGGGTTTCAGAAATTGCTCCGGATGCCTACACGGAGGAGGTGAAAAGGAGGCTAAGTGTCATATCCACAGGGGGCCAGGAGGCACATACGCACCAGATATACTCTCCCGAAGACAACAGCGGAAATCAGGCTCTGAGGATTCAGATGTGGTCTACAAGAAGTTCAAAAAGCTTAAAAGGGTGGACAAGGTCAGCGAATGTCTCTTTAAATGTTAAAACTACCAAATTATCCCCTATCCTAAAACACTGTTCAATCCACCACAATCCCAGCGACCACACCTCCTATCACTCACATAACAATAATTTTGATCAATTAGGATGCATACCTAAGATTCATACGCACCACCTCACCTTCAAACACTCAGTATTGCTGCAAGCCTCATACCCGCAGCTCACAGCTGACACACAGCTATTTAACCATGACAGCCACATCAGCCAAACAGATTGCTCAATCTTCAATGACATACTTCCTTCTTTCTTGCAAGATAGCGCAAACACCGGGACAGCAGGAGTTAACTGGAGGGGGACAGGCATAGCTGCTTGCCCTCAACCCAATGGATGAGATGACGTTGGTCATTTTTGGGACACCCACTGATGAGGCAAGGCCAACACCATTGAAGATGACGTTCTCCTCATACCTAATCTTCATCCCACTTTCTCTCATTCTCATCCCACACTCTCTTCTGAGTTACAAGGTGCCGATATTATAAATATGAACCTCTTAGTTTCCCCTCATTCATTTCCTCTAGGATAACCTTCTCCTTGTGTTTATCCCTGTCAGATTTTTTCACATGACTTGTCTTCGCAGAATATTATGTATCCGTTGGCAAGACAAAGTACCAGACACTGAAGTTCTCTCTAGAGCAAGTCTACCATTAGTCGCCACACTGCTGATGAGAGCACAGACCCGCTGGGCAGGTCATGTCATCCGTATGTCAGATGAGCGCAAACCCAAGCAGCTCCTTTTGGGGAACTCTCTGCTGGAAGACGCTCGCTTGGAGGGCAGAAGAAACGTTTCAAAGACGCACTCAAGGCCTCCATGAAGTCGCTTGACATTGCCAGTGTTTCCCAGGTGGTCGTGCCACAAAACCGCCCTACCTGGCGCTGCCTCATCTACAAAGGCTGTCAAGAACATGAAGCTAGGTGTATTGCTGAAGCACAACTTAAGCACGAGCTGCGCAAGTCCAGAGCCACCAGCGCAACAACTACAGTGTCTATACAAGTCTGTCCAATATGTGCCAGGACATTCCGTGCCCGAATTGGCCTGATCAGTCATCTTTGGACACACCGCAACCAGCCTCAAAATGACTAATGGAGTCGAGGTCTTCATCGATGACGATGGACGAACAACATCCCCGTCGGATACAACCTATTATTTCTTAATAGTTGCACAAAGCTCTGAGAGAAACAGATTCAATTCATCTCTGTCCTAAAAGGGTGAGCAATAATTTTAAAACAGTGTCCCCTAGTTCTGGACTCGCCCTCAAGAGGAAACATCCTTTCCACATCCACTTTGTCAAGACCGTTCAGGATCTTATCTACTTCAATCAAGTTACCCCTCACTTTTCTAAATTCCAACGCAAATGAACCCAATCTATCTTCATGAAACAACCTCCTAATTCCAGGTATAAATCTAGTAAACCTGTAGAACTCCAAAGCAATTCCCTACTAGTACACCATCGTCTGGTGCAAGTAGTTGATGCAGATACCTTGCAATCACTAAAACCTCCTTTAGCACTGACCACACCACTCCCTGTAGACTTGGCAACTCTGAACAACTATCAAAAGCGCTAAACACTCATGGAATCCAAACAACAACCAAAAGAAATTTGCCAGCCACTAACCCGCTAATAGTTGTTGATGCCTGAATTGTAATGGAGCAGGTCCTTCCTGTTGCTGAACTTGTTCTGCTGTGTTAACTGGTGCATTGAGCTCCAAAATGACACCACTGCCATCAAATCGGTGTTGCCCATTGACTGATGTCATGATTTGCCTGTTTTATATACTACAAGTGGACATGCACTGTGTGCACATTAATACCCTCATTAATATGGAGTCTAGTACTTATCCCATGGCACTATCTTGAAGAAGAGAAGAAATAACCAATATTTGTCCTGGGAAGAACAGCTAAAACAGCTGTGGACACTGCAGACTCATTAGTTTCAGGCACAAATTGCTTGCCAAGCCCATTGGCTGGAAAGAGAAAAGAAAGATTTACATAGCATCATTTTTGAACATAGCCGTTGTAATTTCGAAAACACGCAGCCAATTTATGCAGAGCAAACTCCCACAAACAGCAATAATGTTGTGACTAGATAATCTGAATAAGTGATGTTGGTTGAGGAATAAATATTGATCAGGACAGTGGCAAGAAATTTTCTGATCCTCTTCAAATTAGTATTATGGGATCTTTTACATCCACCTGAAAGTAAATGGGGGTGGGGCTTACATTTAAGGTCTCATCTTGTCTCTGGCTGTACCCCTTGCCATCCTTTGTACCAGGCAACAAAGGTTTTTACTGTTTCCAAGGGTTTCCCACTGGGATTATAACTAATGGAATGCTCAATGAATTCCAAGATTGCTGCTTGATGGACACATGCAATTCCTTTAATCCAGACTACATGATCTGCCGCGCTGATGGTGTAGATTCATGGAGGTATAGGGCTTCACTTGGACTGCAGGTCTAGAAAGGGGCAAAACAGCAAACCTGATTATCTCTATCACTGAAAGATTGAGCTGAGCAATTGAATTATTAGATTTGATTCAAACATAAAGCAGCCAATTTGCAATCAGATCCAAAGGGGTAAAGATGTTGTTATGGGGCCTTTAATTCAATATCTAGTGATTCATCTTCATTCTGGGGCAGATTTTAATGGTCCTGCAACTGAGGCGATTAGGTGACATGGATGCGGATATAACGGAAATTGGGTAGGGGAGCAAAGTATGCCTCAAAGAGACCCCACCAAATATCACTGCATTAAGTAATTAAATAGATGGAAAATTAAGCAGGCTTGAGCAGGTCTACTTTGATCTTCCTTTATCGTCTCCAAGACTTATATTTCAAACACATTAGAATGGTCCTATTTCATAAGGAATATTAATCTGGCATTAAACTCAACCTTAGCCCAAATGAGCTAATCTATTCTGAATGACCTTGGATACAAAAACAGGAAAGGAACAGGAGTAGGCCACTCTGCCCCTCAAGCTGATCTGATTCCAACCTCATATCTACACTCAGCCCCTCCCAATAACCTATCATCCCTCGTTTACCAAGCATCTATTCAATGCTGCCTTAAAAATATTCAAAGACTCTGCTTCCTCAACCTTTCAGGAAGAGAGTTCCAAAGATACACAACCCTCTGAGTGAAAAACATTCACCTCATCTCCGTTTTAATGGTCAACTCCTTATTTTCAAGTTTTCAACTAGTAACCCTACATCCTCTCCACATCCGTCCTGTCAATACCCCTCAGGATTTTATATGTTTCAAACAAGTCACCTCTTACTCTTCTAAATTCCACCATTTATAAGTCAGCCTGTCCAACCTTTCCATAGAACCCTACAGTGCAGAAAGAGTTTGATAAGGCGTTTGATAAGGTGCCGCACAAAAGGTTGCTTCAAAAGGTTAGGGGGCATGGAGTTGGGGGTAAGGTGTTAACGTGGATAGAGGATTGGTTGTCTAATAGGAGACAGAGAGTTGGTATCAATGGGTGCTATTCGGATTGGTGGTTGGTGACTAGTGGAGTGCCGCAGGGATCGGTGCTGGGACCTCAACTATTTACCATTTATATAGATGATCTGGAGGAGAGGGCTGAGCGTAGGGTGTCGAAATTTGCTGATGACACAAAGATAAGTGGAAAAGCAAATTGTGCGGAGGGTGTGGAAAGTCTGCAGAGGGATCTAGATAGGCTGAGCGAGTGGGCGAGGACCTGGCAGATGGAGTACAATGTTAGCAAGTGTGAAGTTATCCACTTTAGCAGGAATAATAGTAGGAGGGATTACTATTTAAAGGGTGAAAAGCTGCAGCATGCTACAGTGCAGAGGGACCTGGGGGTCCTTGTGCATGAGTCACAAAAACCCAATCTGCAGGTGCAGCAGGTGATCAAGAAGGCAAATGGGATGCTGGCTTTTATAGCGAGGGGGATAGAATATAAAAGCAGGAAGGTCTTGCTACAACTGTACAGGGTACTGGTGAGACCGCAGCTGGAGTATTGTGTGCAGTTTTAGTCGCCGCACTTGCGCAAGGATATTTTGGCCTTGGAGGGAGTGCAGAGGAGGTTCACTAGGCTGATACCAGAGATGAGGGGGTTGGGCTATGAAGAGAGGCTGAATAGACTGGGTCTGTACTCGTTGGAGTTTAGAAGGATGAGGGGGGATGTTATAGAGACGTATAAGATAATGAAGGGGATGGATAGGGTAGAGGTAGAGAGATTCTTCCCACTCAGAAAGGACAGCAGGACTAGAGGGCACAGCCTCAAGATAAGGGGGGAGCAGTTTAGAACGGAGTTGAGGAGGAACTTCTTCACTCAAAGGGTGGTGAATCTCTCAAATCCTCTGCCCGTTGAAGTGGTGGAGGCTACCTCGCTAAATATATTTAAGACACAGGTAGATAGGTTTTTGGTAGGCAAGGGAATTAAGGGTTATGGAGAGAAAGCGGGAAAGTGGAACTGAGCCACTTCAGATCAGCCATGATCTTATTGAATGGTGGGGCAGGCTCGCAGGGCTAGATGGCCTATTCCTGCTCCTATTTCTTATGTTCTTAAGAGGCCCTTTGGCCCATCAAGTCTGCACCAACCACAATCCCACCCAGGCCCTACCACTATATCCGTACATATTTTATTCACTAATCCCTCTAACCTACACATCCCAGGACACTAAGGGACAATTTTGGCATGGCCAAGCAACCTAACCTGCAAATCTTTGGACTGTGGGAGGAAAGCGGAGTACCTGGAGGAAACCCACACAGACACAAGGAGAATGTGCAAACTCCACACAGACAGTGACCTGAGCTGGAATCGAACCCAGGTCCCTGGAGCTGTGAAGTAGCAGTGCTACCGTGAGGCCCCACTTTCCTCACAAGACAACCCATCTCCATTCCAGGTACGAGTCTGGTAAATGTTCTCTGAACTTCTTCCAATGCATTTATATCCTTCCTTATGTAAGATAGACAATAATGAACGCAGTGCTCCAGATGTGGTCTCAATGCCCTGTATAACTGTAGCATAACCTACTTACTTTTGTAAAAGCAAAATACTGTAGATGCTGAAATCGGAAACAAAAATAGAAAATGCTGGAAAATCTCAGCAGGTCTGACAGCATCTCTGGAGAAAGAATAAAGCCAATAAATGGAGTCTGGGTGACCCTCCTGACTCGAAACATTGGCTCTTCCTCTCTCCACAGATGCTGTCAGACCTGCTGAGGTTTTCTGTTTTTGCTCCTTACTTTTGTATTCAATTCCTCTCACAATAAATGATAACATTCAATTAGCTTTCCTAATTAGTTGCTGTACCCACATATTAGCCTTTTTGATTCATGCATGAGGACACCCAGACCCCTATGCACCTCGCTTACTATTTAGATAAAATGCTCCTTTTTCATTCTTCCTGACAAAATGGACAACTTCACATTTTCCCTCATTATACTCTGTTTGCCAGATCTTTGCCCACGCAGTTAATTTATCTATATCTTTTTGTAGCCTCCTTATTTCCTCCTCACATTTTAATTTCCTATCTCTAGTTGTGTCATCAGCAAAGGGAAGGTAAACAGTAGCAGTCCCGGTGCTGATCCCTGTAACACACCACTCATTACACTTCGCCAACCTGAAAAAGACCTATTAATGCTCTCTGCTTCCCGTTAGCTAGCCAATCTTCTCTGCATGGCTGGAATGAATTAATGAATTAACTGGCAGACTAAAGGGAAGTCTAAGTCTCACCTTTGATGCTCTCAATAAGTGAATAGGGTCTGTTATTAATACCCAGATACTTTGTTCCTGCAGCATAACCTGTTCCAGGTAAAGGTAACGTTCTTAGCTCTGCCATTTTGTAAAACTCCATGTTTTTATGTTCCTATTGTAGATAAATGCTGAGGCCTGCGTACAAATTAGAAACAAACATAAAAAGATGTAATTATTTGTTGTTGTTTGAGATGGTCCTTTGTACATCCATATGAACGTCTGGATGCATGGATTTGTTGTTATAGTGTAGACTTAACTGTCCTCACAGCAGCCAGACTTTGATACAGCGAGTAGCATGACCTCTTGTCATTAATCTGAGGGGTCCAGGCTATCCACCGTGACAGAAACAATAACCTGGAAACTGATCCAAAAAATCAGATACCAATAATGTCTGTATGGTCTGCTCAGCGAATGGAGGCATTTGGAGTAGGGAAACTTGTCTATGATTTCTTATCCACCTGGGAATCGAACCCAGGTCCATTTGCTCGCGAGGTGATCACACTTTCCACTATGCTGTGGGTGTGTGGCAACACCACATGATCACATGACCTTTGACAGGGACTTCCTCTGTAATCCAGGCAATAATCTGGAAACAACCACAAGGTAAATTTGTGTAGCTTTAATAGAGATGATGAGCTGGGTGACTAATGCTTGTGGAATAGAAAGGAAGCTATCTGTGTCTCCACTCTTTCATGCTGAAACAAGCAGCAGACAAGGGACATAAATACACAAAAATAAGATACATAGAAGCAAGCTGCAAAGAGCTATCTGTAATTGAGATTTAGGAATAGGAAAACGCCATTATCCCAATAACCAGACCCATCCATAATCCCATCTCCTTATCAATTAATGACATCTTCCAATTCCTACAAGTTGGTGTTGACTGCCTTCTGTTGACAGGATGGTAACAACCTCAAACTGGACTCAGTATCCTTCCCACCCCATTAACACTGGCAAAGTGACTGGCTCCATTCTGAAAGGGGCCTATTGCTGGGTATCTAACTGCCTGTTCAGGTGTTAAGCTCCTTTCAACATGAAAATTGGTGTCTAATAATGTAAAATAAAATTATAAATTTGCCTGGAAACTGCACAATGTCCACTCCAATCAGTTCGATAGGTGATGGGATAGAGGTCTGGCTAGCAAAGGCAAGTGTCCAATTATTTTGCGGGCCTTCAAAAGATCAAGAAGTCAAAATCTACCTCCTCTTCTTTCCATTACAACATACCTGCTTGATTTTAAATCTCACTTACACCAACAAATTTAACAGAGTTCACCATTCTTCATTCCAGTATTTCATTTAACTTTTAAATGCAACTTCTGACACTTGGCTTTCCTAATTTACAACTTGTTTGGTCATGATTTGCACCAGGTGCCATATGAGTGGCTGAGAGGCACTGGATTCTGCCGTTCTACCCAACCCTGCCAGTGTATTAGAAATTACATTAGAACAAGAGAGATTTTCTACAAAGCAGCTGCCTGGGGGATTACAGTCTTTAACTAACTATTGAAAAGTGCAAATCAACAACAGAACTGGACCAGAACAATTGAAAAGACAACAAAATTCAGGTAAGCAGTGTCACTCACAAAAATTACTAACTGTGAATTATTTTTATTTTCCTGTTGTCATCCAACGCAAGTCACTTGCGAAACTCAATGGATGAGTGCTCCTTGAAAAGACACTGGGGTCTGATGCTTGAAAGTGGTGACGCGCTTTTGTGTACATATTGGAATGCAAAATCGATGAATGTGATGCAGGAAATAAAAAAAACTAGATTTCTGTGGCAAAGGGTGGCACAGAGAGAGTCAACAGCAACACCCTGTAAAAGCATGTTCCTCCGAGGCAAGGAGCTGCCTCACCGTGTGAAAATAACTTGTTTGTAACAAAGAGACAACCACAAATGGGCAGTGCTCCATGCATTCCGAGACTTCTAGTAGCCTGAGGTGTTTCCTGATTCTGGGGTGTGGATGGGAGAAGGAGCAAGGTTGGCGGGACAAGTGTGTGCCATCTCGTGTTGTGGTAAAGGCCCTGCAAGTCTGTACTCTTTACTTCCCTTCTTGCCCAAGAGCCATTGATCATCACGCAGGAACTGGGGGATGAGCTGAGAGAGCAAGTTAAAGTGTTGCTTCTATGCTCGTTGGAATTCATTTTATTTGTAACTTTCATGTTAATTAGTTTTCAGACATTTCATAATTTATGATCTGTTTTGTTTCTTATTTTAAATTCCTCGAGCATTTATTCATATCACCAACACAAAAGGGAAATGTCTACGTCAGAGAATGCACAAGTCATTCTGTTACTTGTTTTACATTTTGATGCTGTCTGCTTAATGTGTTCATTAGAGCAACCGGTTTCTGTCTTTACAAGTATATTCAGGTATTGGGATGAAAAACTACACAGAGCGTCAGGCAAGAGGTGAATGAAATAAGAGTAATAAAGCAAAGAGAATTTGACAGAATCCGTAAGGTAACAAATAAAAGGATACAAAGCAGATTGAACATCTTTTAACCCTGTAGTCACCATATCCTTCACATTTCCCCTTTCTCTGATCCCATACCTGCTCTTGCCAAATCTAGTTTCACTATTCCTCCAACCGTCACATCCCAGTAACCGTTTCCCTCCTGAGCACTCAGCACCTTTCACTCTCAACACTAACACTGTACTTCCACCTCCAACGTCCCCACCATTATTCACTCTGACCCCATACGCACCACACCCTGCCAAATTCCCATTCGAGTTACCGATTCATCAGGATTGACCTGGGGATTTTCAAAACGAACATCTGACATCAAACACTGCAGTTAGCAACCAGATAGAAAATCGCAGGGGCACCAAACTGAATGATATATCTTTCATTTTCCTTGAACACGCATACTTTTGGTTTACAAATATTGAAATATCGGAGATGGGGAAAGAAGATTGATTGACAGTCATGGTTAATCCAATTGGGTGTCAAGCAGCATTCCAATTGGCTGTTGGAAGACACTGCATCCCTAGGATAGACCAAGGGTTGAGTGGGACAATCCAATGCTGAACAAAATGAAATCTCCAGGGATACACTCAACTTGATAACCCTACCTCCAGTGTTAATATTCTCAAATAGCTTTCACCCTGTCTCTCTCCCTTATCTGTCACACTTCCTCAGAGATTTCATTTTCCCACTTTGTTGCTTTCTCTGCTACATGTCTCTCACTTTCTACATTTTGTTTCTGAATTTTATTTTTGGTATCTTTTACTTTCTCCTTTTCAGTGTTTTTCTGCTCATCCATGTCAGGGATGCAAAGATGGATCACTTTCCATCCTGTGCACTTAATATTAGCATCAAGCAAAGCCAGATTAGTTTGGTTAGATGCAATGCAATGCAATGCTCCCTCCACCCTTCTCCTCAATAACTTCATCTCTTGAAAAGAGCTCCCCCCACTGTACATGTACAGTATATTGGTGATCTGCTCAATTAAGAATGACTATTCAGTTGTCAATTAGAGTCATTTTTGTGGTGGCCAGACCTAATCAGAGCTGGATTGAGAATGTTTCAAAAAGAACATGATAGTTGCCTAATCTTGACTAAAGTCAGGACTTCTGTGAGTCTTTAGAATGGGAGCTGGTATGGTCACAAGGGAAATGCAAATGATATTTTTTGAATCAGTGTCGTAAGTCAGTCAAATATTTAATGCCAGGGTTCTCTTGCAGCGCAATGGGGATAGGTGATGTGTCAATGCTATGTCTCACTATTGCAATTTAATGGTTAGCTGTAAGGAGTGAGGGCTTTACATAGACCTTATGGAGTTTGGTGAGTGGAGCCATATCTTTGACAAGATAAGGCTTTTCAAACAATCATGCTCTGCTCATCTTTGCAGTGGTGCCAAATGCATCTGTCTCAAAGTTGGCCAGCAGCCGCTGCTGCCACATTTGGTTCTGGTTCATTATGGGGCAGTTTTCAAAATCATCTATGAAGCCAACTGGCTCCGCCATCCTCTCGGACAAAAGTTATGGCTGCATGTTATCTTTCATAATCTCAGAATGTCCGGAAGTTCTATAGCCAACCAGGCTCTTTGAAGTGCTGTCCTTGCTGTAATTTATTGCAGCAGTCAATCTGCAAACAGCAAGATAATGACTAGATCATCTATTTTCATGGCATTGGTGGATGGATAAATCTCAGGTGAGACATCTGGGAGAAAATCCCAGCTCTTCTTCAAATCTGCCATGGAATATTTTCCCTGATAAGGTTATCAGTTGACCATCACATTCCAGAGATGGAATACTGCGGACGCTAGAACGTGGAACAGAAACAAAAAAATTGCTGGGAAGTATCAGCAGGTCTGACAGCATCTGTGGAGAGAGAATAGCACCAATGTTTCGAGTCTAGATGGCCCTTTGTCAGAGCTGAGGAGAAAAAGAGCCTCAGCTCTATCATCCAAACTCGAGACATTATCTCTATTCTCTCTCCACAGGTGCTGTCAGACCTGCTGATATTTCCCAGGATTTTTCTGTTTGTGTTTCACATTCCAGAGGTGGTTTCTCTGACCACAGCACGCTCCCTCGGTGCTGCATTACAGTGTTTGTGAACTTATGTCTTCTGCTCAAGTTTTGGGAGTGCAACTTGATCTCACAACTTTCTGACTCAGAGTTGAGAATGCTGCCAATAGTCCACAACTGATACCAAAATGATTTCCTGGTAGGAAGAGTGCAGACAGACAATACAAGATAAAGGAGGAGCAGTCTTGTATGTATATATACATAAACAATTAAAGATGGCAGGTTAGGCTGAGAGCAGTTAAGAAAGCACATAATATCCCAGTGTTACAGATGGGGAGGAGAGAGAAACTGAAACCTCCAATTTCCTTCTCCTCGGTCTGTGAATAGTGTGGTTTGTGTTTGTAAAGATAGATAGTTTCTAAGCCTCCATTAGTGTGCGCGCTCAATTCAAAAGTACCAGCAGCAGACTTCCATGTGTTTAAAGAAAGAGAATTATTTTTTCAAAAAAAATCCTGAAGGATCTAAATGCTACATCAGTCACGCACCACATCTTCAAGAAAGATACAATTAAAGAAGATTGTGCACTTCTGCAAGTATTAAACCAAACAAATAGTTAAAAGCTTTTTTTTAAGGTTTTAAAGTTTGAAGTTTATTTACGAGTGTCACAAGTTCACCTGGCTTTATGAATCCAATGAGAGAGGAAAATTTTCCCAGTCTCGACTTGTAGTTTAGGTAAGTTCAGATGGCTGGGATCGGATATCCGGCAGTGGGGCCTGGTGGTGGACGAAAAAGACAAACAATTGAAGGCAGGAGGAAGACCGAGGGGAGGGAAGCTGGTCCCAGAAAGGCTGCAGGAAAAGCCCACAATCACTGGGGACAGAGGGATAGGTCACCATCCCAAAAACTTCTCCAAGTCTTTCTTACATTTCGAGAGTGGCACGTTCATGACTGCTTCAATTTTACTCTGGTCTGGCTTCAGTCCCTCGCTTGTTAGCACGTATCCTAAGTATCAAATTTCACAAACACCTACTTGGCACTTTTCCTCCTTCGGTTTTAAGTTTCTTTCTCCATCTCTTGCCAGAACCTGCCTCAGTCTGTGGTCCTGATCTTCTTGTATGGCTCCCTAGACTAGCAGATCATCAACAGAGGTTTCACACAGCCTAACCCTTCAAATAGCTGCTCTATTGTTCTGTGGAACACCTCAGGGGCTGAATTAATACCAAAAGGCAAGGGTAAAACATGGTATGTTGAAGATATAAAGATAGAAACTGCGTTCATCCAGCTTGACTTGCCAGAAACCTGAACACGCAGCCAAGACTGAATAGTATTTAGCATCAGCTAACTTACACGTGATCTCTTTTACTGTGGACCATTTATAAATGCTCTCTTTGCACTGGCTGGTTAGGCTTCTGGGACAGACTCACAGGGCCCAATTTTACCATCACACTGCGCCCAAAAACGGGCACAAAAACTAGGTAAAGTCAAGCATGAGGCGCGTAGTGCAATCCGCACCCACCTCCACGCCAGCTCCCCCCTTTACCAAAGCCCGAAAATGGCCACAATTGGGACCGTGCCTAAAATGGGTGTGACGGCTAATTAACTGCATTTGCATGCATTTAAATTGACTTAACGGGCTGCACACCCAACTTCACTGGCATGTTTCCCCTTTACCACCACGTTCAGCCATCTGGAATCAGTGCGAAACAGGCGTGCTTCGTATTAGTCCAATTTGGGCACTCTGAGAGTGAGGCTTAGTGAGGAGATAAGTGCTGAGTGTCTGACAGCTTTCTGCTTCAGATCCTGGGGTGCGGGGGGGGGGGGGGGGGGGGGGGATGAGTCTGACACTCTCTGCTTGAGGTCGGTGGTGGGGGCGGGGGCGGTTTTGGTGAAAGAGGGTTCCGCTGCCACTCTGCCTGAGATCGGTGGGGGAGAAGGGGGTTGGGGCAATGTCTGTGTGGGCCAGGAGGAATGTGGCAGGGAAGCAGCACCCTATCATCTTTTTTCCTGCGCATACACAGTTGGAAGTGCTGATCGGAGCTGCAGGGTTTCGGGCATGTTAAGCCCCGCCCCTGGCTTGTGCAGCACGATCCGGAATGGCTGATATTTTTGCAGGCAGTGCCCGAGAATAGATCTGAACTTACCTAAACTGCAAGTCAAGACTGGGAAAATTTTCCTCTCTCACTGGATTCATAAAGCCAGGTGAACTTGTGACACGAATAAATGAACTTCAAAACTTTCAAACCTTAACAAAAGCTTTTAACTATTTGTTTGGTTTAATAGTTGCAGAAGTGCACAATCTTCTTTAATTGTATCTTTCTTGAAGATATGGTGTGTGACTGATGTAGCATTTAGATCCTTCAGGATAAGTGTGTGAAAAAATAATTCTCTTTCTTTAAACACAAAAAATTGGATTTGAAACAATGCTAGTTTTAAGTCCGTCCAGCACTTAGAGTCGAAATGATAAAATAGGGCCCACAGATTCCCATCTGATTTTTGTACAGTTACAATTGGATTAACCCATTTTGTCAGTTCTTCAATTTTCTTGATGGTGCAAAGTTTCCCCATTCTGTCCAAATCTGCTTTCAGTCGGTCGCTCAGCAATATTGCCACTTTCCTGGGTGGGTGTATTTTGGGTGTCACAGTCTTATCAATCTTGATGGTGTGCTCACCTTTTAGGCAACCAATCCCTTGGAACATGTCTTTGTACTCAGGATGTCATCAGAGGTGACCGTCATTATTCTCTTGATTAGCTTCAGATCTTCACAGGCTTTGAGCCCAAGCATTTTTTTGTGTGAGGGGGGGGGGGGGGGGGGGTGGTTACATCATTTTTCACCCATGTAAATGGAAGTGCTTGAGACTGTTTTTTGTAGTTTGCTTTAAGCGTGTACAGGATTTCGACAGCAATGTCTTCACCTGTGGAAGCAAAACACTTCAGTTTTGTTTTAATTAGCTGTTTTCCTTTACTTATCAGGCTTAGAACATAGAACATAACAGCGCAGAACAGGCCCTTCGGTCCACGATGTTGCGCCGACCAGTTAAAAAACGATGACTCTCTAACCTAAACCAAACCCTTTCCATCCATAAACCTATCCATGGATCTCTTAAACGCCCCCAAACTAGGCGCATCTACAACTGCAGCAGGCAGGGCATTCCAATCTCTCACCACCCTCTGGGTAAAAAACCTACCCCTGACATCCGTCCTATAACTACCACCCCTTAATTTAAAGCTATGCCCCCTCGTGCTAGCTTTCTCCATCCGAGGAAAAAGGCTATCACTGTCCACCCTATCTAAACCTCTAATCATCTTATATGTTTCAATAAGGTCCCCTCGCAGCCACCTTCTTTCTAATGAAAACAACCTCAAATCCCTCAGTCTCTCCTCATAGGACCTCCCCTCCATACCAGGCAACATCCTGGTAAACCTCCTCTGCACCCTCTCCAAAGCCTCCACATCCTTCCTATAATGTGGGGACCAGAACTGCACACAATACTCCAAGTGCAGACGCACCAGAGTTTTGTACAGTTGCAACATGACGCTGCGGCTCTTAAATTCAATCCCCCTACCAATAAACGCCAAGACACCGTATGCCTTCCTAACAACCCCATCTACTTGATTCCCAACTTTCAGGGATCTATGTACACATACACCTAGATCCCTCTGTTCATCCACACTATTCAGAGTCCTACTGTTAGCCCTATACTCTACACATCCATTATTCCTGCCAAAGTGAATTACCTCACACTTTTCCGCATTAAACTCCATCCTCCACCTCTCGGCCCAGCTCTGCAACTTGACCAAGTCTCCCTATGGACTAAGACACCCTTCCTCACTATCTACCACACCTCCGACTTTGGTGTCATCAGCAAATTTACTAATCCACCCAGCTATACCCTCATCCAGATCATTTATAAAAATTACAAACAGCAGTGGCCCCAAAACAGATCCCTGAGGCACACCACTCGTAACTGAACTCCATGTCGAATACTTACCATCAACCACTACCCTCTGTCTCCGATCCGCCAGCCAATTCCTAATCCAATTTCCTAAATCACCCTCAATCCCATACATCTGCAATTTCTGCAGAAGGCTTCCATGGTGAACCTTATCAAACGCCTTACTAAAGTCCAAATACACCACGTCAACTGCCTTACCCCCATCCACCTCTTTGGTCACTTTCTCAAAAAACTCAATAAGGTTAGTAAGGCACGACCTACCCTCCACAAAACCATGCTGACTATCTCTAATCATTTCATTACTCTCCAAATAACTATAAATCCTATCCCTAATGGGAATAATCCCTAATGCTTATGGGAATGATATTTGCTTGTGCATCAGCGTCAAGTTTGAAACTCACCACAATGTTGCCAATTTGCTGCTACTGCACAAATGAAAAGTTCAGATTCAGATTTCCTGCCTCATCTTATGGACCGCAGTTTCGATATCTGGAGGAATAGAGGTCTCTGTAGACTAGGGGACGTGTTTGATGGCGCTACCCTGTTAGCTTTTGAGCAGCTGTGTCAACAGTCTGATATTCTGAGACACTCCTTTTTTTAAAATAATTGCAACTTAGGGACAATTCTTCTTTTTGATGCTAAGATTTCCCTGATGGAATAAAATCTTGCTATGTGTGGAGCCCAGGCATTTAGTTAGTAAATTTTATGAGACACTACGCTCTAATAATAATAAATTGGACACGTTGTGGTCTTGGGAGAGAAACCTCGCAATAAGTATTGAAGAGGGAACATGGGGTGATATTTGGGAATGTGTTAATAGAAGTTCAGTTTGTAACAGAACAAAGGAAACTCAGCTTAAGATACTGCATCATCTGCATATTTTTCCAAGCTTGTGGCATAATCCCACAAAATAGATGACTGTATCTTCAAGCTCTTGTTCTTCACAGAATTTAACTTCTTTTCTCAGCTTAGTTACGTACTGATCAATGTTGTCATTGCCTTGTGCGCATGTAAAACTTGTATTTTTCATATATGATATTTTTCCCAGAGATGAAGTAAGCATCACAACTTGAAAATTACATAAAGTGCCACAAAACTCAACTTGTATCCATACAGTGTGTTCCATTCCTGGGTACCTCATTAGTAATTCTAATGCCTGAGGCAAAAGGGTCGCAATTCAACTCAAAAAAATTATAGAAAGTGCAAAATAATTCAACTTTTCTTCAGGCAGCATGTTGCTTTCTGAGATGCCTCAGTGCAATTTCAATATCTTTGAATTGACAAAGTACATTCAGTGTCCAGAGTATAGCCCATGAGATTCTACAGATGTTCCAGTCTTTCAGTGTACTGTGTTTGAAAGGCCTTAGGCAGCAGCCTGTCCATTTCTCCACCGAAGTAGCTGCCCCGAGTATCAGTGAGTCCCTCAGCACTTAGTCCTGCACCTTGGAATGTGCCAGTCTGCAACAATATGGTTAGTAGACACCAGAGTGCTGATCACTTTGGCGACCATGTACTAATAAGGAATTGCCACCCCAAACATCAGCTCACACCTCCCCATTCCTAATAAGTCTGGTGTAGCCACTCTTCATTACAGCACTTGCTGTCAAAGAGAGAATGGAAGCTGCACTTAGGTCTGAGAGTACTAAAGTGAATTTTAAATTCAGATGCTTGCAAGGTATCTCATAGAAAGATGATGGATTGTTCCTTGAGCTTGCATTGGTCTCCATTTGGACAGTATGGAAGACCAAGGACAGAAAGAGGTCAGATTGAGAATGGAATGGAAAACTAAGCTGTTAAGCGGCTGAAAACTCTGTCTCACATGTGGACTGAAAGACACTCAACAAAGCAATCACCCAATCTGCATTTGGTCTCCTCAGCGAAGAGGAGGCCATATTATGAGGTCTGAATAAAGGATATTCAGTTGGAACAAGTACACATAAACTGCCATCATACATTGCAGGAGTGTTTGGGACCCTGGACAGTGGGGAGGGAGGAAATGAAAGGGAAGGCGTTGCATCTCTTGAGGTTACGATGGAAGGCATTGAGAAAAGGGGAGAATGTGTTGGGATGTTGGAAGAGTGCATTAGAGTGTCACAGAGTCTCAGATTTAGGTTCCAAGCATGAAACAGTCACTGAAGTGAATTCTGAAGTAATTCTTTCCAGTTGCCTGTACAGGAATGGATGCAAGGTGAGGCTCACAAATAAAAAAAATCTAAAGTAGTTGTGCAGCCAGCTGCAACACATTACCATTCAAAAAAAGGGGAAGACCACTGAAAATATTTCCAGTTGTGAGGTTAGTTTGTGATCATGAAATAACTTTTATTTAAATTGAGTGGTCTGTACATTCCAGAAAGTCAAATAAGAAGTTTTAAAAACTGGAGATAACTCTTTAAGAAGGAAGTACAGTCTAATAATTACCCACCTTTAAAAATAAACCCTCAAAAATGTTATCTTTGCAATTTTATTCACATACTGTATTGGGATGACCTTTTAGATTCTTTATTGAAGATCAAAGCTAAGAGAAAACAGTGGTTAGAGCTTAAGTGACTGAATGACATTCAATTAAAATAGTATTAACACTTCAGGATAAATTTTGTTTAATTTACTCCTACTCAGATGTAACAACATTAGTGACTTTTTTTAATTGGACATCATAATGTCTGACTCCTACTCAAATGTAACTAAATTAAAGACTTTGGGGGTTGATACAGCTTAATTTACTCCTACTTCACTGTAACAACATTAGAGATGCTTTAGGGTAGATACTGTTTCCCATCAATTTTATTTAACAGAAACCTGAGCTTTCAGCCAGTTATTTGAAAGCATGAAAAATTCATACACAAAGTTTTTTTTTCCATCCAGGAGAATATTAATTTTCTGTATTTTCAAAACTCAAGCACTGCTAAATCTGTCAATTAATGCCCAGCGTGAAATATTAGATGACACTTACATCTCCATTACCCCTTTAAATACAAAATGATATGATTATTAAAGAAATTGCCTGATCTGCATGGCATTTTTATATGTTATCAATCTTGCTGGGGATCCACATTTGGGACGCAAGCTGACTGGAAGTCATATTTTTAATGATGATTTCTGGTCATGTTTTCAATCATTATTAAGCTTCCAAGTGGGCTGCACAAAGTGGTCTTATTACCAGATGCAAGGCTGTTAATCTGTTAATCTGTATCCCAGCCCAATACAAGCAAAAATCAAACACTGTCTCCAATAATATTGTGAAATACAAAACAGACACTCCCCCCCACCCATTAATGAGAAGGGCATCTAACAGTTCCCATATTAACGCACTAACTGCCGAATGCAGACAGCCCTGAGTCCGAACCTTAGTTTTGACAAGTTGCAATTGTTAAAGAGAGTTTTGGACACTTTTGACAGAGTGATCAGAGGAGACAGGCTGGGCCATTGGGCTGAAGAAATTAAATACGCGTTACAGCCTTGGTTCAAACATGGATGAAAGAGTTGAACTCCAGAGGTGACATGAGAGTGACTGTCCATAACATCAAGGCCATATTCAATTGAATGTGGCATCGAGGTGATGCAAAACAGGAATCAATGCGTAAACTCTCTGCTGGTTGGAGTCGTACCTGGCACATAGGAAGATGGTTGTGGTTGTGGAGGGCCAGTCATCTCAGCTCCAGCTTATCTCTGCAGGAGTCCCTCAGGTTAGTGTCTGAGACCCAACAAACTTCAGCTGCTTCATCAATGCTCCATCATAAGGTCAGAAGTGGGGATGTTCGCTGAAGATTGTACAATGTTCAACACCATTTGCGACTCCTCAGATACTGAAGCAGTCCATGTTCAAATGCAACAAGATCTGGACAATATCCAGGCTTGGGCTGACAAGGGGCAAGTAACATTCGTGCCACACAAGTGCCAGACAATGACCATCACCAATAAGGAACACTCTAAACATTGCCCCTTGACATTCAATGGTGTAACAATCACTGAATCCCCCACTGTCAACATCCTTGAGGTTATCATTGACCAGAAGCTGGACATGCCACATTAACACAGTGGCTACAAGAGCAGGTCAGATGCTAGGAATACTGCAATGAGTAACTCACCTCCTGACTCCTCAAAGCCTGTCTATCATCTACAAGGCACAAATCAGGAGTGTGATGGAATACTTTCCACTTGCCTGGATGGATGCAGCTTCAACAGCACTCAAGAAGGTTGACACCATTCAGGACAAAGCAGCCCACTTGATTGGTACCACACCTGCAAACATCCACTCCCTCCACCACTGACGTTCAGTAGCAGCAGTGTGTACTATCTATAAGATGCACTGCAGCAATTAAACAAAATTCTTTAGACGGCACCTTCCAAATCCAAGACTATCTCCATCTAGGAGCAGCAGATACATGGGAACACCACCACCTGCAAGTTCCCCTCTAAGCCGCTCACCATTCTGACTTGGAAATATATCACAGTTCCTTTGCAGTTGCTGGGTCAAAATCCTAGAATTCCCTCCCTAACAGCACTGCGGGTTAACCCGCAGCTCATGGACGGCAGTGATTCAAGAAAGCAATCACCACCACCTTCTCAAGGGCAACTAAGATTGGGCAATAAATGCTGGCCAGCATACATGCCCATGTCCCACAAATTAATTATGAAGAGAGACTGAATAGACTGGGTCTGTACTCATTGGAGTTTAGAAGGATGAGGGGGGATCTTACAGAGACGTATAAGATAACGAAGGGGATGGATAGGGTAGAAGTAGAGAGATTCTTCCCACTTAGAAAGGATGGCAGGACTAGAGGGCACAGCGTCAAAATAAGGGGGGGCAGTTTAGAACAGAGTTGAGGAGGAACTTCTTCACTCAGAGGGTGGTGAACCTCTGGAATTCTCTGCCTGTTGAAGTGGTGGAGGCTACCTCACTAAATATATACAAGTCACGGGTAGATAGGTTTTTGATAGACAAGGGAATTAAGGGTTATGGGAAGAAAGCAGAAAAGTGGAACTGATCCACTTCAGATCAGCCATGATCTTATTGAATGGCGGGGCAGGCTCGAAGGGCTAGATGGTCTACTCCTGCTCCTATTTCTTATGTTCTTAATAAAAAAAATTGACAACAATCAATGAAGTCAAATCTAACATTACACACTCAATTCACCTGCCTTCACTGACCTACCAACAATATCAGACCTAAACCACATTTCCATTTTCTGATATTGTATTCTGCAGCCAAGAATGAATCCTGGATATGCAGGATGAGATGTTCTTAACCTTGCCCAGTGTCAGGGTTAAGGACATCTCCTCCAGACTGTAGAAGAATCTGCAGTGGACGGAGAAGGATCCAGTTGTCACAGTCCACATGGATATCAATGACGTTGGTAAGGCTAAGAACAGGGAAAAGTTCCAGCTGAGGGCTAAATGAAAAAACAGAACCATAAATAAAGTAAACCTCTTTTTTTTAAAAAATTCATTCAAGGGGCATGGGTGTTGCTGGCTGGGCCAGCCATTCCTAGTAGGCTTGCCCATTCCTAGTTGCCCTTGAGAAGATCATGGTGAGCTGCCTAATCTCTGGATTACTATCTGAGCCATGAGCAAATTGACACAGCGTAAATAAGAGCAGAGTTGAATGCAGGCTCAAAGATCGGTCTGGAACAAATAGGTTTCAATTCATGAGGTACTGGCACCAATACTGGAGAAAGGGGGAGTGTACATTGGGATGTTTTTCACCTGAACCATGCTGGGACCAATGTCCTAGTGATTTGTATAACATGTTCTGTAGAGAAAGCTATAAATTAAATGTTGGGAGGAAGTGGGGGGGTCACATAAGGAAGATTTGGAATATTAAAGTGAAAGGACAGGACTATAGTGGAGTGTAGCAAAATGGTTAATGAAAACGAGAGTGTGACAGGAAGAGTGTACAAACATAAGACTGCACCAGAAAATGTGGTTAGATTAGGGAAAAATGACTTTAAACTAATGCGGGGGGGGGAATTTTGGGTGAAGGAAGATGTAGAAATACATAAATAAAAGTTGAGGTAATCGGAAAGTATATTGATGTGGATGAAGACAAGTTGAGCCTGACAGGAAGGGACAGGATTTTACAGTAATAGCATCTCAGAGATAAGAACATGCAAGGAATAGGAGTAAAAATTGAAGTCACTTTATCTGAATGCACAGAGTATCTGTCCAAAGATGTGCAGGTAGGTGGATTGGCCATGCTAAATTGCTCCTTAGTGTCAGTGGGACTAGCTAGGGTAAATATATGGGGTTACGGGGTTAGGGTATGGGTGGCATTGTTGTTGGTGCAGATTCGATGGGCCAAATGCCCTCCTTCTGCACTGTGGGATTCTATGGTTCCATGATCTGTAATAACATAGATAAACAGATCGAACCTAACTGGATCCAATTACAATGTGACCAAGGTTGAGAAATAGATATTCCAGGGTGTACAACACTTCAAAAAGACAGACAAAATGGAAGAGAGCTAGTCTTGATGATGAAGTATGACTTAAGGACATTGTTGAGAAAGGATCTGGCTCAGAAAATCAGGAAGCAGAAAGTGGGTGAAGTTTAGGAATAACAAGAGTCAGAAAATGCTGGTGGGAGTTGCTTATCGTCCAGCTAACAATCTACCCTCAGGCTGGCAGGAGACCCTCCAGCAAGATCATGAATCCATCTGGGAGACAGTGGCAGCACTGGTCAGTGTCAGCACCCTCCACAAGAGGACGTGGGTGCAATGCTGCAAGAAGATAATGACCTACCTCTGTGTTGCCAGGGTAAATGCTTCCTGTAGCCTGTCTGCATTTCACCTGTCACTCTTTGGAATGTAACCTGGATTCCAAATGATGCCACCTAGCAGGGTCCCAGCAACAACCCTCCCCCTATCCCCAACAAACCTTACCTCCCCCTGCTCACAAGCCAAGCCCACACATGCCAGATTTCATCAACATCTGACCCACCAGGCAGGCAGGTAACATTATCCCCAAGTGTGTTCCGGCAGGATAAGTGAGAGAGCCCTGGAGCTTGCAAGGAGGAGCAGGAGCGGACTTGTGCTGCGAGCAAGGTGGATGTACAAGAGAAAAATGAGAAGCCACCTAATTTTCATTCAGATACCAAACTCAAGCGAGTTCTGTGTATCCCAAACAATAGCCCTGGTCACATACAAATACCATGTTCCTTTCCTTGCAGGAACATCACCTAATCAGCCTGGCCCATCCACCAGCAGAGTTCCACCACCCACGCTCGACACAACCTCAGAGATGTCGGAGGAGGACACAGAAGATGCAGCCTGGCTATCACCTGCACCCGCGCAGAGACACAGACGTGGCGGTCTTCTGGGTCATTACCTGATGAGCATTATACTGCTTCTGATGCACATCAGGAAGCAGAAACATCCCAGGGATCAGACTGTCAGGGGGTGTGCTGTGCTTCTGGACACATTCGTCCCTCAGCTGGGGGAGATGCAAAGGCAGAGCCAGGAATAAAAACCAGGAGGGTATCTGCAACACTCCAGTGACTGCACGGCCAAAGCAACAGTGGATCATGAAGGCAGGTTTGATGGGGAAGCATGTTGGGAGTTGGGCAATGGAGTCTCGGTGGCGGCAAACTGTGTCGGGTTGAGGGTCCTGGTATCCGTGGGGGGATTGTGGGGGTCTCCGAGTGCACTGAGCTCAGGGTGCCCTTGCAAAACGGCACCCAACTGCTCTGAAGCCAGTTCACAGGCATGCTTAGCACCCACACCCCCTCAAAGTATCGATGCAAAACTCCCACTGAGCGTGGGAGGATTGCGATGCAGAGCGCCTGAGTTGGCATGGATTGCTCTATTATTCTTGCCAATATGACTCCTAGGAAATTTTGGGGCGAATTCTGCCCATGTTATCTTGATTCAGGTGCATCTAAACCAGAAAAGCATGCTATAAAAGTTCACCTAGCAATTGGAAATGAAGATGTGTACAATCTGAACAGTCAGGATTAACAGAAGAGCTAAAGGATCGCCAAAAGATACGGATTACATTGGAAAACACGTTCAGAATCTGGCTAAACTTCTACATTCATCAACTAGAGTTCATGTAATTTCCACAGCAGCCTACAGAATCCACTGACACTTTGTTAGAAAATGCAGGATAAAGGATACATAATGTAATTTCCTCCTCCTCATTGCGCTAGATCTAAAGGCCTAGCTGAACAAACGACACTCACGTTGATGTCTCTAATTCTCAAATGTAAACAGACCGAGCAAGATCAAAATTGAAATGTTACATCTGAAAGCAACACCTTTGAATGCAACTATTCCATCACCAGCAGGGCTTATGTTTGGCAGAGCGGCATGTTCAAATCTACCAATTCTTACCCATTCTACTCTCTCAGAAACTAGAGATGAACTTCTAAAACTGCAAGAGAAGATCACCCATGTGCGTGATAAAAATGTGGGTACAGAAATTGCCATGTTTAGCGTTGAAACAACAAGTTTACTTCCAGGGATCCACAGAGGGTACTCAGCAACCAGCGAGCTAACAAAGATTTGTTTGGAACCAAGGTCACATGAAGTCATTCCACATAAAGGCACAATGGTGAGGCTAAACTGAGGACAAATCAGATCCATTCCAGTCCTATTGCATCTATGACAAGATCCCGAATAAAACCAAAAATAACATCCAAGAGTAACAATCCAATAGATCACTGTGTGCAATTAAAGAAACATACAGACAACGTTACCTTTACAAGATCTGGGCACACCAGTAGATTACCTTTACACTTTAGAGATTCATCAATTCTATACACTTAGTAATGGTGTCTAAACATCAAAGTTAATTGTAAATAGTTATACTGCTTTGGAAGGGGGAATATCTTTTAAAAAAGGATATGTTGTAAAATATGCCTTTAAGGCATTGCCAGACATCACCAGGAAGGAAATGTGTCATGCAATCTAGTTTGGTTTTACTTGTAAACATGCAACATTTGTTTCTGCCTCCTCTCATTGCAACCCTCTCCTTTCAGATAGCCAAAAACTGTCACCTGCTCAGCCAATGCTGCAGGGACCATGCAGTGCAAGAGGAACAGGGCATTGCAGATGAAACTGCACCATCACTCGAGTTCGCACTCAAAACTACCAGCTCTACGACTGCACAAATCTTAGAGTTATGAGCCAGGTGATCAGTAAAGAACCTTTACCATCCTGCATCCTCTAGATTGCCATTGTGCCTTGAATATTGATAATACTGATGGAATAGCACAGAGAATATGCATCATAATTGCTACCAGTATCGCAGGTGTTCATTAGCATGATTTGCTGAGTGCGGTCGCATTCTGCAAGTAGAACTCTTTTTGTATTTGTGGTAAATCTCAAGAGTTTACTGTGGCGCTGCAAAGCCTCTCCTTCTCTGTGCTACTTATACTCCATCCACCGATTACACTGCAAGCCAAAATTAGTCTGAACGGAAGCAAAAACCCAAAGCCTTCTCCACATACAGTACTATTCCCTGTCAACTTCACCAACTTTAAATAACTTATAATAAATAAAGCACCAAACACTTCTACAAACTCGGGCTCAGCCAGTAGAAATTAATGGGCAACCTACTTGAGAATGTTAACAATCCCTTTAAATAACGCTGACGAGGGGCTTAGGGGATGGGGGCATGTGGAAGGGTGGTCCTTTCGTCTGCTGAAAGCATGTTCAGTAATGCAGGTTTGAAAGAGGTCTAAACTGGAGTAGGGAAGTTAAAAATGGCATGAGCTGGTATCAAATTAGCATTATGCACTCACTGACGTCACAATCTTACCTTCTCTCCAATCTTCTAGCGCAAGCTCTAAATGATCACCTCACTGACCTCCCCAAAAGGGTTCTAACGTGATACACACCAGCACTGTGCATACATGACATGATTGTAATTTGGGGGCCAAAACTGAAACTATGGGTGCCATACAGACCAATTTTGGAACCTTCATGTTTGAAAAACGTAAGGCCACTTTCAGGAAGGATCCACTTCTCTGTTTCACATTACTCAAGGTCCATCTCCTAATCTATCAGAAATAATTATACTTCACATCTCCCGAGCACCATTGCTTATGGGCCTGTATTCTAACACCCCTTGTTCTTTCTAGTGACTAAAAAACAACCATTGAGAACTGGGTAGTGATTGGGAGGATTATAAAAAACAATTTCATGAGATATAAAGGATCAGAAGAAATATTAATGAAGAGCTGTAAGTGAACCTTCTCCCTCCCAAAGGGAAACGGAAGAAAGATTAGATTGGGACGAGAGGCAAGGAAGAAAAATCGAAAGATAAAGAAATGAACGCAAGAAGAGTTTTTTTAAAGAGTGCGATTAATAAAAGTGCAATGTTTAAAACAACCTCATTAATAAAATGGCTGATACTTAAAAGCAGTGAATGTAAAATACTAACAAAAATTAAAGAAACAAATGGAACAGTTTATTCCTCTGAGAATAAAACTTGATAAAAGCAAAATACTGCAGATGCTGGAATCTGAAACAAAAACACAAAATGCTGGAAAATCTCAGCAGGGCTGACAGCATTTGCGGAGAGAGAATCGAGCCAATGTTTCGAATCTAGATGACCCTTTGTAAGAAAATAAAAGTAGAAAAATGCTCCCTTGCCCGATAATGCCTCCCTCCAGCCCCCACAGATATTGCCCCACGCCCAGAACATAAGTCTCCCCCTTATCCTGCCATCCCTCCCCATGCTACCTAGACCGATTGTGGCCCCCTGCCCTCCTTCCCCCACCCCCACCGATCACACACACAGTGGCTGCGGAACCCCCCCTCCACCTTTCCCCCACTGATTGCATGTAGAGTAGCGGCAGCGGACCCTTCCTGTCCCCAGAGAGCCATCTGACGGCAGCCCCCCCCCCCCCCCCCCCCACCCCCCACCCCACCGCCAACCCACCCCACAACCATCACTACTGTTCTGAGTCAGAGAAACTCTGAACTTACCTCCTCAGAAGCTGGAATGCCTAAATCAGACCTTTGTGGACCATGTCTGTTTCGTGCCGAATTTGGACGGGTGAACGTGGTGGCAAAGGGGAAAATGCCAATTAAAATGCCAAAGAGGGAAATGCCAATAAGCTTGGACACGCAGCCCATTAAGTCAACTTAAATGCATGCATGCCCGTTGCAGGTGTGGTGCTGATGGTGGCCATTTTAGGCCCTTCGTAAAGGGGGAAACAGGTGTGGAAGAGGTCGCGAATCACACTACTCGCCTCCTGCCCGACTTTACCAAATTTTCGTGACTGCACAGAGCCGCAACTGGATGGTAAAATCGGGCCCACAGTGTCTAAAAATAGTTTAATAGTTCTGTAGTCTCTCACTGTTTAGGAATATAGAAACAGGACTTAGCCCCTGACACTGAGACTACGGCTGCTCAACCTAAGTCCGTGGGCAGGATTTTACATTCTCGCTAGTCCCTCCCTGGGTCAGACTCTTCCACGCCTTGCCCCCTCCCGCTTTGATTCCCGTGGTGGGCAGAATGGTAAAATTCCAGCCCATATATTCCCCTTTGGTCGCGAACCCTTAATACCTTTGGTGAACAAAAATCTATCACTTCTGAATTTGATCCATCAGTAGCTGTTTGCAGAATAAAATTCCAAACTTCTACTATTCTGTTTAAAAGTATTTCTGAATTTTACTCCTGAAAGTCTGGCTTTAAGTTTTAGACCCTGCCCCAATTCTAGACTCACCAATCAATAGAATGGGCCCTGAAGATTCATACAAACTCGAAATGTTAAATCTATTTTCTCTCTCCACAGATGTTGCCAGATCTACTGAGCTTTTCCTGCATTTTTGTGTTTTTGTTCTTCATTACTGTTATTTTATTTACAATAATTTTGGCAAGAAGCTGTCCCTGACTCAGTACAAGTTCCACTGGGATGACCAATATCCATTGGGATGTTGACCTCTTCCTCTATTGTAAATACTGATGCAGTTATTATTCAACATTTCTGCTATTTCCTTATTTTCATTAATATCTCTGCTATCAGTTTTCAAGGGGCCCATATTATTCCTGACACCCTCCTTTTCCTAATATATTTGTAAAAAAAAAAATCCTTTTCTCTCTTCACACTTTTTGTAGCTCTTGTTATTTTGTCACCCTTTCCTATTCTTTGTCT
The DNA here is from genome assembly GCF_965287045.1 of Carcharhinus amblyrhynchos. Classification (NCBI taxonomy): domain Eukaryota; kingdom Metazoa; phylum Chordata; class Chondrichthyes; order Carcharhiniformes; family Carcharhinidae; genus Carcharhinus; species Carcharhinus amblyrhynchos. Next base: position 5,758,768 of record NC_137340.1, on the reverse strand, counting down.
TTTTTTTGCACGTTTTTTCCTTTTAGTTTTATGTGTTGTCCCTTAGCCTTTTAGTCATCTGTGTTTTTTTTGGCAAGTCGAGCTCTTTCCTCTTAAGAGTTTGTTCCGGATCATGTTAATTTCTTTTTTTGGAACTTCTGTCATTTTACCCATTAACAGATTGGCGCAGTTTACTGCGGACAGTCTTACTATCAGCACACTGTTGTCAGCCTTACTTAAACCTAGAATCCTGGTAAATGTTTTAAGTTCGCTCTTTCAAATATTACATTGAACTTGTTCACGTAACAATCACTATTAGATAAATGTTTATGCACAATTAGTTGCTCAATGGGTCTCAATTACACAGATTAAATCAGACACTCAGACCATTGGTTGCAACTGATTTCAAGGGCTCTGTTTAGCATGACTGCTATTCAACTTGTTCAACAATTCACACTATTAGCTGAATTTTGAGATAGTTTCATTAAATGGTTAATGAGCATGTCAGCTCATGATGTAATGATGTTGAATCTGCCAAACCCACATCTTCTATTAAACATATCCTTGGAAAGGATAAATCAGCAGCGATCTAGGAATGAGCTGGGGAATGGGATTAATTGGATTGATTTTTAATATGCATTTGGGCGCTCTCCATACACTATGGTCTGATGTTCACAATTGGGCCAAAACTTCTGATTACAGCTGGAAAGAGATGTCCCGCAGGAATTAGAATACATACGTACCTGTCCTCAACAATTATGCTGACACTTCCAACCACTGGAGATGTTTGGGCATTTCCAAAGTCTGGAATAGCTCAGGATTAATAATGATCCACCTCGCAACCCTAAATATTTCTATTGTTTTCTTATCCCACTGAACTCTACACCTGAACTACAGTCTATATTTTCATTCTTAAAACAGGCAAAACTAGATGGCTTGTATCCTAGGCATTCAGTTTGAACCTGAGATGAATCTTTTCTTGTCACTTTCGAGATGCAGACATTACTTGGGAAGATGGTGACGTGCCTTCTCCTTGATTTGCTGCAGTCCATGTAGTGAAGATGCTTTCACAATGACATTAGTAGGCGGTTCCAAGATTTTGAGACAATGATGATGAAACAACGATGATGCATGTAAAAATCTGGACAGAGGGGAACTTGGAGGTGATGGTCTTCCCATGACATTGTTGCTCATGCCGTCCTCAGGTGATAGAGGTTGTCAGATTGTGCCATAGGAGAGTTGTGCAGCACATGAAATAGATCTTCCACTTTACTCACACGATGTGGATGCAAAGAGGAAACAATATTGAGTTCAATGGCAGAGGAAACAATCAAGCAGCTTTGTTATCCTGAATGCTGTAGGTTGAGTGTTGTTGCAGACATAACCTAACCAAGGAATGATGATATTCCTCAACATTATTGACTTAAGAGATATTGATGATGAAGAAACTTTGAAGGGTCAGGATACTGCATAATCCTCTAACCTTAATGTCGATATTGCTGCCCAGTTAAGAGTCTAAGTGTGTAGTGGTCCCAGGATATCAATGGTGCTGGATTTAGTAATGCAGGCTCCCAGGAATCTTGCCTGTACTGGCAGAATGTAAATCTCCCCTGTCTTTTGTTTATCAGAGTTCTATGTGAAAACATGTTGAGTAATTTCAAAATAGTTCCCAGTGATCATTGTTCCATATGAGGGAACACTCCTAACTCAACACTAATTGGAAAACTCCACTTAGCAGAATAACTAAATTGGGAGATGAAGCTGTCAGACCACTGCCCTGTCATTTGTTTGGAGGGAAGGGGTTCCTCTAAGTCTGACACTAAGACACATTGTCAGGGGAAAACAAAGGGAAGTTTTACTTAAGTACTTACTGTACTTAAATTGGGAAATATCATCATCTATATGGAACAGTGCGATGCAAACCACTAAAATATATGAATCCATTGATCCCAGTTTCAAAACCCATTCAAATAAACACAAAGAGCAAGCTATGATATAAGGGACATTTCAACAGCTCCATCCACTCCAACACTAGACCTTCAAGGGCAAGCTAATGGTCATGATAGGCCCAAAATTCAGAAGGGAAATTAATAGGGAAGGAAAGGGTTAATCTTTTTTATGAAAGTTAATCTGGTAATATAAAGATAGTAGAGATTCTGGAAATAAAGGATAAAATAGATTTTTACAAGTGCTTCATGTCTTCATTGTCACAAATCTATATTTAGATAGACATAAAATGCTCATTGAATAGTAATGACCTAAACTTCTTCTGCAATGCCAGACTTATATTTTGTTCAGTTGATAATATTCTACATCTGTATAGTGTTTTGTGAATAAAATGCACATACAACAGATGGGATACAATCAGAACTTTTTGCAAAATTAAAAATACTTAGCAGTAATTAACAGACAAAGACAATTTCCAAAGACAATGTCACATTCTCAATTTAATGCACAGTAACAGTTTTTATTTGATATGCATATCTTTGCAAGCCACTGATTAACATTGTGCTAATTAACATACTCCATGTGGTGGACAGAAAATAACCAACGATGCCAGGTTGACCAACTGCAAGCATCAATTGATGTTTAGATTGTGAACAACGTTGAATTAATTCGCACTGTTTTCAGTAAGTGTGTGAAAAACTGGACGAATCAAAGATATTGCCTCATTTCGTATCACTGCCTTAATATAGAAAATATAAAGGGGTCATTGGAAATAAAATCAGCCTAACACCAAACCTGTCAGTTACCAGCTGGATGAGGTGAATTAAAATTTCCTCCATACTCCCAATCCCCAAATCCACCTCTGACTCAAAATAAGTAAATGACAATTCCATCTAAAATGATTGGAAACCAGCTACATAGAAACACACTCAGACCCTGAACCATGGCCTAAACAACAGGGTAAACTGGGTGAGATGAAAGATTCAACTTCCTTGCAAAATTCTAGCTCATTTCATCATTGACATTCATTATCTGAATCTAACCCACAACTGAGTCATATATATGACCCAGGAAACTTGGAGATTACTTGCGCTCATGAGGACATAAGAAATAAAAGTTGGATTAGGTCATTTGGCCCATCAAGCCCGTTCTACCATTCAACAAAATCATGGCTGATCTTCCACTCAGTTTCACCTTCCATGTTTCTGAGTGCCTAAGACTATCGACCTTTGTCTTGAATATACTAAATGACTGAACATCCATAGATTTCTGACATAGAGAATTGCAGATTCACAACAGTTTGAGAGAAGAAATTTCTTATCTCACTCCTAAATGGATGGCCCTTTATTCTGAGATTGTGACCTTGTGTTCTATTTCCTCAGCATTAACCCTGTCAAACCGTTAAGAATTTTATATGTTTCAATGAGATCACCTCTCAGGTGTCCTAAACTCCCTGGGATATTGGCCTAGTGTACTCAACCCTATGACAATCTCCTCAGCCCAGGAACCAGTGTGGTAAACCTTCTTTGTACTCCTTCTAGGGCCTATCATTGGGTAATAAGACTAAAACAGCCACAGTATTCCAGAAGGTGCCTCACCAATGCCCTGTGTAATTATTGTAGACTTCATTACCCTTACACCAATCTCTTTGTAACAAAAGCAGTGATTTTGCAACACGCATAAGAATATGACAACCACAAAAACTGGCTATTTAAATAAGTTAGAGGACAAGAAACCCACACTACAGAAGTGAAGTCAATATGGGAATGAGCAATTTACTGGGTTTTAATTTTTTAAAAATAGTGTTTAAGTTTCTAAACAAAGCAATTCACATTTGTAATTTCCTATGAAACACCTAAGCTTTGCATAAGCTCTGGGCAGCTTATAATCAGTAGTTACATTTCACAATGCAATACCAACAAATCATCAACATATCCTCAGCCCTTCAAATTTTAGAAATCTTTTGTCCTTCATAACTCCTGGCCTTTTAATTTTTTTTTTAACTCTTACAACTTCCCTATGATTTGGCTTCAATATATGAAGAAAAGCTCTTACAATGAAAGTTTAGGCTGATGATAGAAATGTACTCAAATCATCAGACAGCTGACATGTTCACAAGGAAGAGGTTATCTCCTCTTTCTTGAGCACAAAACTCCCAAAGTGTAATGGAAAAATGGACAGAATTACATGGGCTTAATAGATCCTGGTTTTTGTGTTTTTTTCTTTACTTCCGACAGGACCAAAGCATTAGGCATTGTATGATATTAGCAGTGTGACACATCAATACACATTAGGAAGTGGTTCAGACATGTCAGAGCTATTTTTTCTTGCTCCTCTGGCTGGGTACTAGTCATTTTGTGCATTCTGCCCACTCTGACCTCAATCTACCTTCATATACATTATCAGGACATTACATGAGTTAAATGCACCCAAGACAGTGTTACGTAGCTGGTAAAGAGAGCAGGGATCCACCCTATCATTTATTTCACATTTCTAGAGCAATTGAACAGTAGGGGATAAGTAACAAAAAAAAATGAAATGTATTCCAGAGCAATGGGCTCTATGGAAAAGTATTTGGGATTACTTGATAATTGTTCCCAACAATTGAAAATAATGGTTGATGCACAAGAGGAGCAGGATTATAAGGTTAAAATCAATCAGAGGTAAGTCAATGAAATTTGATTAGACCGAAATAAAATAAATTCTGAGACTAATTGCAATAAATTGCATCATGATCAGCAGAAATGCATGCACACAAAAATTTAAATATATGTTTAGTATATTTCCCACAGGATAATGTTGAAGGGTATACTCTCTCATTCTCCTTCATTATCTTCATGATATAAAAAGTAGCACAATTAAGTAATAAGCTCTCCAGCTTTTGACACAGCTAATCACACCATCTCCCTCTAATGCCTCTCCATAGTCATCCAGCTGGTTGTGACTCTATTCATCTGGTTCCATTCTTTTCTATCTAATTTTAACGAGAGAAGCTCTTGCAATGGATTCTCTTCTCACTCCAGTACAGTCAGTTCTGGTGTCCTCCAAGGGTCTATCCTTGACCCCCTCCAATTTTCAATTGCATTCAACATCAACGTCAGCTTTCACATGTACGCTACCTCACCTCTCAAGTCCTCCACTGGCTCTAAACTGCCAGACTGCTTGTCCTATATCCAGTATTGGATAATAGAAATTCTCTAAAAAAAAAGTTTTGGGAAGACCAAAGAGAATGGCTAGGATTATTCCATCTTGGTACTGCCCATCAGCACTGGACACTGCCTAGTGGGTGAGGCCTACTGAAGTGGAGGAGTGGGGGGGGTCGTTGATTTGCTGCCATTCTGCACTGGGGTCAGTGGGAGAAGGAGGGAGGAGGCATTCGGGGCTGGCCATGGGGGAGGGAGGAAGGATCAAAGGTCAGGGCTGGCCGGGGTAGGAGGACTGGGAGGGGGAGAGGGGGACATCGGGGCTGTCCCAGGGAGGTTTGGAAGGTCAGCAATCAGGTGATGAGGGTGGTCGGAGGGCCATTGATGGGGGACTACGGGGCTGGCCATGTGGAGGCTGGGAATGTGTGGGAGAGGTGGGAGGGGTGGGGGGGGGGGGGGGCACAATGCATGTGCACTATGCGGCCGGCCTCTTGGGTGGAATGAGGCTTTGTCCCCTACTTACCAGAATGAGTCCTGCTGCAGCACTCTGCACTGAATAGTGTCAGAGATTCGCTCTGGTAAGTATGCAAAAAAAAAAATCACTGTTTTCCCAAACTAAGAGTTTTTGTTGGCGAATCCTGGCCAAATCTTTGGTGCCCACTCCAAACTTTGTTCCCTTGACACATACTGTCTCTCTGGTGACTGTCTGATGGTGTCTCTGAACACGGAATACCGCTCCCTAGGAGGTCACATACAGCTTTTCTATTTGTGTTCCCCACGTGTTGACAGGCTCCCCTGCCACTGGGTTAATCCTAGCAGTGGCAGGGTAAGGCAATTGGGCATTAATTGCCTACTTAAAGGCCTCAATTTGTGGCAAGGTGTCCACGGGGTTTCCCTGTCACAAACTTAATCAATGTGGAGTTAGGAAGGGAGCAGGGTCCCCAGCAGCTACCATCCTAACTGATTAAATGCCCCCACCAAATTAATGATGAGATAGGGCATAAAATACATTTGGACATTCAGTATCAAAGGACAAGCAATGTCAAAAGATTTTGCAGATATGTCATCTCCTGAGAAATAAAGTTCATTGAATTAACATTCCATAACTTCTCTAAGACAATCTCTAAAAGGCTGTTTCTGACACACAACAGAATGCACACTGGGATATCCTCCCTGCTCTGTGCTTCTCAACAAAGCTCTCGTAAGGCTTTGTTGAGAAGCACAGGCCTGTACCCTGAGTGCCTTTTCTAAAATGCACATTCCCATCTTGCAATTTAACAAACTTTCCAAAAGTATCCATGACACAGCTTAAATGATGCAGATCACAGAATGAAAAAACCCTACAGTTAGAAATGCCAAACTCGAAGCACACATCTGTGGAAAAAAAAACAAAGTCTCTTAAGCTGAAAGGAATGAATAATGGTAGTGTGTGGGTTGCCCTTTCTATACAACAGCCACTGGCAAAACCTTTCCATGAGCAGTTCCTTGACGACAACTGAAAGGACCTTGGTGTCCTAATTCACCACCCACGGCCATTTTGAATCAGCTGCACAGTCTAAACCCTGAAAGAAAAGCTCACGCCCCAGATTTTAGGTGGTCTTGCTTCATTTGGAATGTTAATGTCCCTTAAATGAGATTAGCACAAGGAGGATGAAAAACAATGTCCTGCAGTTGAGGATTGCACCGCTGGTTCAAAATCACGGGATGGATTTTACGAGCCCTTTTAGGGGCTGGGAGGATAAAATGACAGCAGCAGAGGCCAATGTCTTCCTGCTAATAATAGCAGTGGCAAGAACCTCAACAGCACAGCTACCCATTTACTGGGCAGCCAATCAAACCAATTAAGTAGGCTATTTCCCACCCTCACTGTTGTTCTCCTGGGGCAGGAAGGTCCGCCATCACATGAAGATCACCAGGCAAACACTGGAAGTCTCCACGTGGGCGTCTGGGAGGGACACCCTATTCCTCCATGGTCCATGGAAGGGCCTCCATGGCAACAATGGCCACCATCCCCACTCGCTCAGCTGTGGTGTACTTTAGAGAGGTGCCCCTCCAAACCACCAGAGTATGTCAGCCGGACCCAGACATTGTTAAAAAATACCTTACCTGACCATGGAACACCCTCTTCTTCCTGCAGCCTTAGGAGTGGACATTCCATTGGGCCAGCGTCCTTAACTGAACGGCAGGCCAGTCATTGACCTCTTAATTGACCGGTGGTGGATGCTGCCCAGGATCCAGATGCCTGTCCATGTGGGGTTGAATCTCACTTTCTGTCCAGATGGTGGGACTACTTCCTTCTGGAGAAAAATCCAAGACATCTTGCAGTTTAACTGCAATAATCCATGTCTCAGTTACACTAAGTTTACAGTCACCAACATCCTTGCTCTTCAAGTGTTGACCCTGGGGTCAGCTCCCCTGCCCCGCCCCCCTCTTCCCCCCCCCCCACCCCACCCCCCAGCTCCCCCCATCCCCATTCCATGCCCCCCCTTCCCAACCTAAGAAGGAATATTTGACTCACTTTAGAGAGCCTAATGTTTTATTCTGCCAACTATGCCTGGGAGTCTGTGGTGGCCTCTCTATTCCCTAGCCTAGACCATTGAAGTAGTCAGCAATTGGGTTAAACCACCAGGATAGTATGTTAAAACATCCTGAACGTAAATAAATAAATCCCATTTTACGTTTATTATGGGGCAGCCATTTTAAACTCTTGTACAGCAACAAGTTACTTTATTCTTGTATGCGAGTATAGAGGATATTTGCTAACTCTAACATTACTAAATCCTAATAAATCAGCACAGTATTAATAATGGATTTGTCAAGAAATGTAATTGCAAAGCTACATTGTAAAATGCTGCCAAGAAAATAATGAGGCGTTGAAAATGGAAAGACGGCTGATTCTCACTCTTGCATTCTTTCATATCTAGAACTATGCAGCTCCGTAATAGGCAGACTTCACAATAGCAGAATTAACAAAATAAACATTCCTACAAATGGTGACATAAATAAATAGTTCAAAGGATACAAACCTGTCAAAACAAACAGCGCTTTTACATAGAAGTGTAGCTAAATTCCAATACTTGAATTCCTTTACAGCTAAAGCCCCATAAAGAATATGACAATCATTGTGAATTCTCAAACACTGCAGTACTGGCATCATGGTTCTGTAACATTCTCCAGCAGTTATTTTAAGCCACATCCAATCACCACTATTTACTTAAAAACCAGTAGACTTATTTAATTGATACAATTTTTTTTACTTGTTCCAATCTGGAATGAACAGAAGTCAGGTATAAGGAAATGAATAAGTGCGTGAGTAGTTTTCTACCCTTTTACTTGCTTGCACCACTTGTGGGGCATTCCATGGTGAATCTGATGGGGTAGATGTTTAATATGGCATTGATCAGTTACACTGCTTATCCGTTGCCCAGTCTTCCGTTTCCAATTTCATTCCCATTTCCAGTTCCTCGGATTTGCACCATCAGTAAAATTACCTGGTTCCATCTCCATAATATTGTTTGACTTCAGCTCAGTCTCAGCTCATCTGCTGCCGCCACTCTCCCGTGTTTTTGTTACCTTCAACTCTTCCAACATGCTCCTGGATGGTCTCACATATTCTACCCTCAGAAAATTTGAGGTTATCCCAAAATTCTGCTGCCCATGTCTCAGTAAGACCCGTTCCTCTATCACCTTTGTGCTCTTTGACCTATGTTGGCTTCCGGTCCAGTGATGTATTCATTTTAAAATACTCACTCTTGATTTCAAATCACTTCATGGTATCACCAATCCCTATCTCCGTCAATCTTCTCCAACCCAACAGTGTTCCAAGATACTGACCTCTTGTATATTCCCAATAATAACTACTCCATTCTCAGTGATTGTACCTTCAGTTGCCTTGATCCAAGTTCTAGAATTCCCTTCCTTATACCTTGCTGCCTCTTTACCTCACATAGCTCATTTCTGAAAACAAACTTCTTTGACCAAGGCTTTGATTAGCTGACCGAATACCTCCTTATGTGGCTCGATATCATACTTTGTTTTATAATACTCCTGTGAAGCACCTTGGGACATTTCACCATGTTAAAGCTAGTCTTTAAATGTAAGTTGTTGTTCTACAACCCCAGCACTAAATACAAATGTGGGAGGGGGTGTGGGGTCTAGACCTGAATGGGGGCGGGGGGGTGGTGTAAGATCAGTAAGTTTGCAGATGATACAAAAATTGGTGGGTAAATGTGGTAAATAGCATGCAGGAAAGTTTTAGATTACAGTATGACATAGATGGGCTGGTCAGATGGGTAGAACAGTGGCAAGTAGAATTTAATAATGGCACAGTGGTTAGCGCTGCTGCCTCGCAGCACCAGGGACATGGGTTCAATTCCTGGCTTGGGTCATTGTCTGTGCGTTCTCCACGTGTCTGTGTGGATTTCCTCTGCGTCCTCCGGTTTTCCCCCACAATACAAAATACATGGTGGTTAGGTGCTTTGGCCATGCTAAACTTTCCCACAATGTACCCAAACAGATGCCAAGTGTGGTAACACGGGGATTTTCATTGCGGTGTGAATGTAAGCTTACTTGTGACACTAATAAATTAACTAAAAATGTGAGGTGATGTATTTTGGGAGGACTAACAAGGAAAGGGAATACACAATGAACTGTAGGACATGAGGAAGTACAGCGAACCAGAAGAACCTTGAGGTTCACGTTCAAATATTCCTGAAGGCAGCAGGACAGGTAGATAAGGTGGTTAAGAAAGCATATGGGATACTTGCCTTTATTGGCTGAGGCATGTAATATAAGAACGTAAGAAATAGGAGCAGGAGTAGGCCATCTAGCCCTTTGAGTCTGCCCCGCCATTCAATAAGATCATGGCTGATCTGAAGTGGATTAGTTCCACTTCCCCGCTTTCTCCCCATAACCCTTAATTCCCGTGTCTGTCAAAAACCTATCTACCCATGACTTAAATATATTTAGCGAGGTAGCCTCCACCACTTCAACAGTCAGAGAATTCCAGAGATTCACCACCCTTTGAGTGAAGAAGTTCCTCCTCAACTCCGTTCTAAACTGCACCCCCCCCTTATCTTAAGGCTGTGCCCTCTAGTCTAAGAGCATGGAGGTTATGATGGAGCTATATAAAACGCTTGTTAGACAACAGCTAGCATATTGTGTGGGAGATATCAGTGTGAACTCCCACTGAAAAAACCAGCGTGAATTACTCCAGTTTTCCCACAAATTCAACACTTAAAAATTTTTTTGGGAGAATTCCACCCATTGACTCTGTGACACTAAGTAAGAAAGCTACCCTAACTTCTCCAATTGGTGCCATTCCCTAAAAAATGTCCCCATCAGACCATCTATGTATTGATCCAATTTTTAAGTTCAGTTGTGGATTTGCGGAATATGTTCACTAATACTTCTTTTTCCTAATATACTATGTAAGAAATTGGGGAGTCTCATTCTGATCCTCCAAGATACAAATTTCACATTTTAAAATGTTTTTCTCATTGTTCCTTTCAGTCTCTTCTGTTTGTCTCACATAATCCAATCTTTCTTTCCCTCTCTTTATTTCTTCTTCTATACCTGACTTGATTCTAATTCATTCTCTTCTACTTTCTCAATCTTTAAATCACAATGGTTAAGGACATGGATCCATGGTCCAATTGTTCCCCGAGATCTCGTATGCCTTGCTGCCCCTAGTTTTCAGCTCACACCAGACTTAGTAGGGCAGATTTTGTTCTTGGTTGTCCGTTATGATCATCTATACACAGAAGGAAAGGAGACAGAAAGACTTGCATTTCTATAGCATGTTTCACAACCTCAGGGATGTTCCAACGTGCTTTATTTCCAATGGCGTACTTTTGAAGTGCAAGCACTGTTCTAATGTAGGATACACAACAGCAAATTCGTACACAGCAAGATCCCACAAAAAAACAATGTTGCAATTTGGAGAACACCATGGGTGGAATTTTCCATGCAATCTGCCACGTGTTTCACAGTGGCAGAGGTGGGATCTTCTGGTCCCGCCATAGTCAATGGGGTTTTCCATTGAATACACCCTTGCTGCTGGGAAAGCCACCGTGGGAGTGTACCATCAACAGCACCACAAAATCCCACTGTGCACAATGGGCAATAAATGCAGTAAGAAGTTTCACAACACCAGGTTAAAGTCCAACAGGTTTATCTGGTACTAAATGCCACTAGCTTTCGGGTTTGCCCCTTTGTCAGGTGAGTGGCAAAGAGGCCACTGACGAAGGGGAAAACCCTGAAAGCTAGTGGCTTTTGCTACCAAATAAACCTGTTGGACTTTAACCTGGTGTTGTGAAACTTCTTACTGTGTTTACCCCAGTCCAACTCCAGCATCTCCACATCAGTAAATGCAGACAAGCTAGCAACACCCATGTCCCATGAATGAATTAAAAAAGCCAAAAAGTCCCGGTGGAGAGGATCCCTTTCATGTAATGGAGACTTTCTGATTACCACCTATTTAAATGAAGCTGGAAAATCACTCAGCCTGTGTTACATGTGCATTATCCTCCCTCACTCAAATTTCCTCTCCTAAATACAAATAAAGAGAACATTTCTTTTGTATTTCAATACTTATCCTACTCTCTGTTTAACTTGAATATAAAACAGAATATATATCATTAAATCTTCTTTTGGCTAACCTGTCATCAAACACAATGTTGGCAGAAGTATTTGCATGTATATCATCTTAACGTTTTTCATTGTTTATTGTTTGTGTGTTTATAATATGTATTTGAAATTCAAATTGTTCATATTGACTCTCATACGGGATTCAGTAATTGCTTCCATCCTCCTGTTGAAATGTAATGGGATGAGTGACTATAGAGAGTAATCACAGCATAATCCGAATGGCAAACCTGTTTCCAGATACTTTCTGTCCATAGATATTTGTCTGTTTTCTGGGACTGATATCACTTGGCTGTGTTATACTCTTTGGGAAACAGGGAGAAAGAAATAGTTTGCACTGGCCAGGGAATCTAAAACCCATGGGCACAAGATCATTTAGCACTTGAGATGAGGAGAAATTATTTCACTCGAAGGGTTGTGAATCTTTGAAATGACCTACCCCAGAGGTAGACCAGCATTATGGATGCACCATTATTGAATATATTTAAGGTTGGAATAAACAGATTTTTGGCCTCACAGGAATCCAGAGATAAGGGGAGTGGACAGGAAAGTGGAGTTGAAACCCAAGATAAGCCATGATCATATTGAATGGCAGAGCAAGCTGATGAATTTGTTGAGTTTCTAACCCGTAGATCCATTTCGTGTCACTAGAAAAAGGAAACTGAACATTTCCAAATGTATTTTCTTTTCAAAACATATATACTTTCCTCTTACAAGTAATACATCAGGACAGCTTTCTTGTTTTATTCAACCTCATGCACATCCCTCAAAGAAATAAGTGACGCTGTCTGAGAATTTATAAGACAATTAAGATGGCAGGCTACAATGGAATGCTGTAACCACCTTTACACCTCAGCAGGGTGTTTAGTCTTACACAGAGGGAAAGTTTAATGGGCTCACAACCAATACATTGAAGCTACAAACAGTTGATGTTACTACAGGGTGGTCAGGTCCCAGAGCAGAAACCTGGCTTGATAGATCGTAACTTTTATTTTGTTTAGAGGCACGGACGAACAGAGTTGCACGACTGCCAATTAACTTTTAGCAAAAGAATAAAGCGTTTGATAAAGAAAATATTAACCATAAAGATTAACCATAAGAACCACCATGCATTGGTGCCAAGAAGCTAGGTTCAATTCTGGGCTTGGGTCACTGCTGTATGGAGTTTGCACATTCTCCCCATGTCTGTGTGGGTTTCCTCTGGGTGCTCCGTTTCCCTCCCACACTCCAAAGGTGTGTGGGTTAGGTTGATGGTCATGCTAAATTGACCCTTGTGTCAGGAGATTAGCAGGGTAAAATATGTGGGGTAACAGGAATAGGGCCTGGGTGGCATTGTGGTTGGTGCACCCTTAATGGCCTCCTTCTGCACTGTAGGGATTCTATGATAATACGATACTCCATCACCCCAGCCATACCTTTTACACAGGTACACAGATTTGTAAGGATAACACAAGTTACAAAATATATGGTATACTCTAATTTTCTCAGTAAGTTCTCAGTCTACATAACCCAATAGCCCAACTGTGGTCAGACACACTACATTCTGAAACCAAGTGACAAATGCCACCCAACGCAATTTCTGTGTAATTTAGTCATCAAATTCCCCCAGATTATTGTTACATTGTAAACCAACTGGTTTCACTGGAACTGAGCTGCAATTCTCCCATCGTGACCTGCAACTTTTCTGGCGGGTCGCAGTGGGAGGTGGCATTGCCGGCCTTGTTCCGGGATTTGCACATGCTCCAGGAACATGTGCACTTCCCAGAGCCAGCGAACAATCACTGGTGGGAAGACAGGTAAGTAATTTGAATTTTTTTTAATGTTTTAAATGTATTTTAAATCTAATTATCGGGAACTTTCCAGTCCCAATTGAATCTCCTACCCCGCCAGGAGTGTTTCATTCCAGTGGGGTTTGAATTAGCTCCCCACCTTCAGGGAACTAGCGGGTGACCCTGCCAGAATGAAGGGGGGGGCGGGGGGTGGTAACAGGGGCCCCACAGGGGACTGGGCAGGTGGTAGTGCCAAAGTGCCATGCCCAGGGGGCAACCTGGCATCGGAGAGTGCCAAGAGGTTGGGGCCTATTGTGGGCGGGGCCTAGGGTGACCATGAGGGTGAGGGGTTCTCGCTGCTGCTCTGCAGACAGGATCGGTCTGAGATGAAGAGAGGACAGCAATTGTTCTGCCAGGGGGGCAGGGGGCTGCCTTTGGGGGAGAAGGGTCTGACCCTGGGGGGGGGGGGGGGGGTGTTCAGTGGGAGGTGAGGGCAGGGAGTCGGGGGGCGGGGGGGGGGGGTGTTCAGTGGGAGGTGAGGGCAGGGAGTCGGGGGGGGGGGGGGGGGGTGGTTCTGGAAGGGTGAGGAGATCACCATTGCTGGGGGTGGGGGTGGGGGGGGGTTGCTGTACATTGGGGTGCTCTGAGGCAGGAGGGTCAGTGCTGGCCCGGAAATTGTTGTGGGGGCCGCGATCGGGCTGTGGGGGGGACTGGAGGGGCAGTACTGGCCGGTGGGGGGGGGGGGGGGGGGGGGGGATGTCCCGAGCTGGCCAACGATCAAACTGGCCAGCCAACGGGGAATCTGACAGAAACCACTGCGCATGCGCAGAGTTCCAGAACTGTCACACCCCAGCACGAATAGGCCCTGTTCCCACCTTCTCCCCCCCCCCCCCAGGTTTTTGATGACATTCACGACTGGGACCTCTGCAGTGCACAGAGTGCGGAGACTCAGGTGAGAAGCTGAACTGACAAAACAGTCAGGATCTAGAACGGTTTTCCCACCAACGCAGTGCTTTTGGGAGAATTGCAGCCCTGATTTCCATGTTTTTCCAGAATCCACTCTCAAAGAACACGCTCGGAATTTTCTCTCAAATAAAGATTTCTCACCAAGGATTTCAGTCTCTCATTTTGGTATTCCTCTGCCTTGGACTGCCACATGCATTCAAACTTCCACACAGTCTCTCAGGTACCCTCACAGCCTGTATTAAGGTGTCACCAAACCGTTTATTTGCCCCGGATGTCAAGCTTCTACGGGAATTTCACAGTAACTTCATTGCAGTGTTAATGTAAGCCTTACTTGTGACTAATAAATAAACTTTATAATAAACTTTAAACTTTTCTCATCTAGCCAATTTTAATTCTGGCTCTTGCAACTGTCCCTTTTATTCAGAACACTTTGTTGCTTATTTGGATTCTCCTGAAAGCAACCTTGTTCCACTTCTTACTCTTTGTTCTCTTAATTTATCTTTTCTTGAGAAATACTTACCACACCCTAGTTTTTGGGACTTTCTTTTGGGAAGTCTACTCACTGCAGCTTTCTTGTTTTGTGCAGTTTCCTCTGGTTCTTGCTTGCAACTAACTCAAAAGCTCTTTCTGTCCTAGGCCCCTGGTTGCTAAGCAAAAGCCTTGTTTTCCTTCAGACCCTGTTGGCTTTCACATTCTTATTACCATGTGTGCATCTAAAGCAAACTGGTCATTAACCACTCAAAATACAGAAACAGAAAATTAAACTTACTTGAAGCTACACCTTATTTGTAATACCCACAAATGCAAGCCACTTTCCCCAAACCTGGGTTGCATTTGTGGGTATGCAAACCTTGCGCCAGCCTTAAAATTGAGGCTGGGTGGTCAACACTTGGTCACTTGAGGGCCTCAATTGGGGCAAGGGTTGGGGGCCCTTCTGAGGCTTTGCCTGCCCCAGCATAACATTGCTGAGAGGTCAGGGCAAGTGCGAACCCTGTGGGATGCCCATCCATGATATTTCACGTTCACCCCTGGCCTACTAATCTGCCAGCAGGGGAGCATAAAATTCAGGTCCTAGGGTCCACTCCAGGGTACAAATCCTGCATTTTCTAACTCAGAAGGTGGGAATGCTACCAAAAACCAAAGATAGGTTAATAATGCCATAAGATGCAACTGGTGGTAACTTACCAATTTCATGTCTTGTCACTCTTTTAAGTAAACTTGTAATTATAAGCAATATATGAATTATGTCCATACATTTATCATTGAAACTGACTATATAAACTTGTAGCACTGCAATCACAACCTCCTACCAACATGATCCCATAGATCCTCCTTCATTCTTCCCCAAACCAGATTGAAATGTTCAAGACTGGGCATTATAGATTTTTATGAGGTAAGGTTATCAACGGATATGGGGAACAGGAGGGTCAATGAAGTTGGGGTAGAGATCGGCCATGATCTAATTGAATGAGACAGCAGGGTCAAGGGGCTGAATATCTGCCTGCTCTTCCTACAGTTGCCAATGGAGTGCACAATCAAAATAGATGTAGTTGTCACAGAAAACTATAAGAGGGCAGTTTTATTTCTTCACATGAATTACCACTGATGCACAAGCATAACAGTGTACAAAGTCAAAATGTAATAGGAATAACCATACCTGTCACAGTGTGATGTAGTGCTGCATTTTCAGAGTAGGGTTACTATATGACAGCAGATAGGCTGTCATAATTTTCTGCTTTTAAATTCAGCAAGACTTTCAGGCTTTGATGAAATGAATCGCCTGACATGGCAACGCTCAATAAATGTGACACATTAACAATGCATAAAACATAAAAAATACAGACCATCAGTTAAGGATATTTCTTTCATACATAAAGACATAAGAAATAGCCTTCGTTCATTAAGTTCTTAATGTTTCCATAGTTAATTATTGGTGTGATTAATTTTATTTTAAATATTAATTTATATGTATATTATAGACTAGCAATAATTATGCCTTCTAAAGAAAACAGATTAATGCCATTCCATACTAACTATTATAATAACATGTTGGTGTGTTTTAAACTAATTAGCATTTAAAGGCTTCATAAATCTTCTTTGAACACAAACAACTCTCTGGAGAGATGTTCTCAATGGCAACTAAATAAATTCCTGCTGGACCTTTTTTTGAAAAGTTCTGCCAAAATCCTCAGCAATAAACATAATTTTGTCGTTACATACAATGGCTGTAAGTGCAATAGGATACAATTCCCTTTTCTCTTGATGGTATGTAGCTCAATAAATTGGAAAAAGGTGGATGGTTCCGATTTTATGTTTGTTGCTGTGAAAACTTTATGCTGGCGGGACTTTGATCAGGATACTCCTTCTGCCACTCCCGCTCCGCTGCCATCACTTCATCAGAGGTAGAGGGTAAACCTTTACTTTCATCACCTGGATGGCAATCTGGCTAAGTGAAGTCAATCACCCATCCGTTGTAGAACCTTCCTAATTTCATTCTACAGATTCCAATGGAGCAAAATTCAGCTAGGTTCTACAGTTCAGCCAGTCCAGATGGCAGAACCAGTGGTTGCCTGTTAATTGTTTTCCAGTTCAGCACAGGATCTTGTTGCCCACTGGAACGGGATCAGATTCCATTTTAGGACCCAGTGACTGAACTTTTCAACAATTCTGACAGAATTCAGCTTACAGATACTATAGGCTAAACAATATCAAACATGATTGACACTTGGACTTCAATTTTTGCAAAGTCAAAGAGGTTATCCACTTCTGGCAAAGTGGCACTGGGATCCCGATTCCAGAAATCCCACCCCAAATTCAGCATCCACTATTTTTGTCAGGACAGGAGGGAATCAGGAGTGCCCAGGTTTCCTTCAAACAGATCCAATTTTCATAACTGGATGCCCAAAACACAACTTGTGGACTTCAGACCTCTCACGAGAAGGTCTAACATTGCCAGAGTTCTTTGGAGAGGGAGGGTAATCTTTTTGGAGAGGTAAGGTATCATTTTGGATCAGTCCAGGGATACCTTTGGAAACAGTAAGATGCTCTTTGGGATTATTAAAATTAGACATCAATGCACGTAAAAAGTAGTTGAACTCTTTGGAACTGTCAAGCTGTCAGGGCATTTAAATCTCTTGGCCATTTATTTCTAAAGCATGCTGCAGTTAAAAAAAAGTGCTTGCTATTCTACTGTATCGACATAAGCTTGAGGACTATCATAGTATTTTTGCTGATTTCACAACCTATCCTTACCACAATGGGGTACCTATCAATTCACAGTTTGATTGACAGCTACAAGTGATTATAAGGTCTTTGATTTGGGGCTATGAATACAAATGCATGTTTTATATGGGATTAAGCACTTGAATGAAACGCTTGTTTTTGTAAGGGATTATGTTGTTAAAAGGATGTAGGTATAGTACCTTTTTTATAAAATTAAAGAATTTTAACAAAAATTAAGTCTGTAATATATGCTTAGAGTGTTATTTCATTTAATCTCAGCATAGATCCTGAAGTCTGCTCATCATAGTGGACACTTACCAAGTTGGCATACAGGGTGTAAGCAAAAAAAAAAGGTTGTGGGAGGGGAAGTGGGATGGCACGAGTTGACAGAATGCATGGGTTTTCTCTGGGTGCTCTAGTTTCCTCCCACAGTCCAAAGATGTGCGGGTTAGGTTGATTGGCCATGCTAATAAAATTGCCCCTTAATGTCATGAAATGCATAGGTTAGAGGGATTAGTGGGTAAAATACGTATGGCCTGGGTGGGATTGTGGTCAGTGTAGACTTGATGGGCTGAATGGTTTCTTTCTGTACTGTAGAGTTTCTATGATTAAGTTGTCACTCGGGCTAGAAAGTGTCCTGGAGGTGGGTAGATGTCTTAGGTTTGCACGGGAGATATAAAGGGTCAGGGAAGTGGCTGGAGGGACATTGGGTGGCATGGAAGGTATGAGGACCCATGGAGAGTGGTGAGGGGCATGAGGTGCCATGAGTTGGCATATCGGGGGGTGGGGGGGGGGAGGGGGGAAGGAGAAGTTGTGAGAGATGAAGTCTGGAGGTCTGCTTTTAGTTTTTTTTTCCAGCGTGGACAAAGTTCCAGAACACCAAGCCAGGTCTTACGCACAGTCCACCTCAACAATTGCTGTGACTGCTGCCACCCTGTTTCCAGGGCCCTGGGCCTGTCTTCAGTTAAAAGCCCCATCCTCCCACCGCCTGGAATGATAATTGGACCATTTGTGGCACTTTCTCTTGAATACAGTGAAATTTTAGACCTTGGCATCTCGACTCATAGCCTTCCCAACAGGATGGTTGAATGTCAGCTTCCTTTCATTGTTTCTTTCACGTAATTGAAATACTTTGTTACAATTATGAGGTTTAGATGATAGTTGTGTTTTGAAACTCTCTTTAATTTACGATAAATGATTGTTCTGAAGTCTGCCTAACATATGACTGGATAGTTTGATTATTAGAGTAAAGTTGTTGATATTGGTTTACTGGGAAGAAGATGCATGATATTTACACTTGGAGACAATGGTGACAGCCTGTGGGCTAAGTGGCTGGACTATATGTCTCCAAAGTCCCAGAAAAGTTGAGAATGTTGAGTTGTAAACAGTTTAAACTGTTCATTTACTTGCAAGATAAAAGACAGTTGGCATGTTTTAATTTGATTTGATTTATTATTGTCACATGTATTAACATATAGTGAAAAATATTGTTTCTTGTGCGCTACACAGACAAAACAGAGAAGGAAACGAGAGACTGCAGAATGTAGTGTTACAGTCAGAGTTAGGACGTAGAAAAAGATCAACTTAATGCAAGGTAAGTCCATTCAAAAGTCTGACGGCAGCAGGGAAGAAGCTGTTCTTCAGTTGGTCAGTACGTGACCGCAGACTTTAGTATCTTTTTCCCTAAGAAAGAAGGTGGAAGAGAGAACATGCAGGATGCTTGAGGTCCTTAATTATGCTGGCTGTTTTGTCAAGACAGCAGGCAATGTAGACAGAGTCAATGGATGGGAGGCTGATTTGCGTGATGGATTGGGCTACACTCATGACCTTTCATAGTTCCTTGTGGTCTTGAGCAGAGCAGGAGCCATACCAAGCTGTGACACAAGCAGAAAGAATGCTTCCTATTTGTAAGAAGTTGGTGAGAGTCATAGCTGGTATGCCAAATTTCCTTTGTCTTCTGATAAAATTGAGGCATTGGTGGGCTTTCTTAACTGCAGTTCGGCATGGGGAGACCAGGACAGGTTATTGGTGATCTGGACACCCAAAATATTGAAGATCTCGACCCTTTCTACATGTCAAGGATAACTAATCAACATTTCTACTTAGAATACAAACACCCATGTGATTCCTGCTGTCACGGAGATGGGCTTTGAGAGGAGAATGGGTTCTAAGAATATCTCTGAAAACTCACAAGCAAGTAAGCCTGCTAGGATCTAAGAGAGGGAAATCAACTATCTGCAGCAAGATGTTGGATGGGAGCTAGTGCGAGGACTGAAAAGATCAAATTCATGAGGAGTTAAAACAAGACTAGAAAATTCACCTAGTTTGAGCTAGAACAAGAATTTCCAAGTGTAGCTAAAAACAAACATCACTGTCAAAAACAGTTTTGAGATTAAAAGTTTCCAGGCTGAGAAAAAAAACAAATAAATCGTCAGGAGCAAAAAAAAATCGTTGGACTGATTTTCAGAGAATTGAATGCCTACTTAAAGGACAACGTAACAGAAATCTGATAGTGGTCTTGTTTGGTTATGTGAGAAGTTGTGTTCTATAGTAATGTATAAGCTGCCTTCAAAAATAGTGTTTAATCAGTATTGTTTTTAGTCTGTTATTGTAAATGTCTTAAAATGTGAAATCATGTTTTGTAATCCCGTTAAGTTATTAACTGGAAGGTTGAGTTAATTTTTAAAAGTTAACAATGTCTACGGGGATCATTATTTGCTGATCTCCTTCCTACTACAAGGTAGGGCTTAGTTTCGGATCTGTTTGTGATGTCCTCTCAGGCCTGATGTCTAGGTACAACTGCAGAGCCTGGCCAGGAGACTTTCCACTTAATTGAGGCTTCAGCATAAGTGGGAAAGAAAGCCTTTGCTGGATAGCTTCGAGCTCCAAGGCTTAAGCTCAAAATATCTGGGCTGGTGACCAGCTTGTTTCATGAAGGGTTAAAGGGGTCATTTCCTGCTCGTGTACAAGCTGAACTATGAGAAATGCACGCTCGCACCTACTGTATCGCCAAGCTTCACAAACAGCAGGGATTACAAGGCTGCTGAGGGGAAACCGCAGCATTCCATGCTTTTACAAATAATTTGCCCTGAAAAATCATGTTCCTTCACTAGAAACTATAATTAGTAGCAGCTGGACTGTTGTTGGGTAGCATAGAAGAAGCATTACCCTGCATCCTGACTAACCCATAGCCAATATGGGAACGCTTTATGCTGCTGCTTGCACTTAAGTGTAAAAGAATAAAAATAGGTGTGGAGTACGATCGATTCATGTCACTTCCTTTATCACAAATTTGTTTAGTGCAGATGCTGGAATTGGAAATAAAAACAAAAAATGTTGGAATACCTCAGCAGTCTGCCAACTTCAGTAAACAGAGAACAGAGTGAACATTTCTTTGTCAGAGCTACAGTCATCCAGACTTGAAACGTTAGTTCTAAACTCACTCCACAGGTACTGTCGGATCTGCTGAGGCTTTCCAGCATTTTTTATTTTTGTTTCAGATTCCAGCATCTGCAGTAATTTGCTTTTATCCTAACATATCCCAACGTTTCCCTCCTCCTTGCACCCAAACATCCACCATTGGGATCTTGACCTACCAACCGTTGCCAGCCCAGGAGTTAGGGCCTTGGGGAAGAGGGAGATCGTTAAACACTTGGATGCTTAGAGAACATATAGAGTCTGGGTAATCTGTTTCCTGAGCTTTGAGGCACATTAGGTTCTGAAATTCCTTGACAGGTAGGATGAAAGAGGAATGTGAGATGTATCTTTCTAAGCAGAAGTCAGTTGGAAATTGGATTTTAGATCATGTTGTAGGTCTGTAGCTATTAAGGAGATACATGGGAGCTATGGGCAGGGTTTTCCGTTTCCATCATGGCAGGCGCCATGACAGGCAGAGCGGAAAAATGGCCAAAGGAGAATGGTCAAAAGTCAGTTTCCTGCCGACGTAAACAAGAATACTTCAACAGTTGTTTAACAAAAAGCTGCTTTGGTAGTAAAACCTCAGTACCAGCATTTTTCACATTGATCCAGTGAAACAGTAAAAAAAAAGTACTGAAAAAATATCAGGAGAGGACTCTCAGGGAGGGGTCTACCATTGCACTTGTGGACTGATTGAAGGGCTACCAACTAATTTCCACTTAATCAAATGGAGAGGAAGGCACAGCTGAGACAAAGTAGGAACAGTCAAATGCCAATGTCGGGAAGGTGACGCCTTAACTCATGTTGCATTCTTGTGAAAGTATGAACCCAATTAGGGCCATTGAAGGATTGACTTTCTTTTACTTTTCATTGGTCATCCGTGGTTCTCCGGAATTGATACTCCTTCCTAACACACTACAGGGAACATGTTTGGCCTGTACCCTCCCCATTTCCTTTCTGAACGCACCATCCCCCCTTCCCCGGCCTGTAGATCTGTAGATTTTCCCACAAGTAGCTGTTCCCAATTTACCTGCCTTGTTTTACTAAGATCCATTCTCCCCCAGTCCAAAAATGTTTTTTGTAACTTGCCCATTTCTTTGTACATAACAAGCTTAAATTGTACCCTTTTGTGATCATCATCACTAAAATGTTCCTCGACCATCATCTCAACAACCTGTCCAGGTTGGACCTTCTACATATTGGTCTAAAAAGTTCTTCTGCACATATTTCAAGAAATCCACTCTAACCAAACATTTAACACTGTGTCTATCCCAATTAATGTTGGAAAAGTTAAAATCATTACAGCTAATATTTCAGCGAGTTTACTAGGGTTCTTTGGCAGAACGTTCCAAAGTAGTGAGCTCATGCACATAGAAGGATGAGGCACAAGTTGGCATGGCATCAATTAAGCTTGCTGGTACTTTTTACAATGTGGAGCTGCCATTGTTGGACTGGGGTAAACACAGTAAGAAGTCTCACAACACCAGGTTAAAGTCCAACAGGTTTATTTTGCAAAATAATTGATAAGGTACAATCTTATTGCCCGTGAAACCATAAGAATGCAATATGTGTATTGATCAGCTGGACTTTAACCTGGTGTTGTGAGGTTTCTTACAATGGTTTTTATGCCAAACCCCAGTGCAAACTCTCACCCCACTTGTACAATATGAACTCTCCGTGTGACAGAGTCAAGGACCAACATGTGTCTCTCTACTTGCAGACTACATGGACTGCAGGATGGCTATGAGGCTTCAACACCTTATACTGCAAAGCAATTTATGCATGGGGAGCACAGATGGTGGCCTGGCACTCAAGCTTATGTCCAAGTTCCCACTCCATGAACTGAGTTTGAGCAGGGGAGGATTCACCTACCCCAGCAGTGGAGATGAGGTTATTCATCCTTTTCCTGCACTGCAGGGCTGTCCTCTGGCATGTGCTGTTTACACACACCACTCTGGTGACTGCCGCCCATCCAGGGTTGGTGAGTTGGTGAGTCCTTCCATCCCTACGGTAGAGGCCATCCTCCTCTCCCCCACTGCATTCAGCTGCATTTCCAGAAATGCACCATTGGATCTTGGTGCTGATGCTGCCAAAGGGTCTCAAAGCCATTTGCTGGACCATAGTTCAGAGTGAGATATAACGCCAACTGTCCAGACATCTTTTAAATATGACACCTGGGTATGACAGTAGGGTGTGTGACTTCTTGCCTACCCTGCCACTGCGTAATTAATAAGCCAAGCATCGCAAGATTAGGTATGATTTCCAGCTGGGTTGCATTTCCAGCCTTGCCCCCCCCCCCCACCCCACAGAACTTAGGCTGGAACCAAAAATCCTGGCCTTAATCTCCAGAATCTCCAAAAATTCCACCGGGTGTTCTTGTGTTTGGGAAAACTTAAATGTATTGTGGGAATAAGAGTGATGATGTAACTTTTTTTGGGTTCCATGAGAAATGCGTTTTCAATGGCTTGAACACCTATTCTGCTACCCCTTGCTTATTTCCAATACATGGATTCCTTCCTATCCTTGATGTACTAGCTGAGAAATACATTGTGTGGTGGTGGGAATGCATTTTTAACCCTAGTTGACCACATGCCAACCTTCACTGGTCAATACACATATTGCATTCTCATGGTTTCACGGGCTATAAGATTGTACCTTATCAATTATTTTGCAAATAGGGCTTAGCCATTTGGTCACCATGCAAGCTTGATGCAGAAATAAGACATTCTGCGGGATAACAGCTATTCTAATTAGCTCAGTGCTTGATGTAAATTGTGCAAACTCATGAATGGACCCAAGGCTGCCTTTTGCAGCCTTGAGAAGTACCCAGTCTATCTCAGATTACCCCTAAAGGGCAAGGCACCTCAGAAATTTGAACAACAGATGAAGCTAGCTATTTCAAGCTGCTGGTACGCAACTGCAACATGGTTCAAATTTCAAACAATACGTGGCGGTTAACTATCAGTCACATCAACTGGTGTATTCTCCATGACAATGCCTCTACCAGAGTCAAACCAAACAACCTATCAGCACCCTCTTCTTATACAATATAAAGTTGTTGTTTCCCCTCACATTGGTATTCTAGCAACTATCCTGATGAGTGCAAGATGAAAGGCTTTGACACAATGTCTTTTTTCAACCCTATTCAACTCTCAGTGTCTTCCTTGTCAAGCTCCTTCAGAATATTGAATATTCTAGTTAATTCACCTCTAATTCTTCTAAACTTCAGAAAACGTGAATCCATTTAATCAGCCTCTCATCATTGGACAACCCCCTCATCCTCAACTACAGTAAGTCTCAATTGGTTGCATTCCTGAAAATCATGACTTTGAATGGAACAACTTTAAGTGAAACATTACTCACATAGGAATCAATGTTAGATTCTGGAGTGCTTTTTTTAATTAGACAAAAACAAATATTAAAACCCTCAAGTTGAAATATTTTGTATTGCTAAATTCCTACATTGGTAAATGAAACAACTTTTAAAATGAAATAAGTTTAAAAATATAAAAGATCAAAACAATTTTCTACTTACAGTACATGACGCTCACAGCAAATCCTGGTTCCTGAACGTCCCACTCCCTGATCCCTCTGGTCACTGCAGATTCTCCTCTCCCCAGCCCTCTAAGCTGTGGCCTCTCCCCCTCTCCTGAGCCCTGGAAGTGGCAAGCTGGAGCATTGTAGCAGCCCAAGCTCAGCAGTTTTGCAGTGTTTGGACTCGCACTTCCACAACACCTAAGCTTTAGCTTCAAGATCAGATCTTGATTTCAATGGGAACACAGGTCAAGAAGAGGGAGATGGCAAGAGGGTGAATCAGCAAACAGGAGGGTGGGTCAGAGCAGCAGAGGCCATAGTTGTGGTCGTTCCCTGACCAACAAGTTAAGAGACCAGTGAACAGGGAGAGATTGCTCCAAAATGGCCCCAATCGGGTCATGCAGGAAACAATGTTAAAACAAATTTAACAACACTCAATGAGATTACAAGGCCCGTTAACTTACCAACATTAAAACAACAGGCCAATGTTAAAACAAGGACTTACTATGTGAAGCCTTGCCCTATTGGGTATGTTATTCAAAGAACAAAGAAAATTACAGCGCAGGAGCAAGCCCTTCAGCCCTCCAAGCCTGCACCAATATCACTAGTCTTCAATATGAAGACCATAATCTCACAGTATTCTATATTCACCAAAACCCTGTACAATTGTAGCAACACTTCTTTATTCTTGTACTCCAATCACCTTGTAATAAAGTCCAACATGACATTTGCCTTCCTAATTGCTTGCTATACCAACATATTAACTTTGTGTTCCTTGCACAAGCACATTCAAGTCCCTCTAGGCATCAACATTTAAAAGTTTCATCTTTTAAAAGTATACTGCTTTTCTATTCTTCCTATCAAAGTGATAACTCACACTTTCCCCATGATGTTCTCCATTAATCTCTGTGTTCTCCTCACTGCTTGCATTCCCACCATGTAAAACATAATGAAGTACAAAACTCTGTCCTTCTTTACACGCTGAACCCACTCACCAATGCTATATGGCTTTAATCTTAGCAAGTGACTAGCTTGCACACAAACTCTCCAAAGCTGACAGCCAGAGAGATAAGGTGGCACAAAGGGGAATTTCTTAGTGTCTCCATTAGCTCCTGTTTGTATAGATTTGTTGGCATACCAGAGCAGAAACCCCAAAATATGTTATGAAGCCCGTTATGAACGCTTCTGGTACAAGGTCACATGCACTAAAGATGGCTTTCTTCATCTCATCATAATCCCCAGATATCTGCTCTGATAGTGATGCAAATACATCACTAACTCTACCTACCAACTTTGTTTGAATCAACAAATGGTCTGTGGCCATTTTACTTGCTTAGCTACTTTCTCAAGTGAAATGAAAAAGGCTTCTACATCCTTCTTACAGCAGCATAGTCAAGTTCAAAGGTAGGGGGAGCAAACACATAGAAAAGGCGCCATGACATAAAAAATGGCCACCCTCTCATTACTATTCCACCAATCCCCACCTGCTATGTCCAGGCCCCGCCCCCATGCTGACATCATCACAGTCTGGCGTCATCACATCGCACGCAAAACAACTTTTCTTTTCTTAGTAATTTATTTTCTTGCCTTTTAAAAAAATATTTATTTTTGAAAAGGTGCCGCTTCTGAAAAATGACGACTGCTGAATCCCAATGTTCATCCATAGACCGGGTCGAACCACTGACAGAGCAGGGTTGAGGTCCCGTGTACCGGATTGGCAGAGCTTGTGGACGCACCGTGCTGTGATTGGTGAACTCAGCTGTCAGTCAACACTAAGTGAGGCCCCATGTACCGGATTGGTGGGGGGGGGGGGGAAGGTGACATATCATCCTAGGATTGGCTTATCGAGCTGTCAGTCAGGGGGTTGGGTGTAGGCTGGAGTTAGTGAGTGAGGAGCCATGCTCCGATTGGTTCATTGAGCTGTCAGTCAGGAGGTTGGGTGTGGGTGGGAGTTAGTGAGTGAGGAGCCATGCTCCGATTGGTTCATTGAGCTGTCAGTCAGGCGGTTGGGTATGGCCGGGAGTTAGTGAGTGAGGAGCCGTGCTCCAATTGGTTCATCGAGCTGTCAGTCAAGAGGTTGGGTATGGGTCTTCCCCATTAACCACAATATATAACCACAAAATATACATCTTTTAAAAAAATAAATAATCACAGGTAGTCTGTAATTAATGAATTCCGTGTACAAAGTTCGAAAGGCATTCAAAATCCCCTCGTGTGGGCACTTGCAGGCAGTAGGAAGGACAATGAATATTTCTCTCTGACACTATAATCTCAGGAGTGCTGTGAGATAGTTAATTTTAACAGAGAAATGGGACATTTCAACTTCATGACTTCTGGCTCAACTTTGTGACAGAATTAAAAGATACAGTGTAATTAACAAACGAGTACTGGTGTGTTTATCTGCTCATCTCACTGCCCTTTACACAGGTGTTTCTGCCATTCAGTTCCTAGGTCATGTACATTCCCAATACAGGTTCCAGCCTCTCCATAAACTTGTCAGTTAGTGGATGAGGAGCCATGCTCCCAATTGGCTTATCAAGCTGCCAGTCAGGGTTTTGTGTGTGGGCGGGGGTCAGTGAGTATAAAATGCGCCACTTCTGAAAAATGTGCACCCTTGCACCCAGCCCCCTTGTCAAATGTTGGCAGCACCTGAGCATATTTAAGTAGATTCCCCATCAGGCCTTTGACTACTGTGGGTTTGTTCTTCCTCACTATCCTCATCACTACTCCCAGCTTTTACCTTTGCCTCCACCAGTCTAATTTGAAGTTTGCTTTTCAGTTTCAGATTCCAGAAATTCAAAAGCTCTCTCCCTTTCACCTTCCTCTCTCCTGTCAGGGCTATTCTCGCATTTCCTTGTAATTGTAATTCAGACTGTTCTGCTGGGGTTATTCTTTCTCTGTCTTTGGCCTCTAATTAAAGCTGTTTCATTTATTTTTCTTGTTGCAACAAGTATGACTGTTTTTCTTTGCTCCACTGCAACTGCCTTTCTCTCTGTGAATTTAGGTACTCTCTGTTTACTTTGCTTCTAATTCAAGCTGTTTCATTTGTAATTGAATTCTAGTCAAATATGTTTCTGGCAATTTTAAGTGCTGAGCTATTGCTGCAATTACCTTTGCCTCCCTCACCCCTTCAGATATAGTAAACTGCAGATACTTTCTTGGGTGTAAAGAAGTTTGGGACATCCTGTGGTTATGAAAATCGTGATATAAATGCAAGTCTTTTTTTATTTTCAAACATAATCATGAGAAACTAGTTATTGTAGCTAACAAACTAATTCAGATAATAGTTTTAGGAACAGTATGTACAGGCTTACCCCAGAAATCACTAATTTTGTTTCAGCTTCACTTCTGATTTTTAAGCAAATCTTCATTGAATTTACTTTGTAGATATTGTTTTCAATAAAGGTGTGATTGTATTTTGATTATTAATCAGTCTCTAATCAGTAATATTATTGGTTGTAGAGTTGGATGTTTTTCCCAAGGATTTTTTGCACAGTATATTCACAGCTGCTGAATATTATTTTTCCCCCTAGATGTGCAGTATAAACTAAAGTTACTTATTGTTCTTTCTAAAACAAAAGGAATTGCTCTCGCTGTATTGATGCTGAAGACCCTTGAGCTACAAGTCAGGGCAATGAATGGCCTAATACTTGGGGTGGTCAGCAAGATGGAAATTGACTGACAGACAGTACGCACCATCAAGGATGTGTAAATAGCCTCAGTTCTGTGAAGCCTGCAGACCTTTTATAAAGTCTGTGAGAAAAGGTTGATAAAGACTCATGGTTGCTCAGACCTATATTTTTGGGAAGTCTGAAGGAACCAGCAATTTGGCATAAAGGGACATTGCTTCCAAAATTCTGGCTGCTGCAGCCAGAGTGGATTTGTCAATCACTGAACACTGTCATGGACCAGACTATTTTGGGGTTTTTCTTCCGATTTATACATACATGCTTTCTCCTTTCAATAAAGTTATTTTTCCTTATCAATAAAGTTATTTTCATTATCAATTATAATTGTTATATCATGATCATAATTATTATTATTCAATAAAATTGCTGTTTTAATACATTACCTGGCATCCCTATTAAGTCCAGAGTATGGCTTCAAACTTAAGCGAGAATCTGCAAGGCATCCCATGCCCTTACCTGTGGCTAGTATTGAACTCCATCCACTGGGGGCAGATATTACAAATTCAGGCATGCAAATGTATGATTTTCTGTCCAATTATTATGATATGGCACCAGCCATGATTCACATCAAGTCTGCAATATTTGGAGGTGGCTTCATGTCAGCAGGCACAGATTATATACGAACAAGGAACAGGAATAGGCCATTCAGTCCATTAGCCTGCTCCACCATTAAATAAGATCATGGCTGATCTGTTAGTAATCTCAAATCTTCTTCTACAAATAAGTTCTAAGCCTACCTCTGATAACCTTTCACCACTTTGCTTAGCAAAAATCTATCCACCACTGCCTTAGAAATATTCAAAGATTGTGCATCCACCATCTTTTCAAGAAGAATGAAAGTTTTTCACCTCATCTCTGTTTTAAATGGGCAATCCCTTACTCTTAAACAGTGGCACTCAGTTTTAGATTCTCCCATAAGAGGAAATATTCTCTGTCTATCCACCCCGTCAATACCCTTCAGGATTTTATATGTTTCAATCAAGTTGTCTCCTACCCTTCTAAACTGCAGTGGATACAAGCTTAGGATGTCCAAACTTTCCTCATAAGACAACCCATCCCCATTCCAGGTACGGTTCTGGTAAACCTTGTCTGAACTGCTTCCAATGAATTTACATCCTTCCTTAAATAAGATGAGCAATAATGAACGCAGCACTCCAGTTATGGTCTCACCAATGCCCTGTATAACTGCAGCATAACCTCCCTACTTTTGTGTTCAATTTTTCTCACAATAAACGATAACATTCTATGAGCTTTCCTAATCACTTGCCGTACGTGAATACTAGCCTTTTGTGATTCATGCACTAGGACACCCAGATCCCTCTACAATCTCTCAGCTTTGAGATAATATTCTTTTTTGTACCTCCTGCCAAAATGGGCAATTACACATTTTTCCCACATTATACTCCATTTGTCAGATCTTTGCTCACTCTCTTAGCCTATTTTTTGTAGCGTCCTTATACTCCCCCTCACATCTTAACTTCCCACATCACTTTGTGTCATCAGCAAATTTGGCAACCTTCCCACCTGTGACTTCAGCCAAGGGAAGATCATATTTTGCCAAGCTGAAAAAGATCCATTTGTGCTTACTCTCAGCTTCCTGTTAGCTAGCCAATCTGGCTTTATCATTTGCTTGTGTAGTTGCTCGTTCTGGAGAACTTTGACTGACTTTAATGGGTTTGATGGCTCAACATAACTGGCACTTTTGGTTGCCATTTTATGCTTGAGTGAAGCATACAAGGGGATTTGAGCCATCTGGGTAAGTGTCAAGAATTCTGTGCATGTGGCAGTTTGAAGTGTGACATTTGCTACATACTACAGACTATGTGGAGAACATAAGGCTTTTAGGTGTATAGGCTTAGTGGTGGCATTGCTTCATTGTGTATGGTCATGGTGAAACTGCAATTTTCATTTCCATGGCACTGGGTTCACTGAACTGTCACACAGGTGGCGTGTTTCTTTGTTTGGCGAATGATAATGTCCAAATCTCTCACCAAGATAGTTCAGATGATGTTTTTAAATGTTGGTGCTACGCAACAACAGCAACATCAACTTACATTTATATAGCAACTTGTTAGAAAAAGATTCCACGACTTTTGCCACTAGAAATAAAGGGAGACTGGTCCCATCTGAGAAATATAAGGTGAGATTTTCCAGCTCTTCCCGCTGGTGGGATCTTCTGGTCCCACCGAAGGTGGCCCCCTGCAGCAGCTCCCCAGCGGCAGGACAAGCAAACCATGCAAAATGCTGGGACATCAACAGGATCAGACGATCAATCGGCCCTTGGTACCAACTCTTTAAAAGAGTTATCTCTTTACTTCTACTGTCCTACACTTGTCCTAAAGTCCCATCATTTTCTCCTCTTCAAGCATTTATCCATTTTCCATTTATGAGTTCCTATTAAATCTACTCCTCTACACAAAGGAAACACAGTCCACATCATAACTTTGCTGAGTTAAAAAATAACTTTAATTTCTCCTCTGGCTCATTTCCCTTAAAACCATGTCCTCTGGCAACCAGCCCTTATTTGATCTGCAGATAAGATTTGAATATTTTATTTTTATCATAGACTTCATTTCTTAGTTTCATATTGTGAGATTAAAAAACTGTCTCTCCATCCATCACCATAGGTCTCCCGACCTCTGCCACAATGACCATCAGGAGCCCGAAGATCATGGGAACACCACCACTTCCAAGTTCTTCTCCTAGTTGCACGCCATCCTAAGATGGACATGCAGGGCAGGATTTTCCACACCCTCCCCCGTGGTGTGTTTTGCAGCCGCAGAGACAGGCAGCATCTTCCGGTCCTGCTGCTGTCAGTGGGATTTCCTGTTGTTCGCACCCCCGACCTTGGGGAACCCACAGCGGTGGTCACCATCAGCAGAACCGGAAAATCCCACCAGCAGGATCAGCCGAAAAATTTAGACCATAATTGACCATAATTCTTCATCAACGTTGGGTCACTATCCTGAAATTCCCTGCCGAATACCAATATGGCAGCACCTCCACTACAGGAACTACAGTAGTTTAAGGAATAGGCCCAACATCATTTTCTCAGGGCAACCAGGATGGGCAATAGATGTGGCTTTGACAGCCTCACCCACATTCCCAAACCAAATTAAAGAGTAGTTTCAAAATGCAGTATCATAGAAACCCTACAATGCAGAAGGAGGCCATTCGGCCCATCAAGTCTATACCAACAACAATCCCACCTCAGGTCCTATCCCCACAGCCCCACATGTTTACCCCACTTATCCACACATCCTGGGACACTAACTGGCACAATTTAGCACGGCCAATCACCCTAACCCACCTATCGTTGGACTGTGGGAGGAAACCGGAGCACCCGGAAGAAACACACACAGACACGAGGAGAATGTGCAAACTCCACACAGACAGTGACCCAAGTCGGGAACTGAACCCAGGTCCCTGAATCAGCAGTGCTAAGCACTGTGCCACTGTGCTGCCCAGTAAGAAGACATGTGCTGTAAATATATAAGTTTATGCTTCTATTTAAGTGAGCTTAAAAGTAAATCAGTCATCAGAAGTACCAGTTATAAACAAAATCTGATTTGAAAAATGAGGTCTATTGCATGATAATATAAAGTTGTAAAGTCCAGAAATTTACTGCTTCAGAATGAAAGATTATAAACACAAGATTAAGACATGCTCAACGATTCGATCACAATTCAGGGTATGTGATTTTTCAACGATTATTGATTCCTTTCATTATTAGAAGGGATAACATTTAATGCCAATTAATTTTAGTGGTGATTTATCATTCTACTAAATTTCATCTCCATAAGTGAGACCTCAGCTGTTCATCTCAATTACAGGCACAACAATGGTTTCAGGTCTCAAAACAAACATTTAACAATTTACTTTTCATCCACCAAAGTCATTCTTCAAAGCTGCCAACACTTCGTCCTCAAATAAATTCTATATTTTGAAAGCAACACTCTTAATTGCTATGGAAACAGCAATGTTTAATTTTTAATTAATCACCAATTTCTTTGATAATTATCTGTCTGGAGCAGAGCTAGAGAATAGGACACTTTTTCATTCTTGGCATCTGTCTCAGATGTAGTTTGGCCAGATGCTTGAAGCCTTGTCAACTGGTATCAGGTGTGGCTTAATGATAGCAACCTCTTCAATCAAGATCGTGAGTTTAAGACCCACTCTATTGATCTGAACACACTGTTTAGATTGACACTCCAAGGCATGACTGAGAAATTGCTGTGCTGGGGAGGTGCTGTCTTTTGGACAAGATGTGAAACAGGGATCCTGTTGGCCCTTTCACATGGGCTCGAAAGATCCCATGATACTAAGTGAGGGAAAGTATTGGAGTACTGGTAACATCTACCCTCAATCAGATTCTCCAGCCACTTATCTCACTGATGTTTATGGAGCCCTGATATGCACAAACTGGCTGCAGAGTTTCCTGTCATTATAGCAGGCACTGTTATATATTTTATATATCTCATATCTATGCAGAGATGACACACATTTATGTCTGTAAAAGAGTTCACTTACAGTGCCTTAAAATATCTACTCCATATTTCAGTTCTGGCTTCCAACTCTTTCCACAGTTAGTGTACTTTTCTCTGCGCCCACACCCAGACCGAACCAATCAAGCACAATGAGAATCAATAGCAAATAGGATCATATAATCAAACATAAAACAACTGAATACAGCAGAGACTATACTTCAAAATGTATTTCATAATTCAAGGACATGTAAGTTTGGGAATGTTTTCTCAAGCTCTGGCACTACTCATTTTTCAATTTTTTTTTATCCTGATGCATAACCACAATTATTTGATCTTAAAGTGTATAATCTGCGCTATGTCCATGGAAAATCCTGGCTAAATTTAGATGGCTGGGAATCAAGTTAAGTAAAAAAAAATCCTCATCTGATTGAGGTGGTCGGAGACTGCTGGGATGAAGCCCAGTTCACAGTGGTGGTTTCACTGGGGAGTGGGTCAATACTTCAATGATATCATCATCGCGCTGATGCCTGCCATTGTGAATGAAGTTGTGAATGGTGGTCTCAGTTCCCTGAGAGAGAGTATTGGTGCTCACATTTAATGAACTGTGAAATATCCTGAGGAGAATGGATGAAGTGAAGAAGAGAATCCTGTCAGTCGAGAGGGCCAGGTCCTCAGTGGAGGTTCGCCTTTAGTCCTTGGAAATCCTGCTGCATGGTATGTTGAACAACCTGGTTGATTTGTGGAGATAGGCCCGGAGAAGGAGTATCCTGGCACCTAGTCTCCTGAGGCGCCCCCTCAGGAGAGGTGGACTGTGAGTTTGCAGCCAAATTTGAGAATTGGCTACCATACTTCCACAATCTCGATTTGAAGGCTGGGCATCTCGAGTTGGATGGAGCCAAATGTATTCGGTCTTCAAGGCCTGTGGTTGGTAGAAGACTCCAACCACTGGTCTTATGTTGTCTTGTCCTTAGTGTTTGTTGAGGAGGGCTGGAGGTGGCCAGATGTGATGTGTCTCTTCCACCCACTGGTGCCTAGGTTTCTCTTTATCAGGTTGGTGGTCTCATTAATACACCCAGTTGTGTAATAGTACCTTGAATCTTTCTAAACTCTAAACAAATAGATTCTGTCTTTAACCCCTCTAGGACATCCTCTCTCTCTAGCACTGTATTATTTCCTCTTAATCAAAACTGCCACTATTCCTCCTTCACTTTCCTTTCCCATCTTTCATAAACATCTTGCATCCGTACTTACTGTCCATTCTTGCTCTATTTTTGTGCCAGGTCTTTAATATCATGAGGGCATTGATTTCTCATGTGGCTATCTGTGCCCGTAGTTCAGCAAACCTGATTTACTATATTGTGTATTAATTAAAATTTAAACCTTCTTACATTCCTTCTAGGCTGGGTCCTGCCTAATGCCTTCTTATTACCTGTTTCTCCCAATCATTTGTGCACCATGTTTATTTATCATTATGCTACATTCTGGCTCCCATCCTCCTACCGAGTTAGTTTAAACCCTCCTCATCAGCACAAGAAAACTGCCCCATGAGGGCATCCATCCTTCTTGTTTAGGCTCATGCAGGCCCAACTCCCTCAGAACCAATTTCAATGTCCCAGGAGGAACTTGAAGCCCTCCCTCCTGCACCATCTCCCCAACCACATATTCATCTGCTGTATTCCTCCAGTGCTATTTCAGACCAGTGGCGGTTGTGATGAGAGTGGGAACAGAACTGGAGATATAAAGGAGAGGTGGCCAGAGATCCGAAACTACAGATGCAATTAAACAATGAAACAAGACAGCTCATCACAGCATTACTTTGTATACACAATCAGTATATATCAGTTCTTTCTATCAAATTTCTACTGGATAATTTTTGCAGCTTAAACTTTGATGAAAATATAATATTCAGAAATACGAGGAATTGCATAAAAACATTTGTAACTGAAAAATGTGCTCAGCGTAATGCTAACAAAATGGATACTTATGCAAATCACCCTACAGCAGCATGTATCATAACATTTGCAAATGACATTCCTATAAAGCAAAATATTCAATTCTCTAAGTGTAGCATTCATCTTCTGACCTTGACAATATGAGTCTCCCTCTGTTATATCACCCTATACTTGAGGTCAAGGCTTAAAGATACTCATTTAATACTGCAACATTTTTGTTCTGTTTTTCAAAGCTTTATGGATACTAAAGATTATACTCAGTTATTATTGAGTGATTCTAATGAGCTAATTTGACATTTTTTACAGTTAAATGGTCATTGATGTAATTATAATTGTGATAGTGATAAATTTTATGGTGCTACATGATAAATAAAACAGGCACTGTTGTATATTGCAGTAATTTTCCATCATACCAGCAGAGAGCTTCCTACCAATAACACCAGTTCACTGTGCTCTTTATTCACACCTCTTTATTCTGAGTGGGATTTATGGTTCTGAATTTATTGACCGATGAGTTCCATGCCTAAAAGTGCAGTTTCAGACTACGGTTCATCGCAAGAAATGCAAACTATTTCCACTGTTTTAAATAGTCCGTGGCTTTCTTTGTAATTCTGGCTACCTTTTAATTTAATGGTGCGAGTTGCTGTTGAATCTACAGTGCAATGAACGCTCTTTGGTTAGAACTGTAATGAATAGCATTATCAAAGATTCTGACAGTGAGCCATAATGATAAATGCATTTTCCAGAACTAATGAATTCACAAAATATTTGTATGTTGTGATTACGAGGGGTAACAAAACTAAAATGACAGAAGCAACCAGGTCTCTACTTTTTTTTTCATTCTCAGCATGTTGATGTCACTGGCATTTAATGTCCATTCTTAGTTTCCTTTGAGAATTTGGGCCTTCTTCTTTGATCACATATGGTGGAGATGTTCCCTCAATGCTATTCCGTGGGGAGTTACAGGAGTCTAACTCAGCAGTGATGAAGGAACACTGATATATTTGCAGGTCAGTTGTGTTTCAGAGGGGAACTTAGAAGTGATGGTGTTTCCCATGCATACTGCCCTTCTAGGTGGCACAGGTCGTGGAGTTGAGAGGTCAGATCAATCTCACTTTGGCAAGTTAACCTACGAGGTGTAGCCTGAAGGTTTCTGAGGCAGGACTATAGCAAAAACATTAATCTGAATTTTCTCTTCATAAAAATTGATAAGCCAGTATTTCCTGCATTCTTTCTTTCATATTTTGGACTTACAGCATTTACAGATTCTTCCTTCTTGGTCATGCAAAGAACAGTGGTCCGAGTATATTTGGCACCAATGATCATTAATGCTAGAAATTTTCTGAGAATTTTGTCTAAAATCTTTAAGCTTGCAAATCAAGTCGTTTTCTTTAGAAAATACATCAAGCTGTGTTGTTCTCCACGACTCATTACCATAAAAAATGCCCTTCAGACATGAATCAATGCAATAAACTCAATTTTTGTCACATGACCAACGGGTATAGCCAGTCAAATTGAATTGCCTTAGCCCCAGGTTGTAATAAATCCAAACATATTAGGCCGTTCCAATTTTAAAATTTGAGATTACAAAGCTGTATACATTTTGAGTTGCATTTTTAAAACACATTATCAACAATCCTGTATATCTTCATTATTATCTTGAATTTATTTCATGTCGTATTTATGAAAAATGCAGTTTCTTTAGCAGAATAAATGTAATATTTAAGTGTTCTTCCAAAATGGATTTGCAAAAAGTTATTTCAAGCATATGTTCACCCTGTTTTGGTACTCAATATGAGGAAACGAGAAATTAAGACAAATGAAAGCTCGCTGCCTTTCTAAGAAGAAAAGGGATTTACGGTATTACTGATGGCTTTTGATGAATTGTCATCAACCTGAAACATTGGACAGAATTCTAAGAATGGAGAGTGCCCGGCGCTCGCTATCCTGAGAGACAGCGCATAGCACATTGCTGCCGATTTTCAGAAACCCACTGCCATTTAACGTTCATTCCAGCTTTGACTGGCAGTGAATGGGACTTCCATTGGAAGGAAGTCTTGCTCGTGAGAACTTAGCTGACAGTTCTCCAAACCAACCAGGCACAGTGCAGCAGCGACCAGAAGAGGTACCTTCCTGCCCCATATGAGGAAAAGTTTCTGTTTCCCATCCTTCTCTCACCTGCGTCTGCCAACCTAAAAATTGAGACTGGGCAGGAAAGTGGAAGAGCAGGTTTCCTGCCCAAAGCCCTAACCGCCAAAGCGCGAAATTGCATCTGGCTTGGGGCAGACAGAATCCCAGGGGGAGTCCCACCGATTCAATTTTTTGCTCTTCTGCCACAGAACTCATCTTGGGGGGGCAGGAGTGTAAAATGCTGTCCATTCCCTCTGCTCCTCGGAGTGTTTTCCTGCAGTTTCTACATTTATTCCTATCAATATCCAAGGGGTTACCATTGACCAGAAACTGAACCCGACTAGCCTTAAATCAATACTATGGGCAGGATGTTCACACCATTCCCACTGCCCGAATCTTCTGGTCCCATCAACAGCGCACCCACCGCTCGTTTCCCAATGCCGTGGGGTGGATTCAATGGGAAATCCCATTGACAGCAGTGGAACCAGAAGATCCCATTGTCAGCCAATAGTGGACCATCTTCTGCTACTGCAAAACACACTGTGGGGGCAGAGAATCCTGCCATAAGTCAACAAGAGTAGGTCAGAGATGAGGAATCCTATGGCAATTAACTCATTTCCTGACGCCCCGAAGCCTTTCCACCATCTACAAGGCTCAAGCCAGGAATGTGGCGGAATACTCTCCACTTGCCTAGAGATGTGTAGTTCCAACAACACTCAAGACGCTTGACCACACCCAGGAGAAAGCAGCGTATTTGATTGGCAACCCAGCCACATATCTGATGCACAGCAGCGTGGCCAATCCACTTAACCTGCATACCTTTGGACTGAGAGAGAAAATTGGAGCACCCGGAGGAAACCCATGCAAATACGGGGAGAATGTGCAAATTCCACACAAACAATCACCTGCGGCTGGAATCAAACCTGGGTGGGTCCCTGGCAAAGTGAGGCAGCAGTATTAGATCTGGGACAAGTGCTGGGGACTGCTGGGGAGCCATTTATATGGAGCTCCCCATGATTGCAGTGATTAAGTTGTCGGGGTGGGCAAATCAGAGCGGGCACAGTATGATTCTCGTGTATTTAAGTAGTTTTACCAATTGGCACAAGATTTGGTCAGAATTCATGCCAGAGGCATTAGTGTGAATTACTCCATTTTTTTGTGCCGCAGTTGACACTTTGCCTGATTTTTGTAAGATCGCAACCTACATGTTTTTTTTAAAATTCCTTCATTGGCATTGGAACGCCCTCAGAGTAAGTCTATCTTTTTATTTCAAGGTCCCACTTGGGAGAATTATAAAGAAGGTAAATGCACATGGATACAGGGTACTTTGATAAAGTGGATTTAAAATTGCCTCATTTGTAGGAAATAGAGGGTGATAACAGATGGTTGCTTTACTGACTGGAAGCCAGCGTCCAGTGGCGTACCATATGGATCTGTGCTGGGTCACCTATTATTTGTCATTTATATAAACAACATAGATGACGATGTGAAGGGTAGAATTAGTAAGATTGCGAATAACGCAAAAGTTGGTTAACAGTGAGATAGAGTGTCTTGGACTACAAGAAGATATAGACGGGATGGTCAAATGGGCAGAAAGATGACAGATGGAATTTAAGTCTGAAAAGTGTGAGGTGATGCATTTTGTAAGGAGTAATTTGACAAGGAAGTATTCCATGAATGGCATGACGCAAGGAAGTTCTGAGGAACAAAGGGACCTTGGCGTGTTTGACCATTGATCTCTGAAAATGGAAGGGCACGTTAATAGGCTGGTGAGAAAGGTATATGGGAAACTTGACTTTATCAATTAAGGATTAGATTACAAAAGCAGGGAAATCATGTTGGAGTTGTGTAGAACTTTAGTGAGGCCAGAGCAAGAGTGCTGTGTGCAGTTCTGGTCACCACATTATAGGAAGAAAGTAATTGAACTGGAGGGGCGGGGTGCAAAGAAGATTCACCAGGATGCTGCCTGGGATGGAACATTTATGTTATGAAGAGACGTTGGCTACGCTGGGTTGATTCTGTTAGTGTGGAGATGCCGGCATTGGACTGGGGTAAACACAGTAAGACGTCTCACAACACCGGGTTAAAGTCCAACAGGTTTATTTGGTAGCAAAAGCCACTAGCTTTCAGAGCGCTGCTCCTTCATCAGGTAAATTGGAGTTCTGTTGGAGCAGAGAAGACTGAGGGGGGGGGGGGGGGGGTGACCTGATTGAGCTGACAAGATTATGAGATGGATGGGCAAGGTGGTTAGGAAGCAGCCATCCTACCCTTTGGATACCTCACTGGTTGAAGGGTCAATCACGAGGTGGGGGGGGGGGGGGGGCACAAGTTCAAGGTGAGGGGCAGAAGGTTTAGGGGGAATGTGAGGAAAAACATTTTTACCCAGTGGGTGGTGACAGTCTGGAATGCGCTGCCTGGGAAGATGGTAGAGGCGGGATGCCTCACACCTTTGAAAAGCACTTGGCACATCTTAATAATCAAGTGCTGGTAAATGGGATTGGGTGGAAGGTCAGGTGTTTCACATGTGTCAGTGCAGACTCGATGGGTCGAAGGGCCTCTTCTATGCTGTATGATACTATCTCAACTGAAGAATTCAGCTTCCAAGGCCTCACAGTTCACTGAATTGTCACAGTTTCTTCTTCACATATCTGAATAAATAGTGCTTGGCTACTTTAAATATAAGGACACTTAGATACTGTGTACTTCTAAATCAATCCTATTAGAAGACACAAAATCAAGAATTCATGCTATATTCCAAGATCACTGTCAAAGGATGGATACATACAACTATTAAATGAATAGCTGCAGGAGCTATGAGAATGCAACACAGTTGAAAATACATTCCCATTTAAAAATTAAACACTGCAGTGCTACAGCATTAAACATATTTCTCTAATGACTGGTCCAGGACAGAATGATTCCAATCCCATTTTGCCTATGGTACAAAGGGGACCTAGTAAAGAGAAAGAAGATGCTGTCAGCTAGCAAAGGAAGCAGAATAGTTGGTGAATCATGCTGATCTGCTCCATTATGCTTCCCAATGGGCATGGACCACGTAAGGATTCAAAAGTAGCACTGACACAAATCACTACCCAACACCACACACAGGGAGTAAATAGTAAAGGATGCCAAAAAGGAAGGCAAACAAAACAAACTCAAATAGAAAGGCTGGAAATGTAATGAAAATGTATCACAACGCTACAGAATACATTGACAGATTACACTGCCACGTTGTCATCTTTCAGTTGTTTCTATTCGTGGGGATGTTTCAGTTGTGCTCGTGGAGGGTGTTGTTTTTGTTAGGTATTTCAGTTGTATTGTTGGCAGGGGTCGTTTAGCTATTTCTGAGATTAAGTATTTTAGTGGCATCTTGTGACAAAGGTCTTTATTTATTTCTGGGATTTGGAGGTTTTAGTGAGTGGTGTCCAGGATGGGAGTATTTTACTTTTTGTGTTGGCAGGGATCTGTTTCATTTTACAGTAAAGGTCTTTCAGGGGTGGTGGTGGGGGGGGAAGGAGTGGTCTTTTTCCCTTTGCATGTACGTTTCCCTGTCCAGAACTCAGCTAATTATTAATATTGTGCCAGTGCAATTGTCACTGAGATGAAACAGTTGCTGATATCATACACTTTAAATGAAGAACTTTTACATTATAAATTTGTTTCAAGAGTCTGCCTCTGAAAGACACAAGCCTTCAGCAGTCGCTGATTGGCTGACTAATTAACAGCAGATTAAAAATAGCCTGAGAGCATATATTTCTACCTCACATGAATACAATAGCATCAGTAATTGGGTATATTGTTAATAATTAAATACTTTATATTAATTACACTGCATGTTATAGTTATAATTCACTATATATATTGTGTAGGTGTGTCATACATTTCAGTCTGATGTTTGAAACAAAGTTAAAATATAACCTAGGGAATATGAAATAAACCATTTTAATGCGGACAATGGATATTTGGTCTCTATAAAATGACAAGGGAATTAGAAAAAATGATTGAACACAAAATATGATATTTGACACACTTATCTAAGCACGTCAATTACTGCAGCAATTGGCTAGTACAAGAGTTTTGTGTGCTGATTTAGAATTCAATGAAGCATGGTACAAAGCACTTCAAAAATTTAATGCTGAACTAATTATTCCATCAGCCAACTCAAATAATCACTTATCACAACCATCAGTTTTATCCGACTTGCCATTTCACCAGCACACAATCCCTAATGACTGCTACCTGTTACATAGGCATTTGACAAGAAGCAAAACATTGAATTCAGGATCGTGTAAGAGGTTAAAAACACAAAATGGACGTACGGCCAATGCTTT
Source organism: Carcharhinus amblyrhynchos (assembly GCF_965287045.1). Lineage (NCBI taxonomy): Eukaryota > Metazoa > Chordata > Chondrichthyes > Carcharhiniformes > Carcharhinidae > Carcharhinus > Carcharhinus amblyrhynchos. The sequence continues at coordinate 5,717,557 of NC_137340.1, read as the reverse complement.
CGGACTTTTCAAGCTTGTCACTAGGTCACTAACGTTCTTTCCGTTTGCTGTACTCATATGGCTGCGTCGGAAAGAAATCATTTTGGAGTCAGAAATCTCCAAAATATCCAAAAAAGCACAAAAATGTGAGAGACATTAGTCCTAATGTGTGGGTGAAATACCTTAGAAATGTAGATGGATATATAATGGTCTAATAGCTTTACATGTGTAGTGGTAAGAAAGAAGTGATTGTCAAGTAGAGCAAGTCTCACAGGGATCCCTTTTGTTTGAAAGTGCTGCTTCAAAGGAGATGGTATTCCTTTTCTCCCTTTGAGGAAGACCCTGTGTGGGAGGATATGTGGGCTTCCCTATCATGCACAACTGGTTGTGCCTTTAGCTAGAGCATAACTGAATTGCACAAATTAGGCAGATCCCAAAAAAAACTGCACACAAAGGATAAATAAAAGCAACTAAGTGATAGGCAAAGTGTGGGTTGAAGAATGCTACCTCCTGAGGAGATGACAGCTTAGAGAAGCCAGCTCATCATAAGTCTTAAAGCACCAACAGACAGGTAGGTCACAATTAAACATTTCCCCCTCACGGCAGTAAAACCACTGCTCAGCAGCACAAATTGCTACCATCATCTGTGCCTGTGATAGATATTGGAGGTTTCACACAAACAAATAAAACAAAATAGGCTGACACAGTGAATTGCTATTTGTAGCACGTTACTGGGGCAGAACGAGTTGTTTCATTTGCCCACACACCAGTTATTGCACAACAAAGTCATTCATGATTTGAAGTGCTTCCAGACATTTTGACTCACTAAGGCATCTTCCGAATGCCAGTATAAATAGCAAACTATAGCAACAACTGTCATTGAAATGTGCAACATGTGGGGGATTATTTTCCTCTCTGCGTAATAATGAACCACTTTTTGCTTCTTAATGACCACTGACACCATGCTAAAGGATAATCACAGGAAAGCCATGCAGAGATATACAGGGTTAATGGGAGTGGAATTTATACAAAGTGAAAAGTCAGTTTCAAATTCCTACTCAGAACTATCATTAGACTCAGAAATATTTATTAGTTACAATAGGGAAAAAGGCCATTCCACCCAATCAATCCCAATGTCCCCTCCAAGACAGCAAATAATCCTAATGACATTAATCCATCTGTTTCAGTTGTCACAAATATATAAAAGGATTTTAAATGGGTTGTTCCCTTAAAGTGGTCTGTGAGCTAAGGGTTTGTATGCGTGTTGCTCACTTTTAATTCAGAAGTTCAGCAGACAAGCTTTGGTTTTAAAAGAAGATAAAGGTCTATTTCTTGTAAAAATAACTGCTGAAAATCACTATAGGATGTGATTGAGTTAGAAAGGGTGCAGTGGAATTTCACCAGGATGTTGCCTGGACTGGAGCATTCTATTTATGAACATAGAACATAGGAACACTACAGCACAAACAGGCCCTTCGGCCCACAAGTTGCGCTGATCATGGCCCTGCCTATTAGGTCTACCCCTATAACCCTCAATCCTATTAAATCGCATGTACTCATCCAGAAGTTTCTTAAAAGGCCCTAATGAATTCGCCTCCACCACCACCGACGGCAGCCAATTCTAGTCACCCACCACCCAGAAGAGAGGCTTATTAGGCTGGGTTGTTCTCCTTCGAGCGGAGAAGGCTGAAGGGGGATCTGATTGAGATGTACAACATTATGAAGGACATAGATAGGGTAGACAAGAAGAAACATTTCCCTTGAGAAGAGGAGTCAACAACCAGGGGCTTGGAATTAAGGTAAGGGGCAGGAGATTTCAGGTGCATTTGAGGAAAACCTTTTTCACCCAGAGGGTGGTTGGAATCCGGAACACAATATTTAAGAACCATTTAGATGAGCACTTGAAATGCCATAACATACAAGGCTATGGACCAAGTGCTGGAAAATAGGATTAGAAGGCATAGGTGCCTGATGGTCAGCAGAAGCATAATGGGCCCCAGGGCCTCTTTCTGTAATCTCTATTGCTGGAATTTTATTGGCGCACCTGCCCTGGAATCGGGGTGGGCGAGGTTGGCAGAACGGCATTCTCCATTGGCCTCGGGTGGAACTTACAAACATTGGGTGGACAAAGCAGTAAAATTCTAGCATATGACTCTAAAATGACAAAGCTACCACTAAAATACAGAGATAAAAGTTAAAGACACATTCCTTATTCCATCTTCGCTCTCATGGTCCATCTGTAATTCCCTGCTAGTCAAGAGCTGGAGAGAACTTTGTTGCATTTCAGGAAATGGCCAAGGTGAGGCTTTTCTCCACCCTGTTAAAGGTGACAGATTTAGTGTGGAGGTCATTGATTATGTCAAGAATATAACTTGCTGCCTGCCACATCTGTTGCACCATTTCAGATGGATCAGGTCTTTCAGTTCTTTGTAGGAATTATCATGAAGGCCTGAGACATCATACTACTCATGCCATAGAAGGATTGCTCCAATCTCTCTCCAATTGTGCACACAGCCAAGGGAAAAGCTGTCAGAACCTCACACATTTTATTCTGCTGGTTTGGAATATCCCACTTTGCTGCCAATGCCTGGGATGCAGGATCTGCATTCTGCTGAGCAGAGCTTTGAGGGCCTTGCATCCACCAACACTATCCCAGTCTCCAGCACCTATTGCTGCTTATTGTGATGTGTGGTTTAACATGTGACAACCCAACCACCTACTTTAGTAGGCCCACCGAGGTGCTTGCACAAATGCTAGTGTGCACAAGTCAGATGACAGTGCTTTCTCAGAGTGCACAATCTTCTCTGAGGTGATTTCCTCCTCTAGCTCCAACTGCTGAGGGAAGCTTGCAGCACCCATGGGAGCTGAAACATCTGAATTAGAACTGACAAAATGAGAGGATTCTAAGTAGAAATCATCATACTTCATTGGCTGCTAATACTGTCAACATGGGTGAGTGATTTGCTGTGTGGCTATGCGATATTAAATTCTGTCATAAAGTAGCTGGGGGCCAAGAAGGTCTGCAGCAGGTGTGTGTTGTCTCATTCCTGGATAGATTATTGCAAGAAGTTCAATGACCTGACCAGGACAGCAAAGCTAGGTATCGATGTGATCGGCGCAACTTGTGGGCCAAAGGGCCTGTTTGTGCTGTAGTGTTCTATGTTCTAAGCGAGTACAAACTCCCACGCTCTGATCTCTCCAACCTTCTCCTGAACATATCTCTCCTTCACCAGTGCTCTGCATCTGAGGCCTGGCTTGTCTTCTTTTAAGATGATGGAAGGACAACAATTTTGGAGGATGACTGGGAGAGATTGGTATGGCAGTGCAATAAGATGACGGTGAGTGTCAGTGGTGGCTGGTCAGTTTGGGGTGTGACAAACTAATTGAGGGAAATGCATCTGCAAGGTCTGTGAGCCCAAGGATTGATGTTCAGGAGAAGGCTGGTGAGATCAGAGTGTGGGAGTTTGTACTCGCTTACCTTTGCTGCCCTGGTCAGGTCACTGAACTTCTTGCAGTAATCTATCGAAGAATGAGACAACACACACCTGCTGCTGACCTTCTTGGCAACCTGCTTGTTCTTTTCAGCTGGCTTCTTCCTCCTCCCATTTTACAGGGGGAAAATAAATATATGGGCCCTTATAGCACACAGAATGATGTCTATGGATGCATCCGAGAAATGTGGTCATGTTGGGCCTTTGCATATAGATTCCGTCTGTGCTGGCCTGCCCTGACTCTTTTACAATTTTTTTTATTCATTTGTGAGATATAGGCTTTGCTGGCTGGATAGTATTTATTGTCCATCTCTGGTTGCCTGCGGGCAGTTGTGGGTCAACCACATTGCTGTGGCTCCAAAGTCACATGTAGGCCAGACTGGGTAAGGACGGCCGATTTCCTTCCCTAAAAGACAATATTAGTGAACTAGATGGGTTTTTTCCAACAATTGACAATGGTTTGACGGTCATCAGTAGATTCTTAATTTCAGATTTTGTTTCTTGAATTCAAATTCCACCATCTGCTGCGGTGGGTCACTAGCAAAACATTAGCTGAGTTTCTGGATTAATAGTCTAGCAATAACATCACTAGGCCATCACCTCCCCTCCAATGCTTCCTTGCAAAATCCTTTTAAACATTTGGAATGGAAATAGGTTGCTACAGATCACCATCACTCCTTCTGCTCTAATTGGTTGGAAACCTGGACGTCAGATATGGCTGAAGTAAATAGCCACTGACGAACAAGCTGCTGATTCCCAACACATTGCCAGCCTCCTCAAACACGTCAGACAGTTAAAATTCAGCCCATAATTTCCACCTCAACCACTGGAATTGAATTGCACAAACTCTCACTTTCCTGTCAATCAAAGATACTCAAGAAGCATGACAGGTCCAACAGAAGGCAACAGAACAAGAAGAGTTTTTAAACCCATGTCAGTTGTCTTGAGTGCTGATGCTGTGGGAGTAGGGGACAGCGTGAGTGACATTTATTGATATAAATTTTCTTTTCTCTTAACATGGCAGTCAGGGATGAGTGCTAGAGCAGTAAACACACAGTGTGGTGGTCTGCAATGAGCCATTGCTAATAGGTAACCTGAAAGTGAGAGACCCAATGACAATCTGCAGATTGTCACATGACTCATGAAGTAATCCACAAGTTATTACTCTTGAGATTCTGCTTATTAAACTGGAACACAGTTCCTCAAACTCCGTCTACCAAATCTAATTTTTCACTTTATCTAAGTAGACCACAAGCGCTGGATCCCCTGCTTCCCACCCCAAGTTCTCCAGCCACAGGGAGCTGTCCCAAGCAGGGAATGCAGCCACTCAGCTGCAAAGAACAGTATCCATTCACCTGGCTATACTGTCTTCTCCCTCCCCCACCACTAGAATAGCCTCCTGCACAGTAGTGCTGTAATGGGGGAGTTTCACCAGGTCTCCTTGTCAACAATTATCCTGAACAAAATAAAAGATAGCCATTCACTGGTTTATTCCTCAGGACAATGCCCTAACCAATCAGGTTCATGCCACCTGGTTTAAATTTCAAAGAATGCTTGGCAGTTAGCTGTCAATCACCATCAACAGCTACATTTTCATGGTAACATCTCTACAAACCAGAATCCACTTGCCAACCAAGCAGTACTATCTTCTCATACAATGTAAAGTTGTTGCTTCCCATGACATTGGTATTCTTGCAATTTTTCTGATGTGTGCAAAACTGTTATATATTTAAATGGTTGCATGATTGCTTTAAGACCTGATCACATGATTTGATGATAATGTCATTAGGGTGTTGTAAAGGCTGCTGTTTCAGTTTCAGTTTGTTCTCCATACAGGAACATCTCTTTCAATAAACCTTGTTGATATTAGTTTGAATTTACATGTGAAAACTACATTTTTTGTTTTTGTTTAAAACCCACAACTCCTAACTCCTTACAAAAAAAAGGTGATGAATCAGGATTTTGTTTCATTGAGAAAATACTGCACAGTGACACAATGCTTATCACTGCTGTCTCACAGCGCCAGGGACCCAGGCTCAATTCCAGCCTTGGGTCACTGTGTGTGGAGTTTGCACTTTCTCCACATGCCTGCGTGGGTTTCGTCCAGATGCTCCGGTTTCCTCTCACAGTCCAAAGATGTGTGAGTTAGGTTGATTTGCCATGCTAAATTGACCCTAGTGTCAGGGGATTAGTAGGATAAACATGTGGGGTTACAGGAATAGGGCCTAGGTGGGATTGTTGTCCATGCAGACTCCATAGGCCGAATGGCCTCTTTCTGCATTGTAGGGATTCTATAGTAGAGAAAAATAACATTCTGAGTCTTTGAATACTAGAAGACTAAGAAGTAGCAACAACAGGATTAGAGATTGAAGTGTCAGAACGATCAAGAAAGAAAAAACCTCTCTACATGATTTTAAAAGAAAGTCAGACAGTATGTGACATGTCCGAAAAGAGGGGAAGTTCTGATCTGAAGCAGGGGTCATTTGGAAAAAAAATCAAGCCAATGGACTCCAGATTAAAAAGGGGAGTACTGAGAAGATGGTTTAGAAAAGATTTTGAACGCTCTCAAATTGCTATTGCCTGCAACAGAAATGATGGGTCAATTAGGATCTATGGGTCCATTCAATGAAGAAAAATAATCATCCTATGCCAAATGTTTTCAGTACTTTGTACGAGCAAATAAAGTTGAAAATGAGTTGCTCGACTAGCTTTTCTCAATACAATAGCCATCAATTTTCTCTGGAAGCTGGTTCATCCAGCAAAACCAGGAAGCGAAATTTACGATGATTTTGAAAAGATCCTTGAAGAGCGTTATTCTCCAAAGGCACTGACAAGCGTGGAACATTTCAGGTTCCACCAAAGGAATCAAGTGGAAGATTAAAGCATTGCTTAGTTTGTGGCAACTTTAAAAAGTCTGGCACAACATTGTGAGTTTGGTGAGTCATTACAAGATTCTTTTTGTGATCATCTAGTCTGTGGTCTTCAAAATGAGTCTATCTGAAGAAGATTGCTTGTTGAACATGTTTTGATTTTAAAGATAGCAGTCAAAATCGCAGCGTCGATGGACAGGGTGAATCAAAGAGATTCTGGGTGATTCCAAAGTTAAGTGGACAATCTGTTAGGATGGAGGCTGATACTGGTGCTGCTGTGTCTTTAATTCCTAAGATTACATACAAACAAAAGCTGAAGCAGCTTCCTTTAAAACAAGCTGACGTGATTGTAAGGACAAACACGGAAACTTGAGAAACTCAGCAGAATGTTACCAGGATGATATTCTAATTACCGGGTTCAGTGAACAGAAACACTTGAATAAGTTAGAAACAACATTGGAACATCTTCAAGCACATGGTCTGCATATCATGAAAGTAAAGTGTGACTTTTTCCCAATGGTAATCCAATATTTGGGTCACATTATTGATAGTACAAGCCTACATAAAGCACCTAAAAAGATGGACACTATTTTAGAAACACTCTATCTGACAAATGTGACTAATTGAGGTCCTTTCTAGGATTAGTAAATTATTATGACATATTTCTTCCCAATTTAGTGACATTATTGAAGTCATTGCATAATTTACTATGTGGAACAGTCATGGGACTGGACAACTCAGTGTGAGAAAACTGACAAAGATATCACAGATGCTTTGCAAAAGTTTTAAGTATTGGCATATTTTAATTTAAAACTACCATTGCTGCTGGTTGCGATATTTCACCTTATGAAGTAGAGGCAGTTGTTTCACATATTCTGTCTTTGGGACAAGAATAACCAATAGCTTTTGCTTTGCGTACTCTGACTAGTGCTGAATCTACCTATGCTCAGCTAGAAAAAAAAGTACTGTACAATTTTTGGCTTACGAAGGTTTCATAATTATTTATATGGTCATCATTTCACATTGTTGACTGATAATCAATCTTTAATTTCTATTTTTCGTCCATATAAAGGCATACCTTCATTAGCTGCCAGCTGATTGCAAAGATGGTCACTGATCTTATCTACACACTCTTAAGATATAAAGTATCGATAATCAAAGTGCCATGCTGATGGATTACCAGGCTTACTTTTTCTTACTGAGCAGATGCCACGAGCTGGTTTTGCTAATATTCTTTATTTTTCACTGATGGATTATTTGCCTGTGACAACTTCTCAAGCTCAGGGGAAGGTGTTGGTTCCGGTATTGAAAGGATTGATAGCTGAAATGCATTGTACGCATCCCGATTTGAAACCATAGATGTCAAGGAAGCTTGAGTTGGTTGTCCAAGGTGAGTGTCGATTATTGGGAATCCAAGAGATCATTCCTCCTAGTCTGTGTGGAAGAGTTCTTGAAGGACGGCTAGGTATTGTCCAGATGAAGGAATTAGTATGTAGTTATTTTTGGTGGCTGGGTCTAGATACTTAGATTGAAGAAAAAGTGGGATAGTGTCAATCGTGCACTTGTCAGAAATACACACACACTTAGGAGTGGCCTAAAATATCATGGCAATGATTACATGTGGATTTAGCTGGTCCGTTTGTGGCTTACATGTTCTTAGTTATAATTAATGATCTCAAAGTGGCCAGAAATTGTTATCATGAAATGTACCACTTCAGAACAAACAATTGAAAAACTTTTGCACGATTCGATAAACCGGAACAAATCGTTAGCAATAATGATTCACAGTTTATTTCACAAGGGTTTGAGGATTATCTCAAAGTAGATGGTATTCAGCATATAAAATCCACACCTTAATACCCACCCAGCAATGGATTGGCTAAAACACTTGTACAATTCTTGAAACATTCTTTAAAAGCTTCAAAAGAGCAAGATCCTGGAACACATCGTACGAATAGGCTTTTGACATCTTATAGAAGTACTACTCATTTGATCAACCAAAGTTCACCTGCAATACTACTCTTAAAGAGAAAATTGAGAACCACGTTTGATTTGTTATTATCTCCTGAAACTTCAGAGATAGTACAGCATTAACAATAATCATAAATTGCTAGATGAAATTGAGGCCAAAACAATATTTATTTCAACAAGTCGAGTGCTGCTGCATAATTATGCCATGAGTGTGAAATGGGTACCAGATACAGTTTCAGCAAGAACAGGTCCAAACTGAAGATGAACTAGTTTGGTGATGCCATGCTGACCGATTGTTGTCATCTCAAAGTGATTTTTCAGAATAACCTTCAAAAGTACTAACTTATTTAGTCCCTAGCATTGTGAAATCTACTAGTTAAATCTGTATTGTCTGTCTTTGCTATTGTATCACATCAGAATGGTGTGCAGAGAAGAGATGTCAAAGAGAAGTGTCTACTGAATCATACTTCTAGGATCAAGTCTAGTGAAATTCCAGAATGCTGTACATAACCTAAGAGGAATAGATGTCCTCTTGATGACTTTCTTATTTTTTTCATTCATTAGTGGGACGTGGGCATTGCTGGCTGGCCAGCATTCATTGCGCATTCCTGGTTGCCCTTGTTCAGAGGCAGCTGAGAGTCAATCACACTGCTGTGGCTCTGGAGTCACATGTAGGCCAGACCAGGTAAGGAGTCACCAACTGTCCCCACCTCTACCACATAACCAAACATGCCGTTTACATCAAGTCACAATTTACCCTGAGTCACTGACCATCCCTGTTTACAGTGAGTCCCCAGCCACCCCCATTTACACCAGCCCCAAGTCACTGATCATTCCTGTAAATTTGCCTATACAGTGGCGTTCTTTGTGTTGTGAAAATGTTTTCCATTGAATCATCTCTCTGAAATTTGAAGGACTGTATTCATTATTTATTTATTATGTGGAGATGCCGGCATTGTTTATTTATTTGCAAGATATGACTGTTGTTCATCCCTAATTGCTGTTGGAGAGGGAGTTCCCAGTAATGTGATCCAGTGACAGCAAAGAAATGGCAATAGCTATCCTCATTAAGATGGACTATGACTTGGAGGGAAACCTGGAGGTGAAGGCGTTCATGCTGCCCTTGTTTTTCTAGGTGCTGGATGGTGTGGGTTTGGGAAGTGTTATCCATAGAATCCCCAGAATGCTGAAAGATGCCATTCATCCCATCAAGTCTGCACCGACTTTCTGAAAGAACATCTTACATAGATCCACCCTGTTCCCCTATCCACCTAACCGACACATCTTTGGACACTAAGAGGCTATTTAGCCAATCCACCAAACCTGCACATCCATGGAAACTGGAGCACCTGGAGGAAACCACGCAAACAAGGGGAGAACATACCAAGTCCACACAGGCAGTCAACGAAGGCTGGAATCAAATCTGGGTCCCTGGCACTGTGAAGCAACAGTTCCAACCACTGTGCCACCATGCAACTCCAGTGACTGGAAGGAGGCTTGGGGAGTTTCTGCATTGCACCTTGTAGAATGCAATGGTATGTAGTGCAGACAGTACGTGGTGGAGGAAATGAATGTGTAAGGTGATGGATGGGGTTCCAATTAAACGGGCTACTTTACCTTAGATGGTGTTGAGCTTCTTGAATGTTTTTGAAGACAAACAGAGATTGTTCCACCAAGCTTGTGACCGTGCCTTGTACAAGGAGAACAGACTTTGGAGAATCATGGAATGAGATACTTGGCTGCAGAATTCCCAGCCTCTGACCTGCTCATGTAGCCATTGTATCTACAAGGCTGGTGCAGTTCAATTTCTGGTCCACAGAATCTCCCAGGATACTGGGCTCATGTGGTTTATCAGAACCATCACTGACAGTTGAAGAGACTTGGCAAAGCATCAACCTATAATTTCCACCTGTATTTGTTTGCATCTCCCAGATTCTTTTAATGAATAATAGCAATACTGGCCATTCACAAATATTTTGAAGCTCATCTTCCTTGCACTCATCAATAAAAAAAATTTCTGACATCAAACATTCCCACAGGAATCAATTATAAGAACAGCAAAATATAACTGGAATTTGTGACTAGTTTTAATATAAAACATCAAAGTAACTGAAGCAAATGATTTTTTTCCCAAAGTACTTTTCCAAAACAATGTAATTATTTCAAGGACAAAAAGTTCACTATTTGTTCTTTTGTTCCAATTACGAGATTTATAAGATTGTTGTTCGTTGGGACTGTATCTTTGATTTACGGTAATGTGAAGGGGGTCGTGTGACCTGTTCTAAGTTTGCCTCGCAGTAAACCTGAGTGGTTTGATTGTTAGAGACCAAAAAAAGGTTAGATTGTTTTGCTGGAAAGAAGGTGCAAGATGTTTACACTCAGAAACAATGGCAGCAACTCTGCAAAATCACAGAAAGATGTCGGGAATATTGGATTGCAAGCAGTTGTACAAGAGAGTTGGGCTCCAAAGGATAGCTAAGCAGCATCTCTACTTGGATACAAAGCCCATGTGATTCATGTTGCCATGGTAATAGGTTTCATGATGCAAAGGGTATAGAGGAAGCCGTTTTGATATTGGGTTATAGACTTACCTAAAATATCATGAAATATCACAGCCAGGTTAGTCTCCCAGGAACCAGTGAGACAGAGCAATTAGAGGCTAAAACTCTCAATTGTTTACCATGCCAGAATGTAGTTAAAAGTTCCCATTCGAATTGAAAAAACCTGAGGAGTTAAAATGATGCTTAAAACTACATTTGACTTGTGCTCGAGGAAGGATCTCCAGTAACACTAAATATTATGACAGAAAATGCTAAAAATAGCATTCCATTCTATAATTCAAGGTATAAGTTGCCTCAAAGGGGAGTGTTTAGTCAAAACTGCTTTTAGTCTTTGATTACAATAAATGTCTTAAAACACTAAATCTCACTGTGTCATCCTTTCAGGTATTAAAAGGAATATGATTTCTTTTTGAAAGTTATTAGTTTCTTGATTGTAATACTTTGAAATTTGGCATTAATTTTATATTTTCAAATCTATTTTAAATAGGCATTAATTATATTTCCCTTTATGGGTACTTCAGGAGAACTCGCAATCAAGCATCAGTTAAAATAATTAATATAGGAAACTAAAATATTTGAAGGAACACTGATACTATTCAAATTTGGAAAAAATAAAGTTTCTGGTTTTAAACTCTCTTTACTGTGTAAGTATTGAGCCAGTGATATTTTATGAAGAAAAGATGCAAACTAGTTTAAGAAAAAATACTTGCATTTGTGTTGCATCTTTCACAAACCCCAGAAACCACAAAGTATATTACAACCAATGACATATCATTGATGTGGTGCTGTGAATTCCATTCCCCCATGCAATAACATGCCCCCATTGCGGAAGAACTTGTGGATCCAGAATCAGGCACTTCAATCATCTGAAGACTCACCAGGCCTAATTGATCTCATTCTCAATTCTGAGGGACCACTGTTGCCACCAGTTGAAGTTTGCTATTATCACTTTTATAGTGTGGAAACACAGGAGGTCTCGGGTTACACTGGTAGTATCCCTACCTCTAGATTCAAGTCCCACTTCAGGACTTGATGACCATAGAATGTGGCCAAACAGGTTAATCCCTCAGCCGGCAAATCCTTCCAATATGCCTGATGGCAGCTGGTAAAACTGGGAAAGCTTCCGAGTCAGCTGTACTACAGAAGGCAATGGCAAAACACTGCAGTACTCTGCCAAGCATAATCATGCACCAATCTAATGGAAGCCCGTGGTTACCAATGCCCTCTTAGACATGCTATCAGGAGGAGAAACATAGAAACATGCTTTGTTTGCTCAGTTTCATGTCTCTCTGGCCCCATCCTAAAATCTGTGCCCTAAATAGCTAGGATATTCTGCCTATTTGATTTTGGAGGGAATTAACTGTTTTTGAAAAAAATATAAGCTATGCTCAAAAGGTTGTATATTGTATAGGTTCACTAGGCTGATACCAGAGATCACAGGGTTGGACTATGAAGAGAGACTAAATAGACTAGGTCTCTACTCGTTGGAGTTTAGAAGGATGAGGAGGGATTTTATAGAGACGTATAAGATAATGAAAGGGATGAATAGGGTAGAGGTAGAGAGATTCTTCCCACTTAGAAAGGATAGCAGGACTAGAGGGCACAGCCTCAAGATAAGGTGGGGGGTGCAGTTTAGATCAGAGTTGAGGATGGACTTCTTCACTCAAAGGGTGGTGAGTCTCTGGAATTCTCTGCCCGTTGAAGTGGTGGAGGCTACTTCGCTAAATATATTTAAGTCACGGGTAGATAGGTTTTTGATAGACAAGGGAATTAAGGGTTATGGGGAGAAAGCGGGAAAGTGGAACTGATCCACTTCAGATCAGCCATGATCTTATTGAATGGCGGGGCAGGCTCAAAGGGCTAGATGGCCTACTCCTGCTCTTATTTCTTACGTTCTTATGTATCTTTAACCAAGTAGGAAAAGAATTGTAACACCGCATTTTAATGTTTTAAACTGTATTTGGAAGAAAAGAATCAGGCAATCTGGTTTATGCAGTATAGATCAGATCAATGTAGACTTTTAAATGTTGTTAGTTACAATTTTTTACTTTTTGAGGAAATTGTTATTTTGTTGGCCATCATCATTATCATTCTCATTTGTGATGATAAGAACATGTTTGATTTGAATTTCATTAAATAGAGATGGGAGGTCAGAAGGATTAACCTGCAGCACTTATAATGCTGAGAGAGCACTTTGGAGGTTCTCCTCTTGAGGTTGACACAGGTTCCTTGATGGGTCCTTTGAAAAATGCTGAGAAGGTCATGGGGGGGATAGCTGTAGCAGAATCCATAAGAGGGATTCAAGACTGGATAATGGCAGGTCAATTGTATGACTAAACATGTATGATGGGCTGGAGGTAGGATCATCGATCTGCAGGGCCTAGGCAAAAAGAGGAACAAATTATGATATGACTGGGTGTCAAGAGAGATGGATCTTACGGACTGGGCCCATAGAGGCAACCAAAATGCACACATAAATGTGCACACAGAGAAATCAGGTTGCATAGGCATACCAAGGATTGGAGAGAAATGTCCTGGTTGTAAACAGAGAACAGAAACTAAGGAATCTGAAATTAATGTCCTGAGATGGGATGATGTTGATTCACTGAAGACAAAAATACTACAAAACTTAATCATTTCTTGCTGGTTTATTCTAATCTTGGGAAGAAACTCATGAGCCAATCCAGAGAGAAACTTCTGATGTCTTGTAAATAACACCATCGGACTTCCAGCCCTTTACTAAGATGTACAGTATTTATCAGAAAAGTCCTACATCTTTCCCAAAATTGAGTAAAAGAATGGCAAAGAAATATTGAAAATTAAATTCCCAAAATGTCCCAGGGGAGAGTTTCAGCAGGATTCTCTGGAACTTTGGCAGAAAATCCACAGGCTCTTTTGTGAAATAGTACAAAATGGCTCATTTTTAATCATTACAATTTACTTCAGTGGTTCTGGCAATTTCCTACCAAAATTATGGCATTCAGGAGAAACAGAAGGAAAATCCATCTAGGAGCTCAACGAACAATAAAGCTTTTTTTTCCAAATGTGTATGCTCAGCCAACAAACATAAGCAAGTTCTGATTCGTTAAAATAGTGTTGGCTAAATGAGCTGAGTTGGAACACCATTGTGTCCCATCTGTCTATACTCAAGCAGCAGAGGGTAAATCACTAAAGTTAAAGTTTACTTATTAGTGTCACAAGTAGGCTTACATTAACACTGCATTGAAGTTACTGTGAAAATCCCCTCGTCACCACATTCCAGCACCTGTTCGGGTACACTGAGGGAGAATTGAGCATGGCCAATGCACCTAACCAGCAGACTGTGGGAGGAAATCAGAGCACTCAGAGGAAACGCACGCAGACATGGAGAGAATGTGCAGACTCTGCACAGGCAGTCACCCAAGCTGGGAATTGAACCTGGGTCCATGGCGCTGTGAGGCAGCAGTACTAACACTATGCCACCGTGCCACCCAGATTGTCTAGGCAGGTGAGAACCAATAAGCAGCTGGTTTTACACTCTGCCTTCAATTCGTTTTCATAAAAATAAGACTTTGATTTTTATGGCTTGTACGCATCACATCAATGGCAAATTTCTAATTAAATATGTGTGTGAATTTCTGGAAAATATTAAACCCTTCTCTAAAGCATGAAGGATTTATTTCTCAGCTGTGTTGCTTACTGGCAATGCCATCTTCAACATTTTAATAATAGCATTTTTCAAAGAAGATTTTAGCAAATCTTTGAGTCTGATTGTAATTACAGCATATTGTACTGAAATGCTTGCATAGCATCATTGTATAGCCTCAAAATGACGCCGGGCTTTTGTGGTTCTTTTCCCTTTCTAGATAAGAAAAAGATTGTGGGCTGAACATTTTATTTTCTTGAAACATTGCCCTTTTTACAAATATGGGAAGAAACAATTTGAGATCAATGTATTTCGGTCAGTATGGGAATACTGTACTCTGATTCATTTAGTAGACTTTGAAGCCATCTAGAGAATTAAAATTGTAACTGCAGATTTTGTTAAAAGGAACACTATCTGGAAAGAGTCCAATGTCATGGTAATAATTAGGGCTCTGGAATTCAGGCACTTCCTGTCACAATCCCAAACAAATTAAGTATTGTGACAATGTAGATTAGTTTGCATATTTGGTACAGTGCAACATTATAAATTGTGTGTAAAACAATGCTCAATTGGTGGTGTTTATTTAGACAACAATCTGCATTTTATAACTATTAGAAAACTTATGCTTCAAAGGTAAGTATTTAATTGGTTGTGATGTGACTTGGCAAATCTGGGGTCATGAAAGCTACTCTATATTTGAGGATCTTTTCTCATTCAAATGATTGTCCTAGTTAAAAAATTGGCTAAGTGGTAGAAGGCAAGGAGTAGGGCTAATATAGATACTCTAATTGGCAGGCTGTGACTAATGGTATCCCTCAAGAATCTCTGATGAGGCCCCAACTATTGACAGTATTCATTCACTGTTTTCATGTTAGCTGCTGCTCATGAATGTCCACTGCAGTAAGTGGCACTAAGTAATGTATGCCCAGGCTGATGTTTCCCTCCATAGCCCAGGGGGCATAAAGCCAGTCCACTGCTGTCCTTTCTAAGTAAGAAGTCTCACGACACCCACGCATTAGCCTGGGCCTCCAGGAAACTCGGCCAGTGATGCTACCAGTACACCAACTTCTCACTGACTAGTTCAGTGCCACATCACCTGTATATAATTATCCAATTTCAGGATATGAGCTTTGCTGACAAGGCCAGTGTTGCCCATCTCTAGTTGTACTTGAGAAGACAGACCATCTTCTTGAACTACTGCCATAACTGAAAGCTGAAGGAGTTCACACAAGATTGTCAGGTAGGGATTTATCCACTGAGAAGCAAGTGAATTGGAGTTTTATTCAGAAAGCCAAAGAGGAGTAGTATTCTTGTTTTGGAAGCATTTTTTTAGACGTCATTGAGGGGAAACTAAGTGCTTAGCAACAAAGGGGACCCTGAAACTTTGTAAGGGTTCTCCCACTGTAAGTTCATTAGAGCTCCAAGGAAACAATGATGTGTAACGGAATTACCATAATACAGTTTTGGGATCCCTGTTTTGAAAGCAGCATTAGGAATGCCGGAGCTATTAGGTTCCACTTGAGATCAGAAGAGATTCAGGGGTCAAGTATATCGATAGATGAGGGAGAAATACAGGTGGGGTTATTCTCTCGCTGTGGCCAAAATTGTCTGTGGTGCAAATAATGCACAACATGTGCAGCAGTACACTAGGACACACAGGCGGTACCAATGAAGGTGCAACCAAGTCTTCAGATACTTTGAGCCATTGTTAATTTCGTGGGGCTTAAAAGCCTGTAGGACATTTGCTGACCCTATTTGATTAACAGAAATAGTACAATTTGCACAGCACCAGTTTTCAGAGTGAATCATAAATCCTTACGTATCACTAAGATGCCAAGTTTGTTATTCTTTGCAGGTGTACACTCAATCACGGTGCTGCAGTGAAATTAGTTGAGCCCATAAGTAGTTACAGATTGGTCGTTCAGTAATAGATTATCGTTCACTGATAGCACGGATTTTGAGGTATAATTTTACATTTTCTATAAAATCGCTGCAGAAACTGTTAGTTATTTGGCAACAGCACCATCTGCTGTCATAGAAAAAGAAATGTCTCTCACTGAAGTAGTTCTCATTAGGCAGCAGAGTATATCACAACATGATGAATAAAGCAGTTGTTCTTATCAGTTGGGTAGATTTTTTATGGGGTTAATATCATTGGAGAGACATTAGTTATTGTGAAATCCAATATCTGGGTGTAAATAGGTACTGTGCACCTCCAGTTCTTTGTTGTTTCTGCCAGGAATTTTCTCCAGATTTTTAACAGCCACTCAACTTTGGCAAGAAATCCCACTTATGCAAAAATTTGCACCAGAACTACGAGAGTACTGGGAGAAATCTCAAGCTACTTTTCATTGATTGTTTCACCCAGGTAATATAGGGACATAGGGCAATTAATATAGGCAAGCAAACTGAATTTATTACATTGGTCTATAACTTCCTCAGAGTGGCAATGGGATCAGATTGCCACTCTAGTGGTATGTGCCAGCACTTAAAATGGAAAGCACCTGTCTCGCCTGACCTTCCTGACTCAGGCTGGGTGACTTAAGAAGCAAAGCGCATCCACCGCTCCAGCAGCAAAGTACAAAAGGAGTGGAGAAAGAAACACACCCCCTCTTTACAGCAATAGATGCCGTAAAGCAGGTGAGTTTAAAGTCCCATTGAAAGTGAGAAGTTAAGTTTCTAAGGGATGTGGGGATGGGGGTTTGGACATCGGTGGGGTGCAATCTGGATATTGAAGGGAGGTCTGGACATCAGAGCAGTGGGGAATTCTGACATCAATGATTTGAACATCAGGGGTAGAAGTAGGACATCAGTGTGCTGTAGCGAGGGCTTGGGGCTCAGTAGGGGTGTGGTTTAGGTCAGAGGATCAGATCAAGTGGGGGGAATTCTGCATATGGGGAACACGGTGGGGTTGGGTGCTAGTTGGGGTAAGGTCTGGGTGGGGGGGGGATCTGCTGGGTGATCAGGGTGTACCATGTAGGGCTTGGTCTGGGTGCTAAAAATAGTTATTCTGAAGTTCGGAGCTTTTCATCCTTTTGGTTCAGAATAAAATTGGTTCAGGGTAAAATTGGTCAAACCATCTAAAGTTAACAATTTAAATTGCTTTGCGGGATGGTTAGCAGCCCAGCACAATTGTCCAGGAGAAGTTAACCTTTCCGGACAATTGTTGGGTAAACCCTCACAAGGGAACTTCCAAGAAAAATCTTCCAGCACATCTTTGGGGTGCCCCCCTCAAATCATACACCGGGGAGCCAGAATATTATGACCCAGTGGGAGGCTTTATGACAATGACATAGTTATAATCTACACAAAGTTAAACCCAATTGTTTAATGAGAACAGCCAGTATATTAACAGATCAATAGTTTGGGAATACTACAGAAGAAGATCACAGAGAGGGAAGAACCAATATGTAGAGGAGTAAGTGTTCCTGAAACTGAGCAAAGAGGCATTCAACTTTCCAATGCAGGAATAAAGAGTTGAAATTAAAATATTAGACACCTGACCTGACCTTTATGAATGCCTCAAAACGCTATTTTAATAGCACTTTTCTTTGTTTTAATGGCATGTTCCTGTTTGTAAGATGCCATATTTTTCAGTAAAAGCTATCTCTAGTTCTATTTTTTACAAAGTGGATTAGAGGAAATTTTGGAAAAACTCAGCAGGTATGGCAGTACCTCTGGAGCAAGAAACAGAGTTAATGTTTTAAGTCCGCATGACTCTTCTTCAGAGTTGAAAAGATGTGGAAATATGATGGGTTTATGCGGTTAAAGGGAGAGGGGCAGGTGGAGCAAAAATAGGTCAGGAATTGGTTGGTGCTCTGGAGAGATTAAATGACAAAAATACAATGGACACATGACAAAGAGAGTGGTAATGATAATATTAAAGACGAAGGCAGGTATCAATAGTGGCATAAAGATCAGACAGCAGAATACGTTAAGCCCAGAAGGCTGTAAAGTGCCAAATCAGATGATGATACGCTGTTCCTTCAGTTTGTATTGGGCTTCACTGGAACATTTTGGCAAGCTGAGGACAGAAATGTGGCTGACAAAAGCAAAGCTTTACATAGGTCTCCTTCTTCCTTTTCACAAGAGATTCAACTTCCTTAGTAAACGACGGTTCCCTCACTTGACCACTTCCTCCCTGCCTGACAGTACATACTTATCAACAGTAGCTGTTCCTTGAACAAGTTCCACATTTCAATTATGTCCATCCCCTGCAGTTTCCTTTCACATCCTATGCATCCTAAATCTTGCCTAATCGCATCATAATTTCCTTTGTCCCAGCTATAACTCTTGCCCTGCAGTATGTACCTAACCCTTTCCATCACTGAAGTAAATGTAACCGAATTGAAAAGAGTAGGGGTGTTTTCTCTGGAGTCTTGGCCAATACTTAACCCTCAGCCAACCAACATTGCTAAAATATTACTTGTTCTTTATCATTATAATGTTTTGTCAAGGGCAGGTCGTGCCTTACGAGCCTAGCTGAGTTCTTCGAAAAGGTGACTGAACACATTGACGAAGGAAGAGCAGTGGACGTGGTGAACATGGACTTCAGCAAGGCGTTTGATAAGGTCCCCCATGCAAGACTTCTTGAGAAGGTGAGAGGGCATGGGATCCAAGGGCCTTTGGCCTTGTGGATCCAGAACTGGCTTGCCTGCAGAAGGCAGAGAGTGGTTGTGGATGGGTCTTTTTCTGCATGGAGGTCAGTCATCAGTGGAGTGCCCCAGGGATCTGTTCTGGGGCCCTTGCTGTTTGTCATTTTCATAAATGACCTAGATGAGGAAGCGGAGGGATGGGTTAGTAAGTTCGCCGATGACACGAAGGTCGGTGGTGTTGTGGATGGTCTGGAAGGATGTCAGAAGTTGCAGCAGGACATAAATAGGATGCAGAACTGGGCGGAGAAGTGGCAGATGGACTTCAACGCGGATAAATGTGTAGTGGTCCATTTTGGCAGGACCAACGGGATGAACGAGTACACTATCAAGGGCAGGTGTCTTAGCAGTGTTGAAGAACAGAAGGATCTTGGGGTCCAGATCCACAGGACTCTTAAATCGGCCTCGCAGGTGGAGGATGTGGTCAAGAAGGCGTATGGTGTACTGGCCTTCATTAATCGAGGGATTGAGTTTAGGAGTCGGGAGGTAATGCTGCAACTTTATAAGACCCTTGTCAGGCCTCACTTGGAGTACTGTGCGCAGTTCTGGTCGCCTCACTATAAGAAGGACGTAGAAGCTATTGAAAGGGTACAGAGGAGATTTACAAGGATGTTGCCTGGATTGGGAGGCATGCCTTATGAAGATAGGTTGAGGGAGCTGGGACTCTTCTCCCTGGAGAGACGAAGGTTGAGAGGCGACCTGATAGAGGTTTATAAAATGTTGAGAGGAATAGATAGGGTGGATTCTCAGAGGCTATTTCCCCGGGTTGAAATGGTCGCTACGAGAGGACACAGATTTAAGGTGCGGGGAGGCAAGTACAGAAGTGATGTTCAGGGTAAGTTTTTCACTCAGAGGGTGGTGAGTGAATGGAATCGGCTACTGTCAGTGGTGGTGGAGGCGAACTCACTGGGGTCTTTTAAAAGACTTCTGGATGAGTATGTGGGATTTAATGGGATTGGGGGTTATAAATAGGTCTATGGATTGGTAGGTATTGATGTGATCGGCGCAACTTGTGGGCCGAAGGGCCTGTTTGTGCTGTAGTGTTCTATGTTCTATTATCATGTAGCTATCTGTGTACAAACTGGCTGATGCATTTCTTACATTACAATAGTGACACTTCAATTGGTTTTAAGTATTGTAGAAGGGGCTACAGAAACCCCTGGGATTTAAACACTTCTAAAACAAAATTGACTACTTTAGAATAGGGATCACAGTGTGCCTTATATATACCATAAAGAATATACACCATGAAAGAAAGTTTTGTCTGCATAGACAAATATATAATCATTGGTAGAGCATTTTGAACAAGTATTGGAGATTTAAAATGTATTTTTAAATGTTTTGGCCAAGATGCAGCTTACCACAAAGCATAATGGGAAATGAACAGAATTAGATAGGCCACATTCTCTGGAAACAGTAAGGTATAGAATATATTCTCTATTATCAGTAGGAGGCCTTGCAGCTGCCAACCTACCAAGTTTTTAAAATGAATGGAGGCATTTAACTTCTGGTTGCAGTGAATAGAAGTATTCAACTTTTACTGATAAGGGCTAGCTATCAGACAGAGGGAATGACTCCCTCTCCATTCCCATGGTTTGCAGGTGATGAGGGTGATCCTTGAACCTACCGGATTTGCATAGGTAAGGCTGCTAAGCAATGGCGGGGGGGGGAACGACTTCCAGGTCCAGTTGACCAATTAATTCCCAATTCTGCTAGAAGATAGAATGCTGTTTGGCCAAGGTAAATATTGTACACTAATGTAATTGGATCAACCAGTTTAGATGACAGGTTGGGTGGGAGAAATAAATCTTCAGAAAAGTATATCTGTCTTACACATGTACTGTAATGTCAGAGAGAAGTTGGAATCTTCCAGCTGTGTCTCTCCCAATGTGTATTGGTTAATAAACAAAGTCTTTAACTGCATACTGTGTTTCGCGAGTCTTTGTATTAACTGAGTTCAGTTCAGTACATGGCTCCAGAGGAAAGCCCCACAAAATCTCCTTACAAGCACTGAGAATATGAAAGGCGTGATATAAATGCAAGTGTCTCTTACCTCCAAACTTGAGCAGTAACTCAACCTACATGAACCCATGTCAAATTAATCAATAAATGGAAGTGCATTTGATATTTCAAGGAAGGTAATCAGCTGTTTTGATGACAAGCGGAATTTATACTCAAGTTGTAACTCTGCTGTTAGCACAGACATTAAGAAATTAGCAACTGCACGAAGGGAAATAAATGGGCTCACAGAACATAGCAGGTGTGTCACCATCATACACATTGCATCATAGTGCTACAATTTACTCTGTTCACAAGTGAAAGGTATAGTGGGCTCACTTCCAGGGATCAGTCTGGTGAAAACTTCATTGCACTCCCTCTATGGCAAGCATATCCATCCTTAGTTAAGGAGACCAAAACTGTACACCTATGACTATGTGGCCAAGTTCCCCTCCAATTCGATTTTCAAGTTTGCTGACAACGCCACTGTAGTGGATCAGATCTCAAACAATGATGAGACGGAGTACAGGAATGAGACAGAGAATCCGGTGAACTGGCGCGGCAGCAATAATCTCTCCTTCAATATCAACAAAATGGAGGAGATTGTCATCAACTTCAGAAAGCATAGTGGAGGACATGCCGCTGTCCACGTCAATGGGGACAAAGCAGAGAGCTTCAAGTTTTTAGGTGTCCGGATCAACAACAACCTGTCCTGGTCCCCCCGTGCTGACACTATAGTTAAGAAAGCCTACCAGCGCCTCTACTTTCTGAAGACTGAGGAAATTTGGTATGTCAGCTATGACTCTCACCAACTTTTACAGATGCAGCATTCTTTCTTGTTGTATCACAGTTTGTATTGCTCCTTCCTCAGCCTCAGCATGGTCTATGCTTTTTGTACTGTTACGATTCATAGTTGTAAAACTCTTTCCTCATCCCCCATTTTACTGTGTGCATACATAGTGAATTGGAAAGTTGCAAACACTCCTCTCCCGTGGTTTGAGTAGAAGTAAATTAACCTTCTGAATTAATCATTGAATAGAATCCCTACTGTGCAGAGGGAGGCCATTTGGCTCATTGAGCCCATACCGTAACCCAATGTATTTACCTTGTGAATACCCCTGACACTAAGGGGCAATTTATCATGGCCAATCAACCTAACCTGCCCATCTTTGGAGTACGGGAGGAAACCAGAGCACCTGGAGAAAACCCATGCAGACACCAGGAGAATGTGCACATAGACAGTCACTCAAGGCTGGAATTGAACCTGGTCCCTGGCGCTCTGAGGCAGCAGTGCTAACCACTGTACCACCATGCCATCCACACCATCATGTGAGATGGTTTTGAGTTATTAGTAAATTGGATCACACAAACTGAAGGCTTGGGAAAACACACCACAGGATGTGAGGAGATCAGAATGCACAACTAGGGGAAGGTGGCAAGAAAAGCAAGAAGAAGAAGTAATCCTATTCGCGTTGCTAGCTTTAATTATATTTATTTTGAAATCATTTCTGTATAGTAAACCCATTAAGCATGCTGTGTTTTCATTTGGTCCATAATGTAGGACAAAACTCACACCACCTTGTTCTATGTTCTATTTTGGAGGGAGTAAATTCAAAACATTATAATTGCTTTAGATTAAAATAGGAACATATCCAGATATTTTTAAAATGCCCTGTGAATAACTTCTTGCATTTCTGACTTAGAGTTGGTGTCCATAACAAAATGGTACAATTCATCCCTTTAAAATGCGGTGCCATTTTTGAAAGTCCAAAGGTGTGTAGATTAGAGGGGATCAGCCGTGGTAAATGTTTGGGGTAGGGTGGGGTAAGATGTTCCGCTGGAGAGTCGGTGCAGGCTCAATGGACAGACTGGCCTCCTTCTGCATTGTATGATTATTGAAGAGCTTATTGAAGGATACTTAATATGTAATTTTAAATACCTTCTGCTTACAGACAATTGGTGAGCAGAAAGAAGTGGTTTACCTCTCCTGTTTGTAACACTACAAGCGGTCTCATCGATTCCCTGTACAGTTTTAATATGAGTTACTTACTTTTATACTTCATCCCTGCTGCAATAATAGCCGATATTCCGTCTGCCTTCCCAATTACTTGCTGTATCTGCATGCGAGCATTTTGTGATTCATGCACAAGAGTCTGCAGAAGGATCTAGATAGGCTGGACAAATGGGCCAGGAACTGGCAAATGGAATTTAATGTAGGCAAGTGCGAGGTGGTCCACTTTGGTAGGAATAATGGTAGGAAGGATTATTACTTACTTGGCGAAAAACTGCAGCAGGCGACGGTGCAGAGGGACCTCGGGGTCCTTGTGCATGAGTCGCAAAAACCCAGCTTGCAGGTGCAGCAGGTGGTCAGGAAGGCGAATGGGATGCTGGCCTTCATAGCGAGGGGGATTGAATGTAAAAGTAGGGAGGTCTTGCTGCGGCTGTATAGGGCATTGGTGAGGCCGCAGCTGGAGTATTGTATGCAGTTTTGGGCGCTGTACTTACACAAGGATATTTTGGCCTTGGAGGGAGTGCAGAGGAGGTTTACTAGGCTGATGCCGGAGTTGAGGAGGTTGAGCTATGAGGAGAGGCTGAATAAACTAGGCTTGTACTCGTTAGAGTTTAGAAGAATGAGGGGAGATCTCATTGAGACATATAAGATGATGAATGGGATGGATAGGATAGAGGTGGAGAGACTCTTCCCGCTCAGAAAGGACAGTAGGACTAGGGGGCACAGCTTCAAGATAAAGGGGGAGCAGTTTAGAACGGAGTTGAGGAAGAACTTCTTCACTCAAAGGGTAGTGAATCTCTGGAATTCTCTGCCCGTTGAGGTGGTGGAGGCTGCCTCGCTAAATATTTTTAAGATGTGGGTTGATGGGTTTTTGATAAGAGAGGGGATTAAGGGTTATGGGGAGAGGGCGGGAATGTGGAACTAAGCCACGACAGATCAGCCATGATCTTATTGAATGGCGGGGCAGGCTCGAAGGGCTAGATGGCCTACTCCTGCTCCTATTTCTTATGTTCTTATGACACCCAGGGCTCTTTGTGATGTCACATTGTACAGTCTTCCTCCATTCAAATAATCTTCAACATTTCTCTTCTTCCCAACAAATTAACAACCTCACATTTTCCCACATTCCATCTGCCAATGTTTTGCCCATTCATCGACCCTTTCTATATGCCTTTGCAGCTGCTTTTTGTCCTTCTCACAACTAGCATTCCTATCTATCTTTGTACCATCAGCAATTTTGGCTACAAAGTCTGTCCCTTCATCCGAGTCATTAATATAGATTGTAAATGGTTGAGGCTCCAGCACTGATCCCGGCAGCAATACACTAGTTACAATTGCCAACCTGAAAATGACCCATTTATCCCAACTCTCTGTTTCCCGTTGGTTATCCAGTCCTCTAGCCATGCTAATATATCACTCTCAACACCAACAGCTCTTACCTTGACCTTTTTATGTGACATCTTATCACATTTGGAAATCAAAATACACTACTTCTAATGGTTCGTCTTGTTACATCCTCAATAAATTCATCAAACACAATTTCCCTTCCACCAAACCATGCTGCCTCTGCCTGCTTGTATCATGACTGTCTAAATGTCATGCTACCAGCTCCTTAATAATGGGTTCTAGCATTTTCCCAATGACAGATTTCAGACTAACTAGTTTATTTCTTTCCGTCTCCCGCCTTTCTTGAACTGTGGTGTTACACTGGCAGCTTTCCAATACGCTGTCAGCCACAAATTCCTCAAACTATACTGTCCCCTACTAAAACTATTTTTTTTACAACAACATTACTATTTTTGTTTCAGATTCATAATATTTGTTTTTAACTTTTATGACTGATATATTAACAAATGAGAAACAGACGTCATCAGTGAACAGAAGTTACGGATGCTCTAGTATAATTTGTTGGCAGAGATGACAAGATGTTTGTAAATGACTCAGTTTTATTTTTGATGTCCAGCGGTTAACTAACATATAATATTTTCCATGACTAAATACTGTTCTTGAGTGTGTGGGATGTTCCACTTTGATTTTTTCCTGAATTGTAAGCACTTAGTTCTAGAAATTGAATTGGAAAACATGTAGGGGAATGGAGCGGGTGGGGGTTGGGATTTGCAATGTTGTGTGCCATTTGGAAGAATGTAGGTAGCATATGTACTGCCAGCTGCCTGTTCATTTCACTGATTTGTGTGTTCAGTTGGCGCAACCCAAATAACTCGTTTGCTGCATGCCTATTGTGGGTGCATGTCAGCGGGGGGACATGTAGACAAGGTGGTTAAGGAAGTAGGATATTTTCCTTTATCAGCCAAGAAATAAAGCTATCTGTATGAATATTCTAGGTGCAGCCTAAACTGGTGTTTTATACAATTTTGGTATAACCTCCCTATTATTAGAAAGTAGCCAATACCACTGAGAAGTCAGATGGATTCTGGCTGCAAGATGTTGTAGTGTGATAACCATCAGTGAAAGCAAAAATTTACAGCACAGGAGGCCATTCGGCCAATCATGTTGATGCTGGACGTGCTCAACTAGGGAAATGTCAGCAGGGTCACGACTTTCCTGGGCTTTTTTTTATGGCATAATCACCCTTCCACTGGGAAATGGCATGAGGCTAATTACCATATTTAAATTCCAACTTCAATATCATTAGTGTGCTCAGGAGGGTTTTGTCTGAGCTTGCTAATGTTTCCCACCCCACCGGGGGACGTTCGCACCAGCGAGGATGAAAGCTGGTCCCCATCGACGGGGATCAGGCGTGATGGCCTTGTTGGTGGGAGCAGAGGCCATTGAGGACCCCACCCCCCAGAAGATTGGGGACAGGTAGTGTGGCTGTTGGGCAGTACCAGCTTGGCACTGCCAGCCAGGCAGCAGTCAGCGCTGAGGGGATGGAGCTTGAGGGGATGTGGCCAGACCAGGATGAGGGATATCGTTGTGTACTATACACAGTAATTGGTGGGGGAGGAAGGGGGTGATTAAGGCTGGTTGGGGAGGAGGCTGATGATCGGGGGGGGGGGCAGCAATCGGGAGGCCAGCGAGGGGGAGCCAGTGCCTACTAGGAGATCATTGCATGCACATGGCCAGCTTAGCACACTGCTGCCAATCTGTCAAGCGGCATGTCCCCCCTCCCTGCTTACCAGTGTGAATGCCCTGGCAGACTCTGTGATGCACAGACTGCCAGATATTCAACAGGCTATGTGCATCTAAAAAACAAGCGGATAAATCTTCCTTTTTCACCCCCGTTGGGCACTTAGTTTCCTTTTGGGAAAATTGCCACTGAGATAGCCAAACTCATCACATTTTTCAGCTTTTGATCTGTAGCCCTGTGGGTTACAGGACTTCAGGGGGTATATCCAAGTATTTTGTAAATGCAATGAAAGTTCCTCTCTCTACCACCCTTTTAGGTAGTGAATTCCAATATGCTCTGGTGAAAACCTTTCTGCTCAGCTCCCCTCTAATCTAGCTGCTAATTACTCCCACATTCTTCTCCACTAAGAGAAATAAGCCCTTCATTTCCACTTAGTCTAGCTTCCCCCCCCCATAATTTTGTACACCTCAACTAAATACCTCCGCTGCCTCCTTTGGTCCAAAGAAAACAACCCCAGCCTCTTCAAACTTCTTTCATAGTTTAAACTGTCTACTATTGTCCACGTTGTTCTTGCTTGATGTCCTACGTAGTTTCACTAGTGTGAACACGTCCTTCCTGTAATGCGCTGACCAGAACTATAGACACAATGCTCTAAATTAGTGTTTCAGGCACTTCTAGTGTAACCTTTTTCCTCTTATACTCTCGGGTAATGAAGGAAAATATCCCAAATGTCATCTCGAACTACCTGATCAATCTGCTGACATGTGAATCACGGTCCCCTGTTCCTCCAAATTTCTCAGAATCCCAACATTTAATGTGCATTCCCTTGCCTTCTGTTCCCTTGAACAGTTGAAAGAAATGACTGTAAAGGCTGACATGTGGATGACAGCATGTAAGACGATATTTGATGCCTCGAAAAATCCCTCCAGTAATAGGGGTTGACTCATATTAAGTACAAAAGTAAAATTCCGGTGTGGGTGTGTGTGGTCACCATTTTGAGATGTCATCTGCTTCTGGCATTAAGAATGGCCGCATCTTAATCACATTCGCACCTTCACAACACTTGCTTGCATGCTTGATCATTCATGTTCAGTTATAAGTTACTCATTGGTAAGTAAATCATGTATTTGCGGAGAGGAAAATTAAGGCTGACCATCAATTCATGTCATGGGGCGTCAACTTATATGCTGAACACATGCAAAAACATGGTTTCTGGGGTTGAAAAAATATGGTCATTTTATGTGCCATAACTTACAGTATTTGACAGATTGTTCCACACATAAATCTGGTGTTGATATTTATGCTTGTACTAAAGTAAGGGTGAGACCAATGATTGTGGAGTGAAGGAAGACAGAGTGACGATGTTTGCAAGAAAAGGCAGCTTATTATTGTAATTATTGTGAGGTGTTGATGGATGGGGAATTGGAGATTTGACTTAATTGAACTTTTCTTTGATGAGCTTGAGCTGATAGGGGTTCCTTTGGTTGCTTTCTCTGCTTTGCCTCTTCCTCCATCCTCTCCTTCTGAGCTTATTAATTTGCAAGTGATGCTCAGGCAACAGCAAGGTTGAGGAGCATGAATCAGATGGGCACAAATCTGGTTGCAAGAGTTATACAATAGTCTTGAAATGCCTTTCCAGAATAAGAACATAAGAAATAGGAGCAGGAGAAGGCCATCTAGCCCCTCGAGCCTGCCCCGCCATTCAGTAAGATCATGGCTGATCTGAAGTGGATCAGTTCCACTTACCCACCTGCTCCCCATAACCCTTAATTCCCTTATCGATCAGAAACCTGTCTACCCGTGATTTAAACATATTCAACAAGGTAGCCTCTACCAATTCAATGGGCAGAGAATTCCAGAGATTCACTACTGTGAGAAGAAGTTCCTCCTCAACCCTGTTCTAAACGGACCCCCGCTTATTTTGAGACTGTGCCCTCTAGTTCTGGTTTCCTTTCTAAGTGGAAAGAATCTCTCTACCTCTACCCTATCTGGCCCCTTCATTAGCTTATATGTGTCTATACGATCACCCCTCAGCCTTCTAAACTCCAACGAGTACAGGCCCAATCTACTCAATCTCTCAATATGAATGTTCCAGGAAGAATCATTGATTGAGTACCAATTATAGAGAAGTAAATGTGTTTTTTTGGTGAAGAGAGTCTCTGTGACCTCCCTAGTACATCAATATACTGTGTACTATCAGATGTTGTTGATGTCACCAACTGCAACCTGAAAGGAATCGGGGCATCAAAGTTCAATGCAACAGTGATCTTGACAGTGCTGATCATGCACTGGTCTGAGGCTGCACTCAGCTGTTCCCCAGTGTCTGTAGTTCAGTCGGTAGCACCCTCAGAACGTCATGGGTTCAAGTCCCACTCCAGAGATTTGATCAATTAAATCGAGGCTGATCATCCACTGTAGTACAGATAGAAGTACTGCACTGTTGCAGGTGCTATCAGATGAGGCATAAAGCAAAGGTGTTATGTCTCATAATGAACCTTCAAGCAATACTTAAGAATTTTGAACAAAAACACTGCTGTTACAATGGCCACTGCAAACCATGTGATTTTGGCAGTATCAGCTCCACATAGTCTTGAGACTCGAGTAAATCGTAATTAAATTTTGGTGGGGGTGGGGGCGATTCTCCAAAGAAAACCTCAATACCCAACAGGCTTATCACAGGAGCTTTTTGGGTGAGATGAATCTGCAGCATTCTGTGTATTACACGGTCCCTAACGTGGTTGACTTTGCTTGGGGTGGGAATCCACCCGAGAGGCTGGCATCAGCGCTCTGAGTGGACCACTGAGAATGTGGTAATTTATCAGTGGGGAGATCCCAACACCAGCCTCCTGATCACCACTCTTCTGATTGCTTCCCCAGACCACCTCCTGATCGGTAACTTCCAACAGACAACCCCCCCCCCAACCCCCACGTCCAGCCAGACCTCCTCCCATGGCCAGCTTCAAGCAGCGCAGTGGACCAGGAGAATCGCCCCTGTGGACATTCACAGCCAATCAAGAAAAGCACACATCCCTTTGTTTGAGGATGGAATGTATTTTTCTGGTTCACCATGGGCAAAAAAACGTTGAAAAATCAACGTGTGTGTGTGAATGGGAAACGACTGCGAAGGGCTGCCTGTCGACCTGTTATTTTATGTGTATTAAGAGCGTCCCTCATCTGAACTCAGACTGGGTGAATTTTAACGTTTCAAATGATGGTGGTTTCACAGGGTGGTTATTGACCTGAGCACACACCTCATTTGGAAAAGGACTTTGGGCTTGTAACAGGTCACATGGGCAAATCAGTCACTTTTGTTGCCTCCTTTTGGCAAAGCAACCAGCTGCAGTTATCTGAGCAGCCAACGTAACAAACAGCAATACCGTGAAAAAGAACCTGTTCCAACTTCGAGTTCACTGGAGAACCAATCTCCTGGAAATTCAACTACAAGAAGCTTACCATGAAACCTTTGCCTGGAAGACCATTACTTCAACTAGAAGTTTCTACTCATCTAAGAAATTACAAGTCTGCCATCAAAGAGAAATTGAAACAATTATACAATATAACTGTATTGCTTATTTTCTTTCTTTATCTGTACCCAATTTTTATGCAATGATGTGTGTTGCATGATGAGACATTGCATTTAAGCTTCCAGTGCAAGTGTTAGGTAACAAATAACTTTCTTCATTTTAAAACTTACAAAACAGCTTGCTGCTGGGATTATTTGAATTGGAACAATCTCTCTCAGGATAGAAATAGCTCAGATACAAAAATAACATTGATCAAAAACAGTAATAAAACATACAAATTCCGTCTGTGTATAGTCTCAGGAAGATGTAAAATAATCATGGCATTATTTTGAAGAAGAACGAGGGAGTTATTCCCAGTGTCCAGGCCAATTATTATCACATTGCTGTTTTTGTGGAAATTTGCTGTGCATAAATTGGCCGCTACATATCTTTCATTACAACAGTGACTGCACAGCAGTGATATCTAAAGGCATCATATAATACTTCAGGTTAGTTACTGGCTACTGTTTAATTTCTAGGTTTTTTTTCTGAGTTCAATTTATCAACATAGAGAGGAGTTTGCCTACTTTTGCGATGCAGTTGGTTGTCTCTCAGAATGGATGCAAACATTGCAGGTTGGTCTCTGTTGGGCTTTGAGCATGTATGTGCATAATTTTCTGTCTTTAGATCCTGACGCTGTCAAAGTCACTGTTACACTAAACATCATGTCAGCACTATCGTCTAAACCAAAATAGCAGACTATCCACTTCCAGCCCACAGTGTGCATTTACATCAATCCCATTCTTTTGAATTATTAAGCAGCTAATTAGCACCTGAAAAAGGTGCACTATACAACTCAGTTTCTAATGTACTGTATCTAGTGTACCAATAAACTTTGCCAGTGAGTTTAATATCTCTATTAGTATATAAATAATGCATGGGAGATTTCAAGTAACTGAAAGAATTGACAAGGGAAATCCTGTAGATGTGATATAACAGTACTTCTAAATGGTCTTCGATAAGGCATCACAAATGCATGATTGTTGGCGCATGTGAAGTAAGAGGATAAAAAGCAGAATGGATAACAAATAGGCTGTAAAACAGAAAGTAGAGTAGGCCACAGGTAGTTACTTGGACTGGCAGAAGTTGGGAAATAGTGTAACAGATATTGGTGCTGCAATCAGCATTTACATATATCATTTGAACTTGCAAATCAGAAGATCATTAATAAATGTTGTGAATGACATCAAATTGGGGGTGCAATGTGGACACCTGCAACAAAATACAAAAAGATAGTCATGATCCCCATGGAGATCAACAAACTAAAACCAAATTTACCAATGACAATTTACAAGTTTTCAATTTTTATAACTTTTATTTTAACAATCAAACAAAAATTAATATAAATTAAACTTGAATTAACAGGCAAATCATGGTCAACATAAATTAACTACACATTGAGTAACAAACACAACAAAGATAGTTCTAACAGATGTAACGGGCACTCAGTATATATGGCACCAATTTCAGCCACAATGCCATTAAAGCGCTGATCTTCCTCGGGTAGAATGCCAGCTCCTTTGCTTCACAGATTTGCTGACAATTGTCATCAGATAGGAGCTGTGCTTCACCAAGTTCCATGAGTGTAATCCTCAACAACATGGAGCACTTCTCCAGAGTCTCAGCTCTGCTCACAAGTCTTGATGACACGGGTCCACCAGTTTTAGCTTTGTCCAAATTCTCAGTGACATTGAATGTGCATTGTGTTGCCAAGCAGTTCCTTTAAAATAACTGAAACAATGGCAGCAACCTCGTATTTCTTATCTCCACTCCCAGATTCAGACTTCAGTTTTAATGACTTTAACAGCACTTTCTCCTTTCTCGAACCTGATACATGTCCCATTTCCAGCTCATGTGGGTCCATTCTGCACTGTTTCAGGGCTAAGGTCCTGCTGGGAGAACTGTCTACTGGTTCCCACTACGGCTGAAGCTCACACAGCAAAATACCCACTCATTCCAGAATGACATCGTTGTCAAGTGTCATCAAGATCCCGCAGGACAGGGTTCAGGTAAAGGCTGTTGTGGTCTCTGGCCGAACTCTGGCTACTCCATCCACATCTATCATAGATTTTCCTGTTGCCTTGAGCCAACTGGCTCCTGCAGACTCCATACAAAATGGAACCAGACAGCATCACAACATTAACAAACTTGCGAAATGGGTGTGTTAACAATAAATAAATTTCAATATAAAGTCTTTGGAATATATGGCACTCTCAGCTTTGGAAACTGCTGGCAGTGATGACACTGTGTTACTAAAGTAAAGGTTATTTATTGGTCATAAGTATGGCTTACATTAACACTGCAATGAAATTACTGTGTAATTCCCCTAGTCGCCACAGACTGGCGCCTGTTCGGGTCAACGCACCTAACCAGCACATCTTTCAGAATTTGGGATGTGGAGTGTACTAACTCCTGACAACCACTTGGTGAAATAGGTGACCAGAAACCAATCTTTACTCAGTTTTAAAATTATTCACAAAGTGAAAGATTATAAGCTCCAAACTCCACTCCCACATGAGCATCAGTAAGTATCTCTTGTGCTCAGGCAATCATCTAATCATTGTTAATTGTATAGATTAAGATTAACTGAATGCAGCCCAGATTTCCAGATTTAGGGAGCGATGGGCAAGGAACTGCACAGGAAGGAACAGCAAGGAGTAGAATTGCAGTTATTATAGGAGAGGAGGAAATTGGGGGAAGACGGGCAATTCTCGAACTATCATCATGAGACCCGTGCAATCTATTGCCTCTGTGGCGCCAAGGTAAAGAACATCACGAAGAGGGTGCAGATATTCTGCAGAGATAAAGGA
Source organism: Carcharhinus amblyrhynchos (assembly GCF_965287045.1). Lineage (NCBI taxonomy): Eukaryota > Metazoa > Chordata > Chondrichthyes > Carcharhiniformes > Carcharhinidae > Carcharhinus > Carcharhinus amblyrhynchos. Next base: position 5,684,938 of record NC_137340.1, on the reverse strand, counting down.
GTGAGCCAAAAGTTTTGGTACATACAACATAGCGAAACTAAGTATTGAGATCCTTTGATCAGATGTTCAGACATTAGGGACGAACTTAAAAAGTAAGACCTCAAAGATAGTAATCTCTGGATTACTCTCACAACCAGGGTCCCCAGAGGTAGAATAGGAAGATAAGGAGGATCAATTGCGGATTGAGACTTGGTGCAGAAGAGAGAACTTCAGATTCTTGGACATTGAGATCACTCTAGGGCAGGCAGCACCAATTCAAAAGTGATGGGTTGCACTTTAACAGGACTGGGACCAGTATACTCGTGGGGATGTTCACAAGTGGGGAGGGTTTAAACTAAATTGGCAGAGAGGGGTGGGTATCAAAAGATAGTAGAAAAAAAAGGTGCATAAAGGAGAGAGAATGTTGAATTGTAAGATAGAAAGAAATAATACCATATTAGATAGCAGCAGGCTAAGAAAGAATACAAGGAATACAAATACATGATTACAATACATGTATGCAAAAAATACAAAATGTGATAAAGATGGTAAACTACAATATGAATAGCCATATGGGAATATGACATAACACAAATGTAGAGTAAAAATGGTGAGGCGTGGGCGATACAAAGTGTCCAGAAAAGATAGGGAAGGAAAAGAGAGAGGTGGGTGGTAGCAGTGATTAAGGACAACACTATAATGGTGTAAAGAGAGAATATCCTTAAAAGGGGCAAGGACTGAATCCATTTGCTGAGAGTTGAGGAGCAAAAAAAGGTAAGATCACATTGCTGGGGGTGTTCAAGCAGTGAAAGAGGGATAAAGGAGCAAATCTGCAGGGAAATCACAGACTTGTGCAAGAACCATAGAGTGGCGATATTAAGAGAACTTTAATTTTCCAAATATCAAATGCTATAATTAATGTTAAAATAAATTGAAAGGATGGGGAGGAATTCTTGAAATGTGTTCAGGAGAACTTTCTTGATCAGTATATTCTCACTCCAACTAGAAAGAAGACATTGTAGGATTTAGTTTTGGGGAATGAGCAAGTGTCTGTTGGGTGACATGTAGGTAACAGATCTTTGTATCTTCAGGTTTTGATTAAAAATGGAAAACAGGAAGGAACAACCTTTATTGGTACTGAAGCTAAGGAACAGAACAGATATAATTCCATTGCTTTATGCAATGTTTAGACTGCCAACTAGTGAGCAGAATGTAGAAGAACAAATCTGCAGAGAAAATTTCAAACATTATAGAGTCGTTATAATGGGAGACTTCAATTACCCACTGGGACAGTGGATATGTAAAGCGCAAAAGTTCCTAGACTGTGTTCAGGAGAATTTTCTACAGCAGTGTGTGTCCACTCCGACAAGAAAGGATGCACTGTTGAACTTGGCTCTTGGAAATGAGGTGGGCCAAGTAGATCAAGTAGCCAAGTAGAACAATGAGCGTACATCTCGCCAAGGCCAGCCCACATCCCCACTTCTTGCCTTCAAACAGCCACACAACCTCAAACAGACCATTGCCCACAGCAAACTACGCAGCCTTCAGGAGAACAGTGACCACAACACTACAGAACACTGCCACAGCAGCTCTGCAAGACGTGCCAGATCATTGACACGGATGGCATCATCTCACATGAGAACACCATCCACCAGGTACATAGTACATACTCTTGCAACTCGGTCAACATTGTTTACCTGATATGCTTGCGGGAAAAGATGTCCCGAGGCATGGTACATTGGGGAGACCGGGCAGACGCTACAACAATAGGTAAATGAACACCGCTCAACAATCACCAGGCAAGAGTGTCCTCTTCCTGTTGGGGAACACTTCAGCGGTCACGGGCATTTGGCCTCTGGTCTTCAGGTAAGCATTCTCCAAGGCGGCCTTCGTGACACATGACAGCGCAGAGTCTCCGAGCGGAAAGTGATAGCCAAGTTCCGCGCACATGAGGACGGCCTCACCCGGGACCTTGGGTTCATGTCACATTACCTGTAACCCCCACGACTTGCCTGGGCTTCCGACATCTCACTTACTGTCCTGTCTGGAGTCAATACACATCTCTTTAATCTGTGCTTAATGCTTTCTTCACTAACATCGTCTGCAGCTTTTAAGACTTGATTAGCTGTAAAGACTCGCATTCTAATCAGTAGTCTGTAAATTGACTTTGTGTTTTTATACACCCTGTTTGTAATCAGAACTCTGACTCACCTGATGAAGGGGCAGTGCTCCGAAAGCTAGTGGCGTTTGTTATCAAATAAACCTGTTGGACTTTAACCTGGTGTTGTGAGATTTCTTACTGTGGAACATTTAGGAGACAGTGATCATTGTATTCTGAGGTCTGGACGACGCTGGAAAAGGAAAATAGACAATTCAGAGCGAAAATAATTGACTGTGGCGGGAGCCCGGTCTCGCGAGAGGAGGAGGGGGGGTCGCAGGTCAGGGCTGACGTCACAGGGGTTCCGGTGCTGCCGTCAGGGCCGGGCGGGGGGGAGGCGGCTGAGCGGTAGCCTGGCCTCCGGCCGGGGGTGGCTGGCTGCCTGCCTGCCTGCCCTCACTCAGCCAGCCCCCTCTCTCCACCCATGAGTGTGGCCTGATGGCGGCCGGGCCGATCTGAGCCCAGGCCCAGGCTGTCGCTCCCACCACTACCACCACCACCGCGGGTTCCTGGATGCGGCCGAGTGAGGAGGAAACTCGATGGACGTTATGGAGAGCCCTCTGAACCTGGTGAGTTCACCGGGGGGGGGCGGAGGGGGAAAGGGTGGGGTGACTGCCGGCTGGAGCAGGGCTCGGTCTGTATATGTGTGTGTCTCCTCTTCACCCACTCCCCCCCCCCCCCCACAAGCACCCACTCCCCCCACCACCCCCCTCCACACGCACCCACTACCCCCCCCCACCACCCCCTCTCCACACGCACCCACTCCCTTCCACACGCACCCACTACCCCCCTCCACACGCACCCACTAACCCCACACCCCCCCCACACGCACCCACTACCCCCCCCCCCCCCACCCCCCCTCCACACGCACCCACTCTCCTCCACCCCCCCTCCACACACACCCACCACCCCCCTCCACACGCACCCACTACCCCCCCCACCACCCCCCTCCACACGCACCCACTACCCCCCCCACCACCCCCTCTCCACACGCACCCACTACCCCCCCCCCCCACCACCCCCTCTCCACACGCACCCACTACCCCCCTCCACACGCACCCACTAACCCCACACCCCCCCCCCCACACGCACCCACTCCCCCCACACCCCCCCCCCAACCCACACTCCTTTAATCAATTACTCATCCAGTAAAATTTGGAAATGAAGGGTACTGCTCAAACTTGTCTGAACTTGTCTTCTATACCTTAAAATGGAAATCTCAGTATTACTGATTTTTTTTTAACTGGGATTTGAAATTTTTGATTTCTTTTCCCTCCCTTCTGGATAGCCACTGTTGCCATGTAAGAAACGTGGCAGTGTCCACAGCAAGCTCCCACAAACAGTGTGACAATTAGATGATCCATTTAGGGTGATGATGGTTCAGGATAAACACAGGGAGAGCTCCTCTGTTCAAGACAGCATAGTATCTTTTGAAAGGACAGAGGTATCCCATTCTCTTAATAGTATGTTAGCTCAAATCTTTGGAGTCGGGCTTGAACCCCATGGTTTTCTGACTCAAGTGAGAATGTTACAACTAAAGCATGATTGACAAATCTCAATGTTTGAGATTTTCCTGCCCTCAATCATTGTATAATTTGCAACCATACAACATTGTGTCACATGTTCTGTGCCAAAAAATAACATACACTGACTATTATTTCTTGCTGAAATCTGCCTGGGTTGCAATTTTAAAAGCAGAGAAGGAGGGATTTTTGGTAAACTTGGTAATCAGTTGAAATGCTTGGAATTTTCTCCACTGGTGTAACCTGGAAGTCCAGTTACACTCAAATTTTCTGTGAATCTCAATGCACTGAAACACACAAGGACATAAATTAGCACGAACAATCCAGGATCTAAAGAAAGCACCAAACTTTTACCATGTATTTCTCATCTTTAAGTATGAAAATCAAAACTTCAAATCCTTCAACAGTACACTTATAGGTATCAAGTAGAGGATGTTTAACACCTGCAATCAGGGAAGCTTTCTCAATTTTTAATGTGATTTATGTTTGTCCTATTAAAAAAAAAACCTAATAATAAACCTTAAAACACTTTTTTAAAAAAGCAATCCTTTCAGCCATGGGATTAATACATAGCTGCAAAAGGTCAGACTTGATGTTTAATACTTGGGTGCATAGTTCATTTATGTTCAGAAATTTGCAATTTTAACCAGTGTATTTGATTTGGGCACTGGTTATGTGTGTCTCTGGATACAAGTGCAGAGAAAATTCAAGGCCAGAAACTGAACAGTAAAACAACCAGATCGTATCAGAATGGAAAACATTCATTGGACAATCTTAAAAGCTGTACTTGTACGAAGAGAACAGTTCATGGATAAGCAGGCCCACCACTTGTAACTTGTTAGTTATGTAAGTACCTTTTCTTGTCTAGTAAAATTCACAAGAATATGGACAAAATTATGCATGTCCTTGATCCCATACATTGCACTCATACCAAATGTTGAAGGCTTGTGCATTTTCGCAACAATGCTATTTATTGCTCGGATGCATTCTTCATGTGTTTTTTGATTGTGTTGGTAGCTCGGTTGAGTAACGCAGATGAACATTTCTGTTCCATGAGTTGTTTCAAACTCCTAACAATCAGATACTTAGACTCATGGTGGAAGCATTTATACTGACTACTGTGCAATGTCAGCTGAGTGGATGCAAATAATCCCCTGACACTATTCAGAGAAGAGCAGAGGAATTTTCCTGGTGTCCAAGTCAATATTTACTTGTGGATCAAAACTTTAAAAAGAATAGATTGTCTGGTTAATTATCTCATTGCATTTTATAGGAGCTTATTGTGTATAAATTGTTTGCTCAATTTTCCTATGTTACAGCAGTCTGTACACTTCAGAAGTTCCTTAGTGCTAGTGAAGTGTTTTGGAAGATCCTAGAAATCATAGAAACCCTACAGTGCAGAAAGGGGCCCTTCGGCCCATCAAGTCTGCACCAACCACAATCCCACCCAGGCCCTACCCCCATATCCCTACATATTATACCCACTAATCCCTCCAACCTACACATCCCTGGACAATAAGGGGCAATTTCTTAGCATGGCCAATCAACCTAACCCTTTGGATTGTGATCAATCTTTGGATTGTGGGAGGAAACCCACGCAGACACGAGGAGAACATGCAAACTCCACACAGACAGTGACCCGAGCTGGGAATCGAACCCAGGACCGTGGAGCTGTGAAGCAGCAGTGCTAACCACTGTGCTTCCATGCTGCCCGTAGTTCCTGAGTTTGTGAAAAGCACTGTTTAAATGAAAGCTTGTTCTTGGAAATGGTAGGGAGCAGACATTGAGTTTGAAGTAATTTCCTATTCCTTACAAAGACTTTGCTCTTTTATAATAATTATAATGTATATCGTAAGTTGCTTCACAAAGATGGCTAGAAATCAAGCTGGTGGCGGGGAGAGTTTTGAGAAGTGACTGAATGTAGCAGAGTGTTTTAGGAAGAGAGTTCCAGGGTGCAAAGACATAAATCTAAAGCCTTGCCACCAAGAGTGGGACACGAGATTGGGAGAGTGAAGGATGTGAGTAGGTCATGAATTTTGAGAAGATTGCACAAGTTTGGCTATGTGCTTGAAAGGATCTTTAAATTTGAGCAATTTGAAATCAGTGGCTGGAGGCTGGACTGTCAGCAAGAGTTAGAGAATCATGAGAATGACTTGGATGCAAAAGGTCTCTGAAGGGGATTATTATTGAATTTCAAATTGGGTGGTGAAGTGGATAAAAGCTTCAGGGGTGTTTGGTAGGAGATTTGGAGGTGGAAAATTGAAAGCTTTAGATGATACAGACCAAGAAACCAGGAGAAAACTGGGACTTGGATAACAGTATCTTGGTGCTGCTGTGGCTTTGGTCATGTTGAATTGGGGAATGTTTTTGCTCATCGATTGATTTTATATTGGGAAGATCAGGATCAGAGATGAATGACAAAGCTGAATGTCATTGGGCATAAACTCGGTTTTATATATACCAAAGAGAGAATTTGTATTTCTATAGCGTTTTGTGGTCTCAGCATCCCACAAAGTTTTTTTATTTTTGAAGTTAATGTAACACTCCTGTGAAACACCTGGGGATGTTTTACTACTAAACAACTTGGACTTTTGTCGTGCATGTCAGGAAGCACTTCACGGATGCATTATAAAGCAATATTTGACACACACAAAGAAATACAGAAGATAGGAGCAGAAGGAGGCCACTTGGCCCTCTGAGCTTGCTCCACCTTTCATTACGATCATGGCTCATTCAACTCGATAGCCTAACCCTGCTTTCTTCCCCGTAAGCTTTGATCCCATTTGCCCCAAGTGATATATCGAGCTGCCTCTTGAATACATGCAATGTTTTGACATCAACTGCATCTTGTAATGAACCACAGGCTCACCACGCTTTGGGTGAAGAAATGTCTCCTCACCTCCGTCCTAAATTGTCTACTGTGAATTCTCAGACTGTGACCCCTGGTTCTGGAAACCCCCACCATCGGGAACATCCTTCCTGCATCTATCCTGTCTAGACCTGTTAAGAATTTTATAAGTCTCTATGAGATCCTCCCCTCATTCGTCTGAACTCCAGCAAAAACAATCCTAACCCACCCAATCTCTCCTCATACATCAGTCCCGCCATCCCAGGAATCAGTCTCACAGCAATATTAGGGCATATAACTAAACGGTAAAGACAAAATACTCATAGCATCATAGAACCTTACAGTGCGGAAAGAGGCCCTTCGGCCCATCGATTCTGCACTGAACACAATCCTACCCCCATATCCCTACATATCATACCCACTAATCCCTCTAACCTACATATCCCTGGACACTAAGGGGCAATTTCTTAGCATGGCCAATCAACCTAACCTGCACATCTTTGGACTGTGGGAGGAAACTGGAGTAACCAGAGGAAACCCATGCAGACACAAGGAGAATGTGCAAACTCCACACAGACAGTGACCCGAGCCGGGAATCGAATCCAGGACCCTGGAGCTGTGAAGCAACAGTGCTAACCGCTGTGCTACCGTGCCACCCATACTGTGGGTGCTGGAATCTGAAATTAAAAACAGAAAATGCTGGAAAACCTCAGCAGGTCTGACAGCATCTGCAGAGAGAGAATAGAGCCAATGTTTTGAGTCTGGATGACCCTTCGTCCGAGGCAATGGCTTTAGTTGTCAGAAATTTCTGCCCAGCCTGCACTGGATGCCGAACTAGCAATCTGACAATTTGGAGAAAGTGGAATTGTTGAGAGAGCTAGTATGTTAGAACATGGTGTCATCAGCATATGTGTAAACTGAGTTTCCAGAGGATGTCACAGAACATCACATGTAGGTGAGAAACAGGCAGGGACCAAGGATAGATCCTTACACCACACCAGAAGTAAAGATGTGGGAGAGAAACCAGCACCGGTGACTCTGCCCACAAATACATTCATAATAAGTAGTACATAAATGCAAATTTCTCTTGCTTTAAGGATGAATATTGGCCTGAAAATCAGGGAGGACTTGCTGATTTTGTGGGATATTTTGTGTCCACCTGAGAGGGCTTTAGGATTAATATCTCTTCCAATATCTCTTCACCGTGCTGCACAATAGGACAAGTGAACACTTGTCTCCCATGATTCATTCAACATTTGAAATCATTCTACATTTGAACAAAAATAGTTGGACGTTTATTACTTTCCTGAGTAGGAAAAGTGGTGGTTAGCTGTTTTGTTAGGTTGAGCTGCATGCGGAGAAGTTGCTGCAGGTTGGACTGTGCTTCTGGAGGTGTTTGGAGAATGCAGCAGTTTGGGCTGTGTGTTTGGTCTTAAATGTTAACATGTTTCAGTTTTGAGGCTGGGGAGTTAATTTAGTTTCTGCTGTAGAAGTGGGGTTGTAGTTTGTCAGTCTGAACCCCTCCTGTGGTCTCAATAGCTAGTGAGAATGACAGCTGGCTAGAAGGAAGCTGCTGGCCTGTCTTTGGGGAATTGTTTGTAAGCTGAAGAAACAATCTGGAGGAGAAAATAGCAACAAACAAAAGCTTTGTAGCTATATTTGAAAACAGTGATTTAAGTCTGTTTTTATAGAAGCCCAAAAGCTGCTTCTTCATGAATCTTGTTTGGCACTTTACAGAAGTATGCATTTTCATGGCTGGAGACCTGTCAGGTGTGTTCTCTCTCTCTCGCTCTGCTGCTTATTTAGGCATTGTCACTGTTTTGAATTGTTCCCCATGGACCCTGCCGCAGCTTCACTGGCATAGCTCCAACCGCACCCTGAATTTGAGATCATTTTTATATGAAAATGTCCTGTAAAATATAGCTACGCTACCCAAGAGAATAGGTATCAAAGTTGGCCTTTTTGGCCCCTCAAAATTCTCCTACCATTCTGTTATATCGTGGCTGATACATATATCTCAAATCAGTTTCCCACCTTTGTTCTGTATCCCTGCATCCTAACAACTTCAAAGCTGTTGCACTAACTTCGTTTGACATAAGAACACAACATAAGAACATAAGATGTAGGAGCAGGAGTAGGCCATCTCGCCCTTCGAGCCTGTCCCGCCATTCAATAAGATCATGGCTGATCTGAAGTGGATCAGTTCCACTTTCCCACTTTCTCCCCGTAACCCTTAATTCCCTTGCCTGCCAAAAACCTATCTACCCGAGTCTTAAATATATTTAGCGAGGTAGCCTCCACCACTTCAACGGGCAGAGAATTCCAGAGATTCACCGCCCTTTGAGTGAAGAAGTTCCTCCTCAACTCCGTTCTAAACTGTTCCCCCCCCTTATCTTGAGGCTGTGCCCTCTAGTCCTGTTGTCCTTTCTGAGCGGGAAGAATCTCTTTACCTCTATCCTATCCATCCCTTTCATTATCTTATACCCTTATTCTAATGCTTTCTTTGTCAAATTCCCAACTTCTGCCCTCCATATAGTCATCTTATCCAAAACTCTGTTGCCCATATCTCATACGAAGTCCCATTCCTTAAAGTCTAAAATATTCTCATGTAAGAGGATCCTGCACATATTTATTAAAATATGTGGAGATATGCTCATTGCCACCTCTAAAAATTGAAAACTGGACAAAGACCCAAAAATGACTAAATTTATGTCTGTTTGTGAACCTCGAACAAACATGCTGACCGCACTGAAGAAACATGCACCTTGTTATCCCTGAATAGAAACTAACTGTAGACTGTGCATTCGAAATCCAAACAGAACTATAAAAAAGCCCTCGGCATCTAGTCTTTTGGAGGACTGAGTTCCAGTTTTCTGTGCTTTTTGTGTGAAAATCTGCTTCCTACTTTCACTTCTGAGTAGGGCAGACAGACCAGATTTGAAGATGATTCCATCTTGTTCTAGATTCTCCACCAGAGGAAATAGTTTCCTTGGCTATATTCCATTCAATCATTTTGCCATTATAAATATCTCAGTTAAAACACCCTTCAACCTTCTAAACTCAAGGAAATACAAGCTAAGTTTATGCTACCTTTTCTCATAATTGAACACTCTAAACACTGCTTTCCCCAGTGCCATTGATGCAATTATATCCCTCCAGATCTATTCTTTAGACTCTGTTCCTAGAGATTGGAGGGTAGCTAATGTAACTCTACTATTTTAAAAAGGCAGGTGTAGAGAAATTATAGGGAATTATAGATCAGTCAGCCTGATGTCAGTAGTGGGGGCATCCTAGATTTCCATTATAAAAGATTGAACTGCACTTGGAAAACAGTGGCATGATCAGAGAAAGGCAGCGTGGATTTCTGAGAGGGAAATAATGCTTGACAAATCTACTGGAATTCTGAGGGTGTAGCTAGTGGAGTTGAAGGGGATCCAATGGATGTGATTTATTTGGACGACTTTTCACATGAGAGATTAAGAGACTAGTGTGTAAAATTAAAGCACGTGATTGGGGATAGTGTAATGAGACGGATGAAAGCCATGGATCAGACATGATCATAATGGCAGATTAGGCTCAAAGGGCTGAATGACCTACTCCTATTTTCCATGTATGAAAAACTGGCAGACGAGGAACAGTGTGGGAATAAATGGGTCCAAGTGACTGGTGAGGTACTCAGGGATCAATGCTAGGAGCCCAGCTATTCACAATGCAGGTGAAGGAATTAGATGTAATATCTCCAGATTTGCAGTTGAAAGAATTGGATGGGAGAGTGATCTGTAAGAAGGGTGCACACTGAGGATTCGGTGTGATTTGGGCAAGTAGAGTGAGTGGTCAGTGCATGACACATGCAGTATATTGTGGGTGAATGTGAAGTTATTCACCATTTGGTATCAAAAACAGGAAGACAGAGGGAAGAATATGCAACAACACCTGGGTGTCCTTGTACACTAGTCACTGAGGGTAAGCACGCAGATGGAGCAGGCGGTGAAGGCAGCAAATGATATGTTGGCCTTCACTGCAAGAGGATTAGAATATAGGAGCAGAGATGTCTTGCTCTGCTTATACAAGACCTTAGTGCGATCGCACCTGGAATATTGTATGAAGTTTGATCTCCTTATCTGTGGAGAGAGTGCAGCAAAGGTTTAGCAGACTGATTCTTGGGAAAGCAGGACTGACGTATCAGGAGAAATTGAGTCAGTTAGGATCACATTCACCAGAGTTTAAAAGAATGGGGTGAAGTTTCCTAGAAACCTGTAAAATTCTAACAGAACAGGACAGATGCTCGAAGGATGTTCCCAATGGTGGGGGAGGCCAGAACCAGCGGTCACAGTCTTAGGATACAGGGTAAATTATTTAGGACTCAGATCAGGAGACATTTCTTCATCTGGAGCTTGTGGAATTCTCCACAGAAAGCAGTTGAGACTATAACCATTGAACGTTTTCAAGAAACAGTTAGATATAGCTCTTGGGGCTATAGGGATCAGAGGATATGAGGGGGAAAGCGGGATCAGGTTACTGTGTTGGATGATCAGCCATGATCATAATGAACAGTAGAACAGGTCCGAAGGGCTGAATGACCTCCTATTTTCTGTGTCGAAAACTGAATCCGTTTGTTGCTGATTCAACTCTCCTATTAGGCATTGATGCAGGAACTTGTGAGAGAGGAAAGGCTGTGTGCACTAACCAAAACATTGATCAGGAAGCTTAGAAAATGAGTTTCAAAAATACAGTTGGTGCACTGATATGCCTATTTCATTCCCAATCTTGGCCAGTCCATTGAGGGGTGAGATGCTTCCCAAATTGGGAGAAGGGAAAGCGGTGGTTAATTGGTTCAGGCCATGCCCGAACATTGTAAATTGATTTGCAGGCCGAATTTGATACAGGTTGTGTCTCAGCCCACTGAAGGGGGCTTTAAAACCTTTCTAACTTGCTGTTCTTCCTTTTAATTTGGTTTTAAGACTCATCCAAATTGCAAGCGCCATACAAATGTTTATGGGATTGTTTCTAAATCCCTCAGTGTTCCCACCCCTCCCTATCTCTGTAACCTCCATCAGCTCTACAAAGATACCTATGATCCTTCAATTCTGGCCTCTTTTGAATCCATGGATTAATTCCCCCAGTGGCAGCTGAAAGCACGGGAATTCCTTCTCTACATCTCTCTGCCTGGCTACCTCTCCTCCTTTGGGATTCTCCTTCAATAATTTCTCTTTGACCAAGTCTTCGGTCATCCACCCTATTATCAGTGACTCATGACATTTCTGTGAAGCATGTTGGACCATTTTAACTCCATTAAAGTTGCTATATAAATGCAAACTTGTATTGTTGGCTTTAATGTTACTTTTAAATCAAGCAATCAAAGATCTAATGAATGCAGAATTGCCATAAAGTTTGTGAAATGTTATACTAACCATTTGTATTAAATAACTAGAACTGTTGATGACTTTCAGACCTGCAGGGTTAATCATTCTGTAAAGATTTTCATGACATTGTACACTGTAAACCGTTTCAAACTCGAGCAATAAAGCAGGGAATTGCTGATAATGGTGCCAGCTGCAATGACTAAGCAGCTAATAATGACAATATCAACATGAGGTGTGAAGTAAACAGCACACTTGTGATTTGTACAGATGAAGAGGGGATCCACCTGCAGTTTAAGAACAGTTGCTAGTTCTGTATGGAGAAAAATATAATGGACAAATATTAGAAAAAAATGGGGAGAACAACATCAGGAAGCCCTGTTAACTCGCCTAATGTGGTTTCAGTGGAGGAATAAAACTGAAAAGAGTGGGGTGGGAGAGAACAGCACTTCTCCAGTGAAGAGCACACTTACAGGAAATGTGAAGGATAACCTAACCTTCCTGATTTTTTTGGCCCAAATCCAAGCATTTAATTTGTTTTGAGTTGGATCCCAGAAAACAGCCTCCTTCTGACCTTGTGGGCCTGTCTAGTCTCGTAGGCCTGTCTGGCTGAGGGTACTTTTACAAGTCAATTCAGAGGAAAATATAGCCTCTTCCTGTTTGATCCACGCTTTCTCAGTTGTGTTTATCTTTAGTTCCCCTTCACCAGTTTTGTTGCTTCACTGAATTTCTTCTATTTAGTATTTTTCACTTCTGTTTTTGAAAATTGTCTCTTGTTTTTTTTCCTTGTGATCTCCTCTGTACTGTTTGCTCATTCATCCTTCAAGTTTCTTTTGCTTGTTGCCTCACCTATTTCTCTGGCTTGACATTTCTATTACACTCGCTTGCTGCCTCCTTCAGCTGTTTTGTTTCCATACCTCCTCCTTTATCCACACTTCACCATCTTAACTATTTACTTGTTTCATCTTTTATCTCTTGTCCGCTTGTATGTTTCTTCATCACTTCTGTTGTTCCTTGCAGACCCTTTCACTTTCCCTTTTTTCTTAATAATAGCAAAATACTCCAAATGTTGGAAACCAGAAATAGGGACAAAGTGTTGGAAATACTCAGCGGGTCTGGCAGCATCTATAGGGTTAACGTTTTGAGTCCAACATCTTCAGAGCTGGTTGGACAAAATCAGAAAGTTAACTCAATTTCTCTCTCCAGATGCTGCCAAACCTCTGAATTTTTCCAGCATTTCTTGTTTTTAATCCCCTTTTTTCTTCTCTTGAGAACATAAGAACATAAGAAATAGGAGCAGGAGTAGGCCATCTAGCCCTTCGAGCCTGCCCCACCATTCAATGAGATCATGGCTGATCTGAAGTGGATCAGTTCCACTTACCCGCTTTCTCCCCATAACCCTTAATTCCCTTGTCGATCAGAAATTCTCTTTCTTAACTGGTTCACCTTCCTCCCCTTTTAGTCTCTGCAACACTTGCTTAGATTAGTGGGAAAGGAATGAGTATCTACTAGAATGAAACCCCAGAGGGGAGGTGGAAGCTGATTAAAGGAATTGATGAAGGGGGGCAGTCACAGTGTTGGAAAAGGCAGAGAACAGCAAGTTTAAAAAGAACAGGTGTTCTGCTCAGCAGCAGAAGGGAACTTGAGAAGATATAAGCAGTTTGGAACCACTGACTTCAGAAGAAATGAAATTTGAAAAGCAGAAGTTTTTGTTTATTTCCATTAACTTCTGTGAAGTCAATTTAATAAAATTTGAGAAATGTAAAAGCTGCCAATTCACTGTCAACCATTTTTACATTATCACATGGCGCCATAATGACTGTCCAGGTGTGGAGAAAGCAGTTAAACCAACATTTTATTCCAGGCTTTTAAACCTCTATATTGAGCTGGCTGCTCTGCAGAGAGGAATCAGCACTGTGTTTGACATCATGTAATGTGAGGGTCTTGTGTCCCACTCCTCCTACCTCAGCCTTTCTCTAAAATTCAGAGAAATGTTAGTTTAGTAAATAGTCCACCCATCAAAAATAAACTATTTTGACTCATAGTTGCAACTCGACTTTTGTTGCCTGGATGTAATATGGGGGGCATTTCCTCAGCTAATGGAGGATAGGGTCATTAATAATAGTTTATTGGTGTGAATAATCGTAAGAGTAGTCAGAGTAAAAAGCAAGTTCTTCCACAAAATATACAGATATCTCCATGTTGTGTAATGGAACTCTCAACTAAAGTTTTGTTTCTCTAGCAATTGCTTTTGTTAGGTTCTTTTGTTTGTCGCATCTTGACTTTTCTTTGCTACTCAGTATATTTTTTACTGTTTCTCCATAGTCCCTTTCTTTTTTGCTCAACCTTTCTCGTTCCCATCCTTCCTAGTGATACAAGAACAGTTTCTATCCTGTAAAGCAACATAGTTTAATTTTTGGAAAAATAAATCCATCTATTATTTTACGTTCCTTTGTCTCTTTGTCATAATGTGAGGGGGTTTGTGCAACTTTGCACCAGGCCTTTGCCAGTGATACTCTGTCTGAACAAAGTGCACAAGATTGACTTCTCATAACTTCACTTTCTCCCTTGCGCTCCTGCCCTCACCCCAGAATGAAGAACTCCTGACCTCCCAATATAACCCAGCTGGGTTTGGGAATTCACATAGCAGGCAGGAACACTGTAACCAAATTCTCTGATGCAACAAACTGGAAGAATTGCATATCTACATTCTATCCACAATTCTATCCTAGTATTAAAATTTCTTTACCTTGCTGCTTCTTGAAAACAGATTCACAAAGTTATATTGTACTGTAGTGCAGGAAATGTACTTTCAGTGCACTCATCTAGGCTGTATCTTGTATCTAAGTGTTCAGAAATCAATTAAATGAATTGAAATATAATGCTACGTCACATTTGTAATATAGTTAGTTTGTGTGGAGAGACTTCGTACAACGTGTTCCTAAAGAATTTTATTTATCAATGTGAGATTCCCAGACAGCCCTGACTTGTAAGCTATGTATAATGTCAGGACTTTGCATGCAGCTGTTCAAAGTACAATGTGATGTCCTTGTCATTGTGCACTTTGTATAAAATCTTTTACTGACTAACCAAATTTACAGTGTGAGTTCTCAGTTGTCCTCAGCCTTGCCTGCTGCAGCTAACTGGCAGCAATCTTTCCCTTCTCCCAAGGTGTGTGACTGAAATACAGAAAGCAGCCTAGGTTTCCTGATTCCGGGCGCGTAAGGCTGCAATTTATTTATACTCATTCCAAGGTTTGTAAATTATGGAAACCCTCATCAGAGTAAAACTAATTCTAAAGATGCATTTGTCACCTTTTAGTTGCCTATGTGTAGTATAACTAAACATCCCACACTACCCACTAACCTATTATCTTCATCTTGCTGTCATTTTCTGGGCAGATTAATCTTTTTATAGGATTTTTTAACCTCTTTTTTTCAATTTTCCTTGGTACATCTTGGTGACTCTTGAAGGTTCTAAGTCCACCTTAGAATGAGGACTAAGTCAATTATTAGTGAACTGAGCTGAGCACCATTTGCTTTTGGCGTGTTTCTCATATTCAGATATGATCAGTTAGCGGACAGAAGTGAGAATCCTAATGAGGTGCATGCGTAAGTTATGAGCAGGGTTTATTAGATGATTTGACAAACTGCCTCATAAAAGACTGATCCAGCAGGTGGGATCACAGGGGATTGGGGATAGACTACTAGATTGGATTGAGGATTGGCTGACTGACAGAAAGTAGAGAGTCGTGATAAATAGGTCCTTCTCTGGCTGGTGAACTGTAACTAGCAGGGTGCTGCAGGTCGGTCCTCGGACTTCAACTGTTCGCAATCCACATAAATTATCAGCAAGCAGGGACATAGTGCAACAAAGCAAAATTTGCGGGTTATACTAAAAGAGGTTAGGGTTAGGCAGGCCGTGAAGAGTAGATAAAGATTTTACAGATGGATGTAGATAGGCTAAATTTGGCAAATGGAGTTTAATGTGGGTAAGTGTGAGGTTGTCCACTTTGGCCA
Organism: Carcharhinus amblyrhynchos; assembly: GCF_965287045.1. Lineage (NCBI taxonomy): Eukaryota > Metazoa > Chordata > Chondrichthyes > Carcharhiniformes > Carcharhinidae > Carcharhinus > Carcharhinus amblyrhynchos. The sequence goes on along the minus strand of NC_137340.1, from coordinate 5,669,051 downwards.
AAAAAATAGAAAGGCAAATTATTACCTAAATAGAAAGCAGATTCAAAATGTGTCCAGGCAGAGGGATCCGGGTGTCATTGATCATGAATCACAAAGTCAGTGTTCAGATGCAGCATGTAATAAACAAAAGGCAAGTGGAATGTTGGCATTTATTGCAAAAGGACTGAAGTATAAAAGTGGAGAAGTGTTGTTGCAGTTGTATAGGGTGTTGATGAGACCACCTCTGGAAACTGTGTCCAGTTTTGGTCTTATTTGAGGAAGGGTGTGATGGCATTGGAGGCAGTTCAGAGGAGGTTCACCAGATTGATTCTGGGGAAGAAGGGGTTGACATGAAGAGATTAAACAGTTTGGGCTTGTACTTGCTGGAATTTAAAAGGGTGGGGGCGGTGGGGAATCTGATCGAAGTATATAAAATTTTATAAAGGGATGATAAAGTAAACGTAGACCAAATGTTTCTCCTTATGGAGCAATCTAGAACAAGATGTTGCAGGTATAGGTTGAGAGGGGTAGATTTAAAACTGAGGTGATGAGGAGCTACATCTTGCAGAGGGTGGTGAATTTGTGGAACTCACTGTCCCGTAGTGCGGTGGAATCTGAATCATTGGTTTCAAGAAGGAGATAGATATTCTTCTGATTTAAAGAAAAAGGAACAAGGGGATATGGGGAGCAGGTGGGGAGGTGGATTTGAGAGCAGTTAGAGATCAACCATGATCTGATTGAATGGAAGGGCAGACTTGAAGGGTTGAATTTTGCCTACTTCTGCTCCTAATTCCTATGTTCTTCCTGGAGCTGTAACATTTCTGAGTCTAAGCACTTCAGTTAAAAAAAACTCTAATCCAAAGCATTACATTCTGGCTTGCAAGGAGGAATTGTATCCTAACTTGTATCAGGAGGAATGTGGAGGCTTTGCAGAGGGCACAGAAAAGATTTACTAGGATGTTGCCTGGTATGGAGGGCATTAGCTATGAGGACAGATTGGAGAAATTTGGCTTGTTCTCAGTGAAAGACAGGAGTGACCTGATAGAAGTCTACAAGATTGAGGGACATGGACAGAATGATGGTCAGAAATTTTTTTCCCAGGGTGAAAGATTCGATTACTAGGGGCAATGTTTCAAGGAGCTGTATGAGGCAAGTTTTTTTACACAGAGGGTGGTGGGTGCCTGGAACTTGCTGCCGGGGGAGGTAGTGAAAGCAGATATGATAGTGACTTTTAAGGGGCGTTTGAATAAATATATGAATAGGGTGGGAATAGAGGAATAGGGTCCTGGGAAGAGTAGAGGGTTTTAGTTCAGTTGGGATGCATGGTTGGTGCAGGCTTGGAGGGCCGAAGGGCCTGTTCCTGGGCTGTAATTTTCTTTGTTCTTGAATGTATTGTTTGCGATGATGGGTATCAGAGGAATCTGTGGAGGTGAAATTGCATTTGTGAAATACAGTGCAAATACAGCTGTATATGGCAGTGTTGGTTGCAAAGACTGTTTTGAACAATTTCAGAAGCAATTTGTGTGCATATTTGGGAACAAGCACCACTTACAATGTGAAATAGATAACCGTAGTTTAAAGTTAGTAATTTCTACAACCCAGAAGTGGCAGATCAGTAGCTACAAACTAACAGTCCATCCTATCTGGAAATAGGGCAATTTTCTCAAGGTTACTATGGTGTTTGTGTTTCTGACTTCATTACACATGAACCATGATGTTCAGGAGATTCATTTTATTCCTTGAACTTGCTGTTAAAGCTCCCCTTCAGATCAGTAAGTGCTGAGATGTGATATCTCAAGGAGTCTGCATGTTCACACTCCTTCACATGTGACTGTTCTTTTCCAGCAATGTAGATGGAAACTGCCCAGTTTAGCTGCAAGGTCATAGTCTGATTGTAACACAGTAGATCTTGACTTGAAATGACTCAGTACAAGTGTATTCTGCTTAGAAGTATTGTTTCTTTCAGGCTCACCAGCAGAGCAGAAAGGCGGAGCGTATGCTAGCAGCAGGAAGGTATGCTGAAGCAATTGATTGTCATGGGAAGGCTGCAGGTTGGTGAATCTTTTTGGACTATAAGCCAAAACTTTAGTTCTTCTGTCAGGCACCTTGGAGCGTTTTTAAATTTAATTGCAAGGTTTAATTATAGTTTTAATAATTTGATCTTATTGCACCACCTACGGTTTTGCTTGGGCTCAGAATCTCTGCTTACATTGTAGACTTGGTTGTTATTCCTAGTCTAGTTACTTCTAACAAAGGAATCATATGACAGCAACATCCATTTATACGATGCTTTTAATGTGGTAGCTGTCCCAAGGTACATTACAGGAGTATTATCAAACTAAACTTGACCCCCAGCCACACAAGGAGAGATGATAACAGACTTGGTCAAAAGGGTAGGTCGTAAATTAGAGGAGAGTGATAGAGAGGCTAAAGAAAAATCTCCTGAGCTTTGCCCATTGGCAGCTGAAAGTGATGGAATGATTAACACTGGGAATTTACAAAAAGGCCAGAATTAGAGGAGTGCAGACATCCTGGGGGATCGTAGGGCTGGGAAAAGTTTCTGACGTGCGGAATGTCAAGGCCTGGTCTTGGGATGTGAGGTTAATTGTTTAGGACAGATGAATGAAAAAATGTTTCCATATAATGTTATGAATCTTTGGAATTGTCTACCTGGGGAGTGGGTTTTATATATATATTGAATATATTTAAGGTTGGAATAAAATTTTTTGGTGTCTTGGGGAATTAAGAAATATGGACAGCAGGTAGAAAAGTGTGGAAAAATAACCATTATTTTGAGACGTATAAGATGATGAATGGGATGGATAGGATAGAGGTGGAGAGACTCTTCCTGCTCAAAAAAGACAGTAGGACTAGGGGGCACAGCCTCAAGATAAAAGGGGGGCGGTTTAGAACGGAGTTGAGGAGGAACTTCTTCACTCAAAGGGTGGTGAATCTCTGGAATTCTCTGCCCGTTGAAGTGGTGGAGGCTGCCTTGCTAAATATTTTTAAGACGCGGGTTGATGGGGTTTTTGATAAGAGAGGGGATTAAGGGTTATGGGGAGAGGGCGGGAAAGTGGAACTGAGCCACGACAGATCAGCCATGATCTTATTGAATGGCGGGGCAGGCTCGAAGGGCTAGATGGCCTACTCCTGCTCCTATTTCTTATGTTCTTATGAATGGTGGGCTGGATTTGAGAGGCTGAATGGTCTACTCCTGCACCTGTTTCTCAGATTCTTATAAAGCCATGAAAGGATTTGAAGACGAGGGTCGGTGATGAGTGAATAAACCTGAGTGGGTGATGAGTGTTACATTTGTGTAGAACAGAGAAGCAGAGGCTGAGCAGCAGAGCTCGCGAATAGTCAAATTTAGAAATAACATATATACAGTGCAAAAGAAGGCCATTCATCTTATCATGCCCATGCCAGCTCTTTGAAAGTATTCTTCAATTCGTCCCACTGCCTTGCTTTTTTCCCCCTTAACCCTGTTGCATGGTGGCATAGTGGCTAACACTACTGCCTTTCAGTGCCAGGGACCTGGATTTAAATCCCAGCTTGGGTGACTGTATGTGTGAAGTCTGCACATTCTCTCTGTGTCTGCATGGGTTTCCATTGGGTGCTCCAGTTTCATCCCACAGTCCGAAAGACATGCTGGTTAGGTGCATTGGCCACGCTAAATTCTCGCTCAGTGTACCCGAACAGGCGCTGGAATGTGGCGACTAGGGGACTTTTGCAGGAGCTTCATTGTAGTGTTAATGTAACCCTACTTGTGACTAATAAAATAAACTTTAGCATAACTGTAGGTGTCTCATTTTCAAACATTTATACAGTTCCCTTTTGAAAGGTACTGTTGAATCTGATTCCAGCGCCATTTTTGTTTTTATTCTACATCATGGCATTCAGTTCTGCTGTGGAAACAGTGAAGAGGATAATAATAGACTTCAGAAGACTGGCAAAATAGGTAGATATATAACAGATCAAATTAATACAGAAAAATATAAATGGTTGCATCTCTTCATTTCTTTACCAATGTGTTTTCTTACTGTTTCTCCGCATTAAATTTTATCTGCCAAGTGTCTGCCTAATCCACCAGTCTAGCACATCTTTCTGAAGTCTGTTATTTTTGTTTCTATTTATTACCTAATCATAACATTTCATTGTGTTCTGTCATTTGCAAGTTTTGAAATTTTGCCCTGTGTATATTCATTAATATACATTAGAAAGTGGTCCTAATTCCAGCTCCTGCAGAGAGGGCTACAGTGTACTTCCCTCCTGTCTACAGAACAACCATTCACTTCTTCTTGCTGCTTTTTGTCCTTAGCTAATTTCAAATCCATGCTGCTACTCACACTTCAATCCTATGGACTTCAGTTTTGCAAATAAGATTGTGGTACCTCATAAACTTTCAAATCGACCACATTACCCTCATCAACCCTCTCTGGTATTTCAAGGTTCTCAATCAAGTTTGCTACGTTTTGTTTCTACAGATTCCGGCTGATGTACTAGGTTTTGAGTATCCTTAATTTTCCACTTGTGTTTGATGGTATCCAGTGAAAGTTCCTGTTACTAAAAATAGAAATAAATAAACTCAGTTTCATTTTTTGAGCATTTGTAAAACAAGGCTATCTTATTATTTAAATCTAGGGCTGCGGCAGGTTAACTTAAGTGAAAGTGCAAATGATCTCCAGTAGAAGTTTAGATGGAACCAAGTACAGGTAGTCATGTACAACGTACCCTCTTTTGTTTGGAGTGCATGGGACCTTTACTATATTTTTGCACAGCAATTTAAAGAGCCCAGCTTGCATGTGGTCTGGGTGGAAGCTTTCGGGTTGCTGCTTACAGGGAATATTAGAGGTTAATGACTAGCAAGGGGAGTAGGTGAGACTAAGTTTATCAGGAAATTGAAGAATGCCCAATTGGATAAATATTTATTGACGTTTCGGTGAGGTGCAATAATGGGATGTGATGTTTCATGACACTCGGGCTGGCTGGTAAGATCTCTGATCTTTCACAGTTTTCATGCTTATCCTATCAGTTTACCTGCAGAATTAATTTTTTAGCAAGCACAGTATTGTCTCATATATATGTCTCTGATTACTTTTAAGCTCTAATAATATTCAACTGCCTTACAAATCTTGGGATCTGATGTACAAAATGTTAAGATGCCTGGGAGTGTTTGAGATTAGCAAGGACCTTGGTGTGTGTCACACACAACAATGATAATGCTAACCTACAAAGGTTCAATGCAGCAGTGCTAACTATTAAAAACAAGTCACTAACCATGCATTGTAATCAAATTGGTTCTAATGTTTCCTTGGCTGTATATAAATAACGCAGGCTGGATTGAGAAGTAATCTTTCCAGTTGAGTACAGAGAGCATGGTGCATTCCCACTTCATTTCAGAACTAAAAGAGTTTGTATAATTTTTACCATTGTTAAAATTCTTTATATTCCCATCTTTTGTTCATGTCCAGCAACTCCTTCTGTTTGTTTCTCATGCCCTCAGAGCAAAGTGTCTTGCACATTTTTAGACAGAATGTAATGTGGGAAAAGCAAAGTTATCCACTTTGTTAGGAAAAACAAATGTGAAGTATCTTGTAACACTCCCCTGCCAACACCTGTTTGTACACATGCACCTGTTCATACATGTGCAGAAAACCTAAAGCCAATTCTTGCTGCCAGAGGAAAACAGATATACAAATTTAAATTGCCATTTCAAATTTGAAGTTAGCCGAAAACCTGATGTATATATTGAGTAGTCTCGTTGGCAGCAATTTTACCTTCCTGGGAATTAGTGGGGATGAGGTACGCACCATGGAAAGGTCTGTTGACCTTGAGCAGATTTTACGGTTTCGGGAAGAGCGAGGCTGTAAAATTCCGCCCATTGTTTTTTTTAAAATTGGTGCAAACTCGGGCCTATTGGATCATCCAGATATTAGACAACAAGGAAAAATCAGGTGAAGGGGTTGCTTCCCCATAAGGGAGGCAGCTAATTTCACAATCCATTTTTAATCCTTGTGGCTGTCAAGGTATTTCAGCAGCTTCAGAACCAGGAACGTGGAAATCTGCTTTCTAGTATGTTAAAGGGAGGTTGAAGTCCCCAGCCTCTGTGTAGATGCTCACATGTTTGAAATAGGTGCCTTCCATAAAATAAGATAAAGCTAAAGAAAAATTGCCTCAATTAAAATGGGTATTTATTTTGCTGTGAATAAAGTAGCCCTATCCTGTTCCAAAATCCTAAAAACAGGGAACTCTTTTGGCCTCCTGGTCCAAGGAATGATGTAGTTGCCATGAGGGGATGCAACAAAGATTGACCAGATTGATTCCCAGGTTGGTGGGATTAACCTTTGAGGAGATATCGAGGAGACTGAGCCTTCGTTCCCTGAAGTTCAGACGAATGAGAATGATTTCACTGAAACATACAAAATTCTTTACAGAAATTGGCAGTGTAGATGCAGGAAGGGTGTTCTCCCTTACTGGGGGTGACGAGGAGGTGGTGGAGGCAATGGTGGCGTTCTGGAATAAGGGATGAACCATTTAGGACTGAGATGAGGAATTTCTTCACTCAGAAGTTATAAATCTTAGGAATTTTCTATCCCAGAGGGCTGGGGAAGGCAGGGGTGCTTAGTCATTGAGTATATTCAAGATAGATCCCTAGATATTAAAGATATCAGGGGAACAAGCGTAGTGCTGGAAAATGGCGTTGAGGTAGATGATCAGCCATGATCTAGTTAATGGCAGAGAAGATTTGAGGGGCCGAATGGCCACGTTTTTCCAATGTTCTTCCCCAGAAAAAGGCAGTAATTCATTCACAGCCTAAAATGTGGTGGTGCCAATGTTGTATTCCAGCTGGAAACATGCTGTTGGATTTAGGGAATATTTATAAAGCATTGTATAATCGCTTTCTTTGTTTGTACCTTGCACTGAAAGCCTTCAGTCAACCATGTTGATTTGATTTTGATTTGATTTATTATGGTCACATATATTAGTACACAGTGAAAACATACTGTACATGAGGATGAAAAGGAGTGTGTGTTGAATGTTACAGTCACAGATGGGGTGCAGAGAAAGATCAACTTAATGTGAGATAGGTCCACTCAAGTCTGATGGCAGCAAGAGGAGAAGCTGTTTTGAGTTGGTTGGTATGTGTCCTCAGACTTTTATATCTTTTTCCCAGTGGTAGAAGAGAGAATGTCTGGGGTGCGTGGGATCCTTGATTAATTTGGCTTCTTTTCCAAGGCAATGGGAAGTGTAGACAGTGTCAACAGATGGGATGCTGGTTTGAGTGATGGCTTGGACTATGTTCACAGTCCTTTGTAGTTTGTTGTGGTCTTGGACAGAGCAGGACTCATACCAAACTGTGATACAACCAGTGGGCTTTCTTAACTATAGTGTCTGCATGGAGGGATCATAGCAGTTATTCGTGATCTGGACATCTAGAAACTTGAAGCTCTCAACCGTTTCTACTTTCTCCCCATAGGTGTAGTCAGGAGCATGTCCTCCACTAAGCTTCCTGAAGTCGATGACCATCTCCTTTGTTTAGTTAACATTGAGGGAGAGATTATTGTCTGGCACCAGTTCACTAGATTGTCTACCTCATTCCTGTATTGTGTCTTGTCATTGTTTGAGATCCGACCCACAACGGTGGGTGTTATCAGCAAACTTGAAAATTGATTCGGAGGGGAATTTGGCCATACAATCAGAGATGTATAAGGAGTATAGTAAGGAGCTGAGGACAGAGCATTGTGGAGCACTGGTGTTGAGGATGATCATGGGGGAGATCTTATTGACTATCTTTACTGACTGTGGTCTATGGGTTAGGAACTCGAGGATCCAGTTGCAGAGGGAGGAGCCGAGCCCCAGGCCACGAAGTTTGGAGATGAGTCTCGTAGGAATACAGGTGTTAAAGGCTGAGCGGTAGACTGACTATCTAGTTGAGTGTAGGGCCAGGGAGATTGTGTCTGCTGTGGGCTTGTTGCCCAGTGTTTAGCTACAAATCAGATGGAGTCATGTGGTCAAATACTCGTTATCCAGTCTTTGGCTGAACTTTAAACCTATGTCCATTTGTTGTTATACATGAGTGTTTATTGATGTGAATGATTGGTAAATGTTTAAATAAATATGCATATGAACTGTGTTGCCCTCGAGTGTATTAAGATATTTTCTACTGAGAGTCATGCATGCGGATAGGACGCAATTTCCATAATCAAACCTGTGGTCAGTCAATGATTTCACTTGGACAGCACAGCAATTTATTCACTTTAGGAATGCCTTAAAGGGCTACTGTTATCTGTAAATTCCTGTTGTGATTTTAAATCCTATGCGGTTGCTTTATGAAGTGTGCTTTTGTGAAGTGTGGTCCAGTGTGACTTGATAAAGGGATGTATGATCCACTGACTGTGTTACTTCCTTCCGTACAGATCATCTTGGAGAAGCGATGAAACTAACACAGTCAGAACAGGTACGTAAGGAAACCTGCACCATTCACTCACATTTTGTTACGTCATACAGCCTACGCTCTACTGATCCAATATTAGTTGTGTTCACTATAGTGCTCCAATATACTGTGTGACTGCAGTTCAGCGGGAATCTTCAGCTCTATTTCCTTTCCTAGTTCTGGTCTATCTTCAACTGCAGGGACTTTGCTTTGGCTGGAATGCAGTTGCCCAGATGCTTACACTCCTTTGCTATCTCCTACACATGACTATTTTCCATGTGTAAGCCAAGGCAATGAGTGTTGGTTGACAGGCTGTTTGATTTGGACACATCAAAACAAGAGCTTATTATAGAGTTCTCATTATATATGCACTGGCAAGGGACATTCATTGGAACGTGGGCAAGGCCCTAAGCCAGTAATCCCCATTTTCCCTTCAAGAAGAACAGGACTGGAATTGAATGACCAACAGTGTATTGTCTATAGCATTGCGCTGGAATCCTTCAGGTATTTTTACGCAGTGGTTGAACTTTTAAAAATGCTTTTGGCATCGATCTCCTACATCGTGTAAGAAAGAAAACTGCAGCCAAGTTGGCCCAGACTGTTCTGGTGTGTTCTTTGCAGCCACATCAAGAACAGCCTAGCAATGATGTGGATGGTGCTTCACTGCATACATTTCTTGGCTGGAATTGATGTGTTGTGGAAAAATCAGAAGCAAGTAATACCTTTTTGAATTAAATTTTGTATTCTCGTTAAACTGAGTTCACAATGGTGATTTTATGGATATCAGTTACCCAAAAATTCACCTGAGGATTTAAGGTATTACAGCTGTCAATGTGCGCACACGCGCATACCCATGCACAGGTCTGTCTGTGCACGTGCATTTGCATGTGTGAGCACGCGGGTGTGTGCGTGTGAGGCATATTTCTTTTTGATCTGTTGTTGGGCCTAGAATCAGTGCTGCCCAGGCAGCCATGTTTTATCCAGATGGCCAAAGCCAGGTCAGAATTGGGCCCAGTTTCAGCACATTGACTAAGTTGCCAGAGCCTCCACATGCAGCTCACAAGAGAGATAATTTCAACCTGTTTGTGCCCTGGGCAGCCTGCTCTAGGCTGAAATCCAGTGAGAGGGGACAATGGGAAGGGGGCCGATGCTGGCAGCTGTGGCCATTGGGAATGTGCAGTGGCTGGGTGGAGCAATTCTCCCAGCTACACTTTACCTTTGAGTTGAGCCCTTGCCAAGTTACATTCAAGTTGGAAAACCTGAGAGGGTATTTGCCCCAGTCAGGGCAATCCCAATGTCCCTGAGGGATCCTTAACATGGTATTTGGCCTGTTGTATATAACGAAACGAGTGCAGTTTGAAATGGCCATTTGCAAATTCTGAGATGACCTGAAGCCAGTTATTTATTGGAATTTTTTTAGACAAACAAAGTTCTTTATTACCCCCATTTTCATCCAGAAAACAGGTGTAAAGGTGACCAATTTCTGTGGATCATTGGTTCTAAGCTGAAGTGTTATAGCTTTAGAATCTCATTGTGACCTAATGGTGTGTGCTGGGAAAGTTTTCCATGTCCCACACATTGATGCTTGTTTGAAGTGATGGATTTTTGAGGAAATGTTCATCTGATTTCCTTTTCTCATGCTTTTAAAATCTTTATTTAACCTTTTGTACTTTGGAGTCCTTCCACTCTAGACATGATCATTTAGTGCAGTAATCTATTTTCACACAGTGACACTAGTAATCAGTTCCAGAAAACCAACTCTGCTGTAAAATGCACCTTGTCAATGACTTGGTTTATTGTTCTGCAGCTTTTAATTTCCCCTCTGACTCCAGAGGGCGATGTGCTCACAGCTAAAGTCCAGTGAAGAAAACAGTCTCTTCCCAATTTTGTGTATTTGGATCCCATGTCCAGTATAACAATCAACCAACATTCTTAATTTATTTACAAGTAGGCTTACATTAACACTGCAATGAAGTTACTGTGAAAATCCCCTAGTCGTCACACTCCTGGCACCTGTTTGGTACACTGAGGGAGAATTTAGCACGGCCGATGCACCTAACCAGCGCGTCTTTCAGACCGTTGGAGGAAACCCGCACAGACATGGGGAGAACGTGCAAACTCCACACAGGCAGAGGCCCAAGCCAGGAATTGAACCTGGTCCCTGATGCTGTGAGACAGCAGTGCTAACCACTGTGCTACCTATACAAGAATCGACAAAGCAAACAATCAGATTGTCCTGTACTCAATTTCCAGAATTATCCCATTGTTCTGGAGCCCATGCATATCAGGAGTTGTAGTCCTTGGCTTCAACTAACAGAGTAAATTTAGAAATTCTGGTTCCCTCACAGCATGTGGCAGATCATGTGGGATGACCTTTGCATTCTGCTGCCTCTCTACAAGGCAATAAATACCATGCCATTGACTAGTAAAGTGTTCAGGCTAAAAGTTGTGGCTAACAGTAATCAGGTTATTTATAGACTGAGCAATACAGACTAACACAAACATTACAGGTAGTACTGTCCTTAAAACATTAAGTCCAGGAAAGTTCTGTAGTACCTGTCTCCAGATGAAGCTTTTTGTGGATTGATCACCCTTTTGGATGAAAGTAGCATTTTTAGACTTTTATGATACAAAGTTTAAGTTAAATAATGTCCATTTCTAATCCATGGAGTAAAGATCTTGAGCAAGAAGGGGAGGTTATAGGGAGTGCCACAGCTTTTGTACCATTTCCAGCTTTCCGAATGTGCTATCACACCATTGGATATTAAAAATGTTTTTGGAATGCACCACAGCTCAACACACCATCTAGTCCCACGTATGCCATGGGAATAATGCACATTTGTCTTTGGCAACACCTAGTTTGCCAGTTTTCCAAATCAAAGTACTATTTTAACTTTAGACACTGGCAAACATTGGATCAGAAATCTGCCTCTGTTACGGATGTGGCCCAGATAAACAGCACATATCTTACAGATTCTTACCACTTGTTAGAACCACAGCTTATTTAGAGTCATAAAGATGACGGATACAGCACAAACAGGCCCTTCGGCCCAACTCATCCATGCCGACCAGGTTTCCTAAACTGAGCTACTCTCATTTGCCTGTTTGGCCCATATCCATCCAAACCATGCACCTGTCCAAATGCCTTTTAAATGTTGTAATTGTACCTGCCTCTACCATTACCTCTGGCAGCTCATTCCAAATTGCACCACCCTCTGTGAAAAAGTTGTCCCTCACGTCACTTTTAAATCTTTCCCCCTCTCACCTTAAACCTCTAGTTTTGGAATCCCCTAACCTGGGGGAAGGATCTTGGCAATTCACTTATCTATGCCCTTCATAATGTTATAAACCTCAAAAAAGGTCACAGCCTCATCCTCCTACACTCCAGGGAAAACAATCCCAACCTATCCACCCTCTCCTTATAATCCAAGCTTTGAGAATATTTTCCTGCTGCTGATATCTGTAAGTTCTTCCCCAATAGCAATTACAAATGCCATGAAGTAGCTCTGGGGTTCCAGAGTTTACTGGATTCCAGAACGTATATTTAACAATCCCACCAACCAGTTTTCAGGGAAAAACTGTTTTATTCGGACGTAAATTTATAAATGACATTAACAAGTTGTTCTGGATGCTGCATACATAAATTCTGCAAATCTGCCACTTATTTACATGCGAACAGTAGCCATCTGGAATGTGCCAGAGTCTGTCACAGGTTGTGAGTACCCAGTTGTTAAGGAGGTTTAATTCCCACTGTTATGTACCTGCTGAACAGTAGTGTGACCCAGGGCTGTATCAGTAAAACTCCCTTGCTTTCTCAACCAAAGTACTCGTGTCTTTTGCACAAGTTTATGATCAATCTCACAAAAGGAAGACAAGGTTAATGTTACCAAATTTAGATGGAGTTTGGTTTGAGACACAAGCCAGCTTTATTCCTCGAAAAACTGGCAGTTACAGGACAATAGAAGTGATCAGAGTTCAGTTGCTAGAGCTTGCACTCAAATAATAAAACAAAACAATGACCTTCCTGTTGGGTTGTCTTGCCTGAACAGTCTCCCTGAGTTTCATTGACCATGATGTGGGAATGCCGGCGTTGGACTGGCGTAAACACAGTAAAAAGTCTGACAACACCAGGTTTTAGTCCAACCTATTTATTTGATAATATACTCACAAGCTTTCGGGGTTAGCCCCTTCGTCAGGTGAATGGAGAGTTCTGGCCTCAGACAGAGCATATAAAGCACAGACAGTTTAGAGATTACTGATTAGAATGCGAATCCTTACACCTAACTTGCTGTTCAAGACCTGAAGTGGCTGATAATGTGAGTGGTTCAGGTCTTGAACAGCAGGTTAGGTGTAAGGATTCGCATTCTAATCAGTAATCTCTAAACTGTCTGTGCTTTATATGCTGTGTCTGAGGCCAGAACTCTCCATTCACCTGACAAAGGGGCTAACCCCGAAAGCTTGTGAGTATATTATCAAATAAATAGGTTGGACTAAAACCTGGTGTTGTCAGACTTTTTACTTTCATTGACCAGTCATGGGACAGAGTAATTTTCACTTTGTGGTCTTCTGCTTCCTGATTGTGCAGCAAGCTTAATATTAAAGAAATAATCAAAATTATCTCAACACAATGGGCTTACAGTGATTATTCCTCAGAAGCAAACCACCAATTTAATTACAGTTTGTCTCAGGAAGACACTTAAAGAATTATTTGTCTGATTTTTGAATCTGCAGTTTAATGGGGGAGTCTGCCCTTTTAAATTTAATTCATTAAAAGCAAACTTTGATCAAAAAAAGTTTTAAACCACTCATACCTAAGGTTTTTCTTTGATTAAAATAGTTAAATAATCCTAAAATATTCTCTCTCCTAAAATCCTTTACCTTCCCAAATCCACTTCCCTATTCATCCTGAACATGAGGTAATGCTGCAACTTTATAGGTCCCTTGTCAGGCCCCACTTGGAGTACTATGCGCAGTTCTGGTCGCCTCACTATAGGAAGGACGTAGAAGCTATTGAAAGGGTACAGAGGAGATTTACAAGGATGTTGCCTGGATTGGGAGGCATGCCTTATGAAGTTAGGTTGAGGGAGCTGGGACTCTTCTCCCTGGAGAGACGAAGGTTGAGAGGCGACCTGATAGAGGTTTATAAAATGTTGAGAGGAATAGATAGGGTGGATTTTCAGAGGCTATTTCCCCGGGTTGAAATGGTTGCTACGAGAGGACACAGATTTAAGGTGCAGGGAAGCAAGTACAGAGGTGATAAGAACATAAGAAATAGGAGCAGGAGTAGGCCATCTAGCCCTTCGAGCCTGCCCCGCCATTCAATAAGATCATGGCTGATCTGTTGTGTCTCAGTTCCACATTCCCGCCCTCTCCCCATAACCCTTAATCCCCTCACTTATCAAAAACCCATCAACCCGCGTCTTAAAAATATTTAGCGAGGCAGCCTCCACCACCTCAACGGGCAGAGAATTCCAGAGATTCACTACCCTTTGAGTGAAGAAGTTCCTCCTCAACTCCGTTCTAAACCGCCCCCCCTTTATCTTGAGGCTGTGCCCCCTAGTCCTACTGTCCTTTCTGAGCGGGAAGAGCCTCTCCACCTCTATCCTTTCCATCCCATTCATCATCTTATACGTCTCAATGAGATCTCCCCTCATTCCTCTAAACTCTAACAAGTACAAGCCTAGTTTATTCAGACTCTCCTCATAGCTCAACCCCCTCAACTCCAGTATCAGCCTAGTAAACCTCCTCTGCACTCCCTCCAAGGCCAAATATGTTAGGGGTAAGTTTTTCACTGAGGGTGGTGAGTGAATGGAATCGGCTGCCGTCAGTGGTGGTGGAGGCGAACTCGCTGGGGTGGGGTCTTTTAAAAGACTTCTGGATGAGTATATGGGATTGGGGGTTATAGATAGGTCTTTGGATTGGTAGATATTGATGTGATCGGTGCAACTTGTGGACCGAAGGGCCTGTTTGTGCTGTAGTGTTCTATGACAAAAACTAAAATTGAGTATTACTGAAAAAGGATGCATGCTGTTGAAGCTTCTTGTCTTGTACTCATCAGGACAGATTTGCAAGAATACTGACTTTAAAGGGCACAGCAATTTTTTCTTCTTAAGTGTGCTGATCGGTGTGTAAGTGGACTTTAGGAGAATGCACCAGGGAACAGTTTCCTGCTGAGCTTTTGTTTAAATTTAAACCAGGCAGGTCACTCATGAACCAGGGAATGGCTGTCCTCCAAACTTTTGAAAAAGGCTTGGGGTGTCGGCCATTGCTTGGTTCATTCCCCATGGCAATTCTCTGACCAATCAGAGTCGACATGCCTAGTTTCAATTTAAGCAAAGGTTTGACAGTTGACTGTACCCTGGTGTATTCTCCATGCAGCATAAATTGTTGTTCCCTTTACAATTAGTATTCTTGTGAATCAGTCCTGATGAGTGTAAGATGAAAAGCTTCAACAGCATGTCTCTTGCAAGCAGTATTTAAGTTTGACTTGACTGTAACAACTGAACTGTTCCTGAACAAGAAAGTGAGTATGTGGCCTGGACCGGATCTTTAGCACCTGTTTCACTGGGAGTACTGTCTCCAGAATGTCAGGTTGGCCTGAGGAAGCAGTATTTCCACTCACTAGTTGGCTCCTATCCAGACAGCAGCAGGCTGGATGTGGATTTAGCTTTGGCCATCCTGCTTCTGACCAGTGATCTGGTGTTGTAACAGAAGTGTAAATGTTGGTGTTTTCCACTAACACCAGGGAGCTACTTGAACTCAGCCAGCTGGAGTAGTGGATATAAGCTGCAGCACTAACCTGCTGTTTATCTTTACCATACTGTTTTCTTTTTAAATATAATTACTGAAATGTTTATTATACAGACTTATTTCTGTCCCCTGCTAATAAATGACTGCTTTGACTGTACAGGCTCTATTGTCATTGGATCTACAGAGAGACAGTCATATCAAACAGCAGCATCTAATCCATGAAAGGTGGAAGAGAGCTAAAAGAGAAGAGAAGCTGAGGACTCAGATACTCCCCACAGCAGCAGACAGGGAAGCTGATCCCCAGTTACCAATCAAACCATTCTCCGAGGAATCTGATGGTCAGGAGATGCTTTCCACAAGTGCAGAAATGAGTAGCATTAACCAGGAGGAATATCTGAGGCAAATTCGGAACTCCTGTGATAGGGAACCAGACACACTCCTCTTTTTGCTGGAGAGAAAGCAGTTTCCTTCAAACACGTGTCCAGTGAATAAAGCTCCTAAAGATGACAAGACAAGGTTAGAGGAGCAAGAGATGAAAATATCTGAACTGAAAAGACTTGTTGATGTACTTACAGCTGACAACGAGAGACTAAAGAAGGAAAATAAGCAGCTAAAGGCAGAGAATGCGCGACTTAGAAAGTCCCCGTTGGAGAAGGAATTGGACGTGGACTCAGACTTTGTGAAGTCAGATTTGTGGTGCATCAGTCAACCGTCCGATAACGCTACCAACGCAGGGAAAGCGAAAGACATTCCAATACCCAACCTTCCTCCTTTGGAAATGCCAATCCAGAACATTTCATTGGATGACCTTCCTCTTTTAGAACTTTCCGAGGAGGTTGCGTGTAATCTGAAAGAACCATTGGACAACCAAAAGAAAACCTCAAAGGACAAACTATAGGGAGCATACTTGCATTAAAAAAAAGTTTGTTAAAAATAAGTGGTACAGTGCCTCAAAATAGCAATTAATGTTCCTGTTGTATATACGAGTGGCAGGTGACTGTTGTCAGTCTGTATAATTTTCTCATTCAGATGGATAGGGGCTCTGTTTACATTCGGGTAACGCTCCAATCAGTCTGTGCCACTCGATGAACTCAATGTGATGCAAATTTCAAAGCCAATCAGGAACATTAATGTATTTCTACTGTATGATGAGGGAACCAAATCAACAACTTTTACTTCTGAATGATCAGTTTACATTACAGTAATTGGGGTGCATCATTGTATACCTTTTTTATTGTTTTCTTTCAGTCTAAACAAATTATTGTGTGATATGAATTGTCTAAAGATGAACTGTAACTTTTTTGCTGCATGAATGAAAAAGATTAGTGTCGGTATTTGATTTGCAGATCGAATAATTAAATAAAAATACAATCCTTACAATTTGATTTCCTGGAACTTTTATTTCTGCTTTGAGTGCCATGGTTGTGCAGTTAATCTCATTTCCCCTCAGCAGGTTGGAGTTTGAACGTGATGTGATCACCTACCAGAATTTCAAAAGGAAATTAGGCAAGATAGAGGATAGCTTTTGCTTGAAGGGTTAGAACAGGAACAGGCCCTTCAGCCCTCCAAGCCTGTACTGACCATGCTGCCCAACTTAACTAAAACCCATATCTCTCTATTCCCATCTTGTGTATTTGTCAAGACCCCCCTTAAAAGTCACTATTGTATCTGCTTCCACTACCTCTCCTGGCAATGCATTCCACGCACCCACTACTGTTTAAAAAAAAAGCTGCCTTGTACATTTCCTTTAAACCTGTGTCCCCTAGTAATTTCACCCTGGGAAAAAAGCTTTGACTATCCATGCCTCTCAATCTTGTAGACTTCTCAGGTCACCCCCCCTCAACCTCCATCATTCCAGCAAAAACAAACCAAGTTTCTCCTCATAGCTAATGCCCTCCATTGTGGACAACATCCTGGTAAATCTTTTGTTGCTGCCCCATAGGCATCAACCGATGGAAACAAAATAGTGATTTCAATCTCAAAGCTAGACTCCATAAACAACAATGTGAGGCTTTAAACTCTATTGTAATCCAAAATGCAAGTGTCTCACTATAAACACAGAAGAAATTTGTAAAAACATTCATTATAAAAGCCATAAGATCTTTACACAGTAATTGTACAAGAATTAACCCATCCTTAAAAAAAAGTATTTCTTAAAACCATGTGTGATTGAGAGCAGATTCAAATATAAAATAACAGACAGAACATGTAAATTCAGATATCTGATAAATCAATTTTATTGGAAAATGTAAAACCCCTTTCAATTTCAATGTACAAAGCATGTAACACTTGTACTTTAACAAACTGAAGCAAGCTATGTTTTAAAAAAATACATAATTGAATGTATATATTTATATGTATTTACATAGAATATCAACTTTCTTGGTAATAAGTCATTTTGCTTGCAAAAGTTCACCATAACAAATTTAACAAGACAACTGAATAAATTACAGCTTTGTAAATGTTTAAATTTTTACAATGAATACTTAATAAAAAGCTGATGTGTGTAGTATACTCATCCAGTCATTTTATAGTAAGGAACTTCAGAATATGTCATTATTTGGCAGTACTTTAAGATATGACATGGATAGCTGTGCGATTCAGCAATAAAAAAAATAGGCATAGCTGGTAATTGCGTCTGCCCTCTCACAGTAACTGTCTCAATGTAGTGAAAAATATCCATTTTAGCAAAGTAAAACTGTACAAATTCATGTTTACATTAGATCTATAATAGGCATAAAATTCTGTAACGTTTTGTCCAAAAATAAATACATTTTCATTTTTAAAATGTACAAATATAATACATGGAACAGCACAGTGCTAGTTTCCTGCATATTATTAGAGGCTAGTTTGTTTTGTATAATTACATTAATTTTGATGCATTGGCCAATGTATTACAGGAGCCACAACACTGTTGTAACCACAGTTACAAATTTTCTTGGCACTGCTGATGTGTTTTTTTTTTAAACAAACGATCATGTAAAGTCACGAAACAGTGAAAACATTAAGCATTCTGTTGTGTACTTAACAACTTTTCTTCATGCATTCTCAGAATTCCCACAGCGTCTTTAACCGAATGGTAAATTATATTTTTTACCTGTAAACAAATTCCAACATTAGTTTCCTTGATTCATTTCTCTAATCAGTAGTTTAAAATGATCACCATTTTTAAAAAGGTACAAGAGATGACTTTTAGTAGATTTGGGCTTTTAAAAAATTGGAAATTATATTAGGGCAATTGATTCATAGTATATTAATTAGGCACAATTAAATCTAAGTTACATCAAATAACAAAACATGCACATTATTTTCTGAAATAAAGTCCATAAATCAGATAAAACCAGTTATTTTAGTCAACTGCTTAAGTCTGTTTAATTTAAGTTCATTTCTATGTATCGCACTGTGATTAACAAGAATCCTGTTTAATCTACAATCACTACTGAAAAAGGATTTGTCAGGGTGATATTTCACGGTCAGTACTATATCAATAGAGCTACACTGGAGATTGGAGTAGCTTTGTTTCATTAATGTGATATTAGCATTTCAGCACAGTATGCGAAGAGAGAATTAAACAATTATATGACTCATGGTGATAAATTTGCCAACAGTTTAGGGTTTAAGTGCTTGAAACGTGAGGTAACACACTGCACTCTAATGGTTCTGATGAAAACTATTAAGGGGTGAATGCTCTGGGCGATGGACATCATCCAAACTTCATGCCATTTTACAAATTATTATTCCAGTCTCTCTAACAATTGAATCCTGCAACAGTTCCTTTACATACTCTGAATAACAACCAATAAAAGCTATTCAGTGGAGTCAATCGGACGCAGGTAGATCAATCTGTTTACCTGAAAATGGGAAATGGTGGTGTTGCATTTATACTACCAACAGATGGCAATGTTACATTATGAATCAATGGCTCAATTCCTGACATTTAAATGGAGTTAAAACTTATTTTCAACAGTTAGACCAATATTCTTGTTGGAAATCAACAGCTCAATAATATTTCCAACTGGATAACATCGCAGGCAAAATTCAATACGTGGAAATACAAGGTTTTTAATTCCGAGGGAGAAGTGACAAGACACACAAAAAGAAACGTGTTATAGTTTGCCTTTACGGCCCTCAGGACATCTCAAAATATTATTTCACTAAAGTACAGTCACTGTTGTAACCTAAGAAATAGGATGACCAAGTTAGACACAATAGGGTCCCGAAAATGGCCAGATAATCTGTAATGTTTGAAGGGTAAAAAAATATTGGCCAAGACACAATGATGTTGGACTACTGAGGGAAGTTGGAAGGCAAACTGGAAGAGATATGCACAGCAACAAGGTAAACAAATGGTGCTGAGCTGTACTGTCATATTGCACAGTCCATGAGCTAGGCTGTCCGACTGAAATTGCATTGTATGCAATGAGACAGTGGAAAGATCCACAACATGGAAGCTGTTTTTTGCAGAATTTTGCAGCACAGGATGTGGCCATTTGGCCCATCATATTTGCACTGAAAGAGGTACTCAGCTAGTCCCATTCTCCAGTCCTATTTCCATAGCCCTCTGAACTGGTGCTGGACTAGGGGCATTTCACAGCAACTTCACTGCAGTGTTAATGTAAGCCTTGGGACTAATAAATAAACTTTTAACAAATTAAACTCTAAGTCTGTCACTTTCAAATCTCTTTTGAAGCCTCCTATGGAATCCACAAAGAAAGAAAATTGAGTAAAAACCTAGACTCTTCAGCTCCGAAAGGAGACAAGTAAGGGGAACTGTAGAGAATGGACTTCACAACTATAGAATGATCAACTGGAATTCTGTAAATAAACAATCCAGTGGTGTATTTCAGATTAAATGTTAACTGCAAGACAAGGGTACAACAAAACATCCAATAATGGGAACACTGAGCACCTTGGATCTTTGTAGTGGCTCAGTGCACAGCACTAAATGTTCCATTCATTTCCATCTGAAGAGAATTCCTTCCCAAAAATTCTAAGCAGCAACAATTATTTAAGACTTGAAATGAGGGATTCGTGTATGATCCCACCGTTCTCCTTGTAAGATACTGCTTTAGAATGCCACAGTGCAAAATGACTCATTTGACCTGTGTTTACTGGCAGGAGTGGGGGAGGAATGTCATCTGGACATGTGCTGATTCAGGGCAATTCAGCTGATGTAACTGAAGACAATGGTACTATCCACAAGGATTCAGTGCAAGGATGTGTGTGTGTGTTTGTCTGTCTGTCTGTGTGTGCGCGCACAGATAATGGAGGGAAGGACAACGGAGGGGGAAGCACAAGGGAAGAGATGGGGTTGGGGCATAGAGCAGAGTGGAGGAATGAGGAGAAAGCAGAGCAAAGGAAGGTGTGGAGCAGGGGAGGAGGAACAAGGAGGAAGGAATGGTACAAATGGCAGAGAAGGAACAGGGCGGAGTTGGGGGGGGGCAGTACGAGGAGTGGTTTGAGAAGTGGGGAAAGAGTAGCATGAAGGGCAAGAAGGAAAGGACAAGGAGCTAAGGAGGGGACGGGGGAAAGCCGAGGCATCAGAAGTAGTACAAGGAGCAAAAGGTGGGAGCAGCCGGAAGAGCTCCAGTGGAAAAAGGGCAGTAACTGAGGACACAGATTTAACCTAACTGGTAAAGAATCAGAGATGAGATGTGAAAACCACTTTATTTAACCAGAATTCAGATCCAGAATACGATGCCCAAAAGGATGGTGAAAGCAGATTCAATAACTTTCAAAAGCGAATTGGACAAATTTGTTAAGAGAAATCTTACAAGATTATGGCCAAAAGCAGTGAGTATGGGATTAAATAGAAATTCTATCAAAGAACCAGTAGAGGGACAATGGGAAAAATAGCCTCCTTTTGTGCTGTTTCATACCAAAATATGAAGTGCGTTTAGCTGTGTCGTGTGTGAAGTATTTTCTCCTAAAATTAGTGCATGTATCTAGAACAGTGTTGCTATAGCCATACCCGTGGCTGGTCAATAAATTCTACTGATCCAGACTATTGGAAACCAAGTACCTGCAAAAGAATTAGTGTGTCTGAAAGCATATGGAAAATTCATGTACAATTCCAATGATGCATTGTGGAGGAGGATGGGTGGTTGAAAAAAGGTGGTGAGGAAAGAGAAACACTTCACTTTTCCATGTCCCAGATATCAGATGCCAAGATACAGCTTGGGCAGCCATAAAAACACTGCTTAATGTAAGTGAAGTAGCAAAAAAAAAGTGGTTATTAAAATATATGAAAATGCAAACTAAGAATCCAGTAAGTAATGCCTCAATTTAACATTTGCTGATCTAAGTTTTGATTTACTTAACCTTATATCCCAGAGGAAATTATGTTTAATTTCCTAAAATTAGCACAGTGGCTGCCTCACAACACCAGGGACCTGGGTTCGATTCCCGACTCGGGTCATTGTCTCTGTGGAGTTTGCATGTTCTCCCTGTGTCTGCATGGGTTTCCTCTAGGTGCTCCTGTTTCCTCCCACACTCCAAAGATGTGCAGGTTAGGTTGACTGGCCATGCTAAATTGCCCCTTAGTGTCAGAGGAACTAGCTAAGGGTAAATGAATGGGGTTATGGAGATAGGGCCTGGATGGGATTGTGGTTGGTGTAGACTCAATGAGCCAAACAGCCTCCTTCTGCACTGTAGGATCCTATGATTCTACGAATTGGAACCAACTTGCCAAATGATTGGAATCAGGAAAGTCAATACCTGGAGCTTATCCTCATAGTTTATCTCGTGTTTTGACTGGTGTCTCAGCTCCTGTGTTAGATGGAAAGACTGTACCGTGTGCTCTGGTGACACAAAATCTTCCGAGACCTGAATGCAACTGTTAATACTCTGCATCTGAAAAGTATAAAACAAAACACTGTTCCACCAGCCACCATTACACGATAACTAAATTATGCACATGTCTGACTTGGCAACACACACTTTCTTCACAAAAACACAATGGAGGACTCCACCCTAAAGCATGCTGAGACCAGTGTGCTAGTGAACCAAATAACTAGGGCAGTACAGTATACAGGAATTTAAACTCAATGGAGTAAAGAAAGGAAGAATTTGGGAAAGTCGTCACAAAAATTACCAAAAATGTAAAGCAGAGTTGTGATTTGGATAAAAATTAACAGAACGGATCTGGAGAGTAACCAAAGGCATTAAGAGACTAAGGTTACATCAGGAACAACAGAAAAAAAGCGAAAATTAAAATCTCTATCAAGTTAAATATTCACAACAAAATATATGAATTAACAACACAGAGAGAATGACCCAGTAGCCCTAAAGGAGGCTGGGGTTCCAGAGTGACTAAATATTCCAGAATACTTGACTTATACAGGGGATAGGAAGTGTCAGCACTGACATGCAAAAGAAAATCAAGATAGTTAGACCTGTTAGGAGTCTTCTGAGGTTTTAGCACTCAGACTAGGTAAGAGGGAGGTAGTAGGTGTAGTATATTTGTATTTTCAACGAGCATTCAGTAAAATTCCACACAAGAGGATTTTGCACCAAGTTAGTGCTCGTGGGATTGGCATGAGACAATTCCTTCATCCCAATATACAATCTTTTAGAATACTTTAGAGACTGTAAGTGTTGGTATTTGAAGAAGCCTGGTGTCCTTCTGCAAGGATGCAACCCATCTGGTCCAGGAGAATTTTTGACCTTTAGCCCTATTAATTTCCCTAATACTTTTGCGATTACATTTATTTCTGAGCCATGCCCCCCCCCCCCCCCCCCCCCCCCAGTGTTAACATCTAGATACAACACACATATAGGAAAGCCATACTGTAGGACACAGAATAAATCAAGAGGTAATGAGGGCACGTAAAAAAGGCAGCACGTTAATCACGGTGACTTTAATCATCATGTGGATTGGAAAAATCAGATTGGCAAAGGTAGCCATAAAGAATAATTCTAAGAACAATATGTTGTGGATCCAACCAGGGATCAGGCTATTTTGAATCTATTAATATGTAACTAGGTAGGTTGAATAAACAATCCTAGAGTAAAAGAATGCCTCAGAAGCAGTGACCATAACATGTTTGAATTTAGCATTCAGTCTGAAAGTGAGAAACCTGGAAACTTAAACAAGGGCAGTTACAAGGAATGAGGGCAGAGTTGGCTGCAGTGGACTAGGAAAGGAGTTTAGCAGAAAAGATGGTTGATTAGCAATGGCAGAAGTTTAGGAAAATAGTTCATGACTCACAACTAAACTATATCCCAGTGAGGAAGGAGGATTCTAAGAAGGGGATAAATCAACCATGGTTAATTAAGGAAGTTAATTATAGTATTAAACTGAAAGGAAAAAAAAATACAATGCGGCAAAAGTCAGTGGTAAACCAGAGGATTGGGATGGTTTTTAAAACCTTCCCAACGATGACCAAAGAAAATAAAGAGGGAAAAAAATAAACTTAGCAGGCAGTATAAAAACAGACAGCAAGAGCTTCTTTAAATATATAAAAAGGAAGGCAAAAGGCCAAAAGTGCCTTACAGAATGAGACTGGGGAAATAATGATGGGGGAAACCTGAAAATGACAGTGAAGTTAAATAAATACTTTGCATCAGTCTCCACGTGAAAGACACTAACAACATTCCAAAATCAAGGGGCAAAAAAAGATTGGGGGGGGGGGGGGGGGGGCATGGCTCAGAAATAAATGTAATCGCAAAAGTATTAGGGAAATTAATAGGGCTAAAGGTCAAAAATTCTCCTGGACCAGATGGGTTGCATCCTAGGAGCTAAAGGAAATAGCTAGAGATAGTGGATGCACTCAGTGGTAGTAATCTTCCTTAAATTCTGGAAAAGTCCCAGAAGATTGGAAAACTGCCAATGTAACACTCGTATTCAGAAAAGGAAAGAGACAAAAAAAAGACAGGTAACTGTAGGCCAGTTAGCTTAACATCTGTCATTGGAAAACAGTAGAATCCTTTCTAAAGGATGTAATAGCAGAGCATTTAGAAAAGCATAATATCATCAAGCAGAGTCAGTATAGTTTCACGGAGGGGAAATCATCTCTGACAATTTATTAAATTCTTCTGAGGTGATAATGAGCAAGATAAAAAGGGGAACCTGTAGATGTAATATACTTGGATTTCCAAAAAGTGTTCCATAAGCTTCTGCACAAAGGCTACTTAATAAGAGTCCATGGTGCTGGGGGTAGTATATTACAATGGAGAAGACTGGGATAAGAGGGGCATTTTCAGGTAGACGATCTGTAACTAAAAATAATCAAGTGCCACAGGGATCAGTGCTTAGGCCACTATTATTTACAGTATGTACTAATAGCTTGGGTGAGGGAAGTAAAGGTACTATTGCCAAGTTTGCTGATGACACAAAAAAGGTGTGAAGACAAGTGGTGAGGATAACACAGTCTACTGAGAAATCTAGACAGGTTAGATGAGTGGGCAGAAACTTGGCAAATGGAATATAGTGTACAAAAATATGAAGTTATGCACTTTGATAGGAAGAATAAATGAGCTGAACATTATTTGAGTAGAGAAAGACTGCAGAAAGCTGCAGCACAGAGGGATTTGGGGATCCTGTACATAAATCACAAATAGCTAGCATACACATTTAGCAGATAATAGAGAAGGCAAACAGAATGCTGGTCTTTATTTTGACGAGAGTGGAGTATAAAATTAGTGAAGTCTTGCTGAAATTATACAAGGCACTAGTAAGATCACACCTGGAACACTGAACTATTATTAGTTCCCTTAGATACACTTGCATTGGAGACGTCCAGGGAAGGTTCACAAAGTTGAACACAGGCATAGAGGGATTGGCTTAAGGGGAGGTTGAGTCTGTACTCTCTGGAGTTTAGAAAAATGAGAGGCAACCTTATAGAGACATTGGATTCTCAGCAGACTTGGCAGGATAATTGCTGAGAGATTGTTTCTCCTTGAGGAAGAATTTAGGGCCAGAAGGCATAATCTTAGAGTAAGGCGTCACCCATTTAAGACGAGAGAGGAAAAATTTCTTCTCTTGGAGGGTTGCGAATTCTTTACTGAAGAGACTGGGTCGTTAAGTACGTTCAAAGCCGAGATAGCCAGATTTTTAATCAGTAGGGCAATCAAGGGTTATGGGGATAAAGCAGAAAAGTGGAGTTGAGGATTACATCAGATCAGTCATGATCACATTGAATGGCACAGCAGGCTTGATGGGCCGAACAGCCTATTTCTGCTCTTGTTACCTTTTATTACAGAGGCATTGGGATACAAGAATTAACCTTTCTGTAATTGTATTGGGTCCAGATATGACCATACCTGGAATGCTATGGAAGAAAAGATACACTTGCCTTGGGAGTGCAATGTAGATTCATTACTCCAATTCCTGGCATGTGGATATTGTCCTATGAGGCGAGACAGGCCTATGTTTTCTGGCATTTAGAAGGATGAGAAGTGTTTTCATTGAAACATAAAATTCTTAAAGGGATTGACGGGGTGGATGTTCAGAAGATATTTTCCCCTGAACTGGAGGGCCACGGTCTCAGAATAAGCAGTCGACTATTTAGAATTGACATGAGGTCATGAATCAAATAGTCATGAATCTTTACAGTTTTCTATCCCAAAGAGCTGTGACGTTCAATCATTCAGTACATTCAAGACAGAAACTGACAATATTTTGGAAACTAAGGGAATGAAATTTTATGGGGAATGTGCAGGGAACTGGAGTTGAGGTGGATCATCAGTCAAGATCTTGGTGAATAGTGGAGCAGTCTCCAAGACCCAAATGACCAACTGCTGCTACTATTTCTTATTCTCTGGTAGAGACTGCCTTGAATTACCTGACACAGTGCCCCTGCTGGTATGAAGACTGCATCACCCAAGAACTGGAAGATAGCCCAACTGCGTATTCCACATTCTTCATACAGCTTCCGGCGCAGTTTCTTGTTCAGGTAGCAAGTCTGATCACGGATTGGCTCATGTTCAAGCGATTCCTGACCCTGATCCTCATTAGCCTTTTTGATGGGGGCACAACAAACAAGTAAATTTTCTAACATCCCTGCATTACACTCAGTTGTCAGATACATCTCTGAATTGTGAAACAAAGTGTTCTTGTTCGAGGTAAGCTGTGATTTCATAAGAAGCTTTTTAAACTTTGACACAGTTTTGTTAACAAAGAAATAAATGAAAACAACTTCTCCCAGGAAATATAAAACTTATAGTTGGGCACATTACAGTAAGCCATCTTGTTTTAATAAAATTCCCTTGACAATACAAGACTTGAAAAATATCAAACAAGGCAATTAGAACATATATCCTTCAATAACTTGATGAGGTGATTTTACTTTGTGGTTCATTATTTCAATACAAATGAAAAGGAACCAATCCAAATTTCTTCAGTCCATAAAACTATGGAACCTAACCCATTTCCAAAACCATTCAATGTTGCTAACCATTTCGGTTTGCACCACAACATGGCAGATCAGTGCACTTCTGCTGAAGTTTTGTGCTGTCAAAGTGTATAAACTGCTCACCTTTTGTAGAAACTTCCTTATTTTGTTTGTATCTTTGGCTGAAAAAATGTGCCACAAAGCACCTGGAGTCTCATCACTATCCTTCAATCTTTTCTTTGTAGTTTCATCAATTTCATCTTCCTCAATTTTCGTCAAGATAGCTGGAAAAACAGAAATTGAGCACTTTTGCAAATGTGTTTAAGTTGATTTATTAGTGTCACAAGTATGTTCCAATGCACAAGCTTGATGGTTTTATGTTCAGAGTATGGCATTGAAAATAGCTGTTAGGAACTTGCAACTGAACAGATGATTAAAATGATTTCAATTATCTAAACAAGATACTTTACCCAGCACATGCATGTTCCTCTCTCTCTGCAGTCTAAATAGGTCTCTACATATAATAGATAATCCCCAAGCCAATAAATTCCACCAAGAATGTAGGAAAACATTTCTTCAGAGACAAAGCTTCAAGAACAACTATGCAATTTCAAACAGTGATATAAAATTCTTTGACCCTGGGATGACTTTATTTTATTAGTGAGTTTTCTCTACAGCTCCATGACAACATGCCATTAAAGGAAGATAGAAGGCAGGGAGTGCTTTCAGTATTTTTTTTACCACCGACAAAGTATTAAAAAGTGAGCAACAGGTTCTTACTTAGAGATGGATGTCAATTACTTTAACTATTGAAGCTCTGCTTTGAAACCTGCCATTTTGGTTTTCTCTTGCACCATAAAATTTTAAGTTCCAGGATGAGTTGGGAGTGGCTCATTATGTTGGTGTTTAGGAATTGATTGTCTTTGCTGCCAACACTGTACATTGTAGATGTGGCAATTTATACAGGCAGAGGCATAGTGGTATTGTCACTCAAGGGACCCTAATTAGAATTCCATCATTGTAGATGGTGGAATTTGAATTCAATAAAAATCTGGAATTAAGGATGATTATGAAATCATTTTGTAAAAAAACTCATCTGGTTCACTAATGTCCTTTAGGGAAGTCCTTAACTGGTTTGGTCCACATGTGACTTTAGATCCACAGTAATGCTCTCTGAAATGGCCTAGCAAGCCAGACAGCAAGCAATTAGAGATGGACAATAAAATGCTGGCACAGTCAGCGATGGCCTCATCTCATGAATGCATTTAAAAACAAAACACGCAATACTGCCTAGTGACCGCTGTTAAAATGTGAGGAATATAGTATTGTCTAAGGGATTTCCCAATCATGGATTGGGTTGTGGTTGTGAGCAGCTCTGGATATCAGCTGAATTATTTGAAATCAGAGTTGGGGATCTTCACATTATGTTATTAATGTTGTTACAAGGCTTATGGGTACCAATTAGATGAAATGGGAATTTTTTTCATTGCATTTTTCTTTTCCATCAGAATTATAATGTATATGCAAATATGGTCCTCTATTTCCCAAAAATCAAAACAGTCGTGCAATCAGCAGTTTTAAATATGATTTTTTTCTTTATTGGCAGCATCAGATACTCCATAATTACTGCATTTTTGATGTAAACAAGCAATCCATCCTCAATCTGTTACAAAAACAACCATCAATCTGTGACTACATTTCAAAATAGTGGTACTTAATTTGTTATGAAGTGCTTTGAACCTCAGGAGGTCATGAAATAAATTATATAAACGTAAGTCTGTTCTTTCTTTAGGCAGCAACATTTAAAATCTGATTTAGTGGTTTTCAGTTAATGTTAAGAAACAACTCCCAATGTATTGTGCTCATTGCACACAATGAATGGACAATATCATCTGATGGTCTAGTTCACAGGTATATTGACAGGTGTCATCAATAGCTCTTTGAACGAAGAGAAGAAGCAGAAAGGGAGTTCAAATATCTATTTATTTGATTAAGCTCTTTACTTATAGGCAGAAAATCTAGATTGAGATCTCAGTACAGTGTGCTACAATGTTGGAGGTGCAATTTTCTGGATAACATATTAAAGTACCATTTTGTCTGCCCTCTCAGGTGGATGTAAAAGATTCTGGGGCACAATTCCAAAGAACAGAGTTCTCCTGAGTATTACTAAAGCAGATATTGGGTCGTCATCATACTGTTTGTGGGAGCTTGATGTATACAAATTAACTGTCACACTCCTTACGTTACAACAGTGATAAAGTTCAGAAAGTATCCTATTGTCTGTAAAGCACTTCAGGACATTTCAATGTTTTTAATAGTGTTATATAAAAGGTCTTTCCTTCATCCAAACAAAGCAGTCATTGATGTCAGTAGTGCTACACTTAACCCTCCACATTTCCAGCTTTGTGTCTGCTGTCTTCCCAATGTCATAATGACCAAGATGGAATTTATGAAGGGAACCATAAGTGTGAACCTTATCCAAAACAGCATGTTGAAATATTAATTTATCCATGTGTCTGTGGACAGTTCCTGCCAACTCTTTCCAAGGCATTTTCCTTGGTCCATGTTTATAATGGAGACTGATAATGTAAACTTGTAATGCTGTCCTTATTCTTACTGATACATATGCGGTGGCTGGAGTTCACAATGTCAGCATGACAAGTTTACATCAGCAGTTTTCATTATAAATTCCAAAGTCTATGTTTATAATAGAGATTTAAAAGGGTCAGAATACATGGCTCAAAAACATGAACTTAATCACATCTTATATATAAAGGTCCAATTTTAGCCTCTCACACTGAAGAAAACATTACCGCAATACAATACTACAGGAGATTAAAGATTAAGTTTTGCATTCATTTACACAATTTTTAAATGAAACCTAAAACCACGGTCTACTGCTACACGTGATGAAATGCTGATTTCCTTCATCTGTTAAGTTGCCAATAAAGAGGAAATGGAAACTGCCCTGTCATATCCACTATTTCCAGTTTCCGGATCCTAACTGCCTCTTCTTTATTATGGATGTCCAATCCCACTATACCTCCAATCTCACCAGGAGGGGCTGAGTGCTGTCTGCTTCTTCCTTGAGTGACAATTGTTCCCTGAACAGGAAGAGTGTGCCAGCCCTTGGGAAAAAATGCTTGCGAGAGAGAGAGAAGGCTGCAGGGTAGGCAACTCAGAAGAGAGTTTAGAGGCAGCCAAAGGAGCTACCATGTGCCAAGGCGGGCTGTTTAAATAGTCCGTGTCAATGCTGTGGGACTTTGTCCCAGTTATAGTATAAAACAAAAGTAAGGCCTTCACATCCCTCAGCCCCATACATTCCTCATGCCCCCTCATGTCAACAATATATTTGATGTCTAACACATCCATTAGATAGAAATAAAAGGTATGCCAATGGATACTCGTCCGGGTCCCAGTTATGCCCATCTTCTTGTAGTGTGTGGGACACTCCTTTTTCCAATCCTACTCATGCTCCCTCTCAACTTTTTTTCCATTAAACTGATGACAGTATTATAAAAAGACACATGTTAGAAGTGCCAATTTGCAAAGATGGCATCATCAAAACAGATGCAATGGAGGTGGAGAAAATGAGAGGAAATAATGAAGTTCTTACAGGAAGCAAGGTGTAAGGAACGGGAGTCAAGGTAGCTGTGGGAATTGGCAGGCTGGTAATGAGTACTGATGGTGAGTCAATCACCAGAAATATAGGCAGAGATCAAGGAAGGGAAGTTTCAAAGATGGACTATGTGAAGGTATGAAAGAGAGACAACGAGCACGAGAAAGCAAGAAAGGTGGAATCATAGAATCCCTACAGTGTACAGAGGCCATTTGGCCCATCGAATCTGGAACAACTCTCCAAAAGAGCATTCCATCCAGGACCCCCCGTGCTATCCCTGCAACTCCGCACACTTACTATGGCTAATCCACCCAACCTTTACATCCATGGATGCTCAGGGGCAATTTAGTATGGCCAGTCCAACTAACCTGCACATCTGTGAACAGTGGGAGGAAACCTGAAAACTGGAGCACCCAGAGGAAATCCACACAGACATGGGAAGAACACAAACTTCACAGTCACCCAAAGCCAGAATCGAACGAGGTCCGCGGCGCGGTGAGATAGCAGTGCTAACTACTGGGCCACCGTGTGGAAATTTGAAGCAAAACCAATATTTTTTCCAAATCTAGACAAAATCATGAAGTGGCACCGATGTATGTTTTGTCCCAATACAAACCATATTCCTCCACATCCCTCCCCCACCCTATCCCCACTGGGTCATCTGTCACTTGTTCTTCAATTTTGCTTTCATACAGCACCAGTCTTTGTTCTCCCATTAACTCATTCTGATGTTTTGGTTTTATGCCACTACTAGCACCTTCTACAGCATTTCACGCTGCTATTAATGCTTTCTCTGTATCACATCCTACTTTGGTGCAATCTCCCCTAGCTCCCACCGATCAACTAGAGTCATAGAGGTTTACAGCATGGAAACAGGCCCTTCAGCCCAACTTGTCCACGCTGCCCTTTTGTTTAAAAAACCCCTAAGCTAATCCCAATTGCCCGCATTTGGCCCATATCCCTCTATACCCATTGTACTCACGCAACTATCTAAATGCTTTATAAAAGATAAAATTGTATCCACCTTTACTACTACCTCTGGCAGCTTGTTCCAGACACTCACCACCCTCTGTATGAAAAAATTGCCCTCTGGATACTTTTGTATCTCTCCCCTTTCACCGTAAACCTATGCCCTCTAGTTTTAGGCTCCCCTATCTTTGGGAAAAGATATTGACTATCTACCTTGTCTATTCCCCTTATTATTTTATAGGCCTCTATAAGATCACCCCTCAGCCTCGTACGCTCCAGACAACAAAGCTGCAGTCTCTTCAGCCTCTCCTTATAACTCAGTCCATCAATTCTGCTCCAGGGGCTTCAACCCTCTTATACAATGTATAAATCCACCATATTTCTCCCTTTCTTCAGCTCTAAAGATGGGTCATACAGACTCAAAATCTTAACTTCGCTTCTCTACCCAGAGATGCTGCCAGTCTGTTGAGCTTTTCCAGCATTTTCTGTTCTCGTTTCAGATAGACAGAATAGTTCAAAATACTGTAGGTGTGACTCTTCAAAAAAAAATCAACCCAGTTCACAGTGAAAATGAAGCGTTGAGAAATTACCTGCTCTGTGATTGTTCGCATTCCCTTTTGGGAGACCAACATAAACAAGCACATTGACTACATCAGCAATGTCTAGGTGCAGATTGATAGTTCCATGTTCCTTAGCAGTTGACTGTCCTGTAAATGAACACAGTCATTTAGAGAGTAGCCTTTTCCAACAAAATAGCACATAATTGTGTAGACTGCAGTGTGTGTCATGCTTACCATAAACACTGCACAGTCTGGGCCCTAAATCTGGCCGCACAAAGAAATTTGGTAGCCGGCATGCCAAGTTTAGATTTCCTTCTGGATCACAGTACTCCGGCAGTGGTAAATTTTTCATAAGATCATCAAACCTATGAGGAAATAAAAAAACAACTAATTGATTCTGTGTATGCAGGGAAAGAGACTACAACAACTTCATTACTCAAAAATGAAGATTATTGATGATGATCACAGAGGCATTTTTCACATCAAAGACGATTTTAACGACTACAAATTACAGTAATAGGTTATTCAGGCAGAGCTGCATCATAACATCAAAATAAGTTACTGAAGGATGTTGTTATAACAAAAATGGAGTACACAGATTCTAGATAACAATTTACATTTACACAGAACTTTTAATGTAACGAAGTATCTCAAAGCACTTCAGAGCAGCATCATAAAACAAAACATGACACCGTGTCACACAAAGAAATGTTGGCCCAGATTTTCATCCTCAGGGCAGGAAGAGTGTGCCAGCCCTTGGGAAAAAATGCCTGCGAGAGAGAGAGAAGGCTGCAGGGTAGGCAACTCAGAAGAGAGTTTAGAGGCAGCCAAAGGAGCTACCATGTGCCAAGGCGGGCTGTTTAAATGGCCCGTGTCAATGCTGTGGGACTTTGTCCCAGTTATAGTATAAAACAAAAGTAAGGCCTTCACATCCCTCAGCCCCATACATTCCTCATGCCCCCTCATGTCAACAATATATTTGATGTCTAACATATCCATTAGACAGAAGAAACAGCTGAGTCCAGGGAAAACATTTATGTGAATCACAGCTCTGGTTCTCTGATCTCTTCTGTCATTTCCACAATGTTTATGAACTCAAGTTAAAGAGGTTTCAAGCATTTGCAGTTTATGTTTTTGATAGTTTAAAGGGTATCAAATCGACATTTTCATTGGCCGGAAAATATCTTTAAGTGGAAAGTTACTTTTTACACATTCTCTTGTCACTATAAAGTTATTTGATTCTATGCACTGCATAGCGGTAAAGGGAGATGAAAGTGCCAATGTTTGACATGGAGGCGGGGAATGATGAGATAGACCTTTGAAACATACCTTTCAAAGGGTTCCCTAATCCAGATTATGATTCACAGTATCTCCGAGTTGCCATGAAGCATGATTCTTTGCAGTTTTCATGGAGTCAGGTCAGTATTTCAGACGAGGTCATGCCTGCTTTTGCAACAGAGCTGGCCTGATCAAAAGTGCAGGCTCATGATCTGCACCAGCATGTACCCTTAAAAAGCCCTGGTGAAATCCAAAAACTCCAGTAATGGGGTCAAGAATCCCAGAATCAGGCCCCCATGTCTTCTCCACAACTCCATGAAAATCCAGACCATTAGGTCAGTTAACCAAAGGCTGGTCAACAAAGAGGCATGTTTTAAGGAGGAGAGTGAGTTAGGCAGGGCAACAGACATAAGGAGAAAACTCCGAACCTTGGAACTTGAGCAACTGAAGGTAAGGCCACAAATTGTGAAGCAATTAAAATCAAGAATGCAAAGGCTGAGGTTTCACAGCTAGATGGGATATGGTGGCAAGAGAAAGAACGTAGACCTAAATGGTCTTTTCCCATAATTTTCCACATGCTTAATGATTTTTAAGGATGCAACTCCTCGTATACTTTGTCATAGGCAGGAAACAATTTCATCTATTACAATCCCAAGTTTTCAATTCTAGTCTTGCCATAGTGGCACATTTTCGGGATAAGGTACTCCAATGCCATTTCACATTATCCAAACTGACAGGTCAGAGAGTACCACTGACAAAGGTGGGGGGGCACGTTGCTGTTCACTATGTTCACTTTGGAATGGTACAAGTCAAAGACAGATCTGAAGGGAAGGATAAATATAGTGTGCCAATGCAACCAGGTATAAAGTCAGAGCCATTAATCAAATTTCTGAATGCATCCACAGCTGAAGTTTTTACCTAGAAGGCATTGTGGTTCTGAAATCTTCACCAGAGGGCCAATCCTTCAGCTTCAGTAACACAGACTCCCCACTCTTGGATTTGAATCGTTCTGGACAGAAAATAAAAAAACTTTAATCATTCCAGACGGAGTATAAATGCACTAAGTTCCCAAAACATAAACTACGTTGCTTCTTCCTGCAAAATATTTTAACTTGACTCTTTAGTGACTTTCAAATATTTAACCCACAAATGCCTGACGAAGACAATATATTTCACCATGTAGGAAAAAGCAAAAAACACTTTGTAAATGAAATAATGACTTCAAATAGTTAATTTAGTTTAATTGTAGGTTATAGTCACAACAGTCCAGAATTACTCAGTGATATCATGTGAACAGCACTCAACTGGTTAGATCTTCAAAACCATCCCAGAAGTCTTGAATCCGTACACTGGAAATTATACTGCCATCTTTGTAGTTAACTAGGTCAACCTTCTGGTCTCCAAATTCCTCACGAAAGCTTTCAGGTTTCCAAATATTGGAATTTAGTTTTTTGTGCACACCAGATACAAGAACAGGCTGAAGATTTTTCAAAGGGTGGAGAGAAGAAAGGAGAAAATAGATTTTAAAAAGAAAATCCTTAAATAAATAAGAATTTTGTTCTAATTTCTGATGGATTAAGTCTCAAAATATATTTGTATCAGATTCTAATAGGCTAATAAATAAATCATGTCAAGTTTAATTGAATGGCTGCTAACAGCAAACAATATCTAAACTCTCAATTATAATTAATACTTCAATGAAGTCATAACAGCATTACCTTCATAATAATGTATCCAATATCAATAGCCACAGTCATAAAGCCCAGTGGTAATGTATTAATTATTTATATCAGTTTTTACTTCATGAATCTCATTTTGTACAGACCTGATCTCGCCTCCAGCATTCTCTGAATATCTTCCAGTTGCTGGGATTTCCAGGATCTTGGAGCCAAAGTAAAAATCCATCACAAAGCCAAGAATGTGGTATTTCCGAATGACTTTTGCTGATCATATCTGTATTGAGCTTTTTAGCTTCTCCTTGTGAATTTTGCTTTGTTCCTTCTTTACAACTTAACTTCACTGATTTACTTGCTGGGATCTTATTTTCCACAACTGATGCAATTATGTCATCTAAAAGGTTTGGCATATTTCTTGCACCTCTGCCAGTCTATAAGAAAATGTACAAAGGCAGTACTGTCAAATACTCATCATGAACATGCAATTAAGCCAAAATGACATTGTATTAACAATGAAATCTATTGAGCTCAGAAGAACATTTTGTTGATTAAAATCCACTCGAAAAAACAGGAGTTGTATTATGATTCAATTACTTGTTGCTAGAACTGCACCAGTTGCAAAAAAAGCTTAAAAGACAACATAGCTTGCAGCCGACAGTCTGAAGAGTTGACATAATTTTGACTGAATATCCACTTTTAAAATGGTAACGTTGAAAGTAAATTCAGCGACAAGCAATGAATATGGCTGTTCATGTTCTGAATTTGCCGCATTTACTTCTACAACTGAATTACATAGGGTTAGTAGGATACATGGTGCAGAAACAGGCCATTCAGCCCTAGTGATCCATTTCAGCATTGATGTTTTACTCAGGGTTCCTCACATTTTCCTCATCTAAGTCTATCAAAACTCTCTCCTTCCTTTTCTCTCATATGTCTAGTTAAATGCTATATGCTTCATCACTCCCTGTAATAGCAAGCTCCACAATCACACCGGATGTTCTTTTTCAATTCCCAATAGGATTTCATGGTGACTATCTCACTGGATGCTCTTGCCCAAAAGTGGAAACATTCTCCCTATGTCCACACTATCAAAATCATTCATAATTTTAAACATCTGTTAGGTCACCCCTCAACTTTTTTCAAGAGAAAGAGATCTACCTATCAATAATTTCCTGAATTGCTTACCCATGCACTTCTGGTACCATCCTTATGATATTCTCAGCGTCCTCTTTATGATAGTGACCAGAATTGCACAAAGTGTGATCTAACCAATCCTGACTTAGCATAACTTTCCCACTTTACTATTCTATCCTTCTGGAAAGAAAACCTTATGCGTAGTTGCTTGTTTATGGCCCCACTTACCTGTGGCAGAACTTTCAGAGACTGGCATACTTGTACTCAGAGATCCCTTTCTTCCTTTACTCTACCTACACTCACACCTTGCAAACAGTATGATCTCTCTATTCTTCCAATCAAAGGTGTACTACCGCAAACTTATCTATGTGCAATTTCATTTGCCAATTTTTTGGCCCCATTTGCAAGTTTATGTCCTCTTGTAGTTTGTCACAGCCATCCTCAGCATTGACTATACCCCATTACTTCCACCCAATTTAGGGTTACCCAAACTGTGTCTTTCATTCCAAAGTTCAAATTGTTAATGTAAACTGTAAACAGCAATATAGAGTGTTGGGTAAGACCACTCTGAACAACTACCCTCAACTTCCAGTCTACTTTCTATCTTGAAGCTAACAAGCAATCCATCTTTCTACTTGTCCCAATTCTGCATTCTCAGACTCTCATTCATCAATGTATTATGGGGCAACTTATTGAAACCCTTCTGAAAATAAAGACACATTACATCCATGACATTAACATTATCCACACTGTCACCACCTCAAAAAAAGTTCAATAATGTTGGTGATGGAAGATTTTCCCATCTAAAATCCATGCTGACTATTCATTATTATACTTACCTTTTCTCAATGTCATTTCTCTCCTTTAATAGGGATTCCATTATTTTTTCAAAGATTGACAAACTGGCTAGTCTATAACTCCCTAGGCATGTTCTGCTTACCCTTCTTAAATATACGGATTACTTTAGCTATTCGTCTCTCCTTTGGCACAACATCTTTTTCTAACAAATTATTAAATATGTGCAATAATGCCTCCACTATATATTTCCCAGATTCTTTTGAAATGTGTGGATGTAATGCAACTGGACCAGAGAATTTATTCTCTGAAATTGACTCAACCCGTTTTTAAAATTTTAAATACACTTATTTCATTTTTCATCTCATCATTCAATGTCATGTCCACCTGTTCTACTTCCCTAGTGAATACTGAAGCAAAATAATGTAATATTTGTCATTTCTTCATCGTTACTTGCGGTATTATCCTGCCTATCCCTTAATGGTTGTATTCCCATCCTTTTCAGTGATATGCCTGTAAACTATTTTGTTATTTTATGTTACTTGATAATTTCATTTAATAATTCCTCTTTGCCTTCCTCACTTTTATTTTCACTTCTCCGCATAATTAGAGAGAATGCAAAGAGATTAGCAATACTCTGCTATCTATGCACTTGATCCATGCCTCTTTCTGAACCCTAATTGTTCCTTTGTCTTTATTCATCCCTTAAAACCTCACCAGTGTTTAGTTTGTCTTTTGTGAGTGGAATGGACTATTGAGGGGTATCCCATGAGTGGGTGTGGAGCCCCAGGGAATTCAGAAAGGCGGGGGGGGGGGGGGTGCAATGCACTTAACCAGCACATTTTTCAGACTTAAGGGAGGAAACCCACGCAGACATGGGGACAATCTACAGACTCTGCACATACAGTGACCCAAGCTGGAAATCAAACCCTGGCACTGTGAGGCAGCTTTACCAACCACTGTGCCACTATGATTGGAAATTGCACTTCTGGGCAAATTCCATGCAATCCTTGCCTAGTTGGTGGAGGTGGCGAGTTTTCCCCAGCTCCAAATACCTCCACCAAATACCCCCCAAATACAACACAATGCAGCTTGGATATTACAGCCCATATTTTTCCTGCATTCAGGTGAATGTCGTTTTAAATACTACCTGTTTGCCAAAATTGTTGCCTATTTTCTTTTGCAAAACTTCATTTTTAGCCTTTCAAAATCAGCTTTTTCTCAGTTGAAAATATATTTGTGCTTTGAAATGTTTTAACTATAAATGGATGATTACATAACCATTTCCATCCTCACTCGCTCTTGAACAGCTGACAGCTTTGCTGTGTTGGTTTACACCTCTTCCTTCCTACTGATGCAGCTGCTCTGCTTTGGGAAATGGCTTTCTACAGAAAGACAAACCCATGATCATCTGTATTATAAAACTCAACAAACACTTAAGAACATAAGAAATAGGAGCAGGAGTAGGCCATCTCGCCCTTCGAGCCTGCCCCGCCACTCAATAAGATCATGGCTGATCTGAAGTGGATCAGTTCCACTTTCCCGCTTTCTCCCCATAATCCTTAATTCGCTGTCTATCAGAAATCTATCTACCCGTGACTTAAATATATTCAACAAGGTAGCCTCCCCCACTTCAACAGGCAGAGAATTCTAGAGATTCACCACCCTTTGAGTGAAGAAGTTCGTCCTCAACTCCATTCTAAACTGCCCCCTGCCTTATCTTGAGGCTGTTCCCTCTAGTTCTGTTTTCCTTTCTAAGCAGAAAGAATCTCTCTACCTCTACCCTGTCCAGCCCCTTCATCATCTTGTAAGTCTCTATAAGATCCCCCCTCAGCCTTCTAAACTCCAACAAGTATAGGCCCAGTCTATTTAATCTTTCCTCATAAGCTAACCCCCTCATCTCCGGTATCAGCCTGGTGAACCTTCTCTGTACTCCCTCCGAGGCCAATATATCCTTACACAAATAAGGGGACCAAAACTGCACACAGTACTTACAGGGGTTCCTGCAGAAAAGACTGGGGCAAAGGCTATGCCAGCATCAGTTGAGCCTAACTGCAATTTTCCAGCTGTTGAGGTAAGTAAATCTCGCAGAGTTGAGCCATGTTCGTTGCTGAGACACACAGTAGGAGTTTTGCAGTCCTCTTTCTTGTCTACCTGGCTTAATTCAGCCTTCACTGCCTTAGACACAGATAATTCTTTGGTTTCTGCAACAAAACCAGAAGGAAAATAGATATTTATTGTGCAAATATACAGTAGTAATATAGTATTGTAACATTATTACAGCAAGGGAACAATCAATTAATCTAATATGCAAAATTGCTAAAACCAGCTGACAGTAAGAATTGGATTACTATCAGGATAATCTGAACGGAACTAATGTACAATATAAACTCTGAAAAAAGTTACATATGTGTAGAGGTTTTTCTTCATGTAATACTAAAATTCTAATGTACATTTGATACTGCAAAATAAGCTTTTATGGGAAGTGGATCCATAGCACAATCACATTTCCTTGCTGTCCAACCTGCCCATTTTATACCAGCATAGGCACATCTCTCAAATCACTCATATATATCTCTAAAATGTTCGCACAAATATTAGTTAGATCAAAATCTCAAATGTAACTTTGCAGACTTTACCCAGTGTGAGGCTATGACAAAACTATGACTGACAAAAATGCAAGATGTGCATCTCCTAGCAGCTAAATGCAAAAGGCAAAACTCCAAAAGACATCTTGGCGCATCCAATGAGACAGTCATTACTTTGTTCATGTAGCCTTTGTGAATCTTTAAGTGAACTAAATGAGAGATTAACAACTGCTATGCAAGCTATATTGGTTGGAAGTAAGGAACTATGCTA
This sequence comes from Carcharhinus amblyrhynchos, assembly GCF_965287045.1. Taxonomy (NCBI): domain Eukaryota; kingdom Metazoa; phylum Chordata; class Chondrichthyes; order Carcharhiniformes; family Carcharhinidae; genus Carcharhinus; species Carcharhinus amblyrhynchos. Next base: position 5,629,665 of record NC_137340.1, on the reverse strand, counting down.
CTGGGTGTTTATTCTAGGTCACCAAACAGTGGAAAGGAGATGGGGAAGCAAATGGTTTGATCAGTTTGTTTAAGAAAACATTTCCACCAGGACGGCAACAGATCAAGGCAGCAGCTGCTGGTGATGATAGTTTAACATGAAGTGACAACCATGCGTTGAGGCATCAAGACGTCAAGAGTTTTGCTTGGCGCTTCCAGCTGGCATTTTCACTCTGTATAGTCACACTGGGTAAAGTCTGCAAAGTTTTGTTTGAGATTTTGATCTAACCAATATACATGCTAACATTTCAGGATAGACTAGATGAGTAGTTTGAGAGATGCTCCTTGCTAATATAAATGAAGCAGGTTGGGTAGCAATGAAATCTACCCATGTCATGGAACTATTTCCCATGAAAACCATACTATAATATAAAATGCATATTGGAGCAGGTATGGGCAATGAAATGGTCTCCTGCCAGCATTACCCAAATTCCATTAAGAACTACTGAAGTCTGCATCAGAACATCAGTGACTGGGAAGGACTTCTGCAGCTTTCACAGAATCCCTACTATGCAGGAGGTGGCCATTCAGCCCATTGACACTGCACCAACAACAATTCCACCCAGGCCCTATCCCCATACATCTACCCTAGTTACCTGACATTAAGGGGCAAATTAGCATGGCTAATTCACCTAACTCGCACATCTTTGACTCTGGGAGGAAATTGGAGCACCCAGAGTAAACCCATGGAGACACGTGGAGAACGTGCAAACTCCACACAGACAATGACCCGCGGCCAGAATTGAACACTGGTCCCTGGCGCTGTGAGCAACAGTGCTAACCACTGTACCACCCTCATTAGTTTTATTAGTTTTCACTAGTTTTACAACCAGGAACTAGTAGAAAAAAAGCTAGGTGAGAAACAGAATTAATAACTTCAATAAAATTCAGAATCACAAGCAGAAGTTGAATATCTAGGGCCCGATTTTACTAACAATTTGCGCCCATTTTCAGGTGCAAAATCATGGTAAAATCGGGCGCGAGGCCTTTATCGTAATCTGCACCCAAGTCAGTGCAGATCGCCACTTTACCGAGACCCACAAATGGAGGTTCCGCGTCCAAATCGGGCACAATGATGATTTAAATGCATTTAAATTGAATTAACGAATTGCCCGCCCATCTCTATCAGCATTTCCCCCTTTACCACTGCGTTTACCAATCCGGAACTGCGCTTTTAGGGACCTGCTGAATAAAAGTCTGAGTCGGTGCTCCAGCCTCTGTAGAGCGCATTCAGTGATTCCAATGGTTCTCTGACCCTGTCCGGGGGTGGGGGTGGAGATGGAGGCGAGTCAGATCATTTTCTGGTGGGGTGGGGGAGAAGGAGTGAAGGGAGATCAGATTGTCTGGCGCGGGGGCGAAATCAGACGCGTCCTGATCGTTGTCTGGTGGTTGGGTGGGGGCTGATCGTTGGTGGTTGCGGGGGGAGGGCTGATCGTTGTCTAGTGGTGGCGGGAGGGTTGATTGTTGTTTGGGTGGGGGCTGATCATTGGTGGTGGGGTGCGGGGGTGGGGGGAGGGAAGAGGGAGGAGGAGGAGGCGGGTCAGTTGTATCTCTGGTGGGGGGAGGGCTGATTATTGTCTGATGGTTGGGGGGAGGGTTGATCGTTATCTGGTGGTGGCGGGGGGCCGATTGCTGTCTGGTGGTGGTGGTGGTGGGTGGGGGTTGCTGATCGTTGTCTGGTGGTGAGGGAGGGAGTGAGGAGGCAGGACAGATGTTCTTCTGGAGGGGAGGGGGAGCGAGGTCACTCCATTCTCTGCGGGGTGGGGGGAGGAAGCAAGTTTGTTGTCGGGGGTGGGGATTGGTCTGGGGTAGATAAGGGATACACACACGTCACTGTCCCCCTTATCCAACTCCCCACTACCCAGACTGGCTATCACCCCTGTCCCCTCACCGATCGCCTACAAAGTGGCAGCAAACCCCCTTGCCGCCAACTCCCCCCGCCAAATTACACCCTTACTCCTGCTTTTCGCCCCCGAGCCGCTTTCTCTAGCTCGGGAGTGATCTGACATGGGTGCATGCACAGTTCAGAGCTCCGACCATTCCAGCAGCGCTAAGCCCCACCCACAGCGCAGATCAGACTGGAGATGGCTGACAGCATATGGGAGCTCCTGAAAGCAGATTTCTGAGTCGGATCGGTACCAGGCCCAGACTCAGCACTTGGTGAAAATGGTAAAACCGGGCCCCTAGTTTCCATTATTAGTGACAGCGGTGGAAAATCCCACTTAGCAGGAAATGATAGCTTTATTAGCATATATTAAAAGCAGATTCTCCAAGTATAAGATGATAATGTGAAAGCAATCAATAAGTAATGTGCTTCTGAAGTAAAGATCCTTTTCTTTCACTCTTCCCTTTCCCATTGGGATCATTTAGCTTAATGTCATGGATAATTACTGAATGCTGATTGTTAACTTGCAGCTACCCCACTTCCCTGCTGATAGCATGAAGAGATGTTAAAGGTATACTGGGTTGGAAAGAACCATGGAGGCACATTAGGCAGATGACTGGGAATAAAATCAGACAAAGAGATACAGGCCATGAAGTTACGGTGGGCAAGTCTACAAGCTTATGGAAGCACTTTAGAGGGGTGGTGGAATAAAATAAATTAAAATTGGAAGAGAAACACAACAGAAATAACTTACAGATATGGACTGGAAAGGAAAAAGGAAAATCGATGGTCAAATTCATTACCTATTATTTTGCTCCACTGAGCTTGGCTTAATTGGTATCATTCCCATCTCTGATCAGAAGGTAGTGGGTTCAAGCCCAACAATTTGAGTATACAAATTTGCCCAACACTTCACGACAAAGGGAGCATTCTAATGCAAGAGGTATTGCTGTCTGCTCTGTTGAAGTGAAGAGCCCATGACATTAACCAAATCTCTATAACAATTTTACCTCTCTCAACCAATACCATCAAAAATGGATTAACAACCTATTCATCTCACTGCTAGTTGTGGGATCCCAATTCATGCAAATTACTTATTGTATTTGTCAAAATACAGCAAATCAGAGAATGGCAAAGTAATTCATTCCAGATAAAACACCTCGAGACACATCTGAAAGTAGATTTAAGGGGTGAAAGACCACATAGATCATGTTACAGTCTTCCAGATTTAATATCCCTCTAGATGGCCACGAAGCATGATGGCTTCTTGCAAGTTGCCCCCAACACACATCCTAATTCAATCTTTTACTCTCGTTCTAGGCTTTTAAAACTGTACTCTAACCCTTTATAAACTCTAATAATGCTCTTTTTCAATCTCTTACCGATTTGGTACTTCCCAACTGCCAAACTTTTGAATTGGATAGATTAAATTGATCTTTCTTTACACCTTAGCTATGACTGTAACACTACATTCTGCACCTTCTTTCCTTCTCCCGTGTATTCTATAAACAGTTATGCTTTGTCTATATAGCGTGCAAGTGACGAGACTTTTCACTGTATACCAATACATGTGACGATAATAAATCAAATCAAAATCAACAATAATTTCAGATCCTAACTACTGCTCCGAATTTTCATGCAGGTAATGATTATTTTGTCACGTAAGCTCCTCTAGACACATTAGCCTTGGACACAATTTTATGAGCCATTGGAGAATTCCATTCTGTGAGCCTCACCCGCCCCGATTCCGGGGCCCAGGGCAGGTGTGGTGGTAAAATTCCAGCTTTTGTTTCATGACTTGACACCTAACCACTCCTTTTATCTTACACAATCATCCCTTCCGTCATTTAACCTTCCCTGCCTTGACACCGAACCTATAGTTCTTTGCTCCCTATGCTCTCTTTCCATGTCACTTACTTAAAACCTGTTTCATATCTAGCACTTTCTAGGTCTGATGAAAGGTTGCCAACCTGAACTTTTAACTGTTGGTCTCTCCCACACACGTTGCCTTAACCTCTTGAGGACTTCCAACATTTTCTGTTTATATCTCAGGTGTTCAGCATTTGCAGTATTTAGCCTTCATATAAATCTCAGCCTTGCTTTATAATAACTGAAATTTCATAGCTCAGGAAATGGATTTGCATGGCATGCATATACTGCAATCCATATAAAGGGGAAATATGCTTGGATCTTAATGGGAAAAGCAAAAACAAAGAATGATACCAACTCATTACAAACACAAGTTGCTAAGAATCATTTGATTACTTAATCTGAAAAGCATTTGCTCAAAATTTCATATGCCCAAAGACATTAATGGTGGTGAAGGGGCAGCATGGTGGCACAGTGGCTAGCACAGCTGTCTCACAGTGCCAGGGACCAGGTTCAATTCTGGTCCTGCGTTACTGTCTGTGTGAAGTTTGCAAGCTCTCCCCAGGTCTGTATGGGTTTCCTCTGGATGCTCCAGTTTTCTCCCACAGTCCAAAGATGTGCATTTTAGGTTGACTAGCCATGCTAAATTGACCCTTAATGTAAATTAGAAGGATTAGTGGGTAAATATATGGGGTTACAGAGGTAGGGCCTGGGTAGAATGCTCTATCAGAGAGTTGATGCAGGTTCGATGGGCCAAATTACAAACTGCATTGTAGGGATTCTATGATTCAGGATGCATGTAGCAGGATGCATTTTAAATTTTGAGAAATTGGCAAAAGGTGGGGAAAAATAAGAAACTCCCTGTGAGTTTTTAGTGACGTCCACAAAAAAAACTTTTACATGATCCTCAGCTTAACTAATGCCATTGATACATGAGTGACAAATCAGGATTTTGACTTGATCCTTTTGTAGTACTTGAACTGTCGCTTCTTCAGCTTGGCCTTTGGCAGGCAAAAATGACAGTGATATAATTATTATAATTTTGCATTTTTTTCTTGTACCTATTTACCGTTCTTCTCTGGCTTTCTGATCTGCTAGATCTGTTAACCAGTGTAAGGGAGAATCAGATGGTGCGAACTTACTTTCTGTAGTGATGTCATTGTCAGGATTGTTGGAGCTGCCATTTGTCTTTGGATTCTCACATGCAGAATGTTGTTTAGCCACTGAAATGGCGTTGTTCTGATTTAGCACACTCTAGAATCAAACAACAAAAAAATTACAAAACGTAAGAACGTAACTTGAAAAAGACAAAAGAAACTAATTACGACATTTAGTACTGGGGAAGATGGACAGTAACATAAAAGTTATTGTCTATTAATAATTATTATTTCAATTTGAATAAATCCAAATGCATAAATATTTGCGCTCCTCCTAAGCAATCAGTATTCATTTCTACTAACAGCGGTTTGCCAACCCTGACTGACTGGCCCTGACAAAAGGTGCCCCCACTTAATTGGCTATCCAGGCTCCATTGCTGTTCCTTGCTGGAAACTAACTGAAGTTCCAACAGTAACTACTGCTTCTGGTGGTGCTGTTGGACTGGAGAGATGTCAACCATCTGATTGGCTATAGCTTTTGGAGCTACATGGAGGCAGAAGCACAACACTCCGCAATTAACTGCCTGACAACCATAAATTACAGATGTAACAACCTAGGCCAGTGGAGGCAGGCTCGCCACCATCTTTTCAGCTGGTGGACAGGTCTACCGCTTTCAGATAAAATTCCAACCCTGGTATTGACATGTCACAGATTAGCCTGACCATTTTCAATTTCAAATCCACTGACTTGCCAGGTAAACTGCTCTTGCAATCCATTTGATCCCAGCCCAGATTCCTTTACAAATGGTCACTTTCTCTTGTCAGGGATATCCTCGTTACCACTGTTAACAGGAAACAGTGTAACGGGGACTGCCCTGTAATCCACTATCCTTCTATGTTGGGTCCCATCTAGAGGTCTGGTCAAACCTTGTTGTTTGGAAAGTGCTCTATGGGATAACCACTGGATGAAAGGTCAATTGAAATGATCATGTGAAGATATGTTTTCTGGATTTTCAAATTGGTCTGAAAGCAGAAATTATTCACACAGATACATGTGGAGATGCTGCATCCCTGTCTGCACTGTGTCCACAAGCAGGCACTTTTAGAACTTTCTGTGCTGCAGTGCAAGTGGCTTATTCTGTTCATTTTGCCTCTTGAGACTGAAGCAGAGTAACTTGCAATGATGTTGTCTTATGAAATTTATGACAATATGCAACTTTTGAGAATGATAAAATTATTGGAGTATAAACATTCATTCACTAGGTTAGGGTGAATGAACCCAGCCTGTGCATGACTAATGCAAGTACTATTGTTTATTTACCTCAGCTGATGACACTACTACCAGGAAAGGATCTGATCACAACACACGTGATTGTTACATCAATATCTCTTTAATAACCTCTAGAATCCATGTTTCTGTAGTGATGCTTTCCCATATGGTTGTGAATTCCTGCAGAGGAGCCCCTACCCAGGTTAGGGGGAATATCCAAAGTTACTGATATAATGCATGATTTTAGCAACGTGAACGTTACAATTGAAACGCTGTATGAAGCCAAGGTTATTTAAAGGTCACATCTATATCATACCTGTGAAACTCCATTAGTTGTGGAGAGTTTGGCAAGTCGTACACTTTGTTCACTTGTAGTGGGATCACGTGGAGCAATTTCCCAGATGTCTTTGATGGAACGCATCATGTCTCCAATATCTGTTAAGACTAAAACAAAGAACATTCATTAACATTTAGCACGCTTGTTTCATAGAGGCAGGGAGAGGTACATACGTGGACAAGAATGATGCTGGTAACAAGAACCTTGCTCAAAAACTTTTCAGAAACAGAAGCATTAGATTGCTTCATGTGGTAGTTCTGGTGTGAAAATATGAGTCAGAGTTTTACAGCCCAGAAAGAGACTCTTGGGCCCACTGTGTCTGCGCCAGCCTTCAAGCACCTATCTAATCTCATTTCCCAGCACTTGGCCCATAGCCTTGTATGCTACCGTTTCAAGTGCTTTTTTTCAGGAAAAAAGCTTTTTGCCCAAATTAATTTTAGTACTCAATCAACACAGCTTTTCCTGACATAAATGGCCTTTACCTGGGTACAATCGTATTTCATTAAAAGCACAACTTAACAACACACTTAAATAATAAATATAAATTTTGTTTTTAAAACCTTCAGGCTTGAATCCTTTGTTACGTTATACACAAATATATTGAGGCTTGGAGCAAAATTACTATAAAAATCAATCCACAAATATGGAATCTTACCAGTGCCAGGGATAATCTGTGTGGGCATTAGATTCTTCGAGTCATGAACTTGACCTTTGACACACTTCAGCCAGACATAAAGTTCTTTATCAGCTATAATCACCAAACAACAAAAAAAAACTGAGAGTTTCCTAATGATTGTTAGAACGCTCTTTGACAGAACAGAAAATCAAATGTGAAGCAGTGACAGTTACACGAGTGGTAAATGCATTGTGAGTGATGAAAACAGCAAATGTTTCAAGTTAATCCATGAACAGATTTCCTTGGAGGATAAATTAGAAGTCTCCACATAATGCTAAATTTTATGACTCAAGTAATCTACCAAAAATGAACCTTGGTGTTCTTGAGCAATAATCATCCAGTCTGATTCAAACATTCTTTGTAGAGTGGGGTAGTTTGCAGGCAACGTGCTCCTTCAGAGAAAATAATAAAAATTGACTTGACTGATCTAGTATTTCAGATTGCTTCATTTTATAAACAGCTCAGAGCCTGAGCTGACTATAGAATGAATTTCTGTTTTGCATCTATGATGAATGGACAGTGTAAAGACACTAGAATAGAAGTTGCGAGCTACATTGGAGAAAACATGCCAAAAGAATGGCAAAATATTACAAAACAGCACCATCAATTATACAAACCAAAATTCTAAGTGTTAAAACAAGTGAAAGAAAACATCCAACAAAATCCGGCTGGGTACAGCAATAGATTACCACATAGCCCTGTAACATTGCAAAATGAGTTACCTAAAAGATGACAACAGAATGATTGAACTTGCATTTATACAGTCTTCCATGCCCTTAGGATGTCCATGTGCTTGACATGCAATCCACTTTGAAGTGCACTCACCATTGTAATGTAGATGAATGTGACAGATATCTTTCACATAGCAAGATATCAGAAACAGTAATGACATGGTGACCAGTTAATCTGGTTTGGTGAAGTATGTTCAAGTAAAAATTTTGGCCAGGACAGAGGAACTGCTTTAGTAAATGTCAACATGCAGGCTAGCTATGTTGCCAGTTGCATTTCCAATTTATGGGTGTAAGGCTGGCATTGTGGCACAGTCGTGAGCACTGCTGTTTCACAGCGCCAAGGACCTGTGTTCAATTCTCCGTGTCTGTGAGAGTTTTCTCCGGGTGCTCTAGTTTCCTTGCGCAGTGCAAAGACACACAGGTTTGGTTGACTGGCTAAATTGACCCTAGTGGCAGGGGATTAGCAGGGTAAATATGCTGGGTTACAAGAACAGGGTGTAGGTGGGATTGCGGTCAGTGCAGGCTTGATGGGCCGAAAGGGCTCCTTCTGCACTGTAGGAATTCTATGATTCTACGAAATCAAAATTCACAAATTTGAGGAGGGAGGGAGAGAGAAAGAAAAATAAAACAAGTGCTTTTTGTTATCTGAAAACACTCACCTTTTATCATTGTGTGCTACAGGCCTTGAATAAGAACATTTTAACATGTGCTTTGGAAACACTAAATGTTAAATCATGCCAAAAGTTTTGAATAGCACCTCATTTGCATAGCATGTTTTCATACATCTTGATGCAATTTACATAAAACTGCACTGGGACACAATGTTTTACACATGGATGACTCTACAGACTGATGAATGCACTACTTCATTTACTCCAAGGAATTACAAGGCAGTTATACAGCAAAAGAACATAGGTGGAAAAGTGAAATTTAACAATGCCTTTCGTGCCAATTAGCAAAACGAATTATGGTGCTGGCATCAACACACCTGAAACAAAACGGTTCATGAACATTGGCTGTATTTTGTTTTACTCAGATCAATTCAGAAACTGACCTTTAGAACCCCTTCTTTCCCTTGCTTCATAACAGTCCAAACAGACCACAAATCCACATTTCTGGCAAACCCAGTGGATGTTAAACAATGTGGCTTCACATGCATCACACATTTCCTGAACTCCTTTTACAGCTCTCTTCCAAGCGATTTTGGCTGTAACACAAAACAAACACTGTTACTGTACACTGAAGCTTTCAGTTTATAGGGGAAAGTTCACTAAGTTCTGACTCCATTCTGTAGTACTGTTTAGTCCACACCATGTTTAAGAGTAATGATGAGAAATGGTATTAACTGTTCCATGAAAAATACTTAAACGTTTCTGAAGATTCAGAAACATTGAAGTGTCCATTCTAGCAAGCAAAAAAACTACACTAAGATACATTAATCATACAGTGCAAACTCTAAAAAAAGTCAAAGTACAAACAGAAGGTAAGAGTACCAAGGATCAGAAAAGTAAACGTTTGATGTGTATTTCATTTAAATATAAATGCATACAAACTTTTGACAAATCCTCTCTATTCATTGATTATTTCAGCTTCCTTTTCCAAATCGCACAACCCCCAGTTCTACAGTTTGTAAATTTGAACAGACATTTAATTGCCAAATCAACATGATAGGCTAAAATTTCTCAGTGACAGTAAGTTCTGCCGTTGGGGCCAAAGTGAGAGCCAACCCCGATTTGGCAGGTGATGGAACTATGAAGCAGCATGTTGCCAATGATGGCCAGCTGAGGACAGCAGCCCACCTCCAAGGGCTGTCAGCCCAAAGGCCACACCTGTCACCACAGTATAAGAAGAATGTGATTGCACGAGAGAGGATGCAATGAGATTTACCAGAATATATTCCTGCATGTATTCCAGGATGATTCACTGAGCTGTAGTTGTTTTCCACAGAGCAGAGAAAGCTGAGGGCAGGTATGATCAAGGTGTACAAAATTATGAGGAACAGAGACAGGAATGAACTTTTCCCTTCAGTAGCGAGGTGAAAAACAGGGTGGGGTGGGGGAGTGCATAGATTTAAGATAATGAGCAGCAGATTTAGAAGGGATTTGAGAAAATATTTTTCACCCAGAGAGTGGTGAGAATTTGGAATTCACTATCCAATAGGGCGGTAGAGGCTGGAACCCCCTCAACATTTAAGAAGCATCTGAAACACCACAGCACACGAGGCTATGGACCAAGTGTTCAAAAATGGGATTAAAATGATTGGTGGTCTGCACAGACACAATGGGCCAAAGGCCACTTTTTATGCTATAAAACTCTATGATTCTATAACCAGACAGCCAGCAGCTCCATTGGTGTTGCCAATCTTTGTCACTGGCAATACGTTGTGGTGGCCAGAAGAGATTAGGGTATCCCCCCACTGACTGCCCCCATCCCCAATCCCAGCTATCCCCAGCAATCGCCCCTCCCAGCCCATATCTGACAGCTTGAGAAAATTCAGCCCTATATTTTTAAAACATTTACAGCACTATGTAAGAGAGATTTAATTTGTGACACAAATAATGAAGTTAAATCTATCAACATGCAGGCACTAGCACTTCCATTTAAACAAATTTTAATAGTTGTATATTGTATAAGAAACTCAGTAACTAGACAGTCATCAAAGGCTAACTATTACCATCTGGTTTAAGCAAATTCATAGCAGTCTTCTCAGATGTTTCGATTTGACAAAATTTATCTCCAATATTTCTCAAAATGTATTTGGAAGATTCTATGTCCAGATCCACATCTGCAGAATCACTGGGTAACCATAGGTTTATAGCTTCATCATCATACTGGTCTGGAGTTGAAAATCCATCTATCCTTAGTACTGCATTCTTACTGAATGCCAGGCTGAGAAAGTAAACGTGAAAGGTTAATTTAGTAAAATCATGATTTTTATACATTATATGTTACACCAAGTGCACAACTAGTCACTTAAAAATAGTAGCTTTCAAAACCTATAATCTCTCAGAAATTACAGCACAGCAGGTGGCAATTTGACTCACTGTGCCTCCCTTTAACTAGAACTATCTACTCTAATACCATTTCATTGCCCTTCCCCTGTATTGTTCAGCACATTTATTTGCAAATATCAAGACAATTTAATTTTGAATGATGCTATAATCTCAGTCTCAGTAGCCACATATGGTTATCACATTATCCTAATGATGTGTCCTTCTGATTGGTTGTTCCATATGTACCTATTCTCAGTCTCTGTTCCCTTGCTATAAATTCAACCACCAATGGAAAAAGCCTCTCACCAGTACCCTCTCAAAATATCCCATAAATTTGGGCTTCTCTAATCTCTGCTGCACTGAGAAAAATGCTAGTGTTTGAGCATGTATTTATAACCATCATCCCCAGTTTCAATCTGATAGTTTTTCTATATCCTTTTGAAGGCTCTAACATGTTCCTTATAAAAGGTTTGCAATTGGATTTCATTTTATTACAGTCACCATACACTATAATTCTTTGCCTTAAACAGTCTAGGTACCTGATTAATGAGCAAAATTACCACATGGCACATAATATTCTTACATTAATAATTTTTGGAAGTACTGAAAACACTACAGAAAAATTAAAGGCTAGAAATCAAGATGATTATAAGTGGAGCCCACATAATTTCTAAAGTGGAACTGATCCCCTTCAGATCAGCCATGATCTTATGGAATGGCGGGGCAGGCTCGAAGGGCTAGATGGCCTACTCCTGCTCCTTTTTCTTATGTTCTTACGTACTAACTATTCTCACCAAGACTCCTGAAAATCTTCCTCTTTCCTAATGCAAATACAGACATATTGCAATGAAATCTAGTAGTCTTTTGATTATAATCAGAGTTTGTGTCATTATTTAAGGTTGTTACTCCAGAGTTTTGTGAATCGTTTTGTAAAAATTCAATGAGAACCTAATACATTCCTGGTCAAAAGTTATTAGCATGACATATTACCAATTTTGTTCACGACAGTATTTCTATTTAAATTCCCCCGATTGTGCCATTTTATTTGAATTTATTTAGGGTATCAAAAGGCTGGGGAGAAAATGAATTGTGCCTCATATTCCCAATGGCTGATCTAAACTTTTGTTCTTCATATATGTTTCAGAGTTCAGCTCACCACTGGTCATCATATGGGCACATGCTGGCCCTTAGGCAATGTTATCATTTCCATGGCTTTTCATTAGTATATTGCACAAAGAATTGATGTTTGGGACCTTCCAATCACACCTGCAAGCATCCTCTAAACAAAACTTTGGCGTTCTATTGGTCGTCTGGGTCTATTTATCCTCAACATCGATTTTCATATGTAGGAGACACGAGCTTAAAATGAAGGAATGGTGACATGACTTGTGGGCTCACATATATCACGATGACAATCTGTGGGGATAGCAGCTTAACAACAGACACCAAAACCAAAAACATACAAGGGCATCTGATAACTCCTCATATGCAGCACTTCTGGCAGAAGTTGCATCACAGGTTAGTCTTTTCAGCCATCAACAAAAGTACATCACATGAAACTATCCCATTGTCAATGGATTTGGTGCATGTCTACCGACTAGACCTGGAGCTGGGCATTACTCCACCCAAGAAACACAACCTACCGATGACACTGCGGATCTAACATATTGACCTGAAGCAAACAACTTTTCACACCTCATAAGATCTGTACACCATCAAATTGTTACCTGAACTCATGTTTACATACCGGCGGAAATAGTAGAATCTGCAGAACACAGCTGACTGATTGAACTCCTCATTCTTCCGATAACGTACCATACGACATTCCCTACACTTCTGAAGATTTGGTGCTATCTCTGAGCATGAGCCATCTTGCAAAAACGGCTCTCCAGTCTGCTTGAGCTTCTTAACTTTTCGCCAGTCTTTCAACACTGACCGTGGTAAACCATCTGCAAAAATAGAACAAGTGCCTTGAAAACTACAGTACAGTAAAAACTCACAAAACTAAAATTTACTCAAGAAGTAGGTCGTTCACTTTGAGTGTAACTATACTTAATCTACAACTAACCTTGCCTCCGACATACAGACAATTTGAGAAATTAGACACTCATTTCTTTTTAACTAGCAATGACATAACAATGTCCTTTGCCTACACCTTGTAAGAATGATTTGATGGTAAGAATATTTGAGTACTAGCTTCATCTTATGTAGATAACAACAACTTTGAGTAAAATGACTTTTCCAATTAATTTACAGGTTTGAATCTGGAAAACCCTTGAATTGGGAACTTGGCACATTGTATTTGGTTAATGAAAAACACACACACTATTGAAGCTTTTCGTCTTCAGGACATGCTCAGGAATGCAAAAATTTGGTATTCTTGATTCTGTCCTGAAGAGTATAAGATAAAAAGATTGACAGCATGGCTTTTTTTTCCAGCAATACTCAAGTTACGTACTACCAAATGACTTTCTCTGTTCTTCAAAAATGACAGATCACTGTGGAAGTAGACACTCTTTACAAGTATGTAGAATACAACAAAAATCTATCCAATCTGAGTGCTAAAGGACAATTATTTCCAAATTAAGCTTCTTGTTAACAGGAGGGGTGATAATTAGAATTCCCCCCCTCAAAAAAAAGACTGGAAATGTCACAAGGTCAACAAAGGTTTCTTTTCTTGTTCAAGGATGTAATCCCCAACATACAAGTAACCCTTGTATCTTGTTTGATTTATGTGCTACAGTGAATCAGCTAAACATTCAAACTAAATAGCTGATAACTTAAAACAATTCTTGGAATGGCAATTCAGCTCACTCAAATGGTTTGTCAATAGCCTCTTGTGTTGGATAAACTTTCTGCAACTTGAATCTCTCTTATTTTGAGCAATTCCAACTAATTAATTTGTTTGTGTACAGGTACCAAAGTGAAGGTGCTAGCTGGATCAGATAATCATAGGTGAAGGCAAGCAGCAAACACAAGAAAATTGATTTAATTCACTTAACATTTTCTCAGATAAGTTTTCAATGGCTGGGGGCGTAGTGCTAAATGAGGTTCTTTATGGGGGTTTGGTGACAGGCTAGTTACGTTGTTCTGAAGATGTATTTTCAGAACAACGTAACTATTCTGTCATGTATTCTCATGAGATGTGGTCATTACTAGCAAGACCAGCATTTGTTTCCCATTCCTGACCAAGAAGGTAATGAATCGTGAGTCACCTTGAAGCACAGCAGTCCATCTCATGTAGGTACACCCACAGTACTGTTGGTAAGACACTTCCAGAGTTTTGATCAAATTACAGTCAAGGAATGATGATATTGTTTCAAGTCAGAATGGTCTGTGGCTTGGAAGGGAATTTGCAGGTGGAAGTGTTCAACTGCTGCCCTAATCCTTCTAAAGATGGCAGAGATTGGTAGTTTGAAAGGACCTGGTGAAAGAACCTTGCTGAGATGCTGCATTGCCTCTAGTAGATGGTACACACTGCTATCACTGCGTGTCAGTGATTCAGGGAATACATTTTTAAGATGTGCTGCGGACCAATCAACTGCATTGTTTTGGCCTGGAAGGGGTCAGGCATCTTGTGTGTTGTTGGACCTGCACTCATCCAGGAAAGTGGAGAATGTTCCATCATACTATGGACTCATGTTTTGTAGATGCGGACAGCGTTTGGGGAGTCAGAATTTGCCCCTGACCTGTTCTTGCAACCACAGCATTTATATTGCTGGTCCAATTAACTTCCTGGTCAATGGTAACCCCAGGTTATTAATGGAGTGGGATTCAGCAATAGCAATATCATTAAATGCTATGTTAGGTGCTCTCTTATTGGAGATGGTCATTGCCTAGCACTTCTATAGCCTGAATGTTACTAATGTTCATGTTAATGATTTCATTCAGATGTGGGCGACTTCCTACTGAGGCTGTATGTTAAAGTTAATCTGGATCAAAACCTGTTACAGAACTGAAAAACAGCTACAGAGACTTAAGTGCACGCTGACAGAATAAAGAGAATTTGTCAATTAGAAAACCATACATCGTGGTTGCTCAAATGAAACCAATGCCCAAAACTGTTGGATAGCTACCAACTCAAGAGTTTGGCTTTGTGATTGATGCTGGAGGGAATTGTGGGGGATGCATTGCTGTTGGCGTACAAGTTGAGCTGCTTCAAGACTTAGTTGCTACATCTTTATAATAATATTCCAATAAATATTTTCAATCACTTTGCGATGAGAAGAATGCTACTGAACTAAACTAGACTCAACAAAAAGCATTTATATTGTACTCAGTGCATTAAAATGTCCAAAGGCCCTTTACAGAAGCGACAGACAAAATCTTACGCTGAACCAAATAAAAGAAGTTTTTCGTCACGTGTCGAAATATAATGTCAAAATGCTGAATTTAAGTAGCCTCTTAAAGGAGGATAGAAGTAGAGAAGCAGAGAGTTTTTGGTCTAGGCAGCTGACATCATGGGTGGGGCAAATGGAACTTGGTGTGGGCAAGAATAATAGAGGTTATGAGCAGATCCATTTTGTAAAGGATGGAAGGAAGGAGTCTGGCCAGAGGAAAATCATGTAATGCCACTGCCTTCTCTGTGCCTTATCTCTTAAGAGGTAGGACAGTTCATGATAATATTATTAGCACTGTGGACGTAGTTATACCAAACAGAATGATGCGGTTCAAGAGGCAACACGTCACCACCTTCTCAAATGCAATTAGGAATGGACAATAAAACACTGTATTTGGTCATGCTGCACACAACTCAAGAATGAATAAAATAAATTACTCAAGTGTTGTCCAGAGCTTGATTTAAATTTAATGTAAGATGACAAGGTTCCTAAGATTAGGAAACCTACCCTAACTATTACCTTCTCCATTTTGCTGTTTGAGAGCCAGGATGAGGAGCAGTGCTCCCTGAGTGAGCCCTCTAGCAAAAATCACCTGAAGCCTTAGGCCCTGCAATCTTTCTCTCTCCCCAAACTGCCGGTCTGACCACTATTTTACTCTGTAACCTTTGCTTGATACCCTCTGTGGCCAGTGACCTTTGCTAAACCACACACCCCGGACATACTCTCTTCCACCTTCTTCCTGCGGGAAAATGATACAAAAGTCCGACATCATGTACCAACCAACTCAAGAACCGCTTCCTCCCTGTTAATATTAGACTTTTGAATGGACCTATCTCGCATTCAGTTAATCTCTCTCTACACCCTAGGTGTGACTGTAACACTACATTCTTCACTCTCTCGCCTTTCCTTCTCTATGTACGGTATACATTGTATAGTGCGCAAGAAACAATACTTTTCACTGTTTAGCAATACGCGTGACAATAAGTCAAATCACATTATTTGCAAAGCCCCTCCTCTTTCCAGGTTACCGAGGGCTGTCCACCCTGGTCCACGTTTGTGACCACATACGGCATAATTTCCCATCCACAGGCAGAAAACAGGATTTAAAAAACGACATGGAGTTCCTGCCTTTTAATTTAGTGGATCCTCTGCTTTTCCTTTCATTTCTAGGTTACATTCCACACTTTCACAAATATGCTCCCTCCAGTAAATATTAGGCCACTGGCCCCAAGGTTTCTTTATGCTAGGAAAAACTGAACACCAGTATTCTTACAATCAGGATACAGTCAAGTTACAGTGAGGCCTTGCATGGTCCTTCAAAAAGGCTCTACATTTCTAAACATGAAGCCACAATGCAAAAATATATCATCAAGTATTGTACAAGTTGTTAGGTGGGTTGAATAGATAGTATTCAATAATATTTTTTAAAACCAGAAGATGGTAAGAAATGATGTCTGAGGTGAAGTACATAAGTTATAGCTCAATCAAGGCAAGTTGCAAGTGCATGGCTACTTTCAAAAGAGAATTATCTTTCTTAAATTTTCTCCCTTTGGCTGAAGGCATTGATTCATGAGGGATGTGGTTCTACCAGCACTGGAAATCTCCAGTTCCTACCCAACCATCAATGAGACACGTGAACTGAAACAAGTGCTGGCACAGTATTTGTCTGAAGGTGGGTACTACAACAGAGTCCAGTAATGTTATCATCCAAAGCCCAATGCAGGTAAGTGCTCTTTTTCAGTGCAAGTAGCTTGACGGTAGTCAGGAACTGGAACTTTAGCTGATTTATTTTCACTCAAAGACTGCAACACCCTGTTGGAATCAGCAAACTCAGAACAGCTGAGTGTATAAGCCTGGGATCGTCCTGTCCTGTGGGTTGCCATTCTAGCTGGCAATGAGGAAAAAAAAACCCAAAGTCATGAGGAAAGTTTGCCAATTTTGTCCAAACCAAAGTCACAGCCTGTCATTAATTCTTGGCTGATATGAATACAAATGAAAAGAGGAAAAGTTAAAAGCCAATGTGTGTATTAAAGTTCTAAAACATTAGCATTGACTATCTAGAATCTGATTGCTTGAAGCAAATGTTAAATTTCACTAAGAATCTTGACACAATTAATGAGTGAAACTGTTTCAGGGACTGAAGCAGATTTTCACAGTTATTAATCAATAATAGGAAAAAACTGAAATAAGGTAGAAATACTAAGAGATCTCCAATGCACAGGATTAAAATAAACGCTACAGTTAACTCCAAGAAATGCATTGAAGGGTTCCGCATTGTCGTGTACAGTCAGGTGTTTTGATTCTCTAATACCACCCTGGGGGAAATCGCTGAGCATAGGAAGTACAATGTCGATATCAACAAAAGGCAGATTCTGTGAGGAGACCCATGGAGTAACATGCCAGCACACATGGCAGAAGCTCAGAGATAAATAATGGCCACTTCAAGTACTAAAAGATAACTTGCACTGTAATCTCGCAAGACTTCAATGTTTTTAGGAGAAAAATACATAAACCAAAGTAATAAGCTGTTGAATACAGAGTTGATGACCTCACATCCAGCTAATCTGATTATTTTCCCTTCAGTGACTTTAAACAAATGATGAGCTTTATTTAAACTGAAATGAAAGATGTACGATGCTGCAAAAATTAGTGGGTAGGCGGAGAATTGAGAAAATTACAGAAACCAGAAAAGGTTGACTAAAAAAAGTTTAATGTTTAAAAGTTTATTTATTATCGCCACAAGTAGGCTTACATTAACACTAAGATGAAGTTACAGTGAAAAAGGGAGATAAAAGAGCCTATGAGAGAAAACTATGAAATAATAAAAAAAGACAGTAAACCCTTTTACTATAGAAGGGTTTCCATAGAAAATGTTAAAGAATTGCTAAAATGAGTGTTGGTCCATTTGTGGGGGCACCGGAAAATTAATCATGTAAACAAAGAAACAGCAGAGGCTTTGAACAA
The DNA here is from genome assembly GCF_965287045.1 of Carcharhinus amblyrhynchos. Lineage (NCBI taxonomy): Eukaryota > Metazoa > Chordata > Chondrichthyes > Carcharhiniformes > Carcharhinidae > Carcharhinus > Carcharhinus amblyrhynchos. The sequence goes on along the minus strand of NC_137340.1, from coordinate 5,611,465 downwards.
GTATTTTGTATTTGTCCTCACATTAGAAGACACAAAAAGCACCCCAAGTATAATAGAAAAGCTGGGGGAAAAGGGAGGGAGGAACATGAAACAATCACAATCATTAGAGGAAAAGGCACTGGAAAAGCGATCAAATCCCTGGACCTGATCCAGGGTCTTAAAATAAGTGGCTGCAGAGATAGTGGATGCACTGTTGTAATCTACCAAAATTCCCTGGATTCTGGAAAGATCCCAGCAGATTGGAAAATTGCAAATGTGACATCTTTATTCAAGGAAGAAGGGACACAGAAAAGAGGAATCTATAGGCCAATTAGTCTAACATCATTAGAAAAATGCTAGAATCCATTAAGGAGACAGAAGCACGACATTTAGAAAATCATAACAAAATCAGCTGGAGTCACCATGGTTATGTGAAAGGTCTGACATATTTACTTAAGTTTTTTGCGGGTGTAACCAGTAGAATGGATAAAGGGAATTCAGTGGATTTTATGTATTTGGATTTTCAAAAGATATTCAATAAGCTGCTACATAAAAGGTTACTACACAGATAAAAACTCGATAGTGCTGTTATATTAGTATGGACAGAGGACTAGCTAACAGGAAATTGAGTGTTGCGATAAATGAATAACTCTCAGGTTAACAAACTGCAGGTACGAAGGGATCTGTGTCGCTTTGTACGTGAAGTATAAAAAGTTATAGCATGCAAGTACAAGCAAGTAATCAGACAGGCAAATCTGTTGGCCTTCATTGTAAGGAGAGTGGAGTATACAGGTATAGATATCTTTATAGGGCACCGGTGAGATCACACCTGAGGTATTATGCACAATTCTGGCCTTCTTAAGGAGGGATACACTTGCATTGGAAGCAGTTCAGACAAAGTTCACTTGGCTGATTCCTGGGATGAAGGGTTGCCTTAAGAATAAAGAATTAGTGGGTAGAGTCAATACTCATTGAAGTTTAGATGAATGAGAGGTGATCTTATTGAAACCTAAAATTGGAGGAGGTTGAGCAGGTTGATATTGAGAGGGCGGCTCCCCTCAAGGGAATCTAGATCTAGGGGCCACAGTTTATAAATAAGAGGTCTTCCATTTAAGATAGAGATGAGGAAATATTTCCTCTATCAAACAATTAGTCTTTGGAATTTCCTTCCACAGAAAGCAGTGGAAGCTGGGTGAATGAGCATATTCAAAGCTGAAAGATTCTTGATCTGCAGGGATGTCAAGGATTATGGAGGGTGGGCAGCAAAGCAAAGTTTGGCTGGAAAGTGAAGTTAAGCCATTATCGGATCAGCCCATGCCCTTACTGAATGATCCTATATAAGCCCTATGATTAATGTACTTTAGAATGTTTGCTCACACCACATTAGGTAAAATAACCAATCTAATTCAATAAATCTGGTTGACAGTAGAGAAATGACTGAAACTTGCCTACTGCCACAAAAAGCAGTCATGTCCTTCAGCAAAATGCCTGCTGTTTTGTCCTGATCTGCCCCACGTGTGACCCTAGTCCCACATTATGCAGCTGACACCCAACATCCTCAGGGAAAGTAAAGATAGATAATAAATACTGTCTGCAAGAACAAATTAATAAATCTAAAAAGTTAACACATCACTCAAATGCCAAATTCTAAGTCTATATAATACTACAGTATGATGTTAACATCTCACCAGAATAACCAATTGCAAGGATACTCAGTTCAGTCAATTCTAATGGATGTTATACACCTAATGTCACACCCACACAGACATTGAAAAGTGGTAAATTCCATGCAACGCTATACATTTAAACTGCAAAGTGCTCAAAATCATATGCTCCTGTATAATTCATCTACACATTAATGTTTTGAATCCATAAACCAACTTAAATAAAGTACACATTTTAATTCAAATTTACCGTACTTACCACTCTGAAGTTTAATTTTATTCCTCTCCTTTTCTTTTGCATTTCTATATAAAGTACCATGAGGTTTAACTTCCTCCTCTTCTTTCTCAGTATCAGCCTTTCGTTTTTGCAAATCATTTTGCCTCTTTTTGTAAGTTGGCTTAGGTTTACGTTTGACCCGATGCTCAGATTTATTTTCACTTCCATCTGAAGCATCACTTTCAGATCCAGATTCATAAATTCTTTTTGTTCCTCTTCTCGTTCTTCTTTCTTCCGGCTCATTTTTCTCTTCTTCAGATTGACTGGTTTTGAGTACGTCATTTGATGTGGAAGCTAATGGATGAACTGTAATTAGTTTTTTTGCGTCCTTTCCTGTGGTTTCTGTATTTTCCACTTTACTTGTATTTTTATCTTCTTCAGAGTGTCTAGTTAACCAGGCTTTTTTAAGTTTCGTGTGATAACTAGGTTGGCTAGATTGAATAGTCTGACCATTAGTGAAAGAATTTGCTCTACAGGACACATCAATTCCAGTATTATTAGGAGAGAGAGATGCTACACTTTTTTCACTTTTAAGGCTTGCAGATTCATTATTATTATGAGCAGTAGTGCTTCCAGAATGAGCCATAGCTAGTGCTGCCTTGTGCTTTTTCAGCTGGTAGTAATCAATTGTATTTGAGACTTCTGTGTTATTCTGTGTAGTGCTTCCTGTTCTGGCAGCAGCTGTTGAAAGAACTGCAGCGGATGTGGTATTAATCTTGCATTCCGATATCTGCGTTCCGAAATCGGTTGAAGTTTTGGGAGCAACATGTCCTGCTACATTGTTAGTGAGTGTGGTGTAGGAGGAACAATAGGTTATATTTGTTTCATTGCTACTCAAAATTTTAGTTCCTGGGGCTGCAGAAGCTGAGTGGTCAGTCCTGCTATTGCACAAGTTGGTGGCAGCCACAGATTTTGAATTGTTGTCTGGAAGTAAAGCTTTAAAGCTTTTTTCATGCTCTGCACCTGTAGTGTCCACATTCACATTAGGCATATTGGTTCTCCACACCTCCTTGATTTTAGATGCTTTAAAGTCATCTATTGAATTTGTTTGCATTATCAAACTTTCTCCTCCAGAGTCCTTTGAGTTGGTTTGAATTTCTACTTTATTTTCTTGCCTAGCAATAGAAGGTGATTTTACAATAACAGATGCTGGGGCAGCTTTGTTGTTATTTTCCAAATGGCAAACTGGCTTACCAGTTTTCCAAGCGTCACGTGAGGCAACTGCAGGGTTATGCATGCAAATTTTCCCATCAGCCCTTGGCTCTGGTAGTAAAGTTGGAGGTTTCTGGAGCTCAGAAATCTTAGCAGCATTCACAGGCTGTATTGGAGTTAGGGTTGGTGGAGATAGATTGCGATAATTACCTTCTCTGCGCTCTGTAATGTGATGAGATGAAGGCTGGTAAACTGGAGCTCTATGTAAAGATGGCATACCTCTCAGAGGGTTTGAGGGTGAAATTGATAACTGTTCCCTTGTTCGCCCATGATCAGCATTATTTGAGCTCGTAGCTTGAGAAGTCACTTGGTGGGAAAATTGTTCTGTAATTTTGCCAACTAACCCCTCATTCTCAGGATGATGTTTAATAAGTGGAGGTGGTTTGGACAGAGTCTTGTTAAATGAAAGGAGAGTAGGTGTGGAAGGATTTGTTTTCTCAGCATAAGGATGTACTGTGTCTTTAGACAGATATAATCTTGGTGGTTCATTTACAACGCTGTTTGACAAAGTAGTAAAATAGTTGCTCTGGGGCATAGACTGAGGTACTGAATTCTTTGATGTATAAAGTTCTATTGCACAATGCTCTGTTTCTCTATCTTGTTTTATGCTCTGGGGTTTTGGGCCATCAGCAGGCAAGGATGGCATTCTAGAACAGGCATCTTTTGCAACATCATTTATCTTAATTGTAGAAGCAAAACGAGCAACTTCAATGCTCTCCTGCAGAATCCGACGCCTCTCTTCATTGTATTTATTGTGACTTTCAGTTTGTTCCTGGGGTGATCTTTTCTCCTTACTCTGACAAAAGGCAGCGCTCGTAAATCCTCGATGCAGCTGACTTTCCAGCCCATGTGAATGTCTATCATGGTTAAATTCCAGTTTCATTTGAGCAGCAGTAACAGAACGTTTGGAATTAACTGAAGTTTTCTTGTCAATTTCTCTATTAAAAAAATCAAAATTAGACATGGGTGTTTTACAGAAATAATCATAATTGAATCAACATATACTCAACTTGCCACAATCAATTCTCTTCAACTAGAAACAAAGAATGTGCATTTATATAGCGTCTCTCATGCTGTCAAGACATTCCAAAACATGTCACAGCCAATTAACTACTTATGAAGTGAAGATAGACACTGTTGTAACAGAGGAATTACAGGAGCCAATTTTCACACAAGGTCCCACAAACAGCAACATGATAAATCAACAGATAATCTGTTTTATGCAGGAAAAATCATTTTTAAGGATCCAGTGGTACCAACATCCAATAGAGAAACTTCTCTGGACTTCACACTAGAAACTAGGAGGCTATCAGTGGTCACCATTATTAAGGAGTAAAACAGAATAGCAACGGCAGTGCCATGAATGCAGTGAGACACAGCGATCAGAAACAAGTGCAGAATATACCTATTAGACACATCTGAAAAAGTTAGGCTTTGGACAATCTCGTTAAGTGAACTTGCGCCATGATAAAATTGAATCACTACCAAACAATCTCTCTAGCATTGAAAATTTAATTTTATGATACACATTTCTTCTGATATTAATTGAAGATGTTAAAGAATTCAAATAACTTTCTTTAAAGTTGTTCTTTGTCTCTTTCATCTATTTCTCCCTGAATTCCATCTTTATTTTCTCATTTTTCTTTGACCCTCTGTGAATGATTTGGCATTCTAACTTACACTTCCTGGTTTAGACTGCATGTCTCAGTATGGATTCTTCAATTCAATTGATTAAGGAGGCACGTTGCTGCTTCCCTGTTCATGCAAGTCCCAGATTTTCTGTGGATGATACCAGGCTGGTTTGGCTCTGTGCTGCAGGTTGCAGTGCAAAAGCCAATAGGAAGTCTCAGTCTAAGTGTAATGAATGGCTAGCTTTGTTTGTTTACTGCTGATAATGAAATCCAGGCTATTATTCTACCCTCCAATTCAGCACTACTTCCAAAATGTTTTAATTGTGTCACAGAAAAGAACTGCTTACTCTTTCTGATGATCCACAGTTGCCTTTGACAAAGGTGGACTAGAATGAGAGGCCAATTTCAAGGGTCGATGAGGGTCAGCACTGGCAGGGCGTACAGGGATGTGGCTCCGTAACCCCAGACTGTCAGCTGAGGTCACAGTGGTGTGCTGAGGTAGCCAAGGACTGGATGCATTCTGGTACATAAACACAGATGGTTATACAAATAAATGTTACAGTCTATGAAGCTGACTGCACAACTTCTGAATGCAATCATTTGATTATATGCAAATATATCTTTTTCACATAATTAAAGCAATAATGACAGCTAAAAAATATTAAACAGTAAAAGAATGCAACAAAGCTTAAAATATTGTCTCTGGCAAGTAATTTCATTTAGCTACCTAGTTATTGGTCTTATTTTATTGCTGAAAGACAGCTTGGATAATGACAAGTTAGCTGCATGATTTGCTGAGTTTGTTAGATAACTCCAATCTCTACCAAAATCAGTAAGTTTAATTAGACAAGAAAAAAACTCAAGTTCATTTAGCAAACATAAATTTTCCAAAACCAAGCAGCAATGGTCTCCATAATCTCAAATGAACATTAGAAAGGGCAAAATTTTATTAACTGGTTTATCTAGACTGTCCCTGAATTGGGCATGCACAAAATTTGTTTTAATGGATATTAAAATGAACAAAAAAGCTCAAAAAAAATCATTTTGTGATATGAACTGCTAAAAGTTAATAATTTTATAAAATTTAGCAACCTTTAAATACTTCACAAATTAGAAATTATTAAAATTGAGGGTTTTTTTTGATCTCCTCTTCAATGTTACTATGCATCTCAATAGCAGATCATTTTAAAAAAAAACTTTATTTGAACAATTCATGTTAATAGCGAATAGAATGTATCTGTCAAGGTTAAATATTGTTTTTTAAAATGAAGATAGATTACAAATCCTCAAATATGAACTATACAAAACAAAGGAACATACCCTCCTCAAAGAAGCTTCAGCACTCAGAGGGTTTTCAGGATGGACCCACTTCGATGAGTTCATATTCAGACTTGGAGACAGATGAGTGCCATTTGGATACTGCCAGATTATAGGATAGAGTCCAAGCTGGTTATAAGCAGATGGATGGGTCTGACCAAGGAGCTGAGGTGAATGTTGCTGCAAAAACTGTTGCTGATGGTGTGCCAATGTCAACGGGTTTAAGTTTCTTACATGCACAGAATCTAAATGTCCACACACCAAAGATGCTGGCGGAACTCCAGATAAGACTGCAGGAAGGTGGTGGGAAGAGTGAACAGAATGGGCTGGGGCACTACTGAGAACATGAGCATTATTTGTAGCAGAAGTTCGCGGTGAGCCAGAAAGGTGATGTGATACTGCTCTGATAGCTGGATGAGAACTATTCGTGGTCAAACAAGATGAATGCGATGAGGTATGAAGGGGGTGAAGATGTGGGTGGAAATATGGAGACAAAGGTTTAGCTCCTGTATCCGGTCCAACCAAGGCTGGATCCCTGTAAACTGTAAAACGCTCATTCTTATCAACAATTAAAGGGCTCTTTGTAGTTTCCACAACTGTCCTAGTACCCACATGTTGGAAGCTGGATCTTGATGATTCATTCTTACATCTTGAAGTTGGCTTGGTGACAGAAGCAGTTGGGCTGCACGAATAAGAGATTTTAGACTTCAGCATATCAGGTGAAGTATTTGTTTTGTTTAGTTTATTGGTTTTGTTGGTAGCGTGGATAGGAGCATTGGGTTGTAGTCCTGAGGCATTAGCTGTTTTTTCCTTTTCTGATCTATTATTAGTCTCACTAACAGCTGAGAATGCATTAACATGAGATTTGACTTCATAGGTAAGTTTGTTATTCAAATGCAGATCTGCTTTTGATTTTTGAATATCTGAAGTATGCTTGTTTATATTCAAATGTACTGGATTAATTAAGTTAATTTCCAGGTTCTGAGATGCAAGACTGTGAGGATGGATGTTGGCAGCTTTATGAAGCAGATTGTCTGATAAAGTTCCATTACTAATGTCAGGTTTCTGTACAAATGTATTTTTCGTTGCATCTGCTGAGGACTCTGAGGACACAGATTCACTTGTGGTTTTTACTTCCACAATGCATCCTTGATTAACTTCATGCGATTTTATACTCTGCTGATGACCAAACTCTGTCCTTTGGAGGTCAATTTTCTTGTCAACTAGTTCAGACTCCTGCATTTCATTTTCTTCCTTCTCCTGCCTTTCAGCACAGGGAGTTGGATTATCAATTACCATTTGTTCCCCTGTTCCTGTGTGGTTCTGGGACTTTCCTTCATCTTTAGTGTCATCTGATGTGATTTTGGTTTTCAGTTCCGTTTCTGAACTTTGCTCAAAGGATGAATCCAAGATGACTTTATTAATAGAGTTTTCAGCCTCACTGCTCTCAGTATCAGAGTTATTATCTGCTTTCAGTCTTTCTAAAGTCACTTGCTTTTCATCTTCTTGCTTTCTCCTTTTATTGACAGACTGCTTTGTTTTGTTTTTTGGAGACTCTACATGAAAAATACAGATTATGTTATTCCCAGATGTAATATTTCTCAAATACTCACTGTGAAAAGAAACAATGAAAATAAAACAAATTGCCATTTTTACCTTCTTTTATAGGATTCTCCCATTTGTCCTCTTTTATCTCATCTTCCTCTGGTATACTACTGTCTGATTCTTTTCTTTTGTTTGAACGGTTGATCCTTTGCTGTTGTTGATTCTGCTTTCCTGATATAGTCTGGGAATTCATCACTGGCCGTGGACTATTGGCTTGTGCACGTGTATAATGACCCTGAATGTGGTCAAACAACATTTTACATTTTGTACAAAAAAAAGGAGCAAATTTAATTTTAAGTTTCGATAAATTTTATCACATCTAAAATCAAAACATGCTCTATATTTTTGTGCAATAATGTGTTTGGTAGCCAGCAGAATCGTTTCCTCCCTCTGCATTAATTATCTTCCAGCCAAATACAGAGAACAATTTACTGATGTGATGCCCGGATGCCCAATAATTCAGATTATGTGAATAGGGAAAATCATTTCAAGAAAGGAAAGATGATCAGGACGATTATTCAGGATGTTACTGTAACAAAAAGATATCATGCTCTGGCTAACTGAAATTTCAGACAGTGCAAAGGAAAGGACTGGCAATGAGCCAGAGAAAAGAGATGAAGCAAGGACGCAGACACAGACTTAGGAAGGTGACATTTGGATTTGTTGCTAGGATGCTGAGTCACTTAACTGGAGCTAGAATGTGCACAGTGAAAGACAAAGTTAAAAGTTGTCTTGAGAACAAGCAGACACTGACAATAATCCAAACAGGGTTCAGCACCACAAAGATTAACTATATAGTGGGATTCAGGACACATATGCAAAACTACCTCAAAATTTCATGTTGGGAGTCATAAAGTATACCTTCAGCCTTCGATAATGAGAAGTTGATTAAGGAAGGTAGATGAGGCAAGCAAATGGCTCACAAATCAGTTTAACAATGATCATGGTTGCCATTTCCATTCGTAATTGGGATGGCTTCTTTCAGGGTAAAAACAAATCGGTTTAAGAAATGCAGGCTGCACCCCTTCGGAATGAGAATGGCAGAGACAGCAAGTAGCTCAGGTCATCTGAGACCACAAACTAGACTGAAGGGGAATGTTGGGAGGCAGGAAAGCAACAGGATTTCAAGGAAGGATAGATAGAAGAGCACTGAGATAAACCAAAGGTTAATAACCCAGTGAAATATTCAAACCAGCTTTCAGCAATATGAACCCAAGAGCAGAAGCAGCAAATCTTCTTTAAGCTGCATTTTTGTCAAAAAGGAAAGCATACAAAAGGTTCAGGGAGCTAGGTAATGTTAGGGATCTAGAGGAGTATACAGCTTGTAGGAAGGAACTTAAGAAGGAAATTAGGAGAGCCAGAAAGGTTCATGAGGCCTTGACAGATAAGACTAAGGAAAAGCCTAAGGTGTTCCACAAACATGTGAAAAGTAAAAGGCTGAGATGCGAAGGAATAGGACCTATAAGATGTGACAGTGGGAAAGCAGAAATAGCAGAGGTGCTCAATGAATACTTTACTTCGGTATTCACGGTGGAAAAAAGATCTTGGTGGTTGTAGTGCAGGCTTGCAGCGGACTGAAAAGCTTGAGTGTGCGGACATTAAGAAAGAGGACGCGTTGGAACTTTTGAATAGCATCAAGATAGATAAGTCGCCGGGACTGGGTGGAATGTACCCCAGGTTACTGTGGAAGGTGAGGGAAGAGATTTCAGAACCTCTGGCAATGATCTTTGCGTCATCAAACGGGAGAGGGGAGACAGGAGAGGTTCCGGAGGATTGCGCATGTGGTTCCTATATTCAAGGAGGGGAATAGAGATAGACCAGGAAATTATCGACCGATGAGTCTAACCTCAATGGTTGGTAAGTTGATGGAAAAGATCCTGAGACAGGATTTATGAACATTTAGAGAAGTATAGTATGATCAAAAGCAGTCAGCACGGCTTTGTTAAAGGCAGATCGTGTCTTACAAGCCTGGTTGAGTTTTTTGAAAATGTAACTAAACACATTGACGAAGGAAGAGCGGTGGATGTGGTTTATATGGACTTCAGCAAGGCGTTCGATAAGGTCCCCCACGCAAGGCTTATTGAGAAAGTGAGGGGGCATGGGATCCAAGGGGATGTTGCTTTGTGAATCCAGAACTGGCTTGCCCGCAGAAGGCAAAGAGTGGTTGTAAATGGGTCTTTTTCTGCACGGAGGTTGGTCACCAGTGGAATGCCCCAGGGATCTGTTCTGGGACCTTGCTGTTTGTGATTTTTATAAATGACCTGTCACCTGGATGACAAAGTGGAGGGATGGGTTGGTAAGTTTGCTGATGACACAAAGATCGGAGGTGTTGTGGATAGTTTGGAGGAATGTCAGAAGTTGCAGCGTGACATAGATAGGATGCAAGACTGGGCGGAGAAGTGACAGATGGACTTCAACCCGGATAAATGTGTGGTGGCACAGTTTGGCAGGTCAAATGGGATGAAGGAATATAATATTAAGGGTAAGGCTCTTAGCAGAGTGGAATATCAGGAGGATCTTGGGGTCCGGGTTCATAGGACGCTTAAATCGGCTTCGCAGGTAGAGGATGTGGTTAAGAAGGTGTATGATGTACTGGCCTTCATCAATCAAGGAATTGAGTTTAGGAGTCGGGAGATAATGCTGCAGCTGTATAAGACCCTGGTCACACCCCACTTGGAGTACTGTGCTCAGTTCTGGTCACCTTCCAGGAAGGACGTGGAAGCCACTGAAAGGGTGCAGAGGAGATTTACAAGGATGTTATCTGGATTGGGTGGCATGCTTTATGAGGATAGGTTGAGAGAGCTCAATCGTTTCTCCTTAGAGAGACGAAGGATGAGAGGGGACCTGATAGATGTGTATAAGATGATGAGAGGTATTGATCAGGTGGACTCTGAGGCTTTTTCCCAGGGCTGAAATGGCTGCCACAAGAGGACACAGGTTTAGGGTGCTGGGGAGTAGGTACAGAGGAGATGTCAGGGGTAAGTTTTTCACTCAGAGGGTGGTGGGTGAGTAGAATCGGCTGCCATCGGTGGTGGTGGAGGCAAATTCCTTCGGGTCTTTTCAGAGACTTCTGGATAAGTACATGGGACTAAATAGGACTTAGGGTTATAGGTAAGCCTGGTAGGTAGAGATAAAATTGGCGCAACTTGTGGGCCGAACAGCCTGTTTGTGCTGTAGTTTTTCTATGATTCTATGATTTGTGTATCCCAGAAGCATTTAAATGCCCAACGTGAAAATTAATGGATAGGCAGGCTGGTCACTGTGGTGATGAGGTGGATGAGGTGGTAGTCAGGAAGATACTTGGGTCTGATCAGAGAGAAGTAGTCGGGTGGTTGGGAGGTGTAGCTAGGGACGGTCAGGTCAGGAGGTGGGCGAGGTTTGGTAATAGGTCTGGACATCAAAACAAAAATTGCGTACAACAGGAAAAATAGGAAAATGAACTAGATTTTTTAAAACTTTGTAAAGAAACTAAAACCTCGTCTAGATGATTATCACAGATAAGTGAATACAGCTTTGATATTTTTAGAAGTGCAGACTTTCAAAAAGAATTACTTTTGTGGGACCTATATTTCAGCAAATCAATATGGCTAAGCAGTTAATGTAGAATTATAGAATCCTACAGTGCAGAAGGAGACCATTCGGTCCATTGAGTCTGCATTGACCACAATCCCACCCAAGCCTATTCCTGTAACCCCACATATTTACCCTGCTGACACCCTGACACTAGTGTCAATTTAGCATAGCCAATCCACCTAACCCACACATTTTTGGATTGTGGGGGGGAAACCGAACACCTGGAAGAAACCCATACAGACACAGGGAGAATGTACAAACTCCACACAGACAGTGACCCGAGGCCAGAATTGAACCCTGATCCCTGGCGCTGTGAGGCAGCAGTGCTAACCACTGTGCCACCCCATATAAAAAGCATGACATGTCCTTTTCTGTCACAGGTTGATATATTGTGCCATCTCAACATCTAATGTCCAATGTGCAATACTTAAGATTGCAATATACAGATGTATTTAGAAATAAATCCAGGAGGTAATTAATATTAAGCTTCTTCAAGCAATAAAATAAATCACAATGCAGTATACTGTAATCTTCAAAAAATGGTATAATTAAGTATAACTAAAAATCACCTGCATATAAAGCCACATACATGCATACTGGAGTTCAGGTGAGTTAATCATCAGTCCAACATTATACATTTGAGTAAATTAATCAAGATTACTGCTTTATTATTTCCAGACACATAACCATTATTCTTTATTTAAAGAAGTGTAGCAAAATGCAATGACCAAATACCTATAATTTGTAAGCTGGAAACACTGGAGCCTTTCACATCCCGCATTAAATAATTCTAATTGTCTTAAATACTCACATGAACTGCTGGACTGTTTTGGTTGGAACGAGACCTTCGTCTTGACGTGATGCCTATGTTTTCACCTTTCAGCAGAGAATGAACAACATCATCCAAAAAAGTCATTTGTACCATAGATGGGTCAACATTTTGTGGTTCTAGCACCTGGTTTGTTCACAAAAACAGAACAGCATTTACAATATGTAGCAAAAAAAACAGCATTTTAGGTGCAGTATCTAAAATATTGCACTGAATAAGCACTAATGGTACTTAGCATTTGTACTATATACATTTCCCACCCTTGACTGCTATCCTGTGACCCATGCTAGAACGTGCATGTGTCGGCAATGTGTTTCACTACAACGAATAGCCTGTTGACATTTACTATCAAGGTTCATCTATGAAAAAGAAACACTGCAGTCAGATATTGCAACTTCCAACATCAGTGAGACTGAACTGTAATATGGGTCTCATCACCTTTCTTAAGGTGGAACACAAATGGACATTTATAAAATTGCATAGGGTTCACATTGTATTTTTTCTACATTTCAGAATAGTCAGATCAATAAATTCATGTAACAACAATAAGAAATCTCTCCAAATCAGTATTCATCAGAGGGCATGGAGGATAGAAGTTAGTGTGGAGCTAATATGCTGGGGCATTTTGAGATCAAGAAAGAAGCGGTGTTGGGTCTCTTGAAGAGCGTTAAGGCACATAAGTCCCCAGGGCCCGATAGGATCTACCCCAGGTTACTGAGAGAGAAGCACAAGAGAGGAAGTTGCTGGGGCCCTAACAAAGATTTTTGTATCCTCACTAGCTACGGGAGGGGTCCTGGAGAGTAGCTAACGTCGTTCCTCTGTTCAAAAACGGGAAAGGGGGCAAATCCAGGAAATTATAGACTGGTGAGTCTCATGTTGGTGGTCCAGAAGCCACTGAAGAGAATTCCTAGGGATAGGATTCCCGTGAATTTAGAAAAGCATCACCTAATTAGGAAAAGTCGGCATGGCTTTGTGCGGGGCAGGCCACGTCTTACTAACTTTTTTTCGAGATGGTGACAGAAGTGATCAATGAGGGTAGAGAGGTGGATGTTGTGCACATGGATTTCATTAAGGCTTTTGACAAGCTACTTAATAGTAGGTTCAGCCAGAAGATTAAGATTCACATGACTTAATCTCTTGAATTCAGAATTGGCTTGTCCAGAGAAGTCAAAGTGTAGTGACGGAAGAGCATTTTTCTGGCTAGAGGTGCGTGACTAGTAGATTTGGATGAAAACATTGATGGGTGGGTTAGTAAGTTTGCAGACACAGAGATAGGTGGAGTTGTTGATAATGTAGAAGGTTGTCGAGGGATACAGCAGCTTACAGATCAGCTGTGGATATGGGTGGAGAAATGGCAGATGGAGTTTAATTCAGACAAATATGAGGTGCTGCGCTTTGGGAGGTCAAATGTTAAAAGTAGCATACAGTTAATGGCAGGACCCTGAACAGCATTGATGTGCAGGGGAATCTCCGGGTTCAAGTCCGTAGCTCCCTGAAAGTGACCACACAAGTAGATAGGGTGGCAAAGGAGGCATGTCATTTTTGTCTTTATTGATTGGAGCATTGAGTAAAAGAGTCAGGTTGCAGCTTTATAAAAATTTGGTGCTGCTGTACTTAAGAGTATTGCATCCAATTCTGGTCACCACATTACAGAAGATATGGAGGCTTTGAAAAGGGCGCAGAAGAGGTTTACTAGGATGCTGCCTGGATTAGAGGGTATGAACTGTAAGGAGAGGCTGGAAAAACTAGGGTTGTTTTCTCTGGACTGACAGGGGCTGAAGGGAGACCTTATAGAAGTCTATACAATTATGAGAGGCTTATATAGGGTTGACAGCCAGAATCTTTTTCCCCAGAGTTAAAAGGGACATGCACGGGGGGGGGGGTTCAAAGGAGATGTGAGGGGCAGGTTTTTTTTTTACTCGGAGAGTGATAACTGTCTAGAACGTGCTACCAGGGATGGTGGTGCAGGCAAGTCGACAGGGGCATTTAAAGGGATTTTAGATAAGCACATGAATACGCAAGGAATAGATGGATATGAACCATGGATAGGCAGAAGGGATTAGTTCAATTTGGCATCAATTTGGCACAACATCATGGGCTGAAGGCTCTGTTTCTGTGCCGTACTGTTGTATGTTTTAAATCCGTTTACCTGGTCATTCATCACGATCATAGTGCGGCTTAAAAGATCGTGATAGGTAATGATACCAGTGAACCACTGGGTGGCAGAATCTTGCCTGTATACTCGTACTCTATAGCCGTTCAATGAATAGGGACCTGTAAGAATCAAAAAAAGAACTGATAACGGCAAAGATAAAAGGCAGAGAATTGAAAATAATGTTTTATATCAGTTCCTGGTGTTACAAGGGTTAAAAAGCTGGCCCCAAAATAAACTAATTGTGTCAAATATGTTGCTCATCATTTTGCATTAAAATGAATTTTAAAATAAAGTTGGTAATATTATTTATTTTTCCACGTAACAATACAAATGCACAAGGAGAACGCAAAATAATACCTTGCATAAAAATCTCCTGAACTTTTTGTTCTTTAACCCAAGCTTTCACTTCTTCATGAAGCAAAGGGTTGTCCCTGAGAACTGGGCTCAGACTGTCTATGTCGTCCTTTTCAAAAAAAAACAGAAGTGTCTTTGTTATTTTGTAAAGCTCAGTGTAGTTGTCGTGCCATGTTCCACTTGTCACAGCTACCTTATTTTTTTAATCTTCTGTACCATAGACCTATTTTCTTACATTCATCCAGAGTCTTTGCCTCTCTTTTCTCACAACCTCTCTTCTTTCCCTTAAGACATTCCTTCAGACCTGCCTTTTAAACAAGTTTTAAACCATCTGTCCTAATGTCACCTTCAACCTTTAATAGACACTGCGTTCGTCCCACCTGGAAAATTGTGTCCAGTCCTGTGCGCCACAGATAAGGTGGACGCGAGACTAGAGTCAGGTGGAGAAACTAGCTGGCTAGGATAGTTCTCCTTAGGACAGAGAAAGTTAGAGGAAGGTTTAAAAGGGTTGTTGAAAATCATTAAAGATTTTAATAGAGTAAATGAGGCGAAAACGTTTCCAGTGACATGAAGTATGGCAATCAGAGGAAATAGATTAATAGTAATAGGCAAAAGAACGAGAGGTAAGCTGAAGGTTTGTTTTCTTTTTTAAACACAGCAAGTTTTCATGATCTGGAAGGTGTTGTTAGAGAGAAGGTGAAGCAGGTTCAAAATTAACTTACAAATGTAAATTGTATATTTAAAGAAAATTTTGAGTAAAAGAAAACTTTGCAGGTCAATGAGGAAAAGATAGGGCAATGGGGACTAAATTCTAGTAATGGCACGATGGGACACGTTCTCCTCTTATACTGTTCCAATCTTTGATTCCATTTGAAAAGACGACAAGTTACAAGACAAGATACCATGGACAATCAAGCATTTGGACAAGGGCCTGAAAATTGACAGACCCAATTCCTACTCCTTAAATAAGGCATATTGCTTTCATTATATGTGGTCATTCCCATTTCTCTTCAAATTAAGGCACATGTTCAAATGAATTTAAGAATATACCCACAGTCTCCTGCTGAGTTTTCAATCTGTGACAGGTCGTAAGGACCTTCCACAAACGTTCAAATTTAAATTAACATTAGCAGCTATCAGAAAAAGCATATAACCTATCATTTTGAACATTAACACATCAAACTAGAGTATTTTTTTAAAAAGGCAGAATTCATGTAAAAATAGATTTCCTTTCTTCTATATACTATAACTGTGCACAAGTCCAACAAATCTCAATAAGATTTCCTTTGACAGTTAACCAAATTATTCTGTTCCAAATCTTTCCTATTCCAAACCAGTAGTATAATTTTATCTCTTCTCAATTGGGGATGATGCACCAGGGAAAAGGGACTGTATTTGTATCGCCTGCAGGTATCAAAAGGGCTCACACTATTTGATATATTTGCAAAAATAAAATGACCTGAAAATGATTTCAACTGGAGAGGGAAGAAAAATAGATAGCATTAGGTGAGATTTAATGAAAAACTCTTTTTCATGCAAGAATTCCTATTTTAGTCTCCAACATCAATGCAGTTGTACAAAGGGAAATCAGTGACAAGCCCAAAAGCAAATTCTATTCAAAATCCTGCTGTAGAAGATAAAAGGATAGGATCATACTTCTCATTTCGCAATTTGAAAAAGGCCAACCAAAGTAAGCAACCTACTTTATTCCATTAATTTGCTCTGAACATTACACTTCTAGCCAAATGACCTTACACTTTTACAAGAAATAAACATATTAGTACACCGAAGTGTGAATGTGCATGTATGCGCATGTGAATAACCTGTATGTAATGCTTTATCTTTTTAAACTTATTTTCTACTTTGACCCAAGATTTATTCCATATTGCATACAATAACAGGCATATTGGAAATTGTGGGTTCAAGTTCCATCATCAAGGCTTGGGCACAAAATCTATACTAACATTTCAGTGCAGAATTGAGGGAGTGTTCCACCAAAGGTATCTTTTTTGGATGTGATGTTAAATTGAAGCCCCAAACTGCCTTTTCATGTGGACATTGGAATTGAGATATGGCCACTTCAAGAGCAGCACAGTCTAAGTCAATACTTTTCCCTCAACTTGTATGGATGATACAGATTATTTGGCAATCATACTACAGTTTGACAGACCTTGCTGTGTGCAAATCAGCTGCTACGTTTCTCCACATTACAGAAATGATCACATTTTGAATGCACTTCACTAATTATAAAGATTGTTGGAACAACCTGAGGTTGTGAACGGTGCTTTGTAAGCGTAATCCAGAAGCCATATTGAAAGCATTCTAAGCGATTGCAATCTTCAGCAAGAACCATCCAAAGCCATGACTGCCACTAACATAACAACAATATTGGACCCCGCTGCAAGTTTCACATTCTTCAAAGTAAAATTTCAACCTTCTGAGAATTACGTCCAGGGTTATCTGCATAACTGCCTAAAAATTAAATCACAATGACGATGAGCTCCAAATCTTGACTTCAGTGACAATGACAGCATGCTTTATAACAGTACAACTGATTATCTCCATTTATCCTGAACGCTGTCAGCACCAAATGGCTCCCAGACTCAGACTGCATATCTAAACTGAACCAATTTAACCATTACAAAAAAGCCTTCCATCACCTCATGCACTCCAAAACAAATTAAATTATTCCAATGTTCTGCTTCTCCAAATACATTAAGGTAATGATTCTTAACAAGCTCACTTCAGGATGTTCAATCACAAGGTGCAAGAACCAAAATATCTGCAACCTACCTCATTCTAATGGTTTTGATCGAGTTCACCTTTGTTCAAATTGAATCATATTGCATAACTGATATTTTTGAATATGCCATACTTAATTCAGAAATGAAATTATGTGAAGGAGTCACATCTCCTACCAACTACCAATTAATTTCAAACACTGTGGTTATTTAATAAGTTAACTACAGCCTCGGCATCATTACCGAGTTGGGAAAACAGAAAACAGAAAACAAGTTCATAAGTTGGCAAGTCAAGATTAATGTTCTCTCTAAATTGCACGCACAACTTCCACATTGCAATGCGGCAAGTTAACACACAGGCTGCTGACAGAAAGCCTCCCTTTTAAGATATTGCACATGTGGGGCCAAATAAAAAAAAAGGTACTGTGCACTGAAATGAACATGCCATGCCTAATTAAAGAAAACTAGAGTGAACACTGGTTGAGAGGCTGCAGCATACATAGCATTTTTGTTAGTATAAAAACATGACTTGGACTGATCAGAGCAGCCAGCATAAGACAAGCCAGGAACTCCAGAATCCATTCCACCCTCAGTCCTAGGTAAGGCAAACAATGTTTGCAGAGATGGGATGTTAAACAAATGAAAAGAAACACAGCTGAACTGAACTACATATCTTGGAACAGCTTGATCCAAATTCGCATTGAAACAAAAGGTTTATTGTAGAAAGTACAGGGAGTGTTCTTACTGGTCACAAAATAAATTTGCTGTACTTACATGGTGCAAGTTCAATTGAAACATCTGTTTCAAACAAATCCAAAAAATGCAGTACTGTACATCCACTAATGTTTCATTTCTCAAATTTATTTTTAAGATGCAAGCGTTGCTCAGCAAGGCCAGCATTTTTTTTGCCTATTCCTATACTAAATTGTTTATTTGTGCCACTTCAGGAATGAATTATGTTGATGTGGGAGTTGAGTCAGAGTTTTGACAGACAGCATTGGTTAACCTCCCCAAAAGGTGTTAGTATTGCAATTGGGTTATTATTACAATTCATCAAAATCATGGCCAATTTAATGGATACCAATTTTTTTTAACATGAATTTAAATTTTCAGATCATATTGGATTTAAACCTGTATCCCCTGAATTAGTAGGCTAGACCTGTGGATTACTCGCTCAATACATAACCAATAAACTACTGCATCCTGTGAGATTGCTTCACCCTCTTCAACAAATACACAGAACACCTTGATATCAACACATACTGGTAATGCACTGGATGAGAATAAAAATGCTAAACTGTTTACTGTACAGACAAAAACAATATTGTTAAGAAAAAAGCCACAATCCTATAACATCTAAACTCAGCTGCAAAATCTATATGTTACATTTTAGAAGTGGGTCAACATATTTGTCATGGCAAGTCACATCAGCATTTATGCCCATCATCTTCCTCAAACACCACTGTTGTTAATCATGCAATCATACAGTGACAGAGTCCAAGCACTATCTAACGGACTAGAGTAATAAGAGCTATGATGTTACAGTAGGCTGTTTTCACCACTTTCAGGATTACAAGGAAATTGGGACAATAGATAGGTCACCTACACTAGTGTCCAGAAAAAAAAAATCACTTTCTTTGTAAGATCATCTTTATTATTGGAAGGTGCATCTTTCACACAAGTCAAGCTGTAGCTCAACTATTCTGTACTATTTTTAAGGCAGAAGTGGATCGATTCTTGATAAACAAGAGGGTGAAAGATTATCAAGGGTAGGCGGAGCACAGATTTGAAGCTGCCATTAGCTATGACCTTATTAAATGATGGAGTAGGCCCGAGGGGCCGAATGGTTTAGTATTACCCCTTGTTCGTACTGTAAGTAGTTTTCAGCCCCTTATTTAAGGAAAGATATTATTTCACTGGAGTCAATTCAGAAGGTACATCAGGATGATTCCCCAATGTAAGGATTCTCTTATGAGGAAAGATTAAACAGGTTGGGAGTCTATTCATTGGAATTTAGAATGGGAAATGATCTCATTTTAACATGTATAATTCTTAAGGGGCTTGACAGGTAAGTGCTGAGAGGATGTTTCTCCTCATGGGAGAATCAAGGACCAAAGGGTCTAGCCTCAGAATAAAGGGGCACCAAGTTAAGACTGAGATGAGGGGGAATTTCTTTTCTCAGAAGGGGGAGAATCTTTGGAAGTCACTGCCACAGAGAGCTGTGAGGATAGTCAACGTGTATATAAAGCTGAAATAGCTGGATTTTTTTGATCAGTAAGGGAATCAAGAGTTAAGGGAAAGGGCAGGAAAGTGGATGTGAGGAATGTCAGATCAGCTTTGATCCTATTGAATGGGGAGCAGGCTTGAAGTGCCGAAGGGCCTACTTCTGTTCCTATTTCTTACGGTCTGAAGAGGCTAATGAAATGATCATGAAATAACTTGATTGCTGCATCAGTGATAACATCTGTAGGGCCAGTGTAGTTTATAATAGGCATGCTTTATTCTTGAAGCTCCAGCTTATAAAGGGGTTGGAAAAACTATTTTAGTTGAATGATGCAACAAGAGATGCAGGTCAGGTAAATGGATTTCAAAAAGCTCAAAACATTCAAAAAAGTTGCATACAAATTGCGGCTATTTGAAGGTGTTCAAGATAGTTTTAAAAAACAGATTCACGCTAATCTTACAATTTTCAACGAATTAATGGAATTCATGACACTTTTAGTAGTTCATTCAAAGAAGGAATAAAGCACAGATGGTCAAGTACCCAGTTGTAAAGCTCAGTCTACTCAAACAATATTTAAGTTTGACTTCAATAACCAAAGACAGCGATTCACAGCAAAGGGTGCAGGAAGGTTTTGCAAAGTAGATATACCTCCATCCAGGAAGAATACACATACTACCACGTGGAATGTATAAAATGACTAGCTGGAAATTAATTTCACTTACAAATCACCTCTTTAAGAAAAACCTAAATTTCCTGTTTGCTTTTTGTTACTGTTATGGATTCCATTCTTAACTTAAACTAGTGTTTCAGATTCAACTTTACAATTCACTTTACAGTTGTAGCCTGCTTTATTAGGTCACCTCCTTTCTCTGAAAAACACATTCTTAATAGCTCAGTGGCTCTGGGACTGTGAAGCAAATTTGGGGCTCTTCCTTGCACCACTGCCAGAACTAAGAGTCATATTTGTGTGTTGCTGATTGAAATTCGTCAGAGAGTTATCTGATTATTGATGACTCAGTGGTCAAACATTTGTTTTGTTGATATGACCACAACATTCTAATTGCTTTGTTGATTTGCTGCTCCATAAGGTTGAACACTAAACCCGCCAATATCCCTGGTTCATTCATAGCTCTTTTTTTTCATTTGAAATCAATGATCCAATCTATATAAAACATTCCCATACTTGTAGCTGGCTAGAACTAGTTTCTCCACTGGATTATCACTGCAATACACAAAGAATTTTCCCTTTCTGCAGAAAGCTGCAGGAGATAAGAAACAGCTGTTTATACAAATGTCATACATACTCATTGCCAGAACAGGCAAACAAGACAGGGGAGTTGTGACTCCACACACCACAGCAATCCTGCAACGCTTACATTGAACCACTTAATGCAAATCAGCTATGAACTTGCAATAAATGAATCTTTGATGTGCCACAAATGGAATGTTCTGACCATAACTACCCAAGACAGCATGCTGCAAAGAGGAAACAGAGAAAGAAATAGGCAGTCACATGTGCAGAAAAAGATCTCACCAGTTAATTGCAGTGCAGACTGAACATATCCCAAGATGTCTGCAGCTGTTGTCTCATTGGACCTGTAATCAGGGAATGAAGGAGAGGGAGAACTGAAAACAATTAACAGCAACATGGAAAGGATGCTCAGAAAATGATTAGAAATAAAAGAAAAATATTAGAACTAAAAGCAAACAAATCCCAGGTCTTCACTCGCTTCATCTGAGGGTCTTTAAAAAAGTGGCTGCTCAGATAGCAGATGCCTTGGTTTTGATTTTTCAAAATTCTTCACGTCCCAGTGTATCACAGAATTGTTATGGCACTTGGCTATTGCATATGTACAGGCTCTCCAAACGAGCATCAGAGTCTACTGCCATTCCTGTACCCCTGAACATGGTTTCTACTCAACTAATCATCTAATGCTCTCTTGAATATCTCAATTGATCCTACCTCCACAACACTTCCAGGCAGTGTATTCTCGGCCCAAACTACTCATGTGAAAAGGGTTTTTCTCGCATTGTATTTGCTTCTTTTGTCCCCCCCAATCTTGATCTCTTTACAAGCAGAAACAGTTTCTCTCTGCCTACTCAATCCAGACCATTCATCTCAATCAATTCTCCTCTTTGCCTTCTTCTCTCCAAAGAGCACAGTTCCAACCTATCTTCATAACTGAAATTTCTCATCCCTGGAACCATTCTTGTAAATCTCTCAACATAACTTTCTTGTTGTGTACTCTATGCCCATATTAATATAGGCCAGAATATTATAATCTGTATTAACTGCTTTCTCCACCTGCCTTGCCAGTTTCAATGACTTATGCATAGACACACCCAGGTCCGTGAAGATTTTGCCCCTTATTTTGCATTATTGCTCCATGTTCTTCCTACCAAAATGCATCAACTTACACATCATCTGTCACCTATCTGCCCACTCCATCAACTTGTCCATGCCCTTTCGAAGTTCAACACTTTCCTCTTCACAGTTTAAAATACTTCCAAGTTGTGTGTCATCTGCAAACTTGGAAATTGTCCCCTGCACATGAAGACCTAGATCATCAATATATATCAGCAAAAGCAAGGATCGCAATACTGACCCAGGGAAAAACACAAAACACAAATAGAAGCAGGAGTTGGCCACCAGGCCCTTCAAGCCAGCCTGCCATTCAATACAATCATGGCAGGTCTATGCCAGCTTCAATTCCTTTTCTGTGTCATTTCCCCAGAGGTCTCTATTCCCTGATGTATCAATACTTATCCATCTTCACTGTGAATGCTTCTAATGTTCCAGTCTCCAACACTGTTGTGGCAGAGAATTCTGGAGATTCACCACCCTCTGCAAGACGGAATTTATACACACCTCAGTTTTAAATGACCAGCTCTTTATCTTGTATCAATATCCCTTGGTTTGTGTCTCTCCCACTCATAAAAACATTTCAACATCTATCCTATCAAGTTCCCTCAGGGTCTTAGATGCTTGAATAAGGTCATCCTTTACTCTTCTAAACTGCAACGAATTCAGACCCAGACTATTTAGTCTCTCTTGATTGGACTACCCTCTCCACTCCCAGGAATTAGCCTGATAAGTCTGACTGCCTCCAATGTTACTACATCCTTTTTAGATAAAGGGATTTAAACTGTATGCAATATTCCAGGGTGAGGCCTCACCAACATCCTGTACAATTGCAACATAACCCTCCCTATTTTTAAACTCCAATCACTTTACAATGAAAGCTAAAATGCTGTTTGCATTCTTAACTACTTGTTGGACCTGCCTGCTAGCTTTTCATGATTGATACACTAGAACACCCTTTTCACTTTCTATTTCACTCACCTACAGTCTCTCCATTTAAATAATAATCTGCCTTTTGATTTCTCCTACTCAAGTGCATGACCTCACACTTCTTCACATTAAACTTCATTTGCCAGTTTTTTGCCTAAGTCACCCAATCTATCTATATCCCTTTGCAGAAGCACAATATCCTCATTGCAACATGCTCTACCACCTATCTTTGTATCACTGGCAAATTTGAAAACCTTACCCCAGGTCATTAACATAAATTGTGAACAATTGCGGGCGAAGAATTGATTCCTGTGGTGCTCCACTATTACATCTTTTCACTCTGAAAAGAACCCATATGTTTCAACTCTCTGTTTCTATGTGACATGCTAACACGCTTCCTCCAATTCCATTGCCTTTTACTTTATGCACCAGCCTCTGAGGTAGCACCTTATCAAATGTCTTTTGGAAATCTACATTAGCTACATCTACAGATTCCTCTCTATCTACCCTCCTTGTTACATTCTCAAAGAATCCGAGCAAATTTGTCAAACATGATTTAACTTTCATAAAACCATGTTGACTTGGTTTGATTTATTCAGCTTTCCTAAATCGTTAGCTATTTCTTCTTTGATTATTGACTCCATCGTTTGGCCAATAGTAGATGTGAAACTAATTGGTATATAGCTTCTGCCTTTTTTTATTTTTAAACAAGGGAGTCACGTTTGTTGTTTTCCAATCTTTCTAGTACATTCCTGGAATTTAGCAAGTTACAAAAAATTTCAACCAATGGGTCCACGAACTCTCCATCCACTTCCATTAAAACCCTATTCTGCAGTTCATCGGGTCCTGATGATTTGTCCACTTTTAGCCTGTCCAGTTCCTCTAAAACTCTATCCCTTGTGATTGGGATTTTTCAAAGTTCTGCCATGTTATCTGAAACCAGCCCATCTGATATCCTCCAGATTTTCGCAATGTCTTCCATGGTGAAAAATTTATTTAGCAGATCCGCCATTTCTTTGTATGCTGTTATTAATTCACCAGTGGCGTCCAGTAGGGGTCCCACATTTACCATAGTCACCCACTTCCTATTTAAATCCACTGAAACTCTTACTGTTTGTTTTTATGCAGATTTTTTTCCTCAAAATTCATTTTCTCCTTATGAGCTTTTCAGTCTTTTGCAGCTGGGTTCTAGATACTTCCTAGTCTTCTGGTCTACCAATATTCCTTGCCACTTTGTATAACTTGCTTTTCAATTTAACATTATTCTTGACCTTGAGTGTTAACTATGGATTTTGCTTCTTTCTTGTGGAATCCTCTTTCTGATTGGGATATATTCCTGCTGAGCATTTTGGATCAGCTGTTTGAATATGCTGCTCAGCCACTGTATCTTAGCTTGTTTATCCAGTTCACTTTGCATAACTTCTCCTTCATATCATGATAATTGCCCTAATTTAAGTTGAAGACCCTGGTTATTGACCTAGGGTGTTCACCCTCAAAATGTATCTGGAATTCTATCATACTATGATCATTAATCCTGGTGGGATGCTTAACTGCCAAATCCCTTATTAATCATTTTTCATTGCACAAAACCAAATCTAAAGTAGCCTGTTCCCAGGTAGGTTCCACAACATACTGTTCTAAAAAGCAATCCCTGATGTACTCCACAAATTCTTCTTCTACACTACCCTTGCTGGTTTGGTTAATCTATTTGCAAATAATATAAACAAATTAAAATCTCCCATGATAACTGCAGTTCCCTTCCCCTGTGGCACACAAATGGCACTGACTGTGATGCAAGATGGCACACAAATTATGCTGACTGCAGGGCAAAGCAACACACAAACAGCGCTGACTGCAGGGCAAAGTGGCGCAAAAATAGCACAGGCTGCGGAGTAAAGCGACACCAACTGCAGGGCAAAGCGGCACACAAACGGCGATGACTGTGAGGCAAAGCACCACATCTAGGACGCAAACCCCAGATCTAGGACATCTCATTCTAATCCGACAGAATAAATTGGAAAGTTAAAAACCCAAACATTTGAACAGTTTTGAGTGAATTGACAAGACCACAGGATGTTTCATGAACATGCAGCACTGTCCCAGCAAAAAACTGGGACGTCTGGGCACTATCAAGGTAGTGCTGTTTCACCCAACAGATGCAGGAACTTAGTAAGGAAAGGCTGCATAAACCTGTATTGATTGTCTTCAGTTTAGAAGATTAAATGAGGGGGTGATCCAATGCTCTTTGAAATAATAGACAGTGATTGCAAGTGTATATCCATGCAGATTAAATATTTCCGGTGTTGGGGGACTCCAGAATAGGGGAAAAACATTAGAATTAGGTTATTTAACAGTGAAACAAATAAGCTTTCCTTCTTTAAATCTGGAATTCTTACCCCCCCCCCCCCAATAACTTGATGCTGGGTTAACTAAAAATTTCAACACTGATGCTGATGCATAGTTTTTGTTTCATTAAAACTATCAGAGAATATGGATCAAAGTCGGGTGAAATGGAGTTGATGTACAGAACACCCATGATCTAACTAAGTGGCAGAGCTGGCTTAATGTGCCAAATAGTTTATTTATAGTCCTATGGAAAAGCTGTGAAGTAATTACTAAAATTTTTCCCCTTTCAAACAATTCATCAGAGCAGTTTGCTGGCTTTTTATTCTGGTAGATTGATGTATGAACAGAATTTAAATTTAATTCTACGAGAAAGGCCTGGGAGAGAATCATTAATTTGTCTGGAGTTATTGCATGGCTGGAAAAGCTGCATTCCAGGTTTCTTTCCAACAAAACTTGACTGCAATTGGAACATTATATGGCAAGAAATCTGTCAAACATGAGAAAAAGAACTTGAGAACTTTCCTCCACATGATCCCAATGAAAGAACAAAATAATAGGCTTTACTTGAGAAAGAATTAGCCTGATGTTTTCTCACATCAAAAAACTCCACTCACCCTGTTTTTAAACAGTAGGTCAACAAACCACCTCCAGTCAATTATTACAGGGCAATATGCTGACGACCTTTTCTTAATCCTATCAATGTGCCTGAAATTTCATTTTAATAGTCATGCAGTATTTGCACTGCCACAAGTCTGAATGATTCCTAACTGTGAACTTTGCTCCAGTTATGTTCTTTATTTACAACCCCCAAACATTACCAGCATTTAAATTCTGTGACAAAAGCAAAGGCATGGAACTCAACAATCATTAAGTTAATGATTTACTTTGATCTATTTTGGTGCATTGTGACACTGAAGCATTCACTACCCTCGATCTTCTCCAGGTCATTCTTCTGTAGTTCCCCGTAACTTCCAAATACTCAGGGTTGCCGGGTCATTTTCCCTTCATAAAAATTATAAAATGGATGGATTAAAAACAGTCAAACATATAACTAGAAAAGCCTAACCCTTCAACTGTGTTATCTGAACTCAATAAGAAATTGCAAAAAATCAGCAAAGGTTTATCTGGCAGATTAAAATACAGCAAATTTTTGTTTCGTATAAATGGTTATGTGTGGGGGAAAGGTGGAGAGAATAAATGATCTGTTTGCTTATCTTACGGGACCAATTTAAGAAAAAACAATGGACATATTTATGCCAAAACCGACTGATTATTCTGTCAGCCATCTGCTCAATTGATCCACATCTTGGCCCTATAATTATTAGTAAAACTTCTATTATGCAAGTCATCTCATGCAAGACACTTGGCAACTTACAAACACAAACCCACATCCTATCTGTCTGTGTAACAGCACACCTCGTAGCTTTATCAACGCATTGCAACTGCTGATTCTTTGCCCTGATAAACTCGCTTTATAAGTGTGATGGAATTTCAGCTGTGCAAGCATCTAGAGCAGTGTAATGGTTATAAGCTTCCCTAAATCTAACCTAGACAAACAGCGACAGAAAATCTACTTTATTTGCAAATGACAATTAGCTTGTGGAGGTGTAACCATGCACACAGCAAGATGGAGGGTTGCACTTTTGCACTCAAAGCACTGAAACCTGAATACACAAACAGAGCGAAACACCCTGGCTTATAACTCATCAGAACACCAGGTTAAAGTCCAACAGGTTTATCTGGTAATAAAAGCCACTACCTTTCGGAGCACTGTCCCTTCTTTTTCTTTTTCTGCTTTTTCTGCTCCTATTTCTTATGTTCTTATGTGAATGGGAGTTCAATTCACAAACAGGGCATATAATGACACAAACTCAATTTACAAAACAATGGTTGGAATGCAAGTCTTTATGCAGGTAATCAAGTCTTAAAGGTACAGACAATGTGAGTGGAGAGAGGTTTAAGCACAGGTTAAAGAGATGTGTATTGTCTCCAGACAGGACAGTTAGTGAGATCTTGCAAGTCCAGACAAATTGTGGGGTTACAGATAATGTGACATGATCCCCGGTTGAGGCTGTCCTCATTTGCGCAGAACTTGGCTATCAGTCTCTGCTCAGCGACTCTGTTGTCGTGTGTCGTGAAGGCCACCTTGGAGAACACTTACTCGAAGATCAGAGGCCAAATGCCCGTGATCGCTGAAGTGTTCCCCAACAGAAAGAGAACACTCTTGCTTGGTTTTTGTCGAGTGGTGTTCATTCATCTGTTGTCGCAGCGTCTGCATGGTCTTCCCAATGCACCATGCCTCGGGACATCCTTTCTTGCAGCATATCTGGTTGACAACATTGGCTGAGTTGCAAGAGTAATGTACCATGTACCTGTGGATGGTGTTCTCACGTGAGATGATGGCATCCGTGTCGATGATCCGGCACATGTTGCAGAGGCTGCTGTGACAGGGTTGTGCACTGTCGCAGCCACTGTTCTCCTCAAGACTGGATAGTTTGCTGCAGACAATGATTTGTTTAAGGTTGTGTGGTTGTTTGACAGCAAGAAGTGGGGGTGTGGGGATGGCCTTGGCAAGATGTTTGTCTCCATCAATAGCATGTTGGAGGCTCCAGAGATGATGTCATAGCTTCTCCGTTCCGGGGAAGTATTGGATGACGAAGGGTACTCTGTCGACCATGTCCCGTGTTTGTCTTCTGAGGAGGTCAGTGTGGTTTTTCGCAATGGTGCGTCAGAACTGTCGATCGATGAGTCGAGTGCCATATCCTGTTCTTATGCGGGCATCTTTCAGCATCTGTTGCAATCCTCCTCATCTGAGCAGATCCTGTGTATACAGAGAGCTTGTCCATAGGGGACGGCCTCTTTAACATGTTTAGGGTGGAAGCTGGAGAAGTGGGACATCGTGAGGTTATCCGTGGACTTGTGGTGCAGTGAAGTGCTGAGATGACCCTCCTTAATGGAGATGCATGTGTCCAAGAATGCAACCAATTCCAGAGACTGACTCAACAGACTGATCAAGACCTTTGATCCAGACCTTCAGAGCACTCTCCGTGCTCTCATCCTACGTGGGAGATCTCTACTGCCTCCCAAAGATACACAAGGGAAACACACCCAGTCGTCCCATCATATCGGGCAATGGGACCCTGTGCGAGAGCCTTTCCAGCTACGCCAAGGGCATCCTGAAACCCACTGTACAAAGAACCCCTAGCTTTTGTCGCTACAATATGGACTTCCTACAGAAACTCAGCACACATGGAACAGTTGAACCAGGAGCACTCCTCATCACAGTGGATGTCTTAGCATTCCCTTACAATGATAGCATTGCTGCAATTGCCTCAATACTCAACGCTGACAACTGCCAGTTTCCAGACGCAATTTTGCAACTCATCCACTTCATCCTGGACCACAATGTCTTCACCTTCAACAACCAGTTCTTCATCCAGACACATGGAACAGGTATGGGGACCAAATTCGCTCCTCAATATGCAAACATCTTCATGCACAGGTTCAAACGAGACCTCTTCATTCCATAGGACCTTCAACCGATGCTATACACTAGATGTATCGTTGACATTTTCTTCCTTTGGACTCATGGTGAACAATCACTGAAACAACTATATAACATCAACAAGTTCCATCCCACCTTCACACTCACCATGAACTACTCTCCGGAATCGGTTGATTCTTGGACACACACATCTCCATCAAGGACGGTCACCTCAGCACTTCACTGTACTGCAAGCCCATGGACATTCTCATGATGCTCCACGTCTCCAGCTTCCACCCTAAACACGTTAAAGAAGGCATTCCCTGCAGACAAGCCCTCCGTATACACAGGATCTGCTCAGATGAGAAGGATCGCAACAGACACTTCCAGACGCTGCAAGATGCCCTCGTAAGAACAGGATATGATACTCGACTCATCGATCAACAGTTCCAATGTGCCACAGTGAAAAACCACTGTGACCTCCTCAGAAGACAAACACGGGACATGGTGGACAAAGTACCCTTTGTCGTCCAGTACTTCCCCAGAGCTGAGAAGCTACAAAATCTTCTCTGGAGCCTTCAACATGTCATTGATGAAGACAAACATCTCGCCAAGGCCATCCCTACACCCCCACTTCTTGCCTTCAAACAACTGCACATCACACAGACCACTGTCTGCAACAAACCAACCAACCTTCAGGAGAATGGTGACCACGACACCACACAACCCTGCTACAGCAGCGTCTGCAAGACATGCCGGATCATTGACACGGATGCCATCACCTCATGTGAGAACACTATCCACCAGGTACACGGTACGTACTCTTGCAACTTGGCCAACATTGTCTACCTGATACGCTGCAGGAAAGGATGTCCAAAGGCATGGTACATTAGGGAGACCATGCAGACGCTACAACAATGGATGAATGAACACCACTTGACAATCACCAGGCAAGACTGTTCTCTTTCTGTTGGGGAACACTTCAGCAGTCACGGGCATTTGGCCTCTGATCTTCGGGTAAGCTTTCTCCAAGGTGGCTTTCACGAAGCACAACAGCACAGAGTCGCTGAGCAGAGACTGATAGCCAAGTTCCGCACACGAGTACGGCCTCAACCAGGATCTTGGTTTCATGTTACACTATCTGTAAATCCCCATGACTTGCCTGGACTTGCAAAATCTCACTAACTGTCCTGTCTGGAGACAATACACATCTCTGTAACCTGTGCTTAACGCTCTCTCCACTCACATTGTCTGTACCTTTAAGACTTGATTACCTGTAAAGACTCGCATTCCAATCATTATTTTGTAAATTGAGTTTGTGTCTTTCTATGCCCTGTTTGTGAATAGAACTCCCGCTCACCTGACGAAGGGGCAGCACTCCGAAAGCTAAAGGCTTTTGCTATGCAAATAAACCTGTTGGACTTTAACCTGGTGTTGTGAGACTTCTTACTGTGTTTACCCCAGTCCAACACCTCCATCTCCACAGTATAACTCATCCTGCCCTGCAGAGAGTCAATGAAAAATGATCATTTTGTCAAAGAATCAGAAGCACGTGGTATCCATGAAACAGTGCTTGAATGAACCGGTTAGCTCAGTTGGCTAGACAACTGGTTCGTGATGCAGAGCGGCGCCAACAGTGCAGGTACAATTGCTGTACTGGCTGAGGTCATTTATGAAGACCCCGCCCTCTCACCTTTGCCCTTCGCCTAAGATGTGGTGATCCTCAGGTTAAATCACTACTAGCCAGCTCTCCTCCTCAAAAGTGGAGAGCAACCTGTGGTCATCTGTGGCTATAGCAACTTTATCATTCACTTTTTTTTTGCTTGAACGACACAACATTTCAGAGAACAGGAAGAAAAATAGACAACACAAAGAAATATTTGCCAAAGCTGCACAACATTTACCTATTCTAGATGTATCATTCATTCCTGTAATCGTACAGGAAGAA
This sequence comes from Carcharhinus amblyrhynchos, assembly GCF_965287045.1. Taxonomy (NCBI): domain Eukaryota; kingdom Metazoa; phylum Chordata; class Chondrichthyes; order Carcharhiniformes; family Carcharhinidae; genus Carcharhinus; species Carcharhinus amblyrhynchos. The sequence continues at coordinate 5,580,834 of NC_137340.1, read as the reverse complement.
CCTATCCCTGAAAAATTGCTGAAATTACTTCAAAGCATTCAAATCAAAATCCAAATCCAAATAACAGGAATTGGCATATACGGCGAACACTTTGCAATGCATGTAGCCATTTGACTCAATACAGACTGAAATAATTGATTTGCTATGAATTACACAAAACTATGAATAATAATATACAACTAATTCTGGTTCCACATTAGCATAGGTATTTACTATGTTCACATCTCAAACTTGAGAACCAAGCGTCAACAATTCAGTTTGCTCTCTGATAAACCAAACAAAATGATTACAAATGCAAGTTACCAAACTATAAAATTACAATCATCTTAAAACTTAATGCTCTCACTGTACCAACATGAATTAGATAAGAAGATTTTGGATGGGATTTTCTGTCTAGTTCAGCCCCGGTACAGTTCCCCAACAGAGGAGGGTGCAAACAAAGGGAAATCCCGCTGAGAGCTGAGGAGGAGGAGATTCCACCAATGGTCAATGTTGAGCTGCCTCTGCCGCCACAAACTCATCACAGGATGTGAAAAATCCTGCACATCATTGTAAAATTCAAATTTTTAAACCTGATTAACTTGTAAAGTGCCTCAAACAGTAGTTGTGCATTCCTCATGAACGACGTTCAAAGTTAAGCATGTTGCATAATCGTGATCCGTAAATTTATCCCTTAAGGGTCTACTTGGTATCATTAAGTGTTTACAATATGCAGTATTTTAAAAGGTACTCAAATTGCACACATTAGAAGTCTGCAAAAAATATCTTCGGGCAATCTCTGCACATGATACCAAAACATTTGTCAATTTCACCTGAAGATTATAATTACTGCCACCAGGGCAAATTTTAAATGTTATCTCGTCTTTGATGTTTTCTTGTTCTCTTTTGTATACAAGTGCAAAGGCCGAATTTAACTTCTGTTTCAAGAATCCAACACATCATTTCAAGTTTCATTGCAAGTTTAAAAGATTGATACTGTGAACTCCACATAGTCTCAAACACGAACAGAATATTGAGAATTTGTAATATATATAAAATCTAGCACTTAACTGCATCTATCAGCCAAAGAAATCATAAGATGTATTTCAGCGCAGTAGATCCAACAACCAAGCTCACTGCCTGCTGCAATATTAATGACAAGTAAAAATGAGTAGCAATTACAATTATAATACTCATGCCTATTTTGACACAAAATCCTGAAGCTCTAAGCAAAATTAAACTTTTAATATCCATTAAACCTATGTGCATTTACAGTCCTCAATGCCTCACAAATAATTCCAAGCAAAGTTAAATTCAGTCATTCCCAAAGCCATTTACAATTGATTCTTCAAAGAAATTGTCAGCTTCTCTCACACCCCCTAACAAAAGACACTGAAACAAAATGACCATACAACAATGTCTTCTCCTTTATTCATTTCTATCTCATGTTCAATCACTTGGCAGTCTCTCTAAATGGTATAAAAACCCAAACTGGGTGGTGGGGTCAACATGCAACAACACATTGTTTCTCTTAAACAGGTTGCAAGATATCACCACTTCGTCACCTCAAATATTTCTCTTTTCCAACCTATTTTGGAAAATTAAAATCTCCTGCAGTTCAAACTCTAATGTTAATACATGACTCTTTAATTTGTCTACAAGCTTTGTTTGAAATTTGCTTTCCACTATTCAATAGTCTACAACATGGTCCAATTTTCTTGCTATTCCTCAACACAATCCAGGGATTTCATTTGGACCATTTCTCTACTCAAGTACCACTCCCCATTTCCTTTTTCCTTTCGGTCTTGTCTTTCCTTAACATTTTAAATTCAAGTATATTTAACTGCCAATCCTGACCCAGATTCAATTACTGCTACAATACCACAATTTCCTATTTTAATCAAATTTAGTTCTTCTATTTTGTTTTCTAGTCAGTGAATTTATATGTATCCAACTAAATTAGAAGTGCTGAGATTTGGTTAATTTTCTCTCTTTACCTTTGCACATCCAACTTTTAAAATGAAACTATCTTGTTTTGTTTAACCCTCTTTCAACTTTCCCAGTTCTCCTTTATATACGCACTCTTGGATTTAAGTCCTTCGCTTGCAGCAGCCTGTGGCTTTATGAAAACATTGCCCTTGCAGTTCAATCTGCAATTTACTTAATGGCAAGAGAAGTGGTTTCAGGTGAGGGAAAAAGATGTGTCCAAAGCCCTGGTACGGAAGGCTGCATCATTAGAATCCAGTGGAGATGGAAGAACTGGGAAAATGGAATGGAGTCTTCCACGAAGCAGGGTGTGAGGAAGAGTTGAGGTAGGTGAGGGAGTCAGTGGGCTCATAACAAATATTATTTAATAGCCTATCACCAGAAATGGAGACAGAGAAGGGGAGGGAAGAGTCAGAGATGGACAAAGTGAAACTGAGAGCAGAGTGGAAACTGTGGGCAAAAGTTAATGAAGCCCTTCAATTCAGAATGAGCACAGGACATGGCACTGATACTATCATCAATATATCAGAAAATGAGCTGAGGGAGGAGTTCCAAGTAGCATGGGAACAAGGAACGCTCTACATAACTTGCAAAAAGGAAAGCATAGCTAGCACTCATATGAGTACACATAGCAACACCTTTAACTTGGAACCAGTAGGGTGAGTTAAAAGAGATGTTATCCAAGGAGAGGTCAAATTCTCCCAGGTGGATGAGGGCTCTGATTGATAGAAATTGGTTGGAATAAACTGAAAATCCTCAGATCATCCTGGTGAGGGATGGCAATGCAGAGCCATTGGCCATCTATGGTGAAGATGATACAGTTTAGGGCCAGGAAATCAGAAACTGTTAAAATGAACAAGGATTTTAGAACAGTCACAAATGTAGGCCAGGAGAGACTGGACAAGTGGAGAAAAAAAGTCAAAAGCAGGAAGAAGTCAGTTCAGTCGGCAGGAACAGACCAAAACAATTGGTCCACCAGGACAAACCTGTTTAGGGATCTTGGGAAATAGGCAGAAGCAAGCTGTCTGGGGAAGGGGGAACCATGAGCTGGAAAGCTATGGAGAGATGATCACAGGAGGAGATGAACTCAATGCCTGTTCTGGAAAAAATAATTTGATATTCAGTGGTGAAATCATGGTCCAGGGATAGGTAGAGCGAAATGTTGGTGAGCTGCAGTCAGTCAGTCTGATGTCAGGGTTAAACCTGAGAACACAAAGTAGAGCAAAAGGAGACAGGTTAGCTTCAAAGAGAGCAGCGGAGAAATCAAGATGGGCAACATCATGTTGGCAGTTCTCAACAAATAGATCAAAAGCTAGGAGTCCAGAGCGAGAGATCTTAGTGTTGGCAAAGCACTGGAGATCGATGAAACAGTACACTGAGCTGGGAGAGAACTCCTAGCGTAAGAAGTGTTTGTGGAGCCAAAGATGCCAGAAGTTCTTAACGTCATGCTGAGCTCAAAATTAAAGGTGCTAAGGTAAATGTGAAAGACAAATATTCAGCATCACAGAGGGTATCATGAACATACATCAACAGGTGAGATAGGAAGACTGGGATAAGAGAGAAGTGTAAAGAAAGCGATCTAGAGGCATGTTGGTGCCCATGATTTGTTGGAGCTTGCAATTTCTTAACACCTGAAAGAGAAAATGCTTTCTGCTAAAATACTGGATGAGTCGAATGATGAAAATAAACTGCAGAACAGGACAGTTTTGACATGGTATGTGTCAACACTGATGAACAGAGAGGTCAAGATTGTGCCATCACCATGAACAGAATGTTGACCTCTGGATCCAACAAGAACAGCCCAAGGTCTGTTGAATATTTAGGATTTACTTGTAATCGTGTGGATCAGAAACAGAAGAGCAGAATTTTCAATAGAATCCACATGGAATAAGTTGAGCTGAAGACAGCTGCTTTGAAAGCAGATTTTGATGGATATTGATCAAACATAAGGAGGGAAATGGGAAACAATGAAGGTGAATAAGGTAAAAGAGACAAATGAGAATCCTGTCACAGAGAACAGCAGAACTTCTAAGTTGGCATTTTTGGAACAGAAGTAGCAGTGAAATAAGCCTGAATCAAAAAGCACAATACTGCAGATGCTGGAAATCCTGCTTGAAACCTATCATATCTCTAACTTTTCCCAGGTGATCAAACGTTAAATTTGCTTCTCTCTCCACATATGCTGTGTGACTTGCTGAGTATTTCCAATATTTTCGCTAAAATATCTTCAACAGTATTTGAAAAGTAGTAAAATAATCAAGTTTCAGTCAGCCAGCTGAGTTCTAATATACTGTGTCTAATTGAAACGTTAATCCATTGTTACACATGCTGATAGTCCTGCAGAGATCAGAGCACCAGTTCACTACATGGTTACTTTCAGACTCTGAGTCCCTCAGCCCAGAACACAAGCTGTTGAAATCTGAGGAAAACAAGGACTGAACTTGCACCCATTTACAACCACACATTTTAATCCCCCTCGGGGAACGGCATAGTCTAAACTGGCCATTTCTAAACAGATTGAGAGCAGGACTGAATGAAAACTCAGACTTGATTATCCTGACTCCTGCAGCACTCATGATCCTAAATAATTAATTTTGGATTTGACAGAGAAACTAGAATAGATTTTGTAAGCTCTACACTGTCCTGTGACAACATACAATCTAACCACCAGCTATGTCAGTAACTGGTAAAGGCATTGCTATTTTTAGTGCACGACTGAATTTAAATGTCTTGCAAGACAGACAAAATGAGATGCAAAAGAATAGATTCCAGTCTGAGGGGAAAAGCAAATGTGGTCTTCATAAGGCACAGCTGTCATTGCACGAAAAAAAGAGAAACGTTAAATGCATTACATTATTGACGTTCATGTGTCTTAACGATATGGTAATGTGTGTGGTCTTACAATTTTAGTGTGTAGAGGATGCCATGAAGAAAGATGCTGGCGAATTATACTCTTGCACACACATTTCACTGAGTAACGGAGTATTGCAGCATAAACTTTCCATAACCTTCATTCCTTCTGATGAATCTGACACAGATCAGTTAACTCAGGAAGTCCTGGGGTTTTGAAAATGCAGCAGACATCATAATTGCACTTTGCATGTACAGGCTTAAGGTAACGTGTGGACTTTTACGATTTGATTTGCAATTGACTGTTATAAAATAGTTTGCCATTATATTTATTTTGTTCTCAAAGAGCAGTAATTGAAACAATAGATAGATTTGATTCTTTTTAAATGTACCTTAGTTGTGAGTTTCTCAACACATTTTCTTGATGAATGACCTTAACAGTAAGCAATGTACCAATAACGTTTTGAATTAACTCTCAAATGCCAGATGATAGCGGCTTGGTTCTCGGTCCTGAAGGCTGTAGGTTTAAGCCCTACTGCAAGACTAATGTACTTCAGTACTGAGCAACTGTTACCACCCAAGTTTATTCCTGAGATGTCCGTTTTGGATCTAATATTCAATAACGCTCACAACTTGTCTGTTGAGATGAACATGAAAGGTCACATTGCAGATCAACACCTGAAGAGGAGGATGGTGCTTCAGGAATCCAGAGGCTCTGATAAGCCAATGAACAAAAGCAACTACCTTGTTTTCTTTACCAAAATTCCTCCATCAGCATTTCGATGGAACCAGGCCCAGATAATGCCCTGAATAACTGCAATACTTAACTGTGGTTGCCTTTTTGTGAGTCATGGAGAGAGTAGACATCAGCTCAGTCACTTAAAATAAAAATTTAAAAATCTACTCAATTAACTGCATTTACAGAAAAGAAAATGAGAAGCATGTTTAAGAAAAACTGGTGTGAATTCTGAACATTTCAATTGATAATGATTTCTGAACGTGATATGAATTATTTTTGTTTAAGATCGAAAAGGTCAGCCTATTGATCAAGGGTTCACAAGTTACTATGCTTTACTGACCACAAATTGAAGTCAATGGCTAAACTGACAAAATATAACACAACATAAAGATGCAAACCCTGACTAAAATTGACCTGAAAATCTAAGGAACAGTACACAAGTACAAAGAGCAAACATTCAAAATAGTCCTAGCATACAATTAACCTGTTTCACAGTAATTACCATGTACAGAATTCTTGAAGGAACTTAGCAGATTTCAGTGTTTATGATTTTAAAAATTTGCTGTTTATTCTGTCCTTCAGATAATCTTTCCCTTTTTGGCAGATTTTCAGCAATATTGGCTTAGTGATGTGCAATTGCAAAATTCAACAACCTCCTGTCCAACCCACACATAGAACCTTCTTACCACATGCCTCAGACATATTCTCTTAGAAATGTAAACAAAAATAATGACTAGTTTAATTTCAGTACATATTTACATCTCCTGAAATGCGAAATCATTTTCAAAGCTGTATGCTATATCCTTTACATTAACCATGGATTTATTTTCTGAAGGATACAGCTTTTATTGCTGAATATCACTTCAGCTGTTTACATACAGGACTAACAAACATATGTTGAGAAACGCCAAAACAGACTGTGGCCACAGCCTTGAACCATTGACAATGAGCATTATTCTCTTTCACAGGAACAGTACACGCTGAACACATGAAATTAAACCTTGCCAGTGTGGCAAGAAAGAACAGGCTCAATAGTTCTAACATCTGTATTATTTGCGATATGGACACACTGCATGATTGTGCTCCCGGGCATGCCAATAAAACAGTTTGAGGCTTCAGGCCACAGCAGTGGTGGTCCATATGAACGCATCAGCCCGTTGTTACCACGGTTATTCACCCTGCCGTAAAAGTGAATCTGCCATGATATTACTGCTTGTCACACAGCTGCGCCAACTCATCTGAAATGCAAATTCTGTCTACGTATCCACCAGCTGCAGTCACTCATGTCTTATCAAGCATATAAGAAAAACTTCATCCAATTTATTTTTATAACTTGGTATTCTTTTCCTCTTCTTTCAATCAAATATTTTTACCCCACTTTTTCATTCCATCCTCCCTGAGTCAGTATTTCTCTCGCAAACTATATTTGCCTTTTCTTTCTTTTTGTTTCCTTTACTTCATTTTTACCCCTTTTCATAGTTACCACATTTCTTCTCCTCCTCAAACTGAGACAGTCTGCTGTACTGGGATCCCGTCCAAGTCTGTCATACAAGGGACCCTGCTAATGGGATGGACCAGGAAGATCAATGCTTACACATTTATCACAAATAATCAGATGCCCTAAGATGGCTTTCACTGGACATAATTGATGGGACTGCAAGTATCTCTGACAGGCAGATTACAGATTAATGCAATTCTGGGAAAGAAAAGGAGGGTCAAGTTAAGACCTGCCATCTTTAGTAGAACTGATTCCTTCTTTAACAACATTCTGTACAAGATCTACAGCTTCAGGATTATAGCTTATGGAAACACCCACCTAACAATGTATTTTCTTGAACTGTCCAAATTTTGCCTTTTCCATTTGAGTACTCCCTTATCATTACAACACATGCACACAATTACAGCACAAATTCTTTCACTATTACTTTTTAAAACTTTGGAGTCCTATTATCCCATATCAATGTTATTTAATATGTTAGTCATTAGACACGTGTCTAATTGTATTTCTGAATAAATTTTTAAAAACTGATGTTGGTCATGTGATCTCAAAACTTATTTGCATGGTGTAACCAAATGGGACTTTATTTATGCATTTGCTGGTATGATTATAAGGTGAAAAGCAGAGTTCAAAAAATGTAGGAGAGGCAGAATAATAAGGTTGGAGGATTTTGAAAGTGATGAGTAAAGTTATAGATAGTAATATGTTCAAGACTCAGAGGAAAGGGAGACTGGAGCTCGGGTGATGAATTAAGATCGGGCACAAAAACAGCAGTTTTGAAAGGATGAGGGAGATTACCTGGAGGAGAAGGACAGTTTGTATGGGATCAGAAACATAAGCAAGCAGTAGTTTAGTAAGAATGGAGTCAAGGGAGCAGGTGGGGCTGTCTGGCGGAAATAAGGTTGGAGAGGGATTGGGCCAAAAGAGAAAACAAAACCAAGTTCAGGCAAGGATTACAAGGAGCATAGAGGAGGTTTGGTTTGGTGCAAAAGGAAAAGCAGGGAAGCAGCAAAGACATTTCATTGGATGGTCTCAATCTTGGTGATAAAGATACCCATGAACTCTTGGCATTTGTTGGGAGCAAAGGATGGGTGAGATGGGACAATCATGTTAAATTAAATGGTTGATCATTTAGAAACAAAGCCTGTAGTTGTCTTTGCATTCAGGATGATCCAAGAACAGCAGCTGGATTTGGCTGAGGTGAGCGAAGCTACTGGCTGTAGAACTTCCTGTGGTCAAACCAGATTTGATGATGAATAGCTAAGTGCAGCACTCATTCAAGACTGCAAAACCTGAAATGAGTTGGGTGTGAAGGAAGTTGCTGACGTTAGCTCCCATCAGAAGTGCTTGGTTTGAAAATAAAATGGATCCTTCCCCAGCATATCTGCTGCTGAAACCCTGATCCATGCCTTTGTTACTAGCACACTTTTGTCCGGCCTCTCACACTCTACTCACTAAAGTCATTCAAACCGCTATGCTTGCTATCCTACATTGGGATCTGGTTAAATCTTAGATTTTACAATTCTGTCTTTACTTTCAAACCTCTCCATGGTCTCAACCCTCTCCAACTCTTAATTCCCCTTGCAGCTCCATACCCTGTGGGACATTTGCACTTCCCTAATTCTGGCTTCTTTCGCATCCAGAATTTTAATTGATCCACCATTGGCAACCATGCCTTCCGTTGTACAGGCCCCAATTTCTGGACTACCACCTCAACCTTTTCATCTGTTTATCTTGATTTCTTCCTTCAACATATTTAAAATGTATTTTGTTGATCAAGCTTTTGGTCATTTGTCTGGGTGCTCCGATTTTCTCTCAGTCCAAAAGACGTGCTAGTCAAGTGTGCTGGCCATGCTAAATTGTCCCTCAGTGTACCCTAACAGGTGCCAGAGTGTGGTGACTAGGGGATTTTCACAGTAACTTCATTGCCATGTTAACGTAAGCCTACTTCTGACACTAATAAATAAACTTTACAACTTTGTGTGTTTGATAACGCTTCATAGAAGGGGCACTGAAATACATTAATACATTAAAGATTCAACATAAATACAAGTTTTTGTTAATGGGGTAGTTAGGGGTTGTTGCTGATGCAAATGCAACAATGAGTGTCTCAATGAGCTCTGCAACTCTCAATCATGGACAGTGCAATAATGAGTTGTGTGTATTACAACGTGGTTTGAGGAATTTTTCTAACTAAATCTAAATTTATAAAATGTTTAAAATCCATAAAGAAAAGTTGAAATATTAAATAATGAGTCATAATATTTTTCAACATTACAAAAATTTTGGTCACAATAATGGTTGTCCTACCTGGTAGAGCTGGAAGGCACTATCCCCAGGTATAAAATTCAGTTGTTTATCCACAAAGAATTCTATTGCAATTAACAAATGAAGCACAGCCTTTCCCACTACAGACTTGAATGTCTAAACAAAGAAAAACAAGGAAATAACTTAGTTGGAGTTTGATTAAATGCAGAGCAATTTGAACATCATTTTTGTCAGAGGACCCAAAACTAGTGAAAGAACAAGTCTGCCACTGGAGTAATATAATGCAGAAAGCCAACAAATGTACAACAGCATCTCAAAATCTGATTACAAGTTGGATCAACATCAAAGCATGCACGTAATTATGCATTTGAAATAAATCCAATTCAAATGTCTTTTATTGTATTTTACATAAAGTCAAAGCCCACTTCCAAATTATTGATAGATGTGATAAAAATTCAACTTGAAACATTTTTGCTTTGACTGGAATACAGTATCACAATCTAAACTGTATTCTTAATAAAAGTTGGCAAAATAATTTTACAAATATGAAGTATAAATGATAGTGGGAAACACAGGATAGGCAAACTAAATTCCAGTAAATGATTTTGCAATACAACTATAACACTCAGGGAAGAACATGAATCTCTCAAATTACTACCAGACATAAATTATTAATATAAAATGGTACACAGTCCAAAGCAGCACACAGAAGCAACTGCAACAAAAAACACAGTGGACTCATCCTAAGTTCACAAAAGAGATCAGCATACAGAAGAGCAATTTTGGTCTAGTGCTTAGGGGCACTTGTTCCTCACCATGAATTCTTGGCTTGGAAAATGAGGAATAATAGAGGAAAATGTTTACTTTGAGTGTGGGGGTTTACCTTCAGGATTTTCCTGTTGCACACATTTTACATTGTTATATTTGTTAACGCAAATGAATTTTGCACTTTTTACACAGGCTTAGTGAAACACTCACTACAGTACAGAGGACGTTCACTGCATAGACAAGCATGCCGTCTACTTTGAAAGGCCAAGTCACAGAATTTGAACTTAGAAGAAAAACTCCAAGATGTATTCAAATAATTCTTGAAATTTTAGCTAAACCAAAAATGTGTACTCTAACATTGAAAATAAAGATTGCTATGATTCTTTTTAACTTGAACAACAAAAACAGGGTTGAAATTTTCTTCCTGGAGAATTGGAAAATAATCTCCTCCAGACCAATGCTCTACACTTTTAACGTAATAATTTTTGTTGGAACTTCCAACATTCAGACACAACAGAAAGTTTTTTAGGAAAATAATCCAAAAGACAAATTAAAGTCCTCATTCTACTGGATGCCAAGGTCCTTGATGAAGGTCATACATGCATCTTCAACGCAAGCAGCAATGCAGCCCTAATGTCAGAAGCTAGACGACTCCAGAAACAGTAAATCACCCAAATGACTTTTTTCCTCTTTCTCTAGATGCAACAATTGCTGCCATTTGCTTGCTAGCCCATTTGAACTGTCCCCAAAACACAAAAGGGGAAGGGAAAGTGAAAATTTGTAACCTTAAAACAGCAGCAAAATGTACAAACTTGAACATGCACACAATAGTTGCTCTGTTGCTATCGAGACGGAATTTGCACAGCAATGTAAACGGGGAAGGATTTTGTAGGAACAGGGGGATCAGTATATTACAAAACTGCTTCAGCTAAGTACTTCATGACATAAATTGAGGCATACAATCCATGATGCATTGAAAGCAACAATAATTTCACCTTTGAGCTGCACAAGTTTTTAAAAAATGCTTGATCACAGAAAATGGGACTATTGTTTAAGGTGCTGAAAAAAATGGCATGACAAAATTTAAACCAACAAAGCAGGCAGAGGAAGAGTAGCAATGTTAGCTCCAATGCAAGAATAGGGGAATTCTTACATCATCCCAAGAGTTACTTCTTAAGTACTTAACGTGCTGTGGAACTTTCCTCAGAGCAATAACCTAGAATTGGCAGCACAACACTTTAGAGCAGTGGAGGTTTGATAAACTGTTCCATTAAATGGTAAGACGTGGGTGTGAAGGCTCAGAGGCATTTTCCAACCACCTTTCCTTCAATAAGCTGCTCAGACAGTTTCTCGAAGCAGATAGCACCTCTTACAAATTGAATTCTAACAGTTTTACTGTCTGCTGCACTGATGAGCTTTGATGTGTAGCAAAAATTGTATGTATTGTTTTTATTTTTTTTGATCAGCTTCAAATTTATTTTAAAAATCGAGTTCCTCTCACACTGGAAACGTGGCCACCACTGAAGGTGCTCTCTCTCTCTCTCTGTGCCTGAAATGTTACTGGTCCACATTCCACAGATCGTAATTTCATTTTAATTGCTATGCCTGCAACAGTCTTCAAAGCTTTCTCCACATTATAAAAATTTTAATTAATTCCTTCAAAAGTTTACCTGTCATATCTCCACACTACTTTGTCTTTAATAATCTTCAGTGGAATCTTATTTCTCCCTAAGGGTCCCAAAATCTTTTACTTCTCCTGACGTCCTTTCTCCAGTCTCCTCTGCCACCTCACTGTCAATGACTTTATCGACTGGTTAAATGTTCACTCACGATCAATCCGTAAATTAAACCCTCAATGCCTGCTACGATCCCTCTATCTCATGCTATTAGTGTCTCTTGTCCTGAATCTACTTATATATCCATTCTCACTCTTTCCCAGGCTGTCAACATTTTTCAGTTTATTGAAAATCTCCATGCACTTCCTGCAATAGTCACAGTTTCTACATGTCTCCCATCACAAAGTCAAACCATCCCAGTTGTCATGACACATGGAAGTCACTGATTCAGCATGAATAAAGTCACAATCTATCAAAAATATTGTGTTTGCTGGTCGTTTGTCACACTTTTCTACATGTGAGAAAATTTGGTGGACTAAGAAATTCAGTCATTCAATGCTGGGAACTTCGAACCTGCCCCTCAAACTTACAGGTACTTCCCTTTATTTCCAAGTACAGTTCCCTTCAAACAACTGAACTAAACAAGATGTTTCTAATCAGACTTGGCTTTAAAGGTAAACACAAATTCTGTTGCAGCAGGTCAACACATTGCACAGAACATCCAAACAAACAGGAGTACAAACTGCCTGATTAATCATTTTTCAGATGCTTAAATCAATTACTTCAACAAAAAAAAGCAAACTGTGATTCTGTACACTTGATCTAAAAGTTTCCAAAACTCATGCATATTAAAATACTCCAATGCAACTGCCCTCCAAGAACATGAAAGATACCCATATTATGACCAGCAACACTGGCAGTCAACATTTACCATCAAGCAAGATGATTGAAGATTTGTTCATGTATTTATTATGAACAACAAGTTATATGTCAGTATTTAGATCTCTAATTATATCAGTCTTAAAATAGAATGTTAATTATGGAGACTTATGCCAGGGATTCCCAAACTGGGATCCAAAGAGTCTTCAGGATGTCCACCACCAGCACATTTGCAAAATTTGAAAAACGCTGCAGAGTTGCTCATCCACAACCAATCAGAGGCATATTTCTGCAGAAGGTGGCCTCAGAGCGGCTCTCGGGGAGGGGAACAACCCTTGGAGCTGGCGGGGGAATGAGTGAACGCCCACAAGCGTGAAATAGACTGCCCACATGAGAGCCCAAGAGAGAGGGTGGGGTGGGGGTGGGGGGCCAAGTGCGCGCGCGAGGGAGGGAGAGGGGGCCGAGTGCGCGAGGAAGGGGACAGGGTAAGTGTGTGGGGGAGGGACGGGGTGAGGGAGAAAGAGGTGCCTGTATCCTACATGAGTAATAACTTTCCAGCATCACTCCTCCCATTAAAATTGGCAACAAGTAAGACTCCAATATTTTTAGTTAAAGGAGGTTGTAGATCTTGAAACGGGTATTACTTCCAGGGGTTAATATTAAGAATGCATGGGAGGGTGGCATCATCAGGAGTTAATGAAAGGAGGCCATGTAGCTGGCGAATGTCTTTCTGACTGTGTGCCTCTTTCTAATTCCTAGTACATGTACAAGATATAGCCATAAAGACTTGGTTACACTTGCGCACATTTCTGTGTTCGCACTTATTCTGCAGCAAAAAAAAAAGAGACATCCAAATTGTGAGAATGCTTGGGGTTCTCTGATGCACTTGGGCACTGTTTGCTGCTCAAAAAATTTAGGAAACCCTGACTTTTGTAAATACATGCAAAAAGCATAAGTATTTCAAAATTAAATGAAAACATCAGCCTACTTTTAAAAAGTATTGAAAAAGGAGATGCAAGTCCCAGTCATTTCATTGCAAAAGTTCAGCTAGATGAAGGGATTAAGGTCTCTTACTATTCTATACAAACTGAAGGAGAGCTCTTTTGTATTACTTCTATGCTTTGGTGATCTGTCCTGCAGTATGAAAACTTCCACAACCACCATACATTGCTTTTCACATTGGATCCAATATTCTCAGTACGGCCTGCTAAAAATCAGTCCGTGCTTTGGGTGCTCTTAAGACGTTTCAATTTTTAAAAAAAAAATCGAAACCATCCTTTTGCAACAAGCCCTTAAACTGGCAGATGTAGAACTAAGTCAACCCACAGCCAGAATAAATGTTGACAGCTGCCAACAGGGACTGTGTTTAAAATGCACTATTACCTTCAAGTTCCAGACAAAACCACTTCCTCAGGTATGTTCAGTTTCGCCAAACAGCACCACCCATTTACTGAATAACATTCCCACAAATGCCAAGCAAACCAGCAGTAAGCGCAGTGTGAATTAATTTGTTTGAAATAGTGATGGGAGCACAAATATGTATTTTTAATGTTCAATTGAGTTAATAACTGAATAATCATTTATCAATTTTTCAAATATTTATAATTTGCATGTTAGTGCCTTGACTGGAAATATGGAAGCAGGTTACAGTAACCTGTTCTATAAACAGAACATGCAATTTCATGTTGATCACAATACATAATCACAATGTTCTTGCAACAGGAACATTTATAAATTAATTCAAAGAACTTTTACAACAAATATAATTTCTCAATCAGTAAATTACATTGTGCATGAACTCTCAGGGGGATGATAATTCTTTGAGTCGTCAAACACCCAAAGCAACTGAATCTGTCCGACACAACGTCTGCACCCCTTCCTTCTGATTTTACCACTGCAGTCATTAGTTTTAGAATTTATATTCATTTCAGTGCTCAATCTTTAAAAGTGCCTGCACAGCATAACGTGGAAACCGCAGGGAGAAAAAACCTAATTTGAAAATGATTTTCTCAGCTTTAAACAAAGATCATAAATTATTCAGTCCTCCATATTACACCTCTCCCTCTCTTTCCTGCTCAGAGTAGAGTTGCATTCAGATATGCTAAAGCATTGTATTTTCAATTCCAAAATTTTCTGCCATAATCCCATGATCTCCCTACGATCAACCCTCTTTATGTACAAAGAAATACCAAGAGTGCCATCTGTACCTAGTTCATACCTAAAAGTTATCCAAACTCTTGAGCCTCAACAGTTTTGTTTTCATTTCATCCGTTTCCTCTCAATGTTGTCTTCATCTTTTCGGAGGTGTTTGTGCTCAGATGATCTCAAATAACCTTGTCCAAATGGCAATTCTTGACATGACCCTCAAACATCACACTAGCAGGTTATATGACTCTCAACGGGACTGCAGCTGAAGTCCAAGTATCTTAACTTTGCAGTTTCACATACTGATTAGGGACTAAAATTCTGGGAGGTGTTTGGGTATAGACGCTAAAATGAACTGTAATACTGGCTGAGTTTAGCCCAGGTTAGAGTTGCAGGAGAATTACAATTGATTATATTAAGTACAGTTTACAATAGTCTGGAAGAACAAAAATTGTTATATCTTTACAAGAACCTCCCAACTTACGAGACTTATTCCTTGAAATTGTACAGAAACAGGATGACTTCAATAGTGGACATTAACTGGTCCCAGAGATGTGTGAAAAAAAAACTATAGATGCTAGAAATGTGAAGGGGAAAAAAACAGAAAATAATGAAACAACCCAGCAAGTCAGACTGTATCGATGGAGGAATCATGCAAGTTAACATTTCAAGTGAAATGATCTGAACAGAAGCACCTGAAACTTGTTTACTTTCTCTATTTGTGAAATAACATTACACATCTTGGCCAATTGGCCATCTTGTGATGATATGCAGTTTGCCACTTATTAATAAATGTAATCTTTTAATACCTTTGAAGTTAAATGAACAGAAGTTCATCTTCTCAAGCAATGGGACACTGAATTAGGAAATCTTGCACAAGTTCAACTTATGATAATTCTTTTAATATCAGAATACCACAATCATCATTTAATTATTGATCATGTAAAATCACTATATGACTTGAAATTAATAAACAACAAGATTGCTCATGAAACTGAAAGATGACAGACACACTTCTACATCTAATACACCAGTGAAATAACACAGTTGTCACTTGAACAGCTGTACATTTGCAACTGTTTGCCAAATGACTGAGTTTTTCAGGTTCATTACTGCATCTGTATGTATTCTTATGTTGATTTTATAGCACCAGTACTGTAGCACTCAAACAGAGACCCACAACTATCACTATTATCTGGCAGTGTGCCATGAGCTCTCATTGCATCTGTTGAAGGGCCAGTTAAGATAATGAAAAACACAGGTGCCTGTCATCAACTACAGTTCTTGCAAGACATGAGCAGTTAGGTCCTCGACATTGCTAAAGGCACAATGTTCGACTTTTAAGCTGGTAATTTGCTGGTTTACAATGATAGAAGTGCCATGTGCAATGCTCCATGATACAAAGTCTGCAAACAGAAACTGATGGTGTGCTATATACAGCATTTTAAAATATACTAGATTTTTAAAAGATCTCCTCAAGAGGAATAAAGACAATTTAATTTGATATGAAACAAATGGAATGCCATTCAGCTCCAGCAAAATGGAAAGTTCTTACATTTATAAAAACAGACAATGCTGGAAAAACTCAGCAGGTCCGGCAGCTATAGTGGAGAGAGAAACAGTTAATGTCTGGCTTCTTTACAACTTCTTCAGAGTCCATATTTCACTCAATGTAAAATTGGCAACTTCATATTGCACATTGCTTATGAAAAGTCATCATGTGTTACACCAAAATCAGATGCAGTGACACAACTATCTTCTACTGTATTAAATCCTTCACAGCTGTCCATATCATCAGATATCCATACTTCAGCAGGATACACATTTTAAAAAAAGCTGTGATCGCCTGAGCTGTGTATCAAATCTACAATAAATATTTGACTAGGCAGTGCAATAAAACGTACAGAAAAGCTGCTTGAATTCAAACATAATTTAACTGTCCAGTTTCTGTGCAACTCAACAGATATGTCCAATGTCAGCTTGCCAAATGCTAAAATGATATACAGTCTAGTTGTACAAATGCGCAACAAGATTAAACATAAGTGACCATCGATAAAACAACGAAGAAAATGTTCCAACCTATAAATACATGAAGCTAACACAGCTGCTAATAGTTGAACAACTGGGACGAGTTTGAACCTGTCTGCACACAGTTCTATTAATAAACAAGATCTTGATGGATCTCTACCCAGAATGCATCGCTGCCATAATGTTAAGCCAGCCAGACACCCAGATTTGCAAGACTTCTGCATTCTTTATAGCCTACACGATACTTTGACTACGGAAATGTCTGCAACAACTGTATCCTGTTTTGGGCTTGGTGCAGTAACACATTCCATTCACATGAAAACAGGAAAACAGATGAGCTTCTACTGAAAAACCTTCATATTTAAAATCAAATGCTTCAAGCAAGTAGTAACACTGATTTAATTTTAAAGTTATAAACCAGAAAGTTAAATGAATATTGCAACTTTAAGTATTTATTAATTATAAATATCAACCACAGACCTTTGTAAAGTAAAACTTACGAAACGCCTATTCCCTAAATAACTTTCTAATCACACACTTACCAAAGCGTATCCTATAAAGAGGACTGTAAATTAAGAATATCTTTGTTATGCAATAAATGCTAATTCTCATGTCTGGTGCGTTATATATTGATAGAAATTATAAAATATATCTCCGCTGCAAGCCTCGTCACAGCAATCAATTCTCATTATGGAGACATGTTGGAATGTCAAAGTCCAGCTGCCACCCATTCAGTCAACACATTCAAGAAAAAGCGGTTACACTTCAATCAGTCATACTAGTGTAGAAAATTCGATTTCCACCTTTTGTTATTTCCTGCTACACGTGTTAAAAATCTCCGCATTTATTTTGTTTCGTATTTCAGTAAGAATTCTGTATCCCAACAGGATTAATTCTGTTATATGTACAGGGCTATCGACGCGGTGTTAAAATAAATCAACCTCACCAAGCCGATTTTTGTTCAACAAAAAGAAAAGTCACGTTACCCACCTAATGATCCATTCCAACCCAAACAAGCAGGAACAAAATCCAAAAAGCTATCAGACTGCCGGGGTTTGCTCTCGGATCTGCAGCTAATGTGCAGTCTAGCTGTCCACGATTACACAGGCCGATATTCAGGCTGCGGATGATAGACTTCCGATCAGAACATGCTCACTCGCCGAGTGAGTGAAGCATTTCTGATCAAAGAAAAACGAAAACAAGGCGGCGCGTTACACTCCAGCCCATGCGGTAATTAACGGTCCCAACATGTGAGAGCTTCATTAAAAAAAATAAGAATCGGATCTTCGAAAAGCTACCGCGAGTGCTTGAGTTGTCTCTTTCTCTCCTTCAAGGCTGAATGCGGAGTGTGCAGAGGCGGATCACTGATCTCCCTTTGTCATCATTACGTACTGTTAACGAATGAGAAACCCCACAACTGCTGCACTCACTGTAAAGATCTAGGTCACGAACATTACACTGCCATTGGCTCTCTAACCAGCTATCCAAAACAGACAGGCGAAAACAAGCAACATGAAATTAATCAACTCGTTTGGTGCCATGAGGACTTAAGAAGTGAAAGAAATTTTCAAAGTCGACTGCACATGGGCTGATGGCTCGGACGAAGCGGAAAAGGGCGGTGCTTCCCGAACTAAACCCAAGTCACAGGTGGCAACAGTCACTTACAGCATGAGTCATCTGATTACTCATTGTCGCACTAAGACTTTCAGACAACAGACAAAATCCAGATTAATATTAACGTTCACAATTTTCAATTGGCTTCGTTGAAATGTTTCACTTTCCACAACTTTCTGGAGAGACAATTAGCATGTTTTCCCTTTTTAGCGATTAAAAAAAATCATGCCACGTGGAAATGACTGGCCAGGCCAACATTTATTGACCATGCCTGGCCAGGCCAACTTTTATTGACCATGCCGGGCCAGGCCAACTTTTATTGACCATGCCTGGCCAGGCCAACTTTTATTGACCATGCCGGGCCAGGCCAACTTTTATTGACCATGCCGGGCCAGGCCAACTTTTATTGACCATGCCGGGCCAGGCCAACTTTTATTGACCATGCCAGGCCAGGCCAACTTTTATTGACCATGCCAGGCCAGGCCAACTTTTACTGATCATCACTCACCAGATCAACATTTATTGACCATCCCTAATTGGCCCCCACAAGGAGGTAATGAGCTGCTTCTTGATTTGCTGCAAACCCTTGTGACTCAAGTACACCCACAGTGCTGTTGGAGAGTTAATTCCAGGATTTTGACCCAGTGACAATGAAGAATATATTTCCAAGTAACAGTGATGTGTACTGGGTAAAGGGGAAAGGCAGACTTCCAGGTGGTGGTGTTCCCACGCATCTGCTGTCCATGTCCTTCTAGATGGTAGCAGTCAAGGGTTTGAAAGGTGCTGTCCAAGGAACCTTGAGTGCATCCTGTAGATGGTACACATGACTGTCACTGTGCACGGTAGTACAGGGAGTGAATATTAGTGGATGGGATGCCAAACAAGCGAGCTGCTTTGGCCTGGGCAGTCTTGAATGTCGAGTGTTGCTGGAGCTGCCCGACCTATTGTAAATTATCTTTTTCTTTCAGATTTCCTATTTTCCTGTTGTTTTCATAAATTACTTACTCGAGTGGAGGGGAGACAGTGATGGGGGGGAGGGAGGTTTCTAATAATGTAATCCAGGCCAAGGAGGTTGTTGGCTTTTTTGATAGAGTTCCTGAACAATTGGTTTCATCTCCAACCAGTGCCAAATTTTAAGGTCAAGCTCTTTACACCCCAAATCAACTATAATTACAATTCAAGTTAACAGCACTCCTTTTGCAGATTTAAGTATATAATACTTGTCATCATTGTATGTTATAGCTTGGTCCAAGCAACAAACACTGACATGAGGCAATAAAAACAAAATGTTGCACTACACAGCTGGCTAGTTAGCAACTGTGGAGACAGCAGATAAATTAATGTTTTGATTTGAAAGTTTAACTTATCTGTTCTAGCAATATGCAATATATTATTTTTTGTTGTATAATTACAGTGTTAGTGAATTGTAATAAATTATACTTGCAGCATTGTATTTTATTCATCAGTGTGTGGAAGGATCCAAACACGAGAATGAAAACACTGTCTATAATGGAAGGAGGAATAAACATATTCAGCCCCAATGAAAACTGATGCTCATACTGTATTCACTTCTGATGATCCAGCATAACTTGACCCTTTTTAAATGGGCATCTGGTCCATGCCGAAAAGCGAGCAGAGATTGTGTGACAACGGCTCTATACCATAAAATGAAACACAGAGCGTTCTTTGTCTGTATGCCTCTATCAGTCCTCTATGAGATCAAGAGCCCACAGTACTCCGTATTAACAAATACTCCATGACCTTCAATTACAAACTTGGCAAACTGCCAGGAAATGGTTATAGCGGTAGTGCATAATTAAATTCTGCTGGATTAACACATACAAACCTGTTTATAGCAGGAAATCCATTATCTGCTATAATTATTAAATTAATTCATACATTAAGATAAATTATTGTTAATTCTAATGAACTGTAGCATTACGAGTTAACTTGACTAATATATTCCACAGCTGTTAGGAAGTGTTACCGTAACAGGTTTGTCTGAATCCAGTGCAGCATAGTTAACACACAGACCACACCAAATAAAAATGAAAGTTTATTCAAGTAGTCGGCAGAGAAGCTTCAAATGGTAAAGGTCTTGAAAGTACAGAATCCCACGAAAGAAAAATCTTAGATATATGCATTGCTTTTTAAGTTTAAATTCAGTTTGAATTCATTTACATTCTAATGTATACATTATGAAAATAACTTAAAAATCGAAAGAAAAATGTTGTTTTATCTTTGCGATAACAGTGCAAAGTTTGTTAGGAAACAATTTATTAGAATAAGCTGGAGAACTTTTCCCCTCCTTTGGAAAACTTTTTTTTAAACAGAACACTTCATTTAGTGATTTCACTGAGGCCTAATGAAGTTTCTCAGTTCATGTGATGCTCAAATCGCCAAAAAAAACTTACATTTACATAGCACCTTTGCTATCTAAAGCTTCAGGTCTTCCAAAGTGCTTTACAGCCAATTAAGTCATTCTTAAGTGTCCTCACTTTTGCTACGCAGGAAACACATCAGCTAATTTGTCCACAAACAACAATGTGATAATGACCAGATAATACGTTTGAGTTGTTGACTGAGGGTAAATATTGGCAGGAAACCTGGGATTACTCCCGTTTTACTTTGAGCTAGTACTAAAGAGCAGGTGGTCATGCGAATACTGAAATGACACAGATATATGTAGTGGTAGTGCAGAAATTCTCCCTACAGCATGAGCAGAGACAGCATGTAAGAGCCACTCAGAATATATAATAAACTGTTATTGTTCTAAATTCTTGATTACAGTCATTGGAACCCAGCACTTCTACAGTATCCATTGAGATCTTTTATATTTACCCAAAAGGGTAATTGGGGCCTCAGCTGAAGGTCTTAAAAGACTGTGCCTCTAGCAGTGCAACACTGCATCAGTATTACACTGATCAGCCCGCATTTTTGTGCTCAAGTCTCCAGAGTGGAAATTGAATCCACAAATTTTTGACTCAGAAGTGAGTGTGCAACAACTGAGCCAAACTGACAATACTCAACTGGGGAAAGTACCAGAACATAATGTGACAAATGGATTACATTTGGATGGGGAAAGAGTCAAAATATTCTGGAATGGTGCTAAAGCAAACAAATCTGACAAAAGATGAAAATACATTAAAGAGAAAAGATTAATGAGGGTGAATCTTTGTTAAAAAGTTAATCTTTCTTAGGACTTCTGGATGCTAATTACCAGGCTGAGCATTTCTACGGTTTTCATTTTGGTCCAGTGCAGGCAGAGGATGGGTAGAAGATGTTTGTCCCTTTTGTGCCAACATTGTAAACCATAAAAAGTTACAAAAATACCACTGCCCATGTCCATTTTTTACATAACCTTTGTATGCATCAGTCACCTGTAGAATCCCTACAGTGCAGAAGCAGGCCACTCGGCGCATTGAGTCTACGCCTACTCTCCAAGAGAGCATTTCATTCAGACTCTACCCACATATTTACCTAGCTAATTCCCCTATCTTACACATCTAGGAGACAGAGGCATGAGCAATTTAGCATGGGCAATCAATCTAACATGCACATCTTTGGACTTTGGGAGAAAACAAGAGCACCTGGAGGAAAGTCATGCAGACACGGGGAGAATGTGCAAACTCTACACAGTCACCCAAGGCTGGAATGAAGTGAAATAATTTTGCTAAAAACGTCAACTGATTGGAAAATGACATAAAAATCAACCAATGAATAATAACCAAGCAAGGATTAATATCTTTGGTAAAAGGAAAAAAAATAGAATTAGCATGGTTAAAAAATGGGTCAACATCTTTATATTTTCCCTCTCTTTTGAAACTTCTCTTTTAGAGCTTTCCATTAACATCTAAAAATTCCCAAAAGCTGGTTAAAAATGCTAAAAAAGGTACATTTTCGAATAGTAAGCAACTTTTAGCCTCAGGTACAACTAAACTAACTTTCTCTTGGGTAAAGTTATATTATGCCTCCCAGTTGTCTCATTGGAAAATTCCACAAATGTGTATCAAGTTATCTTTGGGATGTATGTTATCTGATCAATTTGTTTTCTGAAAAGTTACCATCAAATCACGAGCAATGCATCAACCTGCTAATCTAGATTGAAAATAAATGGAACATGGTCCTCACACATAAAAAACTTATCTTTAAACTTTGAAGCTTTTTTTCCCCCCAATTAAAAGGGAAAATAATCAAATAAGGAATGCTCCAATACAGTCAATGTCATAACAATATTGATTGGAACCTTTATAGGTTGAATAGTTTGGATGGGACACTTTTTGTATAGTGTGTGCAGGAGGATTTCCTGATGCAATATATGGATAAACTGACAAGAGGTGGGGCCACATTGGACTTGGTACTGGGTAATGAACTGGGCCAAGTGTTAGATTTGCTTGTGGCAGAGCACTTTGGAGATAGTGACCACAGTTCAGTGTCCTTCATTATCGCAATGGATAGGGATAGGGTCACACTGCAGGTCAAGGTTTATAATTGGGGCAGAGGTAATTATGATGCGATTAGGCAAGAATTAGGGAGCATAAGATGGGAACAGAAACTGTCAGACATGGGCACAAGAAAAAGTGAAGCTTTTTCAAGGAACAAATACTGCGTGTCCTTGACAGGTATGTCCCTGGCAGGCAGGGAGGAAATGGCCGAATGGTTCACAAAAGAGGTTGAATGTCTTGTCAAGAGGAAAAAGGAAGCATTTGTAAGGATGAAAAAAGCAAGGTTCAGTTGGGTCGCTTGAGGGTTACTAGCTAGCTAGGAGTTAAAGAAAGGGCTTAGGAGAGCTGGGAGGGGGCATGGTCAGATGAAGGAAAACCCCAAGGCTTTTTACTCTTATGTGAGAAATAAAAGAATGACCAGGGTGAGGTTAGGGCCAGTCAAGGATAGTAGTGGGTACTTGTGCATGGGGTCAGAAGAGATAGGTGAGGCCTTGAATGAATACTTTTCTTCAGTGTTCAGTAAGGAGAGGGGCCATGTTTTTGAGGATGAGAGTGTGATACAAGCTGATAGGATGGCGGATGTAGATGTTCTGAGGGAAGATGTATTAGCAATTTTGAAAAACCTGAGGGTCGATAAGTCCCCTGGGCCAGATGGGATACATCCTAGGATACTTTGGGAGGCAAGGGATGAGATCGTGGAGCCTTTAGCTTTGATCTTTGGTCTTCACTGTCCACAGGGATTGTGCCAGAGGCCTGGAGAGTGGCGAATATTGTTCCTCTCTTCAAGAAAGGAAATAGGAATGACCCTGATTATAGGCCAGTTAGTCTTACTTAGGTGGTTGGTAAGTTAATGGAAAGGGTCCTGAGAAAAAGGATTTATGACCATTTGGAAAGATGTAGGTTAATCCAGGATAGTCAGCACAGTTTCATGAGGGGTAAGTCCTGCTTCACAAATTTGATTGAATTCTTTGAGGAGGTAACTAAGTGTGTAGATGAAGGTAGGGCAATTGATGTTGTATACATGGATTTTAGTAAGGCGTTTGATAAGATTCCCCATGGTAGGCTCACGAAGGTGGTAAGGAGGTGTGGGATAGAAGGAAATTTGGCCGATTGGATAAGTAACTAGCTGTCACATAGAAGACAGAGGGTGGTGGTGGAAGAAAAGTTTTCCGACTGGAGGCCAGTTACCAACGGTGTACCACAAGGATCAGTGCTGGGTCCTCTGCTATTTGTGATTTTTATCAATTGCTTGGAAGAGGGGGCTGAAAGGTGGGTTAGTAAATTTGCTGATTACACCAAGATTGGTGGAGTAGTGGATGAGGTGGAGTGCTCTTGCAGGCTGTAAAGAGACATTGATAGGATGCAGAGCTGGGTCGAAAAGTGGCAGTTGGAGTTTAACCCTGATAAGTGTGAGGTGATTCATTTTGGTAGTACCAACTTGAATGCGGATTACAGGGTCAACAGCAGGGTTCTGGGGAATGTGGAGGAACAGTGAGATCTTGAGGTTCATATCCACAGATCTCTGAAAGTTGCCACTCAAGTGGATAGAGCCATGAAGAAGGAATATAGTGTGTTAGCGTTTATTAACAGGGCGTTTGGGTTTAAGAGCCGTGGGGTTATGCTGCAACTGTACAGGACCTTGGTGAGACCACGTTTGGAATATTGTGCGCAGTTCTGGTC
This sequence comes from Carcharhinus amblyrhynchos, assembly GCF_965287045.1. NCBI lineage: Eukaryota > Metazoa > Chordata > Chondrichthyes > Carcharhiniformes > Carcharhinidae > Carcharhinus > Carcharhinus amblyrhynchos. Next base: position 5,556,339 of record NC_137340.1, on the reverse strand, counting down.
ACCTCACTATAAGAAGGATGTGGAAGCATTGGAGAGAGTGCAGAGGAGATTTACCACGATGCTGCCTGGTTTGGGGGGTAGGTCTTATGAGGAAAGGTTGAAGGAGCTGGGGCTTTTCTCTTTAATGCTCTTGGAATGCTTTAACGTTCTTGGAATGCTGCCGGGATAGTTTCCTCGAACAGCGTGTGTTGGAGCCGACGAGGGAGCGAGCTATCTTGGATCTGGTGCTATGTAATGAGGCGGGTAGAATTAGGGACCTTGCGGTGAAGGATCCTCTTGGGGAGAGCGATCATTGTATGGTGGAGTTTCTGGTGCAGATGGAGGAGGAGAAAGTGGGTTCCCGGACGTGTGTCCTTTGTTTGAACAGAGGGGAGTACGGTAGGATGAGAGAAGAATTGGCGAATGTGGACTGGGGGAGCGCGTTGGAAGGTAGGTCTGCTGAGGAGCAGTGGAGGATCTTTAAGGAGATCCTTCTTGGTGCTCAGCAGAAATTTATTCCGATGGTCAAAAAGGACAGTAGGAGGAGAGGTAATAAGCCGTGGATAACGAAGGAGGTGAAGGAAAGTGTTAAATTAAAAGCGGAGGCATTTAGAGTAGCTAAGAGTAGTGGGCGAGAAGAGGATTAGGAGAGGTTTAAATGTCAACAAAGACAGACAAAGAAGTTGATAAAGAAGGGTAGGAGAAACTATGAAGCTGGGCTAGCGCTTAATATAAAAAAGGATAGCAAGAGTTTTTATAAATATATAAAAAGGAAGAGGCTGGCTAGGGTGAACGTTGGACCCTTAGAGGATGAGAAGGGGGACTTAGTGGTAGGGGATGGGGATATGGCTGCGGTCTTAAATAACTTTTTTGTTTCTGTCTTCACGGAGGAGGATGTGAATAATTTGCCAGGTGTTAGAGATGGAAAGGTGGTAGGACTGGAGGGTCTTAATGACATTACTGTTACTAGAGGGGCGGTGCTCGACAGACTGGAGGGGGCTGATTGTGGACATGTCGCCAGGACCGGACGGAATGCATCCGAGGGTTCTGAAAGAAATGGCGGAGGTGATAGTGGATGCCTTGGTGGTTATTTCCCAGACGTCGCTGGATTCCGGGGAAGTGCCGGAAGATTGGAAAACAGCTAATGTTACGCCGTTGTTTAAGAAGGGTGCCAGGCAAAAGGCAGGGAATTATAGGCCGGTTAGTTTAACGTCGGTTGTGGGTAAAATGTTAGAATCCGTCATCAAGGAGGAAATAGCGAGGCATCTTGAGAGAAAGTGCTTGATAGAGCAGACGCAGCACGGTTTCGTTAAAGGGAAGTCGTGTCTGACAAATTTACTGGAGTTCTATGACGATGTGTCTAGGGCGGTGGATAGAGAGCCGGTGGATGTGGTCTTTCTTGATTTTCAGAAGGCGTTTGACAAGGTACCTCACAAGAGGTTACTGCAGAAGGTCAGGGGACATGGAGTTGGGGGGTAGGGTGTTAGTGTGGATAGAGGATTGGTTGTCAAATAGGAGGCAGAGAGTGGGGGTCAATGGGTGCTATTCGGATTGGCGGATGGTGTCTAGTGGAGTGCCCCAGGGGTCGGTGCTGGGGCCTCAGCTATTTACCATTTATATAGATGATCTGGAGGAGGGAACCGAGTGTAGGATGTTGAAATTTGCTGATGACACCAAGATTGGTGGAACGGCAAATTGTGCAGAGGGTGTGGAGAGTCTGCAGAAGGATCTAGATAGGCTGGGCGAATGGGCCAGGAAATGGCAAATGGAATTTAATGTTGGCAAGTGCGAGGTGATCCACTTTGGTAGGAATAATGGTAGGAAGGACTATTACTTAAGTGGCGAAAAACTGCAGCAGGCGACGGTGCAGAGGGACCTCGGGGTCCTTGTGCATGAGTCGCAAAAACCCAGCTTGCAGGTGGTCAGGAAGGCAAATGGGATGCTGGCCTTCATAGCGAGGGGGATTGAATATAAAAGTAGGGAGGTCTTACTGCAGCTGTATAGGGCATTGGTGAGGCCGCAGCTGGAGTACTGTGTGCAGTTTTGGGCGCCGTACTTACGCAAGGATATTTTGGCCTTGGAGGGAGTGCAGAGGAGGTTTACTAGGCCGATGCCGGAGTTGAAGGGGTTGAGCTATGAGGAGAGGCTGAATAAATTAGGCTTGTACTCGTTAGAGTTTAGAAGAATGAGGGGAGATCTCATTGAGACGTATAAGATGATGAATGGGATGGATAGGATAGAGGTGGAGAGACTCTTCCCGCTCAGAAAGGATAGTAGGACTAGGGGGCACAGCCTCAAGATAAAGGGGGGACGGTTTAGAACGAAGTTGAGGAGGAACTTCTTCACTCAAAGGGTGGTGAATCTCTGGAATTCTCTGCCCGTTGAAGTGGTGGAGGCTACCTCGCTAAATATTTTTAAGACGCGGGTTGATGGGTTTTTGATAAGAGAGGGGATTAAGGGTTATGGGGAGAGGGCGGGAATGTGGAACTGAGCCACGACAGATCAGCCATGATCTTATTGAATGGCGGGGCAGGCTCGAAGGGCTAGATGGCCTACTCCTGCTCCTATTTCTTATGTTATGTTTAGAGCGGAGGAGGATGAGAGGCAACTTAATAGAGGTTTATAAGATGACGAGGGCGATAGAGTGCACGTGCAGAGACTATTTCCTCGGGTGGATGTAGCTGGTACTCGGGGACATAACTATAAAGGTTCATGGTGGGAGATCTAGGAGGGATGTCCGAGGTAGCTTCTTCACTCAGAGTGGTTGGGGTGTGGAATACATTGCCTGCTATGATAGTGGAGTCGGACACTTTAGGAACTTTCAAGTGGTTGTTGGATAGGCACATGGAGCACACCAGAATGAGAGGGAGGGGGATAGCTTGATCTTGGGCTTGGACAAGCTCGGCACAACAGTGAGGGCCAAAGGGCTTGCACTGGGCTGTACTGTTCTATGTTTCTATGTTTTTATGTTAACAATTGGTTATTTTCCCTTAATTTTATGAAATTGATCTAAAAGAGAATTTTTTTAGAAAAATGGATACAGTTTTTTAAACAATTCCACGGTTGTGAATCAGATGACTGATTGTGTTTAGATTTTCATGATCAATAATTTAAAAAACTGCACATCCTCTCTGACCCGCCCCACCCAAGACTATATTGGCAAAACCTGCAATCAGGAGTATGGCGTTCAGCAGTTAATGTTCAATTTGTTGCATTTATTTCCCTTCAAGTTCATTGTCATAAAGTGAGCAGACAGCAGTTTTTGAGTGAACCATTAAGTACTGATTGATTGTCAATACAGCCTTACTTGCAGTGGAGTACAACCAAAATCAGATATTAACTGGAACAAGATATTTTCACATTGGATTGTTATTAACCTTTTGTTGGCAAATGACCAAGGCAGCAAGTATCAGAAATAGTGTCTGTCTTACCATTTCTAATCTAAATGGGGAAAAAAAAACACATTTTTTTCAGTTTATGTTACCAAACAAAACATGATTTATGCATACATATTGAATAATACAAAAAGTAATATTTTAACTTGTAATGTGTCAACAAATTGAAGGAAACTCCCATCTCTATAAACTAACTAGTTTGTTTATGTCCAGCTCACACACTGCAACATTTTCAATAAACATTATGAGAGATAAATTAATCAAACATCACAAACGTTTACCACAATATTAACCCTAAAGTACTAAAACAAACCAGAACACAATTTCACCCTCAGTGATTATCACTATTTGCTGTGCAGTTACAGGGACCCAGGTCGGATCTCCGACTTGGGTCGGTGTCTGTGGGAGTTTGCACATTCTCCCCGTGCTTGTGTGGGTTTTCTCCGGGTGCTCCGGTTTCCTCCCACACCCCAAAAACGTGCTTTTAGGCTAATTGGTGTTAATAAATTGTCCCTAAATTGGGATCTCCCCTAATCTGGCGCACATATAATTCTCTAAATTTGCACCCCTTTATTGTGGAGTCCATGAGATGTAGACAAAAGTTGTAGGTAGAAGGAGGATTGGAATGAGGCACTCACTGAGTATTAAAATGGGCAGCATGGGTTTGTAATGTTATGGGGAAATTACAAGGGCCCGTTTCCTGTGCTGTGTTGTTCTTTGTTCTTGTTTGTTCTTTAACTATGTTTCACTTTAGATCAATCCTTGCGGCATGGTAGCACAGCGGTTAGCACTGCTGATTCACAGCGCCAGAGACCCAGGTTCGATTCCTGGCTTGGATCACTGATTGTGTGGAGTTTGCACATTCTCCCCATGTCTGTGTAGGTTTCCTCCAGATGCTCTGGTTTCCTCCCACAGTCCGAAAGGTGTGATTAGGTGCACTGACCCGAACAGGCAACAGACTGTGGCAACTAGGGGAATTTCACATGACTTTCAGTGCAGTGTTAACGTAAGCCTTACTTGTGACTAATAAATAAACCTTACTTTTTTCTTCCAATTCATTATCCAATGTTTCTAAATTGACATTAATTTTACTCTTCATTGCCTAATCTAACTTTGTTTAAATGGTTCAATTCTTTATTCTTTAACTGCTTCCGTCCTATTATGCATTTTGAATCTGGTAGCAACTGATTTTAAAAATGGTCCCAAATTGGCTGAAATACAGCCAGAAATTTTACAAGTTATACACCATAAATGCATTCAACCAATTTTTTACAAAAACATGTATAACATCAGAAGGATTTATTTTGTGCTGAACAATGCTTTGGACACTAATGGCGAGGATTGGAATACTTCTAATTTTGTTCATCCGTTTCACCATCAAACACAGTTGACTTTAATAAAGCACCTTAACAAGAATCTCAGAAGAGTATCCCCCTGACAGTGTGTATCAATTCTGCCAGTTTTTGGGGAGAATTAAATGTAGCATCAAATGTAGCACTCTTGTTTCAACTGACAAAACCTTGGACTTTTAAGTCTAGCAAGCAGAACAAGAATTTGAATTGAGATTCTAGACATGGAACAACAATGTGCTGATCTAATGTATTTTTTAGTCCAAGTCAGTAACTGCATTATTTTCAATGTTGCAGAATGGACAGATGGAGATTTAAGCCTATTTATATTTGAATATAAGCTAGAGAGGTGTACAGCACTTTGGTAAAAAAGCATATGCAAAGACACAAACAAATACTCAATATACATTGAGGAAATTGAATGCATTCCTTTGTTTCAGAAAGACAAATACACATTGTCCACATCTGGGCGATGTGTAATTCAGTCACCCCTGCCACTATAGAGAAATCCTTGCAGTAGAACTGATTTAATGTTATTTGTGAAACCAACTCCCAATGGCAGAAGCGCTGCTCATCAGAATCGCATAATTCCACCAAGCTTTCTCTACTATAGAACTGGCATGCTCACAGCAACTACACATGATGATCCAGTGACAGTGGAGGAGATAAAGGAGAAATAGCAGTTAAAAGACAGTTTGCCTAGTCCTACAGAAGAGCTCATTTGTCCTTCAGTTTTCAGTTCTGGCAAGGAGCCCAGGTGTGAAACATTGACCCATTTGCAGCATTTTCTATATTCAGTTCCTTGCTGTTTTGGATCTTGCTATACAAACATAGCTGCAACAACTGCTGCTGTACTAACCACAATCTTGAAAGTGATTCACAGAATATATTAAGTGCTTAAAGATGTGAGAGACAAATTATATAAATGCAAATCACAGTCTAGCTCAGTATCAATTGGAGTCAAATTGTGGATTAAAGGCCCCAAATACTAATTCTAGGCTGACACTTTATAGAATCATCCATTTCAGAAAGAGGCCATTCAGCTCATCATGCCTGTACCAGCTCTTTGAAAGAGCTGTCCAATTTACTCCTTGACTTTGTAATTTCCCCATAACATTGCAAATTAGTCCTCTTCAAGTGTGTGTCCAACTTCATTTTGAAAATTACTACAAAATCTGCTTCCACTACTCTTTTAGCAGAGCACTCCAACAAAAAACATGAGCAATCTCCTAGTGCTTTATATGAACACCAGACAGCTCAAGAGTGCTTTACAGCCAACAAAATGCTTTGAAATGCAGTCACTTTTGCAATGTAGGAAATATGACAGCTAATTTGCATTGAGCAAACTGCAAATTGCAATGTGATAATAATCAGATTTTGTTTATGTTGATTGAGGGGTAATATTGACCAGGACATGAGGGATAACTCCCTTACACTTTTTCAAAATAATTTCATGGAATTACTTACGTTCACCCAAGCAAACAGATGAGTTTAATGTCTCATCTGAAAGTCAATCTTAACCCTCCATGGAAATATATCTCCTAATGTCTTCCCCAGTTCTTTTGCCAATTAAATCTTACGTCTCCGATAACTGACCCATTTGTCATAGGAATCAGCTTCTCTCTACTTGTTCCAACAAACCCCTAATAAATGTTAAATCTCTCTACTGGGCCTCCTCTTAACCTACTTTGCTATAAGAGCAATTCCAACTTCTTCAAACTGTCCAAGAATAAAACTCCTTCATCCCAGTATGATCCAGCTAAACAACTTTTCACCATCGCCAAGGCCTTCAGACATGAGATAAAGAGTAGGCCACTCATTGTGGCTGATCTGTAGTATCTGCCTACTTTGGTTATATTTCTTTTAATATCCTTGTCAGACAAAAATCTATTAATCTTAGACATTATTGAACTAGCATCTACTGCTTTTTAAGAGAGAAAGTTCCACGTTTCTACGACATTTTGTAAGAAGTGCGTCCAGCCTTCTCTCCTGAAAGGGCTGGCTCTGATTTGAAGATTATATCCTTGTCCTCGCGCCTCCACCAGTGGAAAAGATTTATCTTTATTCACCATGTCAATTCCTTTCAAAATCCTAAAAACACAATTAAATCACCCACTGATCTTCTTGATTCCAGAGAATGCAAGTTTAGTTTTGTAATCACTCATCATCATCCAACCTTTCGAGTAACGTTTTGGTGAATCTATGCTGCAAATACTGCCAACGTCCATTTGAGATGCATGCATTCAGTACTCCAGATGTAGTCTTGTGTATGTATTGTATAGCTGCAGCAGAACTTCCATCCCTTTATTTTCTAACACTTTATAAAGGTTAGCATTCTACTACCCTTTCTGATGATTTTTGTAGATTACAAGTCCACTTTAGTAATACTTGTACAAGAACTCTAAATATCTTCAGGTCTCCACTGTTCCGAGTTTCATCATTTAAATGATATTCAGATCTATTCTCTTTGCCCAAATTGGATTACTTCACATTTTCCTTCATTAAAATCCACCTGCCATTGTTTTACCAGCTCATTTAATCCATTAAAATCAGTCCCCTGTCCTCAAAAAATTCAATTAAGCACATTCGACATGACCCATTATTTACAAACCATGTAACGTCTCTTTGATCAGCTCAATTTTTTCCAAGTGCTCAGTCACCTTGTCCTTCATTATAGACTGCAATTAACTTCCCCAGAACAGATGTTAGACTAACAGGTTTATAATTTCCTGGTTTCTCACTGTTAATGACCAGATCAGAAACTCTGAGATGTATTATAAAGTTAGCCTAGATGCTAACTTCTACATTTCATCGAATCATAGGATCCTACAGCACAAAAGGAGGCCATTTGGCCCATCAAGTCCACACTGACCACAATCTCACCCTGGCCCCATCCTCATTAGCACCCATGAAACTAAACAAGCAATTTAGTACGGCCAATTCACCTAACCCGCACATCTTTGATTTAGGCATTAAGGTAAACATAAGATGTTTCACTCCAGGTATGATTCAAGTGACCTATGAGGAAGTTTTTATCAAAACAGATTTATTTTAAGAACACAATTAAAATATAACAAAAAGAATTAGCATAACTTTTACAAATGAAAATACTCAAACATGACAAAGTACAATTCTTAACAGCTAGTTATCTCTATTGTTCCAATTTAAATTACTACTCCATAGACATACACTGCTTTTCATAACTTCTTAAGATAGAGGAGCAGAATTAGGCCATTCTGCCTATCGAGTCCGCTCTACCATTCGATCATGGCTGATATGCTCCTCATTCCCATTTTCCTGTCTTCTCCCTATAACCCTTCAACCCATTACCAATTAAAAATCTGTCTAAGGCCTCCTTAAATTTACTTACTGACCCAGCATCCACCGCACTTTGGGATAGCAAATTCCACAGATTCACAACCCTTTGGGAGAAGTAGTTTGTTCTCAACTCTGTTTTAAATTTGCTACCTCTTATCCTAAGAGGATGACCTTTCATCCGAGAATGCCCCACAAGAGGAAGCATCCACTCCACATCTACTTTATCCATTTAGAATTAGTTAGCACAAAAACAAGTATGTTCATGTCATGCTGGATTTTCAGCTTTTTAACACTTCAGGACTAAGATCCAGGCAGAGGTTCCAGAGAAGGATATATCCTCAAAACAGCGGATAAGTAAACTGGGTCTCCTAATTTCAGAGGCTGAAAGGGATACCTCTCTCTCTGCAACTTTCAAAGTAACAACACTCAGAGAAAGATTCACTCTCAGAGCAGAATCTCCAAAAAAAACTCATCTCCAGGCAGATTCCAGTCTCTAAATTCAGAGAGGGGGAAAGACGGATACTGCTCTCTCAAATCAAAAGTAGCATTCAAGCTTGAATACTGTGTAGATCTAGTTGTGCCCAGTCATCTGACCAACCATGTCAATAATCCCAATCAAGCCTCACTCTGCAAAATTTTGATTGGGGAACACCAAGAACAACAGAACAGCATTAGTTCAGACTAAGCAAGTATGCTGCTTCAGAGCAATACAGGATGCCAGTTGTAGAGAGATATGGCTCCAATAAGATGGACAGGACTGCAAAAAATATCCTGCACAGAAACATGACTAAAATACATTTCTTAAAGGCACAGTATCAACACACTCTCACCTTTCTCAAATAATAAAATCATTTTTGAAATTTTCAACCAGGAAGAGGCAATTCCTGAATCAAGAGCACTTTGGAAGATGACGACTCAAATATCTGCAATTTGGAAAGCATATAGAGGATTCATCAATCTCTTGTCCCATTACTGTTTCTACTATTGTTTGCTTGCTTACATTAACTTCACTGAGTTCAGGTCCTTGATTCATGATTAATTTCTCTATAATGTAGGTTTAACAGCCTTTTCCTCCACTGTGAAGTCTGGCAAAAAAATAATTATTTAACAATTCTACCATTTCCTTGTTTTCATTTGCAATATGAAGTCCATCTGTTTTCTGAAAAGCCAAGTTAAGTCTTGCCTACCATTTTTCTACCAAGATAATTGACATCTTTCCAAAATGTGATGTCCAATTTTTACAGAATACTTTAACTGAGGCCTAACAAGTGCTCTGTAAAGATTTAGCATGACTTCCTTGTTTTTGTATCCAATGCTTCTATTTGTAAACCCAAATGTCACATTTGTTTTTTTAACATCAAAGTGCTTTTCCACCTGCAAAAATATGCATTCCCAAGTCCTTTTGCTTGTCTATCCCCATTCAAAGTAGTGCCATTTAGCTGACACTACCTGTCCCAAAATGTCTCATTTCACCAGTCACTATCTTCCTCAAGTATGCTAACCACTGCTGACTATACCAAGTTTTCAATCATTCCTGAATTTCAAAATTGCATCCCTTACACCCAAAACCAGGTCATTTATACTACAATGTGAAAAGCAATGGTCCAGATAGAACCGAGTGCATCCCACTGCACACTCCTCTTTAGTGCAGGACTGAGAGAGTACTGCACTGCCAGAGGTTCTGCCTTTCAGAGTAAATGGCGTTCAGGTGGACAGAAAGGATCCCAAATAATTATGTGAAGAACACGAAGGTGTTCTAACCAATTTTCATCCCTCAATGAACACCATCAAAATGAGACAATCTGGTCATTTACCTTATAGCTGTTTGTTGGGCCTTGTGTGTAAATCAGCTTCTGCATTTGACCATACAACAACGCATACGAAACTTTCTAACTGAATGCTAACTTTCAATGACTGACAATCAAGAACACGGAGTACCTTTTGCACATCAACACTTCCCAGTCTCTCCTCATTTAAAAAAATATTCCGCATATCTGTTTTTCTTAAGTGCATAGTCTGCATTTTACACATTATATTCCAGCTGTATTGTTTGTGCCCACTCTCAGCCTGTCTGAATCCCCTTAAAGCCTCTTTGCATCCTCCTCGCATCTCACATTCCCACCACATTTCTTGTCATTAGCAAATTTGGAAACATTTAGTCCCCACGTAAATTATTGATATAGATTGTGAATAGCTGTAGCCCAAGCACTGATTCTTGTAGTACCCCATGAGTCATAGCCTGTCAATTTGAAAACAATCCATTTATTCCTAATCTCAGATTTCTGTCCATTAACCAATCCTGAATTCATGCCAGTACATTACCCACAACATGCTCTCATTTTGCTTACTAATCTTTTGTGTTGAACCTTGTCAAAGACCTTCTGAAAATCAAAATACGCCATCTCCACTGGTTCCTCCTTAGCTATTCTGACAATAACATCCTCAAAAAGCTTCCAATAAGGTTGTCAAACATGATTTCTTTTTCTTCAATCCATATCCATGCCCAAGCCTACCATTATTTTCTAAAATTATACAGCACAGGAAACAGCTTTTAACCCCATCATTCCCATGCAGGTCTTTTGAAAGAGCTATTTTATCAGTCCCATTTCACTGTTCTTCCTCCAACCCTCACCCTGCAAGGATTTCCTCCTCAAAACTACATCCACTACCATCATTTTGCTACCATCAGCCACTCACATGGGGTCAGAACCTCTGCTTGCAGTCAAACACAATACCAAACACAATGTCCATCTCCACCAGGATTTCAAAACCTCAGCAGAGGTCAGCTATATTTCCAAAGAATGGCAAAGGGAACTAGGAGGAGAATGACCTCGTCCAAACTTTGTACATCACTCAAGTGGTTGAAATGAGATTTGCAAACATTTGACTGCACTGTGTCACCTTGAGCTGTGAATAGTACATAGTCTATAACTTAGAACAGAAAAATCACTTTTAAAAATCTTGGTAGGGAAACTGTTCAAGTCATGTTGCAACATTTTTAACTATAAAACATTATAGACCTCCTCTTGTATTTACTTTTGATTGTGCATTTAAGTAACCAAGTGTCCATTTTTGCCTCGAAATCATATGATTCTGGTTCAAGCCCCATTCCAGACACTTGGGCACAATCTAGGCTGACACTTGAGTGCAGTACTGAAAGATAGGTGCATTGTCAGATGTACCATTTCCTAGGTGAGATGTGAAACCAAGGCCCTGTCCAGCCTCTTGGGCGGGTGCAAAACTGGAGGCACTATTGAAAGAGCAAGGCAGTATTCCCAATATCCTGACCAACATTCACCCTCTAAATAACATTAAGCAAGATCAAAGTCATCCATCTTTTGTTGTGCGGTCTTTCTGCAAACAAAGTGGCTGTTAAATGTCCCTGTCGAACAAAATATTTTATTGGCGTTTTGACACACAATGAGGTAAATGAAAGGCACTGTAAAATACTTTAAGTTTAAAATCATTTTCAGCCACCACATAAATGGAAGTAAAACTATAATATAATAATGCATTTTAAATTTGAAGGTTGCTGTCTATACAGATAAAAATCAACAAAAATGGATCATTTGGCATCAACTTCTGGGACCATACGTTCAGGATATGCATGTATGCATCACAAGTTGACAAATTATCAAATCCAAGAGACCAATGGGAATGTAATAAACAGTGTTTGATTCAATGATTAAAAACCATAATGGGTTTCATCTCATTCAATGTCATTCTCCAGAACAACTGAATCAGAGGACAGATTGAATAATGTGACAGGCTATAAATATTCCCATTAAATCTCAAATATATATTAGCTACATCAAAATCCTGACCAGGATAATGTAATCTCAAATAAAAAAAACTAGAAGTACACAACAAGTCAGTCAGTATTTGTAAAGTTAAAAAAGATCATGTCTTGGGGCTATCCGTATCAGAATTCCAATAAACCAAGCATAAACCTGAAAGATTAACATGCCTTTTTTCTTTATACATGTTAACTGATCTGTGCATTTACAGCTTCACTATTTTTATTCCAGATATTCAGCATTGATGTGATTTTTATTTCCAATTTATTGTCTGCATTATTCTATTCAGATCCTTTTCTGTGCACTGTAAACATATACATCAAGTATTTGCATTTATATTGACACTCAGCATTTCAGTGCTTATAACAAGTCCTCTCTTCTCTCAATTACCTCTTCCTGAAGCTATCAGCAGTCTTTCTACTTGGTGGGAATTTTCACAACAAAAAATCCCATATGAGTGGCTGGAATAATTGTCATGAGCGTGTACAGCAGTGAGGGGACAAGGATAGGTGCAGACGTTGGAATCTCTTGCGGCTATTAGAAAACTGACACTTGGTAGGGACATGCCTTGCAGCGAAGAGGAAATGAATTTCAATGAAAGACCAAGAGGTGGGACAATGCATGGTTATGAAGGAAAAAATGAATAAAATAGATAGCAACAAGGTGAAGGGATAGAAGCTTGAGTCAGCACTTTGAAATGAGGGAGACAGTGTCAATTTAAGCTTAAGGGAAAAATTTCAAGTGAGGGGTTATTAAAAAATGTACTGACCTAAAATGGGTGGTGGAGGGAGAGAAAGTGTACCACCGACACAAAAGAAGGGAAATAAAAGAGTACCAGCTTGAACAATGAAAGGAAGTGGCAGGTTAAATAAGAGACAGAGCAAGGAAACTGCCAATACCAATTGAAAGAGTCTACATGAAAGACTAGACCAGGAGTTGGATTGGATACAATTTCCCTAGGCTGTGGAATAAAAGGAACAGTGGTAGCATGCATTCAAAGTTGGCTGAGTGATAGGAAACAGTTGTGATGAACAGTTGTTTTTAGAATGAAGAAAGGTAAACAGTGGGGTTACCCAGCAATGAATACTAGGATCTTAAGCTTTCTTGATATATATACTGTTTACCTACAATTGACTGCACAGGACAACTTCAAAATTTGCCGATGGCACAAAATTTGACGCATTGTGAACTGAGGACGCCACCATGAATTTCAAGAGGTCATAAACGGGCTGTAGAATGAGCTGATTTAACACACAAAATTGTGCAGTGCTACATTTTAGAAGGAAGAACAAAGAAATGACATTTCAACCAAAAGGTACAATTCCAAAGCGGGTGCAGGATCCTGGGATGTGCATGCATTAATTGTTGAAACTAACAAGGCAGCTTGAGAAAGTAGCTAAAAATGAATGGAATCCTGGGCTTTAGAAATAGAAGCCTGAGTACAAAAGCCAGGAAGGTGAGACTTTGTAAAACCTGGGTTTGGTTTCAGCTGGAAATGTACATGAAAGGCTTTGGGGAAGGTTCAGGAAAGATTTACGAAAATAGTTCCCGATATGAGGGACTTCAGTTATGTGAACACATTGGGAGGAAATTGGGATTGTGCTCCTTCAAGAAGGAAGCTTGTGAAGGGATTTGATAGAGGTGTTCAAAATCATGAATAGTCTGAGCAAGACAGAGAGAAATTGTTCCTGTTGCAGAAGACTCAGGGATCAGAGGACACAGATTTGGCAAAAGAACCAAAAGCAACATGACAAAAGACAGTTTTGCGTAATAAGTGGTTAGGATGATTCAACTGTGGCTTTCAAATGGAACTAAATCTGCATCAGAAGGAGCAAAATAATTGCAGGGCTCAGGGAAAGGACCAGGATGTGGGACTTGCTAAACTACTCTTGTAGCTAGCTGGCACAGACTTGATGGGCCAAATGGCCTCCTTTTGTGTTGTAACCATCCTAGGATTCTATAACTGGGTCAAGTGCCTCTGAACTGAAATAGTGATTGCCAAGATATCTTTGATATTCTTTTCTCATGGACTGTAAATAATAAATAATTTCTTAGCTTGATTGTTAGTTCATGATCACCTGACAGCCATTATGCTAGGGGTTCACTGGAATCACTGGTCCTGTTCCCACTAGGAGGATTGGCAAGGTTTCGTTCACCATGACCAGTAAAAGATATAGACCATAAGCAAACTAGAAAGCTTTCGAAACAGGATGTACCACAGGCTTTCAGGTTTTGAACTAGAAAGCTGTGAAACAGATAAAATAGCCATGAGAAAGGATACAATGCAGGAGTTAAAATGAAACCGAACTCAAATATGATGGCCCACTTACGTTAATTCTTTTTGCATTATTACATGAAGACATGTTGTCACAGTTGAATGAAGCAAATCAAATAGTAATTGTTGTTCTCTGTGCCCTCTGACTTTGAAAACAGGCAGCTTAATCATTTACATCAAACCTCAATGTCACTAAATGTTTTTACAGATGATCCATCTGTGGATATATTTATGAACATGTGCAAAAGGCACGAATATTTAGTCCAGGTCACAAAAATAATGAAAAACAATTTAGAGACAGAGAGACTCAGACCATGCATGGAAATGACTGATACTGTATCTACAGCAGAAGCAAATGGTTCATAGTCCTCCTGACAGCCTTTCTAAAGAAAGTCGCTATATTCTCCCTTACCCACAAGCAGGTGTCAAGAAGCAATGCTACAGCACATTCGACCAGTCTCAAATCCATGCTCCTGTGGAACATAGTTCCTGGGGCGGAATTGTCCCAAATAAATTCCACGTGTCATAGTGGAGTGACCCCATGCCAGTCTCTCAGGTGCACTCCATGCTGCAATCCTCCCATACTATGCCGCTGAACCTGGGTTCAGAGTGCTTGGATGCCATTTTGCAAGGGTGCCCTGAGCGACCACCCCCATTGGGACTCCTCCCCTCACCTCCCCGATCTCCACCCACCCAATCAACAGCAAGTTTCTTCACCCCCTCCCTGACATGGATCAACAACATTGGGACCGACCCGATGGCTCCCCCTGTCTGGTCCTCGACATGTATTCCCACCCCCCCCAAACGTGACCCCTAACCATGACCTCCATCATCCTCCACATCATGATGCCTGACATGATCCACCTCCGCATGGGTCCCAACCCTTTGAAGGTACCCAACTGGCACACTGGCAGTAACCAACCTAAGTAGCACTGTCAAGATGTTCAGTGATCACCACTGTCAGGTGGGCACCACCCAGCCATGCTCCCAATCACTCAGGGGCTTCAATGGCCTTTGAGCCCCATGGCGTGACTATCGTGCCAGGATCCACACTGGTGGTGACCAGTTGTGATTCTCACTGTTATCGTGCCACACTTGAAGGTTGGAGAATTCTATGCACTAGAAGTTTAATGGGCTATGCATACTTAAATACTACTTACAAAATGCAAATTGGTTTTGCGCCCCTTCTGGGTACAATCTGGTTCGTGCCATTAAAAAGGGACCAGAAGAATCATAAACTGTTGGGTGCTGGGCATGCAACCGAATTTGAGACCCGCACACAATTCTCTAGGATCAGCATAATCTGTACCAGGCCCGGCAAGGTCGGAGAATTGCCTCCCCTTTACTGGAAATGTAGACTCCCCAGATTGGGAATACAGAATCAGTAAATTTATTTCTATTGAATATAAAACAAGTGACTTGTATTCACATTGCACCTTTCATGACCACAAGACAGCCCAAGTGCTTTATAGCCAATTGATATACTGCCAAGTCCCACAAACAAAAATGAGATAAATGATGAGAATTTAATGTTGTGGGTTCAGAGACAAATGTTGGCCACACTAGGAGAACATCACTGCTCTTTGATGAACAGTGCCCGGGAACCTTTTGCATCCACTTGAGAAGAAAAACAGTACAGTATCATTAAATAATGTGCTCAAGTGCAAGCCCATATTACGTGCTCAAGTCCCTTGAATTCAGGAGACTTGAACACAACTTTTTGATTCAATAGGCACAAGCATGACCAATGAGCTATGAATGATGAATCTCAATTGAAAAATGTTTTGCAGCAAGTAAATTGTGCCTGTCGTGAATAATTAGCGAGACAGATAATGAAATGTCCTTCCATGATATCATTTTCTAATTTTAGAAATCCAACTTTAAATTTGAATGAAAATTATACGTGAATTAAACAGATGAGTCCAGATCTTCTGGTCTCCAGATTATCAGACAATGGACCCATGACCTAAGAATCAGGGGCTTCAAAAAGTTCGAACTTTATTGCCTGGACCGTGACTCAGGAATTATTAAGACAGGAAATTACGCATCTAGCCCCCAAGAAATATTTAAATCCAAAACACCCCTGACCTTACCAGCCTCCACCACCAGATCACCCACTGGCCACACATGACTAAACCCCACAACCAGACTCTCCCCCGTCAAACAAGTCTTCCAAGCCAACCCATCCAGCCCCGAGCCACTTGCCTGTTATTTTATCCAGCTTCCAATGCCCACTTCTAACAACTGACTATCCCCCTGACCCACAGACTGCCACTGACCCAACTAGTCTCACACTGCTCCAACTCAACAAGCTCCCATCTGACGATCACTCCCAAGCTGACTCAACTGCCACATCATCCACCTCTCATCCTACAGCCTTTTAAGCAGCCATTCTACTCACCGATCATCTCATCTCCCTATCCAGCTTACTCATTCATCAGTCGTTCATTAACATTCAAACTGGAGGTTTAAAGATACCTTACAGGAACTAGTGTTATAACAAGAGGGCGTAGTGTCTGCCTTGAATCTCTTTGCTATTCTGTGTGCATTCCTACACTGAGGGAGTTCTTCTGCACTGTGATTCATAAGTCTTGTCAACACAGGCAAGGAAATGGGTAGTGTTCAGTCTGATCAGCATTAGATATCGGAGATCTGACTCTGGTCAGAAGTTTCAACCACAGAAAACGTGCAAAATTGAATACAACAAAGTTGCAATTGTTTTCTAAAGAATCAATTCTTTAGTTATTCAAATTGCTTCTCACCTCCTTACAGAAGTTTCATGCAAACCCTTCAAAAATATTAAATATTCCTAACTGTTTTTGCATTATTCTTTGAATAATGTCTGCTATATATCACAAAATTCTAGGATTCCACCATGGTTTTGAAAGTAGCACATATTTTTACCCCAGTCTTCAAAATACATTTACATCTGGTCACAAAACACATTCTACTGCAATGAAGAAGCAGCTCATCTGTTAACAATGAAATCTAAACCAGGAGACAGAACATTCAAATGACTCATGATTTATAAAAAACACCCCCATATAACCTTGACAGGGAGTTCCAGGAGAAAGTCCTGAAGTAGTACTGCCTGCTGACTCTAGCTGATGCAATAGATACAAGCTACTTCCCTCTAGTGAACCAAGCATCCTTTATGACATTTACTTTGATTCACTTTACTCCCAGAGTTTATGAAAAGTGCACTGCGAAAGAGTTAGGTTCTTATATGGAAACTTTGCCCGCTTCAAGGCTTATATCATTGTAAAATTTAAAACAAAGGATCACGTTAAAATGATATTTATTTTCAAATAAAAGTGTTATCTTAATTTTGATACTTTGCTCTTTAGTGACTTACGGCAAAAATTCTGGGACTTCCATTTTGCAACAGAAGTGACAAAGTTTCATACCAATGCATAAGTGCACAAATAAAACGATACATAAGCATACGTACACTTCGACTTCCTTGGGCATTGCTCATGAACAATTTAAAAAGATTTGCTTTTCTCTCCTAAGGGAAAAGAGCTCCTGCTCCATTACCACCTGACTCATTCTTGTCAATCAACCTGATTAAACCCTACTCCGAAACCCCAGGACAACCAAAAAAATAAACAAAGCTTCATTATAGAATCCCTACAGTGTAGGAGGCCATTCAGCCTATCGCGTCTGTGCCAACTCTCTGAAAGAGCATCTTACCCAGGCAGTATACATGTAACCCTACATATCTAACCCGCTAATACTCTAACCTGTACATTTTGGGATACTAAGGATCAATTTAGCAGGGCAATTCACCCAACCTGCACATCTTTGGACTGTGGGGGGAAATTGGAGCACCTGGAGGAAACCCACACAAACACGGGAGAACATACAAACTCCACATAGACAGTCATCCAAGTCCAGAATTGAATCCGGGTCTCTGTTGTTATGAGGCAGCAGTGCTAATCACCGTGCCACCATACTGTCCATGTTAACTCAGATTAAAACAAACACACCAATATCTACAAACAATTACTTTTCTGTATGCTCAGCATGTGGGCTGGGGCAGACGCACTGGCAACAATTAAACAGAGAATGCTCTTAACCATACCCTTCACAAGAACCATGATATAAATACGTTTCTTAAAGGCGCAGTATTGTCACACTGGCCACCCAATTGTCCTTGGTAGGCGTAGTCCGTGTTCTATTACCTCAGAATGTCAGGGGAGTGATGATGCCCTGCATCGCCCTAGTGTTTACTGCTTATTCTCCTTGAGAATATGCCAGGAGCAGCACGATACACACTTCAAAATAAGGTACCAATCTGGGAAGCTACAACAGATGATTACGTTCATGCTCAGCAGCAGAAGCAGCATACCACACAAAGTTAAGTGAGTCCACAATCAACAGATCAAGTCAAAGCCCTGATGAAAAACCTTCCACATTCAGTCATGAACAGTGGTGTACAATTTAACACTTACCTGAAGCAGTGACTCTATAAACATCCCCATACATCAGCTTAAATATTCACTCTCCAAACCACCAGAGAACTGTGGCTGGAATGTGAACCATATGAACTGCAGGAACAAACCAAAGTTTCCTTGACAGTACTTTTGAATCCAGTGACCTCTACCATCTAGAAGAGCAAGGAAATGAACTGCATGGGAACATTATTACTTGCAAGTTCCCTTCTGAATTACAGACCATCCTGAGTTGGAATTATATTTCTTTTTCTTCATGGTTGCAGGGTCAAAATGCTGCAACCGCCCACCTAACAGTCCACCACACTAACTGTAGTAGGCAGCCCACCACCATTTTCTCAGGGGCAATTAGGAATGGGCAATAAATGCTGGTCTTCTCAACAATGTCAAAATCACTTGAATGAATAACAAGTCTGAAAAATGTAAACCATTTTATCATTAACATTTAAGGCAACTGCTTAAATTGCTGTGTACACTTGCAGCTCATTTTGATCAACTGCAAGCACATCTCACATAGCAAATCTTTGTTCAACAGCCAGTCTGAGTCAGAAAATTCTTCTCTGATAAAGATCCCAGAATTCATGGTTCCATTTACCTAAGAAGCATTGTGGAAAATTCTACAAAATGCACCCTGAATAACTCTAAGAATTGCAACAAAAATTATCAGGAAACTAGCAGGTATATGCACAGGCTATTGAAAGAAACTGAGTTGTTCACAATTGAGATCGCTGATAGATATATTAGGCCTCAAGAGATGGTATTTTCATTATGTTTTATCACATTACTTCAAAATATACAGTTTTCATTGCGGACTTGAGGAATTTTAGTTACTGAGGAAATAAAGGCAAAGGAAATATTTCTATGCTTTTGAATGTTTTGCACTTCTTTATATTCTTGTCTTGACTTTAATATGTAATGTCATCACTGAAGACATAATACAGCCAGACTCAAGTATGCCATCGCCATCTTTTTCTTAAATTTAACAAAAAGTCTCATGTTTCACGCTTGGCTCTGTGGTAACATTCTTGCCTCCAAGTCTGGAGATGGGTTAAAGGCCCACAACTGACACTGAGGGTAGTGCCACACTACTGGAAGTGCTTTTTCTTGATTATGTTAAATTGAAATCCTCTCTGTTACCTCAGGTGGATATTAAAGATTCTATAACCTACTACTTTGAAAATATTGTTTAAGATGCAAGCAACTTAGTTTGTCCTTTTTTCCTAATTATTTACAAGTCAAAAAGTATATGTAAATTTTTATGTGTTAATTCTCCACTCCACTCTCCCTAAAATCATCTCCTTCTGCCTCACCCATTCCATTTCAGCCATTAGTTTAATAATCATAGAATATACTTTTGACTTTCAGTTACCACAGTGCACTTAATTTTGAATCTTCAGTCTCCAGTACTCAAAAACAGAACATGTGGTCCTTTGACACCCCAATATGACTGACTAATTCCAGCCACAACAGCCAAGCACTTCAAATATTTCCTCTCCCACCATGCAAAACAAACATTAGTTCCATTACTAATATATTAGTCCTCCTCAGTACAAATGATTCAAACTGCATTGTTCCCCTCCTCACGTAATAATTGCTCCTAGACATTATGGCTGCTGCCAGTGCATTTGGGATATTGCAATTCCACAGGAGAATGCACAATTAAACTCCTATAATAAATTTCTGCCATGTAAGTTATGGATTCTGCTTCTGTTGTGTGAAAACTTACTGGATTGACCTCATTGCTCACCGGGTTTCATCTTTTTTCTCATATTTTTTCCAAATCATAAAAATAAAATGTTAAGAACCTAAGTTCCAATATTCTCTTCTAGGATGTGGGATGCCCTTGCAGGGTTTATAACACTGGCCATAACTATGGCCTGCGACGCCCCTCTATGTAGCCCTACTGATGTAGCCCTACGGGCTTCTCCTCTAATCACAAGCTGCTTCTCTCTAATGTCTGCTGCTGTTAGGCTTATTGGATTTTCAACCAAGAATCTGATACAGCATGATCAAATCTGTCTTACAAAATCTGCAGTATTGAATATCCAACCACATAAATTTTCACATCACTTTTACTGCAAACATCCAATCTCGACATCACATTGATCTCACATTTTACTGTTATTACTCATCCAAATACAGGATTGACCATTGTGCAAGAGGGGTGAGCATGTGCCTAGCTCACTTCCTGTCTCAGGGTTCTCATTTATGTTCACTCCCCCCACCAACATGTGAGCGGGAACCTATGGCTGGGAGTAAGCTGGACCCAAATAAATTCATTGTTTCACAATCTAATAGTCATCAGTATTTGTTATTGACTTTTAAAAAATTGTTTTGACATATTTTGCTCAGCAAATTGCTTCTTTTCACGTCACCTTTGTTTTTGAAATTCCTGCCTCATGTTCTGTTAAATCTGATCTTTTCAAAGATGGCTCATCGGCCTCTTGAGAGAGAAAAAAATTGAAATGTTGCACCTCACAAAAAAGGTTGAAAAGTATGTTGCGCATAATTCTGTGAAAACTTTAATGAAAGAATGAAATAATGCAATGGATAATGTTCATCACGCTATTGCAAAGTACATAATATTTCAATTTATAATTATTAAAAAAATCTTTATTTTGGACATGATAAACTTTTGGCAAAGAAAGACTAAGAGTTCATTTTTTTCAAAAAGAATCGATTGATCAGAGGAATCTTGACCAAATTGTGATGTGAAAGATAGTGTGAGCAACACATACAGTGATCAGAAAGCTTGACACCCTTAATAATGAAATAGCACTAACATGACTAGCTGTTACTTCAAACACTTAGAATTTAGTGTCCATCACATTTAGAAATTAGTGCGCAACAAACCCTAATGCATCTCGAGACAGTCCTTGCAGGACCTACACTGATCTTCCTGGCCATTGTGGCTGTGTTTGGAAATGACTAAGGTCACCAATATGTAGGGATTAAAGATTTTTCAACAGGCAAAGCTCAGCTGAAGGCAGTGAGCACCATGAATCAAAACAAAAATCTAGTTTGAAATCCCCAATCACAGTAGCAAAACAACTCTCCTTGGGCAGAATTCTGACAAGGTGACAATTTTGTGTGCATTTTTTCCCAAGATTTGATAGATGTTATTAGATTACACAGGGAAAAATAAAATTATGACCAAATAAAGCAGAAAATAGTTATGCACCCACAGTGCTGTTAGGTAGGGAATTCCAGGATTTCGACCCAGTAACAGTGAAGGACCGGCAACATATTTCCAAGTCAGGACAGTACGTGGCTTGGAGGGAACCTGCCAGGTCGTGGTGCTCCCATACATCTGCTGCCCTAGTCCTTTGAGGTCATGAATTTGGAAAGTGCTGTCTAAGAAGCCTTATTGAGTTTCTGCAGTGCATCCTGTAGGTGACACACGCTGCTACCACAATGTTGGTGCTGGAGGGAGTGAATGTTTGTAGGTGGGGTGCCAATCATGCAGGCTGCTTTGTCCTGTATGATGATGAGCTTCTTGAGTGCTGTTGGAGCTGCATTCATCAAAGCAAAAAAAAGAGTATCGCACCTCACTCCTCACGTATGCCTTGTGGATGCTGGACAGGCTTTAGGGAGTCAGGACGTGGGTTTCTTGCCACAGGATTCCTAGCCTCAGACATGCTCTTGTATCCACAGTATTAATATGCCGAGTCAAGTCAGTTCCTGATCAATGGTAAGCCCCAGAATGTTGATAGTGAGGGATTCGGCAATGGCACTGAATGTCAAAAGGCGATGGTTAGATTATTTCTTGTAGGAGATGGCTAATTGTTGTATGTAATGATACAATTAGTTCCAGTGTCCTTAAGTTGGGAGGGGAGAAAATGCCACGGTCCTGATCACATCTAGCAACTATGGCTAGAAGCATGTATGTGGAAAAGTTAAGTAAGCACACAAATGGGTGATGCTGTGAACAATGGAAAGGCTGTGCAACTGATTCCCTGAAAGAAGTCAAACGTGTTGAGAAAGAACACACTAAATGGCACACTATGCCACTGTGAAATGCACGTGACATACACTGCTCCCGACAAACACCCCAGCAAATATTAAACAAAGCAAAATTGACCAAGAATGATACAGCACAGAAGCAGGACATTTGGCTAATTGGGCTTGTGCTGGCTCTTGGTATAGCTTTAATTTCACACCCCCACAATCTTTCCCAGTAGCACTGCATTTTTTTCCTTCAAGTGTTTATCCAATTCCAACTTGCACAAACTAATCCAACCTAACCTGTACATCTTTTGACTGTGGGAGAAAGTCAGTTGTGTGGCACGGTAGCACAGCGGCTAGCAGTGCTGCTTCACAGCGCCAGGGACCTGGGTACGATTCCCAACTTGGGTCGCTGTCTGTGTGGAGTCTGCACGTTCTCCCCATGTCTGCATGGGTTTCCTCCTGGTGTCCAGTTTCCTCCCACATTCTGAAAGACGTGCTGGTTAGGTGCATTAACCCAAACAGGAGCCAGATTGCGGTAACTAGGGGAATTTCACAATAACTTCACTGCAGTGTTAATGTAAGCCTCACTTGTGACTAATAAATAAACTTGAACTCCCTTCAGAAAAATCACTGACTCTGCTTCCACCACCCTTTCATAGAATCTTACAGTGCAGAAGGCGGCCATTTGGCCTATTGAGTCTGCTGCACCAGCTCTCTGACAGAGCATCTTATCCAGGCCCTATCCCCATAACCCGATGTATTTCCCTCACTAATACTCCCCGTACATTTTGGGACACTAAGGGATTAATGTAGCATGGCCAATCAATCTAACCTGCACATTTTTTAACTGTGGAGGAAGCCAGTGGGACATCACAGTGGCATGATGGTTAGCACTGCTACCACACAGCACCAGAGATCTGGGTTCAATTCCCAGCTTGGGTCACTGTCTGTATGGAGTCTGCACATTCTCCCCATGTCTGCATGGGTTTCCTCCTGCAGTCCGAAAGACATGTTGGCTAGGTGCATTGGCCATGCTAAATTCTCCCTCAGTATACCCGAACAGGCGTAGGAGTGTGGTGACTTGGAGATTTTTCACAGTGACTTCATTGCAGCATTAATGTAAGCCTACTTATGACACTAATAAATAAACTCTAAACAGAGTACTCAGAGGAAACCCATGCCGACACGGAGAACGTGCAAACCGCACACAGCCAGCGACCAAAAATTAGAATTGAACCTAGGTCCCTGGTATTGTGAGACAGCAGTGCTGTTCACTGTGCTACCCTTACTGTACCATCGTGCTGCCCTTTCACCCTTTACAACTCCTGTAAGTACTTCTGTCATATCTGGTTGTCGATCACCTTAAATCCAGCTGTTTTAACTTTGTCACTAAAAACAGTTTCTCCCCATATCCTGTAGTAAAACTGTTGATAAGTTTGAATACTTATATCAAATCTCCTCTTAGCCTTTTTTGCTGAGGACAGCAACCCTAGTTTCTTCACTCTTTCCACATTTTGAAGTTCTTCATTCCGAGTATCAATCTAGCAAATTTCTTCTGCCCCAACTCAAAAGTCTTGACAGTGTTCCTGAAGTGTAGCATCCAGAATTAAATGCAATACACAGCAGAAATCTAATCAATGATTTATCAAGGTTTAGTCCCACCTCCTTACTTGTGTAGTCCACGCCTCTATTCATAAGCCACGGTTTCCATCCATCTTTCTGATACCCATTTCAACTTGTTCCACTGCCTTCACCCTGGGTCTTCCCGTTCCTTTTTTAAAACTATAAAATTTATATTACCTCTCTTATATTATCTCTCCTCATTCTTCATACAAAATCACTTCATTCTCTTTAAATCACGTCTGTGATGTGTGTTACTATCCCCTCAGGCTTCGCAAAATTTCCAAGTTTTTACTTGTCTGCAGATTTGAAATTATATCCTGTATATTCAAGTCCAGTTCATTAATATATATCAATGAGAGCAACAGTCCAAATGCCAAACCGACAAATGTCATTAAAACCATTCACAATTAATCTCTGCTTTCTGCCCCTTAACCAATTTTCTATCTATGCTGCCACTCTCCTTTTAATTATGCTCCCACGTCTGTTATGTGGCACTTTCAAAGTACACCTACAGATCATTTTCATATATATTACTCAGTATCAACGTACTGTTTACTTGAGCCAATTTGCAAATAAATCTGCGGTTATGTGGGTTCAAGATGTTCTTTAAGTTGTAAACTAATTCGAGAAAGTGTAGCACAAAGATGTAAAAAAGTATAGTCATTTACATGTTTCAGTGTCATATGAGTATTTGCAACTCAGCACAGGGGAAGTGAGAAACTGTGGTTTTCCATATATTGCATGTGAACTGCAGTATAACAGTCATACGATTAAACATTGTCATTTTTTTTGCAGTCTGGAAAATGCACACAATTTGTAATGTATAATTAAATAACTTTTTATTATAATGTTTATTTCCAATGTTCATTCAGTTTCCTGAAATATTATTTTGAAGCATGTTTTAAAACAAGTCAGGATTTAAGACATTTTTATTTAAACAGATCTCAAACATATACGCATTGTAGTTCGAACTTATTTTGTCACTAACCAAGCAAAGGTTTTGTCTCTAACTACATAAAATGAGTCAATGGAGCATGGGTAAGCATCTCATAATATATCAAGTGCAAGAAACTTAGTATTGACTTTTCAGAACAAACTTTGTACCAACTAAACACTGGCACACCTGAAGAGAGTACTGGCCAACATAAATCACACCACATTCCTCAAAAAAGTTGTTTGAGGTGCCATATTGGCTTCTCACCAACACATTTAAATTCCCCTAAAAAAAGTCAAAAAATGTCATAAATTAAAACAACACAAAACTTACCCATTGATCATAAACTCATGGAACTCTCTCGAGTAGGAGTCCTCAGTGTGCCTCCTGCTCACTTTCAGGAGCACAAATAGGCAATACTGCAAAGGTGGAAGTAGCTGTGGTAACAATGGTATGGGAGGAAGCTGAGTTTGGTCTATATAGGATATCAGAGTACACCACAGCAGTCAAAATTACACAATCAGGTCAGAAAAGATACCTCATGATGTGTGTGTCTATTTGAGAGATACACAGGGAAGTTTTGAGTTTACTTTGTTCTTGCGCTTAGAAATCCTACAAATATCAACTCTAGGTAGTGAGGGTGGTGGAGAGGCGCAGACAAAGTAAGAAACAGAAGAAATAGTAAATCTACTTTCCTACTATTTAAAATTTTCTACTTCCCACAAATTGAATAATTATGGGATAAGTTTGCTTTAAACATCCCTGTGCCTGAAAGGTGGTGATTATGTGATGCTTTAATCCTGATCTTAGACATTTAGAATGTATTATAAAAGTGAAAGAAAAATTGAAATTAAAAGTTGTCTCAAACACGACATACAAGCAACTGTCCTGAATATTTGAATTAAAACATTTTCCAGCATCACCTCAGAAAAAGTGGAACTGATTTTTTTCACTTTATGTTAAATATGATTATTCTTGTCTCTGAGCTGTTAGTTGTCATATAATGAATCAGAAATTTCAGCCAATCAGATGCAAATATGCTGCATATTTTGCATATAGTCCAAAGCCTGAGCTACGACATTGCATGTGACGGGATGCAGTTGTGCACAATATGCATGAATTTGATTCTACATGTCAGTACATCTCCGATGGTGCTGGAAGATGCACTCTTTTATAGCAATGAAGGTATATCATAAAGCACAATATTTCTCCAAGATCGCTGCTTTACAGTGAAACATGAAATTATGTTTCTTTCTCTTTATTCTGAAAAGTGTTTATGGGAATCAAATTCTACATGGCTTGGAGGTGTACATTAAAGAGTAGGAAATTGGGCTGGAAGAGGAATTGATGAGATTCAGTAACAATTGGAGGTGTGAATTGTGTTAAAGGATTCTAAGGCATCAGGTGCACTGTTTCGCCAAAGTGGTATGCCAAGCATTGTAGAGTGGGTCATAGCGCCTCTAACACAATGGTGGAGTGAAATATGTGTTTAGGGTAAGAGAAACAAATGATGTATTAGTGATGATAGGATTAAATGGCAATTGATGTTAAGGTTTAAATGCTTATGGTGAAAGCTGGAAAAAGCGGTACAAGAAAGTAGAAATGAAATAATACCTTGGAGCAGCGATGATAGGCAGGGACAATGAATGCAAAGATAGGAAAGGTCTGGATTTTCAGGATTATGTAGACAGGGACTGGAAGAGAAGTGACAGAGGATAATTTCAGGGTCACATAACATGGGAGATTTTCAGATCTCAGAAAAGCCAGTTTAAGGAAGCTGGAATATTAAGGAGAAGTTTCAGAGGTGTCTCTCACATGCTATACTCCTGATAGCCATTTGGGGAAGGAAGAAACCAGAGCCAGGAATAGATTTATTCAGAGCTCAACATTGAAATACAGAACGACCTGACTCCACTCTACTCCAATGTCAGTAAATGTCTCTGTTTTGAACTAACCATCCAATCAATGCCCTCCAGTTGTGAGCACTTAATTGATGCAATTAACATCCAAGACCCAAATCCTTCTATTCTCTCACGTCACACACAATCAGTCCACCTCTTGATCACTGATCTCACCCTCCATAACATCAGGCACTCTCCATTTGATATCACTTTGCTTTCTGCCCCATCTCTCTCTACTGAATTATCTTTTTCCATACTTCTCACTGATTTCTCCCTCTTCTTCACTTATCTCTATGTCACCAACATTCATTCACACATCTCTCTCCAGGAATTACCTTCAACCATGATCAACTTTTCTAATCTCTTGTTCTCATCTTCATCCTTCACTACTCTTAACAAGCTCCACACAGCATCTCCCTCATTTATATTTTGTTCTCTTGCCCCAAACCCTTCTTCACACAGATGAAACAACTGCAACCAATCAGCTCAAATGACTGCAAAAGTATAACTAAAAATGGTGATTTAACATAGCCAGTACACTGCCATAGGTAAATCAGAAGCTTAGGAGAAAGAAAGCAGCTGGCATCAGGAAGGACTGTAAAAAGTCTGACAACACCAGGTTTTGTCCAACCGATTTATTTGATAGTAAACTCAGAAGCTTTCGAGGGGACTCCCTCTTCGTCAGGTGAATGGAGAGTTCTGGCCTTGGACAGAGCATATAAAGCACACACAGTTTAGAGATTACTGATTAGAATGCAAATCTTAACACCTAACCTGCTGTTCAAGTCGCATTCTAATCAGTAATCTCTAAACTGTCTGCGCTTTATACGCTTTGTCCGAGGCCAGAACTCTCCATTCACCTGACGAAGAGGGAGTCCCCTCGAAAGCTTGTGAGTTTACTATCAAATAAATCGGTTGGACTAAAACCTGGTGTTGTCAGACTTTTTACTGTGTTTACCCCAGTCCAACGCCAGCACATCCACATCATGATCAGGAAGGACTAGCAGACTAGACCAAAAGACCAATCATTAAGTCAGGTAACCAGATTACAGCTTGGAACTAGCTAGATGTGACATTATGGCTCCAATTTTTAAACAGTGGGGGAGGTGGGGACTAGAAATGGATGGGCCACAATTTCCCACCATTGGCCAGCATGCCAGTTTGCTGGCACGTTCTTACTTAAGCCATTTTTAAATATTACAGTTTGGGATGACAGCTACCTGCACGCAAGTACCATACAGCCAATTAAGTCCCTTAATGGGCATATTAAGGCCAGTGTGCAAACACATACTGGAAACCTCCAGTTGGTAATTATGGTGAAGCAGAGTCCCAGCCAACGAATGAAGGCAGCCTCCCAGTGGCAGTCAATTCAATTATTCAATTCAAGTATTTTTCTTGTAATCTCATCACCTCCCTGGCTGCAAGTGCAAGATGGCCATGGCCACAGGCCACTCTGTGGAGGGATCTTGCACGATGGCAGCCCTGTGTTTTGATCTGGGAATGTTATTCATTCAGTGCTGAAAAGTATTTATAAATATGAATTGATTTGCTTGTTGAGTGTTTCACAGCACAGCAGTTACTTAATGTATTATATTGCTACACAATGAAGCAGTGTATAAATTTGATAGAGGAAGTCATAATGAAAAATGTGCACAATGACAAGGTTTTCAAAAAACCATTACTAAATACCCCATGATGATGCTCTCAGTCAGTCAAGGATACATTCATAGAATCCCTACAGTGCAAAAGCAGGTCATTCAACCCATCAATTCTGCACCGACTCCCCAGCAGAGCATCTTAGCCACAATCCCCATTCTATCCCTGTAATCACCCCAATAATAACCCTAACCAGAACACCTTGGGGGACTCAGGGCAATTTAGCATGACCAATCAACCTAATGTGCATATCTCTGGAGTGTGGGAGGATACCGAAGCACTGGAGGAAACTCACAAAGACACAGAAAACATGCAAGCTCCACACAGTCAACCAACGCCAGAATTGAACCCAGGTTCCTGGCACAGTGCTAACCACTGTGCCTCCACTCATATCCATGTCTCTCATTCCTCTATCACATTTTCTGCTCATCTTGTTCTTTGCTTTCCAGATGGGTCTTGGCATGGTACTGGTTATGGGGCAAAAGATCACATGACAAAAGAAAGAGAGAAAGGACAAGGAACAAGGTAGCACACAAACTCTAGGCTTGTGGCCAGGCAGTGAATGATAAGTAAAGGTTTGGTACAGGGGATCCAAACAGCTCTGCAAGTCATCAGCGAGGTCTCCACACAGATTGTGACTTGGGGACTGGGGCTCCAAACTACAGATATTTTCTGTGGTGAATGTGGGGCATCAGTTAATGGAATATGTCGTGGGTAAAGATGCAGTACGAGGGGAAAAAAAAGGAAAGGTCAATATCTGGGCTTTGAACTTGTGTGTACTGGGATCCAACGAAAGTCTCAGAGAACAGGCAGAAGGAATTAAATTTGGTCCACAATAGTAGAAAGGACTGACAGCAGAGAAAAGAGGGGGGATAGGATTGGAGCAAGCCTTCATTGCCTACTGCTCACAGTGCAATTTTATAAATGGCAAGCTAGTTCCTAGAATTTAGTTTTGAAATGCAAACAATGTGCATCGATCTAGCACCTTTAAAATTATTAAAAGGTCTCGGAGCACTTCAAGGAGAGGACCAAAAAACATTGATAGCAAGGCACGTAAGATGACATTAGGGCAGATAATCAAAGTTTGATCCAAAGGGCAAGTTTTAAGGAGTGTCTTAAAGGAGGAAAGATGGGTAAAGAGGCAGAGAGGGGGCTCCAGAACTTAGGACATTGGCAGGTATGGCCACCAATGGTACAGCAATTAAAATCAGTGATGCATTATATGCAGACAGAATTAGTGGAATACAAACAACAGAACTGTAGAGCTGGAGGAGGCATAGTTGGATCATCTGCTCAGCATTTCTGGCTGAAGACTTCAGCAAATATTTTAGCCTTATATTTTGCACTGATGTGCAGGGCTCCCCCATCATTGAGAGTGGGAATATTTATGAAAATTAGATCAATTATGTTTGTCCCTCTTGTTTGTTTCCTCACCACCTGCTGTCCTTTCGTACCCATTAGTATGGCCAAGCCACTCCTGGTAATGAATATGGAAGCCCTGCACCCAGAGTACATTATATCACCTGGCCATTTTCAGCACTTTTTCCAAGTGGTGTGCAATGTAGAGAAGTGGGTTCCATTCTTGGTACCTGCTATCTGGCATATAATGGGGGTCAGCTGAAGCAGGCAGGAAGGTGGTGGGTTTGCCACCCATCCTGATTTACCAAAAATATGTCCAGCAGAAGCACAAAATTTAATCTTGATCCTGGATTCCTTCCTCTTATCTCCTATTTCTTCTTTAATAATAATTTATATGTAACCATGCCTCTATAACTTGAGTCCATTTGCATGCATATTTAAGCTGCCACTCCATATCAATGTTAATTAAGGGATAAATAATGACAAGGTCACCAATGTCAACTCCCTTACTCTTCTTTGAGAATGTGATATGGGATAAGTCCATCTGACAGGGTATAATTGGGTAGAAATGCAAGTGCAAACCAAATACTGGGGAGAAGTTGAAGTTTTCATTCAAAAACTTTTATAAAGATATTAAATGACACAGAAGACAATTCAAAAGATACTAATTTAATAATTTTGTGAAATAACTTTTGTTGTTTAAAACATCACTTTGAACACCGTTGAGAGTAGAACTTTTTTGGCAGATAGCATGCTGATTAATTTGATTTGACTAGTTCATCAACCAACTTTGGCAGTGTTTACACATGCTCTTCCTATTATAAAACACTTGCGTGTTGAGATAGGGCTTTCCAATGATCAAGATAGGCTTAGGCAATTTCAACTGTGAAAAATTTACATAACTGATGCAGGAAGTGATGATGTAGGCTAGCAATGCATGTTGTGTGCAATAATCTTGTACATATACGTCTATCTGCATATTTACTTTATGCATTACCAATTTGGATAAGTAGAGCTTTACAAGTTCGAAAGAAAAATGAAACTTGAACAAGCGAAGCTTATTGAATACTGGTTTGTGTATCTCTGGTTATATGAACTTAAATTACCTGCACACTGGCCAAGCATTCATCTGAAATTGTTTTGAACAGACGTATGGATTTAGTTGACCAAGCAGTCCCACTCACTTCACCAATATTAGAAACTAGCTACAAATGTATTGGTGGAATCGGACTACAAAAACAATCCTTAGTAATAGTTGCTTTTTCTTGGAAGCATGTTCATGATGATATTCACAGTTAGCTGAGAACATCCAAGTGGCAGATATTCAATCTCAAAAGGAAATGGCCTTTCCAAAATGCAATACTTCACCATGTTGCTGTTCATAGGAGCCAATTATTATTAAGTATTGTTCCATGAAACCATAAGCTAAAATTATGAAGGTTCTGATCTTTGATCAAATCCAGCTATTGTAATTATTAGATATATGTACACAACACAAACACCATCTTTCATTTGTCATATTAAGTTCAATGTTCTGCAACAAATAGCACAACCATATTTAACTAAACATGAGCTTGTTTTTAAATTAACAAGCCATTGAATACCATAGCCTCACAGGATATCCAGGCAATGACTGATCACAGCAGCCTTTGTCAGAGAAGAAAGCTCTTTGCCAAAATGAATCACGTACAATCTAAGGTTAGCTAAGGTCAACCTCTTTACTTCAGTAAATGATTAACCACAGACATTCACCGCAGTAAAAAATTAGTACTCTGAAGAGTTGTACTTTCACCACGGGAAACTATCAGAAATGTGTAAAGCACAATGCAATCCTGACACCATAGATGGCTAACTGGTATTTAAAAGGTTAAAAACACTTTCAGGGAGAACAAATTACCCAATAAAATCTATTTATTCCTACAATGAGCCAAATACAACATACAGAACTACAGCTCTGATCAGCATTTTGATGGTGTCTTAGTTTTACTGATTTAAATTAAGAAGCACAAATATTACAGTTTCTGGATAAAGGGCGAGATGACTCAGATTAAAAAGAAACTGAGAAATTCATATATACCGGCCATCTGCATTTCACATGAAGCAGCCGTCTCCCCCACCCCACCCCCAAACACAATGGCATTGGAAGCTATCAGCATCAACCTATCACATCATTTTTGCTGGTGGGTGGAAATAGAGCCTGTCAGAACCAATCAAATCAAATTGAGTTGACGGCTGTATGAACCAGATTTACTGGCATAATCAATTGGTCAGCTGAACCACAGCCGGTCAGAACTGGACATTATTTCATTCAACTGTTGGTTGCGAACAAGTTTGAGGCAGATAAGTTTCAAGATAAGGTGATAGTTTCCATTTGTGACAGTTAGGCTGTTTTGGTCTGAAAGTAATGAATCAAATTAAAAGCAATGATTAACTTTTTTCAAGGAAAAAAAATCTAGTTTTGTAGTAGCATCCCTGCCTGTGATTCAAAGGTGCAGTGTTCAAATCCCACAAAACCCATATAAAACTCTGGTTACTCCACAACCTGCGGATGCAGCGGCACGGGCTCGTTGGGCCAAAGGGCCTGTTTCCCGTGCTGGGTTGTTCTTTGTTAACCTGAGCATTGTGTCCAATTCTGGCCCCACATGCTTCAGGAAGGAGGTGAGGGTCTTCGCGAAAGTGCTGAAGAGGTTATTTCAGGGACAGGGGATTTTTGTTGCAACTTTAGGTTGGAAAAGCTGAGGTTGCTCTGCCTGAAATTGAGGGGAGATTTGATGCAGGGCTACAGATACTGACAGATGTGTGTAAGATAGTAAAAGAAAATTTCATTCCATTAGTTGGTGGTACAAGGGCCAGAGGACAGATTTTAGGTTTTGGGCAAGATATACCCAGGAATGTGAGGAAGAACCTTTTGCGTAACTAGTGGTAATGATCTATGTCATAAAGTGTAATTTTGAATGGAGTGTTCTGATAAGCCTATGTAATTGTCTTACTGGCATCTGTTGGGGAGCTTTTCAGTCTGCAAGAGGGTGACCTGTAAACATGACCTGTTTTACTGGTGCTTCTGTTTTCATAGTTATTACTGTTATGCTGAGTTACTGTTAACCTTGGTTTATTTATACAAGAGGTTCCTTCTTTTAAATCACACATTCAACAACCTTATTTGTCACCTCAAGTCACCACAACCTGATCTTGTTGTGCACATGAGTGATGGTGGCAGAGATGAAGATCAATTTCAAAAGGTAATTGGGTAGCCATTTGAAATAAACTTGCAGTACAGGACTGACTGCATTGCTGCATGAAGTGCCAGCATAGAGTCAATGGGTCAAATAGCTTCCTTCCATGCTGTAAATAAATCTATGACTCACTTAAAACAGTCCTGGTGAGTTCTGCAGAATGAAGATTCAGTTTTAAATTCTAGTTGACATCTGTGTCAAAATGTCCAGTTAATAAGGGTTGACAGAGCCTCACATCATTATAGAAGAATAAAAGATGGCTGTGGCCACAAATGAGGATTCATGTTGCAGCTTGACAGGCCAGTAAGTTTCACTTCTTCACAAATTTTCTTCACGATTATCTGTTGTTATTTTATTGACATTATTATAAGGATGACATTATTAACTAATCAGTAAGTTTGCGGATTACACAAAGATTGACCGGGCGGTTAACAGCGAGGTTGAGTATCTTGGACTACAAGATATAGATAGACAGGATGGTCAAATAGGTAGATAAACAGCAGAGCAAATTCAACCCTGAAAATTGGGAAGTGATGTACTTTGGAAGTAGCAATTTGACAAGGAAGTAATTAATGAACGGCATGATACTAGCAAATTCTGAGGAACAAAGAACCTTGGCGCGTTTGTTCTTGACCTCAAAGTGGAAGGGCATGTTCATGATGGTGAAAAAGGTATATGGGATATAGGCAGCTGGACAAAATGGCACAACATGGAGTCACCACATCAAGTTCAGCCACAGGGCAGTTAATCATATATTTCTTTGATTATACTTCTCACAAAGTATAAAACACCTTTAACCTACCTCTTATTCTACCATCTGCACTCGTGTGTGTGCATGGAGCCAAGGAATGTGGAGTTTGCACATTCTCCTTGTGTCTGCATGGGTTTCCTCCAGGTGCTCCGGTTTCCTCCCACAGCCCAAAGATGTGCGGGTTAGATGGATTGGCCATGCTAACTTGACACTTAACGTCAGGGGACTATCAGGGTAAACAAGTGGATCTATGGGCTGGGTGGGATTGTGGTCGGTGTGGATTTGATGGGCTGAATGGTCTCCTTCTGCACTCTAGGGATTCAATGATTGCAACTGGTGGTTGCAATTTACCTAGTTTTTCTTTCAATTGAATAAACGTTTTGTTCTTTCTTTAAACTCAGAAAACCAGTCTGGCTGATTCTTCATGACTTGAAAACATACATAGTGAGACTCCTGTAGTATTAGAACATAGAACAAAGAACACTGCAGCACAAACAGGCCCTTCGGCCCACAAGTTGCGCCGATCATATCCATACCTGCCAGGCCTATCTATAACTCTCAATCCCATTAAATCCCATGTACTCATCCAAAAGGCCCCAACGAGTTTGCCTCTACCATCACCAACAGCAGCCGATTCCACTCACTCACCACCTTCTGAGTGTATTGCAAAGCATGTCCTCGCTAAATTCACAAAAGGTCTGTTACAATCAGATTTGCAGTGCTACATCAGGGGAGTCATTTTTACCCTCCTCACATGGCCTGAACAAAATCAACAGAACATTTCTCACTTTAAACACATTATGTGGCTGCTCCTTTTCCATCAGCATACTTGTGGAATTGCCAACACTGAAACAAAACTGGGAATAGGTTTGCAAAGGTGATGAGTTTGATTCCCGTTCCCACACTTAAAAATATACTTAAGTGGTTGTGAAGCACTTTAGGATATTACACTTATAAAAGGCTGTATAAATGCAAGACTTAATTTAGTTAATTAATTCACTAGCTTGTTTTGTGGGTTTGCTGAAGTGTCCAGCTTTATTCTTTAGTTCTGGATGCAGATTTTAGTTTATACAAATTTTATGACACAGCCTGCACCAACCGTATCAGCATCATCAATATGC
Organism: Carcharhinus amblyrhynchos; assembly: GCF_965287045.1. Lineage (NCBI taxonomy): Eukaryota > Metazoa > Chordata > Chondrichthyes > Carcharhiniformes > Carcharhinidae > Carcharhinus > Carcharhinus amblyrhynchos. Next base: position 5,521,246 of record NC_137340.1, on the reverse strand, counting down.
ATGTAGAAATACAAGGAATGACAGTAATAATGTATTTTCATTAGTTCATGATGTGCACATCACTGGCAACACCAGCATTTATTGCCCAGCCCTAAGCGCCCCACAGAAGGTGCTGCTGAGTCACCTTTTGAACTACTACAGAATAATATCTTACGGCCTCAAGCAACTTTCTCATCAAAATCTATAGGATTTCCATCATTTAATTTCCATGTGTCCCATTTCTATCTTGTGTATGACTGGCTTCAGAGTCTGGCAACAGACCTTAAACAATTATGTACTTCACCATTAATATCTACGCACAAATATTTTCAGTGGTGTATGTTCAAAACCTGGGCAATTTTCCACTTACTGAGCAGAGTCCAATTGTCAGACCTCACTCAAATCAAAAGGGTTGAACACCGAGATTCCAAGCCAGTACATCCGAGCAATTCAATAAATAAGCTTGTTATGTCATTGGGAGAGTCCGATTTCACTGGACTTTCAATATCAGTAACATCTTAACCTGCCTTATTTTCGGATAGAAAACTGAGCATTTAAGTGTGACTGCACTTTTATTATGCATTTAAACAATCCACTCTTGTGAAAGAGGCAACCAACCGCAGGAAAATAAGCAAACAAATAAAACTCAAAGTTTATGCTCTGGAGACATTTAAGTCAAGTTGAAATCTTTGACTAACCTTACACAAAATGTTTTCAAATTGGACCAGTTGTCTTGGGCAGGTGACTCAAACATAAAGCCAAAGAACACAAAAACCACCAACCCAAACATGTGGCGTTAAGAACAGCAAAACCATCAGCATTCGCCATGGTTTGTCCACTAAAATGGAAAGAAACTTTGAGAGTCTGCATATGTGCAGTTAAACACAGGCGTCCAGAAATTGCTTCTGGTAGTTCCATATTCCTCCAGACAATGTGCTGTTGTCCAGGATGCAATTCCTAAGCAATCAGCAATTTGATTCAAACTAACGTAAATTTTATGTTGCCTCTTTGTGAAAACTGTTGAAACAACTGGACCACGTTGAACGAAGCGAGAGTTTTTCAGTGACATGTTAAGTTCAAATTACAATAGAGATCCTCAGTGGCCCTGAAGAGCTAATTTTATATTTGTGGAACACCATAGTTCTCCATTATGACAAAAATGGTTTGTTTTCTGGACCAATATGTTGAGGAACTATTAAGAGAATAGACCATCCTAGACTTGGTGTTGTGTAATAAGAAATAATTGGCAATTTAGTTGTGCGAGGTCTCTTGGGGGATGAGCGACCTTCATTAAGATGGGGAGTGACAGTTGATTCTGAAAATAGAGTCCTGAATCTTAATAAAGGAAACTACAATGCTATGAGGTGCAAGTTGGCTATGATGGATTCGGGAATGTTATGTAAAAGGGATGAAAGAGCACAGGCAATGGCAAACATTCAAACAGCACTTGAGTGAACTGCAACAACTATTTATTTCTGCGTGGCGCAAAGTAAAATGGAAAAGATAGCCAAACCATGGCTTGCGAGGGAAATCAGGGATGAGATTTTCTGCTCTTCTGCGGTGTGTCACGCCATGGTCAACAGATTTCCCATTAAATGCAGTGCTCACCACTGGGAAACCTATAGCAGGGGTGCACCGTCAACAAGATCATAAAATCCTGTCAGCATAAACAGCAGCAGGATTTTGGTATGGAGATAGTATGAGAGTGAAGGAAGAGGCATACAAATTGGCCAGAAAAAACAACAAAACCAGAGGATTGAGTGTTTAGAATTCAGCAGAGAAGGATAAAGGATTGATTAAGAAGGGAAAAATATGGCGCAAGAATAAGTTTGCGGCAAACATAAAAACTTGACTGTAAAATTTTCTATAGCTATAGGAACAGAAATAGGTGAAGACAAATGTAGGTCCTTTATTGTCAAAAACAGGGGAATTTATAATGCAGAACAAAAAAATGACTGAACAACTAAACACGTAGTTTGGTTCTGTCTTCATAATGGAGAGCACAGATAACATACCAGAAATATTGGATGACACTGTGTTTAGTGACAGGGAGAAACTGAAGAAAAGTAGTATCAGTAGGGAAATGGTGTTGGAGAAATTCACGGGACTGAAGGCTGATAGATGCCCAGGTCATGATAGTCTACATCCCAGTGTATTTAAGGAAGTGGCCTGAGAAATAGTGGATGCAATGGTAGTGATCTTCCAAGATTCTATAGACTCTGCAAGAGTTCCTACAGATTGCAACTAATGAAACTTCACTATTTAAAAAGAGAAGTAGAGAGAAAACGGAATTAGAGACCAGTCAGCCTGACATCGGTAGTGGGGAAAATACTACTGCATTATAAAAGATTTAATAGCAAGCACTTGGAAAAGTGGTGGAATTAGACAGGGTCAGCATAGATTTACAAAAGGAAAATCATGCTTGACAAATCTGCTGGAATCCTTCAAGAATATAACTAGTAGAGTCGATGAGGGAAGGCCGGTGGGTGTGGTTTATTTGTACTCTGAGGGCTTTTGACAAGTCCCATATAAGAAATTAGTGTGTAAAATTAAAGCACGTGGAATTGGGGGAGCGGATTAAGATGGATAGAAAACTGATGGGCAGACAGGAATCAGTATGAATAAACAGGTCTTTTTGCACATGACAACCAGTGACAAGTGGGTTACTGCAAGGATCAGTGCTGGGATCCCAGTTATTCACAATATGGTAGGAATTTTACCAGCCCACCTGAGACAGGAGCCGGAGCGGATAAAGTGCAGTGCACAGGAAGGTCCATTGACCTTAGGCAGGATTTTACGGTTTTGCGACGAGTCAGGCCGTAAAACCCTGCCTGATATTTTCATCATTTAGATGAGAGAACTAAATGTAATATCTCTAAATTTGTAGGTGGCACAACAGGGCCACTGAGGATCTTTATTGTAATTTGAACTTAATGTGTCATTTAAAAACTCACTTCATTCAACGTGGTCCAGTTGATCTATGAGGAAGATGCAGAGATGCTTCAGTGTGATTTGGACAACTTGAATGAATGGGCAAATATATGGCTGATTCAATTATCCACTTTAGTAGCAAAAACAGGGAAGCAGATGAGAGGGGGAATGTGCACAAAACCTGGATGTACAGCAGTCACTCAAGGTAAGCATGCAGGTGGTAAAGGCGGCAATTCATATGTTGGTGAGTGGATTTGAGTACAGAAACAAAGACGTTTTGCTGCAATAATACAGGGCTTTGGTGGAACTACACCTGGAATTACAAAGAGATATCGATAATCATCGAATCCCTACAGTGCAGAATGAGGCCACTGAATCTGCACCCTCCACTCTATCACTGCAATCCTCGGCATTTACCATGACTAATCCACTTAACCTGCACGTTTTTGGATAGCAGGGGAAAACCGGAGCACTCAGAGGAAACCCACAAAGACACAGGGAGAATGTGTCAACTCCACACAGTCACCCAAGGCCGGAATTGAACCTGGATCCCTGGTGCTGCGAGGCAGCAGTGCAAACCACTGTGCAACCATGCCATAAGTAGGCAAAAAGTTGACAAATGGCGTATAATGCGGAAGTACATTAAATTGTTCATTTTGGAAGGGAAAACAAAAAGACAGTATTATTAAACGGAGAAAAACTGCAGAAAGCTGCAACACAAGTAGACTTGGGGGTAATTGTGCATGAAACACAAAGCCAGCACAGAGGTGCAGAAGGTAATTAGGATGGCTAATATGACGATGGCCCTTAACTCAAGAGGATTGGAGTATGAGAGTAGCAAAGTCCTGCTGCAACTATACAAGGTACTGCTGAGACCACATCTAGAGAACTGTGAGCAGTTTTTGGTCTCCCCTGATTTGATTTATCACATGTATTAACACACAGTTAAAAGTATTGTTTCTTGCGCACTATACAGACAAAACATACTGTTCATAGAGAAAGAAAGGAGAGAGTGCAGAATGTAGTGTTACAGTCATAGCTAGGGTGCAGAGAAAGATCAACTTAATGCAAGGTAAGTCCATTCAAAAGTCTGACCACAGCAGGGAAGAAGCTGTTCTGGAGGTACATGACCTCAGACTTTTGTATCTTTTTCCCCGAAGGAAGAAGGTGGAAGACAGGATGTCCGGGGTGCGTGGGGGGCCTTAATTATGCTGGCTGCTTTGCCGAGGCAGTGAGAAGTGTAGACAGAGTCAATGGATGGGAGGCTGGTTTGCGTGATGGATTGGGCTATATTCACGACCTCTTGGAGTTCCTTGTGATCTTGAGCAGAGCAGGAGCCATACCAAGCTGTGATACAACCAGAAAGAATGCTTTCTGTGGTGCATCTGCAAAAGTTGCTGAGATCCATAGCTGACATGCCAAATTTCTGAGAAAGTAGAGGCGCTCGGGGCTTTTGTAACTATAGTGTCAGTGTGGGGGAACCAGGATAGGTCGTTGGTGATCTGGACACCTAAAAACCTGAAGTTTTTGACCCTCTCTGCTTGGTTCACATTGATGTCGACGGGGCATATTCTCCTTTACGCTTCCTGAAGTCGATGACAATCTCCTTCATTTTGTTGACGTTGAGGGAGAGATTATTGTTGCTGCACCAGTTCACCAGATTCTCTACCTCATTCCTGTACTCTGTGTCGTCATTATTTGAGATCCAACCCACTACTGTGGTGTTGTTAGCAAACTTGAAAATCGAATTTGAGGGGAATTTGGATGCACAGCCATAGGAGTGTAAGGAATATAGTGGAGGGCTGAGAACACAGCCTTGTGGGGCACCAGTGTTGAGGACAATCATGGAGGTGGTGTTGTTGCTTACCCTTACTGATTGTGGTCTGAGAGTTAGGAAGTTCAGGATCCAATCACAGGGAAGTGCCGAGGCCCAGGCCACAGAGTTTGGAGATGAGTTTCAGGGGAATAATAATGTTGAAGGCTGAACTGTAGTCAATAAATAGGAGTCTGACATAGGTGTCCTTGTTATCTAGGTGTTCCAAGGTTGAGTGCAGGGCCAGGGAAATGGCATCTGCTGTGGACCTTTTGCAGTAGTAGGCAAACTGTTGTGGATCCAGGTAGTCCAGGAGGCTAGAACTGATTCATGCCATGGCTAAACTTTTGAAGCACTTCATAATGATGGATGTCAGAGTCACCAGCCGATAGTCATGAAGGCACGCTGCTTTGTTGTTCTTAGATACCGGGATGATGGTCGTCTTCTTGAAGCAGAAAGGACCTCAGATTGTTGTAAAGGGGGGTTGAAGATGTCTGTGAATATCTCCGCCAGCTGATCCACATAGGATCTGAGTGCACTTCCAGGTACCTCATCTGGGCCAATTGCTTTCCATGGGCTGACCTTCAAGGAAGCTGCTCTGACATCTGCAACCCCAGACACTGGTTCATCCAGGGCTTCCAGGATGGAGGGCATGCTCTTGCTGATCTCTGGCTCAAAACGGGCACAGAATGCATTGAGCTCATCAGGGAGGGGTGCGTTGGAGCCAGCAATTTTACAGGAAAGATTTAAGGAAAGATATTATTTCATTGGAGGCATTTCAGGGAATGTTCACTAAGATGAACATTGTTCTCCGGAGCATTGAACCTGGTGGCTGTGGCGAGTGACTGATTTGAATTGCAAACCGCTTTTTTCCTGTACTCCCGGTTCTCAGGGCTTGTGAGTGTAGTTTACTTCCATACCGGAAGTTAGGCGAGGGGATTGTCGTTAAGGGGGAGCAGGGGGTATAAAAAAGGGGTAGCAGCGGGTAGCGTCAGGAGTGCGCAGCGGAGTGAGTGGGAACTGAGTGAGAAGGGCTTTGGCTCGCTGGGCTTAGGCAAGAGCAGGATAGAGAAGGTGAGTGACAGATTTCTACCTTTTGCCACATACAGGAGGTTGGGACATGGCAGGGAATATAGGGAGGAATATAAGCTGTGTCAGGTGCCACATGTGGGAGTTCTTGGTGGTGTCACGTGTCCCCAAGGTCCACATCTGCAGTAAATGTTTAGAACTGCAGCGCTTGAGGGCCCGGGTCAGGCAACTCGAGGGGTGTTTGGAGGATGCGTTTCTAGTCAGGGAAAACGAGGAGTTGATGGCTCGGAACCACGAGCAGGAAGAGGTCCCAAGGGCTGAAGAGCAGGAAGGGTGGACGACGGTTAGGAGGAGAAAGAGGAAGAAGAAGAGTAGTCAGGGTCCCCCGGCCTCCCCAGAGGCCCCCCAAGGTTCGTCGACAGGGGCACAGAAAGATAGGCAGGAAGGGGAGACTGACTTAGAGGGACAGAAGGGGGCTGGCAAGGTGATAGTGGTAGGGGATGGGAGGGTCCGAGGTATTGATAGGAGGTTCTGTGGACAGAGGCGCGACTCCAGGATGGTGGTCTGCCTCCCTGGAGCAGGGGTAAAGGATGTAACGGAAAGGGTAGAGGGAATTCTGAAAGGGGAGGGGACTCAGGCAGAGGTCATAGTACACGTAGGGGAGGGGGACATAGGAAGGAGGAGTAGGGTAGAGGTCCGTAGGCAATTTAGGGAGTTGGGGTCCAAACTAAAGAGCAGGACCTCCAGGGTGGCACTCTCTGGATTGCTGCCCAGTACTAGCAGGGCAAAGAATGACGAGATCATGCAGTTGAATGCATGGTTGAGGGATTGGTGTAGGGTAGAGGGCTTTACTTTTGTGGATCACTGGGAGGTGTTTAGGAGAGAAGGGCAACTGTACAGGAGGGATGGGGAGAATTTGAACGGGACGGGAACTAGTGTCTTAGCGGGGAGGTTAGCTGGGGCGTTCAGGAATGGTTTAAACTAATAGGGAGGGGGGGTGGGGAGGTGGCTGGGAGAGAGTCGGGTGAAAGGAAAATTATCAGGGAGAAGGAGGTTCCGAGGGACACTCATGGGTTGAACTGTGTCTGTTTCAATGCTAGGAGTGTGGCAGGGAAAACGGATGAGCTTAGGGCCTTGATGTTTGTGAGGTAGTTAGATGTGGTGGCTGTAACGGAGACGTGGTTACGGGAAGGGCAGGACTGGCAGCTGAATGTTCCTGGGTACAAGTGTTTTAGGTGTGACAGAGGAGGGTTGAAGAGAGGTGGAGGGGTGGCACTGTTAGTCAAGGAAAACATCACAGTAGTGCAGAGGGAGGACGATATGGAAGAGACAGGGATTGAGTCACTGTGGGTGGAGCTGAGGAATAAAAAGGGAGAGATTACATTGCTAGGGGTGTACTATAGGCCACCCAACAGCCCGAGGTCGGTGGAGGAAGGCATTTGCAGGGGCATTTTGGACAGGTGCAGGAAGAATAGAGTGGTTGTAGTGGGTGACTTTAATCTTCCAGGAGTGAATTGGAGGGGGCCTAGAGCTGGGGGTACGGAGGGAGAGGCGTTTGTGAAATGTGTTTCGGAAGGGTCGCTGGAGCAGTACGTAACTAGCCCAACTAGGGGAGGGGCTATACTTGATTTAGTGTTGGGTAATGAGCCGGGGCAGGTGGGTGAGGTAGAGGTAGGCGAACATGTGGCTAACAGTGACCACAAGTCCATCTACTTTAGGATAAAAATGGAAAGGGACGAGTGCCGGACGAATGGGAGTGTGCTGAACTGGGGAAAGGCGAGCTATAGCAGGATTAGGAGGGAGATGCAGGACACTGATTGGGAGGGACTGTTAGCTGGAAAGTCCACAGTTGGCAAGTGGGAAGCTTTTAAGGGCAAACTGAAATGGTTGCAGGGGAGGTATGTTCCGGTTAAGCAGAAGGATGGGAAAGGTAGGATTAGAGAGCCGTGGATTACAGGGGGTATTGAAGACTTCATCAGGAAGAAGAGGGAGGCGTATGTTAGGTCGAAACGACTGGGTACGGAGAGTGCGCTGGAGGAATATAGAGAGAGTAGGAGGGAGCTAAAAAGGGGAATTCGAAGGGCGAAGAGAGGGCATGAAATGGCTTTGGCTGGTAGGATTAAGGAAAATCCAAAGGCATTTTATTCCTATATTAGAGGCAAGAGAGTAGTTAGAGGGAAAATTGGTCCTCTTAGGGACAAGAGTGGAGAGTTATGTATTGAGTCGGAGGGAACGGGGGAGCTCCTGAATGAATACTTTGCATCGGTATTCACGAAGGAGAGGGGTTCGGAATCGTGCGGTCTCTTGGAGGGAGCGGAGGATCAGTTGCAGGAGATATCTATTACGAGGGAGGAAGTGCTAGGGCTGTTAGGTAGCGTAAGGACGGATAAAGCTCCAGGACCTGATGGTATTTATCCCAGGCTGCTTAGGGAGGTGAAAGATGAAATTGCTGGGCCTCTGGCACAAATCTTTGTCTCTTCTTTGGACACAGGTGAGGTCCCAGAGGACTGGAGGGTAGCAAATGTGGTACCGCTGTTCAAAAAAGGTAGTAGGGATAACCCTAGAAATTATAGACCGGTGAGTTTGACATCGGTGGTAGGGAAATTAATGGAAAAAATACTTAGGGGTAGGATGTATGAGCATTTGGAGCGTTGCGACCTGATTAGGGATACGCAACATGGCTTTGTTAGAGGGAGGTCTTGCCTTACGAATCTGGTGGAATTCTTTGAGGAGGTGACAAAAACGGTTGACGATGGGAGAGCCGTTGATGTCATCTATATGGATTTCAGTAAGGCGTTTGACAAAGTCCCTCACGGTAGGCTGGTAGAAAAGGTTAAGGCGCATGGGATACGAGGCCAGGTAGCTAGGTGGATTGAGAACTGGCTGGGTAATAGGAGTAAAAAGTCTGACAACACCAGGTTTTAGTCCAACCTATTTATTTGATAATATTCTCACAAGCTTTCGAGGGGTTACCCTCTTCGTCAGGTGAATGGAGAGTTCTGGCCTCAGACAGAGCATATAAAGCACAGACAGTTTAGAGATTACTGATTAAAATGCGAATCCTTACACCTAACCTGCTGTTCAAGACCTGAAGTGGCTGACAATGTGAGTGGTAGGAGCACTGATCACAGTTTAAAGAGATGTGTATTGTCTCCAGACAGTACAGTAAGTGAGGTTTTGCAAACCCGATGGAGAGGATCTCCAAGAAGATTGCGCATATCGACACAGACATCAAGTTTTTACAGAGATGCAAGAAAGCAGACAAGATACCAAAAGGACTACAGATCACGAACCCACTCAGGGCAACCTATAACACAGACTACGCTGAGAGACTTTGCCGTCGCACCTCTCTCACACTTCTCAACCACCTCATACACCAGCTTTACAGCAAACGCCACGCCCTGGAAACTAAAATGGAATACATTCTCTCAACTTGTACTCAGGATGCAGACCAACTGCGAAACTCTGCCAAGCAGATGAGACAAAGAAACTACACCACCTACATGCACACCAAGAATAGGAAACTTGAGAAACTCGGCATCGCCGCCAGCAACAACCAAGCCTCCCCCGGCACCACAGTAGAAAACAGCACTACCGCAGGGAGGTCTATTGTCAACTTGTCGGACTACACACTTCAACCAGATGAAATCGAAGTTCTCAGTCGAGGGCTCAATTTCTGCCCCACCACCAAAATGGACCCCATCAGTCTCGCAGCGGACACAGAGGAATTCATCAGGCGAATGAGGCTGCGGGAGTTTTTCCACAAACCCCAAGAGGCCAGCAACGAACACAACGAGACAGTCGATGAACCAGAACAGCCGACAGAGAGATCCGCAGTGCAACAGCCTAAGAGGAAGGAATCCAATTGGACTCCTCCGGAAGGCCGCTGCCCTCGACTGGACTTGTATGCCCAAACCATCAGGAGGTGCGTTAACACCAGATTCATCAGCCGCACTCACAAGACAGCCCCGAACATCACCCAAGCACAACGCAACGCCATCCACGCTCTCAAGACAAACCGCAACATTGTCATTAAACCAGCAGACAAAGGAGGGGCCATCGTCATACTGAACAGAACGGATTACTGTAAAGAAGTGTACCGACAACTAAACAATGAGGAACACTACAGACAATTACCCACAGATCCGACCAAAGAACACACTCGTCAACTCAACAATCTGATCAAGACCTTTGATCCGGACCTTCAGAGCACCCTCCGTGCTCTCATTCCACGTACTCCCCGCATTGGAGATCTCTACTGCCTCCCAAAGATTCACAAGGCAAACACACCTGGCCGTCCCATCGTATCGGGCAATGGAACTCTGTGTGAGAACCTCTCCGGCTACGTCGAGGGCATCCTGAAACCCATTGTACAAAGAACCCCCAGCTTTTGTCGCGACACTACGGACTTCCTACTGAAACTCAGCACACATGGAGCAGTTGAACCAGGGACACTCCTCGTCACAATGGATGTCTCAGCGCTCTACACCAACATCCCCCACGACGATGGCATTGCTGCGACTGCATCAGTACTCAATGCTGACAACTGCCAGTTTCCAGATGCAATTTTACAACTCATCCGCTTTATCCTGGACCACAATGTCTTCACCTTCAACGACCAGTTTTTCATCCAGACACATGGAACAGCCATGGGGACCAAATTTGCACCTCAATATGCCAACATCTTCATGCACAGGTTCGAACAAGACTTCTTCACTGCACAGAATCTTCAACCGATGCTGTACACTAGATACATCGATGACATTTTCTTCCTCTGGCCTCATGGTGAACAATCACTGAAACAACTATATGATGATATCAACAAATTCCACCCCACCATCAGACTCACCATGGACTATTCCCCAGAATCAGTTGCATTCTTGGACACACGCATCTCCATTAAGGACGGTCACCTCAGCACCTCACTGTACCGCAAGCCCACAGACAATCTCACAATGCTCCACTTCTCCAGTTTCCACCCTAAACATGTTAAAGAAGCCATTCCCTAAGGACAAGCCCTCCGTATACACAGGATTTGCTCAGATGAGGAGGATCATGACAGACACCTCCAGACCCTGAAAGATGCCCTCGTAAGAACAGGATATGGTGCTCGACTCATAGATCGGCAGTTTCGATGCGCCACAGCGAAAAACCGCACCGATCTCCTCAGAAGACAAACACGGGACACAGTGGACAGAGTTCCCTTCGTCGTCCAGTACTTCCCCGGAGCGGAGAAGCTACGACATCTTCTCCGGAGTCTTCAACATATCATGGATGAAGACGAACATCTCGCCAGGGCCATCCCCACACCCCCACTTCTTGCTTTCAGACAACCACACAACCTCAAACAGACCATTGTTCGCAGCAAACTACCCAGCCTTCAGGAGAACAGTGACCACAATACCACACAACCCTGTCACAGCAACCTCTGCAAGACATGCCGGATCATCGACACGGATACCATCATCACACGTGAGAGCACCATCCACCAGGTACATGGTAAATACTCTTGCAACTCGGCCAACATTGTCTACCTGATACGTTGCAAGAAAGGATGTCCCGAAGCATGGTACATTGGGGAGACCATGCAGACGCTACGACAACGGATGAATGAACATCGCTCGACAGTCACCAGGCAAGACTGTTCCCTTCTTGTTGGCGAACACTTCAATGGTCACGGGCATTCAGCCTCTGACCTTCGGGTAAGCATTCTCCAAGGCGGCCTTCACAACACACGACAGCGCAGAGTCGCTGAGCAGAGACTGATAGCCAAGTTCCGCACACATGAGGACGGTCTCAACAGGGATCTTGGGTTCATGTCGCACTATCTGTAACCCCCGTGACTTGCCTGGGTTTGCAAAACCTCACTTACTGTACTGTCTGGAGACAATACACATCTCTTTAAACTGTGATCAGTGCTCCTACCACTCACATTATCAGCCACTTCAGGTCTTGAACAGCAGGTTAGGTGTAAGGATTCGCATTTTAATCAGTAATCTCTAAACTGTCTGTGCTTTATATGCTCTGTCTGAGGCCAGAACTCTCCACTCACCTGACGAAGAGGGTAACCCCTCGAAAGCTTGTGAGAATATTATCAAATAAATAGGTTGGACTAAAACCTGGTGTTGTCAGACTTTTTACTGTGTTTACGCCAGTCCAACGCCGGCATACCCACATCATGGGTAATAGGAGACAGAGGGTAGTTGTGGAGGGGACCTTGTCGGGCTGGAGGCCAGTGACCAGTGGTGTGCCGCAGGGCTCAGTACTGGGACCTCTCCTCTTTGTAGTATACATAAATGACTTGGAAGAGAGTGTAGGTGGTGTGATCAGCAAGTTTGCTGATGACACCAAGATGGCAGGGTTGGCGGGTACTGAACTGGATTGTGAGGTGATACAACAGGATATAGATAGGTTGGTGCATTGGGCAGATAGGTGGCAGATGGAATTTAATCCTGACAAATGCGAGGTGATGCATTTTGGAAGGAATAATGCAGAGAGGAGCTATGTGATAAAAGGTAGACAGATTAGGAGTATAGACATACAGAGGGACCTGGGAGTGCAGGTTCACAAATCCACGAAGGTTGCGTCACAAGTGGAGAAGGTTGTTAGGAAGGCGTATGGAATGTTAGCCTTTATAGGAAGGGGTATAGAGTATAAAAGCTGCCGTCTAATGCTTCAGTTGTACAGAACGTTGGTTAGACCGCATTTGGAGTACTGCGTCCAATTCTGGTCACCTTACTACCGGAAGGACGTGGAGTCTCTGGAAAGGGTGCAGAGGAGGTTTACCAGGATGTTGCCTGGCATGGAGGGGCTGGGTTACGAGGAAAGGTTAGAGAAACTGGGACTTTTCTCCTTGGAAAGACGGAGATTGAGGGGGGACATGATAGAGGTATATAAGATACTGAAGGGAATAGATAGAGTTCATAGTGAGAGACTGCTCCCTAGACTGGGTACAAACACAAGAGGTCATGATTTAAGGGTGAGGGGGGAGAGGTATAATTTGGAAGTGAGAGGAAGGTTCTTTACGCAGAGAGTTGTGGGGGTATGGAACGCGCTACCGAGTAGGGTGGTGGAGGCAGGAACGTTGGACTCGTTTAAGATTCAGTTAGATAGACACATGAGTGAAACGAGGATGGAGGGTTATGGTAGGGGCTATTAAATAAGGTTAGAACCTCAGGAGACACCGGAAAAGCAGGCTTGTAAGATTAACGTTTTTGTCTTTTTATTCCGCAGGTGGAGGTCCACCGCGTGTCAAACGAGGGGCATGCACACGGTGGGTCGTGCGTGGGCTGCTCTTGGAAGTTCTGGGAGCGGCCTAGTACTTCGTGTCGGTGTGTGTGCTTGATCCTGGACCGGTAGACGGGCACCGCAACAGCTCGGTGACTAGCACTGCTAGCTGTGCAGATACATGGATTTGGGCCTGTGTCTGTGGGAGTTTGCGCATTCTCTCTGTGGTTGCGTGGGTTTCCTCCGGGCGCTCCGGTTTCCTCCCACACCCCAAAGATGTGCTCTTAGGCTGATTGGTTTTACCAAACTGACACTATTCTCCCCTGAATCTGGCTAAGTTAGGGGTTCCATTCGTAGACATGCAGGGTAGAATAGGTGTAGGGTGATGCGGCGGCACGGGCTCATTGGGCCAAAGGGCCTGTTTCCCGTGCTGGGTTGTTCTTTGTTCTTTATGATCCCCAATATGGAGGGATTGTCTTATGAGCAACCATTAAACAAGCTGGGACTCTACTCATTGGAATTTAGAAGAATGAGAGGAGATCTCATTGAAACATAGCATTTAACTTGTCAAAGTTGTTAAGAATCCTCTAAGATGATGTTTCTCCTCATGGGAGAGTCTAGGACCTGAGGGCATAATCTCAGAATAAAGACTGAGATGAGAAGGAATTTCTTCTGAGGGTTTATTGCCTTTGGAAATCCATACCCCAGACAACTGTGGAGATAGAGTTATTTAAGGCTGAGTTAGAAAGATACTTGATCAGTAAGGGAATCAAGGTGACAGGGAATGGTAGGAAAGTTCATTTGAGGAATGTTGGTTCAGCCACGATCTTACTGAATGGTGGAGCAGGCTCAAGGGGCTGAATGGCCTATCTCCATTCCTATTTCTCATGGTCTTGTATTGTGTGCAATTTTGGTTTTCTTATTGGAGGATGGATGTTCTTGTTATAGAAAAAGTGCAGCAAAGGTTACCAAACTGATTCTTGAGATGGTAGGACTGATATGTGAGGTGAGAATGGGTCGATTAGGAGTATATTTACTGTAGTTCAGAAGAATGAGAAGGGATCTCATGGAGACCTATAAAATTCTAACCAGGCTAAACAGGGTGGATACAGAAAGGATGTTCCAGATGTGGGGAACCCAGAACCAGGGGTCAGTCCAAGTATCAGAAGTAGACCATTTGGGACCGAAATTAGGAGAAATTTATTCACCCAGAGAGTGGTAAGCTTGTGGAATTTGCCACCACCGGAAGTAGTTGGGACCAAAATGTTGGATGTTTGGGAGGTATAGGATATGGGGGTAGGGGAGATCATAGGATGTGGGAGGAAGGTGGGAACAGGTTACTGAGTTGGATGGTCAGCCATGATTATAATGAATGGCAGAGCAGATTCAAAAGGCAGAATGGCCTACCCCTTCTCCTATTTCAAAAAAAATCAAGTTTGCTTATAATATTTTAGCTATCATAATTCAATCAATCATTGGATTAAAAACCTGAGATTTAAATTAGGAGTGATCGAATTCTGTGCTTTGAAATGCCTGACCTGCTGTCTATAAAAATATTTCTAAGTGATTGGCTGATTACCCTATTCGTTGACATCAATGCTGCTTGAAGCCTACCTTGATTTGGTTGAAATTTAAAGAGTCATCTGGAAAGGGGAGGTCTGCAACACTAGATGTTTGTGGGCAACTTTCAAAATCAGTGGCGCTGATCTGTTGCTTTTTTACTGACTGCAAAACCTGTTTTGTTCATGAAAATATTTCAGCATCTATATTTGTCCTATTGCTCTATCTTTTAAAATGGGGTATCACACAACATTATAAGAGCTGTTTTTAACTTGGCATGTACTGCACATCAGGCTTTTTCAAAGTGGAGGTCACGACCTGCAAGGAGGTCGCAGGATGTTAAAAATGGGTTGTCGGGCATATTCTTGCTGCTTTACAAACTGATCCTGTTCAAAAAGAGAGCAGGATGTTTTATGATCCTGTTAAAGAAAACACAGGATGTTCAATTTATAATGCACATTTTTTTTTATAAGGCGGTATGACAATCAGGGCCTTTCAGACAATGACAAATGATGTGGAGAAGAAGCTCCATATTGCCTGATACAATACAGGTTACACAGATTTTATGAAAGTGAAAGTTAAGAATTAGGACAAAGGTATACTTTTAACCGTACAGTAAACCTCATTAAGGTCGTGGCAGTAGCAGCAGTCCTGCAGCTTTTTGGTCAGTGCACTCTGCCTGACAGCATGCTATAATGTCAGAGTTTGACAAGTATAATCACAATCCAACTCATTAATTTTCCCCTGTGCATAAAAATATTTTGCTGTCAAATCGATTTCAAAATGAGATGTCTGAAAAACAAGAAAACCACTGAGACATTTTTTTTAGATTACGGTTATATGTAAGAAAGGATAATGAACACATTAACCACAGACTTCAACGGATGCAACAAAATGTATTTATTGATATGACATATCCCATCAACCATGGAGGTTTGTTGATGGGATAATAACAGAGATAAATTGGTGAATGCCCTATTAATTTTCCACCTAAAAGCAGCAAGTTGATCTGGTGAGCTCTGCCTATACAAGGTGCATCCTAAACAAGAAATCTGTCACACATAAACAGCAGTCAATTTTCAGTGTATGGTTGATTTTGGATGAATATTTATTTTGAACATACAAGTTGATGAGAGGAGTTTACAAAATACTGTCACCAATTTCCTGTGTGCCAGAATATGGTCCAAATAAATTAGAAAATGGACCTGAAACTGACGTTTAATATTCTGTATAATGTTAGCACCATGTGAAAAGATTGCAATTCATTACGCATCTCATGTGACATAGCTTGCAAGAGACAGCCATTTGGTAAAAGTGGGTCGCAGCAAAGAAAGTTTGAAAAATATTGCTGCACATCACTCACTCAATCAGGAAAGCAGATTTCTAATAATCATTGTTTGAAACAACTTCGTATTGTGCTGCAGTTCTGTAATTATTACAGTTCAAGTTAATCATCTTCTGGTTGTATTCCATCATTTCCAATTTTTGTAGATACAAAATTGAACTCTTTCTCCTGTAGTTTTTAGTTATATTGTCATTAATGCATTACAGCTGGGATCGAAGGTTGGCAATCAGGCCAGTTAGAAAGTAGAACTGAAGCCGAAAACAACAAAACTTAATTTCTCCCACCGTTGCTCTGCATTTAATACCATTTTAATTTGAAAGCACACAGTGAAGGAACCCACAGCATAAATATGCTCCTTCTTTCTTCCCTGATTTTACTGGCTGCTCTTCCCTCAGTGCTACCTGTGCTTCATATTGTTCAGTTTGCTGCAGAGATAGGAGTAGCAATGGTGTTTTTTCCCCACCATCCTGCTTGACCTCTATCACCCTGCTCCTGGTGTCCTTACCTTCCCTTGCTCCTTCATCCCCCAAGACCCAATTCCTCATCTCTTCCCATCTGTCCCAATTGTGAAATCCCCTCAATTTCAGAGGCTCCATCCGAACTATTGAGGACCTCCTTCTATCGAAACCACTCCTGAAGGCCAGTAATCACGATTCCTGATTCTTCAGTCCTCTCCTAACTGTCGTCATGGCTCTCTCCAGCAGTCATCAGAGCTGGGGAGTACATAAGGCAGTGAGAAATATAAAGCTATGTTTGCCCTGCAAATAATCTAGACGTTGCCTCCAGAAAACCCTGTACTCCAAGGATAAGACTGCACAAACACACAATGAAGTTTTTCTACTACTTTGCATGCTAGATTTTTAGAAGTTCTGATACAAAATATGTTTTTTTCACCCATTATTGTCTCGCACTAACCCATGTGTAGTGTTTTCAGTTGCAAACTGTTCTGGTAACTTGGAGGCTTCTCTACTTTACAGTTTGTAAACGTGTGTATTTCAAGAGGCTGTTTGAATTTCACATATCTTACCTGGGACTATGAAATAAATTTTTGTAGTTTTTGCACTTCTTTGGCATGTCTTTTTGGTCAGATTTTACCATACTTAACAACTGTCAGTATCTGGCAATAGGTTGAAAACTAGGATTGAAGCAATGAGGTCTATCCAATTTCCACACTCCTCTAAAGACTTTATTACAGTGTACCACTGTGATCTATGAAATGAACCAGAGGGGAGTTGGAAAATGCTTGAATCCGTCAAAGAAGAAATAGCGAGACACCTAGAAAAGAATGGCCTGATAGAGCAAACGCAGCACAGATTCGTTAAGGGGAAGTTGTGTTTGACAAATTTATTGGATTTCTGTGAAGATGTGACTAGTGCGGTAGACAGAGGGGAACCGGTGGATGTGGTGTTTCTCGATTTTCAAAAGGCGGTTGATAAGGTGCCGCACAAAAGGTTGCTTCAGAAGGTTAGGGGGCATGGAGTTGGGGGTAAGGTGTTAGCGTGGATAGAGGATTGGTTGTCTAATAGGAGACAGAGAGTTGGTATCAACGGGTGCTATTCTGATTGGCGGTTGGTGACTAGTGGAATGCCGCAGGGATCAGTGCTGGGGCCTCAGCTATTTACCATTTATATAGATGATCTGGAGGAGGGGGCTGAGTGTAGGGTGTCGAAATTTGCTGATGACATGAAAATGAGTGGAAAAGCAAATTGTGCGGAGGGTGTGGAAAGTCTGCAGAGGGATCTAGATAGGCTGAGCGAGTGGGCAAGGACCTGGCAGATGGAGTACAATGTGCAAGTGCGAGGTGGTCCACTTTGGTAGGAATAATGGTAGGAAGGACTATTACTTACGGGGCAAAAAACTGCAACAGGCGACAGTGCAGAGGGACCTCGGGGTCCTTGTGCATGAGTCGCAAAAACCCAGCCTGCAGGTGCAGCAGGTGGTCAGGAAGGCGAATGGGATGCTGGCCTTCATAACGAGGGGGATTGAATATAAAAGTAGGGAGGTCTTGCTGCAGCTGTATAGGGCATTGGTGAGGCCGCAGCTGGAGTACTGTGTGCAGTTTTGGTCGCCGCACTTATGCAAGGATATTTTGGCCTTGGAGGGAGTGCAGAGGAGGTTTACTAGGCTGATACTGGAGTTGAGGGGGTTGAGCTATGAGGAGAGGCTGAATAAACTAGGCTTGTACTCGTTAGAGTTTAAAAGAATGAGGGGGGATCTCACTGAGACGTATAAGATGATGAATGGGCTGGATAGGATAGAGGTGGAGAGGCTCTTCCCGCTCAGAAAGGGCAGTAGGACTAGGGGGCACAGCCTCAAGATAAAGGGGGGGCGGTTTAGAATGGAGTTGAGGAGGAACTTCTTCACTCAAAGGGTGGTGAATCTTTGGAATTCTTTGCCCGTTGAGGTGGTGGAGGCTGCCTCGCTAAATATTTTTAAGACGCGGGTTGAGGGTTTTTGATAAGCGAGGGGATTAAGGGTTATGGGGAGAGGGCGGGAATGTGGAACTGAGCCACGACAGATCAGCCATGATCTTATTGAATGGCGGGGCAGGCTCGAAGGGCTAGGTGGCCTACTCCTGCTCCTATTTCTTATGTTCTTATGTTTAGAGCGGAGGAGGATGAGAGGCAACTTAATAGAGGTTTATAAGATGACGAGGGGGATAGAGTGCACGTGCAGAGACGATTTCCTCGGGTGGATGTAGCTGGTACTTGGGGACATAACTATAAAGGTTCTTATGTTATGTTCTTAGCAAGTGTGAGGTTATCCACTTTGGCAGGAATAATAGTAGGAGGGATTACCATTTAAAGGGCGAAAAGCTGCAGCATGCTGTGGTGCAGAGGGACCTGGGGGTCCTTGTGCATGAGTCACAAAAACCCAGTCTGCAGGTGCAGCAGGTGATTAAGGCGGCGAAGGGGATGCTGGCTTTTATAGCGAGGGGGATAGAATATAAAAGTAGGGAGGTCTTGCTGCAACTGTACAAGGCACTGGTGAGGCCGCAGCTGGGTACTGTGTGCAGTTTTGGTCGCCGCACTAGTGCAAGGATATTTTGGCCTTGGAGGGAGTGCAGAGGTGGTTCACCAGGCCGATATCGGAGATGAGGGGGTTAGACTATGAAGAGAGACAGAATAGACTGGGTCCGTACTCATTGGAGTCTAGAAGAATGAGGGGGGATCTTATAAGATAATGAAAGAGATGGATAGGGTAGAAGTAGAGAGATTCTTCCCACTCAGAAAGGACAGCAGGACCAGAGGGCACAGCCTCAAGATGGGGGGGGGGGGGGGGCAGTTTAGAACGGAGTTGAGGAGGAACTTCTTCACTCAAAGGGTGGTGAATCTCTGGAATTCTCTGCCCGTTGAAGTGGTGGAGGCTACCTCGCTAAATATATTTAAGTCATGGGTAGATAGGTTTTTGACAGACAAGGGACTTAAGGGTTATGGGGAGAAAGCGGAAAAGTCAAACTGATCCACTTCAGATCAGCCATGATCTTATTGAATGGTGGGGCAGGCTCGAAGGGCTAGATGGCCTACTCCTGCTCCTATTTCTTATGTTCTTATGAGTTTATACTTTGTGTCCATTAATTATATGGGTTATTAATTGTAGTGTTACGGGTAATGTATGAGCATGGATAGAGGACTGGTTAACTAACAGAAAGCAAAGAGTGGGGGCAACTTCTGGTTGGCGATCAGTGACTAGTGGTGTGCCTCAGGGATCAGTGTTGGGACTGTAATTGTTTGCGATTTACATAGATGATTTGGAGTTGGGGACCAAGTATAGTGTGTCAAAATTCACAGATGACACTAGGATAGGTGGCAGAGCAAAGTGTGCAGAGGATGCTGAAAGTCTGCAAAGAGATATAGATAGTCTAAGTGAACGAGTGAGGGTCTGGCAGATGGAGTACTGTGTTGGTAAATGTGAAGTCATCCATTTTGTTCAGAATAACAGCACAGTGGACTATTATTTAAATAGTAAAAAATTGCAGCATGCTGCTGTGCAGAGGAACCTGGGTGTCCTTGTG
The DNA here is from genome assembly GCF_965287045.1 of Carcharhinus amblyrhynchos. Taxonomy (NCBI): domain Eukaryota; kingdom Metazoa; phylum Chordata; class Chondrichthyes; order Carcharhiniformes; family Carcharhinidae; genus Carcharhinus; species Carcharhinus amblyrhynchos. The sequence continues at coordinate 5,501,347 of NC_137340.1, read as the reverse complement.
CAGGAATCTCAAGGAGTTGGTTTGCAGCTGCAGCAGGTAATTAAGGCAGCAAATCGAATTTTGTCTTTCATTGCTAGAGGGATGGAGTTTAAAAATAGCAAGATTATGTTGCAGCTGTAGAAGGTGCTGGTGAGGCCACACCTGGAATACCATATACAATTTTGGTCTCCTTGAGGACGGATATAGTGGCACTGGAGGGGGTGCAGAAGAGATTCACTAGGTTGATTCCGGAGTTGAGAGGGTTGGCTTATGAGGAGAGACCGAGTAGACTTGGGCTATACTCAGTGGAATTCAGAAGAATGAGGGGCTATCTTATAGAAACATATAAGATTATGAAGGGAATAAATAAGACAGAAGCAGGGAAGTTGTTTTCACTGGTGGGTGAAACTAGAACTAGGGAGCATGGTCTCAAAATAAGGAGGAGCAGATTTAGGACTGAGTTGAGGAGGAACTTCTTCACACAAAGGGTTGTGAATCTGTGGAATTCCCTGCCCAGTGAAGCAGTTGAGGCTACCTCTGAGTGTTTTTAAGGCAAGGATAGATAAATTTTTGAACAGTAAAGGAATTAAGGGTTATGGTGAGCGTGTGGCTAAGTGGAGCTGAGTCCACAAAAAGATCAGCCATGATGTTATTGAACGGTAGAGCAGGCTCGAGAGGCCAGATGGCCTACTCCTGCTCCTAGTTCTTACGTTCTTATATGCAACTTTGATGGCTGTACTCAATTTGTTTGTGAATTTATTTTGGAAGTTTCTTCATTATTTACAATAGAGGAGAGAAGACTTGCACCATCCACAAAGGTCAACATTCCTAACAAAGCCAAGAAATTCTATTAACAATTCTGTTACAATTTCACAACTTCACCACAGATTTCCCTTGCACTTCCCATCAAGGACCTCTTGTGAGGTCCAAAACCAAAACGTGACATGAGATATAAAAAAACTGGTAACGTAATACTGCCCAAAGTTAAATAGAAAACTTTGTTAGAAAATCAACATCATGGACAAGCTCTTCTGTGCACTCGGAACTTTCAGATTAATGCTTGCAACTGTGCAATTTAGCTTACAAATTATGAACCACACTTAAAGAAAGTTAAAATTAAAGATTAACAAAAAGAAATTCAGAAAATGCTAGAGTCTGGCAGCATCTGTGCAGACAGAACTCTCATCAATCTTTCCAGATGCACCATAGAAAGCACTCTTTCTGGTTATATCACAGCTTGGTATGGCCCCTGCTCTGCCCAAGTCTGCAAGGAACTACAAACGGTCATGAACGTAGCCCAATCCATCACGCAAACCAGTCTCCCATTCATTGGCTCTGTCTACACTTGTTGCTGCCTCAGCAAAGCAGCTGGCATAATTACAGACCCCAGGCACCCTGGACATTCTCTCTTACACCTTCTTCATTTGGGAAAAAGATACAAAAGTCTGAGGTCACGTACAATTGACTCAAGAACAGCTTCTTCCCTTCTGCTGCCAGACTTTTGAATGGACCTACCTTGCATTAAGTTGATCTTTCTTTACATCCTAGCTATGACTGTAACACTACATTCTGCACTCTCTCCTTTCCTTCTCTATGAATGGTATGCTTTGTAGGTATAGAGTGTAAGAAACAATACTTTTCACTGTACACTAATACATGTGACAATAATAAATCAAATCAAAACCAAGTTAACATTTCAGGTCAACGATTTTCCTTCAGACCCCACAGTGTCAAAATGTCAATATGCCAGGTTTCATTTTATACAAGAACTTTTATTTTTCTCTTGTCAACATAAAGATAAAGGACACATTTCACTCTGATGACATTGATTCTTTAACACAAATCTATGTGATGTTTCTTATCCAGAGAATAGGGGTGGTCTATTAGTATCTATTCACCAGATTTTATTTCAATGATATTCATGCAAATTATCCTTTCTGAAACTACCATGAACATAAACTGAATCATTACAACATTTTACTCTCAATCCCATCAGACCCCTTCCCCCTTATCCTTAAAACTGCCAAGGGCTTCTAGGAAAGGAGCAGATGCAATAGCAAACCAGTTTAGTCTTGTGAACATAAAATTAACTGTATAAATGTTGTATATTCTATCAAAAATTTCATCCAAGATTTCAGTTCTCAAATGAGCATGATGTTAACCGACACCAAGATGACACTCACACAGTCATAGAATCCATATAGTGCAGAAAAGATGATTTGGCCTATTGAGTCCGCACCAACTCAGCATCTCACCTAAGCCCACCTCTTGTCCCATCTCTTGTCCCATCTCCACCTAATCCCCCTGGATTCATCAAAGCACAATCTGGAAAAGTCATGGAATTTATAACCGATCATGAAATAGTCATGAAATTTTATTATGAAGGAATGAGACTTTTCTGACTTGCAGCAGAATTCCAACTTTATCACTAGTCATCCAATTCCTCCTTTCCATAATCTTTTGCTTCGTTTTGCATGTCTGGAATCCTGTACAGGTTTTGTTCTTCTCAAAAAACTCAGGTTTTTGATCCCACCCAATATCGCTGCGAATTGGCTGTTTTGGAGACCGTCAGAAAAACAGCAGTCATTGGCCAAATATGCTGTCAACTGGAACAGTCTATATGCCAGATTGGCTGTATTGGACATGGCCAGGAGAACGGCACGAACTGGCTGAATAGAATGTGCCAGATTCTATTTCTTCCTTTCTTGCTTGGCTCATGTGAAAAGAGCTGTGCTTGCTGGTGTCTATAGCAGAATTTTGTTGTTGTGCAGGCAGAGGGCTCAGCACACATTTTCTTCTGAGTTGGACCACCGTAAACAGCCGAAGGCAGAACAGGAACAAGTACACCACGGAGGGGACTACGTCTAAAACAATGCTGCATGCCTATAGTTGAGACACATTTGCTCCAAACTTTCACATGAGACCCACTGAAAATTTCTTCAGCATAAAAAAGTTAAGAAATTTTACTTTACGAAGGTGCAGGATCTTGGTTTCATATGCATATAATTTTTTTTAAATTGGTGACTTTATCTTCACCTCAGCTAAAAGTGTCCATCTTATTTTGTTCCATTCACTTCAGTTTCCAGAATGGGAAGTTACCTTTTATCTTGCAAAAAAAAATTAATATAATCAACCGAAGATTTTGTGGGAGCAATTCAGGTAACCTGAACTTCGTTTGATACTCCCACCTTTTGACTGACTGTAACTTAGGCTCACATTTTATAAGCAAAAATACATATATTTAAAAGGTCTTGTTTAGCATGACCCAGTGCTATCCAACAATTATGGGATGATAGCCTTCAGGTTAAAGCCAAATAGAGTGAAAATAAAATTGGACTCTGTCCTAATTCTTTTATGCATTGACAGATTTCTACAAATCGCAAATGAGTAAAAAAAAATGTGATTTTGGAATCGGAGTATGGGGGATTTATTCATAATAAAGTAACAAAAATATCTTATTTATACGATTCCAAGTTAAAATATTCAATTTTATAGTGTTTCGTAACGATGCTACTTTATCTAAAGAAAGGTATCTTACAAGAAAAACAACATAGAGATGGTAATGCTATATGTGACTCAATCACATAATAAAGGAAAGAGAGAGAATGAAAATGCCTCTGAAAACTAAAATACAGCCCCTAAAAATCAACAAGCAGCCCTCAAGAAAATTTCAAGAGGCACTGTGAAGGGGAAAAGATTATTTGGCTCCAGATGCTGGTGAATGCACTGTCCATATGGTCTGGGGCATTACCAGCCCAAAATGTTGCACGAGGATCTCCAGTTTATTGCTCTGAGTGGGTACTTTTTCTCAGATTAATCTGTAAGGCTAACGTGTCTCAAACATTTGATTAACAAGTGAAATTAGTCGTTTCATGGTGCTCCTACTGTGTAGTAGCCACACAGGTGCAATTCCCCATCAACAGGATGTTGCCTTCCAGCCAAAAAACTCAGCACACAAAACCCTTAAAACCCTATCATAAGAACATAAGAAATAAGAACATAAGAACATAAGAAATAGGAGCAGGAGTAGGCCATCCAGCCCTTCGAGCCTGCCCCGCCATTCAATAAGATCATGGCTGATCTGTCGCTGCTCAGTTCCACTTTCCCGCTTTCTCCCCATAACCCTTAATCCCCTCTCTTATCAAAAACCCATCAACCCGCGTCTTAAAAATATTTAGCGAGGCAGCCTCCACCACTTCAACGGGCAAAGAATTCCAGAGATTCACCACCCTTTGAGTGAAGAAGTTCCTCCTCAACTCTGTTCTAAACCGCCCCCCTTTTATCTTGAGGCTGTGCCCCCTAGTCCTATTGTCTTTTTTGAGCGGGAAGAGTCTCTCCACCTCTATCCTATCCATCCCATTCATCATCTTATAAGTCTCAATGAGATCGCCCCTCATTCTTCTAAACTCTAACAAGTACAAGCCCAGTTTATTCAGCCTCTCCTCATAGCTCAACCCCCTTAACTCCGGTATCAGCCTAGTAAACCTCCTCTGCACCCCCTCCAAGGCCAAAATATCTTTGCGCAGGTGCGGTGCCCAAAACTGCACACAGTACTCCAGCTGCGGCCTCACCAATGCCCTACACAGCTGCAGCAAGACCTCCCTACTTCTATATTCAATCCCCCTCGCTATGAAGGCCAGCATCCCATTCGCCTTCCTGACAACCTGCTGCACCTGCAAGCTGGGTTTTTGCAACTCATGCACAAGGACCCCGAGGTCCCTCTGCACCGTCGCCTGCTGCAGTTTTTCGCCACGTAAGTAATAGTCCTTCCTACCATTATTCCTACCAAAGTGGACCACCTCACACTTGCCAACATTAAATTCCATTTGCCATTTCCTGGCCCATTCGCCCAGCCTATCTAGATCCTTCTGCAGACTCTCCACACCCTCCGCACAATTTGCCGTTCCCCCTATCTTGGTGTCATCAGCAAATTTCGACACCATACACTCGGTTCCCTCCTCCAGATCATCTATATAAATGGTAAAAAGCTGAGGCCCCAGCACCGACCCCTGGGGCACTCCACTAGTCACCATCCGCCAATCCAAATAGCACCCATTGACCCCCACTCTCTGCCTCCTATTTGACAACCAATCCTCTATCCATGCTAACACCCTACCCCCAACTCCATGTCCCTCGACCTTCTGCAATAACCTCTTGTGAGGTACTTTGTCAAACGCCTTCTGAAAATCCAGAAAGACCACATCCACCGGCTCTCCTCTATCCACTGCCCTAGACACATCGTCATAGAACTCCAGTAAATTTGTCAGACACGACTTCCCTTTAATGAAACCGTGCTGCGTCTGCTCTATCAAGCAATTCCCTTCAAGATGCCTCGCAATTTCCTCCTTAATGACAGATTCTAACATTTTACCCACCACAGACGTTAAACTAACTGGCCTATAATTCCCCGCCTTTTGCCTGGCACCCTTCTTAAACAACGGCGTAACATTAGCCGTTTTCCAATCATCCGGCACTTCCCCGGAATCCAGCGACGTCTGGAAAATAACCACCAAGGCATCCACTATCACCTCCGCCATTTCTTTCAGAACCCTCGGATGCATTCCATCCGGTCCTGGGGACTTGTCCACGATCAGCCCCTCCAGTCTGTCGAGCACCGCCTCTCTAGTAACAGTAATGTCATTAAGACCCTCCAGTCCTACCACCTTTCCATCGCTAACACCTGGCAAATTATTCACTTCCTCCTCCGTGAAGATAGAAACAAAAAAGTTATTCAATACCTTAGCCATATCCTCATCCCCCACCACTAGGTTCCCCTTCTCATCCTCTAAAGGACCAACATTCACCCTAGCCAGCCTCTTCCTTTTTATATATTTATAAAAACTCTTGCTATCCTTTTTTATATTAAGCGCTAGCCCAGCTTCATAGTTTCTCCTACCCTTCTTTATCAACTTCTTTGTCAATCTTTGTTGACATTTAAACCTCTCCCAATCCTCATCTCGCCCACTACTCTTAGCTACTCTAAATTCCTCCACTTTTAATTTAACACTTTCCTTCACCTCCTTCGTTATCCACGGCTTATTACCTCTCTTCCTACTATCCTTTTTGACCATCGGAATAAATTTCCGCTGAGCACTAAGAAAGATCTCCTTAAAGATCCTCCACTGCTCCTCAGCAGACCCTCCCTCCAACGCGCTCCCCCAGTCCACATTCGCCAATTCTTCTCTCATCCTACCGTACTCCCCTCTATTCAAACAGAGGACGCGTGTCCGGGAACCCACTTTCTCCTCCTGCATCTGCACCAGAAACTCCACCATACAATGATCACTCTCCCCAAGAGGATCCTTCACCACAAGGTCCCTAATTCTACCCGCCTCATTACATAGCACCAGATCCAAGATAGCTCGCTCCCTCGTCGGCTCCAACACACGCTGTTCGAGGAAACTATCCCGGCAGCATTCCAAGAACTCTTCCTCGAGCCCCCCGCGTCCAACATGGGTCGACCAATCAATATGCAGATTGAAATCCCCCATAACTACGGCCGTCCCATTCCTGCACGCCGCACTTATTTGCGCGTTAACAGCCCGCCCCACCTCCAGATCATTATTCGGGGGCCTATAGACGACACCCACCAGCGTCTTCCTCCCTTTGCTGTTCCTAATCTCCACCCACAACGACTCCCCCCTCTGCTCCTTGGCTCCAATATCATCCCTTGCTACCACCGTGATGCTATCCTTAATCAGCAGAGCTACGCCCCCCCCCCCGCTTTTCCCTCCTGCCTATCCTTCCTAAACACTTGATAGCCCTGTACATTCAGCTCCCAGTCCCTGTCACCCTGCAGCCACGTCTCTAATGGCCACCAGATCGTATCCATTTGTGTCGATCTGCGCCACCAGCTCATCCACTTTATTCCGAATGCTTCGTGCATTCAGATAAAGTGCTTTCATCCCAGCCTTCACCTGGACCCTATTTGCCGTAACGCCACCAACCATACTCACGCCCCCTACTCCCTCTATTATTGGGACATCCTCGGCCTCGCATGATATATGAGTTTCAGGGAACTTTATAATTAGCGGCATTGATCACATCCCTTCAGAGATGGATTGCGAGCCCCGCACGGTATGTTGCCTGCCCGGTGAAGTACTTCTCTCGAGCTTGAAAGAATATTGCAGTGGGAGGGGGAGAATCCAGTTGTGTGGTCCATGTTGGGACAAAAAACATATACAACATTAGGAAAAAGGACCTGTTTGGGAATGATCAGGTATTAGGAGCTAAATTAAAGAATAGGTACTCAAGGGTAATAATCTCTTGAGTTATTACCCAAGCCACGTGTGAATTGGGATGAAAAAATTCGGGAAGTGAACACATAGCTTAAGGAGTGGTGCAGAGAAGAGGAGTTCCATTTCGTGGAGCATTAGCATCAGTATTGGAACAGGATATCTGATGCCAATGCCCCAGGAAATGGAACAGTCTTCATCTGAACGAATCTGGGACCATTTATCTCGAAAGGATAAATAGGATGGTCACAAGGACTTTAAACTCGCAGATGAGGTGGAAGTGAGGGGTAAAACTACAGGAAGTATAATGGTTAATAGGAAATAAAACAGCAGGTTAACATGTAGAGAAAAAGTTTCAACTACATGGAAAATATCAACAAAAAGTTAAAAGGGAGAATAACTCAGGAGTTGTTATGAATGGAAGTCTTAGGATTCAAAAAGCTATAAAAACTAGCATAAAGGCACTCTTCCTAAATGCTCGTAACATTGGAAACAAGATAAATGAGTTGAAGGCAAAAATCATCGTGAATGAGTATGATGTAATGGTCATTACAGAGACATGGTTGCAGGGTGGTCATGACTGGGAGTTAAATATCCAGGGGTATCAGACTGTTCAGAAGGACAGACAGGAAGGTAAAGAAGGTGGTGTAGCTCTGACATTTAAGGATGACATCAGGGCAGTAGTGAGAAATGATGCAAGTCCTATGGAGAAAAGCGTTGAATCCATTTGGATGGAAATCATAAAGTGAGAAAAAGTCAGTGATAGGTGTAGTCTGTATCGTCATGGTGGGCAAGCAACAAACAAGGAAATAACTGATGCAAGGAGTTTAACCTACATGTCGCTTAGTCAAACCAGGTCGGTCAAGGCAGCCTTGAGGAGTGTTCATAGAATGTATCCGCGATAGCTTCCTTGAACAGTATGTAATGGAACCTACAAGGAAGCAAGCTATTCTAGATCTGGTCCCAGTGTGATGAGACAGAAATAATTAATGATCTTACAGTTAGGGATCCTCTTGGAAGAAGCACTCACAGTATGGTTGAATTTAAAATACATATGGAGCGTGAGATGGTAAAATACCAGGGTCTTGTGCTTAAACAAAGAAGACTACAACAGGATGAGGGAGGAGTTGGCTTAGGTAGACTGGGAGCAAAAACTTTGTGATGGGACAACTGAGGAACAGTGGATGGCTTTCAAAGTGATTTTTCACAGTGCTCAGCAAAAGTATATACCAGTGATAAGGAAGGACTGTGGGAAAAGGATAATCAGCCATGGCTATTTAAGGAAATAAAGGAGGATATCAAATTGAAAGAAAATGTATACAAAGTGGCAAAGATTAGTGGGAAACTAGAGAATTGGAAAATCTTTGAAGGTCAACAGAAAGCCACAAAAAAAACTATCAAGAAAGATAGATTATGAGAGTAAACTCGCTCAGAATATAAAAATGGATAGCAAAAGTATCTACAAATATATAAAACGAAAAGGAGTGGCCAAAGTAAACACTGATCCTTTAGAGAATGCGAAGGGAGATTTAATGTTAGGAAATGAGAAAATGGCTTAGGCATTAAACAGGTATTTTGTGTCAGTCTTCACAAATAACATGCCAAAAACTGACAACAAGGCGGTTATGGCACGTGAGGGCCCTAGAAACAATCATTATCAATAAATAAGCAGTGTTAGGTAAGCTAATGCGGCTCAAGGTAGACAAGTCTCCTGGCCCTGACTGAATGCACCCCAGGGTAATTACAGACATGACAGGGGAAATAGCAAATGCATTCATGGAAATGTACCAAAAATTAGTTGGACTTTGGAAAGATTGGAAAACAGCAAATGTGACTCCACTGTTTAAAAAGCAGCAAGACAAACGGCAGATAACCATAGGCCGGTTAGCTTAACTTCTGTAGTGGAGAAAATGCTCACGTCTATCATGGATAAAGAAATAGCGAGACATCCGGATAATAATTGTCCCACTGGGAAGACACAGCATGGGTTCATGAAAGGCAGGTCATGTTTAACTGATTTACTGGAATTCTTTGAGGACACGACATGCGCGATGGACAATGGGGAAACTGTGGAAGTGGTGTATTTGGATTCCCAGGAGGCATTTGACAAGGTTCCACACAACAGACTGCTACATAAGATAAAGGTGTACGGCATTATGGGTAATGTATTAGCATGGATAGGGGATTGGTTAACTAACAGAAAACAAAGAGTGGGGGTAAATGGGTGTTTTTCTGGTTGGCGATCAGTGACTAGTGCTGTGCCTCAGGGATTGATGTTGGGACTGCACTTGTTTCCAATTTACAGAGACAATTTGGAATTGGGGACCAAGTCTTGTGTGTCAAAGTTCACAGATGACACTAAGATGAGTGGCAGGGCAAAGTGTGCAGTGGTCACTGAATATCTGCAAAGGGATATAGATAGTCTAAGTGAGTGGGCGAGGGTCTGGCAGATATAGTACAGTGTTGGTCAATGTGAGGTCATCCATTTTGGTAGGAACAACAGCGAAATGGGCTATTTTAAATGGTAAAAAATTGCAGCATGCTGCTGTGCGGAGGGACCTGGGTGTCCTTGTGCACAAATCACAAAAAGTTGGTTTTCAGGTGCAACAGGTAATTAAGAAGGCAAATGGAATTTTGTCTTTCATTGCTAGAGGGATGGAGTTTAAATATAGGGAGGTAATGTTGCAGCTGTAGAAGGTGCAGGTGCGGCCATACCTGGAACATTGTGTACAGGTTTAGTCTCCTTACTCGAGAAAGGATATATTGGCACTGGAGAGAATGCAGAGGAGATTCACTAGGTTGATTCCAGAGTTGAGAAGGTTCGTTTCTGTGGAGAGACTCAGTAGACTGGGACTATACTCATTGGAATTGAGAAAAATAAAAGAATAGAAACACAAAATTATGATGGGAGTAGATAACATAGAAGCAGGGACGTTATTTCCACCGGTAGTGGAACTAGAATTCAGGGACATGGTCTCAAAATAAACAGGAGCAGATTTAAGACTGAATTGAAGAGGAACTTCTCCACACAAATGATTGTGAATCTGTGGAATTCCCTGCGCAGTGAAACAGTTGAGGTTACCTCATTGAATGTCTTTAAGGCAAAGATGGATCTTTGAACAGTAAGTAATTAAGAGTTATGATGAACAGGCAGGTAAGTGGACCTGAGTCCACGGAAAGATCGGCCATGATCTTACTGAATGATGGAGCCGGCTCAAGGGATCAAATGCTCTACTCCTGCTCCTAGTTCTTATGTTCAGTGCCTGTATGATGCCAGCTACATAGCCTGTACATGACAGGAGGAGGAGGGAGATATTCTCTGCATGCCCCCACATGTTCCTCAGTGGCAGGCAGTGGCCTACCATTGGGACCTTTTGGTCCCTTTGTTGTCAATAGGGTTTCCCATCAAATCCACTGCACAAAGAGCATGTCCACACATTGCGTCTTTTTCAAAAAAAAGATTGGGAGCGGAAGGAGGCCAGTCATTCTCTGGTTCATTCCCCATGGCAATGCCTTGACCAAACATGCTCAGTCTTATTTTAAGACAAGCTTGACAGCTAACTGTTCCCTGGCACACTCCTCATGGCAACATCACTGTAAGAGACCAACCAACATCTCTTGTTATGCAGTTAAATTGTTCACTTCAGATTTGGTAATCTTGTGAATTTGTCCTGTTAAGTGGATGATCAAAAGCTTCAATAGCATGCCTAATTTGTTTTTAGAATAATAAATCATAAGTCCCTTTCATAATGGGGCACTGAATGGTCCAGTTATATTTCATGTAGTAGTATCCAGAACTTTAAAGCTGTTTACAGATTCTACCAGCAATTCCTTAACCAGAGTTTAAGTGCTTTCCATTTCCTTGATCAAGGTGTTAGCCTTGCCTCAGTTCTGGCATTTTCCCCTCAAGTCAGGAAGTGTTGATTCAAGCCCTATACTAGATTCTTACACACATAATCGAGTCAGGACTGAAATAAGATTGGAAGTGTTGTCTTTCAGATGAGACATTAAACAGGGGGCTTGTCAACAGACAAAAAAATTCACTGGCATAATTCACAGAGCAGCAAGAGTTATCCCAGCATCCTGGCCAGCATTTATTCTTCAATGAATTTTACTTTCACATACAGAATAATTCTGGTGCTAGTTATACAGTAAAAATAAGCTTCAAAATAATACTTTCCACATTACATGTAAAGACCATTGTGTGATGTGGAAATTATTAACAACCTTTGTGAACAGAAAATGATGTCAGGCTTTCTGGCTCACATTATTGGAAACTAGAGATAAAAGCAAATGAAAGAGTGAAATTAACATTTGAAACAGTTCTGGTTCAATGAATGAAGAAAATGATTCAATTTGCCTCTGATGTTTAGTTGATTTTGCCATTATACAGTGCTCAAATACCAATTTGAGTTTGATGTAGCTTTTTATAAATTACAGAAAATTTTATGTTAATTGGCAAACAAGTTTTACATCCAAGATTTTATATTCACATGCTCATTTTGTATTTTTTTTAAAAATAGTGATTACTTCACTTGTTGGACAGTCTAGCATACCATAAGCCAGCATGTGTGAAAACAAAAACAAATAGCTTTTTCTTTTTTGCTGTTTTGGTTGGGGTATTTTTAGAGGAGCAAAGTGGAATTATGAGGGTAGTCTTATGAACAAGACATAATAAGCAGAGCCAAAAGATAAACATCCATTGATGTTAAAGATTGCCATTCTGAATGTGGACACTGAAGCCTATCCATATGCGGGGAAAATATGATCAAGTAGAACACAAATTCAGAACAACCCGAGCCAAATTATTTCAAAAGATACAATAAAGAAATCAAAGAGCAATGAAGCCTGTGATAATAATTGAATTATTAAAAGAGGGAAACAAAACATCTTGCAGTTGAATTGCAGATGCAGAGAAGTTTTTTTTTATTAAAGCTGCGTTTGAAATAGGTGGAACATTGACAAATACTAATTTTTACTTTTTTTTTACTCACCAAAGCAGGCCACTGAATCTGTTTGCTCTTTGATCCCTGAGTCTGGCTGGGGTTCTTTCTCTTAGCCCAGACCAGCTGGTGCTCCACCATGAAAATTTGAAAATCTTCATAAACTTTAACCCATTCACGTTTTTCCCATTCTAGATCATCAAATTCCACGTATACCTAGGGAAAATAGAAAGAAAAATTTAAGTCCACTGCAAAACCCAACTGCTTTCCTTTAAAACTACTGATGTGGATAGTAGTGTTGTTCAAAAGCTCAGTTGTCAACAAGAAAACCAAAGTTCTAAATTGCGTAATAGATCAAATGTGTGGCTCGTGCTCTGATCATTAAAAACCCACATTACATTGCTTGTGTCACCACATTAAAAATACATTTTAAAAATGTAGGGTCATTTGAAAATTTTCATAATTCCATTGATACTGAAACTCAACTTCACTGTGTTTCAGTGTGGATCTCTCTTTTAAAAGTGCCCATGGAACCTACTGACTATCTGGAAATTTTTGTAATGTACTGTTGCAAATGGAAAGCTCATACTCCCATCTATCATATAAAGAAACTCTTCTACACCTGCAACCTAGTTGTAAGTGCAAAGCCTTTGATGCAAAATCCAGATGCAACTGGTAATCATGCGTCTGGTCTGCCCGCTGAGCTTTGCATGCTAGAGAGATATTGGTGTGAAACCCATGAGTGAGTGCAATAACGACTGGAAAAATTCTGGGTTTTTTTTGGATGAATGGGGCAGGGCAGGGGGAGAGAGAGAGAGAGAGGGACAGAGAGAGGGAGAAGTAAAAGCTGTTCTCAGCAAAGACAATTTTAAAAGAGCACAATGCCAGAAAACAATACATGTTTGGCAAGTTCGGCGGAAACATAAAGTCTCTTGCATTTTAGTAGTTACTTTATACTTGAGAAATCATGCACAAAATTGTTTCCCAAACTACTTGTAGATAAAACTAATATTCTAAAAGAATCAATTTTCAGAACGAGGGTGATTAAATGACATTTTCTCACCATGTTTGGAGAAAATTGTGCCTGTTTTTGTAAAGCATTATGATGACTAATACATTTTAAAATGTAAAAACATAAAAGTCACTGAATATTTCACTGGGTAAAACTGAATCAAGTATTTCCAAGTTCACTGCAGACTTGATGTGGGCATTATCTGTGTTTCCAACAAAACATTTAAGACGTTGCTTTTCATGCCTTTCACATCAACTGTTCAGTGGTGTTTTCAACATATAATTAAGTGCAATTAAAAACATTTCTTTTCTGACCAGTTCCACCAAATATAGTTATCTACTGAACTTCAAGGATTCTGACCAAAGGGAGTAATTTCTGGAATTTATTTTGTGACATCATCAAATATTGAAATAAATCCAATTTAAGTAAAGTTTTAACCAGCGACATACCCAAGACAAGCCTCACCTTTTATCGCAACACACATAATTGGCTGCACAATCTGCATTAGCAGAATTCAACAGATTAGTCAACAGACTAAATTGGTTTCTGTAGTTATTTAAAACCAATGAAGTTAAATATTCCTTGAAGTCATGCTTTATTTTTCATGTTAATGTGCAACTTATGCTGAGACAAAGGAAAACAAGGTTGTCATAATCATTTAGAAACAAATCACAATTGCCCGTTTGTTTATCATGCAAACGATTGCAACATGAAAGACACCCCTTATAACTCTGCTTTAGTTCTGGCTGGAGGTCTAACTATCAAAAGTGAACCATATTTCACACAATTCTCACACAGCATTGCCACTGCAAGGACGACCCAAGTGTTTTCTCAAGAACAGCATAGAGCTATTACAAGTACAGTAATGATCCAGTATTTTGGTGTATTTACACAAGATAAAATAGTCCATAAAAATTAACAAAGCTGTTTAAGAACATACATATTAGTTTAACAGTGAAGTAAAGTACTTTCCTATTTTTGAATGGAAGAAAAGACTATGTTGGCCTACCACATATTGTCCAAAAATCTAACACATGACAGCAATAATCTAATGACTGAACTTGGACATGCCAACTTGCACAAGGCACATAAGTAAAATGAGATTTTGCTTTATCTTCTACCTGAGCAGACCCCCACAGTAGAGGATAACTTGCTTTTAGACCAAAAATGAGTTCTCAGGCAATTGAGTCCAATGCCCCACCTACAGTCTCTGTCACAGGTGGGACAGATGGTAGCTGGAGGAGTGGGGTGCCCAGGTTGTCACGTGCTCTTTTCGACCTTTGGCTTCAACATGCTTTCAACAATTAAATCCAAGCTGTTTAGCATCTTCCCAGATTTTGGCCAGGGATGTCCAAGTGTCAGTGGGGATATTGCACTTTTTCAAGGAGACTTTGAGGGTAGCATTTCCTCTGCCCTCCTGAAGCTTGCTTGCTGATTAGGGCACTTGTCTCGGGAGTCTCACATTAGGCATGTGGACGATGCGGAACTGCCCAGCAGAGCTGAATTAGCATGGTCATTGCTGGGAATGTTGGGTTGAGTGAAAATACTGCCATTAAGGACACCTATCTTGCCAATGGATTTGTAGGCTCTTGCGGAAGAAATGCTGGTGGTACATCTCCAGAATTTTGAGGTGCCTGTTGTATATAATCCTCTTCTCTGAGCCACGTAGGAGGACAGATATCCCTCTGTAGGTCATGAGTTTGGTGCCAGATCTGAGGTTCTGGTCTTCCAACACTCTCTTCCTCAGATGACCAAAGGCAGTGGTGACACATTGAAGGTGTTTTGGAACATTATCATTGATACCTGCCCTTGTTGAGAGTAGGCTCCCACCCAAGTGGGGCAAGGTTGGTAGAGGACCTTTGTCTAATGGATATTTATTGCAAGGTCCAGACTCTTGGTAAAGGTGTTGACAAGGCTTGGAGATAATCTCCAAGTGTACGTAGACGCAAGCATTATCTGCTTATGATAGTTTAATGACAGAAAATGGGACAAGGGAGATCAAAAAACTGTGACAGACCTCCATTCTCCTTCCCTCAGGACCTTTCTCTCTGCGATTTATGAAATGAAGTGGCACCTGCTCCCCTGGCAGAAGTCTCACTCTTTATGAAACTATTCTATTCGCTGATGTCTCACTCTTTATACACCACTCTGCTTGCTAGTCGTCTTCTTTACAGTCCTGCTGAAGTCTTACTCTTGATGCCCCAATTTATTTTATCGGATCTACATAAAGCAAACTGCCTTTTTGGAGTAATGATGAGAAATAGCATAGAAAAAAGTCTGAACTGTAAAAATGGTCAACAGGAAAGGCATGTTTTTTGCTCTTCCATTAACAATAAAGCTGTGGTAAATATCAACTGAAAGAAATAACAGTCCTGAAACTCAAAAGTGGTTTTCAGATGAGTTGAACACCCAAGGTCACCAAATGTAAACTTAGGAACATGTACATCCCCGAATATATCGTGGTCTTTATATAACAGTAGGGCTCTGAAAATGTGACTTAAAAGGTCAAGTTATGGTTTAGGTTAAGAACATTTGTTTTTAGGAATAACCACTGGGTATACAAGAGATCCAATTTGAATGGATTAGTTCAACCTACATGTCTTCTGAGCATATTTCTTAGTATCTCCCCTCAGTTAGAAGCAGAGAATCCCTGAAGTGTACAATGTGACCATTGAGCCCATCAAGTCTGCACCGATTCTGCCAAACAGTCCGATATCCGTAACCCCACACATTTACCAAGGCTAATCCACCTAACCTACATATCTTTGGTCATGATAAATTGTTCCTTAATATTCAATCTACCTAACCTGTACATCTTTGACTGTGGATTCAGTCTCCATCCAAATAAATTTAATTTTAATATAATCTAAGCTGACAGTTCAGTGCATTGCTGATGAAGCACTTCAGCGAGGGAAACCCTGGGGGTGATTCTCCCAGAAGTGTTGAACTGGTAAGAAAACTGTTCTAGATCACTCCAGTTTTTTTCAGTGCAGCTTCTCACTCAAATCTCCCCACTCCCTGCAATGCTGAGGTCAAAATCGGGAATATCAGTTAAAAATCCAGGGTCGCGGGGCCTATTCACACCAGAATCTGACAGCTCCTGAACTCTGCGCATGCGCAGTGGTCCCGAACAGTCAGAGGTCCTGAACAGTCAGTGTTCCCATTTGCTGGCCAGTTCCATCCTCCCCGCATCCCTCCCGCCCAGTCCACCTAATCACTAGCCTCCCACCAGTCCCAGCAGGGCCTCCCACTCCCATCAATCATCGATAAGCCTCACCTACAACAGGCCCCGCTACTTGGGACTGCCCAATACCCAGTGGGTGATGCCAAGGTACCCCGAGCATGGGTACTTTGCCTCTTGGGCAGTGCCAAGGGCATTGGCTAGCATTGTCAGGGTGCCCAGCTCCCTGCCAGCACAACCCCTGGAGGCCCCGATTGCCCCCCTTCACTCCGGAAAGATCTCCCGCCAGTTCACTGAACTTGGTGAGCTATTCTAAACCCTGCCAGAGTAAAAGAACAAAGAACAGAGAAAATTACAGCACAGGAACAGGCACTTCAACCTTCCAAACCTACACCGACCATGCTGCCCGACTAAACTAAAACCTCCTACCTTTCCAGGGACCATATCCCTCGATTCCCATCCTATTCATGTAATTGTCAAGGCGCCCCTGAAAAGTCATTGCTGTATCCGTTTCCACTACCTCTCCCAGCAATGAGTTTCAGGCACCCGCCACTGTGTAAAACATTTGCCTCGTACATCTCCTTTAAATCTTGCACCTCACACCTTAAACCTATGCTCCCTAGTAATTGACACTTTCATCCTGGGAAAAAGCTAGAAGAATCCTGTATGAAGCTGAATGAAGTACTCCTGCTGGGCTGGGAGATGCTTCCAGTTGGGGAATGCGCACAGGTTGTAACTACTCATGGGGAAGTCACAAAATGGCTGACATGCGCATCTCCCAGCCCGACCCACCAGAAAAGTCGCGGGTCGCAATGGGAGAATCAGGCCCCCTGTCTTTCAATTGTGATGTTAAATCAAGGCTTCATCTTGCATCCCAGATAATGTAAGATATTCACAGCACTTTCCAAGGTACAGGAGAGTTTCCCAATACTTTTCCTCAATCAGCATCAGTATTTATTCAATAAACTACGACAATACTATTAAGAAACTTGTGTGTAAATAGGCTAACATGTTCCTCCATAATATCAGTGACTATATTTCAAAATATTTCATTTACTGTGACCTGCTTTGGGACCCCTGGAATTCTGAAGGCCATTATTTAAATGTAACTTCTCTCTCAACTAATTCAACTTCTTTCTTTCTTAATGTATTCAAATAGTTTCTTGGATAAAAATATTCCATGTAAATCCTCTGCTTATTCTTATTTTGCACATCTGTAAGCATTAACATAAAAGCAAAATACTGAGGATGCTGGGAATCTGACCTAAAAACAGAAAATGCTGGAAATATTCAGCAAGTCTAGCAGCATCTGTGAAAAGAAAAATAGCTAGCTTTTTAAAGGTGGGGACTTTTCATTAGAAATGGGAAAACTTTAAGATCTAATATGTAAGTAAAGGGCAAGATTGTCAAAATAACAATGGAATTTCTTCGATTACTGCAACACAAAAAAGAGTGGCAATGGGACAAGAAACAAAAGGCGCACGTAGAGAAGGTATGAAGGGAAGAATCATGAACAGCTACCATTCAAAAGCAAAGAACAGGAAATAAGAAAAAGACAACAGAGAAAAGCAAACAAATTAGCAAAGAACTATGCAAAGAAATTTGAAAAAAATGGTGGCAGGGATCATAACCTGAAATTGTTGAACTTAGTAGTGAGCTCAGAAAGCTTTAAAATAAAAAGTCTAATGATGAGGTACTGTTCCTCGAGATTGTGGTGAGTTTCACTGGCCAAGCATACAGAGGTTAGCGAGGTGGAGAATTAAGTTGACAAATGATTGGAAGTCCAGGATCATCCCTGCCCATTGAATGCAAGTATTCCACAACAGAGTCCGCACCCAGTTTGTCTGTGGCCTCCCCAGTGTACAGCTGATCATGTTGCTAGCCGTGAATACAGTATACTAAATTGAAATAAGTACATATAAAAAAAATCTTCATCTCAAAGTAATATTTGGGGCTTTGATCAGTGAGGAGGTAGAAGGACAGCTATTGCATCCACTGCACTTAGATGGAAGGGACATGGCATTCGGTTGATTAAGGAATCACTCGGATGTCCTCGAGGAGACAGTCCCTTTGGAACGCTGAAAGGGGAGTGGAGGATTTCTTTATTGATGGCATCATACTGGAGGTTTAAAGTTTATTTATTCATGTCACAAGTAGGCTTACATTTACACTGCAATTAAGTTACTGTGAAAATCCCCTAATTGCCACACTCCAGCGTCTGTTCGGGTACACCGAGGGAGAATTTAGCACGGCCATAGCACCCAACCAGCATGACTTTCAAGCTGTGGGAGGAAATTGGGGCACCTGGAGGAATCCCACACAGACACAGGGAGAATATGCAGCTTCTGTAGAGACAGTGACCAAAATCAGGAATTGAACCCAGGTCCCTGGCGCCGTGAGGCAGTCGTGCTAACCACTGTGCCACCAGTGAATGGGCCAGAACTAGGGGAACCCTATCATGGTTCAGGGAGGAGGAGAAATGATAAGAACTTAAATGCAAGAAATGGAACGAACATGGTCACAGGCACTGTCAATGTAACACAGCGGTTAGTACTGCTGCATCATAGCACCAGGGACCTGGGTTTGATTCCCGGCTTGGGAACGCCACAGTGTGTGTGGAGTTTGCACGTTCTCCTCATGCCTGCGTGGATTCCCTCCACATGTTCCGGTTTCCTCCCACAATCTGAAAGACATGTTGGTTAGGTGCATTGACCTCAACAGGTGTCAAAGTGTGATGACTAAGGTAATTTCATTGCAGTGTTAATGTAAGCTTTACTTGTGACTAATAGATAAATAAACGTTAACCACAGAGTGGGAATCCTTGGTTGATGAAAAAGGAAGCAGCACTGAAACATAAGGCTGCATTAATTCAGTTGTGAAGGAGATGGAGTAATTAGAAGAATGGAATAAAGTACTTGCAGGAACTAGCATGTGAAGAACTGCAGTTGAGCTAGCTATGAAAATATGTAGTTTATAATGACTATTCATCAAGGTAGCCTATCCCCAGAGACGGAGACAAATAAGAAGTCAAAGAATAGAAAGTAAAAGTTGGATGGGGAACTTGTGAGGGTGAGAAGGGTGGAAATTGGAAACAAAGTTAAATAAACTTTGCACTTCAGGACGAGAGCAGGAAAAAGGCATTGGGACAGTTAATGTATTGGAAGAAGTGAGGGAGGGAACCAGATTCTAACTGGTCCAAGCATTGTTACATACACCCCACAATAAAAGGCATGCGGACACCCATCGCCTTTTATTTGGAGGATCTGAATGGAACTCAAGGCAAAGCTTTTCACTGGGACAAGTTCAGCCAGTTACAGGATGGTGTGATGGCCACCACATGTAAGCATGTCTAATTCAATTTGAGCCCTTTCCTGCAAATACAATTTTTCAATAGCATTTTCCTGATCTGATAAAAAGACTACAAAGTCTTCCATTTCACAGAGGGTGGGACTAATTTCCTTTAAAAAAAATCTTTGTTTTGAACAAAGTTCCAAAAGCCAGAATCATTATTATTGTATAGACCTGAATTCTTTTAACAGCTCTTCAGACTTTTGTATACTTATACACTTGACACTTTTGTCATTGTACTTATATTAATATTGTGCATTTCATGTCAAAATACTTGTGTGTTCTTGAACAATTTATTGATGCTGTACTTTTTCAACATTAATAAAAGGTTAGTAAAATACACTTCGCAGTACAAATTATTACCTCTGGTAGCAAACTGACATCAAAACAGAAAATGCTAGAAATACTCAGTATCTGTGAAGGTAGAAGCAAAATATTTTAGCTGAATGACCTTGCTTTTTGCTTGTATTGGAACATAGATTGCTCAAATAAAAATGGAACTCTAACGAAAACCAAAATTTCATGAAGTAGATCAGATCAAATTAAGTGAGTCACCTTGTAGCTTGACTCTTCCAACAGGATTATAAATGGTTAATTTGCCTGATATGCACTGAAAGTGGAATGTGAACAATCTACCAATCAAATACCACATGGTAAGCCAGGAGGGAATTAACTGACAGCAGTAACTAGAAAAACTATTCATAAGATGTAAAGCTTGAAATTGTAAAGGAAAAGGGGCCTTTATCCATATGAACTGGTCAAGCGCAATCAGCATCTGTACTTAATTCAAGCTCGTCTGCTGGAATTTGCAAAATATCTGGTGGAAGAAGTGTCTCAATTAACAGGATTTATTTTCTGCCCAAAGAGATTGGTCAGCTCTTCTTCACAAGTCTTCTTCCAAATAAAACTGCATAGAATGTACATCCCTGCAAACTTTTCCCGCACTTCCAACAATGTTTTTACAGTATGGACACCCAACTGTGCAGAGTTTCCCAAGTGCGGCCTGGACAGGACCCTATACAAGTTCAACATAACATGACATGAACACTTATGAACGCTTTGCAGCATGAAATAAATCACAGTGCTTTAACATTTCCAATTTCATTTCGAATCCGTGATCCTGCTTTTCATGATTTGTTCACTTCTATTCTTTGACTCCTAAAGTGATGTTTCTAATTTTTCCACTCGAAGTGCAGCATTTCACAGTAAATTTCATTTGCTACTTAATTATCCAGTCTGAAAGTTTATATCTATTGTTAGGAAATCAAGAATTTTAAGTAAGTCATATCTGTATTTATGGGTGATGGGATTAGATATGGTTTTAAAATTGTAATTACTCAAGAAGACTGACTGAAAAGGAACATAGTTCATTACAGAATATAAAATAAAACGATTGCTGTGGTGCACACACACTAGTCCCAATTGGGACTGCAGTTCAGCAGGCCTAGTCCTGGGGCTGCCTTATAAAAGGCTCAAGTAATGAGTTCCAGATGGATAGGACACTGCCTATTACTGAGTTACTGGGGGAACTCATACTCAATGAGATCCCATGGGCCTGTGGGGATTATCACCACATTTCTGCAGTTGAGTGTTAAGGAAACTGCAGTTTCAGTTTCACTTTAAAACATGCCAGCATTTTACTTAAGATTCATAGCTCAAAAGCAAACAGTGCATAAAAAGCTGAGCTGTTGTCAAGCAAGGAAGCCACAAGGGAACACAAACCAGTCTGAGGTTCAGTTGGCAATCACGTTCGGAGGTTTAGGCAACAGTTTAAGTCTCTCTCTCTCATACAGGACAGGAAGGGAGACCGCAAAGAGCAGGCCCTAAACTAAAGAACAAAGGACTAAACCAGGGAAAGGGACAGAAGGAAGTTTCCATGACCATCTAGTCAAGAGGAAAGAACAGGAATTTGATAAAGACCCTGTTCAGTAAAATTTTATCAAATGTTGCATTATTTTGTTAAAGTACATCAATCTCTGTGAATCTGTTCAGTAACGGTCTTCCATGTTTCTAAACAGAAAATAAAAGTTGGGATCTCGCAAGCCCAATTTGACCCTTGGATTCAATTTGTCCAGTAATATCAGTTGGGATTGTAACACACTTTTGCTGCATTCACCCTCAGGGTTATCCATAACACCAAAACACCATATTTTGAGATAATCTGCAGATTTTTATTGAGTTACTTGCCGCAAGTCCAAACATAAATCACAAATAAAGTTGGTCCTGGTACCGATCCTTGCATTTTCAGTCTTCCTTCAATCTGAACTACCCTTTACCTGGACACACCGTTTTCTGTATATTTTAAGCAAATCTCCTACCCTTTCAGCAAAATATTGCATGACTCACAAGACTGAGTGCATTGAACCATGTAATTGGACTGTGACTGCAAGCTTTCTTCTGACTAAGCAATAGTAGGGGATCGGTTAGGTGAATTGGCTATGCTAAATTGCTACCCACTCCCCCTCCCCCCCGAGTGTCTAAAGATGTATAGGTTAGGGGGATTAGCAGGATAAATGTGTAGGATTAGGCATATAGGATGGGTGTGGGCTTGGGTAAAATGTCAGTCGGAGAGTCAGTGCAGACTCAATGGGCTCCTTCTGCACTACAGGAAATCTATGAGTGCTTTGAAAAATCCTTGCAAACAAACAGGGCTCGACTTGCACCAGAGTACAAAATGTGAAAGTCAGTGTTAATATCGGTGGTCACCATTTTTTGAAACATGTGGTGGGATCTTAACCATGTGCCCCCGCGATCATCTTGGCAACATGGTCCAAACTGCCTGTTTAATCCTATGTACCCATCTATATGGCAAATATAACCCTAAACAGCTGATTCCTCACACAAGTACAGCCCTAAAAATACATTTATTAGCTGAAAAATGGGGGAGGAGATTGACTTATATACTGAATATAGACCTAAACATGCATTTTGGCAGCAATAAAATGGGATCATCTTTTAGGCTGGGTTGACTTACATACTGCAATCAATTGATTGTAAAGGGCAATTTTTTTTTGTTATGGGAATAAGCAACATGCTATACTGCGTCTTGCATACAGTACACACTGTTGCTATTGTGCACAGTTGGAGGAGTGAATGGTAGCACATGGGTGCTTGTCAAGCTCGTTGTTTACTCCTAGATAGTGTGGAGCTTCTACAGCATTATTCAAAGTTGAACTCATCAAGCCAAGTTCAGTGTATTCCATGAGACTTCTGATTTATGCTTTCAGATGATGGGGAGAGAGGGATTTCACACTAAAGAACTCTCAGCCTCTGGCCCAATCTTGTAGCCACAGGTTAGCAATCAGTCTTGTAGATGTCTTGGAATGGCTTAGCTAAAGTTGCAGCCGGTTAGAGAGCACAAATCTTCAGTACAGCTGAGATGACGTTGTCAGGGTCCATAACCATTGCTGTATCAAATACTTTCAGCTGTTCTTGACATTACATGGAATGAACTAAATTACCCAAATTGGCTGATATGGATCTTCCACTTGGCATCTCTGACTGGAGATGGTTACAAATACATGAGTGCTCTGCACTAATGGGTTGGGCTCCACGATCATTCACAATGGGGCTGTTTTTGGAACCTTTCTTCAATTGCCCACCACCATTGTCAAATTAATTTGACAGCACTGCAGAGCTTTGATCTAAACCTTTTATTTGGGATCCTTTAGCACTGCTGAAAACATACTGCTTCCTTTGTTGTACATGCATGGTGTTGAGTATTGTAACTTCATCAGCACCTTTTTTTTTTAGGTGTGCCTTGTGCCCTACACTCCTCAGTGAACCAGATTTGTTGCCCTGCCTTGATATTTACGGTAGTGTAAGGGATATGCAGGGCTATGAGACTATGAATTGTAGTTGAATACAATTCTAGTGCTGGTGGATGCTCAGTTTTGGACTACTCGATCAGTTTTGAATTTATCCCATTTAGTACAATAGTAGTGCCCCACACCGTAATGGAAGGTGGTTCTTAGTGCGAAGACGGGACCTCACCTTCAAAAGTACTATGCAATGATCATTCATATCAATGTGACCATGGACAAATGCATCGCAACAGCTAGACTGGTGAGGTCAAATAGGTTTTCCCTCATGTTGGCTTACTCATCAGCTGGTGTAGACGCAGTCTGGTAGAAGTGTACTTCAGGACTCGGCCACCTGTCAGCGGTGGTGCTACAAAGAACTCTTGGTGATGTGCACTTAAGTACCTCAACCAGAAGATATTGTGCTCTTGCCACCCTCAGTACTTCTCCAAGTGGTGTACTGATTCATCAGCTGACGAAGAAGAGATGATACTCAGCAAATGATGTCCTTGACCATGTTAGACCGAGGGTGCCATGAGACTTCATGAAATCTACTATCAATGTTCAGGACTCCTAAATCCACTTCCTCTTGAGTGCATCGCACTCTGCCATCATCTATGGTGGGTCTTTGTCATCATCAGGACAGCACAGTCTGAGGCAGCAGCGTTATGTTCTGTACGCAAGTCAGCGAGTCTGTGAGACTATTCTACAAATGTTTGCACAAGTCCCAAGAAATGTGTAAAGAGGACTTTGAAGAACAATTGGGTAGGGTGTGCCACTGTTGTTTCAAGTTCCAGTGCTCAACGTGAGTGGTCCACCTGGTTTCATTCTTTTCTATGGTAGTTTGGTACAGATCATTTCAATCAGTTAAAATCAACAGAGTTGCTGAGAGTCTGGAATGACATGAAGGCCAAACCAGATCAGAGCAGAGATTTCTTCCGTAACACTCAAGAGTTAAAGGTGAAGTTAGGGAGGGTAAATTAGTCAGTCATTGTAACAGGGGCTCTGGGTCTCTAACTGTCCTTTTTGATTATCTTTCAAGAGACTTCTGGATGAGTATACGGGACTTAATAGGACTGAGGGTTATAGGTATGCCTAATAGGTAGGGATACGATCAGCGCAACTTGTGAGCCGAAGGGCCTGTTTGTGCTGTAGTTTTTCTATGTTCTATGATTCAGCTGTAGAGAGGAATGTGTGGCATTACTTCAGGCAGTCTAGTTTATTCTGGTAGTGGGGCTTTGAAAATGTAACCTTTATCAGGAAATCTTCGTGCAAATCAGGATGCAAAATGCTATGCTTAATGGCGACCATGAAACTATCAGATTGTCATGGAAACCACGTGGTTTATTAATAACTTTCGGGAAAAGAAACATACTGACCTAGCTGCTCTGGACTGTGTGACTCCAGTCCATCAACAACATAATTGACTCTCAAGTGCCATCTAAAGTTGCCTAGGAAACCTCTCAGTAATATATCTTGGACAGACAATAACAACAGGTCTTGCCACAACCTGCATCCCATAAATTAAAAACCAGGATCTGTCAAGCAGATTAACAGAAATCTTGCTGTTGTGATAAATCAATGACCAAATGAGAGGCAACTTCAAAGAATGCATGAGAGGATGAGTGGAGGGGGAGAAAATCAATATATTATTTTTGAGGATCAGAAAATAACTGCTGGAGGAAAATCACACTTCACTCATGCGTGTTCCAGCAACATGTCCATTCCAGACAAGATACTCAAGAAAAGTTAAATCAATAGTTCTCAAATGTTTTGGTGTCAAGGCCCACCAAAAATACACATGCCCCCGATATGAATGAAGTGGTATTGGTTAGTTTGCAAAAAGTTATTCTGCCCTCCCCAACCCTGTTCTCCCTCGTTCTGAAACAAACATGCTGGGATGGTGAGGACGCAGCCTGGGAACACCTGCTTCTAACTCCTGCATGGCGAGGAAATAAGTTAACTGTAACAGGCTACATTTGAAGTGAGAATCTCATATTCCTCACGATCGCTTCTTCCATTTACTCATCCCACGCAAGTCAGTTCCATTACGTTCCATATCCCTTAACATTATCGTACTGTCACCTTCCTACACTCCTTCAGTACCATTACCTCTGTAAACTCTCCTTTCCCATGCTATCAGTTTAATTTCTCATAATTCTTTCTCTTACTTTAAAGAATATGACATGAGATGCCCGAGGCCGCTCACCCAATGAACCTTTGTTCCTTCAAGTGTCACCTTAACAGGGTTTGTTCACTTTCAAAATTCAACAACTTTTTAAAAAATAAATTAGAATGAATAAAGGTACCATTTTCTGCCTCAATGTATTAGCAACTAAGATCAAAAGATAAGAATTAATTATTGTTCCTGTTAAGATATAGTTGGATATGCAAATTGTCCTCAGAACTCAACTTTGTTTGAAAAAGCAACAACATGTCATGTCTCCCTGCTTACATAAGATGCAATCTAAAGTTTATACCACACAAAACGACAACATTTTGCAATCAGTACTCACTTTTTTTTCTCTCACACACAAAGGAAACAGACAACACAAAACGCAGTTGGAACTGCAATTGGATTTACAAATAACAGACAATATTCACTTAGCTCTCAGTTTCTAAATAACTTGGGGGAAAATTTCAAAGAGAAATGAATGAGCAGAAAATGTGCTGTAAAGTGAAGGATAACACATTCCATTTGCAGAGGAGAGTGAAAGCAGTTGTATCATGGGAAATTCAGCATACGTGTAGTCAGATTGCGTAATATAATTTTGGATGGCAGAGTTATAGCTCTAGCCAAAAAATATCAAATCCAGATTTTCACAAGGAGCTGAATTTTTACACAGTTATTAAAATGTGGAACTACCACAGGAAGCAGTTGACTCAAATAGCTTGGTTAATTTCAAAAGGAAAATAGACAAGCACAAGAGAAAAGGGAACATAAAAATATGCTGAAAGGCTGAGATGAAGTTGATGTAATAAAAGGAAACTCATGCACAGCATAAACTGATGAGTTGGAGCAAAAGGTCGAGCACTGTGCAGTTTTGAATCATTCTGTAGCCTCGCCCTTCTATCTCTAATCTCCTTCAGAAAGACTAGCATTTCTGCAGCATCTCTCACAAATACAGGACATTCTAAAATGTTTAATAGCAAAGAATGGAACAGTGATGTGATAACCAAATAATGTTATTGTGCTCTTTATTAGGGGATAGATATAGGCTGGGGAACTGCGAGTAATTCCTCAATTTAGAGTGCCATGGGATCTTTTGCTTCTATTTGAAGCAGTAGAGAGGACCTCATCTAAAGGACAGCATCCCTGAGATTATAGCATTCCCTCAATGCTGCAAGTAGCCTTGATTTTTGCACTCAAATTCTGCAACAGGACTTGAATCCACAATCTTCTGACTCAAAATGTGAGTGTGCTACCAAGTGACCCACAACTAATTGTCATGCTACAACACACAGATCTGCACTCATCGAATTATAGCATTTTGAGATTATCCAATTTTTATTGTTCTACTGTTGGCAGCTATTTCTTCAGGTTACTAGCTTCTAAGCACTGGTGTTGCCTCCTGAAATTTCTCCGTGTACGCTTTTTGACCAAGCTTTTGATCAGCTTCTCCAATATCTCATGTGGATCAATGTCAAAATTTTGTTCTATAATGCTCTGGCGCAGCCCCTTCTATTATGTTGAAGGCACGAGGTAAATAAGATATGGTTACATATCCTGTGTAATTATAGTTATATAGCCTTTGCAATTTGACATACACCTTGAACAAAACAATAAAAATACACAAGTTAGAAACCAGTGGATAAATTTCATGGTGTGATTTTGAAATATCTAAACTTTTAATGTGTTTCCTCAAAAGAAATATACATCTTTGTTTTGGACATGAAAAATTTTGAGCAAATAAAACTGACAACTCAATTTTTATCATAAGACATGAATTGATTGCAAGGAGCTTAATGAGACATTGAGACACATAAGCATGAAAGACATCTTTGACTTTCACAATACTAAAAGCACTTATAAATTACAACCAAATCGACAAGCCACATATTGAAATGAATACGACTTTGCAATCATTATGGAACAGATCTGCACTTATCTACATTAATGACATAGACCAGGGTTCCCAAAGTTTTCCAGCCACAGAACCCTTTTGACCTCCCTACTGTACTGAAGGAACCCTTGAGAAACAATTATATTGAAGAATTAAACCACAAAAGTTATTGCACAATGTAATTTTTGTTATTTTTAATGAGAGGACCACTCTCAGACACTCCCACACCCTGAACTGCTGCAATTCATGTGGTGGAGATACACCCACATTGTTAGGGAGAGAGCTGCAGGATTTTGACCAAGCCACAGTAAAGGAAGGGTGACTTATCTCCAAGTCAGGATGGTGAGTAGCTTGAAGGGGAGCTTGTAGTTCATGTTCCCACGTGTGTGCAGCTCTTGTTCTTCTAGATGGCAGCGGTGATGGGTTTGGGAGGTGCTATACAATGAGCTTTAGTGAGTTCCTGCAGTGCACCTGTAGATGGTATACATTGCTGCTGCTGTGCGTCAGTGGTGGACGGTGTAAATGTCTGTGAATGGGGTGCCAATCAAGTGGCTGCTTTGTCCTGGATGGTGTAATGCTTCAAGTGTTATTGGAGTTGCACTCATCCAAGACAGCAAAAAGTATTCCACTCCTAACTTGGAGATGGTGGACAGAATTGGGGAGTCAGGAGCTGAGTTGCTCATCCGTGGCCTCTGACCTACTCTTATAGCCATGATGTGGAGATGCCAGCGTTGAACTGGGGTAAACACAGTAATAAGTCTCAAAACCAGGTTGAAGTCAAAATTCCACATGGACAGGAACCCAAGCTGGAAATCGAACCCGGGTCCCTGGCACTGTGAGGCAGCAGTGCTAACCACTGTGCCACCATACCACTCCTCATCAGCCCAAGTCTGGATCTTCTTGTATTTGTATGTGGAGTGCTTCAATTCAAGCTGTGTATGTACACCCACAGAGCTGTTAGGGGAGGAGTCAGGTGGATGAAGGAACAGCCAGTCCCGAAAGCTAGTGGCTTTTGCTACTCTTGTAGCCAGAATATTAATTTGGCTAGTCCAGTTCAGTTTCTGTCCATGGTCATCCCCAGGATGCTGATAGTGAGGGATTCAGCAATGATAATGCCATTTAATGTCATGGGGCAATGGTTATATTCTCTTTTGGAGATAGTCACTGTCTGACACTTATATGGCATGGATGTTATTTGCCACTTAAGTTTAATTATTGTTACAAGTAGGCTTACAATAACACTGCAATGAAGTTAGTGTAAAAATCCCCTAGTCGCCACACTCCAGCGTCTGTTCAGGTACACTGAGGGAGAATTTAACATGGCCAATGTACCTAATCAGCACGTCTTTTGAACTATGGGACGAAACTGGAACACCTGGAGGAAACCCACGCAAACATGGGGAGAATGTGCAAATTCCACATGGACAGGAGCCCAAGCTGGGAATCAAACCCAGGTCCCTGGCACTGAGGCAGCAGTGCTAACCACTGTGCCACCATGCCACTCCTCATCAGCCAAATCTGGACGTTCCTGCATTTGTATGTGGAGTGCTTCAATTCAAGCAGTGTATGTACACCCACAAAGCTGTTAGGGAAGGAGTTCCAGGAGTGTGACCCAGCAACACTGAAGGAAAGACAAAATGGTTCCAAGAAAGTATAGTTTATGGCTTGGAAAGGATCTTACAGGGGCTGATGCTCCTATGTATCTCCAACCCTGGTGGTAGAGGTCACAGGTTCGGAAGATGCTGCTGAAGGATGTCAGTCAAGCAGATTGTTGTGTCCTGCACGGTGTCCAGCTTCTTGAATGTTGGAATTGCATTCATCCAGCCAATAGGAGGTTATTCCATCACACTTCTGAGTTGTAGACCGTGGGTACGGAAGTCAGGAGGTGAGTTACTCACCATAGAATTCCCAGCCTCTGACCTGTCCTTGCAGCCACATTGTTTATAAGGCTATTCCAGTCTAATTTCCATTCAACGTAACCTGCCAGGATGTTGAAAGAGTGGGATCCAGTGATGGAACTACCAACGAATGTCAACAAGAGATGATTAGATATGCTCTTGTTGGAGATGGGCATTACCTGGCACTCGGTGCTGCACATTATGCAATCATCGGCAAACATTACCACCTCTGACCTTATGATGGAGAGAAGCTCATTAATAAAGCAGCCAATGATAGATGGGCGTAGGATACTACCCTGAGTAACTCCTGCAGCTTCGTACTGGAACTGAGATGACTGACCCCCAAACACCACAAATATTTTCCATTATGCTAAGTATGACTTCAACCATGGAAAATGTTCCCCAATTCCCATTGACTCCAGTTCCACAAGTACTCCTTGAAGTCAAATGCTATTTTGATTTTAATGATAATTGCTCTCTTGTCATGTTGAGTTCAACTCTTTTGCCCACATTTGGGCCATAGCTGTTATAAGATGATGCAACAAAAAGGATACAATTCTTCATCCTCCAATGTCAATATATCCAATAAGTGGAGCTAGAAAAATCACCCTAAAGAACAATATTTGTTCTATTATAAAACCATAATTATAGTACAGACAGAGTATGGTATACACTAAAAATACAGTTCCTAGGGCTCCCAAAAGATTAAATAGACCAGCTGTAGTCACACTGAACAATCACGACTGGAAAGGTCATTGGTTTAATCACCTTTCGTGCAGTTACCAGCCCTCATTCAGGGTAACTGTGGGGCAGTAAAATTGTTCACAGTCTTCAAGAATTAGAAATCTCTCAACTTTGCTGCTTGTTCATTATTCAATATTTGTAGCCATGAAATTGCTACTCGAGTACCCAAAATCATCTCAAAAGTCTACAAAAATGCTGACGGGTTTTGATATCAAAGCTCATTCTTTGACCTTGAAGATGTTCAACACTGTTTATCCACAAAACGTAAAAGATGAATTATAACTGACCATGGTAGAATCTGCACTTTCAGCTTGTGGCAGAAGGCTCAATGAGCCTTGTCTGAGATTTTGATTTGAAAAGTTCAAGTTCCAAGGTTAAGGGCAGAGCCAGTGACCACAAGAGGAGGGATGAAAGAAGAGTAAAACAGCTGTGCAGGGATTGCAGAGCCTCCCATATTAGGGAATCATAAAGAGTTCTTTCAATCCCATCTCAACGTAGATAAACAACAGCATGTCGTAAAGCCATCTGGACATGCTGCAATATAAAGCATCGAGAGACCAATAGACATAATTTTTCAAACGGGGAGCAAATGTATAAAAACACAAGAACTACTTTATATTTTTGTTTTAAAGTGGATACAGAAAGTTTATCAGCAATTCTTTTCATGCCAAATTGGTATGGTCAAGTGAATAATGTATATGGTATCTAGAAATAAGCCATGTCTTTATGATAGGGAAACTGAAAGTACTAGAAACGCACAACAGCTCAAGTCAGTCTCTGCTGAACAAGTAGACGACTTATTACAGGTATTGTTTCTTCTTTAAAACCAACAGAGACACATTTTAATATAATCAGAGAATGGAGACTGCATGAACAAAGCAATTGCTTTATTAAAACATGATTGGGCATTTCTGAGAGTGATGCGGGTTTTTAATCTCTGAAATACAAGATAGAATTAATTATGTTGACCCTTAAACAAAGTACTTGATTAGCATTCAAATGAATGACTGACATCTATGATATCAATGATAGGTTTCCACTACAATTCCTCAGATTTTCTGGAAATACATCCAGAATTAGGAATCATGTAATGACGTGTGCAGAATTTAAAGCAAAAAGATGAAATGTGTCCAGATCAAAGGGTGTTGATCTGGCTTTGCCTTACTTTAAAGCTGAGTTTGCTGATGCACCTCCACTTATCTCAAGGTTGCTAAACCATTCCACTGATTCATGCACACTATGCTAAATGCATGAATACTAATTCTGAATGAGGAATCTTTTAACATATACAGGAGAGTCAGAACAGGATGAGACTAAACTAGTATACATGGCGGAAATGGTAATTTCACAAGCTGCTGTTTCTGCTACAAATTGCTTTATGGGTTTACAACTAAGCTTTCTTGAACCTTTCCTGGGAAAAGATTTAAGGGAAAATTTTGATTTCCCAGGATGGATCATCAATTTGGATCAAGAGAATGTGGGATTCAGATTTTTTTTTGAAAATTTACACGTATGTAAATTATATATTATGAAAATAAACAGGTTTTGGCACCAATACATTTTAGTAACTGGAATTTAAGCCCATAAACTAAGCAGCATATGTCATGCCCAATTAACTTTCATCACGACTGAAAGCAACATGGACTTGGAGCTGCCGCCAAAAAAAAAACCAAACTTGGAAGCATGGGAAAGTCACGTAATGAAATTGTGCATTACCATCTCAAAAGTTATCCAAAGTAGCATTTCCCCATTGTACGAACTTTTGGTTTATCAAAGCGAAAACTTGATATGTCCTATATTTTGATCAAAGAAAGTTTTACATAATAACAGGGCTAGATACGAATTTTGCTTGTTCTAAAGCTAACTTCAATTCAAAACAAAACACAATCCAGTGCTTGTGCAGATGGTTGACCAGGATTGTCTAAATTCTTCTACCATCTAGTCGCCAAAGTCCTGTAAACCCCTTCCCAGCCTAAAGAGGCAAGTATCTGTTCTATCATTGCTCTAGAGCTTCCTTATCTATGGTTCAGCTGCAGTTTTTTAAAAATCTATTTATTTCCAAACATGTTTTAATCTTATCATCCTTCTCTATTTCTTACCAATTCTGAAGGAGAGTCTAAACTTAAAATGTCAATTACAGTTACCAATTGACTTGCCTTGTATTTTAAAATTCCAGTTTCAATATTTGCAAGCAGCTGATTTCTAGACATCTGTCATTGATGCTCTTAATGCAACTACATGGATATAGAACCGATGCCTTCAGCATTCACACACTGATATATCCCATTTCTGAAGAAGCATGCAATCATGATTTGCCACTTCTCTCAAATACCTCTGACAATTAGAGCTTTCTGAAAAAAATGATAACAAATCATTAAACACACAATATACAATGAGTGCCAATTACAAGAATAGCTATGCTTTTCAAATGAGAGTTACTAAATTTAACTTTGAATATTCAATAAATTCTAGTTTTGAAATTTTAAAGATCTTTCATAAAGTAAAATTAATTGACAATATTTACACGGTCAGTATGCTATAGCTTCCATAGCTTTGTTCCCAACAGACAATTCTGCATCTTAATGTCTATTTATTATGTACGGTAATTGAATAGTGAAGTATATCCGTTTATTCCATTCTCATGGATGTTCTAAAATTAAAGTTTTAATCACAAGTAAGGTTTACATTAACACTACAACAAAGTTACTGTGAAATTCCCCCAATCGCCACACTCTGGCGCTTGTTTAGGTTAAAGCACCTAACCAGCACATCTTTCAGAATGAAAGAGGAAACCGGAAACCTGGAGAAAACACATGAAGAATGTGCAAAGTCCACATGGACAGTGACCCAAGCAGGGAATCGAACTCGGGTCCCTGGTACTGTGAGGCAGCAGCGCTAACGACTGTGCCACCATGCCGCCCCACTGACTGTAAAAAAGATGGGTCCTGAGATTTCGTATTGTCATTTTCATTCATCAAATGCAAGTCATTTCACAGAACACAACAGAGTCTGGCCACCTTCTGATTGGTTGCTTGGATGCTCAGTACACAAAACCATTATCTGGACCAACACAAAAGTGTGATCTTCTCACCTGTCCTTTATCGCAAGCACAGAGCTGGTGGCAAATTTGTTTTTATCTAGGCTGGAACAATTAATCAACTGATTTTCCCCATATGCGGGATGGTTTCACACTCAGCAGAGCCTGTGGGAATGCATGGGTGAGATCATGATAAAAATGTTTCAACTGAAAAATGAGTACTGCCTTACCAGGGTAAATATTTTGTTTTTATTCAATGCACTGTGAAAGGATACCAGAGGTCTACAATTCAGAAGCAGAAATGCTCTTGAAACTGAGTTTTAGCACCAATCCAGAGCACAGCTGACGCAAAGATATCATGTAAGCAGTCATTTAATTACATGTTGGACAATTGCAACACATGCTAACCTCACAAAACATGAACTGGAACCCAACACAGGCGCTCAGATTATCTCTGGTTATCATCACATTTGCTGTTTGTTGGAGCTTATGTTTGCAAATTGGCTGCTGCGTTTCCTAACAGTCACTAAGCCTTAAAAGAAAGGTTATTTTCCAGACGTCGCTGGATTCCGGGGAAGTGCCGGAAGATTGGAAAACGGCTAATGTTACGCCGTTGTTTAAGAAGGGTGCCAGGCAAAAGGCGGGGAATTATAGGCCGGTTAGTTTAACGTCTGTGGTAGGTAAAATGTTAGAATCCGTCATTAAGGAGGAAATTGCGAGGCATCTTGAAGGGAATTGCTTGATGGGGCGGACGCAACACGGTTTTATTAAAGGGAAGTCGTGTCTGACAAATTTACTGGAGTTCTATGAGGATGTGTCTAGGGCAGTGGATAGAGGAGAGCCGGTGGATGTGGTCTTTCTGGATTTTCAGAAGGCGTTTGACAAGGTACCTCACAAGAGGTTATTGCAGAAGGTCAGGGGACATGGAGTTGGGGGTAGGGTGTTAGCGTGGATAGAAGATTGGTTGTCAAATAGGAGGCAGAGAGTGGGGGTCAACGGGTGCTATTCGGATTGGCGGTTGGTGACTAGTGGGGTGCCCCAGGGGTCGGTGCTGGGGCCTCAGCTATTTACCATTTATATAGATGATCTGGAGGAGGGAACCGAGTGCAGGGTGTCGAAATTTGCTGATGACACCAAGATTGGGGGAAAGGCAAATTGTGCGGAGGGTGTGGAGAGTCTGCAGAAGGATCTAGATAGGCTGGGCGAATGGGCCAGGAAATGGCAAATGGAATTTAATGTTGGCAAGTGTGAGGTGGTCCACTTTGGTAGGAAGAATGGTAGGAAGGACTATTACTTACGTGGCGAAAAACTGCAGCAGGCGACGGTGCAGAGGGACCTCGGGGTCCTTGTGCATGAGTCGCAAAAACCCAGCTTGCAGGTGCAGCAGGTGGTCAGGAAGGCGAATGGGATGCTGGCCTTCATAGCGAGGGGGATTGAATATAAAAGTAGGGAGGTCTTGCTGCAGCTGTATAGGGCATTGGTGAGGCCGCAGCTGGAGTACTGTGTGCAGTTTTGGGCGCCGCACCTGCGCAAGGATATTTTGGCCCTGGAGGGAGTGCAGAGGAGGTTTACTAGGCTGATACCGGAGTTGAGGGGATTGAGCTATGAGGAGAGGCTGAATAAACTAGGCTTGTACTCGTTAGAGTTTAGAAGAATGAGGGGAGATCTCATTGAGACGTATAAGATGATGAATGGGATGGATAGGATAGAGGTGGAGAGACTCTTCCCGCTCAAAAAAGACAGTAGGACTAGGGGGCACAGCCTCAAGATAAAGGGGAGGCGGTTTAGAACGGAGTTGAGGAGGAACTTCTTCACTCAAAGGGTGGTGAATCTCTGGAATTCTCTGCCCGTTGAAGTGGTGGAGGCTGCCTCGCTAAATATTTTTAAGAAGCGGGTTGATGGGTTCTTGATAAGAGAGGGGATTAAGGGTTATGGGGAGAGGGCGGGAAAGTGGAACTGAGCCACGACAGATCAGCCATGATCTTATTGAATGGCGGGGCAGGCTCGAAGGGCTAGATGGCCTACTCCTGCTCCTATTTCTTATGTTCTTATGTTCACTGGCTGGAAAGCACTTTGAGACATCCAGCATTCATGAAAGCTGCTATAAAATTTCAAGTCTTGCTTGGTTTTCCTCAGGGATCAGCCACAGACAATGGAATAAGCCTTAACACACCCTGTTGGCTCTGAGCCAAATCAAACTAAAGTGCATAAAACAATCTATTTGGTTATGTTTCATATAGTCAGTGGGAGACCTCAACCTTCTTGAATGGAAACACTTAATCCTTTAAATATAAAACACTCAACAAAACCACTATTCCAATTCTGCCTGAAGAAACAACAACCATGCTAAATGAAATTAGAACAGAGCATTAGATAGGAATTGTTACAATTGGAGTCACGAAGCAACACTGGAGTCATAGAAACTAGAAGCAGGAATAGGCCATTCAGCCCTTCGAGCCTGCTCCATGACTCATTTTGATCATGGCTGATCATGGAATTCAATATCCTGATCTTCCCTTGGTACTGGTTGAAGCTCACCATCACTAGTGTTCTGTGGTGTTGGTAAAACTCCACTATCCAAATTGCTTACAAAACAGCAATGTTGTTCAATATTAATGTGAGATTCTCAAACAGTGTACCTTCGAACAGGAGCCAATAACAGCACTGAATAACACCAGTAGCAGATGGTGCTGATTGGATCCCTGTGGCCAGTCTCTTCATTTGGCCCTTGGTATACATGGACACGACAGTGCTGCTAATACCAGGTAATGCCATCTGGTGTTTTGGGATCAGTGAGGAGTTGTGACAAAATGTGACCAGAGACCTCAATCCTGTTTCAAAATGTTTCTTGTGCTTTCAATTTTCTGGTTTATTTCGCTTTGTTCAAGATGTTTCGTATGCTCCTTTTCGTTAAGAAAGAAAAGCATATAAAACTGATTTGTCAAACCATTTGTGTTTTTCTGTCAACTATTAATGATAATGATCTATTATAATGTATGCAATGCTCAAGATCTATCTCCCACTGAGGTTTACGAAGTCATACTCAATTCAAAACTGAATTAGAAAGCTAAAAAGGATCCTGAACAATTTCTCCATGCATTTCCACACCCTAAAATAGATAGACCAAATAAAAATTGATTGTAAACTTGCTCATCTAGCAAAACAGCTACTTCCTCCCACTTGGAATCAGCTACAAAAATTTAACAGGATCTCAGTAAAAAAAAACCAAACTGACACAGAGGCACAGTGCCAGCCTTTGTAAGAAGTAGGAACAGGAGGTTGCACATTGGCACCAGTACAGACGATGGTGTCATGGTTTTTGCGTGTACAATAAACACTCCCTAGCAAACAATCAAAATAGAGCCAAACTCCTACAGTGATACAGAATGTGAAAAAGACATTATAATTCACATTCCATTATGTTCTGTTACTTCTAATACTTCACCATCTGGTGTTCTGCATAATATTTCTTTGTGCATAAAGAAAAGTAAACCACCTGAAGGAAGGCACTGCACCTCAACAAAAAATCTGAAAAATCTAACTTAGGTTTATCCTTATTTTCAAAGGTAATTCAATTTAGCTATTACAAATCAACCAAATATCGTACACAACATACCTACATCAAACAATGTCCAATTTCCCAGTTTAAATTTAACTTTATTAAGTTAACCTCTTCTGGTTAAATAACCAACACAATTAACTACTGTTTTGGTGGTGGTGCTTGAGGGGTAAATGTTGAAGAGGACACTGGGGTGGAAAAAAATCCAGCTCTTTTTCAGCAGTGCCATGGGATCTTTTACATCCATCTTTAACAGTGGACATTGACTCAACTTAAGACTGCATCAAAAAGAATTAGAATAGTTCATGTGTTGAAGTCCTGGAGTACGAGTTGAATCCATTGCCAATTAATTGGAAAATATGAGTGCTGTGACTAAGCCAAGGTGACATTCACATGATTCACTGTTCTTCTGTGTTCACAGTTTAACATTCAGGTTAAGGGTACATTTGCTCAATTTGTCTCAAAATGGAGTCACAAACTTGCAATTCCACATCAAGTTCCAACATTTACCATGCCTTCAGGAGAGGGAATGACAGACCTACTACAAGTCTGTGAAGTATGCTTCTGGCTGGCAGTATGATAGAATCCATGAAAAAGTCAAAAGTAGAAAGAGAGAAAATTAGAAATTAGCAACCCATTTCACAACTGAATGTGGAGTATAATATTTTGTACAAGATCATAGCCAGTCAGGTTAAGTTTGCCCTGGGGTTGGTGATCCACTCTCGCCAGGTCTGCACAGTAACTGACAGGAAAATCTCCAGTAGCCTTGTGCTCCTCAGACATACAATTCCCATACAAGGGAGGAAGGGTGGTGGACAGATGCCTCATCCATCTTGGCCAGCAGAAAGCATTTGACACAACATCGCTCACCGACATGATGGAAGCGCTCTCCAAAATGGAGTCTGAGGAAGGAATCCACACTGGATTCAACTGTTCTACACAAACATCAGTGGTAGAATTTCAATCAATGGGTGGGAATCAGCAAGCTTTCTTCTCTCCTGTCCTGATAATATGTTGCACAAACCTTTGGCAAAATCCATCAGGAAGGATGCGGGCACGAGGAATGATAGTGAAGGTACTCGGGTCAAAGCCTCCCTGTGCACGAATGACATTGCCATCTTCTGTTGGATCTGCTAATACTTCATAGACGGACAAGCATCTGCAACCAGTTTGAACTGGCCTTGGGAATGAAGGTAAATCATGGTAAGAGCAAGATCATGTCCTTTGGGAAGTGGACTAACTGTTCCTTTGTCCCACTCCACCAATATGTCGGACAGTTTGAGGGTGCTGGCGTTATGATTCAAAGAGACTGGGACATCCCCTTTCCAGTGTAAGGAGAGAGTTACTATTGCTAAACAAGAATTTGACATTTAGGAGAAATGCTCCCTCTCAAATGTGGCTAAGAAACTGGTCATCAGGTGTAAGGCATTCTCTGTGTTAGTATACATGAGCAAGTCTGGTCCATTCTTCACTTCTGCGACATGCTGCATCATCCAACCATTTAATGCTTTATCTGGAGGTTGAAAATAGCAGAGGAAAGTTTTTAAACTTCCAGACTGCGGGAGGAGAGGAGGAGGAGGAGGAGGAGAATTGCACAATTTAATGTTACTTCATCCTTTTCCCAATGACCACCTTTGTGTGGCTGCATGAAGCTATGCATCAGCCGTCAGAACACAAACACCATTTCCTGAGGTGTCCTCAGTGGGTCCGGCCATGTTGGTTTGGAACAATTCAAGCAGCAGGACTGTGCCATACCACCTATCCACTGTAGAAAAGTTTATGTAGAAAAACACCTATGAACACCAAATCCATCAGGCAGTGGTCTACGTGCAATGTGCTGGAGGCCCTGTGGGGAAAGAACATGCTGAATCCTGACGGATGATTTCCTGAGTAGACTGTCAAGTCATTTGGCAGAATGCCTCATCACCAGAATTTTCAAATAAGCTCCAAGATGTAGGTTGGATGGGAGTGAGAAAGGACCTCCTAGTCAGATCCTTCCTACATGCCAGGAGTCTCAACCCTTCCACACATAGCGCTCGAGGTGACTGTTGTAGGGAAGAAAATGCTGTTTACCTCCTTCTTGAATGTTTGGAAAAATGAATGGTTTTGTTGAGGTTCATCTCAAACAGCTCTGTGAAGCAGGACTGTGCGCTCTGCAGGCCATCCCAGGGACATCAACTGCAGCTGGAAGATCATCA
The DNA here is from genome assembly GCF_965287045.1 of Carcharhinus amblyrhynchos. Lineage (NCBI taxonomy): Eukaryota > Metazoa > Chordata > Chondrichthyes > Carcharhiniformes > Carcharhinidae > Carcharhinus > Carcharhinus amblyrhynchos. The sequence goes on along the minus strand of NC_137340.1, from coordinate 5,462,349 downwards.
ACTCGAGAAGATCCGAGAGCATCTTTCCCCAAAACCTGGTCTTCCAAGGTAGAGTTGTCCTCGGCCAATTGTTGCAAACTGGCACATCCCAAGGTCCAGTGAGGTCCAGATGCACTAAAGCCTGAGGCAATCGCCACAGAAGCCAAATGGGAAAAGTTGCTTTTGAAGGCCTTTCAGCCAGAGTACATCAACAGCTGGAAAAATGGGAAAACCCCTCAGGCAGTATGTCTAACACTGAATATGAAAACAAAAGAATTGAGGCACCTTGGAGAGAAACATGAATTTCATTTTCTGTAATTATGAATTGACATCTTTTGTCCCCAGACTGTGCCTGACATGGAATGCATGTTGTAAATATCAAATGAATTACAATTGTATGGAGGCACCCAAGTGTGGAAACACTGTGTGGAAACAGGTTGAGTTTTCTGGCACTTGCTGTAATTTTCAAGTTGAAAGCTTTTCTATTCATAAAATTTGTACAAGTGCATTCAAGAATAAAGCATTTCCTCATTTGGGCATGAAATCTAAAAAGCTTAAGTTGATCTCTCTTACAGTTTGAGAGCAGATCATGTTTCCTCATTCTTACTTTAAAAAACATCACAAATGAACAGCACAGGATATAAGAACATAAGAAATAGAAGCAGGAGTAGGCCATCTAGCCCTTCGAGCCTGCCCCGCCATTCAATAAGATCATGGCTGATCTGTCGTGGCTCAGTTCCACATTCCCACCCTCTCCCCATAACCCTTAATCCCCTCGCTTATCAAAAACCCATCAACCCGCGTCTTAAAAATATTTAGCGAGGTAGCCTCCACCACTTCAACAGGCAGAGAATTCCAGAGATTCACCACCCTTTGAGCGAAGAAGTTCCTCCTCAACTCCGTTCTAAACCGCCCCCCCTCTATCTTGAGGCTGTGCCCCCTAGTCCTATTATCCTTTCTGAGCGGGAAGAGTCTCTCCACCTCTATCCTATCCATCCCATTCATCATCTTATACGTCTCAATGAGATCTCCCCTCATTCTTCTAAACTCTAGCGAGTACAAGCCTAGTTTATTCAGCCTCTCCTCATAGCTCAACCCCCTCAACTCCGGCATCAGCCTAGTAAACCTCCTCTGCGCTCCCTCCAAGGCCAAAATATCCTTGCGTAAGTACGGCGCCCAAAACCGCACACAGTACTCCAGCTGCGGCCTCACCAATGCCCTATACAGCCGCAGCAAGACCTCCCTACTTTTATATTCAATCCCCCTCGCTATGAAGGCCAGCATCCCATTAGCCTTCCAGACCACCTGCTGCACCTGCAAGCTGGGTTTTTGCGACTCATGCACAAGGACCCCGAGGTCCCTCTGCACCGTCGCCTGCTGCAGTTTTTCGCCACATAAGTGATCATCCTTCCTACCATTATTCCTACCAAAGTGGACCACCTCGCACTTGCCAACATTAAATTCCATTTGCCATTTCCTGGCCCATTCGCCCAGCCTATCTAGATCCTTCTGTAGACTCTCTACACCCTCTGCATAATTTGCCTTTCCTCCAATCTTGGTGTCATCAGCAAATTTCGACACCCTACACTGGGTTCCCTCCTCCAGATCATCTATATAAATGGTAAATAGCTGAGGCCCCAGCACCGACCCCTGAGGCACTCCACTAGTCACCATCCGCCGATCCGAATAGCACCCATTGACCCCCACTCTCTGCCTCCTATTTGACAATTAGCCCTTCTACCCTGCTCTTCCCCATAGATCTGTACATTTTTCTCCACCAAGCATTTCAGGCCATGTATTCCAGATCACAGATATTAGCTCTCTAAGAATTTCTAGTCATCTGAATCTTTTGCCAATCATCTTATAGCTGTGGCATCTCATTATTGTCCCTTCAGCCACTAAAAATAGTTTATCCTCATCTATTCTACCAAAATCATTTATCATTTTGACCAGCGTTATTAAATCCCTTCTCCTTCTGCTCAAGACCAAAATCAAGTTCTCCAGTCTCAGCACATAACCCAAGCCCCCACCCATTTCAGCAAATCTTTTCTACACTCTCTTCAAGGCTTAAACATCCTTCAAGTGTGATGTTCAGAATTAAAAACACTCCAGTTATTAAATACAATACTCCAGTTAATAAGGTCTAATCAGTGTTTTATGATGAGTTAGCATAATTTTCTTGACTTGCATTGAGAAAGCCAATTCCCTTTCCAACAACATTCTCTGCTTGTTCTGCCACTTTAAAAGACTTGTGGATGTATAGCCATAAGGGTATGCTCCTGCAGCCCTGAAAAAATTACCATTTAGTTAACACTGCTGTGCCAAAGTGAGTAATGTTGAAATTTCATTGAACAGATCCAAGGCTAAGACAGTTAGGTTTGTGGTGTCTCACGGAATCGAGAGATATGGGAGTGGGCGGAGAGTGAAGCTGGAGCTCAAGATCAGCTGTTGTATTTGGCTTGGTCAAAAAATTCTTGTCTCAGTTAATTGGTTGCACATTCAATATGTCCTCCAAGACACAAATCATGCAATTTTGTACTGTCATTTGGCTGCAGCATAAAACTAAGTTACTGTCCAGTGCAAAAGGTGGATATAAACAATCCCATAACACTAGGGGGAAAAAAATGTTTTTTTTCAGTAATGTCCTCACCAAGCACTACAACCGAAAGTGATCAGCTGTCTGCGTCACGTAAGCAAAATAGGTTTAATTAATAAAATTAAGGTTAGAGCACGGGACATACTTAATGTAAGGATGAAGCGTACAATCTTCTGGTGACTTGCATCACCTGAATTGAATGGCAGAGCAGGCTCAACAGGCCATACGGACTTCACCTGCTCCTTTTTCAAATATTCTCCTCATTCCCAACCAGGATGTAGATGTCAGGATAGTGGTGATGTTACTGGACTAGTAATCCTGAGGTCTGGACAAATGTTCAGGGGACATGGCAGCTGGTGGAATTCAAACTCAATTTGCAAATCCGGAATTAAAAGCTATTCTTAGTAAAGTTAACTGTGAAACAGTTGTGAACTGTCATAAAAAAATCTGGTTTACTCATATCCTTTAAGGGAAGGAACTGTGCCATCCTTATCTGGTCGAGCCTACACGTGATTCCACCCCCACAGCAATGTGATTGTGGCCTCACAAGCCACTTGATTATATCAAACCACTATTCAGCATCAACCTAAACAGAAACAACATCAGCACACCCAACCCTCTCGACACAGCAAAATCCTCCTCCTTAATATCTGGGTGCCGCAGCAAAATTGGGAGAGCTGCCCCACAGAGTAGTCAAGCAGGACCCTGACATAATCATACTCTCAGAATCATATCTTACAGATAATGTCCCAGACATCATCTCCATTCCCTGGTACAGCCTCTCTCATCTATTGTTGCTAGAGATGGATCATCTCAATCCCATCACTGCAGAAGTTCCTCAGGCAAGTGTCTAGGCCTTCTTCATCTTCAGCTGTTTAATCATCGACTTACCTTCCATCATTAAGGTCAGAATTGCGATGGTGGTTAATCATTACTCAGTGTTCAAAACCATTTGTAACTTCTCAGATACTGAAACAATCTGTACTCACTTTCAACAAGAGCTGAACAACATTCAAATTAGGGCTGACAAGTTGGAAGAAACCTGCTCACCACACAAGTGCCAGGCAGTGAACTTCTCAAACAGGAGAGCATCTAAGCCTTGACAAGGAGAACCTCCTGGTCTCCCAATCTAAAACTTGACAGAAGCAACAGCAAGGTTAAGTTCGGCAGTGTCTCCTTAAGTGCCATAGCTAGAGAAATCCAGAAATAACTCAACTTCCACTACAAAAAAGGGAAAATAAAACAGCAGCTTCATTTTCAGGTAAACTCTTTCACTGCAAATTGGAAACAGCTAAATTTTACTCAACACGTGATTTGATAAGGTCTCCAATGCAGTGTGTATTTTGCATGATGAAAATAATGAATTTTAAAAAATGAACAAAATTCAGACTACAAAAATGCAAGTAACTGTGAAAGCTGAAGGCAATTAAAGAAATTTTTCAAACTAGATTAGCACTGAAACTGAATTTTAATATCTTCTCAATGCACAGGATTGTGACAATCAGCTTTAAACCAAGTGTCTCTCTGTGTACAGTAAGAAGCAGTGGAACCTGGAGGGTCATCACTGTACGTTTTCAGCCCCAACCAACGCTGGATTTTACAGGAATATCCTCTGAAGTTCTCATCCTTTATGGTGTGATGTTAAGCTGTCAATCAATACAAGTACTTCATGTATTGCATGCCACATATTAAATAAGTTGCACTTCTGACTAGCACCCAAACTCAAAAGAAAACATTACACACTGTCTATGAACATATCACTTGCAAATTTTAATTAATCAGAGAATGTGGTAGTACATACTGTTATTTTTTTAATAACAAAAACTAGCAACACAAACCAAAATATGTAAAATCAAGTTCCCAGCCCTTTACCTTGACATTAGAGTCATAGAGTCATAAAGGTTTACAGCATGGAAACAGGCCCTTCGGCCCAACTTGTCCATGCCACCCTTTTTTTTTAAAACCCCTAAACTAATCCCAATTGCCCACATTTGGCCCATATCTTTCTATATCCATTGCACCCATGTAACTATCTAAATGCTTTTTAAAACATAAAATTGTACCCGCCTCTACCACTACTTCTGGTAGCTTGTTCCAGACACTCTCTGCCCACTGTATGAAAAAAACTGTCCCTCTGGACATTTTTGTATTTCTCCCCTCTCACCTCAAACCTACGTCCTCCAGTTTTAGACTCCCCTACTTTTGGGAAAAGGTATTGATTATCCACCTTGTCTGTGACCCTCATTATTTTATAGACCTCTATAAGATCACCCCTCAACCTTCTACGTTTCAGAGAAAAAAGTCCCAGTCTATTCAGCCTCTCCTTATAACTCAATCCATCAAGTCTGGGTAGCATCCTAGTAAATCTTTTCTGCACTCTTTCTAGTTTAACAATATCCTTTCTATAATAGGGTGACCAGATTGCACACAGTATTCCAAGTGTGGCCTTACCAATGTCTTGTACAACTTTAACAAGACATCCCAATTCCTGTATTCAATGTTCTGACCAATGAAACCAAGCATGCCGAATGCCCTCTTCACCACTCTGTCCACCTGTGACTCCACTTTCGAGGAGCTATGAAAATGTATCCCTAGATCTCTTTGTTCTGTAACTCTCTGTAACTCTCCCTAATGCCCTACCATTAACAGAGTAAGTCTTGCCCTGGTTCAATCTACCAAAATGCATTACCTTGCATTTTTCTAAATTAAACTCCATCTCCATTTGTAGGCCCACTGGCCCAATTGATCAAGATCTCGCTGCAATTGGAGATAACCTTCCTCACTGTCCACCATGCTACCAATCTTGGTGTCATCTACAAACTTACTAACTATGCCCCCCCCCCTATATTTCCGTCCAAATATAGGGAATAAGTGAGCACACTAATTCTTGGAGAACAAAGTATAATTATTCAACACAGCAACTTTAAAAACAATTAAGAAATACAAGGAGAATAACTCAGAAAGAGGTGCTTAGCAGTGTGTCAAAAAAGCATGCTATTTAGGAAATATGCACATTCCTTGCAAAATGTAGCAATTAAAAAGACAAACATGTCCCCAAGCAAATTTACCTCGAGACAGATGGAAAGTCACCACTGAAATACTGAATGGAATGGCAGAATTAGAGATGTTGAGAATTCCTTCAGCATAGAATACGGATTCAGAAGGCTTCAAATACTGGGTTAAAAATGCTCTGAAATTATCCTACAAGTCTGACAGAATAACAGCATCAGTCTAGCTTGGCTGCTCAAATTTTGCTATTGCTTTCTCGCGTCACTTGGCTAACGGAGTTATCTTGACTATAGTTCAGTTGGCACTAGCAAAACTTTCAAACTAATTCACTTGTAAAGCTGGGACAGAACATACGTCTGAATGGTAATTCTTACAAATTTGCAATTAATAATAGTCCTCAGCAATTAACTTACAACAGTGTGCAGTTGCTTCAAATACTTAAAGCTGTTCACAGCTGTATCACAAGTCTTGTTATATTTTTTAGCTTGAAAGCATTTCTCTCTAGCTAACCTCTTCTCAAGACAATCTGCTACTGCTTGTGAAATTGCTAAATCAACTTATCATCATAAACCTCATCAAAATTATACATTTCTTTTTTGTAATTGTAAAGTAGCATTTAAATAGCTCATCCCCAGAATTATGTTAAGTATTTGTTTATATTCATTCATGGGCATTACAGACTCAGTCCACATTTATTGCCATCCCTATTTGCCCTTAAAGGTGGTGACGGTGAGCTGTCTTCCTCAACTTTTAGAAAGGGAGTTCCAGGATTTTGATCCAGTGGCAGTGAAGGAAAAATGATATAATTCCAAGTCAGGATGGTGCATCTCCAAAGTAGTAGTGTTCACAGGTTTGGAAGTTGCTGGCAAAACAGCCTTGAGCTGACTGCACAAGGTTCACAAAAAGCAGAACAGCATCTTTTAAGAACTGCATGACTTTTATTTACATTTTACCATCATAATGATCAAAATCTTCAACATGGACAACATTCAACAACACTAAATATTCTGGCTATTGGTGTGTTCTCCAATATCTAACACCTATCAGAGAGACTGATATATCATAATGTCTTGCCGAATTTCCAATGACAGCCCGAACGACAGCTTCGACGAATTTTGAACTACATCTGCCTGTCTATAAAAGATTAGATCAAGGGCAAGTGAGAGTTAAGAGTAGCTGGCAGCATTTGCTTTCCAGGTCCCTTGGCACAATCCGACTATATGGGCCAGAAGCTTGGGCAAGTCCATTAAGTCTAACATCTTTTTATTCATGTGATGTGATTAAAAAGTTTAAAAAACTGCATTTTACTTCTAGGCCAGTGTTTACAGCCATTTTGAAATATTGGTGAGAAACTGAGTGAGAAACTTATTACTGTACTCGATTCTACCAATGGCTCCTTTTTAAAACATTATGTCATTTTTGATCTAAAACATAACATTGATTAGCCTGTGTTAATTTTGATGAAATTAACAGTGGACTGATAAGCCTAATGTCTGTAGCGGGTAAGTTGTTAGAAGATAGTGTGAGAGACAGGATCTACAAGCATGAGAGACACAAGGACTGATTAGGGACAAGTCAGCATGGCTTTGTGGATAGAAAATCATGTCTCACAAATTTGAATGTGTTTTTGAAGAGATAACCAGGAAGGTAGATGAGGACAGTGCAGTCGACATTGCTTATATGGACTTTTAGCAAGGCACTGCATGGTAGGTTGTTGCATTTCACAGCTAATTCCAAGATTCATCACCACTGCCCTAGATACTTGCATTCATTTTACTTGTCACAAGAAATTGAATATTTAAAAAGTGTAAATAAATGGAAAGTACAAGAACTGTAACTCCATTCTTAGCAAATTATTCGTCAAATTTCCTCAATATACAGAAATAATAACATTAGTCATTTGATCGTATGGAATTTACTGGAAAGAGACATACTTGTTTGAAGCTTTTCATCTTGCATTGATCAGGACAGATTCGCAAGAATACCAAATGTAAAGGGAAAAATAATTTAACTTGTTCCCTTGCAAATCTGTTCTGATGAGTGCAAGATGTGGGACCAGTAAAATCAAACGGTCAGAAGGGTTTAAACTAATGAGGCAGGGGGGTGGGAAGTGATACAAGAAGTCAGAGGGAAGTAAAGTGGAGACAGAAACAAAAGGCAGTAGGAGAAAGAAGTGCAAGGCAGAGAAACCAAAGACAAAAATCAAAAAGAGTTTGTTCAGAACTCAGTGAATGGTTGAGTGAGGCTGAGAGAAATAAAATACAGGGACAGTGTACAAAACATGACCAGATAGATGGTCTGAGAAAGCAGGGCAGAAAGCAAGGGAAGTTTAGATTAAACTGCATTTATTTCAATGCAAGAGGCCTGATGGATAAGATAGATAAACTCAGGGCATGGATGGCTCCATGGGACTGGGATATTAAAGCTACAGAAACATGGCTATGGGAAGGGCAGGACTGGCAGCTCAACGTTCCAGGGTCCAGTTGCTATAGGAAAGATAGAACAGGAGGTAAGAGGTGAAGGAGATGCATTTTTGATTAGGGAGGACATCACAGCAACTACTGACAGGGATAGATCCAAGGGTTCGCCCACTGAGTCTATATGGATAGAACTAAGAAATAAGGAGGGAGAGATCACTTTGATAGAATTGTAGTACAAGCCTCCAAATAGTCAGCAGGAAATTGAGGAGCAAAAAAATGTCAGAGATTACAGGTAGCTCCAAGAAAAATAGGGTGGTAATAGAAGGCAACTTTAACTTTCCCAACATTTACTGGGAGAATCATAGTACCAGAGGCTTGGATGGAGAGAAATTTGTTGAGTATATTCAGGAGGTATTTCTCATTCAATTTGTGGATGGTCCAACTAGATAGGAGGCAAAACTTGACCTCCTCTTGGGAAATAAGGAAGGGAAGGTGACAGAAGTGTTAGGTGAGGGATCACTTTGGGACCAGTGATCATAATTCCATTGGTATTAAGATAGCTATGGCAAATGATAGGTCTGGCTCAAAAGTTAAAATTCTAAATTGGTGTAAGGCCAGTTTTGATGGTATAAGAGAGGAACTTTCAAACGTTGACAGGGGGAGTCTGTTGGCAGGCAAAGGGACAGCTGGCGAATGGGAGGCTTTCAAAAGTCTGTTAACCAGAGTTCAGGGTAAGCACGTTCCTCTTACAGTGAAGGGCAAGGCTGGTAGAAGTAGGGAACTCTGGGTGACTCAGGATATTGAGGCTCTGGTCAAGGAGGAGGAGAAAGTACACGACATGCATAGGCAGCTGGGATCAGTGGATCCCTTGAAGAGTATAGAGGTTGTCGGAGTAGAGTTGAGAGAGAAATCAGGAGAGCAAAAAGGGGATGTGAGATTGCTTTGGCAGGTAAGGCAAAGAAGAATCCAAAGAGCTTCTACAAATACATAAAGGGCAAAAGACTAATCAGGGAGACAGTAGAGCCACTTAAAGATCAATAAGATCATCTATGTGCAGATCCACAAGCGATGGGTGAGATCCTAAATGAATATTTCTCATTGGTAGTTACTATTGAGGAAGGCATGAATGTTAGGAAGCTTGGGGAAATAAATAGTGACGTTTTGAGGAGTGTACATTTTACAGAGAAGGGGGTGCTGGAAGTCTTAAAGTGCAAAGTAAATAAATTCCTGGGACCTGGTGAAGTGTATCCTCGGACAAGTTGTTAGAAGGTATTGTGAGAGACGGGATCTACAAGCCTTAGAGAGACACGGACTGATTAGTGACAGTCAGCATGGCTGTGTGGGTAGAAAATCATGTCTCATAAATTTGATTGTGTTTTTGAAGAGGTAACCAAGAAGGTAGATGAGGACAGTGCAATCGACATTGCCTGTATGGACTTTAGCAAGGCACTGCATGGTAGGTTGTTGCACAAGGTTAAATCTTACGGGATCCAGGATGAGGTAGCCAATTGGATCCAAACTGGCTTGACGATACAGGACAGAGGGTGGTAGTCGAGGGTTGTTTTTCAAACTGGAGGCCGGTGACCAGCAGCGTGCCTCAGGGATTGGTGCTGGAGCCACTGGTATTTGTCATTTACAATAATGATTTGGATGAGAATTTAGAAAGCATGGTTAATAAGTTTGCAGATGACACCAAGATCGCTGGCCCAGTTGACAGTGAAGAAGGTTATCTCAGATTGCAATAGGATCTTGCTCAATTGGGCTAGCGGGTCGACAGATAGCAGATGAAGTTTAATTGAGATAAACGTGAGGTGATGCATTTTGGTAGATCAAATTATGATAGGACTTACTCAGTTAATGGAAGGGCATTGGGAAGAGTTATAGAACAAAGCGATCTAAGCTCATAGCTCCTTGAAAGTGGAGTCACAGGTGGACATGGTGAAGACGGCATTCACACGTTTGGTTTCATTGGTCAGAACATTGAACACAGAAGTCTGGGTGTCTTGCTGAAGTTGTACAAGACATTAAGACCACACTTAGAATATTGTGTACAGTTCTAGTCACCCTATTATAGAAAGGATATTATTAAACTAGGAAAAGTGCAGGAAAGGTTTACTGGGACACTACCGGGACTTGATGGTTTGAGTTATAAGGAGGGGCTGCATAGACTGGGACTTCTTTCCCTGGAGCATAGGGAGGCTTAGGGGTGATCTTATAGAGGTCTATAAAATAATGAGGGGCATAGATAGTAAACATATTTTCCCCAAAGGGAGGGAAGTCTAAAACTAGAGGCATATTGGTTTAAGATGAAGGGAGAGATACAAAAGGGTGCAGAGGGACAATTCTTTCACTCAGAAGGCAGAGTGTGTCTGAAACGAGCGGCCAAAGGCTGTCGTAGATGCGGGTACAGTTTTGCTTTTTAACAAACATTTAGACAATTACATGGGTACGATGAGTATGGAGGGGTATGATGCAAATGGGGGAAATTGGGACAAGCTTAATGGCAAAAACTGGGCAGTATGGACAAGTTGGGCTGAAGGGACTGTTTCCATGCTGTAAACCTCTATAACCTCTCTATGAAAAGACTTGGCAGCATGTCTTTTCACAACATTAAAATTAGAGGACAGGTGCCAATTTTTGATACTTTCATATTTGTACTTAAAAGATTAGCTTTGCTCGGACAACAACAGGCAAATGTGGAGTGGTAAACCTTAGGGGTCTGGAATGCAGTAGGACAGCCCAAAGGAAAGTTTGGAGGAAACAAGACAGACAGAAACAGCAATATGGGGTTGTCATCTGATGAACAGCAACAAACCAAGCTAAAATTCATCAACAAAACACATACAAAATACAGGCTGTTACAACTGACTTCAACATTCTTCCAGAAGGAGAAATAGACAGATATTGGCATTTTAAGACAAGGTTACAGACCAATTTCCATTCACTTGCAGTTCATCACACAGTGTTGTAGCACTATCCTTTCTTTAGTTCAGTGCCAAATAAAAATCTAACATCCATTTTTCTAACTACTTTGCAGCAACATAAACAACTGCACCAGTTTATTTTAACCTCAATCCGTGCAAAAAATCAAAGTAGTAATGCTGCTGTACAAAGAAACTTGCCCAAAACATAAAATTTGTTCTTTAAAACATGTTCTTTTAAACTTTGTTCTTTAAATCTTGTAATTATTTGTGGGATTTGTGGAAATTATGTGAATAGTGAAACAATTCCCTTACTCAGACTTTTCATTCAAGAAAACACTAGATGTCAAGAGCCATGCCCACAGTGCCCAACAGTACTAAAGGTTGTAAACATCAGCTCAGATGACAAAATTAAGCTAAAAGTAGAGTCAAGGGCCAGAATTCTCTGGTCATTCTGCTGCAAGCAAGAACTCAGCCAAATCCCCCTTCACTGCAGTGGAAAAGAAGAATTCCGCCAGCATGAACAGCTGGAAAATACCAGCCAAGGTGCCAGAGTCTAATTATAAAAGGCTGTAGACAGTAGGAGAAAAAAATGACAGTGAAAAGAAATGCCAAAGTGCAAGTACAGAAAAAAAGTGAAATATGAAAAGTGTGCTTCTCAAATTCAACGCAACTAAGTTTATACGGGATAAATGCAGGACTTAAATTATCAGAAGATAATATGAAGATGCAGTAGAGCAACAACCACAACAGAATCAGTACAAGAGACAGAGGACAAGACAAGAAAGCATGAGACTTGCAATGGCTTCTCTTCCCTCTCCAAAACCATTGCCTCTGCTGTCAAAGAACAAAGAAAAATATAACACAAGAACAGACTATCTGTGCTGATCACGGTGCCCTAACTAAACTAAAAGAAACCTTCTGCCCTTACTCGGTGCATATCCCTCTATTTCCCACCCCTCCCTGCAGATGTGCCCATCCAGATGCCTCTTAAATGTTACTAACGTGCCTGCTTCCTCCACCTCCTCTGGCAGCATGTTCCAGTAGCACTTCCCAAACATGACTATGACCAACTAGGGTGTCAAAAGCAGCAAATCCTGGGAGCACCACCACCACCTGGAGGTTGCCCTCCAAGCCACTCACCATCCTGACTTGTAAACATATTGCCACTCCTTCACAGTCGTTGAGTCTAAACCCAGGAACTCCCCCCATTACAACACTATGGGTGCACCTACACCTTAGGGACTGCAATGGTTCAAGAAAGCAGTTCACCACCACCTTCTCAAAGGTAACAAGTGATAGGCAATAAATGCTGATCCAGCCAGCAATACCCACATCCAATAAATTAACTTTTAAAAAACTGTGGCTGCAAGAGCAGGCCAGAGGCTGCAAATTATACGGTGAGCAACTTGCCTCCTGATATTGCCCCCACCCCACCAACCCCAAGCCAATTCAGCATACAAAGCACAGGTATAAAAGGACAGTCTTTACACTATTTGACTGGATGAGTGCAGCTCCAACTACATTCAAAAAGCTTGACCCAATACAGGTAAAAGCAGCCTGTTTGATCAGCACATTAAAACATGCATTCCCTCCACAAATGGTGCACATTGGCTGCAACGTACACATCTCTAAGATGCACTGCAGTAACTCATCAATGTTGCTTCCAAACCCACAAACTCTGCCACATTGAAGGATAAGGACAGCAGGCACATGGGAACACCACCACCCTCAAGCTTCCCCCTTCCAAGTCATCTCATCATCCTGACTTGGAATTTTACTGCAGTTCCTTCACTGTCACCGAGTCCAAATCCTGGAACTTCCACCCCTGGAAAGAAGTCTGACAACACCAGGTTTAAGCCCAACCGATTTATTTGATAGTAAACTCGCAAGCTTTCGGGGTTTGCCCCTTCGTCAGGCGAGTGGAGAGTTCTGGCCTCAGACAGAGCACATAAATATAACAGCACAGACAGTTTACAGATTACTGATTAGAATGCGAATCTTTATCCCTAACCTGCTATTCAAGTCTTAAAATGGTTAATAACTTGAGTGGAAGGAGCATTAAGCAAGCCCAGGTTAAAGAGATGTGTATTGTCTCCAGACAGCACAGTAATTGAGGTTTAGCAAGCCCAGGCAAGTCATGGGGATTACAGTTGGTGCGACATGAGCCCAAGATCCCTGTTGAGACCGTCCTCATGTGTGCGGAACTTGTCTATCAGTCTCTGCTCAGCGACTCTGCGCTGTCGTGTGTCATGAAGGCCGCCTTGGAGAATGCTAACCCAAAGGTCAGAGGCCGAATGCCCATGACTGCTGAAGTGTTCGCCAACAGAAAGGGAACAGACTTGCCTGGTGATTGTCGAGCAATGTTCATTCATCCGTTGTTGTAGCGTCTGCATGGTCTCCCCAACATACCATGCTTCGGGACATCCTTTCCTGCAGCGTATTAGGTAGACAACGTTGGCCGAGTTGCAAGAGTATGCACCATGTGCTGGATCGTATTCTCACATGTGATTCAACACCAGCATTTCCACATCATGACTCCCATCCCTAACAGCCCTGTGGATATACCAACATCTCATGGATTGCAACAGTACAAGGCAAAGTTCAATACCATCTTCTCTAAGGTCAATTAGGGATGGGCAATATATGGTGGCCTAGCCAATAATATCCACATCCCAACATTGAGTAAGTTAGGAAAATCAATCCGTCAGGAGCTAAAGACAGTTCAGATGCTTGTGCAGTGACAAAGCAGGTGACAACCATGTCCCCACTTCCAAATTGTTACCAAAAATAGCTTGGTAAGCGATACCACTAATTTCAGATCTTCAACTGGATGATAGTCGAGAACATTGACAAGACACATTTAAATGATAAATCTATAAAACAGCCAGCTGGTTACTAAATTGAACACTGCAAATTCATACTCATTTCTAACAACAATCTCTTCCGTGCATTGGCAGCATTCCATAAATGACTTTCCAGCAGATGGTGGCATTAAATAACAAATCCTGTGACAACACTTACTGAACCTGCATATCATTTCTAAAAATATCATCCTGCTCACCTGACTTGAAGCAAATTGAAGTTTACTCCGTGCAGAATATAAACTTGCCCAAGTGACAAATAAATCATATCCATGTTATTATTAAATACATTGGCCCCTTAGAGATTAATGATCCTTTGGGTGCCATGCAACCTTCAGAACCTTGCTCAAGCCCTCACTGCTGACAAATGACTTTCATCACTGCTAGTCAATTTGCCATTTGAACACGGGTTTGCATTGCAGTCAAGTATTATCCTGTTCACACCAGCACACTAAGCTGTAACAATCCAGGACCTGAATGGTTTTTTTTCACCTTTTAACAATGACCCAAAATATTGTCCACGAAAATCAGCCAATCCAACACCAATAGGAAATAAGCAGAGATAGCCATGATCTGCTTAGTTCAACTGTACATTGAACCCAATTTTCTGATCAAGAGAGTTGGCATGTCATTTACTTCCACAATACTGAACCCAGATTTCAAGTCATAGTTGTGGAAGCTTTAGTTCTCAGCAGGACAATGCACTTCCTCACAACAAGGCGGCAGTTGACGACAGGTCCTGTAACGTCACCAGACTCTGATTTTGCTCCAAGTTATAACTGCTCTGTGTAAAGGCAGCTTAGACAGCCAGTGCCTCAACTGAAATGGAACTCGGGCCACTGGAGAAAGGAGATTTATACCACTTGGCTCTTGTCAGATGGGGCTGTATGTCTAGTTTTATGCTACAAAGTTAGCACTGCTCCAAACCAGAAACTACTTCATACCAACACTGAGTTTGCTGTGCACCTGATATTTTCTTTTATTGCAACTGCAAACAAGTCAAGGGCCACATTAATGTGCAACAGTAGCTCAGTTCTTCATCATAACTGTGTGAAGGTCAAAGATTGGAGTTCCTTTTAAATTCTTTCTTGTAGACAAGGCAATAAATCAAGCTTATTCAAGTTTCTGTAAATATTAAATCTTGCCATTGTCAACTGTTATGATATGGCAGGTGGTATTTGCCAGTCTAATCAAATCCCAAATGGAAACTTGGCAAGCACAATGATTTTTAATTTGTATTTTATTTTGAGAAGATACTTGGAATCCACAAATTCCAGTGACACTTACAGAGATTTTAAATATTAAATTAAAACATTTCATAGAATCATACAGTGCAGAAGAGGCCCTTCAGCCCATCGAATCTGCTCCAATATATTAGAAACACCTGAACTCCCACCTAATCCCAACTGCCAGCACCTGGCCCATAACCCTGAATGTTATGATGTGTCAAGTGCTCATCCAGATAATTTTTAAAGGTTATGAGGAAACCCACCTCCACCACCCTCCCAGGCAGCACATTCCAGACCATCACCACCCTCTAGGTAAAAAAGTTTTCCCTCACAGCCCCCTTATACCTTCTGCCCCTCACCTTGAACATATGTCCCCTTGTGACTGACCCTTCAATTAAGGGGAATAGTTGCTTCTTATTCACTCTGTCCATGTCTCTCATAATCTTGATCAGGTTGCCCCTCAGTCTTTTCGACTCCAATGGAAACAACCCAAGACTACCTAACCACTCTTCATAACTTAAAAGTTCCATCCCAGGCAGCATCCCAGTGAATGTCCTCTGCAACCCCCTTCAGTGCAATCACATCCTTCCAATAATGTGGCGACCGGAATTGTTAAAACTTAAACACAAGATTACATTTACAGTTAAATGTAGTCTTACAGAACATATCCTCAACAGATCCTCACTTGGTTAAACACCCTTTAGACAACAGCCCTTCGAAACTTGATCTATAAAAATTCCAGTTCTTTAACCCAAAGGCATAACCTACTGTTGCCGTAGGGGAGATGTTTCTAGAACTTCTGTCTGTATTATGTTGCATTTATCTAGCCCCTCTGATGGTCTTATTTCCATAGAAATTTAGTTCCCAGCTGAATTAAATTAACCAGATACAAACACAGACAAAGCATTTCCAAAAAATATCCTTAAAACTATTAAATAACATCTTTGTTATCATAATCTTGATATGGTAACAGAATCACTGAAACGGCATATGAAATTATTACCTCCACATTTTCCTGTTATTTCAATGGCCATTAATTTTTCAAACAAAATTGTTTTAGATGCTGTGATGGAATAGGCAAGAGTATCTCTTTGAGAATCGTACAAACAACCTTAAATAATTTAGCTGAAAGCTTAAATCAGCACGTATTCCTGATCAAGCTCAGACCTTCACCAGAGGCATTAATAGAATTGAAGCGCTGGTAAACATCAGCTGCTCATATCATAATGTTTTCCTTCTTCCACATTTGAAACTACCGTAAACGACAAAGCTACACGCAAACAGTTACATCCAAAAATATATTTTACTACCTTAATGTTTCATGCAGTTATATGGTAAGGTTAGAACAAAACGAAGTTCTGTTTTAATATCATCCCCAGAGATTTTTTATACTTGCAGAATGCGCTGCAAAACCAACAAGCTAAAGTATGCACCAGCTACAGGTTTTTAAAAATTAGAGAATTGTCGCACACAAATTTTCTCATTGCAATGCAGCAATGGTATGCATGCTTAATAAGCATATTAAGAATACAATTGAAAGGCAATCAAGCATAGTATTTTCATACTCTAAACAGATATTTAAACAAATGTTATCTATTTTATTTCAGTGCATGGCTCAACATTACTTAATAGAATATTTCAAATAACCTACAGTTCAAAGATCAAAATGTTATTTTCCCATCGCTTCCTTTGTTGTAAGAAAGTGTGCTCAGCCTGTGTTTATTGTTTATTCCCAGCTGCCCTAAATAGATCATAGAATCCATACAGTGCAGAAGGCGGCCATTCGGTCCATTCAGTTTGCACCCACAAGCAATCCCATCCAGGTCCTATCCCCACAGCCCTACATATTTACCCCACTAATCCGCTAACCTAAGCATCCCGGGACACTAAGGGCAACTTAGTATGGCCAATCAACCTAATCCATGGTGGGAAGAAACTGGAGCACCCTGAGGAAACCCACGCAGACGTGGAGAATGTGCAAACTCCACACAGTAAGTGACCAAAGCCAGGAATCGAACCCAGGTCCCTAACCATTGTGCCGCCCAGTTGATAATGAGCTTTCTTGAACTGCTGCTGCCTGTATAATTTTCTTTAATAGTTGGAGCAAACCTTGGCAAGTTTTTTTTCCCCCCTCAGCATCAAGCCACCAATAAAGTACTTTTCCATATCAGAAATTTCTCACTTCATGAACAATGACTGGCTGAAATCCCAGGGTATACAATCCGAATTAAAAATATGGTGAAGATTTGTTAATTAAAAATAAATAAATTTTCCTTTTTTTCCAAGTGTCTGTATTGTTCTTATAAAATCAGAGTGTCAGATAAATTGTACGTTCCACACAGTGGCACAATGGTTAGCACTGCTGCCTCAGTGTGCCAGGGGCCGGATTCAATTTCCAGCTTGGGTCACTTTCTGTGTGGAGTTTGCACGTTCTCCATGTCTGCGTAAGTTTCCTTCGGATGTTCCAGTTTCTTCCCACAGTCTGAAAGGCGTGCTGGTTAGGTGCAGTGACCCAAACATGCGCCGGAGTGTGGCAACTAGGGAAGTTTCACAGCAACTTCATTGCAATGTTAATGTAATCCTACTTGTGACTAATAAATAAACTTTTAAAAAAGTTATAAGTAAACTATACACCACAATTATCAGACTTAAGTAGCTACTATGGCTGGTTTATTCAAATTAAAACAGACAAGAACATCAATGAAGCAGACATAAAACTAATCAAACACTCAAATGTACAATGCTCATTAAATGTCCACTACTGTTGCAGGCAGGGCATTCCACACCCTTACTACTCTGAGTAAAGAGCCTATCTCTGACATCTGTCCTATATCTATCACCCCTCAATTTAAAGCTATGCCCCCTCGTGCTAACCATCACCATCTGAGGAAAAAGGCTCTCACTGTCCACCCTATTTATTCCTCTGATCATTTTGTATGCCTCTATTAAGTCACCTCTTAACCTTCTTCTCTCTAATGAAAACAGCCTCAAGTCCCTCAGACTTTCCTCATAAGACCTTCCCACCATGCCAGGCAACACCCTGGTAAATCTCCTCTGCACCCTTTCCAATGCTTCCACATCCTTCCTATAATGCGGCCACCAGAACTGTACGCAATACTCCCAAGTGCGGCCGCACCAGAGTTTTGTACAACTGCAACATGACCTCATGGCTCCAAAACTCAATCCCTGTACCAATAAAAGCTAACACACCATATGCCTTCTTAACAACCCTATCAACCTGAGTGCCAACTTTCAGGGATCTATGCACGTGGACACCAAAAGCTCAGTACCCAACTCCAAGTACATGTCTCCCACTTTGAAGGAGCCAGGCCTTAGAAACAGAACCCCGAATACTTTAGTGTTACAAATGCGGGAAAAAAAAGTAGTGAGGCAAGAACAAGGGAGCTAGCTGGACACACAAGGACAAGCAAAATGCAATAGCAGACCATTTTTAGAGAGAGCAGGAGAAAGAGGAGAAAACCAAAAGAGAAAAAACATTGCACTTACATAGCATCTATGATATAGCAAAACATCCTAAAAGTGATTCACACAGCAGTCGTATACAAAATTTGACACAAACCATGTAGGGAAAAATGAAAACAGATAAGTAAAGGCTTGGTCAAAGAGCTACGTATTAGGGAGCATCATAGAGGAAGAGAGGTGGGGAAGTCCAGGGGAGAGATTCCAGAACTTTGTGGTAAGGCAGCCAAAGGCACAGCTGCCAATGGTGGAGCAATTAAATTTGGGAGTTCTCTTGAGACATTATGGAGGTGTGCAGAGATCTCAGGGGATTATAGGGCTGGTGCAGGTCACAAAGCAAGAGGCCATGGCAAGATTTGAAAACAAGGATGAGAATTTTAAAATTGAGATACAGCTGCAGAGAAGGGAGGAAGGGATCAGTAAAATAAAATGGGGAAAGAAAAGGGCTCAAGGAGAAATATTTTTGTCCATTGTTAACAGCCTCTTAAAATAAATGGCTCTGCCTGCATTAAAGCAGTGAATGTAGGGACCATACTATAAAGCATTTTTAAAGCAGGAGCAAATGGATTTTCATAAGGGATAGCTTCAAGACTCTGGGAGCAATCTTACCTGTTGCTCATGCCATGCTCTCACGGCAGTGAGGTCAAAGGACTTGGCTCCCAGCCAAATCTACATTCACTGTGGTGGGATGGAAAAATTTCACCAGTGTGTACAGTGATAATTTTCCGGCCTCTGTTTAATAGCTTAGAAATAAAAGATAGTAACTTTCGGACTGACTTATCAATCCACTCAGGAACCACCCCCAACCTAATAATAAACATTATCTGTGTCTAGTTTCAAAGTTTGGGACTGTTACCACTTTGATACGTAATAATTAGGAACATTTCTAACCTTGGTAGTTTTCTCCCACCTCATTGATCAGAGGACAGCCTTGAAATTTTTTTTCAAAATTATAATTAGAAATAGGGCAACACATCTCAACAGATCAAGAGTCCACAATGAAGCAATCAGTGAAATATCAGGTGTGCTGCAGTCTCATCTTGCTTCAGAGCTGTCATAAATGTTTGTTGAGCATAACAAGCTAATTACAATGACTGACACTACATTCTTTTTCTCTTCTAAGCTCAAATGATATTCTGTAATTCCATCCCATCCCACTCAGTAATTAGATATTCTTAACAAAGATCTGCATGTAAAAAAGAGGTAGCATTGACATGGTTTGTAAGCATGGACTCTTCAGTGGATTCAATGGATGAAAGGTTACAGTTTTCACATTATGATAAATGTTAAGATAGCAAATAAGGTTTGATTCAAATATCAGTCAGTAGTTCAGTGCTGAAATTAAAAGTCAAACTGTCATTCAGTGACATCACGTTGCTTCAGGTCCCACAATAAGTAGACGCAGTATGTTAACTGCCAGTAGCACTGCAATATGTGTGACGGCATTTGGAGAAATCAAAAGCAAATTATTTGTGCAGGTAACGTCTAGCGAGACTATAGCTACTCTTCAGGAGTAGCATTTGGAGTTATCCCACTTATATGCTTGGTTATAAGCCCACAGACAAATAATTCCACATATGCGAGCTTGGTTAGATGCACAGAACCCTGATCCCCAAGTGATTAATCTTTCATTTCATCAAAGAGAAGGTGGAAGCATCAACTCTCTCCTAATACTAACGCAACGCAAGAACACATGACATTTTTGGAAAAATAGCCACATTCTACCTGTTCAATGTGGTCTCTCATGCTACATTGGCCAAAAAGATCTGCAGATTATACAACAATTTTAAAAAGTAATATAAAATATCCCCTTGTTGAATAATTCAATCTTAATTATCAAAGTTTGAGCATTTGCTAGTTTCTTTTCGGTAACCATCCACTACTACCATGTTATGGAGATGGCCAGGTACTGAAGCACAGAACTAGAGCTAACATACATTTACAAGCATATGAGCTTCCTCCCCTTCAATTCCAGGTTCATGATATCTTGACACAAGGAAATAATCTTGCAGCTGTTGAAATCATCCATAGGGACCACGGAATTGTCAGGGAAGCTCACTTCTTATTCCTGTCGTCCATGCAAAGAAACTAAACTGCTCATTAGGTACCAAATTATATACCACATCGAGTTATGTCTTCAGCAGTTGGCGGCCATTTGAGTGAGTAATGACATTAGGCTTCTTTTTAATTAAATCTCTGTGATAGTACAGCTTGATGCAAGGGTCAACAATCAAACCTGATGCCCTGACAGGGAATTGAGGCTGCGGGATCTACGTTCCAATCTGTATCTCTATCAGTGTCGCTTATGCTTACTTTCAAGACAAGCCTCAGACTCATTCCTCAAGAACTTCAACAAGATCAGTCTCATTATTGAGTGATCAGAGACATTTATAAAAAAAATGAATTCTTGCCATTCTTCATGTAAGGAACTCTCAATTGCATCTTCACTCTGTATATTCCACACATTTTATAAGCAATACATTTTTCAGTTTTGATTGTGATAAATGGTCCCTGAACTGGGGCAGCATGGTGCAACAGTGCTGCCTCACAAAACCAGGGATCTGGGTTCAACTCTGTCCTTGGAATCTACACATTCTCCCAGCGTCTGCATGGGTTTCTTCTCACAATTTGAAAGACTCGCTGATTAGGTGCATTCTCCCTCAATGTACCCGAACAGACACTGGAGTATGTCAACTAGGGGATTTTCATAGTAACTTCATTGCAGTGTTAATGTAAGCCTACTTGTGACACTAATAAATAACTTTAAAAAACTTTAATAATGGTGCAAATTTGAAGGAAATCCAAGGGTCGGACTATGGAAACATATGTTTGAGACTCAGCCTACTTTATAAAGTTTGTATTGAAAGATGCGGATCACTTAAATGCCCCTCCTGATCCGACAACACAGCAGCTCCTTCGATCCAACCAGAAGGTTGCCAGTGACAAAAAGTGTCCCTTCAAAAAGAGGCACAACCGTAATGTAACCAAAAAAAACCAAAACCTTTAAGGGAATTTAGCTAATTAAAGGGATGCTTCCAGAGGTGACTCCAACCGTACCCGCCCAGTGCCTAATGGCCTCAGAAGGCCTGAAGTGCACCAGCAAACAATACACGCTCCCACTCAAGAGCAAGACCTAGGCACCAACATAGCCATGGAAAAGAGGGAGGCAGCCAGGTTAAATGATCTCACATGATCACACTGGTAGGCTAACGGCCACCTTGACCATGCCCAAGGACAGCCCCACGTGGAGTTGCTCCTGTCTGCTCACTCCCTTCCACATGTTTGTAATTCACTTGGTCTTTCTGCTCGTGTGTATATGTAATTAAATGTGTGGATGCTTCTTGTTTGAAGCAACCAATGTGCCAACATATTAACAGCTTTTGCAGCAAATAGGGAATTTGATGAACATCTATATTGTAATTAAGAGATAATTTTTCTTATTCATTCGTGGGAAATGGGCTTTGCTGGCTAGCCAGCATTTATTGCCCATCCCTAGTTGGCTTTGAGAAGGTGGCAGCAAGCTGCCTTCCCAGCAAGGTTTTTTCCAATGAACATGTTTCAAATGATTAGTCACTTAATAGATCATCACTTGCATAGTGTTGACCTGACTAATTAATTCCAGTTGCCATGTCTACATCCAGTTGACAACGGCAAAGCCAAATTCTTTAGCTGCAAAAAAAACCTATGCATCTTCAGTCTCAATTTCATGACCACTGTCACCAAGATCGAAACAATCTGACTGGCTGCCTCTGCCTTGCTCCTCCCTTTCACTAGCTCATCTGGGCAAACTGCTCTAGCCCAAAATTTGCATCTTTCTCTAGTTCCATTCGAATCTTCCCTTATATCTGCTCTGAGCTAACCTTTCCATCTAATCACAGGGAAAAAAAAACAAAACGGTTTCACTTCCTGCTGCTGCACTTACTCCTGATGTTCACTGAGAATATATCTTTGGTCCTATCCTGTTTCGCTTTTACGTGCTGCCTTTTGGTGACATCATCTGAAGACATGGCATTATTTTTCACAAGAACACTGATGGCCCCCAGATCTACTTCAACACTATCTCTCTTGACTCCTCCAGTGTTGCTAAATTATCAGACCGTTTATCTCACGTACGCACTAAGAAGTCTCACAACACCAGGTTAAAGTCCAACAGGTTTATTTGTCGCAAACGCCACTAGCTTTCGGAACTGGCTGTTCCTTCATCAGGTTGGTGAGAGACAAAGGAACAGCCAGTTCCGAAAGCTGGTGGCATTTGCGACAAATAAACCTGTTGGACTTTCACCTGTTGAGAGACTTCTTACTGTGTTTACCCCAGTCCAATGCCGGCATCTCCACATCTGAAATACAAACAGGGATGAGCAGAAATCACCTCCAAATAAATACCAGGAAGACTAAAGACATAGTTTTCAGACCCCTCCAAACCCCATTCCCTAACAACTAAATCCATCACTTCCCGCAGCAAAAGTGTGAGATTTAGCGAGTCAATTCACAATCTTGGTGTACAGCTAACCTGGAGGTGAACTTACAACCACATATTCCTGTCAGCACAAAGATCACCTTTTCCAGCTTTGTTACATTGTCCAACATGGACCATGTCTCAGCTCATAGCTTGCTCAGTCCCTTATTGCTGCCTTTGTTACCTCGAGACTCAACTACTCCAGCATATTTCTGGATCGGCCTCCCAAATTCAATCCTCTGTAAACTCCAAGTCATCCAAAGCTCTGCTATGTCTTAATTCTCAACAAGTTGCATTTATTTACAACACCTGTATTTGCTCTCTAAACCTTGACTGATGATCAAGCAAGGTATTGATTTTAAAATTCTCACCCTCGTTTTCAAATCCCTCCATATCTTTAATCTCTTGTAGCTCCACAATGCAAATTACAAAAGGTCGTGAATGTAGCCCAATCCATCACACAAACCAGTTTCCCTGACTCTGTCTGCACTTGCCGCTGCCTCGGAAAAGTGGTCAGCATAATGAAGGATCCCAAGCACCCCGGACATACTCTCTTCCACCTTCTTCCATCAGGACAAAGATACAGATCACGGACCAACTGACTCAAGAACAGCTTGCTCCCTGCTGCCATTTGTTTTGAATGGATCCACCTTGCATTAAGTTGACCTTTCTCTACACCCTAGCTATGACTGTAACACTGCATTCTGCGCTCTCTTCCTTCCTTCTCAATAGACTGTACGCCCGCAAGAAATAATACTTTTCACTGTATACTAATACATGTGACAATAATAAAATCAAAAGATCATTGCACTGCTCAATTTCTGGTCTCTTGAACATCCCCAATTTAAAATGCACCAATGCTGATAGCCGTGGTTTCAGTTGTATCGGCACAAATCTCCGCAATATCCTACCTACACAATTCCACCTCACTTCCTTCCTTTATGATAGTCCTGAAAACCTAGTTCATGAACCAGGCTTTTGGACATCTGACCTAGTACTTCCTTATTTAATTTGCTGTCATATGTTGTTTTATACTGTTCCAGTGAAGTGCCTTGGAACATAAAAGGCACTCTTGTTCATTAAAAGTGAAAGATAATTAGTGCATTTTATGCCCTCATTTGCTGTCTATGCGAATAATTCAATATGATTGGCTGTTTATGTTACTTGATGATATCACCCTTGACTGGAGATCCCTTGACTTGAGCTCAGATTTTCCATCAAGTCAGGAAATCTGACAACTCACCTCGCCCACCTCAGGAGAAGCTCACCCAAATGGTGCAATACTCAGTCCTGGGGTTGTGGAATGCAGACAGGTGCACCATGCCCAAATCAGATCGGAGGTGAGCAGGGAGCTCACTAGCGCTAAGTGAGCTATTTAAAAAACATAAGAACATAAGAAATAGGAGCAGGAGTAGGCCATCCAGCCCTTCGAGCCTGCCCCGCCATTCAATAAGATCATGGCTGATCTGTCATGTCTCAGTTCCACATTCCCACCCTCTCCCCATAACCCTTAATCCCCTCGCTTATCAAAAACCCATCAACCCGCGTCTTAGAAATATTTAGAAGGCAGCCTCCACCACCTCAACAGGCAGAGAATTCCAGAGATGCACCACCCTTTGAGTGAAGAAGTTCCTCCTCAACTCTGTTCTAAACCGCCCCCCCTTTATCTTGAGGCTGTGCCCCCTAGTCCTACTGTCCTTTCTGAGCGGGAAGAGCCTCTCCACCTCTATCCTATCCATCCCATTCATCATCTTATACGTCTCAATGAGATCTCCCCTCATTCTTCTAAACTCTAACAAGTACAAGCCTAGTTTATTCAGCCTCTTAGCTCAACCCCCTCAACTCCGGTATCAGCCTAGTAAACCTCCTCTGCACTCCCTCCAAGGCCAAAATATCCTTGCGTAAGTACGGCGACCAAAACTGCACACAGTACTCCAGCTGCGGCCTCACCAATGCCCTATACAGCTGCAGCAAGACCTCCCTACTTTTATATTCAATCCCCCTCGCTATGAAGGCCAGCATCCCATTAGCCTTCCTGACCCCCTGCTGCACCTGCAGGCTGGGTTTTTGCGACTCATGCACAAGGACCCCGAGGTCCCTCTGCACCGTCGCCTGCTGCAGTTTTTCGCCACTTAAGTAATAGTCCTTCCTACCATTATTCCTGCCAAAGTGGACCACCTCGCACTTGCCAACATTAAATTCCATTTGCCATTTCCTGGCCCATTCGCCCAGCCTATCTAGATCCTTCTGCAGACTCTCCACACCCTCTGCGCAATTTGCCGTTCCACCAATCTTGGTGTCATCAGCAAATTTCGACACCATACACTCGGTTCCCTCCTTCAGATCATCTATATAAATGGTAAATAGCTGAGGCCCCAGCACCGACCCCTGGGGCACTCCACTAGTCACCAACCGCCAATCCGAATAGCACCCATTAACCCCCACTCTCTGTCTCCTATTTGACAACCAATCCTCTATCCATGCTAACACCCTACCCCCAACTCCACGCCCCCTTACCTTCTGCAATAACCTCTTGTGAGGCACTTTTGTCAAATGCCTTCTGAAAATCAAGAAAGACCACATCCACCGGCTCTCCTCTATCCACCGCCCTAGACACATCCTCATAGAACTCCAATAAATTTGTCAGACACGACTTCCCCTTAACGAAACCGTGCTCCATCTGCCCTATCAAGCAATTCCCCTCAAGATGCCTCGCTATTTCCTCCTTGATGACGGATTCTAACATTTTACCCACAACAGACGTTAAACTAACCGGCCTATAATTCCCTGCCTTTTGCCTGGCACCCTTCTTAAACAACGGCGTAACATTAGCCGCTTTCCAATCTTCCGGCACTTCCCCGGAATCCAGCAACGTCTGGAAAATAACCACCAAGGCATCCACTATCACCTCTGCCATTTCTTTCAGAACCCTCGGATGCATTCCATCCGGTCCTGGGGACTTGTCCACAATCAGTTCCCTCCAGTCTGTCGAGCACCGCCTCTCTAGTAACAATAATGTCATCAAGACCTCCAGTCCTACCACCTTTCCATCGCTAACACCCGGCAAATTATTCACGTCTTCCTCCGTGAAGACCGAAACAAAAGTTATTCAAGACCTCAGCCATTTCCCCATCCCCTACCACTAAGTCCCCCCTCTCATCCTCTAAGGGTCCAACGTTCACCCTAGCCAGCCTCTTCCTTTTTATATATTTATAAAAACTCTTGCTATCCTTTTTTTATATTAAGCGCTAGCCCAGCTTCATAGTTTCTCCTACCCTTCTTTATCAACTTCTTTGTCAATCTTTGTTGACATTTAAACCTCTCCCAATCCTCTTCTCGCCCACTACTCCTTGCTACTCTAAACGCCTCCGCTTTTAATTTAATACTTTCCTTCACCTCCTTCGTTATCCACGGCTTATTACCTCTCCTCCTACGGTCCTTTTTAACCATCGGAATAAATTTCTGCTGAGCACCAAGAAAGATCTCCTTAAAGATCCTCCACTGCTCCTCAGTAGACCTACCTTCCAATGCGCTCCCCCAGTCAACATTCGCCAATTCTTCTCTCATCCTACCGTACTCCCCTCTGTTCAAACAAAGGACGCGTGTCTGGGAACCCACTTTCTCCTCCTCCATCTGCACCAGAAACTCCACCATACAATGATCACTCTCCCCAAGAGGATCCTTCACCGCAAGGTCCCTAATTCTACCCGCCTCATTACATAACACCAGATCCAAGATAGCTCGCTCCCTCGTCGGCTCCAACACACACTGTTCAAGGAAACTATCCCGGCAGCATTCCAAGAACTCCTCCTCAAGCCCACCGCGTCCAACATGGGTTGACCAATCAATACGCAGATTGAAATCTCCCATAATTACAGCCATTCCACTCCTGCACGCCGCACTTATTTGTGCGTTAACAGCCCGCCCCCACCTCCAGATCATTATTCGGGGGCCTATAGACGACACCCACCAGCGTCTTCCTCCCTTTGCTGTTCCTAATCTCCACCCACAACGATTCCACGTTCTGCTCTTTGGTTCCTATGTTATCCCTTGCTACCACCCTGATGCTAATCTTAATCAGCAGAGCTACGCCCCCCCCTTTTTCCTCTCGCCTATCCTTCCTAAACACTTGATACCCCTGGACATTCAGCTCCCAGTCCCTGTCACCTTGCAGCCACGTCTCTGTAATGGCCACCAGATCATATCCATTTGTGATCTGCGCCACCAGCTCATCCACTTTATTCCGAATGCTTTGTGCATTCAGATAAAGTGCCTTCATCCCAGCCTTCACCTGGACCCTATTTGCCAGAACACCACCAACCATACTCACGCCCCCTACTCCCTTTATTATTGGGACATCCTCGGCCTCTTCCCTTACCTGTACCGTCTCCTTAACTTTAGACCCCGTAATGTCACCTACCACCCCCCCGCCCCCGCCCCCACCCCCCACCCCGCCCCGCCCCCATTAGTTTAAAGCCTTGTCTACAGTCCTATTTACACGATTCGCCAGGACTCTGGTCCCAGCACGGTTCAGACCAACCCCATCCTACCCGAGCAGGTCCCACCTACCCCAATACTGATGCCAATGCCCCATAAATTCAAACCCATTCCTCCCACACCAATCCCTGAGCCACCCATTCACTTCCTTAATCTTATCAACCTTACGCCCGCCTGCACTCGGTTCAGGCAGTAGCCCAGAGATAACCACCTTGTCAGTTCTACTTTTTAATTCCATTCCCAGCTTTTCATATTCCCTCCCCAGATCCCCAGTTCGCATTTTGCCTATGTCGTTAGCACCCACATGTACCACAACGACCGGATTCTCACCCTTCCACTCCAGGTTCCTCTGCAGCCCAGATGCGACATCCCGGACCCGAGCACCAAGCAGACAACACACCCTTCTGTGCACTTTGTCATTGTGACAAAGGACAGTGTCAATACCCTTAACCCCACTATCCCCAATTACTACTACGTTCCTTCCCACCTTCTCTTTGCCTATGTCCTGCTGCATCACTGTACCGTGTGCAGTTTGCTCACCAACCTCACCTCCCTCGTTCTCGTCCAGACTGGAAGCAAGAACCTCAAACCTGTTCTGCAGATTGAGAGGATGAGGCATCCGCTCCCCACCCCCCTTCCTCCGCTCAACAGCCCCCTCTTGTTCCTGACCGTTAGAGTTAGCCAGTCTAGGGGGGGTGGTTGTCACTTGCACCCCATTGACAATGGCACCCTCTCTCCCCCTGATGAGCCTCAGTGTCTGCAGCTCAGAGGCCAGCTCATTTACCTTGAGCTGCAGCTCCTCCAGCAACCTGCACTTACTGCAGACATGGTCACTGAGAAGGACCCTGGGGTCCACCAGCTCCCACATCATACAGAAACAACACATCACATGCCCCTCCATTATTCACTGTAGTAATATTAGGTCCATCTATGTTTGCTGAGACTTCTTCCTACTTGTTTTGTTAATTGCAGAACGTACTCTGGATGGGGGACTTCAATATCCATCATCAGGAGTACCACCACAGGCCTAGCTGGCCAGGTCCAAAAGGACATCGCTGCGAGACAAGGACTGCAGCAGGTACTGAGGAAACCAATAACAGGAAAAAACATATTTAACCTTCTACTTACCAATCTGCCTGCCGCAGGTGCATCTATCCACGGGAGTCTTGGTAAGAGTGACCATCACACAATCCTGGTGGAGACAAAGTCTCGTCTTCATATTGGGGATACCCTCCAGTATTTTGTGTGGCCATCATGCCAAATGAGATAGACTTTGGACAGAGCTAGCAGCTCAAGACTGGGCATTAGGCTGTCTTGACCGCATTACAGCCTTGGTTCCGATATGGACATAACAGCAGAATGCCAGGTGGGAGTGACAATGCTTGACGTCAAGGCAACATTTAACCAACTATGGTGCTAAGAAGCCCAAGCAAAATGGAATCAATGTGCATCACGGGGAAAACTCTCCACTGGCACAAAGGAAGATGGTTGTTGTGATTGGATGTCATTCATCATAGCTCCAGGAGCTACTCATGCTAGTGTCCTGGGCCCAGCCATCTTCAGCTGCTTCAGTGAACTTCCTTCTATCATAATGTCAGCAGTGGGACAATGTTCACTACCATTTGCAACTCCTCCGATATTGAAGCAGTCCGTGTCCAAATGCAGCAAGACCCGGACAATATCCAGGCTTGGGCTGACAAATGGCAAGTAACACTCATGCGACACAAGTTCCAACCAATAGCCATATCCAACAAGCAGGGAGCTACCAGTCATCCTTTGACATTCAATAGCATTACCACTGCTGAATCCCCCACTATCAACATTCTGGGGGTTACTATCAGCCAGAAACTAAACTGGACTAGCCATATAAATCCTGTGGCTCCAATGTTGAAAACTAGGAAAGTAGAAGCAGCAAATACCTGGGAACACCACCATCTGCAGATTCCACTCCAAGTCACTCACCATTCTGACTTGGAAATATATTGCTGTTCCCACACCGTTGCAGGGTCAAAATGCTGGAACTCATTTCCAAACAGCACTGTCGGTTTATCAACACCTCAGGGACTGCAGCGGTTCAAAGTGGCAACTCACCACCACCTTCTCAAGAGCAACTAGAGATGGGCAATAAATGCTCATCTGGCCAATGATATCCACATCCCATAACTGAATACAAGAATTAGACCCTGTTACCCTGAACTCCCATCCACTACCCGTACCCCATTCATGTCAACACAAGTGTCTACCCGCAACTAAGAGTCCCTCAATCCCCATGCCAAATCATACCAACCAATCTTTTCCCATTCACTCTTCATGCCCACTCACCCAATATTTACTACGAGCCAACCTCAAAAACTATGTCAAGATGATGTAAACTAACCTTTGAAATATCAAAACAGCTTTTACTCTATTAAAAAAAAGCATTGACAAAAGCCCTTTCAACGTATTTAAATCCCCTAAACCACTTGATAATCACTCAAAAATAGGCACACTTGTACTCATAATCTGATAAAGCCAGTTAATCTCTGAAGTGTCAATCCAAATCTAAACTTGGGGTCCCCTGTTGGGATAATTACAGGTTGTGGAAAATAGGTCAGCATAAATAATGACATAATGGTAGCACTTGCGATCTTGTCAACAGATATTGTAACTGCCAGAAGAATTCTTTCAACTCCCACTGACAGAGGCAACTTATTCTTTTTTGATTTAGAATCATAGAATCCTACAGAGCAGAAAGATGCCATTTGACCCTTCAAGTCTACACTGAACACAATCCCACCCAGGCCCATTCCCCGTATACCCATGCATTAACTCAGCTGGCCCCCTCACACGAACAGGCAATTTAGCATGGCAATCCACCTAACCCACACATCTTTGGATTGTGGGAGGAAACCAGAACACCCGGAGGAAACCCCCAAGCAAACACAGGGAGAATGTGCAGATACCACACAGACAGTGACCCAAGCTGGGAACTGAACTCAGGTCCCTGGCACTGAGGTGCAGAAGGGCTAACCACTATGCCACTCCAAGGGCTGGGGATTTAAGTAACTTCACATCTTGAGAGCCCTACTGACCTTCAAGAGCATTTACAACTATTCTATAAGGTTGTGAGTTAAGGCCTTTGCTACAGTGAAAATTGGGCCTTTAATTTAGCATTGAGGACATGTTATTGAAAATGGGGGCAAGGCCTCTGGCTCTACTGTCTGTCAGCAATTTTGGAGGCTCCATGACTGAAAATCTAAGCCTCAACATCAGATTCAAGTACTGATAGGGAAGGTGAAATCCACATCATAGAGATCTTTGTGGATAACTTGTTTCGATATCAACAGCCCTCACTTCGCCACTGATCTTAAAATCTAGACCTACGACCCTTCACTATAAAAGGGTATTTTGCGGTGTATGCTCCATCAAATTATGGATCAATTACCTTGGTCAGATAAGCCCTCAATCTGCAATATTCAAAGAAAAACAAGCCAAGTTTATAAAACATGCCTGTAATATTTATCTGTCAGTTAATATTTGTGGTGGATAGGATGGGCTTTAACTTAAAAAGCCCTGATTTCTCGTCTCACCCATGTGCCAATAAACAGAAAGCCACTTTTGACCATAAGTCAGGAGCAGAATTAGGCCGCTCAGCTCATCAAATCTGCTCCACTATTCAATCGTGGCTAATATTTTTATCATCTACATTTTCCTATCTTTTCCCCATAACCCTGATCCCCTTATTAATCAAGAATCTATCTTGGTCTTAAAGACATTCAATGGCCTGGCCTCCACAGCATTCTGCTGCATAGAGTTCCATAGATCCACCACACTCTGGCTGAAAAAAATTCCTCCTCATCTCTGTTTTAAAGGATCGTCCGTTTAGCCTGAGGCTGTGCCCTCTGGTTCTAGTTTTTCCTTCTGGTGGAAACTCCCTCTCCATTTTGGTTTGCCTCACCCTTTACAAGCAGTGGCATACTTGCAAATCAATCAGTTTTGATGAGATTCAAGTTTATTAATAACCCCACAGCAAACTCACAATAAGGTGAACCCACAGGGTTAGTTTATTTGTACACACACATAGGATGACAATAGCAATGCAATCTCCTTTTTAATCATAACGTGATGCAAAGGTAGAGAAAAAAATAGATTTACCGGGCAAAGGCAATTGATTTAAGAATTATTATTTCATGTTAGTCCAAAGTCGAGAATCAACATCCAAAGTTGTGTTCCTTCACTGTAGTCACAGGTGGAAAACTGATACTGGATAATTGAATTTTCCATCAGAAATTACTGTCATGATAAACCAGGTACATCGAGATGAATTATTCTTGTATGAAAAGGAATTAAGTTCAGATGCCTCAGTAGAAAATGTAAATGGGGCTAAACATTCAAACTTGGACAAGCAGTTATGCCACATGACTCTACCTCTGCATTTTGGCTTTAGCTTGGTGCGCGTATGTTTTTATCTGGGTCCCTGAGATCATTATGTTCCAAATATTATTGCAGGGTTCTTTGTCCCAGCAGAATAGTAGACTTGGGTTTGGCAGCCTGGGTTCTGAGATGCAGATGATCTTGATATAACGCCCTTCGAGGTTGGTCTTTGTAGCCCACAGTTGGGTTGGTAGGGTCTCTTAGACAATAAGGTGCTAACTCCTTCACAGCTGCCAAGTGCCTCTTATTGTTTGGAGGTTACAGCCAGGATGAGAGAGGAATTGGCAAATGTAGATTGGGGGCGCAGACTGGTCGGTAGGACTGCTGAGGAACAGTGGAGGATCTTTAAGGAGATCTTTTTTGGTGCTCAGCAGAAATTTATTCCGATGGTAAAGGAGGAACGTAGGAGAAGGGATAATCAGCCTTGGTTATCGAAGGACATAAAGGAGTGTATTAAACTAAAAGCTGATGCGTTTAGAGTGGCTAAAAGTAGTGGGCGCGTAGAAGATTGGGAGAGGTTTAAAAATCAACAAAGATTGACTAAGAAGTTGATAAAGAAAGGAAGGATAGACTATGAAGCTAAACTAGCACTAAATATAAAAAAGGACAGTAAGAGTTTTTATAAATATATAAAGAGGAGGAGGCTGGCTAGAGTGAATGTTGGACCCTTACAGGATAAGAGGGGGGATTTAGTGGTGGGAGGTGAAGAAATGGCCGAAGCCTTAAATAAGTTTTTTGCCTCGGTCTTCACGAAGGAGGACGCGAATAGTTTGCCGGGTATTAAAGATAGAAGGATGGTAGGAGTTGAGGGCCTGAATGCCATTACTGTCACTAGAGAGATAGTGCTTGATCAACTAGCGGGACTGATGGTGGACAAGTCCCCAGGACCGGATGGAATGCATCCCAGGGTTCTGAAGGAAATGGCAGAGGTGATAGTGGACGCCTTAGTGATTATTTACCAAACTTCGCTGGATTCCGGGGAAGTGCCGGAAGATTGGAAAACAGCTAATGTTACGCCGCTGTTTAAAAAAGGTAGCAGGCAAAAGGCAGGGAATTATAGGCCGGTTAGTTTAACGTCTGTTGTTGGAAAAATGCTTGAATCCGTCATCAAAGAAGAAATAGCGAGCCACCTTGGAGAAGAATTGTTTGATAGAGCAGACGCAGCACGGATTCGTTAAGGGGAAGTCGTGTTTGACAAATTTATTGGAATTCTATGAGGATGTGACTAGTGCGGTAGACAGAGGGGAGCCGGTGGATGTGGTGTTTCTTGATTTTCAAAAGGCGTTTGATAAGGTGCCGCACAAAAGGTTGCTTCAGAAGGTTAGGGGGCATGGAGTTGGGGGTAAGTTGTTAGCGTGGATAGAGGATTGGTTGTCTAATAGGAGGCAGAGAGTTGGTATCAATGGGTGCTATTCTGATTGGCGGTTGGTGACTAGTGGATCGGTGCTGGGGCCTCAGCTATTTACCATTTATATAGATGATCTGGAGGAGGGGGCTGAGTGTAGGGTGTCAAAATTTGCTGATGACACAAAGATAAGTGGAAAAGCAAATTGTGCGGAGGGTGTGGAAAGTCTGCAGAGGGATCTAGATAGGCTGAGCAAGTGGGCGAGGACCTGGCAGATGGAGTACAATGTTAGCAAGTGTGATGTTATCCACTTTGGCAGGAATAATAGTAGGAGGGATTACTATTTAAAGGGCGAAAAGTTGCAGCATGCTTCAGTGCAGAGGGACCTGGGGGTCCTTGTGCATGAGTCGCAAAAACCCAGTCTGCAGGTACAGCAGGTGATCAAGAAGGCGAATGGGATGCTGGCCTTTATAGCGAGGGGGATAGAATATAAAAGCAGGAAGGTCTTGCTGCAACGGTACAGGGCACTGGTGAGGCCGCAGCTGGAGTACTGTGTGCAGTTCTGGTTGCCACACTTGCGCAAGGATATTTTGGCCTTGGAGGGAATACAGAGGAGGCTCACTAGGCTGATACCGGAGATGAGGGGGTTGGACTATGAAGAGAGGCTGAAGAGACTGGGTCTGTACTCATTGGAGTTGAGAAGGATGAGGAGGGATCTTATAGAGACGTATAAGATAATGAAGGGGATGGATAGGGTAGAGGTAGAGAGATTCTTCCTGCTCAGAGAGGACAGCAGGACTAGAGGGCACAGCCTCAAGATAAGGGGGCGGGGGGGGGGGGAGTTTAGAACGGAGTTGAGGAGAAACTTCTTCACTCAAAGGGTGGTGAATCTCTGGAGTTCTTTGCCCGTTGAAGTGATGGAGGCTACCTCGCTAAATATATTTAAGTCACGGGTAGATAGGTTTTTGGTAGGCAAGGGAATTAAGGGTTATGGGGAGAAAGCGGGAAAGTGGAACTAAGCCACTTCAGATCAGCCATGATCTTATTGAATGGCGGGGCAGGCTCGAAGGGCTAGATGGCCTACTCCTGCTCCTATTTCTCATGTTCTTATGTTCTTACGTTTCAGCCAGTTTTAAAGGTCACTATTCAATTTTAAACATTTTAGAAATCAGCTATGAGATATACATAAAACTGAGATGGAGATCTTAGCCCCCTGATACAACACACGAAATGAATCAGTGTTATTTGTTTCCAGCATTGCAACAGTGACAACATTTCAGAAATGGCCATAATGCTGCTGGAGACATCCGCTAGTTGTGAAAGGTGTTTTACAAGTACAAATTGTTCTTTGTTTTTTAAAGAATGCTTTTATTCAAAAAGTTTTCCATTTTATATTGTTCAAAATGCAACAAATCTCAAAAGTACAGTAATCATTATTCCACATAAACATAGAGAAGACCAACGAATATTCATACAAATCGTTCAAATTATCAAACATTGCAATCATTGTAGTCGGCATCTCCTCTCACAAGATAAAGAAAGGATACAAAGAGAGAGAGGGAGGGATCATAAGATAAAGCCACGAGCACATGGCCCCATGTTGCACACCCTCCTCCACAGGATAACAAGGACAGAGTTACACAATATACACAATCCCTTGTTCACAATAGAAAAGTACTCGGAAAACTAATAGGATGAAAGTCTGACACATGTTCTGGATCTGATGGTCTGCATCCCATAGTTTTAAAAGAAATGGCTACAGAGATAGCACGTGCATTGGTTGTAATCTACTAAAATTCCCTAGATTCTGGCAAGGTGCAAAACCACTATTCAAGAAAGGAGGTAGACAGAATTTTGGTTCAAGGGGCAGGCAGGAAAGTGGAGTTAAAGCCACAATCATATCAGCCATGATATTACTGAATAGCAGAGCAGGCTTGTTGGGCCAAATGGCCTGGTGTGTCTCTTTATTGGAATGGTACTTATGACTTTGACCATGGTAAACCATTCCCATGTAGCCTCTGACAAGTTTGATCACACATCCTCCTCCAATTCCTCTCATCTAACTATCAAATCATGGCCAGATAATCAGGAACAATGATTTATCTTCCCATTCCTGCACTGTTAGGTCTCAAGTACCTTAGGATCTATCTTTGGTCCCCCTTCTATTTTTTATCCATGATACCATTCAGCTACACAATCCATAACTCATCAGGTTCTTTGGCTTTGTTCCAGGCGTATGATGCAACATTCGACCCTTATCTCACCAACACATTGCTGAATCCCTTCTGTCTCTAGTTTGTCACACTCTAAAACCCAATTTTTATTGCCAAAAATGAACCAATTATCTCCCTCGCAACACCTGTATGACAAATTCCATTCCTGGGAATGGTCTTAAGCTTAGTTAGACCACTCACAACCTTGGTGTGGGGACTGACTCTTGAGATAAAATACAAACATAGATGTTGCAGTAGAGGATTTTGATGGCTTAGATCAAGTTTTATTGCAGTCACATTAGCTGCTGATACAAAGAGGTAGGAAAGCAATCTGTGGGAAGGAAACAGTCCACTTCCAATTCCATTTCACTGGATTGCACTTCAGCTCATTTGCTGGTGATACCATCATTGATGCCTCTGTTGCCTCCATATGTGACTCGTCTATCACTCTCGTGGCCAGTCTCATATATCTTCCACTTTTCAGAAACTTGTTCTCATCAAAACTTTGCTCTCTGTATTTTAACTCACTCTGTGATCAGTTGTATTCACAGGCCGACACTGGCTCCCACTTACACGGAGCCTCAATTTCAAAGTCCTAATCATTATTTTCATATCCCTGCATGCCCACCCATTACCTCACTCAGTAACCTCCTTTAGCCCAACAAGCTACTCAGATTTGTGTGCTCCTCCAGCTATGCTCTTTTGCGCCTCGTTCATTATAATCCCTCCGTCATTGAGAATGATACTTTCAGATACCCAAAAGTCCAGAATTCTCCCCTTGAAACAGTCCATCACTCTCTCTTCTTTAAAACATTCCTACTTCTTTGGCCAAGCTTTTCATCTTTGGTCCTGATATCTCCTTCAGTGGTTCCGTGTCAAACATGATTTGCTGTACCACTTTTAAGTTAATAGTTCTTGAAGAGTGTTCTCAATGAACAACAGTTCACTTGTCTTGACAACAGCATCCTGTCAATTTGATTATTTTCATGCATCCTTAGTTTTCACAGCAAATATACTTAGCTGTTTTGCTTGCTTTTCTGCTACTTGTATTGATCCTACATTCCAGGATGGCATTGCAGTTAAGTGCTACATCCCCATTTGGATGAGAGGTTAAGCATGGCCCCGCCTCTCAAACCACGTAGCTATGAAAGACCTCATTCAGCCTTCAGGAAAAGAGCGGTTATCATGTTCTAGAGAACATTCTTTACTCGACCATTACCAAATGGAGATTATCCAATTAGTCATCGGCTCAGGTTGGAACATAGAGCTATGTTCATTTGGTTACCAGACTTGGCCAAATTTGTTCTTTACTTGGTGCGGTTTGCTTAAAAGTTTATTTATGAAATTTTAACCAGATGCATAACACAAAGAACATAGAAACTTCTGTTTCACATACACACTCACCCACCTCATGTTATCCTTTCATTAGTGGATGAATCCTTTTTTTTTTAAATGAGTTCAGACAACGCCCACCCCTTGTTATTCTGGGACAATGGTAGCAGGCATCCCCTTGGACTGTGCATAGGAACCATACAGTGCAGAAAGAGGATATTCAGCCCATCGAGTCTGCACCAACCACAATCCCACCTAGGTCTTACCCTCATAGCCCTACATATTTACCTACTAATCCCTCTAATCTCAGGACACTAAGGGGCAACTTTGGCGTGGCCAATCAACCTAACTCACACATCTGTGACTGTGGGAGGAAACCAGAGCACCCGAAGGAAACCCACACAGACACGAGGAGGATGTGCAAACTCCACACAGACCTGCTGGAAAGCTAAGATCTTCTTCCAACCAGCTCAACAGTAAAACAACTGCCATCATTTATTAAGCCAAAAGAGATCCTGGAAAATTTTCCGTACTTCGGAACCCCCACTTGGATGAAGACACACAGACAAGCAAAATTCATCACCTCAGTCAAGGCAGGAGAATCTTGTCAAGGCAGGAGGACATCCTAAAAGCATCCCTGACAAGGTCAAACACACCTGCCAAACCATGGG
Organism: Carcharhinus amblyrhynchos; assembly: GCF_965287045.1. Classification (NCBI taxonomy): domain Eukaryota; kingdom Metazoa; phylum Chordata; class Chondrichthyes; order Carcharhiniformes; family Carcharhinidae; genus Carcharhinus; species Carcharhinus amblyrhynchos. The sequence continues at coordinate 5,424,924 of NC_137340.1, read as the reverse complement.
ACACCCTAGCTCATTACTGACCAAAACGGAGACAGAAAGGTGTTGTTATATGATAAAGGCATCAATCACTCACAAGGGATTCCATAAACATGTGGGTTCATTTATTTAGATGAGACACATGGGAATATAGATGAAAAGCTTGAAGACACCAGACGGCTGTGCTGTGCTCTGCTGCAGAAACGAAATTAAAACTGAACTGCATGACACGCTTCCTATTTAATGCAATTCCTTGAAGATTTATAGCATCATAACAGAAGGCACCAAGCAACTTCATCCAGAACTTAGAGGTGAGATCGAGGCGCAAATCAAATGCACAAAGCCTCATCTACCCAACCCTCTAAACATCACTTGCAGAGTCCGCAGATTACACACTGTACATATCAGTCATCTCACAATTCATCGTACTGGAGTGAAAGCATCATCCTAATCAACAACAGCACTGGAAAAGTGGCAGTAGAATTCCCTTGAACCGTGCTGTCTTGTAGTGATGATGCATCCATGATGGCAATAGAAATTGCAGGGTTTTGACCCAGCAATGAAGTTACCAAGTCAGGACATGTGCTTAGAGATGAACTTACAATTAATGGTATTTCTACACTTAAAAATCTTGATCTGTCATTATGAATAGCTCAGGATAAATGCAAATCAATAAAGGACATGAATCTAAGCTTTACATTTGGTTCCACGATAGTGACTTATGGGATTCAAAACAAAAGTTTGGCACCCCAAACTTGCACTGGCCATCAAAATGGTTCTTGCACCAATACCTCAAATTAAATATACCAAATTCAAGAGTCCACCAGGCAGCATCAGTATGACAACAAAATCAACCAACTTCTCCATTTTAAACTGCAAAACAAAAATTCTCCGATTGAAATGAACTGAACAAGATACTTAAAATTACTCAAGTATGATTGTTGTAGTATCTGTTATAATCACAGAATACCACAGTGCAGAAGAGGCTCTTCAGCCCATCAAGTCTGCACTGATGCATGAAACGCCCTGACCTGCCCACCTAATGCCACTTGCCATCGCTTGACCCATAGCCTTGAATGTGATGGTATATCAAGTGCTCATCCATAATGTTCAGAGACAGTTGACTTGAATATTAAGTTAGTTTTAGCATATATAATCAAGTTTACAATGGCACCTATTTTAGTATAGTGTGTTAATGTTGATCTTTACAATATTTATCCTTTCTATTGAAACATTAGAAATTCCAAGAAGATTCAAGGAAAGTATGCATTTAACCAGTCAGAATGTTATCAGAATCTTATTATCTTTTGCATACTTACCTTGTATACTTATGATGAACGTAACGAACCAAGAGTGAAATACTGCATAGGTAGAACATTTGTGTCTTGCTGTTTCGCATTAGGCTAAGAATAACAAGATGAAAGATGATAATACATCTTTTTTCAAACCAGTGTTCTGGAGATTCCAGAGTGACTCAAACAGCACTAAAACCGCTGCATTACAATATTGTACAACAATATTTCCCAGGGGTGTTGGTGCTGTAAAATTGACCTACCAAAGATATAGCATGACACACAAGTAACAGTAACAATTGTTTACTCTCCCAGTGCAGTTGGCCTCCTCCAAAATGGAATGCACTGTTTACTTTTCGAATTTGAAAGATTTCATGCATGTGTACGCACACAATCATGCACAAATATCTTCACAACATGGTGGAAAGGGTATTCCAGCATCAACTAACATGCAACAAAACTTAGTGACAGTAGAAACTGAGGTCCATGGAAGCCTGCACACTCAAAAAGATAAGCTCTGGCCAACATATGCAGAATAATTTCATCCAAAATTATAACATTTAACGATTGCAGACCAATAGAATTAAGCAGTCTTATTTAACACAAAGCGCAGCCCAAATTAGCTGAATACAGGGAGAGACATTCAATTAAAGCAAAAGATAACAGCCAGTGTATCCCAAAGATACGCAGGGTTTCCAGAGGTTCCCAGGTAAGGGTTTATGCTGCAATTGTCCAACAGTGTCAACTTCCACTGGGCAATTGCACTGCACTGGGAACCATCCAACAAAGAAATTTGAATCTTTAACTTAAGACAGTTCTGCCAGTGTTACACTAATAGCTACCCTGAAAATGTTAGAAAAATAAAACAACTTCTAACTTCCGTCTAACTATTTTAAATACCCCCAGACCGGCCCCCACACAACTCCCCTGGCAGTCCCGGTCAGCCTCACAGGGGACTCTCTCTTCCCCCTCGCCCTGTTACTCCCCACTACCACTCCCACCCAACCCTATTCCCAACACAACCAACACACTCCCCAATTTAATAAGATTTAGTTGGCCAAAGCTTTTCAGTTTCACTTGTTATGATCTGTAGTATGAGCTACGAATTATCAAAATACTTCTTGGTATCAAGATCTGTTCTACATACATTGAATGCCAGATGAAGTACAGGTTTGTCCTACAGAATTTCATATTTGACTCAGAATTGCATATTAGCAAGAATGGGAGTAGAAGTACTAACTCACAATTGATTTTGCTTGCCATCTGAGACAGCTCTTCGAAAAATTAAAATCTGCTCCACTTCCTTGATGTAGCCTTCGCTGGTTTATATTATGGTGACAATAAATTCCAATGACTGCAATGTTCTGAGCACATACAACAGTTCATTTTTTAATAATATATCATCCTGACACATACTGTGTTACAATGTAAATAGAACTGCATTCTCCAGATTTTGCACTGTGTCATTTCAAAATAATTGATTTCTGGGGACAAAACAATAATTCCGCAACACTTCATTACTTAATAAATATTAAGCGGATAAATAGCTGGATTAATAGTTTAATCAATCTGCGTGGTTCATTGTCAAGGGAAGCATTTATTAAATAAATGCAAATACCAGGACCACTATTCATCTTGAGCGATTGCAGGACATCCTTAAGGAGGAGGGTGAGCAGCCAGAGGTCGTTGTACATATTGGTACCAATGACATAGGCAGAAAAAGGGATGAGGTCCTGAAATGTGAATAGAGAATATTAGGCAGCAGGCTAACATGCAGGATCTTGAAGGTAGCAATTTCAGGACTACTACCGGTACCACATGCTAGTGAAAGTATGAATAGGGGGATTAGGCAGATGAACGCTTGGCTTGAGAGCTGGTGCAGGGAGCGGGGATTGAGAATGTGTGGATCATTGGGATCTTTTCTCTTCAAGAGGGATGAGCTACATTTGAACTGGAGGGGGAATTAACATCCTGGCAGAGAGATTTGCTAGAGCCACTCAGGAGGGTTTAAACTTGTTTGGCAGAGGGGTGGGATCCAAAGCAGTAGGGAGACAAGAGAAGTTTGAGGACAGCATGGAAGTTAAAAGAAAGCACATTAATTAGTAAAGGCAGTATCCTCGTACCAGACAGATCAGACAGAAGCAAGACAGAGAGCAAGGGAAGTCCAGATTAAACTGCATTTATTTCAAATGCAAGAGGTCTGATGGGCAAGGCAGATGAACTCAGGACATTGATGGGTACATTGGACTGGGATATTGCAGCAATTACTGAAACATGGCGAAGGTAGGGACAGGACTGGCAGCTTAATATTCCAGGGTACAGATGCTATAGGAAAAATAGAACAAGCAGCCAGAGAGGAGGAGGAGTTGCGCTTTTGATTAGGAAAAGCATCACGGCCGTACTGAGGGGGAATATATCCAAGGGTTCAGCCACTGAGTCTATACAGGTAGAACTGAGAAATGAGGAGGAAATCACTTTGAAAGGGTTGTACTGTAAGTCCCCAAATAGTCAGCAGGAAATTGAGGAGCAAATATGTAAGGAGATTACAGATAGCACCAAGAAAAATAGGGTGGTAATAGTCAGAGATGTTAATTTTCCCAACATTGACTGGGACAGCCATCGCATTAGAGGGGTGGATGGAGGGAAATTTGTTGAGTGTATTCAGGAGGAATTTCTCATTCAGTATGTGGATGGCCCGACTAGAAAGGGGCAAAACTTGACCTCCTCTTGGGAAATAAAAAACAGCAGGTGACAGAAGTGTTAGTGAGGGTTCACTCTGTGACCACTGTGACATTCTATTAGTTTTAAGATAGCTAAGGAGAATGATAGGTCTGTCCCAAAAGTTAATATTCTAAACTGGGGCAAAGTCAATTTTGATGGTAGCAGGCAGGGACTTTTAAAAGTTAACTGGGGGAGTCTGTGGGAAGGAAAAGGGATGTCTGGTAAGTGGCATGCTTTCAGAAGCGTATTAACCAGGGTTCAGGGTAAACACATTCCTCTTAGAGTGAAGGGCAAAGCTGGCCAAAGTTGGGAACCCTGGATGACTTGGGATATTGAGGCCCTGGTCAAGAGGAAGAAAGAGGCACATGACGTACATAGGCAGCTTGGGATCAAGTGAATCTCTTGAAGAATATAGGGTGTTTAGGAGTAGAGTTAAGAGAGAAATCAGGAGGGCAAAAAGGGGACACAAAATTCTTTTGGCAGATAAGGCAAAAGAGAATGCAAAGAGCTTCTGAAAATGTATAAAGGGTAAAGGAGTAACAAGGGAGAGAGTAGGGCCTCTTAAGGATCAACAAGGGCATCTATGTGCGGATCCACTAGAGATGGGTAAGATCCTAAAAGAATTTTTCTCATCAGTACTTACTGTTGAGAAAAGCATTGATGTTAGGGAACTTGGGGAAATAAATATTGATGTCTTGAGGAGTGTACATATTACAGGTGGTGGTGCTGGAAATCTTAAAGTGCATCAAGGTAGATAAATCTGCAGGACCTGATAAGGTGTATCCCACGATGGTGTGGGAGACTCGGGAGGAAATTGTGGGTCCCCTAGCCGAGATATTTGAATCGTCAATAGTCACAGGTGAGGTGCCTGAAGATTGGAGAGTGGCAAATGTTGTGCCTTTGTTTAAAAAGGGCTGCAGGGAACAACAGGCCAGTGAGCCTCACATCTGTGGTGGGTAAACTGGTGGAAGGTATTTTGAGAGACAGGATCTCCAGGCATTTAGAGATGCAAGGACTGATTAGGGACAGTCAACATGGCTTTGTAAGTAGAAAATCATGTCTCACAAATTTAATTGAGTTTTTTGAAGGGGTAACCAAGAAGGTAGATGAGGACAGTGCAGTTGATGTTGTCTACATGGACTTTAGCAAGGCCTTTGACAAGGTACTGCACAGTAGGTTGCTGCATAAAGTTAAATCTCACGGGATCCAGGGTGAGATAGCCAAATGGATATAAAATTGGCTTCTTGACAGAAGCCAGAGGGTAGTTGTAGAGAGTTGTTTTTCAAACTGGAGGCCTGTGACCAGCGGTGTGCCTCACGGGTCAGTGCTGGGCCCACTGTTATTTGTCATTTATATTAATGAGTTGGATGAGAATATAAAGTGGCATGGTTAGTAAGTTTGCAGATGACACCAAGATTGGTGGCATTGTGGCAGGTGAGGAACGTTATCTCCAATTGCAGCGGGATCTTGATCAATTGGGCCAGTGGGCTGACGAATGGCAGATGGAGTTTAATTTAGACAAATGCAAGGTAGATTGAATCAGGGCAGGATTTTTTCAGTTAATGGTAGGGCGTTGGGGAGAGTTACAGAACAAAGAGATGGAGGGGTACATAGCTCCTTGAAAGTAGAGGTGGACAGAGTGGTGAAGAAGGCATCCGGCATGCTTGGTTTCATCAGTCAGAACATTGAATACAGGAGTTGGAACGTCTTGTTGAAGTTGTACAAGAATTGTTAAGGCCACACTTGGAATACTGTATGCAATTCTGGTCACCCTATAAAAGGGAGGATAAGATTTACTAGGATGCTACTGGGACTGGATGGATTGAGTTATAGGCAGAGGCTGAATAGACTGGGACTTTTTTCTCTGGAGCATAGGAGGCTGATCTTATAGAGGTCTATAAAATAATGAGGGGCATAGACAAGATAGACAGTCAATATCTTTTCCCAAAGGTAGGGGAGTCTAAAACTCGAGGGCATAGGGCTACGGTGAGAGGGGAGAGATACAAAAGTGTCGAGTGGGGCAATTTTTTCACACAGAGGGTGGTGAGACTGAGTTGCCAGAGGTAGTAGTAGAGGCGGGTACAATTTTACCTTTTAAGAAGCATTTAGACAGTTATATGGGTACGATGGAAATAGAGGGATATCGGCCAAATGCGGGCAACTGGGATTAGTTTAGGGCTTTTAAAAAAGGGCAGCATGGACAAGTTGGGCTGAAGGGCCTGTTTCCATGCTGTAAACCTCTATGACTCTATTCTGTACTCTCCCAAACCCCAGAATACCAAATGTTGCTAAATTTCTCTCCTACTTAGTTCTTTGAAAAGTCACATCTCTTCTGTGGTAATATTCTGTATTTCCGAATCCACGTGAAGCACGTATTCCTATTAAAACATAAGATCTTGCACAGGATGGCATATTGGCATTTTCACCAAACACTTAATCCAAAGACCAAGGACAATACTCTGGGAGTCTGGTTCAAATTTGAAATCAATAAAAGACTTGCAATTAGAAGTCTAATGATGACCATGAACCATTGCCAACTGTCGTAAAAACCCATCTGATTCACTAATGTCCTTTAGAGAAGGAAATCTGCCATCCTTACGTGGTCTGGCCTACAAGGAAACCTGCTGCTGACTACCACATCGCGCAACCCCTCAGCTGTCCTCCATACTGATCACCACCTGGAGAAAGCATTAAGGGTGCTAAGGGGATAGAATGTACTCTGGGTGCCAGTGCTGATTACCAATAATGGCTTGGTAGCACCAATGCTGATTCAGTTGGTCTAAAGGACATAACTGCTCGACTAGGTCATGGCTAGTGATGAGGGAGCCAGCAAGATGGAAAAACCTGTTTGACCTTGTATTTACCTGTTGCATGCCTGCCACAGGTGCATCTATCGACGACAGTGTTGGAGGAGTAATCACCGCCAAGTCCTGCCTTCATATTGAGGATAACATAGATTGTGCTCTGTGGCACTACAATCTTGATAAGTGGGATTCCAAACTGATTTAACAACTCAACACTGGGCATTAGGCACTGTGGGCCATCAGCAGCAGCAGAATTGTACTCAACCACAAGCTGTAACCTCATAATCCAACATCACCTCACTCTACGATTATCAAGTCAGATCAACTCTGGTTTAACAAAGAGTGAAGGAGGGCACACCAAGGGCAGCATCATGCATACCTAAAAATGAGTCATCAACTGGTGAAGTGAAGTTTCAACACAGTTGTGTGCCAAACAACAAAAGGAGCAAGAAATAGGTAAAGCTAAGTTATCCCACAATCAACAGATCAGATCCAAGCTCTACAGTTCAGCCACACCCATCAATGAATACTGATGGACAATTAAACAACTCACTGGAGGAAGAGGCTCCACAAATACTAATGATGGAGGAGCCCAACACATCAGTACAAACAATAAGGCTGAAGCATATTTTACAATCTTCAGCCAAGAGTGCCAAGTGGATGATCCAACTCAACCTCTTCCAGAGGTTGTCAGCATCACAGATACCAATCTTCAGGCCATTCGATTTATTCCACTTGATATGAAGAAATGCTTAAGACACTGGATGCTGCGTAGGCTTCGGGGCATGACACTGTCCTGCAAGACTGCCTTGACATTAAGGCTGCAATTGACCACGTAAGGATGGCAGATTTCCTTCTCTAAAGGACTTGTTGCAAGTGTGGCATGAAAGAGCCCAAGCAAAACCAGAGTCAATGGAAATCAGGGGGAAAACTCTCCACTGAAGAGTCAAACCTAGCACAAAAGGAAGACAGTTATAGAGTTGTTGGAGGTGAGTCGGCTCAGATCCCAAACATCACTACAGGACTTTCTCAGAATAGTGTCCTCTGCCCAGCTAGTGTTTTAGGCTGCTTAAATGATCTCCTTTCCATCACAAAGTCAGAAGTGGAGATGTTGACTTCTGATTGCACACAATTCAGCACCATTTGCAACTGCTTAGAAATTGAAGCAGTCCCATATATAAATGCAGCAATACCCTGGAAAAATCCAGGCTTGGATTAACAACTGGCAACTAACATTTGTGCCACACAATTGTGAAGGCAATGGTCTCCGTCATTGAAAGAGAGAATCTAACCATCGTCCCTTAACATTCAATGGCATTATCATCACTGAATCTCCCATTATCAACATCCTGGGGTTATCATTGACCACAAACTGAACTTGACTCGCCATAAATATACTGTGGCCACAAGCCAAGTCAAAGACTAGGAATTTTGTGGTGAGTAACTCATCTGTTGACTCTCCAAAACCTGTACACCATCTACAAGTCACAAGTCTGGAGTGTGATGGAATTCTCTCCACTTGCCTGGATTAGTGCAGCTCCAACAACATTCTAGAAGCTTGATGCCATCCAGGACAAAGCAGCGCACTTAATTGGCACCTGTCCACAAGCATTCACTCCCTCCATCACCAATGCACAGCAGTAGCATTTGTGCACCATCTACAGGATGCAATGCAAGAACACACCAAGGATCTTTGGCAGCACTTTGCAAACCCGTAACCACTATCGCCTAGTAGGACAAGGACAGCAGTTACATGGAATCACCAACACCTACAAGGTCTCCTCTTGCCACTCATGACTTGGAAACACATTGCTGTTCCTTGAATGTTGTTGGATCAAAATCCTGGAATTTCCTCTCTAACAGCACTGTGGTGTACCTACACCACATGGACTGCAATGGTTCAAGAACACAGCTCACTGCTATCTTTGCAAGGTTTGGGCAATAAATACTGGCCGAGGCAGCGAAGCCCATATCCCTTGAATGAAACAAAATGTCTAACCAATGCACTTGATGAGTTACTTGACCATTTACTGTCACATGCAATACAAAGATTTATAGCAATTATAAGAATGTACAAAGCTCTCAGGAATTCTGATGCTATGAATTGACATAAGAACCAACCTTGATCAATATTTGCCTGGTAGCAATTACTGTTCATGGTGAAACAGTTTCATCCTAGTGGTGTTCTACACATTTTTGCACTTCTATTCAAGAAAGACAAGCATCATATTCTTTTAGTATTCAGTTTTGATGCAGGATATACTGCTTAAAAGACATATTCTGCCTAACCCACCAATTCCAGTATTTTCCAAATGCAATGCACATTTGTAGTAGAAGCATCTGATGAACAATTGGAAATATAAATAATCACACATAGCTTTTCCTCATTACAGTCCAAACAAAAAAAAAGACAATTTTAGTTCACCCCTGCAAGGATTAACTGTTTTTACTAATTAGGTCATAAGGCAACAAAAGCTGAACCTGAGGCTCTGTGGCTTGGCTGGCTCTGTGCAACACCAGGCTGTACATTTGCTGTTTCAGTTATTAGAGTGTTCGGAGAAATGACCTTCACATATAAGTTCTGCACTACGCTAAGTTACTACATCTGCAGTCAAAATTCAAATAGTGGAGACAGAGAATGCAATTAAATCTTGCATAAAGGTTGCAAATGATCTGGTTGAGCATGGTATTATTCTTTTTGGCTATCATTTGCTCGCAAAGGTGATGGCCTTCCATGCAAATTCCAGAACAATTTATACAACTAAAGTGGAATAGATATCCTCCTGATCGACTTTGTTATTGATTGTATGCAATGATTAGTGATGCATAGTACTGTCTTTAGAGCATTATTGCATCTATGGAGGACATCATAGTAGTTTGTAGTCATGACCACAGAAGAGGTAAGGGATATTATATATTTAAGTAGCTGCATGATTAAGGGCTGGTTACATGATTTGATGGTGACATCATTGGAGTGTTTCATTGATTTCTGTTTCAGTTTCTGTTCTGCACAGAAAACATCTCTTTCAATAAACTATTAAATTAGTTTGAATCAACGTGTGCAACCACATCCTTTTTGTTTTAAACACAAAACCCTTGACGTAGGACATTACACCCTCCACCTCTTTCGCCTTATCACACATGTATGGGTTAACAGTAGATAACATCTCATATTCTGTATGACTAGTCATTGCCATAAAGAGTCCACACAACTGGAGCAAATTACTTCTCAATGTCTTGTTAAACATCATGACCTGCGGATCAAAACATTATAATCCCTTATTAGGAACATTGCATTTTTTTATTTGTATAGCTGGGGAAGCAGTTATAGTTTGACATTGAGGTTAATTTCAGCTTCAGCTTTTTCAATTTGAATGACTGTCATGTCCCAACCACGTACGTGGGTGCTGCCAACTGGAGCTGACTCGCTCTGCTCTTGGATAAGTTGCGACGTAGACTTTTTTTTTACTTGCCTTTTTCTCTTACCAGCACCCTCAACGTTATAAGTTTTCTCCCTGTTGCGGATCCTACCTGACCTCAAGAGTTTTAAACTTTTTTTTAAAGCTGTTATTCTTCTTCCATGTTTTTTTGATCCTGCCAGGATCATTGTTAGGTCATCTCAAGTGGGGATGCCATGAGCGATTCTCGTGAGGGGGGCCTACAAAGGTTTTTTGTAGGAACAGCGGACAAGTTTTACTTTAAAATATTCACAGTACAGGCTTCAGTTCCCTTTCTGCCAGCAGCCTGAGGAGACCCCGTTTTCTACATTCTCTCTCCACAGACGCTACCAGACCTGTTCAGTTTCTCCAACATTTTCTATTTTTGTTTCAAGTTCCAGCATCCGCAGTATTTTGCTTTTATCTTTATACTCAATGCAGGCAGTGGGTGGTTAAACAAGCTTTCCACCATGTCCTTTCAAGTCTGTGCCCCTTGGGCTTAAGGGAGCAGAGATGATAGCTGTACAAAGGAGAACAATCAGGGTGAATGTGTAAACCAAGACATCAAGGTGGAGGTGAGATTGGAACTCAGCAATTTAGGTAGCGACAGAAATGTTCTAATGATTGGAGAGCCAAATGCTAAATAATTGAGATTTTGAAAATGCTATTTTAAGTGAATCGGGAGATAGTTTTCTAACCGTCCTGGAAAAATGTAAATTACATTAAGATGTGGAAGGGAATGGTACATGGTGGAAGAAACTTAAGTAAGAAAGAAGAGCAATGAACGATGCGAGAGCACACGAGTGAGAAGACGTTATCAGTTGGAATAGCAATTGAAATCACAGAGGACAAAAAAATCATTCAGCACAGAGAGTGGGGAGGAAAACTGGGTGAAAATATTTATCATAATTAGAAGACTGTACAGAATGGTCATTTTGAATGGCGTATGAGAGAAACAAAAGGAGATGCGCAAAGGAGGAATAAGTGCCAGAGAGCCAAGGTGTGATCAGGTGATCAGCACCATATCACCACAACAATCAGAGATATAGCCTGGTAGGAAGGCTACCTATAGAAGAAATGGTGCAATCACTCCTCAGCCAGGCTTCTTTCTACTCTACAATCCTTAAACAGCGGTTGAAGTAGCCATTTTCTCTACTTATTCACAGGCGCAACAACGACGTAAACATAGATTTTGTGAAAATTAATCCCTGTGAAGGTATATCATGGCATTCATGTCCATCACCTGAGTCCCAAAGAGTTACCCAGGGTCCCTGGATTATTGGTTCAGGGACAATCCAACACTGCTACTGATCTCCCCTTCGTTTTTAGTGGTGGTAGAGTTAGGAACGAAGGTATCATGCGGTGTTTATGTTTATATGCCCAGGTTCAGCTTTTGCCGCATTATGACCGAGTTATGGTTAGTAAAAACAATTAATCCTTGGGGCAGAGAGATTAAAAGGAACTCTGGAAATGTACTACGTTCTTTATCTTGAATCAGAGTCCAAAGGACTAAAGGAAGAAAATACCTAAAGGAAGAAAATACCAAAAGGAAGATTTTTTTTCAAAGAAAGGACACTGCTTTTGTGCAGAAACCACTCCCTCCATTCCACCCAACATCTTATGTATTTATTACTTTCTGGAATGTCTTTGTTTACTAAGCCCAAAGCATGAATACTGAACATGTTTTTTGACAAGTTCTCTAAAAATAAAATTACCTGTCTGTTCTGGGCCCTGAAAGGGCAGATTTTTTTTCCTTGATTAAAGGTTATTGGATTCCTTCAAGCTTGTGGAAGATTCCATATGAGGACCAACAGCTCAAAGGGAACATAGTAATGTAAAAAGACAGCTAAAACAAACTTGATCACCAAGTTATTTTAAAATTCCGTGAACTGACCAGACAAGGTGAGAAAAGTAGCTCTTGTTTTAGAATACAAAAAATTGCAACAAGCCTATTGAAAGTTTGGTAATTAGAGAATTGCACCATTTCACAGGTTCTTGTGCTTTATAAAAGTAGACACACAAGATTATGTGCAGTAGCATCCAGAGGCCAATTTTATGGTCATGCTGAAATGATTCTTCAGTAAAGCTCAGCGATGATCCTACAGTTGGTAAAATGTCTAAGAAAAAACTTAACATGGCAAAAATCTGATTGCTGATTTCTCAATTATATCTTTGGATTTGTTAACATATATTTTATTAGTAACTGAATAAATGAGTAGGTTTTTAATCAGAGATTCAGCTTTACGCTTGTACGATGCAACATCTCTGACATAGTTTGAGGTCAGACTCTTTTAAAAAGTATGATGCACTTAATTTGCATTAAATGCAAAGGCTTTTATTCTAGAGAACATCTTAGGGCATTGCTCAATTTTAAGTCAGATATAGTCTTGTTATACAAGGAAAGAACTGCTATTTGTACCATGTGATGCATAATTCAACTAATTTTTAGCTGCCATAGAGTGTCAAGTATACAGAGGCTCAGGTCATTCAGAGTTCAACTGCAGTTTATTCAGGAAACTCTGTAGATAAGTATATTTGAAGTTAGAGGTTAGTACTCTTGGGTGTGATTGATGGTCATGGTAAGTCACAGAAAATGTTGCTTGACAATAATAGCTGTGTTATGCCACATAATGCAGAATTTATTATTTGGGACTCTGATTTATGAATGTGAAATTGCATTTTTATTATACACCATGGGATGTTAATCAGCATATTCAGGATTGGATACTAGGACTCTGTTCAGTTTTGCATAAGAACTGTAAATCAGTGGCTTTGATTACGATTTCAAAAACAAAATATTGGGGATGTCGAAAATCGAGTCGAAAGAAAACTCAAGTTAGGCAATATCGGTGCAAATGAAAAGTCATCAACCTGAAATACTATTTTTATTCTATCCACAGGTACAGCCCAACCCACTGAGCATTTCCAGCAATGAAGAGCATACAAAGCAATGGAAAATGGCCTGAGGTTCAATAGAGAAAATAATTTTGTGTGGTAGCTTAATATAATCAATTATATCAGATAATAGTGTTACATTATTCTCAGGTGTTTTTCATGTTTTAATCCCAAATAGGAGAAGGTGTGTGCCTCCACTGGGCCCTGGCTGATGGGACTTTGGCACATTTAAGAGATCAAATAGCTTCTTTTTGCAAATAAGTCTAATAAGATGTACTCAACAAAACAAAACAAGACCAGCAAACTAGCATTGTGGAAAGCCGATTATCAGCATACATGACAAAAGGATTTTCTCAACGCTGGATAAAACTGGATAAAGGGAGAAATTAGAAGACTCAACAGCAAGACCTGCAAGATCAATCATTGTCTACGAAGGACTCAGAAGACGACGACGACTCAATGAAGGGAGCCTGATCACTTCACACTGCAATGGGTAGTATTTAAGTCCAAGCCATGAGTCTTGTGATTCATTGTAACCAACAATCAGTACCCTAACAAGTAAAGGTAGAGCACTTCAGTGTTTATCAAGCGTTTTAAACATTAATAAAGAGTGATTTGTACAAAATATCCTGTGTTAATGTCTCTTCGTCCATTACGTCAGAATTGACACCGTCGAGGGTCAAAAAACCAACGAATACGAAAAGTGACAAAAGCACAAATAAAGGTTCCTGTAACAGCTGATATGAAAATACGTGGAATGTTACAAAGGTGGGCATACGTGGTCTTTGTGGATGAAATGGAGTTTGAAACTCTTGGGACACAACAAGGGGCCATGTGATTCAGCCAAAGGTGGTAGTCAGATGTGGAGGTGGGTTCATGGTTCATTGCTGTTCAGGCCAAGGATGATTACTTTATTTTTCCATGTTTAATTAGAGGAATCCGCTGTTTTGCTAAGACATTGGATAAGCAACCTGCAGCACAGACACAGTATAGTGAGACACTGAGTATCACTAATCCTCCCTGTACCAGTGGATGTTGACACCAATTGCAGCATGTAGATAAGAGGAGTTGGATCAATATTGTTCTTTGGGATTTCTTGCTGTGATAGCATATTAGAGGGTGAAGGAATTGACAAGAAATAGTACAGCCACTGTCAGAAAGGAAAGAGTAAGCCCAGTGAATTGGTAAGATCTTTACAAAGAGAATGGTGATAATGTGGAACCCATTCCAGTACTGTGTGGTACAATGAACAGCATAAATGCGTTTAAGTCAAAGCTAGGTAAGTTTGTGAAGAAAACAGGAATTAAGAATATGTTAATAGGACTGGATAAATAAACTGAATCCAAGGCTCATATGAAACATAAGGCTGTTGGATCGAAGGGCCTGATCCTTAGCTATAAATTTTATGGAACATCAAACAACCTTTAAACAGGCAGGGAAGTAAGACCAGCTTGAAAGCTGCACTGGGGTCCAGGAATATACAAAATGATAATACATCACAGTCATGGTGAATATTTGTGTCATGAACTAGAGCTGCTTCAGTACTATGGGAGAGGTAGGAAACTAGCTTGCAGAAATTCAATAAAGGAGTTCCAGGAGAAATGCCAGGCATCTTGCAGGCTGTGTTCTCAGCTCCCTACTATATTCTTTATACACCTACAACTGTGCGGCCAAACTCTCCTCCAATTCGATTTTCAAGTTTGCTGACGACACCACCATAGTGGGTCAGATCTCAAACAATGAGACAGAGTACAGGAATAAGACAGACAATCTGGTGAACTGGTGCAGCAACAATAATCTCTCCCTCAACGTCAAGAAAACGAAGGAGATTGCCATCGACTTCAGGAAGAGTAAAGGAAAAATGCCCCTGTCTATATTAACGGGGATGAAGTGGAAATGGTCGAGAGCTTCAAGTTTTTAGGTGTCCAGTTCACCAATACTATAGTTACAAAAGCCCACCAATGCCTCTACTTTTTCAGAAGACTAAGGAAATTTGGCACGTCAGCTAGGACTCTCACCAACTTTTACAGCATTTTTTCTGGTTCTATCACAGCTTGGTATGACTCCTGCTCCGCCCAAGAAACCAGAAACAATTGTGAATGTAGCCCAATCCATCTCACAAACCAGCCTCCCATCCTTCGACGCCTCGGCAAAGCAGCCAGCATAGTTAAAGACCACACGCAACCCAGACATTCTCTCTTCGACCTTCTTCTGTCAGGAAAAAAATACAAAAGTCTGAGGTGACGTACCAACCAACTCAAGAACAGCTTTTGCCCTGCTGCTGTCAGGCTTTTGAATGGACTTATCTTGCATTAAGTTGATCTTTCTCTACACCCTAGCTATGACTGTAATACTACATTCTGCACTCTCTCCTTTCCTTCTCGGTGAACAGTATGTTTTGTCTGTACGGCGCGCAAGAAACAATACTTTCAGTGAACGTTAATACATGTGACAATAAATCAAATCAAAATCAAAAGGTAACAAGAAACTTGGAGGATGTTGGAGTGGAAAGAGCAATTGGAAAGGTCAAGATCCAAAAGATCAAAGGTGGATTTCTGGAGAAAGGGGTGAAAATAACTTTTTCCTTTCAAACATGTATCTGGTTACAGCACCTAAAAGGCAGGGCAACCGGTTATAATATCAGTCATGTGAGGCTATGTAAACATATTGAATTGTCCAAAGTTTTGGGAGAAATAGGTTCAAATGAGCAGAAGTGGATCTGGGCAGGACACAGCATGGTCGGTTCAGGAAGGGTAAAAACTGGAAGCAGCTAACAGGGAATAAACTAGCTCTTCATGATTGTTGGAGGTGAAGAAGAAATCCTGGATGAATCATTTAATGTGGCTGGTAATAGGAAAAATAGTTTATCTTTTCCGCGAGGATGATCCAAGAGGAAAATAAATAAAGTATTTCTAATTATATGGCACATCGCGTGTGGCCAAACGGGTATTCAGCATGACACCAGCAAAGCCTGAAGAGCTGTCTCTGCATCAAGCTAAAGACTGTGGGAGCAACAAGGCTATGCAGAGGATGTGCAGTGAAGAACAGGCACAGGGGCTAACTGGACACTGGCTGTTATTATGCCTTGAACAGACAGTGACTGAACACAGAACCCATGTGTCTTGCTCCTGAGAGAAATCTGACCCCCTGAGAGGGGCACGAATGGAACATCCGTGACCAAAAGATAGTGATTGATTAATGTCTGTCCTGTGAGTACTGCATGAGCAGTGCCAGCAAGATCTGTAAAAGGTGAGAAAAAGACACATGGGGATGAACAACTACAAAAGCAGCAGCAAGACCATAAGTCTGGGACTCAGAGACATCAGAACAAAGTCCATTGGGAGGGAGTCTGACTATATCCAAGTCGTGAGGTTGGATAATTTGTGAACCTTTTGAATACCTCGTGTATAACGATGTTTTATACCTTGTGTATTTGAGTTCACGTGGTAGAGTTTGATACTTTTGTGGTAGCGTGGTAGAGTACAATAAAGGAAATTTGTTGTACAAGCATTCAAGAATTTGAGTGCCTTTGTCCACGGCATCAGTTGACCCGAGGTCAAGAGCAACACATGGGACATTCCAAAGTGCTTTCCAGCCAATGAAGTATTTGTCATCACTATTGTATGCAAATTTGCATACAAGATCTCAAACAGCAGCATAACAATCTGCTATAGGCATGTTTATTGTTGGATACAAGCTGGCCATGGCACCAGGATTTATTCAAATACAACTGCATGTGGAATCTTTACATCCAGCGGAGGGGACAGACATGAATTCATTTCAATATCTCAGTTGGACAACCGCACTTGCATTAGTGCAGAACTCCCACGGTGCTTAATCAAGTGTCAACCTAGGACATGGGCTGGCTTGTAGACCAAATGTCTAAGGGTAGCACCAATGTTTTTATTTAAGAATCAGAGAGGCAAAGTGCTCTGTAGTCAGCAGATTCCTATAAAAGACCAATAAGTGGTTGTCAGAGTCAATATAGGAACTAGCCCTAAGCTAACACAGACACTGAATTAGATCAGTACCCCTGATTGTCTAGCTGCACATCAATGACTGAGCTTCATGAACAAATTTTGTGTAAAAGGGAGCACGAGATGATTTACCATTAAGAATATTAACATGCTAACCATTTATGTTCACACTGTTGAACTAGATGTGTTACATATTTTACTAAGTCATAAGATATTGGCAAAACTTTCCTTGGAATTTGGGTTTAACAGCCAGATCATAGGCAACAGAAGTTCTACTTTTTGGAGATGTCTTTGGCTGTGCTACTTGGGCTCAGCATCAAAGTGAAAACACAAAAACAATGCTGCTTTGATGAGACTTTTTGACTGAAGATTTAACTAGTTACACGACAATAAAGCGAACAACAAAGACGCAAGAAAATTAACCAAAAACACACCCAAATCTTCAAGCACGTATTCCATATTGGATTCATTGTTTGATGCGATCCCTTCCCCCACCTCTCCAAATCAATCTCTTCAATCTTCTTGATGTCAAAACATCATTCTTCCTCTCCAACGCTTACCCCATGCGCACAAACCATTGCTCTTGTGTCTCACACCGCATTTTTTCAGCACCATTCAGCTCAATGTTCCGTACACTTTCTAGTTTCTGTCTCCATTCTCTGTCCCCTCACTCATGACATGTATTCCATAAATGAAAATACAACACAACTAGACGTGAATTCAATTCCACACATAGATCCGTGGTCTTTATTGTTGTGCGTGTTCAAATATTACAGATTCAGTGTCACTTAGTCGAGCGGTCTGAAGGAAATTAACACTTGCAGGAAAAAAATCCAGTTGACACTGAGCTTCTCTGTCAATTTGTTCACCAAATTCACTATTTTCTGGAAAGCTTGGCTCACCCCTTCCTGCAGGCTTAATGTTAATCTGTAACAAAGTTCACAGTGTTCCTACTGATGTTCCATATTGCGGAACTGAAACTGCAGTAGCCTATTTTGTTGCACTGCAGTCTGATTTATGTACCAAATATCCAGTTTCATCTGTGAAAGCCTGTCAAGATTTCAAGCAGAGGTTTTAAAAAGCTTCCATTTACGATTACAGAACTTCATGTGCACTTAGATAAATTGTTATTTTATTGTACTTAGAATTGATAACAGCTTCAGAAACGTTAATAAAAGCAAATAAATTACAAAAAACCTTTCACTAGCACTTAGCATTTCGGTTTGGCCTTAATGTGATAAGACTAAGAAAGTATCCAGTCAACTGGACATACTGTAATCGGGCAAACTCTCAAACATCTGTTGAAGGTCAAATTTCCACAACATGGGACCAATGAATGGAGCTACAGTCTTTTTTTTAATGAAGCAGTATTAAACAAAATTAAACAAAGAACCTTGTTACAAATTTGTGAGTAACTTTTGGTCTAAACATTTTATTTCTTCATTAATGTACCTTTTTCTCCAACAAGCAATTTCCTCTGTGATCCTGATTATATGAAATTCCCAACCCAAATATTCAAACTACACAATTTCACACTTAATATTCACTTGAGTTAATAGGCTGTCAATTCTAAACAAGTCATTTGAATTAAAATGATTGAATGGAATTAGCTCCTATAATTATCCTGATACTCAGCTTTAATTCTGTTGCCATCAATCTCACATCCTGCAACTGCTACTTACTGTCCAAAACAAGTCAAGACTACCAAGGTAATAAAATCAGTAACAAAATAATCCCTATTAACTCCTCCCAAAAATGTCCACAATCTACCACCTCCTCTCATCTGCTTTCTTAATCCAACAGTGACTCTGTGCAGCCTAACCATGGAGTTGAGCATCACTTCCTATCCATATTCGAAATTTTTTTCCATATTATCCTTATTTTACCTGATCACAACTGAAACACTGATCCATATAACATTCTTCATCAGACATAAAACTGCTGAATGCTATCACTTACCAATCAGCTTTCACCAACACAAATTCAGCCAAAACTCTGCCATTTGTGTCATTTCACCCCAATTATCAGTCACCTATAATCTTTTGTTTGCAGAAACTCCTCCTGGCTACCTATGCTCCAATTTAAGATTCAAAATCTCTGTCCTTCAATCTAAATAACTACATTACTATCCCTACAGCTGCAACTTCCTCTTGCCCAACTTCCCAAATCAAGTGTTATTTTGACTTGGGCTTATGATAAAACCTCTTCCTCTGCTCCATCAATGTAAAGACCTCAAGCTATTATTGTCAGGCATGCCTAGTTTCTATCCCTAAAACCATCAGCCTTGCCCACTCTCTCCATCTTCAGAATCTTCCTCACAATCACTTTGTATCAAGCCATCTTTGATCATTCCCAAAACAATCCTTGTTCAACACTCATCCTTTCCATCAGTGAAGAAGTATTTTGTAACGTCTTGCCATGTTAATACTTTACAAATGTAAAATAATTCAATTAAGTTGAATTATACCCAGTCAAACTATTGCTTTCAAATGAATATACTGTCCTCGGAAATATTCAAATCAGGTAATATGACAACGAGTCAAATATTTTCAGCACACATCCAACTGACATCAAACAGCAGGCATTTTATATGATCTTTACTCAGGTTGGGTGTTACTACGTTGATGATCTTTCCTTAATGAATGAATGAAGCACGCACCCATAAAAGGGTGCTCCATCTAGTGGCCTGCTTTGAATCAGTGATACTCTCCAATCCATATCAAGAAAAATCGAATGAAAGGGAGTATTTGGTTCATAAGGTCTTTTAAAGATGAATCGACATCATTATTAAGGTGTTTTCTCAGCTTAATATACTGTGTTATTCTTCATAGTTAACCACGACATGAACTGGAATACATTACATCTGATATGTTTGAAGATGACTAAACAGTCCAATTTGAGCACAAAAAGATATGTTGCAGGTTGGACACAAATGTATTGGTATCAAAGTAGTATTTGAGAATCTGGACTTAAAGCTCATCTTTTCTGTTGGACTCTGTTCATAGGTGATACTTTTGTTGATAAGACCAGAATTCTGCTTGGAGGGACTGTGTGGCCAAAACTGGAACAATATAGCTAGGGTGGAAGGCCAACTACACAATAAGATAGTCTTTGTCCATGGGATAGCAATTAGAACACTTCGTACCAACCATGATTTGTCTGCTAATTCATGTTGATTCTGACTTGCGTCAAAGTAAACGTTAAGAAAAGTGAAATCGTACGATAACATTTTCATTACAGGATTTTTCAGCAAATTTTGGTTTATGAACCCCACAAAGAATCATGCTAACACTTGCAGTAAATTGTGCATGTCACACAAACATACAGTATATTAATACTACCTCCTTACAATACTCCATTGTTCCAAATCAAATTGAATCAGTAAAATTATCAAACTTTAAACACAATTTATAAATTGAATATCATAAATTCTAACCATAGGTGAATATTTAAGTTCTCAGTGAGTTAAAGTTGAAGTAAAATTTCACAATCCGTACAGGCCATTCAACCTATTGAAACTACACCACAACAATTCCACCAGGCCTTATTCCTGTAACGCACTGCTAGGCCCCCTGACAACAATGGTCAATTTAGCCTGGTCAATCAACCTGCACATCTTTGGCGTGTGGGAGGAAACTGAAACACCCAGCTGTGGATCAAGCTAGGTGAAAGATAGGGACACATGCACATGTGATCCTTCTCTCTCTCTCCCCCTAACCCCCCCCATCCTGCCACCGATCCCCTGTCCCCCATCGCATCCCCTCAGAACTGGCAGTACATGCTCTTCAGGTCCCTTTTCTTGTTACCACTGCATAGTTTGAAGACCACTGCCCGTCTTAGGAAAACTCATGAAGGAACAGGGGTGAAAGTTTTTGCAGAGAATTGCTAGGGACCCAACACTTGCATGATTCTGGAATGTTTCTGCGGACTAAGTTCCATTAATTTGCTCATTTTTTGCTGATTATTCTATGTTTCTTCTTTATTAGTTCTGTCTCCTATCAAATATTAAGATTCTGTCCAATGGTCACTCAACGTGTTTTTTTTGCCAGTTTTTGACAGCATAAACATTATGGGAATGACTAATGGATAGTGGTTTAGTATACATACTAAGAAATAACATGTTAATTGTTCATCTGCAACACAGTACTCCAGGTACTTCTGTGTAAAAGTTAAGTTTCCGGGCGTGGAGGAGTGTGAGCTTGCTATGGAAGCTGAGTTCTACTTGTATTCGATACACTATTAAGGAGCATGCACACTACAACAACTGCATCATCAAGTTCCTTTGTGTTTGAACCACAAATAGAAACTTACGTTAAAAATGTTACATTTCAAATATTTCTACAGACAATAGCTATCCCTTCACTGCAATTTTAACCATTTTTGGGAGTTTTTTTGAATCACAAATCTTTGGTCGAAAGACATGACGTTCATAGCAAAACTCTGGTTCCAACAAAACTACTGTTGCAAAAAAAATGTAAAATACCATAGTCTATAACAAACCTCAAAAAATAATTTCAGAAACAGTAATGAGGCACCGTAAATATGTTTAAGTCATTACTGTATATTATTTATTGTTCTCACTATGTTATGATGATGGGAAAGTTCTACTTGAAGATATTGGACTTAAGAAAGACTTGCATCTTCTTGCAAATGAAGTGCTGTTTCTTGTAATTTATTTATATTTACTTACTATTGGACTCAATTATTTCTATTGCAGATTAATGTCGATGGACACAAACCCCAAAAATGGCTGAGAACGTAGTTCGCTATCAACACGAACGGCTGCAGGATGTTTCAATGGAACTCCCTCCTGTGTTTCCAGACAAAGCACTTCTAAAAGTATCCAAAAACTGATCGACTATCTCCGGTTACAACAAAAGGAACATAATGACGATCTCATGCGAAAGACCCTGGGTGCGATTGCTTCCATGGACTTGAGTCCAGTTGGAATGCACAAAGAAGGGGATCACACAATGACGGAGTGTGATACAATACTGGAAGCAGTGCACCAGCAAAAGGGAAATAACCATCTCTTGTAGGAATATCTAAAAATTCTGAGTGTGGAAGTCAACCAGTTCGGAAAAAAAGCCAAAATCTAATAAATCACGGAACGCCTGAATTGAAGGAACAACGACTCACCCGCAGAAGCCAACTACACTGGAATTAGCACAATTGTCTAGGGCACACACATCATCAATTACTCCTTGCAAATGAAGTGCTGTTCCTCATAATTATTTCTATTCCAGATTAATGTAGATGCAGGTTTTACCATTTGTCCTTCCCTTTTCAGTAGTTAATGAACCTGCTCCATCTTGACTCAGGAAAGCCTAGTTAAATTGGCTATGGCGGGTTGAAAAAAAAAATAGGGAGCCAGTCAACCCTCCTCACCCAAGTTTGTAATTATTTGTTGTTAACCTGAAGAAAAGCTTCCCAAGGGCCTTTTACGAAGCCACTTGACATTCGATGACATTACCATCATTGAATCCGCCACTGTCAACACCCCGGGGTTACTATTGACCAAAAACTGAACTGGACTAGACATATAAATACGATGGTTACAAAAGCAGTTCAACTAGGAATTCTGCAGTGAGTAACTCACTTTCTAACTCCCCAAAGCCTGTCCACCATCTACAAGGCACAAGTCAGTTGTGTGATGGAATACTCTCCACTTGCCTGAATGAGTGCAGCACCAACAACACCCAAGCAGCTTGACATCATCCAGGACAAAGCAGCCTACTCGATTGCTGCCCCTTCTATAAACATTCAATCCCTCCACCACTGACAAACAGTGGCAGCCACGTGCACCATCCACAATTTGCACTACAGGAACTAAGTGCTTCTTAGGAAGCACTTTCCAAACCCACAACCACTACCATCGAAGAGGACAAGCGCAGCAGATACATGGGAACATCACCACCTGTTCCACTCCAAGTCCTCACTTGGAAACGTATCGCTATTCCTTCACTGTGGCCGAGTCAAAATCTTGAACCTCCCTCCCAAACAGTACTGTGGGAGTACCTATACCTCAGGGACTGCAGAGGTTCAAAACAGCAGCTCACCACCATCTTCTGAAGGGCAACTAGGAATGGGTAATAAAATGCTGGCTGAGTCAGTGACATCCATATCGCACAAATTAATATTTTAAAATAATCAGAAAGAAATGGATGCTGAATATGATCGAAGAGATGGGTTTTCAGGGGATCTTAAAGGAAGTGCATAAGCCAAATTTAAATCGTAAGAAACAAGAGCAACAGGTCATTGAGTCCATCATGCCAGCTCTGTTATTCTTTATGATCATGACTGATCTTACCATGACCTTCACTCCACTTTCCAGTGTTTCCCAAGTCCTCCACCCCCTTGTAACTGAAAAATGTCAAAGTCAGCCTTGAATGTATTCAGTGACTCAGCCTCCACTGCTTAAGTAGAGAATTACAAAGATTAATGGGGGACAGAGGGCCTAGTTTGCTCAGTCAATTTATCCCCTCTTGTGGGTGGGTAGTGGCTATTGGTGACTGGATGAGTCTGCCTTTCTCACTCTTGCTGCCACACACCAACACAGACACACATGCACCCATACCCATGTATATTGACCCTCCAACATTCTGGTCATTTTTATTCCTTACTTTTTTTACTCAATTCATTACTGCATCATTATTTTACATTGGTTCAGCAAATGTTCCTTTATTTAAAATATCAACTTTTTCTGAAATTCAATTTATTGTTTTGCCAAATATTATTGTTCTGAAATTTGCTCATCAGACCTTGGCTAAGAAAAATATAAAGAGGTGGCCCCCAGAGCAATGATGTTTGACAATCCTGGCCTAAAAGAAGTGGATCCCTGCAGATTCAGGAGTATGGAAGGAGTTCTGAGAAGGCTAGTCTGGGTACTTAAAATAATGCTGCTAAAGTTGGACTTGGTTATATTTCTAACTTTTTCAGAGTAACTATTAGTGTAAAACTGGCAGAACCATCCAAAGTTAGCGATTTAAATTGCTCTGTCAGATGGTTCCCAGCGCAGTACAATTGTCCAGGGTAATTAGCACTTCTGGACAATTGCCACATACACCCTTACCTGAAAACGGTGCATCTTGGGGTACCCCCCAAATCTGACGCTGGGGACCCAGGAAGTTACAGGCAATATCTAGGAATAAAGATTGGAAGGAGTGAATTCATTATCCAAAGAGAAGTAGTGACCACAGTGTAGGTATACAGTA
Organism: Carcharhinus amblyrhynchos; assembly: GCF_965287045.1. NCBI lineage: Eukaryota > Metazoa > Chordata > Chondrichthyes > Carcharhiniformes > Carcharhinidae > Carcharhinus > Carcharhinus amblyrhynchos. The sequence goes on along the minus strand of NC_137340.1, from coordinate 5,400,608 downwards.
TATGTTTTTGTACATTTATTGAACTCTCCCCAGCATCAGATTTTGGTTTGTTGGTAGCTGCACTCCTTCAAATCTAACATGTGTCCAGAAAACAAATCTTCCAACCAATGGTATTTCTTATTGGAAATAGAATTCCAATTCTAGGCAAATTTTGACTTCAATAGTCATGCACAAAATAATTTTGCTTTTTTAAGCAAAAGTAAAATTAGTAGACACAACATGGTACACCAGATAACTGACATACAATTTTACCAATGAAGCACAGAAAATTTCCCCAGAGAAATTTTGACATATTGTTGGTACTCCAATATTTTAATCTCTAATCTTATGAAATATTTTCAGATATAAAACTGAATTAAGCCAATGTTATGAAATAAAGGTGTTTTTCCAGCAGGAAATAGTTCACCGCAAAATGCAATATGAATGTACACTAACTGCACAAAGTATCAATATCTTCAGAAGTATTTATAATTAAATGAAGCCAAATGAAACCCAATATCACAATAAAGAGACAAAAGCAAATTACTGCGGATGCTGGAATCCGAAACCAAAAGAGAAAATGCTGGAAAATCTCAGCAGGTCTGGCAGCATCTGTAAGGAGAGAAAAGAGCTGACATTTCGAGTCCAGGTGACACTTTGTCAAAGCCTTGGTCAGGCAAAGGGTCAACTTTGACAGTCATCTGGACTCGAAACATCAGCTTTCTCTCCTTACAGTTGCTGCCAGGCCTGCTGAGATTTTCCAGCATTTTCTCCTTTTGTTACAACGAGATAGTTATTGCTGTTCAATTAATAAAACTTGTTGATACAATAGTGTACACTTGTATTTGTACACGTCAGAGAATAGTGAAAAATGTACTGGCAGAGAAACAGCATGGGGAGGTGATGCATGTGTAAGTGGGGGAAGATGCAACAGGAGGCAAAGAAGAATGGAATGGTGGACGCAGATGCAACGGCATGGGAGTGATGGAAATTGGTCTGGGGACAGCATAGGATGTTATGAGTTGAATGAGAGGAATGACATCAATATGGTGTCTTGGGAATGGCATGGTACGTGGATCTGAAGTACTGTTACAATAAAGATATTAATTTCTCTGCATATGTTTTGTGGGTCTCTACTTTCATTTGGGCCATCACAATTCTTAACTCAGCATTTGTGAAATTACTTTTCAGTAGAAAAGGAAAAGTACCAAAATATAATAACAGCAGACAAATGGGGGGAACATACTTATCCCACAAAAGAGATTTAAGTCTTGCTTATTAATTCACATAACTCCATTGTGGATTTTCCTTTACTTCCATCAGAGAAGCAACAAATAAAATTGAAAATATGTTGTCTCACTGAACTGCTGGAAATGTTAAAAATATATCGAACAACTCCTCATTAACTTTTGCAAGTGTCAACTGCAACCATGCCATGTTTCTCACCATGGATGGTCCTTGCATGCTGGTTCAACAGTTGTAGAAGACAAATGGTTAAGATCACAAAACTGGAGTAGAGTTCAGCAAAAAAATGTCACTGTGCAACCATTCCCTATCTGAAGTGGGTGACAGGGTTGTTAGCATTGCTGCCTCACAGCGCCAACGGCCCAGGTTCAATTCCTACCTCAGCTGACTGTGTGGTGTTCGCTCCAGGTGCTCTGGTTTCCTCCCACAGTCTAATGATGTGCAGGTTAGGTGGATTAATGATGGTAAATGTGTGGGGTTACGAGGGTGGTGATGGGTAAGTCAGTGCAGACTCAGTAGGCGAATGGCCTCCTTCTGCACTGCAAGGATTCTATAGTTCTAAAGCAAATATATCAACTATGAATAAAAATGCATGCACAACATCCTATTCAAGAGAAAAATGAGAGAGAATGGTGACTACCCAAATCGACTAGAGATCCAATAAGATCACTTGATAGATGATAAAACCAGACCAAAGCTCTATTCAGAACACATACCTTGCTGGCAGTAACATAGCATGTATAATATTAATTAGTATATCTTCTATTATTGTGCTGTTTAATTAGATTTGAAATGCAGCACAATTAAGATGACAGGTTAATGTGCTCAGTAGAATTGACTTCTCCCATATTGAGATGAGTCATATTTTAGGGTTTCAATTTTATAATTGCTGTTCTTGATTACTGACATTGGTACCTTGGTTAATCTAACCGTTCCACATTTCATGTAGGTAAAGTGTATTCAAGTCCAAGAAAGTGGTTTTGTGGTTGACAGTTTTGAGAGAGCAGGCAGTGCTAAAGCAGTGGGAGAAGCAAATGTTTGGTACGGTGTGCAAACATGGGGTGGGGAATTCTGAGAATGGTGGATTAGAAGTACGAAAACTATAGAAAAGGCGATATTAGGGGTGACAGTGATACAAAAATCACCTTCAAGAGATATCTGTGGGTGCAAGACTACTAGAGGATGATTCCCAGGTGTGACAAGGTGAGACAGTGCATTTAGGGCTTGAAGGCTCTACAAGTAGATAAATATTAGAAAGGAAAAAACTGCAGCACAGTGGAGAAAGAATAAAAAGGAGTGCCGACAACTGGACAGCTCTTCAAAAGAACAGTCTTGATAGGCTGAATGGCCTTCTCTGTGCTGTGCACTTCTATCATTTTAAGTATAGTGTAAGAAATCTGAATGCAATTCCATAGAACCATAGAAAAGTTACAGGTCAGAAAGTGGCCAGTCTGTCATGCCTGCGCTGACTAACTTACATTTATGGAGCACCTGTAACAAAGTAAAACATCCCAAGACACTTCGCGGGATGTTAAATTAAAATTTGGTATGAAGCCAACAAGTCAATTGATCAAAAACTTGGTAAAACAAGTGATTTTTATGAAACATATCAGGAGAGGCAGAGACATCAATAGGCTAAGGGAGAAAATTCTGCACTTCTGGTGAAGATGGACGAAGGCATGAGTATGGGGCTTTGCTCAAAGGGATGTATGTAGTTGGAAAGGGGTTAAAGGAGAAAATTAAAAAAGAGTGCATGCCTTCACAAATACCGTCCCTGCTCCAAAAAGATTTGAGGACAGGATTTCACTGGCAAACATGTCTAATTCATCGTGAAAGCAGCATGTGCTTAAAGCAATTTAGGACTGAGACAAGCAATTTGGATATACTGCTCCCAAACTAAATAAAGGCTAATGTACTATTCCAGGCTTCTGTTTTCTTTTTTCACTCAGATTAATGCATACAAATAGAAACACAAGACAATTTACATAGTTTTAAAACTACAAGATCACAAATTGATTCATATTTTTAACTTATTGAAAATCTGTCATCTGTAGGCATATCCCGTCAACACAATTTGACATTGTCAAGTTTTGTCACAAAATTTATATCAATATTTTTTATTAAAAATTCTTATATCAACACTTATAGGTGGTTTTACCCATTTCTATGATTACATTATATAGCCATTGGGTTCTCACAAATTGCTCAAAATGCCTTCTGGAAAATATTTTCTGTCATTTGTTTTTCTTCACAAAACTGAAATAAGCATTTAAACAGAAGTTATATAATCAAAAATTACATTTCACAATAATATGATTGTGCACGAATGTGTATGGATGTGTGGGTGTGCATATGCAAAAGAAAATAAATTACAATGTACTAATCAGATCCACTGCAGCTTTTGTTAATGTTTTATAACATCCAGAAGTTTAAGCTGAAGGAAAGAAAGATTAAGGTCAGGGAGTAAGAGAGAGAAGGCAAGATAATCTTTCAGTTGTCAAAACAAAATATCAGTTTAAATGCCACCAATTATTTCATCCATGTTTTGCTCAAATGGTGAATGCTAATCCTTTACATCGTAAAGAGAGATTCTGCTCTCTAAATGCAAGGAAGTCTAAGAAGGCCGTGTGGTAACATCTGTAATCAGTGCAGTTTCCCTTCCTGCTTGGCATGTTCCACTGCTATGAGAAAAAGCAGCAGAATGCAGAGACACACTGTCTAAGTGCTACATTTATCAGGGATCAGAGGCGCCGACTAGCCCCACACCTGATTATATCCACCTTTCCATATCAAAAGGCCTTAATGACGAGATTCAAAACTCACCTCTCCATTATATTTCAAAGGCTGCAGTTCTCTCTAGAAAAAAGGTTGAGTTAAATTTGCTGGCAGCCATCTCCAACCATCTGCTGAAAAGAATGGCTTTCAACTAAACAAGATCCATCCATTGCCAAATGAACCCCTCAATCATGCTCCCTTTTTGGCAACTTACAGTCTTGCTTCCCACACCTTTTTCTCAATAGGTTCTCAGTGACGTATTCTTGATCCCTCCTCCATGTAAATGCAGCGGTTCACCCCCGTGATCCATAAACGTTGGACCAGTGTCCAAATGTATCTGCTTAGCACAGATCTACTTCTCTGGATTCAGTTCTGTCATCTGGCTGCAAATTCAATATTTGCTGCTGGGTGAATTGTAATTTCTTACAGGCATTCATTGGCAAGGCTGAAGACAGAATTCTTCTGCCACACAATCAACTCATCATCTCCTGCTAAACTCAGTTGTTCAAAACAACACGGACCGGTTTCACTTAGATGAATTTTCAAATCAATCTTTTCTGCATCACAAAGATCGCCTGCTTGCATCGCTGCCCTGACATCAGACATTCAGCCATTTAAATCCACATGCATGCCTTTCACCACCATACGTTACTACTTAACTGGTTTTTTGGTTACCTCCATGTCTATTGAAAGTACCAACGGTCACAGTAAAACCCAGAAACCACTGGAGAAATTGAATTTTCTCCTGGTGAAGGCAGATTCCTGCACAGGCTCAATACAGCACCGGAGCAGAACTGGGAAGCTAATAGCACCCTCAAGTAGAGTCCTGAAGCTCTACAAGGAAGAACAGAAGGTAGAGGAATCTACAGGCTCAAGCTGTGACAATTTAAGTAGCAAAGTCATGGCAATTGACTTCATAGATAGTGTAATACAGAACAAAAGAGTCTCAAGGACACGGAGAAATCATGTACAAGGGAGGTTTTAGTTGCTCAAATAAGTACAGTGAAAAAATTGAAACAGGATCTGGGACTGGACAATATGCTCAGTACAAATCGCTTTAAACTTACGGATTAAACAAACTTGCATCAACTATTTGGAGCACAGGATCCTGACCAATTTGTGGGGAATAGGGCAACCGGGGGGTGGGACATGCAAAGAATGGCTGCTGACTGTTCAGAGAAATTCTACAGAGCCATCAGCCTGGTGGCCTTCTTTCAGATTTCATCCTTCAAGGTACCTCCTAAAACCCTCTTTGCAATCAAAAGCTTTTTTCGGTGAGCTATCAACCTATTTTTCCCCCCCAAACTCAACAGCTAGGTTTTCTAGAAATTGATTTTGGTGTGAATGCATATTCTACGCTTTTGCTGTTGTTGCTTGTTCCTCCCCTCCATAAGCCAAGTTTATAGGCAATGACACCTCAACTATCCTAAAATCTTTGAGTCTAATATTGCAATAAGCCAAATTATTTGCACAAAATGGCTGCTTTAGCCAATTCAGCTGCCATAGCTCTACATTTCCCCCTTATCCAAGAGAATTCCCTGCAGAAAGTGCTGGGGACCTGTCTTGAATATTTAATAAGGCATACCAAGGAAAATTGGTCTGGATTTCCATCGTGTCTAGTGATAGTTGGAAGGCACATCTACTGCTGTTTCAGTAGTCAAGTGGCTAAAAGTGAAAATCTATTTTAGCTTTTTCTTATAGACCATGATAAATTCCCTCCTCTCAACATACAGACATCACATTGAAATAATGAGTTTCTAAAGTTTATTAGTGTCACAAGTAGGCTTACATTAACACTGCAATGAAGTTACTGTGAAAATCCCCTGGTCACCACACTCCAGTGCCTATTCGGGTACACTGAGGGAGAATTTAGCATGGCCAATGCACCTAATGGGTGGTGAGGATACATGGTTTAATACTCACCCAAGTGGCCATTATTCATGCAAAAATGTCCACAAAAATTAATGTCCAAGAGGAATGGTTAGGTAAGAATGGTTAGGTAAAAATGCCATCCAATTTTTTCCTACCATTTAACCTACTGGGGGTTCAGACTGAGCTTTGTGCAATTACCAGCCAACATCAGTCAATTCAGCACAGACCAGAGACTGAGCCTGGGATCTTCCTTGCTTGAATGGCTGCTAACTAACCACTAAGCTGCTGAGCAAGTCAGAGAGTTGGGCGTAATTTTAATAGTGCTACTACGTTTACCAGATATGCAAGTTTCACTGATTTAACTGTCATTTCCAAAGCAGTCATGAGCTTCAAGCAGTGAAGAAATCTGACAGATCTAACATTAAATTTGACAATGTGGCAATTGCAGTTGCAGATATGCAATTCTACCTTCTTCAGTCAGATTTTAAGACTTGAAAGAATGGAAACCTAGGAACACGAGATTCCATGATTTTGCCATTGGGCTCAGGCTTCTGGTATTTCCATGTGGCTGGTGGTCCTGTTTCTTTCCTCCATGATTCTGTGTACATGAAATTCAATCACAGAATTGTAAGAGCACAGGGGGCCATTTGGCACATAACATTATGGGATTTTATGGCCTTGCTTGAGTGAGACCAGAAATTCCCATCTGAGATCAACCTGATTCCCACCTGATTTCTGATGTCAGACCCTTGCCCACTCAAATTCCACGGTGGGCAAGGTGGGAGTATTCCGGCACATGTCGGCACTGTGTCTCCAAATGAGCAACTCACCGGAGTACCATTCCCCTGCTTTCCCCCACAAACCTGCATGTTTCCTTTCCAGTTAACAGTCTAATTTGCTTTTGAATGCTTCAGTTGAAACTGCCTTTCACCACACACTCAACAGAACATTCCAGACCCTATCATCACTGCATGAGAAAGCTTTTCCATCATCATTTTTGCTTTGTTTACCAACTACTTTAAAATTGTACCCTCTCATTTAATCCTTAATACTTTCTCCCCATCTTCTCGATCCAAACCGCTCATGATCTTGAATACCTCTCAATCTCCTCTCGAAAGCACAGTCCCAACGTGCCGAATTTGTCTATGTAGCTGAAGTTCCTCATCCTTCGAACCAATCTCTAATGCACCGATCACAGTTCACAATACACTAGATGATGCCGAATTAGACAAGTTCAACATAACTTCCTTATCTTGTACTCAACGTCCCCATTAATAAAATCCAGGATACCGTACACTGTATTAAATGCTCTCTCCTTCAACGATCGATTATACCCAGATCCAACTCTCTCGCACCCTGCTTCATAATTTATATTGTCTCTCCATTTTCTCCTACCAAAATAAATCGAAACATAGAAAATAGAAGGCCATTTGGCCCTTCGAGCCTGCTCTACCATTCATTTTCATGGCCGATCAAATTCAATTTCCTGATCCCGCCTTCCTGCCATATTCCTTTAGAACTATGTTTAATTTCTTCTTGAAATCACACAACGTTATGGCTTCAACTACTTTCTGTATAGAAACATAGAGAATCACTTAACATTTATCTGCACTGAACGTCATCTGCCACCTGCCCATCATTCTGCCAAATTATCGATGTCCTTCTGAAGTTCTAAAATAGCCTTCTCACATTTCACAATGCTTCCATTCAATTTTGAAGCTGTGCCCAGCACACTCAGGTTTAAGTCATTATATAAGCTGAGTTCCAATACTGATCCCTAGGTTCCTTCACTATAAAACTTAAGGCCGAAAAACATATATTAACAACCATTCTGTTCATTTTCACTCAGCTAATTCCGTACCTATGTTCCTATTGTCCCTTTCATTCCATGAGCTATAACTTTGCTCCCAAGTCCTCTGCATGGCATTTTATCAACCACATCAACAGTATTGCTTTCATTAACTCAGTTACCTCTTTAAATAACTCCCGATAGTAAAACACAACTGGCTTTTAAGAAATCCATGTCAGCTTTCCTTAATTAATCCACATTTGCCCACTTGATTCAGTTTGTCCCAAATTATTGTTTGCAGAAGCTTCCCCACTGAAGTTAAATTGGTGGTTTATTCTTGCTGGGCTTATCCTTACACCTGTGTTTTAATAAGGGCGTAATGTTTAGAGTGTTCCAATTTTCAGGGATCACCCCAGAGTCTAAGGAAGACTGATAAATTAAGGTCAGAGGCTGTGCAATTTCAATTTTTGCATCCCACATTATCCTTGAGTGTATGTCATTTGGTCCTCGTCAACTTGAAATCACAGACAATCTATCCAATACCATTCAATTTTAATCCTTCTAGTGTCTGATTTACCTATTTTATCATTTCAGCAGTACATTCTACCTCATTAAAGACGGATGCAAAGTATCATTTAATAACAACTAATTTCCTCTGCCACAATGTGCAAATCCCCCTTTAGTCCCTAGTTAGCCACACTTTTACCACACTTTTACTATTTATGTGCCAAAAGATACAAATTCCCTTCAATGTTAGCTGCCAGTCTCTTCTCATTCTCTCTCACTGCTTCTCTGCCTCCCCTGAACCTTCTATATTCAGCTTGGTTTTAAATTGTATTTTCTACTCGACAACCGTCATAAGTACACTTTTTCTTCTACACCTTATTTGCCATCTCCTTTGTCATGCAGTGTGTTCTGGATTCATTTGCTCCATCTTTTCATTTGGAGGCAATGTACCCTGACTATCTCTTCTTTCAAGGTAGACCACTGATCAGCTGCTCCTTTTCCTGCCAACCTTTAACTCCAATTTATTTAGCCCAGATCTAATTTTACCCCATTAAACCTGAGCTTCCCCCAGTTAATCTGGATTATTCTTTTCTATCATCAGCCTAAACCAGTGTTACAATGATCACTGTCTCCGAAATGTTATTCAACTGACACTTCATCTTGCCCCACCTCATTTCCAAGAACTTGGTATGGCTGTGCCCCCTTTCTCATTGGACAAGAAAAATACTGTTGTCAAACATTTTTCTTTAACACACTATCGGGACTCTTAAAAACAACACAACAGTACAACAATTTATTTTTCCATTTTTCCTATTATTAATACAACACCAATCACCCCCACCCCAAACTCTCTTCCAACTCCCTCCCCTGACCCATATTATCTCAAATTAGACTATAATGTAGTATAAACAGGGCCTAGTTTTAAGGCTGATAAAATTGGATATCCTAAATTAAAGAATTGGGCATATTGAAATCAAATACATTCAAACCTCAGACAGGCCAAATGTACAATACATAAACATGTCTGGGCCTGATTCATCAATCACCCATCAAAGGTCGTTGCACCCTATTGATACTTAGCAGGAGATCATTGCACCCCATTGAAACGCACCAGCCTATTGTTGGAACCCCAGATCGGGCCAGACTTTCTGTCACCGAGAGTTCCTGCAGTTGGCTTAATCTGATAACAGGTTACATTAAGCAACAATATGGAGATGGACACCTGGGGGTGGACCCTGGTGTCCTGTCAGGCAGAAATCAAGAAACCCACTGGGTATTGGAACCCCCTCCTGAGACCTCATTGGCCAGAAGCCAGAGATGTTTCTGGAAAGGCAAGCAGGCAGGGGATAAAGGAACACATTTTCAGACACCAGCAGCGAAGACGTGATGAAGGAGGCAACCCTTGACCATTCGAAGACTGACCAGAGAAGGAAGGAAAGAAGCTGCTGCCATTGAGACTCACCTTCATAACGACAGACCAGAGGGACTCAGAGAATTGAGCCGGCAGTTTTAACCAAACGATCTTTGCAGTTAGTATAGTGGAATCTGGGGTATCCTCTTGTTTTATGTGGGGAATTTAAAGGTTAATATTGCTATTATTTATAACTTGTTGAACCTTTTTACTTCCGTTTGTCCTTTGTCCATCTTGCAAATAAGAGCACCGGGGTAAAACCTTGGATTATGAAACTGGTCGAAAGTATCTGAGAATTAACAGGTACAATAATAGAAATATGCAAAAAGAGGAAAAAAAGGGAAATAGAAGGTTTACCATTAGTGAAATATTGTCAAGAAAGCATCAACATATGTTAAGAACGCGCAAAGAACAGTCCATGCTACCCTCTAACCAAATGTGAGCACCATTAATTTCCTAATATACAAAATAAAAAGCTGTTGATCCCCACAATCTGAATCTTATTTTTTTCAACTTTTGGGTAATACGTACTGTATTTTACCCTGAGGGAAATAGTGGGGGTGATGTGCGGGACCTCCAGCGAGCAAAAAGTATAGTAAAGGCTACTGTACCCCACCCCCCCATTATCATAGAATCCCTATCCGCATAACCTCACACATTTACCATGGCCAATCCACCTAACCTGCACATTTTTGGACTGTGGGAGGATTCCAGAGGAAACCTACACAGACTTGGGGAGAACGTACAGACACCACTCAAATAGTCACTCAAAGCCAGAATGAAACCCAGGTCCCTGGCATTGTGAGGCAGCAATGCTAACCTATGCAACTCTAAACTTCATAGGGAATTCAAATAGCCAAATGTGGGAACAGCTCTAAATTAACTTTAGACATTTCTGAAAAGGTTGCAAATATGAGTGATCAAAACCTGAAAGTTTTGGTCTTGCCCTAAGCTTATGGGTCAAATTAGCCAGAGAGTAAGCATACCTGTCACATCTTTCATTTCTCCTGGGTAAAATCCTGGCAAGGCTGAATTTAGAAAGATGGTGTCAAAGTAGGACTCTTAAAATTTGGTCTCAGTTTCACCTGCACTTTAAAATGAACGTATATTCTGTTTTTAAGACTAACTGCTGGTAACCATCTATTTTCCCCATCTTTGCTCAATTCAACATTTTCTCTATGGAAAAGGAGGAGACTACAACACTTTAAAGGCTTGTAAGAAAGATAATTTCGCTAGTTTTGACTGCAAAATTCACATTTTCCATTATTTGCCGATTGGACATTTTATATATTGCCAGTGTTCCACATTCCCAGAGAGAGAGAGAGAGACACCAATATTTCCCATAACAGGATTGCATCTAGGTTTTCAAAACCACCAGATTTAATAGGCTCTTGATATCGAACTGCCTGATTCAAATTGATTGGCTAAATTCAAAAGCCTGTTGTCTTGGTAACAACTGCTGCTTGGCCTTTCAATACAAACGTTTCAGTTTGGGCTCTAAGCCACAGTTTGTAACCATTTCATGCCCCTGAATTGATATACCCTTCCTACTCTTTTTAATATTTTCTATGTTTCTACGAGAGAGGGTTGGTAGAAGTGCACTTTGTCAGCGTTGCAACATTTTTTTAAAAATGAAAGGCTGATATCCTGTAGATATGAGTGACCACTTATGACAAAGGGGCTCCTCATCAAAACTAAAAAAAAACTGCACACTGAGGAAGCTTTCCACAAACAAGATGTAGTGATTACACAGCCTTGACAACCCCGCAACCATTGATGATTGCGTGTGATCTCAAAGCAAGGGGTAACAAACAACTTTTAAAAGAATCATAATATAATGCTGATTCTTTTGTAAGTCGTTATTAACCTAATTTTTTTGAAAGGGATATCATGTTTGACAAATTTAGAGATTTCTGAATAGCAATGTAGCATGTTTGAATTTCTGAAATGCATTTGGCATGGTGCGATAAAAGGTCATTTTGCAGTACAAGGCCTCATGGGGTCGGGAATAACCTATTATCATGGATAGCAGTTGTAAACGGACAAAACAAATGAATAGGAATAAACCTGTCAGTTTCAGGTGGTCAACTGGAAATAGTGGAGAGATGCAGCAATCTGTGCTGGAACTCCCAACTATTTACTAAGTCTTGAATGAATGGACTGAGTATAAGGTATCCAAGTTTGCTGATAATGCGAAGTTAGGTGGAAAATGAACTTGAGAACACAATGAACATCCAAGGAAAAACAAATAGGTTGAGTGAGTGGATGGATGGAGTATCATATGGGGAAACACGAGGCGATTCAGTTTGGTGATAGGAACACAAAAACTTACTATTTTTTGAATGGTGAGAAACGTAGTCATTGGAAGTTCAGCATTCTTGTAAAATAAACATAAAATTTTAACAAAGGTTTAAGCACTTAGAAAGGCATATCACATGTTTGCCAGTAAGGGGCACAGTCAGTAAGAGATGTGCCTGAGATGGAAACAGGATGATTACTTGGGAATTTGATTCAAAGTGGGATTTGGTGCACAGGGTAAAGGATACGATTTCAATTTACTGCAAGAAGTAAAACATGCTGAGTGAGCAACTCAATGAAGGCGGAAGGAGGAGTTTCTTCCTTCAGCTACCTTTTACCTCCAGCATTTGATTTCCACTTTGGTACAGAAGGAATGAGTTAATCAATAACTACGAAGTAACTGGAGAGATCCAAGAGCTTAAACACACTCAGTTTACAGGATACTGATTAGGATGCAAGTCTTCATGGCTAATCAAGTCTTAAAGATGCAGACAATGTGAGTGGAGATAGCATTATGCATAGGTTGAAGAGATGCGTATTGTCTCCAGACAGGACTGTAAGTGAGATTTTGCAAGCCCAGGCAAGTCATGGGGGTTACAAATAGTGTGACATGAACCCAAGATCCCGGTTGAGGCCGTCCTCACGTGTGCGGAGCTTGGCTATCAGTTTCTGCTCAGCGACTCTGCACTGTCGTGTGTCTTGAAGACCGTCTTGGAGAACATTTACCCAAAGATCAGAGGCCGAATGCCTGTGACTGGTGAGCTATTCACCAGCAGGAAGAGAACAGTCCTGCCTGGTGACTGTCGAATGGTTTTCATTCATTCGTTGTCGTACCGTCTGCATGGTCTCCCCAATGTACCATGCCTCAGGACATCCTCTCCTGCAGTGGATCAGGTAGACAATGTTGGACACCCTGACAAAGGAGCAGCACTCTGAAAGCTAGTGGCATTTGCTACCAAATAAACCTGTTGGACTTGGTGTTGTGAGACTTCTTACTGTGTTTACCCCAGTCCAATGCTGGCATATCCACATCACTCGTGGTTAAACACAGAGCACGGGGCTCCCTGATTACACCATCAGTTTAGCAGTTCATTTTCAGGCAGACCAACCTCAACTGCCCAATTGAAAATTGTTACACCTTTAATATTTGGAAAGGAGCTGAATTGTCACTGTTGCTTTCTTTGTGACATTTTCAAGAGATATGAAGGACTTTTCACAGGTTTGTTTTGGCACAAGTTCTGGAACAATTTGGCATTGCAGTGTAGATGAGAAATCTAATAAATGTAACTGGATTCCCTTTTTGTCTCTGATTGGATTTTTTAAAGAAGGCAACATAACTGATTTTGTAGAAGATAATTCAATCGGACAGCCTTTTGCTACTGTGCTTTAAGATGTTGTTGCTTTTGGTGACATTTGTCGAAGGCTTGGTGTCACATCTCTATTTGTACTCACAAGCTTCAGGAGAAGTATTAAGTATGTTTCTTAAAAATGAGGATGTTTACTGATGTTTGCACTGCATTTCTTTCCATTTGCAACTCCTCAGAATGTAAAACAATCTGAGCCCACGTGCAGCAAGATCTAGATATCTTGCAAGCTTGGGCTGATAAACGATATGTGATATGCCACACAGATTCCAGCAATGACCATCACCAACAAGAGCATCTGATCATCTCCTTTTGACAAAAAGCAAAAGTCTGCAGATGCTGGAAATAAAAACAAAGTGCTGGGACTGTTCTACAGGTCTGGCAGCATCTGTGGAGTGAGGAACAGAGTTAGCATTTTGAATCTAACATGACTTCTTCAGAAATCTTCTGAAGCTTTGAACAAGAGTTGAATTTGACTTGAATCATTAGCTCAGTACATCTATGCATAGATGCTCCAGGCCCACGAAGCACCGTTTATTTTTAATTCATTACTCCGGTAGTCAGTGCCGTTACCATAGCCAAATTTTCCACTATCAAATCCTGGGGTCAGTATTGGTCAGAAACTTAACTAGTCTAGCTCCATAAATTGTTTGGTTAATAGTAGGGCAGAAACTCAATTATGTGAGTAACTTGCTTCCTGACACCTGACCCCTTCAAAAGCCTGTCAACTATCTGCTCAGCACAAGTCAGGACTCTGATAGAATAATTGGCTGGATCAGTGCAGCTTCAACAACACTCAAGAAGCTTGACACCATCTCAGACAAAGCAACTCACTTGATTATACCCCATCCATCACTGTAGCATCCTGGCTGCAGTATGTAAAATTTACAAGATTCACTGCAGCAACCTGCCACAGTTTCTTCAATAGCACCTTCTAAAGCTTTCAACACTGCTACTAAGGTGGTCAGAGTCAGCAGGCTCATGGGGGTATTGTCACATGCAAGTTCCCCTCAGAGTTGCACAGCATCCTGGTTTGGAAATATTGCTGCTTCTTCAGCATGGCTGGCTGAAAATATTTTAACCTTTCCCCCCTCAACTGTGGATTCAGTGCTTCAAAAAGGTGGGTCATGGCCACATTTTCAAGAGCAATTAAAGATGGACAATAAATGCCTACGTTCCATGAATGATGAGGAAATAAAATTACCTGTGAACAACTCAAATATCACCGAGTGACTTAAAAGTTCTGCAAAAAGAGGCATGGATTCTGGCTCTTCTGTGTTTTAACAAGGTCAGACAATATTTGTTGAGCAGACAAGGGGTATCACAGATGGTCATTGTACTTGCCAGAAATGTAGCTTGTACATTTCTGGATTTGACCCCAACCTCAGTATGCTTTTATGTTCACGTTATCACCCTTTCTCTCTGTCAGGACAGCTTGAAGGATTTCAAGCAAGTTATTTCAAACAACACTGTTATCATGTTTTGAGGCAAACTGAACATTTTCCTAACTTTTGCAGTCTTAAGAAAAGTTTTAGAACCAAAGCTTTACTGCTAATATGAATTGGAAGGGTACTGAGTGATTGGGGGTAAAAGTATTTATTTGTTTGAGTCAAGATTATAGAGACAATAACTGAACACTATCAAGCTAGTGAATTTTATCATTTATTGAGAATTTTTTTGCTGTTATCATGTGATAACTTAATCAAGTAATTGAGATTGTGACTGCTATTATTATGTCTGTGATTTTTAATTGTCAGGAATCCAATAGAGGTGTCAAAACAATGGTGAGTCTTGCTTCTAGCCCCTCTGAATGGAACATGTATCTCTGAGGCACCACTGATATCCTAGGAAGGTTATGCCTCTGAAACTTTGGGCTGCATTTCTTCGCATTCCTTAACCCACCAAGAGCCAACAGTTGTCTGGGATGCCTGGAAACGTGGTGGAAGAGAGATGGAAATGGAGCACAGAGAACTGAGAGTTTGGGTTGATTTGGACTGTCAGAAAACAAGGGAACTGGATATTGTGACACTGGGCAAGAGAGGGGTGATGAGGCCAGTACTATTGAGGAGCTGGGAGAGGCAGTCACTTTGGAGATTTAAAGAAATGGTCAGGCAGTCAATGTTCTAAATGCTCCATCTAGTTTTTTGTGCATTTTGGAGAAGTGTGTTGCAACAGGTGCAGAACCAGTTCAGGTTCATGACCTCTCACCAGAATGAGAAATTGCCAAAGATATAAAAAGTTTGAAACAATTAGGGAGGCAAAGAGAAATGGGCGGGCTGAAAAGGAAAGATCTGTGTTTGAGTTGGAGATTGGGCTGATGAGTAATGGGATAAAACATGAGCCTGGAGGAGCTCTAAATAGCAACGGCAGAATGAATACCTGCACTTGTTGGAGAAAAAATGAGAATAGTGGTTTTGATTTGAAATTGTTGAATATGTTCTGTCTGGAAGGCTATAAAATGCACTACAAATTACCCAAAAACCAAACAACTGTTCCTTGAACTTAACTTGAGCTCGTTGGAACAGTTCAGGTGGATTGAGAGTTAAAAATATCAAGTGATCAGCAGTGCAGTCAGTTTTTTTTTAGAGCACCCATGCATTTTTCTTGTTTAATATCTTGCCCTTTTGAAGAACAGGAAGCAATTTGCATGACAGATTATAATTGAAGTATAGCGTAATGCATGTCTTGTTTGGCAGCATTCACATCCCAAATGTGGTCGGGTTGCCGACAACAAGTCGTTGAACATGTTAGTGTTTAGCAGACAATCCAGATTGACCAAGGTAATCCTGCAGTTTCCTGATATTGTAGTTACATTCTTTGATTTGGTAATTTTTATTTAAACGATGAAGTTTTTTTTAACCAATGACTGGCATAAACGTGTTATTTTTAAAACTATCAATTTCATAGCCTTGACTAAATCCGCATTTGTACTCCAGGTAATTTCTTGTTTTTAATACAATATCTGCAACTGAAATTTCTTGTCAGCCGATATTCAGTTTTGCAACAATGCAGACTTTTTCCAGCAAACGCATTTAATTGGAAAGCATGCATGTTGCCTCGCTAAACAAAAGTTGTATTTTGGTATCTTCATTTTACTCTCTTGTACGGGAATTCAAAGTGTTGAAGCTCCTCAATTCCATTCATTATTTTATAATCAAATTGTTAATTCTTTTGACTTTTGCAATCTAGCATTACATTACCAAACATTCCAATGCACCCAATTCCTTTTTTTGACATTCGTTGCATTTGTTTCTTGCAATAGAATTCTTCATTTCCAACTTACTTCCTTCCCTATTACACCAAAAATACAATAACTTCTATTTTATATAGCACTTGAATAAGGGAGAAAACCCAACTATTACTTTAAAACGCTTCTGTTAGTGAGTTCAAAAACCATCCTCCAACCATATGAGTTCTCATTTAGATCTGGAAAAGCGACCTGGACATGATTTCCTTTTAAGTTTGGCTTCAAATTCCTGGACCTCTCTAAGTATCAAGACCATACTTGGAACGAATTGTAAAACTCTGCTCTTATTTATTATTAACTGCTGTTCTTTGCTCTGAGAGCTGTGAAGTTAGCTGGAAAAAATCTAACTTTAGGTCTCCTCTCAAACTTGTTCAAAATTTTGGACTTCTCTCCATCAAGAAGACACCTGCTGTGGACTACACTGGCTGTGCTGTGTGTGTTTCATTTCTCTTGCAATATATTAAGTAACTTCAGTTGACAGCCTTTACTCCATGACTGACTGTTCTGATTGAGAGTCTTCAGTCTCTGCTGAGTCTGTGACTGCCTTCCGAATTTCTCGTTTTTGCTTCCATTCAATAAGACACTCAGCCCCTTGATCCCGCTCTGCCATCCTAATTTTATATGTTTCTGTGTAGCTGTAGTGGCTCTTATCCTTCATTGGTATGTTGGTATCCTTGTTTTCAGTTATAAATCCTTCTGAGGTCTCAGCCCACCTCACATCTGCAACAGTTGAGCCCCAACACTTGAGTTTATATTTTATACTTTTCTGATCATACACAAAATGGTAGGACAGCAATTTGTGAGGGGAATGTAAACAGTCTGCAAAGGGTTATGGATAGGTTAATTGCTGGGTGTCAAATTGTGCTTTTTAGTGTTCCTGTGAAGTTTCTCAAGACATTTTATTAATATTAAAGGTATTATATAAACGCCATGTAAAAATCTATCGATCTCTGACTTGAATACTCAACGTCTGATTATCCACAGTCTCTTGAGTTAGGGAATTACAGCTTCATGAAGAGGTTTCCCCTCATGTCTGTTGTAAACGACCACCTCTTGCTTTGTGACAACGACCCCCTGGTCTGGACTCACCAGTCAAGGGAAATATCCTTCAAGCATCAACCCTGTAAAGTCCTCGAAGATTTTGTATATTTACAAGGAAACCAACTTTCATTGTTCTAAACTCAAGGTAATGTAGGTCTACGTATAGAATCTTTCCTCACTGGATCATTCCCATATTAGCAGAAGTCTAGTGAACCTTTGTTGCAATGTTTCTAAGACAAGAGTATCCTCCTTTAGCAGTTGAGGCCAAAGTTATGATAGACTTCAGTTGTGGTCTCATCAAACCTCTTGTCCAATTGCAGAAAGACTTTGTTATTCTCATGCTCCAAGCACCTTGCAATAAAGGCAAACATACACATTAGAAGCAGAAGTGAGATACTCTGCCCCCAAGCCTGCTCTGGCATTTAACACAATAAGTTTGTTTTTTGAATTCCATATTCCACCTACCCTTGATAACATTTGACTCCTTTGCTTTAACAAAAATCCATCTACCTCTGCCTTAAAAATATTCAATCACCCTGCATTAGAACATCTAGAATCGTTTGCACCTTGAAATTCTGCTGTCGTTCTCAATTCAAGTAATAATTTGCATTTTTATTCTTCCTGCCAAAGTGAGCAACTTCACATTTTGTCACATTGTACTCCATCTATCAGATTTTTGCCCACACACTCAGCCTATCTATATCTGTTTGCAACTTCCTTGTGTCCTCTTCACAATATAGTTTCCTACCGATCTTTGTGTCATCTGCAAATTTAGCTACCATGCCTTCGTGCCCCTCATCTAAGTAACTGATAAAAATTGTAAAAAGCTGAGGCTCCAGCACAAGGAATCCACCTGTTTGATTTCATTTATTATTGTCATATGTATTAGTATGTGTTGAAAAGAATTTCTTGTGTGCTATACAGTCAAAACATACTGCGCATAGAGAAGGAAATGAGTGCAGAATATATAAGTGTTACAGTCGTTGCTAGGGTGTAGAGAAAAATCAACTTAATGCGAGGTAGAACAATTCAGAAGTCTGATGGCAGCAGGGAAGAAGTCGTTTGGTACGTGTCTTCAGACTTCTGTATCTTTTTATCACATTCCGCTGGTTAGAAAAAGCCCATTTATACATGTTCTGTTTCTTGCCAGGCAACCAATCTTCTATTGATGCTAATATGTTAGTCTCAACAACATGAGCTGCTGTCATGCATCATCATCTTTTATGAGGCACCTGGTCAAATCTGGAAATTCAAGTCGGTATGGCTACATAGTCATAGGATCCCTAGTGCAGGAGGAAGCCCATCCCCTCAGTCAATCCCCGTGACTGCACATTTACCAAGGCTATTCCAATCCACCTAACCTGCTGTGAGGGGAAACCCACATAGATTACTGGGAGAACATGCAAAGTACACACACTTGTCCAAGGCCAGAACGGAAGTTGGGTCCCTGGTGCTGTGAGGCAGCAGTGCTAACCACTGTGCCGCAATGCTGCGACAAGTTCCCCTTTATCTGTTGATATCACCCCATCAAAGAACTCTATTAAATTGGTTAAACATGATCTCCCTTTCACAAAACCACACTGGCTCTTCTTGATTACCTCAAGTTTCTCTTAGTGCCCAGCTTGAACCTCCTTAATCGATTCTAACACCTTCCCCAAGATTGACATCAAGCTAACGGGCCCATAATGTCTTATTTTCTCCCGATCTACCTTGAAGAGCAGGGTCGATGTTGCTCCTTCCATGTTGACGGAATCTTTCCAGACCCTTGCGAATTTTGGAAAATTAACACTGATAATTGCACTACGTCACTAGCTATCTCTTTTATGACCCTAGGATGAAGAATGTAAAAACCGTGTGACTTGTCAGCCTGCAGCTCCAACAATTTGCTCTACTTCCCAGTGATTGTAATTTCACCCAGGTTCCCCTTTCCCTTCCATCACCTGATCTATGGCTATTACTGAAATATTCTTTCAATTCTCCTCAGCGAAGACATGCAAAATATCTATTCCATTTCATCTATCATTTTCTTATTATCTATTAACTTCTCAATCTCTCTCGAGGACCAACACTCAGTTTACACACTCTTTTTGTTTTTAAATACCTGCAGACCTCTTGCTATATGTTTTTACCTTCATAACCTACTTGCTCTTATACTCTAATTCTTCTGATAAACTTTAATGTCATTCTTTGTTATTCTTTATATTTGGACCAATCTTTTGGCTGCTCATTCTCGCTGTGCTATGTTATTTTCTCTTAAGTCTAGTGCTTTCCTTAACTTATTTGGTTATTCAGGGATGTTGGAATTTGTCTTATTAGTAGGAATATACCAAGTCTGAAATAGTCCTTAAAATATCTGCCACCGCTTTTCCATTGGCCTATCCTCTCGCCTCGGATCCCAGTTCACTTCAGCTAACTCAGCTTTCGTGCCCGTTTATCCATTCGTCCTTCTTGAAGATTAAAGTACTAGTTTTAGGTCCACCCTTTTACCTTTGAAACTGGATGTTGAATTAAATCATCTTGTGGTCGATGCTATCTAGGGTTGCCTTTACTCTTACGTCATTGATTAATTCTATCTTATTGCAAAATCATAAGTTTAATATAACCTGCTCTCTGGTTGGCTTTGGAATGTGCTGCAGGGAGAAATTATCTCAAAAGCATGCTGTGAACTCCTAATCCAGGTGACTATTGCTGGTTTGTATGTAGATTAAAATTGCCCATGATTATTGCTGTCTCTTTTATCACAAGCATCCAATATTTTTACTTGTGTACTTTGTCCTTTTTACATTGTGTTTGCTACTAGGGGGCCTGTGTGAACTGCTTCCACTCAACTTATTTCTCCAACTATTCCACATCTCAACTCAAACTGATTCTGCTTCAGTGGCACAGTGATGAACACTGCTGCCTCTCAGAGCTGGGGACCTGGGTTCAATCCTGACTTTGGGTCACTGTCTATGTGGAGTTTCCACGTTCTCCCAGTGTCTGTGTGAGTTTCCTCGAGGCGCTCCGGTTTTTTTCCCCCCACACTCCAAAAATATGCAGGTTAGGTGGATTAGCCATGTGAAAATGTGTGGGGTTAAGGAGTTAGGGTGAGGGAGATGGCCCTGGTATGATGCCCTTTCGGAGAGTCAGTGCAGACTTGATGGGCCGAATGGCCCCTTCTGCACTATAGGGATTCTCTGATACTAATCTCCTGAAAGAAGGTAATCACGAAGTTTTGCACAAATGCTATCTTTGATTAACAGTGCTATACCTCCATTTTTACCTAGCTTCCCATTCTTCTCTGATGTCATGTATCTTCAACATTCAGGACCCAACCCTTGTCATCCTGTAGCAACATCTCCATATTGGCAATCAGATCATATTTATTTACTTTAGTGTGCACTACCACTCTGTTTACTCTGTAACGAATAACTTTAACCGATTGGGGATGTTGCAGTGACTGCAGTTCAGCCTTCAGGTTATAAACTCTTGAGTTGAAGTTCTTGCAGCTGCAGACTCTTACTGTAGATGCGTTTACCCTGGACCAGAGTGACATGCAGAAACTCCTACATCTTCTAATTTCAGCACACCAACTGCCCTGCTATATTTATTGTGTAATTAATTTGCTTCTAAAGTTACAATTTATAGACCCCACAGCTCCCAATAAACCTTGTTAATGCTAGTGAAAGTTACAAATATTAAATGGCCAGTCAATTATCTAAATATGGAAAAATGACTGAAATACATATCAGTGAATTCCCGATTTGTTACTCAATGACACCTTTTTTCTCTTACAGAATGCAGGAGGCCCACAGACTGAGCTCTTGCTAGGTCTATGCCCTGTTTGTGATCAGAACTCCCCACTCACCTGATGAAGGAGCAGCGCTCCGAAAGCTAGTGCCGTTTGCTACCAAATAAACCTGTTGGACTTTAACCTAGTGTTGTGAGACTTCTTACTCTGTTTAAACAGGAGGAGTGTCAGTTCCTCGGGCACTCTGGATGTAGACTGCATAACGAAGGCACTCTGTTCAGTGTTGCTGGATCTTGTAAATAAAGGAATTCTGGTGAAGGGACTTCCGCCTCCGAGCACTTATTATAAAAGGGCTATCAGAAAACTATTTTAAAGGCAAATTCTTGCATCATTGGTAGCAAATAGTGTGACTGAAACAGAAGAATCTGTTCTTGAATGTAGAAAAAAAAGATGGAAACAACCCAAACTGTTTCACAGATAAATCAAATGCTTCAAATAGGAAACTGTGTTTTTCTTAGTCTCAAATTATACTTCTGTACAGGACACCTTTGCACTAGCCTTCAGCAATAACCTGCAATATCACTCAAATTTAAATTTTAAATAGGGAAAACATGACTTAAAGAACTAATTATGTATATTTCTAAAGTATTTAGTTATAAAGCAAATTCTCTGTGCCTAATGCTTTGTTCCACTTCCGCGATGAGCAAGACTCCACATTTATGCTGTCTTTCTTTGGTGCTCAGGCAGAGCCAACCATGCCACAAGATTTCACATTTTTAAATGAATAAAAGCTTACAGCATATCAAAAAGAATTAAACAAGCATGGTGGCAATCTTGCAGGTTTATGTGAATTGAGGCAGAGTAATTTAATATTGCTTCGTGCAAAACAAAATCATTAATTGTTTTCTATTTGTGCACATATACTTATTGGAATATCTGGTAAGTTTCAACCTTGCATTTGTTTTATATCCATAAAATCCCTCCAGTACAGAAGGAGGCCACTCAGCCCATCAAATCTGCACCCACTCTCCAACAGAGCATTCCACCCAGGCTCACCACCTTGCCTATCCCCATAATCCCACACGTTTATCCCAACAATCCCTCAAACATCTTTGGACATTTAGTTAAGGGGCAAATTAGCATGGGCAATCCTCAAAGCATCGAAGAACAACTTATTGGACAGGTTGTAATGCGCATTAAATGATACCTTTAGAATAGGAAGCTACATATATATTATATGTATATTACATATTCAAACTTATGTATGGTCTATACTTTCATGGAAACAATTGGGCTTGCATCAATGGGAAAACCTGTTTCATTATTTATAATGTGTTTTATAAATGTCAGTGTATACTGCTGCAGGAGTTTAACTGGCCCAAAGAGACAACAATACTGCAGGTGGTGGAAATTTGAAAATAAAACACAGAGTGGCACTATCATCTCTCAGCGCCAAGGGCCCGGGTTCAATTCTGGCCTTGGGTCACTGTCTAAGTGGAGTTTGCACATTATCCCCATGTCTGCGTGGGTTTCCTCTGATTACTTCAGTTTCCTCCCACATTTCAAAGGTGAGCGAGTTAGGTTGATTGGTCATGCTCAATTGCCCCTTAGTGTTAGAAAGATTAATAGACATATGGGAATAGGGCAAGGGTCAGATTTTTGTCAGTGCAGGCTTGCTGGGCCAAATCTTTCTGCACAGTAAGGATTTGATGAATTCTATGAAAACACAAACAAAATAATGGAAATACTTTGCAGGTCAGACAGCAGCTTTGGAAAAAGAAACAACTTTTTTTTTTACAGGTTGTTGCAAACCTTTTGCAACAATTAAAGAACAAATCTGAATTCCAAGCAATTATCTGACAAAACTGCACCACAAGGTTTTACCTCTTTAACTAAACAAACTTTCTCAGCCTTTTGGCTAAGATCAAGTGTAATATCGACACGCTGCGCTTGGTTGAAGTTATGAGGTTACATTTTAGCTTCATTTGAAGCAATTTTTAAAAGCGGCATCTCGGCTAAGATGCAAATGAGATCAAGCCTTGGAGGAGGAGCTATGCCAACTCCAATCAGCTTGGATCATGTAGATCAAATCCAAGTCAGGTGGCGAGAGCCCTGTCTTGTCAGCTTGGATCGGGAATGTCTCAACTAGTTGAGACTCTGAATTGGACTTGATTTGATTGAATTGGAATAAAAACAAAAAAAAACTTCATTGTAACTCAAGAAGAATTAAAAAGTAAGCATTATTAACTTAACACATTGGCCCATAACTTCCTAGCTCTCCAGCATGGCATTTGGGGAATACTTCTCGGAGGTTCCCACATAGTGGTTCATCCCAGCTGTTGTCCAGAAGGTTAACTTTCACTGCGCAATTACATTAAGAACCATCTGACAAAGCAATTTAAATCACTAACTTTGAGATGCCAGTTTAACCCTGATAGTTCCTCTCGACTAGTTAGAAGAAAATAAAGCACTTCTAACTTCAGAGTAAGTATTTGAAATATCCAGACCAAATCCTGCACAGCAAATCCTCACACTCACAACTCCCCCAGAGGGCCCACAACACTACCCCAATCCCAACACCTCAGGGAAACCACACACACACACATACACACACCCCTTCTTCTTCTTGTTCTTATCAATTCTGTCTTGCATGGAATCCCAGCTCCCATCCTCAGGCTGTCAAGCTGCTTTTCCAAACATTAAATAGTCTTGCCTGCTGGCTACACCTTAACTGAATTCAGAGAGATAACCTTAAATACATAGAATCTCACAAAGCTCCATCTCCATGGCAATGAGACACACATGGCCTGTTCTGAGGTAGAAATGCAGTCAGAGTCAACATGGTTTTGTGACAGGGAAATCGTGTTTGTGTAATTTATTAGAGCTCTTTAAAGAAATATCAAAGAAGGTGGGCGACCTTGAACCGAGTGCTGGAGTCTGGGGCCCCAAGCAGGGAAATAGAAACCATTCACTGAGGAGTAGCTATAGTTAAGGAAACTATCTTGAACTGGGCTCAGCTAATTCCTTCAGTTTCAGGACATATAAATTCAGACATCTCCAGCACGCCCTTGAATGAAGCGCTGGAGTTAGGCAAGGTACTCCTTTGCTTTTTCTAACCTTTTCACCCTGTAGGAATTGGCTCCTCATCTACTACTGAAGCTGGCTGTATGGTGAAGTATTAGGTAACTGGTTAACATCCATACTACTACTACTTGGGTTTTTTTAAAAACAGTTACAGGAGTAGACCCACAGAAACCTACAATGCAGAAAGAGGCCCTTCGGCCTATCGAGTCTCCACCGACCACAATCCCACCCAGGTCCTACCCCTATATCCCTACATATTTTACCCACTAATCCCTCTAACCTAAGCACCTCAGGACACTAAAGGGCAATTTTAGCATGGCCAATCAACCTAGCCTGCACATCTTTGGACAGTGGAAGGAAAGCAGAGCACCTGGAGGAAACCCACACAGACACGAGGAGAACGTGCAAACTTCCACACAGTGACCCAAGCTAGGAATCGAACCCAGGTCCCTGGAGCTGTGAAGCAGCAGTGCTAACTACTGTACTATCGTGCCACCCACACGTGTGAAATAAGATTAATCAAATACAAAGAAAATAAGTAACTGAATAAAAGAATTAAGTAGCTAATTAAAACACACAAGGTTATTAGGATAGGTGGTGTGTCAAGATTGAAGCACTTGGGAGCTTCAAGCAGCAGTGTGATCCTTGGAAAACACATCTTGGAGGAACTATGGCTCAGTTATTGAGCTGAAAGTGACTATAGGCACTGTCACAGCCCTTCAGAGAGGGTATTCTTATTTGGAAGGCGGTCAGGAACAGGGTGATGATCACAGCTAACGGGACTCAGAGGGCAGTAATGTCAACCTCTGCAGTTGTCCAACAAGTCTAACATTCCCCAAGCTTATTTGAACAAAGAACAAAGAACAAAACAGCACGGCAAACAGGCCCTTCGGCCCAACGAGCCCGCGCCGCCGTCCCATTGTCTCAGTGACCTATTCATGATTTTAGTCTACGCCTAATGTGCGAGGATCAGGGAGGTCCAATATAGGGACAATTTGTTACCCAATCAATCAGCCTAAAAGCGCATCTTTGGGATGTGGGAAGAAACCGGAGCACCCAGAGGAAACCCACGCAACCACGGGGAGAACGCGCAAACTCCCACAGACACAGGCCCAAATCCATGTGTCCGCACAGCAACAGAGATAGTCTCTGAGCTGTCATGTTGCCCTCGAGATGGTCCAGTTTAAGCACACTAACGACATGAAGCAATAGGCAACTCCCGAAGCAACATCCAAGAGCAGCCCACTACAACCTGCCGCATGCATGCCCCTTGCTGGTCAACAAGGTGGACTTAAATGCCTGTGGAGACAAAAAATTCATTATTAAACAGGCAAAGACTGTAACATCCCTGAGGCAAAAACGGAATCCCAAGCCTACAATGTTTACTAAGGCCTGCTATATCCCCCTATTTGATTTTTGATTTAGAGGACATGTCCCCTTTTCTTCCTGCTCTGCCACTTTTTGTTTGGCTTTTGTCCAACCCTTGTTGCCCCTCGTGATGCCTTACGTCGTATTGTGGCTCGTTGCTTTCTTGTCCCTGGAGCTTTTCCATTTTTATTCACGTCAGTTGCTTTTTGTGCCAAGTGGTGGAATGGGGTGTATTTGTGTGGTGCGGGCAAAAAGGGAAAGGGAGTTCTTTGGTTCATGGGGTACGTTGGGGAGGGGGGACTTGGAGGTAAAGAGGGGGCCTGAGAGGCCATTCAGCCCACCAAAACTGCTACTACTACAACCACTAAAGATGGGTGAACCCCCAGAGCTGGCTGGCCATGGCACTGTTGTACAGGAAGCCATTAAAATTGGGAGGGCACACAAGAATGTGGTACTATGGGATAGTACAGTGAAGAAGAATACTGACACTGTTCTCTGCAGCAAAAAACAAGAGTCCAAATGGCTGTGTTGCCTGCCCAGTGCCAGTGTTCAGAATATTTGCTCTGGACACCAAATTGAATGGAGCCTAAAAAAGGTAATTAACTTCCAGGTTATTAGCTAAGCTAGGTGAAAATTGACATTGGTCAAACAGGATTAGAGAAATTAATGCATGGCTTAAAGACTGATGTGGGGGGCGTGGTTCCAGCTTATGAGGCACGAGCACCAGTACTGGGGTAAGTACTGGGTTTGTATCATTTGGATACCTACAACTGAACCACGATGGGCTGATGTTCTAGCAAGCCACATAATTTGGGAAGTAGAGGGGGCTTTAAACGAGATAGTGGGCGCCAGGGATCAAATTTGGGAAGATGTGGTAAGGCAAAGAGTAGAAACAAGGCAAAAGAATGAAGTATTAATGTGAGAATTCACAGAATAGATACATTCCGATAAAGGAAAAAAAAATTCCAAGGGGAAAAACCCATCCTTCTTGTTTAACTGAAAAAAATTAACAATAGTACCAATGAAAGAAAAAGCATATGATTGTGCAAAGATGAGTGGCACGTTAGAAGATTGGACAGAACGTAAAGAACAGCAAAGAATGACGAAAAGATTAACCAGGAAAAAAATACAGTGTGAGAGAAAAGTGGCTAGCAAAAAGTGCTTCTGCAGATATTTTTAAAAAGAAAAGCACGAACAAAGTGAATGTGGTCCCATGGAAAGGTGAGTATGGGGAATTAATAATAGAAAATAAGGAGATGACTGAAGAATTTAACAGGTATTTTGCATTGGTCTTCCCCATTTCAGTTTGAAATTGAAACAGAATTATGAAAATGAGGAGCCTGATCTTTAAATATCCTAATTCAATTATAAATGTTATCTTCAGCTGAATTGGGGTGAAAGTTGAATAACTTTCACCCCAATTCAGCTGAAGATAACATTTGGTCTCATTTTCCCATGTGTAATCTTTTATCCTCACCTTCCATTTTTGGTGTTCATCATCTTTTCCTACTTTCTGTCCATCTCCTCACTTCTGTTAACCCAACACCCATAAAAGATGATGATCAAGACATCAAGCCTTCTCACTCCAATCAGATTCCCTGCTCCTCTCCTAAACTACCTTGACATCTTCTGTTGCTTCAAAGAGGTTTAGTTTGTTGGCAAAATATAACCTTTTTGGTTCAAAAGAGAAAATTCTAACAAACACAGAAAAGAATTGGTCAGTCTGACTTTTTCTATTTGTGTTGATGCATCTACTATCTTTCAAGAATTTAAAATTGGAATGTTTCAAATTTGCATTCAGCTTTCCTGTTCACAAAACAAATTGAATTAGCTAGCTTCAAACTGATCCTTTTTGAAAGCAGAATTGGCATTCCAAAAGTCATATTCCACGTTCAGCCTAAGTTCTCTCTCCCTCTCCCCACTCTTCCTTTTTTTTTCCCTTTGTCACTCTCCAACATTTATATGAAGCAAAAGGTCTAACAGTTTTGGAACCCAACCACTGTCCTTGTTTTCTCTTCCATATAGGCACACCCACACAATTTCAGCATCATGAAGTGCACTCAAATAAGCAAGATTTTTAATATTGCCAGTCCATCTCCCTTTGTGTTGCATAGAGGAAATCAAAGTCAATGGTCATCTTTGGGCAAAGATAATTTAGAAATTGGGAAATAACTGGAGCACAATATGCTGACTTAATTCAGGGCCATGTTAAATGATACATGCTGTCCCTATTTTTATATTCCCATTTTTAATTTCTATGTCTCCATTGAAAATAGAGACTACCCATGTTAACCAGTAATTTTGTAATTACGTCTTCCTACAGTGCTGGCAGCACATTACCTCACAGTGGCGAGGGTGTTATTACTATGTGCTAAGTACTGGTCAACTCAAGTTCACACAAATCTAATAGAATGTTTTTCAAACATGAGAAATATCCAGTGTTCCTCAAGGACCTATGAAAAAGGTCCTAACATATGTATGGGGGCTAAAGCCTGATAAGTAAGCATAAAGGAAGATACCAAAATGAATAGCAAAATGAAGATACCAGCAAAATCTGATGGTTAAAAGGAGTAACTCTGCATCAGGCCAAGGATGTGGGAGAAGCAAGGAACAGAATGTGCAGCTATGGACCAAGCATGGGAGCTGACTGAACAGTGGATTTTGCTATGCCTTGAACAGATAGTAGCCACATCATGGCTACACCTACACCGCCGGCTCAAAGTGGAGGGGATCTCCAAGCAGATTGCGCGTATCGACAGACATCATTTTTCTACAAAGATGCAAGAAAGCAGACAATATACTGAAAGGACTACAGATCACAAACCCACTTAGGTCAACTTATAAACACACGCAGAGAAATTTGGCTGTTGCACCTCTCTCACACTCCTCAACCAACTCATACACCAGCTCTACAACAGATGCCACAACCTGGAAACCAAGATAGAGTCCATATTCCCAACTTGCACTCAGGACGCAGACTAGTTGCAAAACACAGCCAAGCAGACGAGACAATGGAACTATGCCATCTACGTGCAAGAACAGGAAACTTGAGAAACACTGCAACATCACCAGCAGCAACCAAGCCTCCCTTGGAACCACAGTAGAAAACAGTGCCACCACAGGGAGGTCCACTGTCAACTTGTCGGACTATACATTTCAACCAAATGAAATTGAAGTTCTCAGCCAAGGACTCAATTTCTGCCCCATCACCAAAATGGACCCCCATCAGTCTCGCAGCAGACACAGAGGAATTCATCAGGCAAATGAGGCTCTGGGAGTTTTTCCACAAATCCCAGGTGGCCAACAGCAAACCTGATATCAGCCAATGAACCAGAACAGCCGTCAGAGATTTACGGTGCAGTGACCAAAGAAGAAAGCATCGAATGGACTCCTCCGGAAGGCCGCTGCCCTCAACTCAACATGTATGCCCAAGCTGTCAGAAGGTGTGGGAAACCAGATTCTTCAGCTGCACTCACAAGACAGCCCCAGATGTCACTCAAGCACAACGCAATGCCTCTGTGTCTCAAGACCAACTGCAACATTGCATCAAACCAGCAGACAAAGAAAGAGCCACTGTCATACTGTACAGAATGGATTACTGCAAAGTGTAGCAACAACTGAACAACAAGGAACACTACAGACAGTTACCCGCAGATCCGACCAAAGAATACACACATCAACTCGGACTAAACAAGACCTTTGATCCGGACGTTCAGAGCACCCTCCATACTCTTGTCCCACATACTCTCCGCGTTGGAGATCTCTAGTGCCTCCCAAAGATACACAAGGCCAACACACCCGGTGGTCCCATCGCATCAGGCAATGGGACCCTGTGAGAGAACCTCTCTGGCTACATCGAGGACATCCTGAAACCCATTGTACAAAGAACCCCCAGCTTCTTTTGTGACATTATGGACTTTTTACAGAAACTCAGCACCCGTGAAGCAATTGAACCTTGAATACTCGTCGTCAATGGATGGCGCAGCACTCTACGCCAGCATCCCCCACAACGACAGCACTGCTGCAACTGCCTTAGTATTCAACACTGACAACCTCCAATCTCCAGATGCAATTCTACAACTCATTCACTTCATCCTGGACCATAACGTCTTCACCTTCAACAACCAGTTCTTCATCCAAACACACGGAACAGCCATAGGACCAAATACACATCTCAATACATCAACATCTTCATGCACAGGTTCGAACAAGACTTCTTCACCGCACAACCGACGCTATACATTTTGATGATATTTTCTTCCTTTGGACTCATGTGAACAATCACTGAAACAACTACATGATGACATCAACAGGTTCCATCCCGCCAGACTCACCATGGACAATTCTCCAGAATCAGTTGATTCTTGGACACATCCATCTCCATCAAGGAAGCTCACCTCAGCACTTCACTGTATGGCAAGCCCACGGATAATCTCAATGCTCAACTTCACCAACTTCTACCCTAAACACGTTAAAGAAGCCATCCCCTACAGACAAGCCCTCAACATACACAGGATCTGCTCAGATGAGGAGGATCGCAAGAGGCACCTACAGACGCTGAAAGACACTTTTGTAAGAAGAGAATATGGCGTTCAAATCACTCATCGACAGTTCCGATGCGCCACAGTGAAAAACTGCACAGGCGTCCTCAGAAGACAAACCGGGAACAGGGCGGACAGAGTACCCTTCATCGTTCAGTGCTTCCCTGGAGCGGAGAAGCTACGACTTCTTCTCCAGAACTTTCAACATGTCATCGAAGATGACGAACATCTCGCAAGGCCATCCTCACACCTCCACTATTTGCTTTCAAATCACCATGCAATCTCAAACAGACCATTCTTTGCAGCAGACTACCCAGCCTTCAGGAGTCCAGTGATCACCACACCACACAACCTTGTCACAGCAGACTCTTCAAGAGATGATGGATCATTGACATGGATGCCATCATTTTGTGAGAGAACACCATCCACCAGGTACACGGTCCATACTCTTGCGACTCGGCCAACGTTGTCCACCTGATATGCTGCAGAAAAGGATGTCCCGAGGCATGGTACATCGGCGAGTGCACGCAGACACTACAACAACGGATGAATGGACACCGCTCAACAATCACCAGGCAGGAGCGTTCTCTTCCTGATGGTGAACAATTCAGCAGTCAAGGGCATTCAGCCTCTGATCTTAGGGTAAGTATTCTCCAAGGCGGCCTTCACAACACGACAACACAGAATCGCTGAGCGGAAAGTTCCGCACACGAGGACGGCCCAAACCGGGATCTTGGGTTCATGTCACACCATGTTCATGTAACCCCCAACCAGTTACCTGGGCTTGCAAAATCTCACTAACTGCCCTGGCTGGAGACAATTCACACCTCTTTAACTTGTGCTTAACCTCTCTCCACTCACATTGTGTGTGAAGATTTACTACCTGTTAAGACTCGTAAATATATATGCCCTGTTTGTGAAATGAACTCTTCACTCATCTGATGAAGGGGCAACACTCCAAAAGCCCATGCTACCAAATAAACCTGTTGGACTTTAATCTGGTGCTGTGAGACGACTTATTGAACAGACAGTGATTGAGAGATTTCTGACCCCTGAGAGAGACACGACTCTTCAGCATTCATGATCAAAAAGACTGATTGATCGGTGTCTGTCCTGAGTGTACATGACTGGAAGCATGATCAGCACGGAATATCTACACAGAGAGAGATGCGGAGACATCAGCAGCAGTAACCATAGATCAGCCACTGCAGAAGCAGCAACAAGACCTTGAATCTATGACTCGGGAGACATCAGAATCCATCAGGAGAAAACATGATTACTTTACCTCGCCACAAGTAGTATCAGAGTCCAAGTTGTGAATTTGGATATTTTGAGAAGCTTTTCATAGAATCCCTACAGTGTCATTCAGCCCGTCTCTCTCCCACAGAACAATCCACCCAATCCCTAACACCATGTATTTACCCTACTAATCCCACTAACTTACACCCCTTGGGACACCAAGGGGCAATTTAGCATCACCAATCCACCTAACCCACACATCTTTGCACCCAGAGGAAACCCATGCAGACAAGGGGACAGTCACCCAAGGCCAGAACTGAACCTGGGTCCCTGGTGCTGTGAAGCAACAATGCTATTACTGTGCCACTATACCTTTTCAATACTTTGCGTATAACAAAGTCAGTCAGAGGTTGAATACTTTTTGTCCAACAAGTTTTGATGTCTGGTGTGCTGAACTTTGTGTAGTAGAGTTTGACACTTCTGCAGGAACTTCGTAGAATACAATAAAAGGGATCTAAACCTCTATTAAATCCTATATTTCTTGGTTCTTTTGCACAATTTTAGAGATGGTGCAGGAAGAAAAGATCTATGTAATCAAATTTATTAAGATAACAGGACAAAAATATCTATGGCTTCATTACTAGAGGCAAATTTTAGAGTGCTTAGTGATGCTTAGTTTGGGTGTCAGGGCTACTCAGATCATATTTTCCCCAATTCTTAACAAGTCAGGATTGTGATGGAACACTCACATTTGCCTGGATGAGTACAGCTTCAACAACAGTCAAGAAGCTTGACACCATCCAACAAAGCAGCCCACTTGATCAGCACCCCTTTCTCCACCTTAAACTTTCATCACTACAACACTGCAACATTGTGTACCAATTAAAACTTGCAATGCAGCAGTTCATAAGGTTTCTTCAACAGCATCTTCCAAACTGTGATCTCTACCACCTATGATGACAAGGGTAACATTATCTGCCCGTCCCCCTCCAATTCACATGCACTTCCGATCATATCGATCAATGCTCCTTGACTATCGCTGGGTTCTAAATACTTAGAAGCAATGTGAATGTAGCTTTCCTACATGGACTGTACAGACTGCACTATCAACTTGAGGTAAATACAAATGGTCAACAAATGCTAATTCAGCCAGCAAAGCTCACGATAAAATGAAAGCTAAATATTTATAATACAGTGGTTAGACTTCAGCAGTAGTGTTGTTAATTGTGTGCACTGCACTTTAGAGATAATGTAAAAGAAAATTTACCAGGGATAACAGACTTCAGACTAGAAAAGCTGGGGTTATTCTCCATAAAACAGAGGAGATTTGATGGAGATGTTCAAAATCAATGGTTGTGATATGAACTAAATAGGGAAAAACACTTCCAGTGAAAGAATGGTCAGTAACCAGAAGATAAGGATTAAATGTGATTAACAAAGAGAACCAATAGGCAAAAGAATGAAATCTTTTAAACAAAGTCAGCTGCTGTCATCTGCAATATGCTACCTAAAAAGGGTGGCGTAAGAAGATTCAATAGCAATTTGCAAAAGGGAATTAGATAAATATTTCAAGGCTAAAGTTTTGCAGATCTATTGGCAAAGAACTGAGAAGTGGGACTTCTTGGAAAGTTCGACCAAAAAGCCAACCCCAGACATGATGGATCAAATAATCACCTCCTGTGCTGCATCACTTTGTGTTTCCATTTACTTAATAAATCCGATTTGCAGATTTAAATGCAGCTCCTTAGATAGAACTATTATTTCACACTTAATTTAGTTTTAGCCCTTGAATTTTTGAAAGTTTGTTTCTGCTTTATTTTTTGTTTGGTAGTGTGACAGGAGAACGACAGTTATCCAAACAGTTTTCCTTATATTCCCGGATTATATGCAGTACATTTCAGCATTTGGAATTATTTGGTTCTGTTTCAAACAAGTCTGAAACTTTCTACTGAGCAGTGAACATGATTTCAAACATTTAAACATAATCTAATCTGGATCATAAAATGTTATTGTTGATTTAGCTGTGGCACTCTTGCTTCAAAATCAGAAGTTCACAAGTACAATTTTACTTCAGACGCTCATTTGACACTTTCAATGTAGTACTGAAAGCAACGCCATCTTTCTTCTGAGATATTGTTCGTCAAGGTCCTTTCTGCCCTCTCATATGGGTATAAAAAATCCCATGACACTCCTCGGAGATAGGGAGGGCATTCTCCTATTGGCCTGGATATGACTTCCAAATCCTTCCATACATCACTGAAATAGATGATCTGCCCAATTGTCTCTCTACTTTTTTCTAGGATTTTGCTGTGTGCAAATTGGCTGCTGTGCTTCCCTACATTTCAACTGTGACTACATTTCAAAACTACCGTGAAGCACTATGGAATGTCTGAAAACAGGAAAGACATAATATTAAATTATTTTTAAGTCTACAATTTCCAAGTCTGGGCCACCATGTTAGCTTCATACTCCTGATAGCAGAGACTGCAGATTTCGATTGATATTGCTTTCTTTTTTGTCTCACACGATTCAAATTTCAGGCTCCTAAAGAATTTATTTTACCTGCTAAAGCATGCAATTATACACCACTCCGCACGGAACACAAATACAATCCAGCTGTTTTCACTTAACCATGACTTTCCAGTACTAAAGTACAATCAGTGGGTGCAGACATAAAGTCTGGAGATCTGGTGAATTTCTAGAATCAATCTAACTTTGTCTTGGTTTTGTGTAGAACATTTAAAAGGAACAGTATCGTGTTGTAATTCAGCAACGAGCAAAACATGAAAGCAGCAAGACATTTTCAAGTTTGCATATTCTATTCCCTCAGAGAAACGTGCTGTTATTTACAAGAGTTATCTTCATCAAATCAAATTGACAAATTTAAATAACTGCACATACTTTTCAAAGCTTTATGCAAACATTACAGTGGTCAAGTGGTGAGAACTTTTCTTCAGTCTTACCTTAAAAAGTCCTGCTTTTTCAACAAATAATGGAAAAGAAATTATCCCATTAAATCTGAACTATGACAAAACTGTCAGAAGGTTGTTTCCCAACAATAAAGACGAGCTTACATATAAAAAGAAAGCATAGGAAAATTTCTCTGATCCAACACGCAGCCAACTGGAGTTTTCTATTAACTGTTTTTTTTGATTGGAGATATTAAACTCAATGTGGAGATGCCGGTGTTGGACTGGAATAAGCACAGTAAGAAGTCTCACAACACTAGGTTAAAGTCCAACAGATCTTATAAATTGAGTTTGTGTCTTTATATGCCCTGTTTGTGAACACAAGTCCTCACACACCTGAAGAAGGAGCTTGAGCCTCCAAAAGCTAGTGCTGTCAAATAAACGTGTTGGACTTCAACCTGGTGTTGTGAGACTTCTTACGATGATAAACTCAGGTAATTTCTATTGGTCCTGTTCTCATACTAGTATCAGCCTACCACTGCTCTGCATTCCCCCTAGACACTGCTCAGTCAATTCACGTACTCCTGCACCTTTCATGAAATTTCAATACCCATAAGATCATCCTGGAGTGCTGTCACTGAATAAAAATGAATAACTCAGTTGCAGCTCAGTCAAGTGACATATTTTATTATCTGGCAGCTCCCATTCCCCGAACATGCCAAATAACAAAGGTAATCCTTCACAGGAAAATGCATTTAACTTAATGGTGGTCCAAGTGTGAGGCACCAGATTGACAATACAATCCACAACATTTACATACAGATGGTACTTTAGAAGGACATGGAAAATAGAAAAGCAATTCATTAACATGATGGAAACCTATTTTTGACAATACTCCATGCACAACATTCAGATCACTTTAAGATAGACCCAAGCGGATTTCCATTAATGAAGCACAAATTCTTATAACCAATTATTTGGAGAGATGCAAACCAGAGTAGATACTGAGTGCTACCATTGGTAACATGGATAAATGCATCAATGTTGAAGTTGCAATTTCTTATTGGTCAACTGAGTGGATAGAGAAAAGAAAACTATTACTCATCAGTTAACCAAATAAATAGACAGATGAAATTATGTTACAAAATTTATGGACTGATTATCATCTTGTTGCATAAAAATGAACATAGGATGGTGAAAGGAAAGGGAATTAAAAACATAAAACCCCTACAGCGCAGAGAGGGGACATCTAGCCCAGCAAGTCTGTATCGATACTCCGAAAGAGCTGCCTGTCCAGGCCCTCCCATCTGCCTTATCCCCATAATCCCACGCAAATCCACCTAACCTACACATTTTGGGACAATTCAGCATGGCCAATTCGCCTAACCTGCACATCCTGGACTTTGAGGAAAATAGGGTGCCTGGGGAGTCACAGGAGTATGTAGCACAGAATAAGGCACTTTATGCCAGCAAAAAACAAGCAACTAAGTATTCTAACCCCATTGCCTTGTATAGTTTGGCATCGCAAGTGCATACCTAAATACTCCTTAAATGGGTGGCATAGTAATTAGCACTGCTGCCTCACCATGCCAGGACCCAGGTTCAGTCTCTGTCTTTGCAGAACCTGCATGTTTCTACGTCTGCGTAGGTTTCCTCCAGGTGCTCTGGTTTCCTCCCACAGTCTGAAAGACCACCTGGTTAGGTGCACTGGCCATATTAAATTCTCCCTCCGGGCACCTGAACAAGCGCAGGAATGTGATAACTCAGGGATTTTCACAGTAACTTCTTTGCAGTATTAATCCAGGACATTATAGGAGGCTGGGGAGGAAACTGCGGGTCCCCTAGCAGAGATATTTGAATCATCGATAGTCACAGGTGAGGTGCCTGAAGACTGGAGGGTGGCAAACGTTGTGCCTTTGTTTAAGAGGATTGCAGGGAAAAGCCTGGGAACCACAGGCCAGTGTGCCTCGCATCTGTGATGGGTAAGTTGTTGGAAGGTATTTTCAGATACAGGAACTACTGGCATTTAGAGAGGCAAGGGCTGATTGGGGATGGTCAGCATAGCTTTGTGTGTCAAAAATCATGTCTTCACAAATTTGATTGAGTTTTTTGAAGAGGTAACCAAGAAGGCGGATAAGGGCAGTGCAGCTGATATTGTCTACATGGACTTTAGCAAGGCCTTTGACAACATACCACAAGGTAGATTGTTGCATAAGGTTAAATTTCACGGGATCCAGGGTGAGGTATCTAAATGGATACAAAATTGGCTTCTTGACAGAAACCAGAGGGTGGTTTTAAAGGGTTGTCTTTCAAAGTGGAGGCCTGTGACCAGCGGTGAGTCTCAGGGATCAGTGCTCGGTCCACCGTTATTTGTCATTTATATTAATTATTTGGATGAGAATACAGGAGGCACGGTTAATAAATTTGCAGATGACACCAAGATTGGTGGCATAGTGGACAGTGAAGAAGGTTATCTCGAATGCAATGGGATCTTGATCAATTGGGCCAGTGGGCTGACAAATGGCAGACGGAGTTTAATTTAGATAAACTCGGGGTGATGCATTTTGATAGAATGAACCAGGGCAGGCTTTACTCAGTTAATGATAAAGTGTTGGGGAAAGTTACAGAACAAAGGGATCTAGTGGTACAGGTTCATAGCTCCTTGAAACTGGAGTCACAGGTAGACAGAGTGGTGAAGAAGGCATTCAGCATGCTTGGTTTCATTGGTCAGAACACTAAGTACAGGAGTTGGAATGTCTTGTTGCAGTTTATAAGGTAATGGTATGGCCACACTCAATACTGTGTGCAGTTCTGGTCGCCCTATTATCGAAAGGATATTATTAAACTAGAAAGAGTGCAGAAGAGATCTACTAGGATGCTACCAGACTTGATGGTTTGAGTTATAAGGAGAGGCTTAATAGATTGGGACTTTATTCTCTGAAGCGTAGAAGGTTGAGGGGTGACCTTATTGCGGTCCATAAAATAGTAAGAGGCATCGATCAACTAGAACGTCAATATCTTTTCCCAAAGGTAGGGGAGTCTAAAATTAGAGAGTATAGGTTTAAGGTGAGAGGGGAGAGATCCAGAGGGGCAATTTTTTCCACACACAGGGTACTGAGTGTCTGGAACAAGCTGCCAGTGATAGTAGTAGAGGCGGGTACAACTTTGTCTTTAAAAAAGCATTTAGACAGTTACATCATTAAGATGGGTATCGAGTGATATGGGCCAAATGCAGGCAATTGGGATTAGCTTAGCAGCAAAAACTGGGCAACATGGGCAAGTTGGTCTGAAGGGCCTGTTTCCATGTTGTAAACCTCTATGACTCTAATCTAAGCCTACTTGTGACACTAATAAATAAAAAGTCCAATTGTTATGTGGGCCTCTGCCACCACCACCCTTACAGGCAGAGAGTTCCAGACTTCCACTACGTCCTGCGTAAAAAAGTTTTGCTCACATTCCCTGCCCATTGATCCCTCCACCAAGGGGATAATTTCCTTTCTGTTGATTCTATCTATGCCCCTCATAAATCTCCATCATGTCCCTCCTCAGTCTCCTCTGCTCCAAGGAAAACAACACTTGTCATCCAATCTCTCTTCAGAATTAAAACTCTTCAGTCCAGGCAACATCCTGGTAAATCATCTCTGCACCCTTTCCAGTGCTATCACAGCCCTCCTATAATATGGATTCCAGAACTGCACATAATATTCTCGCTGTTATCTAACCGACATTTTATATAGTTCCACCAAAACTTCCCTGCTCTTAAGCTCAATGCCTCGGCTAATAACAGCAAGTATACCAAATGCCTTCTTAACCATTTTATCCACCTCTCCTGTTAACTTAAGGGACCAGTGTCCATAGTTACCAAGGTGCCACTGATCTTTGGTGCTCCGCAGCATCCTACCATTTGTTATGTATTTTCTTGTCCTGCCCAAATGCACCTCACACTTACCCAGATTAAATTCCATTTGCCATTGATCAGCCCATCTATATCCTCATGTAATCGAAGATAATTCTCCTCACTCTTAACCACTATATCAATTTTCAACCTGATCAACCCTCTACATTTAAGTCATTTATAAACAATGTGCAAACTCCAAACAGACAACGTAGTCCAAAATCAAACCTGAGTCCCTGGCACTGTGACATAGCAATGCTAACCACCATGTCACCCTGTCATGTCCAGGTGTAATACAACAATTAACAAAATGGTAGTTTGTTTCTTACAAATTGTTAGATTTTGTCAGGACAGCTAAAAATTAATGTCAATGTAAGAATAATTGTAGAGTAGAACTTTCTATGTTTTGTTAAATACAAAACCTACACTCGTGCAATGATTACAAGTAGCATTATAAATTTTAGAAATAAATTTCCAAGACTCAAATTTAGAGTTCAACAGTTATGCATCTCTGATCTAGAGAAAACATCATATTGACATGCAAAACTGAACTCATTAGATTCCTCAGTCACTCAAAGATGAGCTCAAAGTTAAGTAGTAAGCAAAATCCAAGATTTGAATTCTTGTACATGTAAATTTTGTTGATTTAAGATAAAGAGGAGCTCAAGGCAACAAAACTGGTCTCAGTGTCCTTGGGCAAGACGTAGAACAATGAGAGCATATACGTGTGCACAAGAGAAAGCAAGAATGAGTACTATGTCAAAAAAAAAGGAAAGATCAAAAGTGCAAGGCAGGTCAATTCACCAATAAGAAACAGGAAATCAAGAAAAAGCACGACTAAAAGACCATGAGAAAGAGAGAGGAAAATGAAAGACACGCAGAAAGTTGGACTGAAAGATAGACTACAGGAGTCATGAAAGATGAATGCAAAAAACAGGCAGGGAAAGAATGGAAGAGATGATGAGAATAAAATAGCAATTTGAGATGGCAACGTGGAAGACTGAAGGGTAGAATATGCCCAAACAGGAAGCAAGTGGGACAAGGTGAATAAGAGAGCAAAGAGAGATGGGGGATACAAACGCACAGAGAACAATACAGTGAGATAAAGAGATAGACAAAGCTGGAAACATGAGAAAAAAGGAGAAAAAAATGAAAAAGATAAAGAATGAGAAAAGGGCAAGAGAGGGGCAAAGTACATAAACAGGCAGTCAGAGGCACAAAGTGTCAGCAAAACAGAAAAAGGAGAGCCGAGAAAAAAAGCAAAAAAAAAGTGTCAGAAAAGAAAAACAATATTCCTATTATTGATCACTGTTTTTACTGTGAAGTGCAAGTAACATTATTAAATCAAATAGAATGATATAACGTGCTGCAATGATTCCATTATGCGACATGTTAGTTATGTCAGGGTCAAGTTCAAATGTTGCACATACTGACGACACCCAACACCACCGTAGTGGGTTAGTTCTCAAACAATGAGACAGAGTACAGGAATGAGATAGAGAATCTGATGAACTGGTGCAGCAACAATAACTTCTCCCTCAATGTCAACAAAATGAAGGAGATTGTCATCGACTTCAGGAAGCGTAAAGGAGAACATGCCCCTGTCTACATCAACGGGGACGAAGTAGAAAGGGTCGAGAGTTTCATGTTTTTAGGTGTTCAGATCACCAACAACCTGTCCTGGTCCCCCCATGCCGACACTATAGTTATGAAAGCCCACCAACGCCTCTACTTTCCCAGGAGACTAAGGAAATTTGGCATGTCAGCTACGACTCTCGCCAACTATTACAGTTGTACTGTAGAAAGCATTCTTTCTAGTTATATCACACGTTGGCACGGCTTCTGCTCTGCCCAAGACCGCAAGGAACTACAAAGGTCGCAAATGTAGCCCGGTCCGTCACACAAACCAGCCTCCCATCCAGTGATTCTGTCTACACTTCCCATTGCCTCGGCAAAGCAGCCAGCATAATTAAGGACCCCAGGCACCCAGGCCATTCTCTCTTCCACCTTCTTCAGTCAGGAAGATGATACAAAAGTCTGAGGTCATGTACCAACCAACTCAAGAACAGCTTCTTCCCTCTGCTGTCAGAATTTGAATGGACTTACCTCACATTAAGTTGATATGTCTCTACACCCTAGCTATGACTGTAACACTACATTCTGCACTCTCTCTTTACCTTCTTTATGAATGGTATACTTTATCTGTATAGCGTGCAAGAAACAATACTTTTCATTGCGTGTTAATACATGTGACAATAATAAATCAAATCAACATACCAGATAACATTCACAATTATGGCCATGTGGACCAAGTACTGGAGAGCTTCACATGCCCATAAAGCTGCACCTAGTCTGTCACTCTGCCATCAACGCAAAAAGCTGAAAAATGCAGAGACACACAGATGGGCATGTGGAGGAAAGAAAGGGATGCCTTTTCGCACATGTACAACTGTCAGAGCTCAGGATGAACTGTTTCTTTGAAGCACAATAAAAAGCAGAGTTTCAAAAATTTCTAAATACAGTCAAAGAAAACTGAGCCTTCATTTCATCTGGATATTCACTGTGCAATTATACAGATTAGATATGAATAACCTATTGATACAGCTCGACACGGTTCCTTTAGATGGCTCGACACCAAGGGAGGGACCAGCTGCAACTACCCCAACTCATCACAGGATAGTTGAGCGTAACTTTTTACAACTATCAATTACACGACATGGAAAGTTAGCAACAAAATGACTTTGGCAAAATGTGAAGATATTTGAAATGTTCATGAAAAAAACTTTACAGCACTGTTAAACTACTGCACAATACATAAGAACATAAGAAATAGGAGCAGGAGTAGGCCATCTAACCCTTCGAGCCTGCCCCACCATTCAATAAGATCATGGCTGATCTGTCGTGGCTCAGTTCCACATTCCCGCCCTCTCCCCATAACCCTTAATCCCCTCGCTTATCAAAAACCCATCAACCCGCGTCTTAAAAATATTTAGCGAGGC
This sequence comes from Carcharhinus amblyrhynchos, assembly GCF_965287045.1. Classification (NCBI taxonomy): domain Eukaryota; kingdom Metazoa; phylum Chordata; class Chondrichthyes; order Carcharhiniformes; family Carcharhinidae; genus Carcharhinus; species Carcharhinus amblyrhynchos. The sequence goes on along the minus strand of NC_137340.1, from coordinate 5,359,315 downwards.
AGCCTCCACCACCTCAACGGGCAGAGAATTCCAGAGATTCACCACCCTTTGAGTGAAGAAGTTCCTCCTCAACTCCGTTCTAAACCACCCCCCCCCCCCCTTATCTTGAGGCTGTGCCCCCTAGTCCTACTGTCCTTTCTGAGCAGGAAGAGTCTCTCCACCTCTATCCTATCCATCCCATTCATCATCTTATACATCTCAATGAGATCTCCCCTCATTCTTCTAAACTCTAACGAGTACAAGCCTAGTTTATGCAGCCTCTCCTCATAGCTCAACCCCCTCAACTCCGGTATCAGCCTAGTAAACCTCCTCTGCACTCCCTCCAAGGCCAAAATATCCTTGCATAAGTGCGGCGACCCAAACTGCACACAGTACTCCAGCTGCGGCCTCACCAATGCCCTATACAGCTGCAGCAAGACCTCCCTACTTTTATATTTAATCCCCCTCGCTGTGAAGGCCAGCATCCCATTAGCCTTCCTGACCACCTGCTGCACCTGCAGGCTGGGTTTTTGCGACTCATGCACAAGGACCCCGAGGTCCCTCTGCACCGTCGCCTGCTGCAGTTTTTCGCCACGTAAGTAATAGTCTTTCCTACTATTATTCTTACCAAAGTGGACCACCTCGCACTTGCCAACATTAAATTCCATTTGCCATTTCCTGGCCCATTTGCCCAGCCTATCTAGATCCTTCTGCAGACTCTCCAGACCCTCCGCGCAATTTGCCGTTCCACCAATCTTGGTGTCATCAGCAAATTTCGACACCATACACTCGGTTCCCTCCTCCAGATCATCTATATAAATGGTAAATAGCTGAGGCCCCAGCACCGACCCCTGGGGCACTCCACTAGTCACCAACCTCCAATCCGAATAGCACCCATTAATCCCCACTCTCTGCCTCCTATTTGACAACCGATCCTCTATCCACGCTAACACCCTACCCCCAACTCCATGCCCCCTTACCTTCTGCAATAACCTCTTGTGAGGTACCTTGTCAAACGCCTTCTGAAAATCTCAAACATTGCATCACCCCAACCCATCGTTTCAGCAGTCACACATCATTTCAAATGAATTGGAACAACTTGCTCATTCAATGCATGAAATATCTATCAAATGTACTAAAAGCCTTGCATCAGGTGTGCATCTATCACTTAATTCCTGCCTGTCGTCTTTCGATCTATCATTTCCTTCCAACTTTAGTACAGCCACATGTCTCTCCTGCCACTTTGCTTTTGAAACATCACATTGCTACTCAGTGCTGCTTGTCTCCAAAGACACTCTCACAATGTCCAGTCACTTCTGCCAAGTTTGAATTTAATTTCAAATGTTAATATTTTTGAAGTCCTCCCCCATTTTCGATATGCTTTCTAACCCTTCCATTTTGTCCTATGCTTGCAACCTCCTATCTTTACTTCAATTCCGAGCCAGTCTGTCACCCCCCCCCTACAAACACATAATAATGCCAGTTTGCATGTTACATTTGCTAAGTTGGATATACAATTCTTCTCTGAAAGTCCATATGAACAGTGTCCTGAGGCACAACTCTCAAAACCATGCTTGTGACTTTGTAAAACAATTCACTGACATCATACATGACTTGTCCATCTCAACCCATGCTGACTCTTTGCTAAACAATGACAATTGCATTTCTTCAATCCAAAGGATAATTCTTCAAACTAGACAACTTTCAAAAATGAGGATCAACATTTCTGTAATTTCTTTCCTTATTTCTATTAACACACTGAGGTGAAAATTGACAGGTCCAAGAGATTGGTCTCAGAGATGCTGACCAAACAGAAAGTATCTGTTTTAGAATTAAAATCAGAAAAGTGGGTATAAAACTGGAATTCTCAAGAATCAGGATCACTGCGACACGGTCCATGTATATTAGCAGCCATGTGATAATGAGCCATTTGAGATAATGGCACAAAATTAAATGAATTTTATAAACTTAATGTTTCTAAGCATAAAAGTCATGAAAAAGACAAATAAAATTTACTGTAAGTTCATCAAGTAGCTGACATACCTACTATTCAGAATTCACTCAGAACCAGCAACATGTATAGAAGATTGTATAATGCAACATATTTCATAAGATGCATACACAGGGCTAAATCAACAACACAGACAGAAATGCAGCTTCCAATTTAAGCCACAGCTATTATCTGGACACAAGATAAATGTGAAAAATCAGGTTATCACAATGAATGTTAAAAGTATTCCCTTAGAAAGTGCTATGTCCATTTTGATGTTGCAAAGTCTGACAAATTATGACTGAATTTCAGATGCTCTGACAAACTGATGCTTAATCATCACCAACAGGAAGACCTAAAGTTGATGCATACTTACACACTACAATGACCAGAATTCAAAATATTAAAATCAATTTGAAATGGTTACAATTGCCCACTCAATAAGCATTTGATTATTTTCTTTGATGCTACTTAATGCCACTTGCATAACATACAGGCCATTGAGCCCCAACTCATTGGTGCTGGTGTTTATACTTCACACAAATCTCCTCTCATTCCATCTGCCACATCTCAGCCTTTCATTTTATTCTACCCTTTCTCTGCATGCCATACTAGTCAATTTGCCTTTTGAAAGAATCCAAGTTATTTGTCTAACCAATTCCTGTATTAGCAAGTTCCACGTTCTTACCTTTGAGTAAAGAAACTTCTCATCTCTGTTAAATTGTTAACAACAATCTTGTATTTTTGAGCCTCTCTTTTTATTCACCCACATCTTTTTCTGATCTACCCTATCCAACCCACTTAACGTTGAAGTCCTTGATCACCAAACAATGGTAGTGACGATGGCGATGGCATCAAGCAGGAAATTAGAGATGCGTGCGGTAAGGGTACAGCAGTTTATGGGTGACTTCAATCCGCATATTGATAAGGTTCACCAAACTGGCAGCAATGCAATGGAGGGGGGATTCCTGGAATGTATAAGGTATGGTTTTCTTGTCCAATATGTCAAGGAACCAACGAGAGAGCAGGCCATCCTAGACTGGGTATTGCACATCAAGAGGATTAGTTAGCAATCTTGTGGTATGAGATCCCTTGGGGAAGGTGACCATAATATGGTCGAATTCTTCACTAAGATGGAGAGTGACACAATTAAGTGTGAGACTAAGGTCCTGAACTGAAGGAAAGCTAATTTTGATGGTACGATATGTGCATTTGCTGGCACATCTCATATGGATAAGCTGGCAAAGGATACTTATAGGGTTGACAGTGGATACACAATGGCAGGCTTTTAAACATATGGATGACCTGTTCAATCTTTCTCAATAGAATAATATCTCAGTTACGTTTTTTTTGCACTTTCTGCAATGTTTTTCCAGTATGCACACCAGAATTGTGCACAGTACCCATAATGTGGCCAAACCAGGGTCCCATACAAATTTAACAGAATGTCAACACTTCTGAAGTCTAAACAACTAAATCAGTACTTTGATAAAAGAAACTGTGGATGCTGGAATCGTAAACAAGAACAGAAAATGCTGGGAAGTCTCAACAGGTCTGACAGCATCTGTGGAGACAAAATAGAGCCAATGTTTCAAACTGTCATCCAGACTCAAAACGTTGGCTCTATTCTCTCTCTACAGATGCTGTCAGACTTGCTAAGATTTTACAGTCTTTGTTACATCTGTACTCTGCTTGCATCGACTCCATTCAGTTTCTTATTCTAAGATACTGGTGATTTTTTTCCCCAAATCAATCACCTCACACTTACGTGGAAGTTAATTTTGCCTTTTAACAATCCAGTCTGAAAGTATGAGTATCTATTTGTATTATGTTGCATTTTTCTGTGTTAGTTATGCTCCCACATTTTGGTATCATCTGAAGATTTTGATATCCATCCACTTACTTATTCCCACATCCAAACAGAAATTTTGAACAATGGTCCAAACACCAAACCTCGTGGAAGACCCGTTTTCACCTTTGTTCATCCCACTCTGCTTTTTTTTAAACCAATTTGCTATCTATTCAGCTACTTGTCCCCACCTTTGCCACGATCCTACTGTCTGGTACCTTACCAAAAGATTTTTGAAAATCCAAATATATATATATATTTACTAAATTATCTTTGTCAACCTTTTCAAGTCCACACCAACTACGTTTTTTACTACAAGGATTTGGTTTTCCCTTCCCCTTCAAATCATCCAATTAGACAGAACTATACCTGTCAAAACAACAGTTGATCAGTAATTATGTACGTGTCAACTGTTGATGAAAAGGCATCTTCCATACCATCTATATTTTAGAGACAATTTGTGAATACTTGAAAACTATAGTGTACTGTTAAGAAGGTCTATTGTACGTTGAAGTTTAAATTGTTGACACCAAGAACTATGGACATGTACGTTACTATTGAAAATTACTTAAAGAGCACACTGGCATGATTTAAGTGTTTGCAGTGTAATGTACCAAATTTGTCTAACTAAACACTGACATTTCCATTTTTCTGCAGAATCTTGGAAAATATGGCTTCCGAATTATTTACCGGGCACAAAAACTAGCATCTGGATGCTTCCCTGCAGCCATGAATATTTTGTGGAGGAGTGGGGGTGGGGGAGCAGTCATGTGTGCGCCAAACCAGCAGCAACATAATCACCAGAAGGAGCAGTCCTAGAAATAGCTTCAGGACAAATGCCATGTTATTTATTCTCGGATAACACCACTGTCGCGATGCCAAACATATGCAAGCACGAGTATTACAAAACATCAGGATCATGCCACGCTCGCAGTATAATTACTACATGTACTTCTAACCTGACGGCATTTGTTCTCGCTCTCTTGAGGACCACAACATAACAAATGAGTACTCCCGTATTTAAATAACCTCACACAAGTTTCTTCAAATGAAGAGAGGTGGGGGATGTTAATGCCACAATCAGATTTAATGCAATGATTTAATTTTAATTGCAAATAATAAGAGTAAATCACTGTTCGTTCCAAACCAGGACTTGGCACTTGACAAAAACACATATACAGGAAACTAAGTGTTTGGAGAGAATCTCAAGGCAGCTGCAAAGCTGTGAGGTCCATGATGCACACAGTCAGAGGCTGACAAGGCACACAGAGAGAGGCTCACACAGAGACAAACAAACAAACATTCACACACACACACACAATGAGACCCAAACAGTTAGAGATACACACACACAAACCCAGACACATATACAGGCCGGCAGGGACCCCCTCCATCACAGACAGGCAGACATGGAGAGAGAGAGAGAGAGAGACACACACACACAGACAACCAGACAGAGGCACAGACGGACCCAGACAGACAGAGATGGACAGGCAGAGAGCGGCTGTGTGTGTGTGTGTGTGTATATATATATACTGGGGGGGGGGGGGGGGGTGGTGGTGCTGTGACTCGGACACTCACCGACAACTCTCTGTTGGAGGCTTCTCTGTAGGAGACGGCCCTGATCACCCCGGCTCGCCATTGCCATTCATGGATTCTCGACACGTCCAGCTCCCGGCCGCTGTCACCCACACACACAAACCGCTTACCGACCAGCTCCATCCGAGGAGCCGGCGCCATCGCCTCCCCCCCCCCCCCCACACACACACACACACTCACTCACACACAAGTACACACACAAACCCCCTCCCCGCCCAGCTTCAACCTCACACCAACTAAAAAAAAATAATAAACCACCTCAGCGCACTGACATGGTGGTGAGCTGAGGGGAGGGGAGGTTGATTCAGTCGGAAAGCCGCTGACCGGCTCCCTGCCGCCGCCGCCACCGCTCGAGCTTCAGCCGCTGCCACCCGCACACACACACTGCCCGTATCCCTCCGCCAGCAGCCGGAGGAACTGCCGCTGTCTCCGTCCGCCAGCCCCCACGCGCTTCCCCCACCACAGCAAATAGTGCCTCAACAGCAGCACCAACCCTCTCTCTCTCCCCACACTCACAGCTGTGTGTGGGTCAGTGCTGTCATCTCCATTCAGGTCACCCCACCCCCTCCCCCTGACACATCGTCTGACAAGAATTCATTCAGAACATATGGAGAACATTAACCAGATGGTTAACATCACAGACACGTACTTTAGCAGTATGTGTGTTTCCCCTCTCCAGTTCTGTAGCCTTTTATTCCCCCATGTTTATCCCATTTCTAATTTTTTTTATATATATATTGTTGTTGATGAGCTGCCTGCACTGACAGCTCTGGTGTGTGCATGTGTACAGTCGACGCCGTCTAATGCAGATTGATGGCATTCGGTGAAATTAAATCTGGTGGAGTATTAAATTACAGCCAGCCTTCAATCGTGTGTGTGTGGTGCAGAGTAGTAGGGAATTTCCCTAAACCTGAGGTCGTGTCATTCACAGCGGATCTCTCCCAGCAGCTCACCACAGTGCCAAGTGCACTTTCGCTCAGCTGAGAGCTGACTCTGACCTTAACCCTGCTTCGTGGCTGTCTTCCTCCTCGGCTGTAACACGAAGCACATTTTATCGACCGATATAGCTCTTTGTACTGCCACCTCAAACGTGAGACCGTGCAACGGAGAGCAGCAGGGGAGGGGAAAAGGGCTGGGAAATAAAGGCACGTCTCCCAATTATAACTGCAGGGCCATTAAGCAGCAGAGCTGGGATGAGGAATGTAATATTACATGGCTAAAACGGGTGGCTTAACTAAAATCGGTGCAAGCCTTCATTACAGACAGCTCCAGACTCCATTACCAGCAAACTGCATAATTTCCCTGTCCTTTTAAATCATTGCAAATGAATAGTTTTTTTCCGATTTGGCTTTCTATAATCCCAAACTAAAACACATAAGTCTGTAAAAGATGAAATGTAACTGTGTATATCAATTCAGGAGATAGTGGTAGCTTTTCATTTTTGTAAGAAATCTACACAACCCGTAATAAACAATTCTCTTGAATGTAAACCAATATTTATACATGTAATAAAACGTGAAAATTACAAGAGGAATTGTTTTAATTTAAGTTTGCCGATGCTTTGCACTGAATTTTCTTGATTGAGCTCTGCCGTGGATCCCAATATTTTCAGTCAGTTTATTTAAACCAAATATCTCAATTAAATATAATCTGAAGAGCAATTTTACCAATTTCAAATTAACTCTTAACTAATGATAAAATACACAATTAAAGTTAGACATATTGTAAATTAATGTGAGTGTGAATCTACTCAATATTAATCTTGCTTGTCGTGATGATGGGGGGGGACGCTGTTGCTCTTATACAGTATTCAGTTTCCAAAGATTTCTGGATGAGAAACCTTCTACCAACAGGACATACTTGCAAAAACATCCTGCCCAAGGCTTAAAGCGGGACCAGTTCGCTACTCAGGACTGGACCCTCCCATATACTGAGAAAACCGTCCTTGATTTGCTGGAAACACGTCCCTTTTAAAACAAAAGAAAAGTGCTCTAAGTTTCTGGATTCCCGCCTCGTTGAAGGTTCTCCAGATGTATCGACTGTATTTTGTTCTATTTATTTTTTGCTCACGATTTTGCCTATCCCCAGCTGACCCTGTCGCTGAGCCCTCCCACTTTTTTCCCACGCCTGCATTATTGCAGTTAATGTCTGATTCAAAACAAGTATCCCAGATGAGGTTTAATTACCCTCCACACTGCGTCCCTGAAGAATTGCTACAGCCAGTTCCACAGCAACTTGAAGGAAGCGTCCCACTTTCTGTTAACCGATGAGCTGCCGGTTTTTGGAACTGATCCAAGTACAGTTGCTGTGACTAAGTCACCGTTACAATTAGTGAAATACAATTAATGTCATTGTAGTCCATTCAGATTCACAGTATCGAAAACAATTGCTGATAATGAGGGGCAGGAACAGATGTAATGAAAGCATCAGATTTTTAAATGATATTTTTGGTACCAGGTGTAACGATCTACGTATGTATCAAAGAATCTTGCAGCCCAGAAGGGTGCCATTCGGTCCATGCTCTCTATGCAAGCTCTTTTAACGTGCCGCTCGAATAATATCCTCACTTGACACAATGGCACAGCGGTTAGTGCTGCTGCCTTACCAGCGCCAGGGACACAGCTTTGAGCACAGCCTTGGGTGACTCTGTTTGGAATATACACGTTCTCACCGTGTCTGTGTGGGTTTCCTCTGAATGTTCCGGTTTTCTCCCACAGTCTGAAAGACTTGCTAATAAGGTGCATTGGCCATGCTAAATTCTCCCTCAGTGGAACCCAAACAGGTGCTGACAACTAGGGGATTTTTACAGAAACTTCATTGCGGTGTTAATGTAAACCCATTTGTCATGAATAAATAAACTTTAAACCCAAGGCTCATATCAAACCTTGGTACCTGGCGCTGTTAGAGAGCAGTGCTAATCACTTTGCCACTATGCCACCCATGGCAGCTGGTGGAATTTCCATTCAGGTGACAAATCAGAAATATAAAGCTTGTCTCAGCAATGATGACCATGAAGAGGGCTCAGATTTGAGGTGATAATTAATAGAGCCAGACATGACATGAGTATTTTTTTCACATAGGTGTTGTTATGTGTGATAACCCCATGAGCTCCATGGGGAATCTCTAATTGATCTCCCAGTGGGGCTCATAGAAAATGACTTTCCTTGGTAAAGGCAATAGCCTGCCCAGTGGAAGTCATCACCTGAGCCTCTTATAAGGCAGACACCATGAAAGTCTGTGGAATTATTGTCCTGATGGGACTTGTGTATAAGAACTGTTTCACAACAGTTGTGAAAGTTGTTGTTCCAAATGGAACTTGTGTCCTGAACAATGAACCCCTGGATGGTGAAACTCCAGATGGCAAAACACTGGAAGGCAAATTCCCGAAAGGTGACAGATAACACAATGGATTCTATTTTCATTGGAAAGGAGGTTGTTTGCTTCTGAATTAAGAAAGATATTATTGCTGTTATAATTATGTCAGCTTGTTGTTTTAATTATTATTAAATAATAATGTATTTGGGTTGTAATGTTTAATGTATTTGGATGAATTGTTTAAATAATAATAAAATTGGGACTTCTGTGAGAACTGTTGTCCCAGTGTGGGCTTGTGTGTCCGAGAAGGCGACTTCCCAGAAGGTGAAATTCTGGAAGGTAAAACCCCAAAAGAACTTCAATGGCATTTCTCTAAGGCTGGTGTCAGGCTAAAAAGGGAAAAGTGTGTGTCCCAGCTAAATGTAGTAATGCACCTTGGGTACAGAGTCGACAAGGACAGACTACAGAAGACTGTCGAAGGGAATGAATTAGATAACTCAACCACATGATGGGCTGAATCGCCTTCTTTCTATGTTGTATCATTCTTTGATTCAGTTGTTCCCAACCCCTACTGTTTCCATATTGCCTCTATAGTTTTCCTTTTCAAGTATTTATCCAATTCCCTTTTGAAAGTTATCATTGAATCTGCTTCCATTATCCTTTCCAGATCATCGCAAGTCCAATTAAAAATAAAGTTTCAATCTCTCCCTGAGTTATTTTGCCAATTATTTTAAATCTGTGTCCCTTGGTTCCCGACCCCATTGCCATTAGTAATAGCTTCTCACTGTCTACTCTGTGAAAACCATTCATAATGTTTTAAAATTAATAATTGATTATTATAATCTGTTTCACTTTCAATAAGTCTGCATTAATGACACTGTCTGTAAAGCTGATATTGTGAGGTTAAAGTAGGTCAAATATTAATATTCTTCATCAGTATGTGGTAATTACTAGCAGCTTCTGGAGCAACATTCACATTTCCAGTCAGTAAATCATTGCCAGCACAACTGCATAGAATCATAGAATGTAGAAATCTACATAATATTGAACTGAACATTAAATGAGGGTTATTATTCATTCCTGGACCATCAGATATTCAGACACTCCACTTAAGAGAGAATAGGCAGTGAAATACCACCAACATCAATCACATCTCATAGTCATCAATGGTTTCAATTCTTGCAATTCCTGAAATATTGTGGACACCAAACTTTTTCATCAGCCTTGCTGTTGTTTTCCCGGACTTGTTACTGGAGTCATTAATTGGATCTATTCAGAAATAGTCTTTATGGTTAGGGTTAGGTTTGGGTTTGATATTGAAATTGAATCAGGTTTTGGCTGAGTGTTTAGATAGGAAAGGGTTGAATATTAGAATTTAGTACCAGATTGGCTACATTTTAGGAGTTAAAAGTGGAATGGGGATTGGATAGACTTAATTCAATTTTTTTGTGTGTTACAGGTGTTTTAAAGGTCTTCCCCCAAAGTGGGTCCAATTTTTACCATTTGGAGTCTAAGGGCCGGACCCGAGCATAATGCAGATCTGAACCCGGAATCCTCTTAGCAGCGCACCCAAACGCTCTTTGCTGACTCCAGTTCGATTTGTGCTGTGGGCTTGGCTTAGCGCTGGTGGAATGATCGGAGCTCTGAACTGCGCATGCGCCGTTCGAAAAATGTCTGAAGTAGCGCGGAAAGGAATAAAAAGCGGAGAGAGCGGCTCTCTGACACAGATCATCCTCTGAGGGGGCGGGGTATGAGACGGGTCAGAGCATCCTCGGGGGGGGGGCAGGAGGAGGAGGAGGTTAGGCAGAGAATCCTCTGGGGGGGAGGAGGGGCAAGAGGGCTGATCGTTGTCTGGTGGTGGGGAGGAGGCCCAATCGCCCACTAGTGGTGGGGGGGGGGGGGAGGTTTGGATCTCTGGTGGTGGGGGGAGGGGGCAAGGGTGTCCACTGCCACTCTGCGGGTGATCAGTGGGGGGTGGGGGGGGGTGGCAGGAGTGTCCGCTGCCACTCTGCAGGTGATCCCTCCTCCCCACAGAGGAACGAATCCCTCTTCTCAGAGTGGCCACACTTCCACTCTGGGAGGAGGGATTTGTTCCTCCAGTAGGGAGGAGGGATCGCCTGCAGAGTGGCAGCGGACACCCTTGTCCCCCCCCCCCACCCCCACCACCAGTGAGCGATTGGGCCTCCTCCCCACCACTAGACAACGATCAGACTTCTTGCTCTTGCCCCCCCCCCCCCCCCCCCCCAGTGATACATCTGACCCACCTCCTCCTCCTGCCCCTCCCCAAGAAGATGCTCTGACCCGCCTCCTCCCTCCTCCCCCACCCCCTCCCAGAGGATGATCTGGGTCAGAGAGCTGTTGCTGGCTCTGAAGCCACTTCGGAGGTTCCCCTGCAAAATAAAAACTGGTTTTGGATTTTTATTTTGCAGGTCGCTTACAGTGCGGATCCGAATGGACCAGAAGATGGTAAAGTGGGATTTGGTGGTAAAGTTGGGCGCATGGTTCATTAAATCGATTTAAATGCATGCACAGACTGGATCCGCACCCAAATCGGGTGTCAGTAAAGCCGTAATCTGCTCAGATTCTGGTGCAGATCACGTTAAAGGCCTGATGCCCGAATTTACCGCGATTCAGGCACAAATCTTTGGTAAAATAGGGCCCAGTGTGTGTGCATGTACCCATAGAGTGCAAATTTCAATTTTAAATAACTATGTAGCAAAAGCTTTTTACTTCCAAACTGGAACAGTTAATTTATTTCACTCCAGAAGTTACATAAGAAAAGATAAAATTACTAATACGTACCAAAATTAGTTAAAAATTAGACTGAAACTATACTTATCAATGAAAATTAACATTAGTCCATATTCAGTGTGGGCCTGATAAGATTTCATTGATTTATTATTGTCACATGAACTGGGATACAGTGAAAAGTATTGTTTCTTCCCCCCACACAGACAAAATGTATCGTTCAGAGTACATAGAGGAGAAGGAAAGGAGGGAGTGCAGAAGTCAAGGCATTGCATTGTCTGATGTGAAGATCTTGAGGTTGTAGAGTTATCTCTGCAGCTTTGATGGCATCCACTGTCACATTTCCAGAGGTTGCTTGAACAGGTTAATTTGATAAGTGGAATCAAGATTTACAGGGAGGAGAGGTTTCCTCGCTTCTGTTCTTCAGATGTGGCACTTTTAGCTGTCTGGTTACTTTACAAATCACTAGCTATTTTTAGAAGCCTTTCTTGGCCTCTCCCTGGGTTGAAGCCCTTTTTAAAGATAGTTTTCTGTGAAGCTCTTACTTCCTGCCTTTTTCAATGCTTTTTCTAGATAAGGCAAGGTAGCCCCATTATCACATGGCCTTTCAATAATAAGGCATGTGGTAACTCATTACAGTTAGCCAAAGTCTTCTTACCCAGTGTAGTGATCAAAGGGATACGGTTTTCACACCTCACTGTGCCATATCAGTTTACGATAACAGCTTATCAGTGATGAGCTGTGATATCACCCATAATATCAACTTAACAGTGTCTGTGTGTTTGGAGGAAAATTCATCAAATCAATTAGCTTCTGTTTACTCTTTTGGAACATTCATTGGATTTTAAATGTATATCTCTGAGGAATGCATCTTGTCTTTTCATGAGGTCAGAGAAAAATGATTGAAATTCAGAATTCTTCCTGGCAGCCTGAAGCAATTTTGAGAACAGTCTTTAAACTCAGTCCAATGTTTTTTAAAATTGACCTTCAGATCAGTTTTTTTTCCTAAAAATTTGTAATATCATAACTATACGCCGCAACATTTGAAAGGCAATGTTTATTTTAATAGGGAGATTCAACTGACGAGATTGTCTCCTGGGGGAAATCTGTTACAGGGGAGCAGCAATATATTTCCAAAAGCTTTGATGTTGCAGCTGTTGCTCTCACTGCTGCTCCTTTTTTCACCTACCCAGGGTGAAAGGTAATGGGGCTTGAATCAAAACTTGGAGGCCAGGCCGATCATTCCCACGGTGCCCTTTGAAGGCAGAAGGAAATGGAGTGGATCCACCTTAAAAAACTCTGTTTTCAGTTGCCAAAGAAAAGCAATGATTTGGAGGCAGAATGTGTTTTCTTCTTAGTGTATACATCGATACATATTTTAAAAAATCAATAATTATAAAATATATAATTCTAAAGACACTTGCTGGAAACCTCTGAGCTGACCTGCGGCTTGGATTTTCCAGTCCCCCCTGCAATGAATAGAGTTCAGGCTGACTGCCAAATTCTCCATTCTCGCTGGTGGGGTGAATGAGATCGGAGAAGGTCTCTGCATTGGCAATTAAATCTACTGGTTCATCTATATTAATGTATATGTTTCATGCATTCAGATAACAAGACTTGTATTTTTTATTACCAGTATTTGTTTCCCTGAACCTTTTTTTCCAGTGGTGTTCTATACCTTCAAATTTTCTGTCCTTTTCTATCTCATTCTGCTTATGTTCACCCTAATGACTAGATTATCATTTATCTTTAGATTTCGGAATCTCCCTTCACATCAGTCTCTTGTCTTTTAATTTTGTGCTCAATCTATAGCTCTTATTATACAATTCAGCAGGACACTGATCCCAGCCTGGTTTAAGTGTAGCCTATGTTATGTACAGGATGAGGGAGGGGTCAGTTCAAACAACAATGATAATTTCTCTTACCACCTGCCCATAAACAAAAAGATGCTTTGATTTTTTTTGAATAAACGGTGCCTTTTTCCAAATCCCTCAGTTTTTATGTGATTCAATTTCTACTTATCACCCACAACAAACTCGAGTTGGGATTAACTCAGAAAGTTAGTTTATGGCAGACATTCAAAAAGAAAACTATAAAAGAGTGTCCGCAACTTACCACTCTGCATCCATACTATAAAGAGAGGGTTAGAGAAAAGGAGATTATAGAGTACAAGGGCCATGGAAAAAAATGAGTATTGGTTCATATGAGTTTCAGAGGACAAATCCATTGAGAAATTCTTGCTCAGAGGTCAGCTCGCTGAAGGCCAGTGGTTAAGGTTCACTTGTATGGCAGTGTTGAACTCAAAAATTGAAGTAGGCACACGGAGACTCAATCAGTTCTTCAGTGATAGTACAAAATCTTCCCAAAAGAAACGGATTAGGCAGGGGCCAGGTAGCGAACCTGACCAGTGCTTGTTTCTGTGTGGTCTGCTGGTTGGATGTTGTGATGTGGATATGCCAGCGTTGCACTGGGTAAACACAGTAAGAAGTCTCACAACACCAGGTTAAAGTCCAACAGGTTTATTTGGTAGCAAACGCCACTAGCTTTCGGAGCGCTGCTCCTTTGCCAGATAAGTGGGAGTTCTGTCCACAAACAGGGCATAGAAAGACACAAACTCAATTTACAAAATAATGGTTGGAATGCAAGTCTTTACAGGTAATCAAGTCTTAAAGGTACAGACAATGAGTGGAGAGAGTGTTGTCTTCAGCCAGGACAGTTAGTGAGATTTTGCGAGCCCATGCAAGTCGTGGGGGTTATAAATAGTGTAACATGATCCCAAGATCCCAGTTGAGGCTGTCCTCATGTGTGCGGAAATTGGCTATCAGTCTCTGCTCAGTGACTCTGTGTTGTCGTGTGTCACGAAGGCCGCCTTGGAGAATGCTTACCTGAAGATCAGAGGCCGAATGCCCACGACCGCTGAAGTGTTCCCCAACAGGAAGGGAACAATCTTGCCTGGTGATTGTCAAGCGGTGTTCATTCATCCAATGTCGTAGCGTCTGTATGGTCTTCCCAATGTACTATGCCTTGGAACATCCTTTCCTGCGGCATATCAGGTCGACAATGTTGGCCAAGTTGCACGAGTATGTTCCGTGTACCTGGTGGATGGTGTTCTCATGTGAGATGATGGCATTCGTGTCAATGGTCTGGCACATCTTGCAGAGTGCTGTGGCAGGGTTGTGCGGTGTTGTGGTCACTGTTCTCCTGAAGGCTGGGTAGTTTGCTGTGGACAATATTCTGTTTGAATGCAAGAAGTGGGTGTGTGGAGATGGCCTTGGTTGGATGTTGAACACCAGATGGGGATGCAGAGTTTTGGGTTATGCGATTTTACTTCTCCACAATAATTTCACCAAAAGATGTTTATCAAGTGCCTGGAAGTTGGTTTTGTATCCAGGACTGATAATGTTTCACCCATTGTGTTGAAAGAGGTGTTATTTGTTGAGGATCTGGTATTTGGAAAGTAATACCTCCAAGACTCTCCAACTCCACGAACAAGCTTGGCTTATCAAATGCAAATCTTTGTGAAACTGTCTTTGAAGTTGGTCTGTGCAACGCTTGGTGGTCTGTTAGAAGCTCGTCAGACATACTGGAGGCAATCTTACCAAAAAAATTCTGAATGCCATAAAAAGTTAAACGGCTGCGTTTCATACCTGTTTTTTGGGCAAGTTTGGCATTGTAATCTTAGCATGCTCAGTTTTTTTGACAGCAGGAAGACTCGGACCAGTAGAGGAGCGGGGCTGGGGGGGTGAGGGGTGGGAAGCAGAGTTAGACCCTAAGCTTACCAGGGAAATTGGACTTATAGACCTCGGGGATCACTGCACAGTGTGCTCTGATCTCTCGGTAAACTGGGAGACTTTCTCCCAGCAACCCCTCTATGGACAATATCGGTAGCATGTTCTTCCCCTAACACCAACACAGGCAGTAGCATTAGAGCATCAGAACCCTCCCAATGAGTTCCCTGGCAGAACCCCCCATTATAGCCACTCCTTGCAGAGAAGTGCCCTTGCATTGCCCCCCTGCACTCTCCCATTGCAAAGCCCACTTTGAACTTCATCCCCCCTCCACCCCCATCCTCGCCTGCAGAACCACCTGTCATTGTGCATATGCCTCATCCCAACTCCCACACAGGCCACACCCTCTGATAAGGTGCCAGGTGGGATGTGCCAGGGTGCCCACAATTCAATCCATAAATACTTGTTTAATTTCCATAGTTTCCCTTCTTTATCACCAGCTTCTTCAGTAATTTCTACAAAAATGCAACTTGTGTATCAACCGATTTACGTTCTGAGGAATATGTTGCTAAAAAGCTAAGAAAAACTTCAAGCTCCCTTTTCCTGCAATGGGAGAATCCACTTGAAATCTTGATCACCAAGTCTCTGTTTGAAACCCAAAGCCACTCCTCTGGCTTTTGCCTGAAACATACCATTCGGAAGTACTGTTTCTGTGCATATCTACCTGTGTGATAAGGTTGGCTGTCCCCTATCTGATATTTCAGTGCATACATCAAATTCTGATGGAGAGGCTTCTGAGGGACAAGATTTACGAGCATTTGGAGAGGTTTGACATGATCAGGAATAGTCAGCATGGATTTGTCAAGGGCAGGTCAGGTCGTGCCTTACGAGCCTCGTTGAGTTCTTCGATAATGTGACTGAACACATTGACGAAGGAAGTGCCGTGGATGTGGTGTACATGGACTTCAGCAAGGCGTTTGATAAGGTCCCCCATGCAAGACTTCTTGAGAAGGTGAGAGGGCATGGGATCCAAGGGCCTTTGGCCTTGTGGATCCAGAACTGGCTTGCCTGCAGAAGGCAGAGAGTGGTTGTGGATGGGTCTTTTTCTGAATGGAGGTCAGTCACCAGTGGAGTGTCCCAGGGATCTGTTCTAGGACCCTTGCTGTTTGTCATTTTCATAAATGACCTGGATGAGGAAGTGGAGGGATGGGTAAGTAAGTTCGCTGATGACACGAAGGTCGGTGGTGTTGTGGATGGTCTGGAAGGATGTCAAAAGTTGCAGCAGGACATAAATAGGATGCAGGACTGGGCGGAGAAGTGGCAGGTGGACTTCAACGCGGATAAATGTGTAGTCGTCCATTTTGGCAGAACCAACGGGACGAAGGAGTACACTATCAAGGGCAGGAGTCTTAGTAGTGTTGAAGAGCAGAAGGATCTTGGGGTCTGGGTCCACAGGACTCTTAAATCGGCCTCGCAGGTGGAGGAGGTGGTCAAGAAGGCGTATGGTGTACTGGCCTTCATTAATCGAGGGATTGAGTTTAGGAGTCGGGAGGTAATGCTGCAACTTTATAAGACCCTTGTCAGGCCTCATTTGGAGTACTGTGCGCAGTTCTTCATGAACTGTGCCTCACTATAGGAAAGACGTAAAAGCTATTGAAAGGGTACAGAGGAGATTTACAAGGATGTTGCCTGGACTGGGAGGCATGCCTTATGAAGTTAGGTTGAGGGAGCTGGGACTCTTTTCCCTGGAGAGACGAAGGTTGAGAGGCGACCTGATAGAAGTTTATAAAATGTTGAGAGGAATAGATAGGGTGGATTCTCAGAGGCTATTTCCCCGGGTTGAAATGGTCGCTACGAGAGGACACAGATTTAAGGTGCGGGGAGGAAAGTACAGAAGTGATGTTAGGGGTAAGTTTTTCACTCAGAGGGTGGTGAGTGAATGGAATCGGCTGCCATCAGTGGTGGTGGAGGCGAACTCGCTGGGGTCTTTTAAAAGACTTCTGGATGAGTATATGGGGTTTAATGGGATTGGGAGTTATAGATAGGTCTATAGATTGGTAGGTGTTGATGTGTTCGGCGCAACTCGTGGGCCGAAGGGCCTGTTTGTGCTGTAGTGTTCTATGTTCTTACCAACTTTCCAACTTTTCTGTTTGGCATTCTTTCTCAACTTATTTTCTAATTTGTTAGTCATTACTAAAGCTTCTCCTTCTGATGCATTCCTAGCCTGTTCTATGATCCTTGTTCTTGTCAAGCTATGATCTCTACTCACCCTCCACCTTCATTCTGGACTACTGCTGCATGATCTCTCCCTCCTATGATCAGAATCCTTCTTGCAAGACTCTGTTCTTTCCGTAGGGCCCTGATTGCTTCCTGGTCCACTTTCAGAACTCATACTGCATTTTCTGGCCCTCTACATATTTACTTCATTTTGCCAATCCCTAGGTCTTTCCTTCTGGCTCACATCTTGCACATTCAGCCAATACTTGTATTTGCCAGTGGCTTCTCCTGCTGTCCCTAAAAGCCACTGGCACCCCTCCACAGGCTGACCTCTCTACTGGAACATATGTTGCTCTTGGTGCCAACTTTTGTTAGTTGATTTTTGAGATAATTGGCCTTATCCTGCACTTCAGTATTTTTGTTTATGTCGGTCCTTTATCTGTCATAATCCTCGTCATTGTTCAACATGTGGTGATGTGAAATGTATTGTGCCTCTACGCTTTCTGTATCCTGTTCAGATTCTGTCAATTTATTATCAGTGCCGATTAGCCTCAAGAATTGTACCCTAACAATTTGATCGACATGTTGTAAAATTACTAGTTTTCCATCCATGTCTTACCCAGGCTTTTATCCTCTTTCAGTCTTTCTCTTTTATTCCATGTTCCCTGGATTAAAATTTATTTCATTTTTTACCATGTTATGCAGTGCCGTAAGGCTCATCAAACTTTCACTGAAGCCTCAGCCTTGTTAAATGCCATTCTTCCTGCATGCACAACATTGACGCATTCAGAATTTTTTTTGAGCTAATTGTAGTCCCTTCAAAAGCCGGGGAACAATCCCATATCACCAAAGTTATTTTTGGATTAATCTCATTTAAAACATTTCAAGTGAATTCTTTGCATGATCTGCCCACACCAAGACGGTTAACAGCTCTGTTGGTCGGCTAAGATTTTGTAACACATCTCATCAATTATTATTGTGTGATTTCTTTCACAAACCCCATTACTAAAAGGACTTGCTGCTGTGGTGTTCATTGTTACAATAGTTATATTTTCACACACTCTTTTACATTAATCATCGGCAAATTCCTCCCCTTTGCAAGTTTGGGATTTAATCAGTGCTCCCAATCCAGTTTCTATCCATTTATTCATTATCTTGTCTACAATTACCTTTTTGCTTTTGTTATATATTACTGTTGACAGACTGAATCTGGTTGCCATAACAATGAGTGGTAAGAGAGAAATGTTTTTTGTTCTTGTTCCGAATTGCTATTATTTCATGAAAGTCTTTTGCTAATGGGGGATTCACTCCAGATCTTGAAGCCACCCTCCTGGATTTTTTACATATATCACATTTCCCACTGATCTCTTCTATAAATTGAGTATATTCATCATCCATTACCTATCCCTGTACCCTTTAGTAGGATTGTAACCCATGAGAGAATGGATAGGCAAACTGTTGATGTAGTTTTAAAACAATTTGAAATTTTCCTTTTAAAATCCTCTTCTACACCTACGGTTATTTAGTATCATGATTAGAAATTTCTAAGTGCACAATTTTGTTCAGTGCCTTGTTAAAGAGACATAAATAGACATTCAGCAGCTTTTCACCAAAGCTCAAAATTCACCTCCTCCTTGGTCAGGCAACGCAAAGCTCTTATTTGCTTCAATGGATGCATCGAACTCGGTTCAGTAACACTCACATTCAAATACCAGTTAAATTTTTAATGTTAGTCAAGAGCTGAAAGGGCTTTGATTACACTGACTAGTTTTGAAGTATTCTTGCTGGAAACATTGGAAAATGAATTATGCCGTAGTTCCACTCGCATTGATTGGGGAGTTCAGGGCATTGATCAGATGATGTGGCATCAGTATGATAAGTTTAACTACCTGCTTGTACTAGTGCGTCGTATCAATGCAACAACTACTAAAAGCAAACCATTAAATGCAGATGAACTGAAAGCCACAAACTCCATAAAATAACACCTTGCATGATTGAAACAGATTTGTATTCAATGGGTAGGATATTCTAGCCCCCTGCGGTGTGTCTTCCAGTGACCGAGGCAGCTCACAATTGCTTGCCATGGGATCTTCCAAGTCCTGCCAATGCCCACCACAGGAACAAGACTTAAGGATCCTGCACAATGGTTCAGAATGTGTAATTTGTGAGAAATCGGCATGTCATAAACGTGTTCTATAAACTAACAGTGGTTGGAGGAAGTTTATAGCTGAGCCGTACATACCAGAAAGTGTGTTTCAGTGATGCTATAATTCACATCTGTACATCTGAATTTAGAAGGGGAAAATAACCCCAAATTTCCATTCCTAATGCTATCCAAAGATTCTTTGGTGGAAATGTACATGCGCAGCGTATAATAACTTTAACTATAAGCATCATCATAAATATTGAAGTAATTCGCTTATTAATGTCAGGGGATATTGCACCATATTAACTGGGATAGTCAAATGTCTTAATTAGACCTTTTTGATCAAATATTTATACAACAGTATTCTTATTCTTACTGAACAATTTAGGTTGAAAAAAAAATTCCCTGGAACTCCTCTGATAAATTATTCACTAATTTATTGCTAATGTTTCATTGAACTTATGCTTTTGGGAAATTGATGATAAATTTATCTCTCCTGCTTTTCCAGTGGGGAACTATGCAGAATTATAGAATCCATACAATACAGAAGGAAGCCATTTGGCCCATCAAGTCTGCACTGACAACAATCCCATCCGGGCCCTAGCCCCTTAACTCCACACATTTACCCTGCTAATCCCTCTAACCTACACATCCTGGGATACTAAGCGGCAATTTATCACGGTCAATCCAACCTAACCCGCACGTCTTTGGGCTGTGGGAGGAAACAAGAGCACCCAGATGAAACCCACACAGACACAGGGAGAACGTGCAAACTCCACACAGGCAGTGACCCAAGCTGGGAATCGAACCCAAGTCTATGGATCTATGAGGCAGCAGTGCTGGCCACTGTGCCACTCACAACAAAGATTGAGATAAGAACATAAGAACATAAGAAATAGGAGCAGGAGTAGGCCATCTGGCCCTTCGAGCCTGCCCCGCCATTCAATAAGATCATGGCTGATCTGTCGTGGCTCAGTTCCACATTCCCGCCCTCTCCCCATAACCCTTAATCCCCTCTCTTATCAAAAACCCATCAACCCGCTTCTTAAAAATATTTAGCGAGGCAGCCTCCACCACTTCAACGGGCAGAGAATTCCAGATATTCACCACCCTTTGAGTGAAGAAGTTCCTCCTCAACTCCGTTCTAAACCGCCCCCCCTTTATCTTGAGGCTGGGCCCCCTAGTCCTACTGTCTTTTTTGAGCGGGAAGAGTCTCTCCACCTCTATCCTATCCATCCCATTCATCATCTTATACGTCTCAATGAGATCTCCCCTCATTCTTCTAAACTCTAACGAGTACAAGCCTAGTTTATTCAGCCTCTCCTCATAGCTCAACCCCCTCAACTCCGGTATCAGCCTAGTAAACCTCCTCTGCACTCCCTCCAAGGCCAAAATATCCTTGCGCAGGTGCGGCGCCCAAAACTGCACACAGTACTCCAGCTGCGGCCTCACCAATGCCCTATACAGCTGCAGCAAGACCTCCCTACTTTTATATTCAATCCCCCTCGCTATGAAGGCCAGCATCCCATTCGCCTTCCTGACCACCTGCTGCACCTGCAGGCTGGGTTTTTGCGACTCATGCACAAGGACCCCGAGGTCCCTCTGCACCGTCGCCTGCTGCAGTTTTTCGCCACATAAGTAATAGATAGGGCAACACAACAAATGTAATTTCCCAACATACATTCTCACTGAGCAGGAGGATGTTCAATTTATCCTGAATGTCTGGCTCAGTTTTTGTTCTGTCACTTAACACTTCACTCTTAGTTGATTCTTCATCATTTTACTCGTAAGAACAGTGGGATATAAGGAGCTGGATTCAGCCATTTAGCCCTTTGAACCTGCTCTGCCAATCAGCAGGTTATGGCTGATCTTCTATCTCAACTCCACCTTTTAACATTATCCCCATATCCCTTGATTCCCTTGGCACCCAAAAATTCTATCAATCTTTGTCTTGGGGCTGCAGCTTTAAATTTAGGGTTAATGAATGGGGTCATGCAACCTGTCCTGCAGCCTTTTTGACAATAAACTTGAGTGGTTTGATTGTTCAAGACCAAAGGAGTACTTAGATTGTTTTACCGAGAAGAAAGCAAGGTATTTATCCTTGGACACAATGGCAGCAGTCTTTTGCTTTGCACAGAGTAGCCAGAGTCTCGAGAGTCCCAGAAAAGTGTTGGGGATATCAAATTGTAAACAGTTGTGCTGCGAACTGTTCACTTACTCCTAAAATGAAAGGGAGTTGAAGTCAAAAATAGCCAATTTAAATTTCTACCCGGATGCAAGGCTAATGGGGAAAAGGGGGTAAAGGAAGCTATTTTTGAGATCAGGTTGTAGGCTATCCTACAAATCAATAAATATCACCAAGATATGTCAGAGTGGTCTGCAGAGAGAAAAGGCGGCTTGACTTGTTAAATAAACTTTAACTTTTAGTTGTTAGTCACAAGTAAGGCTTACATTAACACTGCAATGAAGTTACTGTGAAATTCCTCTAGTTGCCACATTTCGGTGCCGAGGAGGTCAAAGCACCTAACCAGCACGTCTTTCAGACTGTGGGAGGAAACCGGAGCGCCCGGAGGAAACACACGCAGGCACAGAGAATGTGCAAACTCCACACAGGCAGTCACCCAAGTCAGGAATCAAACCAGAATCCCTGGCACTGTGAGTCAGCAGTGCTAACCTCTCTGCCACCACGCTGCTCAGAACTACTACAGCTGGATGCAGGAGGGAGGCATTGTCTAGTCAAAAAGATGCATCCCGTAGTCTTCTCTAGATTCCAGATGTTTTGTTATGGTGTGGCTAGGGCAAGGAGAATTAGCATAGCTGTCTTTATTTCAGAAATTTGCTAAAAACTGAGGAAAGCACTAGGAGATGGTCACTCAAAGTTACTACCCAGCCAAACAGGGATATAGAAACCCATGGGAACTGGGACAACTAAGGACTGCCATAATGATTGTGTTCCACGAAGAGTTCAATGAGTGAGAAGTATATAGAGAAATGCCATGTTCTGTAGTTAAAGTATAAGTGACCTGCAAAAAGAACATCGTGCTTAATCAATCACTTAATGCATAACATTTTGTAATATGTTAGAGTAAAATTTTTAAAATACAAAATTGTGTCGGGTCATTCTGTCAGCTAGTAACTGGCAGTTCTATTTGGTTTAAGTTTTAGCCTTTACCGAGTTCATAACACCATTTGCAGCATTTTTTTGTATTTTTTTGCTTCAGATTTCCAGCATCCATAAGGATTTTGTTTCTGCATTACTGAAACCCGTAATTCCAACTGCAAAGAATAGTTTTTAGTACGATTCGTATCAAAGCTGACACATGGGTTAAAATGCATTTGGTAACTGCAGCATTGAAAGGTAATTAATTAAACACAGTGCTCAAAATTATGAGAGACTTTTACAAAGTAATTTGGAAGAAACTGTTTTCACTGGAAGGAGAGTCAATAACCAGATGACACAGATTTTAGCTAATTGGCAAAAAAAACAAAGGGAAGTGAGATGAATTGTTTTTTCAATTGTGGTTTGCTATGATTTGGAATGCATTGCCTGAGTGGGCGATGGAAGCAGGTTCAATATTAATTACAAATGGGAATTGGATAACTACTTCAAGGGAAAAATTGCAGAGCTCTGAATAAAGTGCAGAGGAGTGGAACTAATTCAATAGCTCTTTCAAACAGAGAGCATTGGATGCATGGCTTCAACAAAGGAGATTTGAGCGGCTCAATGCCACTGAGTCAAAAAGTTGTGTGTTCACATGAAAAATCAGATTGTGGAATATATCATTTGTGCTGGCTGTTCAATGCAGAGATAAGGGAGTGTTGCATTCTCAAAGGTTCTGCCCCTGGGATGAGATATTGACCTATTCATACTGTGCTCTGATTTAGACTCACAATTCTTCTCTGAGTGGCCAAATGAATGTCAAAATTAAGATAAAGTGGCAAGATAAAGGTAATATTATAAGAGACTAACTATCAAGTATGTTGAATAGAAGTGCGGCTCTATTCCATTTAGACTGATTACAATGGAATAGAACTTCTGTAGTTCATCATTCAATTCATTGCAAACATACAATATATCAAATAAGAAAGGCATTATTAAAATGACATATACTTCAGTGGACCATTCGAGCTTTTCTGGGGACTTGTCATTACATAAGAAGACACTGATTCGTTGGAATGATCTGCTACAGAAATTCAATTAAAAGGTTTCCCATGTTATACTTGGATTTTTTTTTCCCTGTACCCCATGGTACATCTGGTCATGTATGAACTTTTGACAATCATTTTGGTTAGTTCTGAAATATATCTTAAAAGTATACACAAGCATGCCTCTGTCTACATCAATGGGGACAAAGTGGAAATGGTCAAGAGCTTCAAGTTTTTAGGTGACCAGATCACCAATAACCTGTCCTGGTCCCTCCATGCTGACACTATAGTTAAGAAAGTACCTCTACTTTCTCAGCAGGCTAAGGAAAGTTGGCATGTCCACTACGACTCTCTCCAACTTTTACAGATGCACCATAGAAAGCATTCTTTACAGTTGTATCACAGCTCGGTATGGCTCCTACTCTGTCCAATACCGCGGGAAACTAAAAAGTGTTGTGCACGAAGCCCAGACCATCACTCAAACCAACATCCCAACCATTGACTCTGCCTACACTTCTTGCTGCCTTGGAAAAGCAGCCAGCATAATTAAGGACCCCACACACCCCGGACATTCTCTCATCCACCTTCTTCCGCTGGGAAAAAGATACAAAATTCTGAGAACACATATCAACCGACTCAAGAACAGCTGCTTCCCTGTTGCCATCAGACTCTTGAATGGACCTACCTCGCATTAAGTTGATCTTTCTCCACACCCTAGCTGTGACTAACACTACATTCTGCACTCTCTCCTTTCCTTCTCTATGCTTGTCTGTATAGCAAAGGGAGCAATACTTTGCACTGCAATACTATTACATGTGACAATAATAAATCAAACGTCATCCATTTTCTGTCTGCTCCTTTCATTATAAGACAAGAACAACAGCTTGCAAAATTATATAATATGTTAAATGTCGTAAAACCTGCCAAAGCACTTCACAGGAACATAATCAAACAAAATTTGACACTGAATTATATAATGAGATATTAAGACAGATGGCCAAAAGCTTAGTCAAAGAGGTAGGTTTAAAGGAGCTTCTTAAAGTGGGAGGTTTTGAGATGGAGCCTCAGAGTTTAGGGCCTTGGTGGCTGAGAGCACCAAATCAGGTTTAGATATTGTGGAGTGTTACAGGAGATTTACAGAGATAGGAAGGGGTGACGCCACTGAAAGATTTGAAAGCAAAGATGACAGTTGGAAAATATTGGATGTTGTTTGGAATAAATGGTGTTAGAGTTCAGGTAAGATTGGTAGGTGTGGACCATGGGTTAGTTTCATGTATATTCCTTCTTGTGTGTGTGTTTTTGTTTTTTTTTAAGTTAACTGTTCCTCACTAGGGTGTACATTGTCCTTCACATAATACCAAAAAACACATACACCCTTCTGGGTTCTGGGACACCCTTGCAGGCAACATCAGAAGGATTTATAACACTAGACAGTTAACAAAGTTATTTAAGGAAAACAAATGCTGAGCTCGGAAAAGAAGGACAGGTTGACCTAAAGGAAAAGATGAATTTTTAAAGGAGAGAAAAGCGGAAAGTTAGAAGATTTGCAGAGATACTGGGTGGAATTCGGTCATCTGGGACAAAGTCCTGTGGCAGCGGTGGGAACAATGAGTGTTTCCTGTTGCAGAGGCTGATTAGAAACCATAGCAATCTGTGACCCTGACCTAATTAATTATGCATCTGGGGATTTTACACCATGTTCCGTATTGGGGCAGGCCAGAGGCTTCCCTCCACCCACTGCTGTGATGTTCCAGGATTGCTGGCAGTCTCCATCCCAAACTTGAGAGGTAGTCTTCAAATAAGTTGCAACTTCTGCATGCCATGTTGTCCCAGATGTGTTCTGGACTGGTGTGCTTCCCTGCCAGTGTCAGAGAATCAGGAATGGGAGCAAGATTGCAGTCTGGCCTTTATCCGCATCCCATTAGTGGGATGCAAATCAGTTTCCTGCTAGCCATCAGTTTTCAAATCTACCAAAGCAGGCACCAGTGGAAATTCATGCCAGTGTAAAATCAATTTTTAGACCTCCTGCTGAATTCTCCTGCCCACCACTGAACCTGCTGGTGGGGACATTGGAAAATTCGGCCTAGTGTGTGTGTGAAACTATGGAGGGATTTGAAAAAAGACTTTATATCACACCTTTTGTGTTACCCCAAAACATTATACTACGCTTCAAAAGTACTACATTGCCTATAAAATGTTGGAAATGTAGCAGTCAATTTGCACAAAGTAAGCTCCCACAAGCAATAATCTGAATTTGATTTGATTTATGATTGTCAGATGTATTAACACATAGTGAAAAGTATTGTTTCTTGTGCGCCGTACGGAAAAAGCATACAAGTGAAATATAAACAGGGCCTAGTTTTAAGGCTGATAAAATTGGATATCCTAAATTAAAGAATTGGGCACATTAAAATCAAACACATTCCATCCTCAGGCAGGCCAACTGTACAATACACAAACCCGTCTGGGCCTGATTCATCAATCACCCATCAAAGGTCGTTGCACCCGATTGATACTTAGCAGGAATCATTGCACCCCACTGAAATGCACCAGCCTATTGTTAGAAGCCCAGATCGGGCCAGACTTTCTGTCACCACAAGTTCCTGTAGTTGGCTTAATCTGACAACAGGTTACATGTAAGCAACAGCATGGAGATGGACACGTGGGGGCGGACCCTGGTGTCCTGTCAGGGAGACACCAAGAAACCCACTGGGTATTGGAACCCCCTCCTGGGACCTCATTGGCTGGAAGCCAGAGAAGTTTCTGGAAA
Organism: Carcharhinus amblyrhynchos; assembly: GCF_965287045.1. Taxonomy (NCBI): domain Eukaryota; kingdom Metazoa; phylum Chordata; class Chondrichthyes; order Carcharhiniformes; family Carcharhinidae; genus Carcharhinus; species Carcharhinus amblyrhynchos. The sequence continues at coordinate 5,332,828 of NC_137340.1, read as the reverse complement.
GGCAAGCAGGCAGGGGATAAAGAGACACATTTTCAGACACCAGGAGCGAAGACTCAGTGAAGGACGTGAGTCTTGACCATTTGGAAGACTGACCAGAGAAGGAAGGAAGAAAGAAGCTGCCATCGAGACTCACCTTCGTGATGATGGACCAGAGGGACTCAGAGAATCAAGCCTGCAGTTTTAACCAAACCATCTTTGCGGGTAGTGTACTTGAATCTGGGGTATCCTCTTGTTTTATGTGGGTAATTTAAGGGTTAATAGTGTTATTATTAATAAACTTGTTGAACCTTTACTTCTGATTGTCCTTCGTCCATCTTACAAATAAGGGCACCGGGGTAAAACCTTGGAGTAAGCAAACTGGTTGAAAGTATCTGAGAATTAACTGGCACAACACCATTCATAGAGAAGGAAACAAGAGAGTGCAGAATGTAGTGTTCATGTAGAGAAAGATCAACTTAATGCAAGGTAAGCCCATTCAAAAGTCTGACAGCAGCTTGGAAGAAGATGTTCTTGAGTCAATTGGTATGTGACCTCAGACTTTTCTATCTTTTTCCTGATGGAAGAAGATGGAAGAGAGAATGTCCGGGGGGCCTTAATTGTGCTGGCTGCTTTGCTGAGGCAGTGGGAAGTGTAGACAGAGGCAACGGATGGGCAGCTGGTTTGCATGATGGATTGGGCTACATTGTGACCGTTTGTTGTTCCTTGCGGTCTTGGGCAGAGCAGCAGCCATACCAACCTGTGATACAACCAGAAAGAATGCTTTATATCGTACATCTGTAAACGTTGGTGAGAAAGACCTGGTAATCTGCTTTTATGATTTTGATTGAAGGATAAAATTTAGCGAGAGCACCTATTTCTAGTGCTCTCGGATTGTTTACCTTAACTGTAAAATGCAGATAGGATCTTGGCTTAATTTCTTATCCGAAAGACAGCAATTCCATCATTCGCTGAGTACTGTACTGAAGTGTAGACTCAAGTTTCTGAAGTGGTGCTTTGATCCACAGCCTTTTGATTCAGAGGTGAAGGTGTTACCAGATGAGCCACAGCTGACTCTTTAACTAAGATTTTCAGTCAAGGAGAGCACTAAAATTGTCAAGTTATAACAAGCTAGGATGTGGGTGTAAGCTTTCAACTCTTAAGGGAGTTAAATCATGGAGGATATATAAAAAAAATTTAAAACCAAAATGAGTGGTTGCCACTGTTAATTAATGACACAGATCAGTGAAGAAAGTCATTAGAAACTTACAGGACAGAAGGAGACCATTGAGCCATTGTGTTTTCACTGGCCAACAAGGAGCCTCATCCCAGATTCTGGCTCTTGGAGTTTACAACGCTTCAGCTGGAGGGGTTTGAAAAGAAAAAATCAAAGACATGCAGTTACATCACACCTTTTGCATTATCCCAAAACATTTTATAGACAATAAGTACTTTTGAAGTGTAAAGTACTTAATAACTTTTTCAGGTTTCTGTCTGGACCACCTTTTCAGGCAGTGAGTTCAACCCACCACCCTCCTAGTGTTTCCCCTTGAATTGCCTCTATATCTATCTCTAACCATTAATCTATTCCCCCAGAACTGGATCAATCAATCAAAGGGAAGAGTCCCTTCTTTTCAGTCTATTTAAACCCCTCATAATTTTATAAACTGGATCTCCCTTGACCCTCTGCCATTCCAAGGAAATTAGACCACCTAACCATTCCTAATAACTAAAATTCTCTAGTCCAGACCATATCCTCGTAAGTCTCTTCGGTACCCTCTCTTTCCTGCTGTAGTGATCGGGACTGTGCTCAGTACTCTAGCCATGGCCGAACCAGTGTTTTGTTCACTTCCAGCATTGCATTCTATGCCTTGATGAATAAAGTTAATGGTGATTGTCCCCATTACAGTAAGTATTTTGTATGCCTTTTTAATCAACTTTTGTCTACATGTCAAGCATCTTCAGAAATATGTGGACTGCAGTCTCCAAGTTCCTCTTTCTATCCCTTAATGTTTACCCTATCATGTATGTCATGTAATCCTCCTTCTAACACAAATAAAAGACTTCTACTGCATATGAATTTGCCCTGTTTGCCCCTCCCCCATTAAATGTGCCATTTACAGGTTCAGGCACGGGCAATCTAGGGGGCCATCCATCCTGACTGTCTGCCCCTCTACTGTGGCTACGTTCGCCGCCAGGTGTCCCTGGAGAGGGAGCATGCAGTGTCCGCTGGCGCAGTTGACGCCTTCCGCGCCCGTTGGACACCGCAGGGGCTAGGGTGCATTGTAGACCCCAACAATCACATTTTGATTTAATGTTTTAAGTTTCCTACAGACTTTGGTTTTGTTCGGGCCATCCCCACTTTCTTTTTTGGGAGGTGCTTCTTTTAATATGTCCCTAAGTTAACTTGAGTTTGTTTACTTGTCTGATGCCTTAAAAGAGCCCCCCCTCCCCATTTCTCCAGTTGTCACCCATTTTAATCCATCTCACTCTTCTAAAAACCGTAGAGGTTTTGATTGTCACAACATTTTCTGATGACAATTTAAAATAACTTGTTACTTCATTGGTAAAGTTGCAAAGCCAATGTGCAGAGTGGACATGACAAAATCCATCTCCTTGCTTGCTCCCCCCAAAAAAATTAAACCAAATCCAATTCATGGTCCCCACAAGGATGTCCCGAGGCATGGTACATTGGGGAGACCATGCCGACGCTATGACAACGGATGAATGAACACCACTCGACAATCACCAGGCAAGAGTGTTCTCTTCCTGTTGGGGAACACTTCAGTGGTCACGGGCATTTAGCCTCTGATCTTCGGGTAAGCGTTCTCCAAGGCAGCCTTCACAACAGCGCAGAGTCACTGAGCAGAGACTGATAGCCAAGTTCTGCGCACATGAAAACGGCCTCAACCGGGATCTTGGGTTCATGTCACACTATCTGTAACCCCCACAACTGGCCTGGACTTGCAAAATCTCATTAACTGTCCTGGCTGGAGACAATACACATCTCTTTAACCTGTGCTTAACCATCTCTCCACTCACATTGTATGTACCTTTAAGACTTGATAAGCTGTAAAGACTCACCTTCCAATCATTATTCATGTAAATTGAGTTTGTGTCTTTATATGTCCTGTGTGTGATGAAAACTCCCACCTACCTGATGAAGGAACAGCCAGTTCCGAAAGCCAGTGGCGTTTGCTACAAATAAAACTGTTGGCCTTTAACCTGGTGTTGTGAGACTTCTTTCTGTGTTGTCTCCACAAGATTCTCAGCTCAGGTCACCGTCTGTGTGGAGCTTGCATGTTCTCCTCGTGTCTGTGTGGGTTTCCTCCAGGTACTCCGGTTTCCTCCCACAGTCCGAAGATGTGTGGGTTAGGTTGATTGGCCGTGCTAAGAAATTGCCCCTTAGTATCCAGGGATGGGTAGGTTAGAGGGATTAATGGGTATAATATGTAAGGATATGGGGGTAGGGCCTGGTTGGGATTGTGTTTAGGTGGAGACTCGATGGGCCGAAGGGCCTTTTTCTGCACTGTAGGGGATTCTATGGTTCTATGTTAAGAGACATACAAGATCCAGGCTGATCTGGGGTTTGATCTTGGCCCATAAGGCTGACATTGAGACAGGGGGAGGGATAAGGCTGGCTTTTTTTGTCCAGTTTGCCTCGCTGAAGGAAAGGAGGGCGGGACTCGTGCTGACTGACAGGTGGGGCGGCCAATCAGAGCCGGAATCCCGGGGCGTTACCTTGGAGATGTGTGACATGGCCAATGAGAGGTGGGTTAGGCCGCAGGGCGGGGCTGGGTTCAGTGAGCGGAGCTGGGTGAGGGAGAGATACGCGCGGAGGGAAGTTCCAGCCCCGGGCTGCCAGCTAGGGCCATGGTGTCGGCTATCATCTCGCGGAGTGTGGTGTAAGTGAGAGCGGGCTAGGCCCCGGCGCGGGAGGGGGAAACACCGCGACAGGGTATCGGGCTGCTCCCGGGGCGGCGAGGCTCTGCGGCCTCGGTGACGCGCACTCCCTGGCCGGGCAGCCGCCTGGGGAAGGCCCCGGCTTGAGCGAGCGGCCGGGCGGGCAGACTCTGAGTCCCGGTCACCGCCTCAGCCAGGCCGCTCTGTTGGGAACCTCTGTGGGAGGATGTGAAATGTGTTCGGTAATATTGTGGGGGATTGCGTGTGTCTGAATTCCTCCAGAAGTGACTGAGTGACCCGCTCATGGAGTGGCTGCTGTGGGCACATCTCCACCCAGCAACATCACCAAACTTAGTCACTGTAGATCCGCCATTCCAAATACACACCCTCGGGTTAGGACACCTCATTATTTGCTTTACACCTTTGGCACCCTGCCCTGAGATGTGGAACTGTTTTCTTCTTAAATCGAATTCCAACTTGCTTGTTTTGTCTTCCAGAAATAAGTCATTGGAGCCGAGCAGTGTTTTTCTGAGTGGCTGGGGATCCAAATAAGGACCCCTTAATTAGGATGATAAAAAGGCATGCCAGTTAACTATGAAATGCCTATTTATTTCTGTCTGCTTGCCTTTTTTGGGCTTGTTGCACAGCCTTGATTTGTTATTGTCACGTGTATTGAGATACAGTGAGACGTATTTCTTGTGTATTATATAGACAAAGTATACTGTACATGCAGAAGGAAAGGAGAAGGTGCAAAATGTAGTGTTACAGTTACAGCCAGGATGTAGAAAAAGATCAACTGATTATATGACAGGTCCATTCAAAAGTCTGACAATGAGGGAAGAAGCTGTTCTTGAGTCAGTTGGTACGTGATCTCAGACTTCTGTGTCTTTTTCCTGATCGAAGAAGGTGGAGGAGAGCATGCACGGTGTCCTTGATTATGGTGGGTGCTTTTCTGAGGCAGCAGAAAGTGTAGACAAAGTCAATGGTTAGGAGACTGGTTTGTGGGATTTTGTTTATTCATTCATGGGATATGAATGGCGCTGGCTGGTCAGCGTTTATTGCCCATCCTTAGTCGCCCTTGAGATGGACTGGGCTGTGCTCACAACCTTTGTAATTTCTTGTGACCTTGGTATGGCTCCTGCCATACCAAACTGATGCATCTGGAAAGGTTGCTTTATATGGTGCATCTGCAAAAATTGGCCAGAGTTGTAGTGGATGTGCTACATTTCCTTAGCTTCCTGAGAAAGTTGAGGTGTTGTTGTGCTTTCGTAACTGTAGCATTGGGATGGGGGGATAGGACAGGTGGTTGGTGATCTGGACACCTAAAAACTTGAAGCTTGTTGACGTTTCCATTGGTTGTGTGGTCTGGGGATGCTTTACCTCATGGCAACAACTAATAGGTTGCCATCTTTTCATATGAACACGAGTGTTAACAGTAGTGTTGGCATCTGTGCCTTTTTCACTGCACTGCTGAAGGGGTCTGCTTGTTCAATATTTATTCCTAACACCTTTTAACCTGCATTGACTATCATGGAAAATAAATGTGCTATACTGTAGCAAAATGTCCTAAAAGTACTTCAGAAGCATAAGGAATTGTCCTGAGCCAAATACTGATTTGCTTTATTATTGTCACATGTATTAGTACAGTGGAAAGTATTGTTTCTTGTGCGCTAAATAGACAAAGCATACCTTTCGTTGAGGAGGAAAGGAGAGGGTTCAGAATGTAGTGTTAAAGTCATAGCTAGGGCGCAGAGGAAGATCAACTTAATGCAAGGTAGTTTCAATCAAAAGACTGTTGGCAGCAGGGAAGAAACTGTTCTTATCAGTTGGTATGTGACCTCAGTTTCGATCTCCTTCTCTATGGAAGAAGGTGGAAGAGAGTATGCCTAGGGTGCGTGGGGGCCCTTAATTCTGCAGGCTGCTTTCTGAAGCAGCGGGAAGTGGACAGAATCAGTGGTTGGGAGGCTGCTTTGTGTGATGGACTGGGCTTAGTTCAGAACCCTTTGTAGTTTCTTGCAGTCTTGGGCAGACATAGCAAGCTGTGATACAACCAGAAAGGATGCTTTCTGTGGTGCATCTGTAAAAGTTGGTGAGAGTTGTAGCGGACATGCCAAATTTTCTTAGCCTCCTGAGAAAACATAGGCATTGCTGGGTTTTCTTAACAGTGTTGGCATGGAGGGACCAAGACAGGTTGGCAATCTGGATGCCTAGAAACTTGGAGCTCTTGACCGTTTCCACTTCATTTCTGCTGGAGAGGCCTGTCCTCCACTACACTTCTATCTCCTTTGTTTTACAGACATTGAGGGAGAAGTATCAATTTACCAATTCTGTCTCTTTCCTGTACTCCATCTCATCATTGTTTGAGATCCGACCCATCAGCAAACTTGAAAATTGAGTTGGAGAGGAGTTTGGCTCCACAGTCATAGATGTGTCAGGAGTGTCATAAGGAGCTGAGGACACAGCCTTGCAGGGCACTGGTGTTGAGGATAATGTGGAGGTGGTGTTGTTGCCTATCCTTATTGATTCCGCTCTGGGTTAGGAAGTCTAGGATTCAGTTGCAGAGGGAGGAACCGAGCCCTAGGCCATAAAGTTTGGAGATGCATTTTGGAGGGATAACAAGTGTTGAAGGCTGAGCTGTAGTCAATAAATAGGTGTCTTTGTTATCTAGGTGTTCCAGGGTTGAGTGTAGGGCCAGGGAGATAGTGTCTGCTGTGCACCTGTTGCAGCTATGGGTGAACTGTAGTGGATCCAGGCAATCTGGGAGGCCGGAATTGATCTGTGTCATGACTAACCTTTTGAAGCACTTCATAATGATGTATGTCAGAGCCACTGGGCAATAGTCATTAAGACATACTGCCTGGCTTTTCTTTTGTACGGGGATGATGGTCATTGTCTTGAAGCAGGTGTGGACCTCAGATTGGTGTAAGGAGAGGTTAAAGATGTCTGCAAATACCCCCACTATCTCTCCGCGCAGGATTTGAGTGCTTATTTGGGTGCCCCGTGTGGGCCATTTGCTTCAGATAATTAATATGCAGGCTGTCAGTGTTGGTCAGTGACCAGAGGGGTGCTGGGTGAGGTGGATCTGATTCAAGAGAAGATGCAAGCAATAGTGTTTTAAATTAAGGATGTGAATGTTGAAGTAGTTGAGGTTGGAGGTGACAAAGGTGAAGATTAAGAGTTTTAAACAGTGGATGAGCTGTAGTAGTGATGGAAGTAGGCAATGTACGAATTAATGTTATGGCTGATGGTCCTTGCCTTGATGGCTAAAAGACATTGAGTTAAACGTTCAGTTTGTTGCTCTGCTGGGGAGAGGAGCGTACAAAGTCGTAAGGATACTGAGTTGTTGGTGGGGAGCTGAAAACAATGGTTTTAGACTTGCTAATATTTAACTGGTGTGTTAGGTTTAAGTGTTGGAATGGAAAGTAGGATTTGCCCAGAAAAGGTAATGGAGTAGTTGCATGTGACAAATGTAATGTGCATTACAAATGAAGATAATTAACAAAAGAAACAAAGGTGAGAATGCATTGCTTTTTTGTAAATTTCTCACTGTCCTTCAATTTAGGAACCTCTGTGTTGGCACACAGTGTGTCCTTTAGCTGTTGGGCCACAAAATGCAACACAGCTGAGCCCAGTTGTGCCTTTGCACAATGTTTACTTGTGTTGTCACTTAGCATGGTGCACATTGCTTTGACACCAGTAAATGCTTGTGGAAGTTATAAGAAGCCTTTGTTTACATTTCTGAACAGTGCATATATTTAGAGTAGAATGTACAGTATGAAGAGGACTCCAGAGCATTTCCTTGTATGTTCCTACCTATATGGCTGATCTAAGCTCTAGTTCAGGTGCTGCCTTAGATCATCAGTAGGCAGTACTGTACACAGTCCCGGGTTAACCCTTAATGTACCAAATCCTTTTACAATATTTGCGCAAGGATTCTTCCTGTCAATCATAGAATTGAACAAACTGAAGCATGGAATACAATCACAGAATTTGATTCAACGGAAGGTGGTTATTTGACTGTCTCGTGCTGGATTTCTGAATGCACTCTGCTTTTCCGAGTGCTTAGCACTTGTGCAGTAATATTAATTATAGATGCTCTGGCAGGCCATTCCATCTTCTTAGATAACCCTCTAATGAATATATAAGGAAGTCTCCAAACACCCACCTTCATTGGCCTGGAGTTTGCAGTCAGCAACAAAATTGTAGCACTTATCACTGACCTGGAAGAAAGCTGACATTAAAAAATCTTGTCATCCCTGATGTGGATTTCCCCTTTACTGGTGATCAGGCAACAATGATGTCATCGAGCATGGGTCAGTATTTCATCATGTTGAAGTCTCCTCAAACAGCAAACTAGCAAGCAGAGTGCACCGATTAACCTTTGTTTTTTCATTATTTTAGAGTGTGAATGATTGTGGCATATGAATGACACTAAGCTGGAAGCTGAAATATCCACTTTGCATTTTAGTTTTTTTTATCAGAATGTATAAATTGGACTTTCAACAAATAAACATAATTGTTTTAATGCAATTGATGTTTCTCAGCAATAGTTATGAGCTTACAATGCCTTCAAAACCCAGTAACCCTCGTTCAAAAATGAGCGCAAGATTGGCACAGTGGTTTGCACTGCTGCATCACAGTACCAGGGACTTGGGTTCAATTCCAGCCTTGGGTCACTGTGCGGAGTCTACATGTTCTCCCCTTATCTGTGTGGTTTCCTCCCATATTTCAAAGATGTGCACATTAGATGGATTAGCCAAACAAAATACCCCTTAGTGTCTCAATGTGTAGAGGGGTTAGCTGGCTGAATGTGTGGGATTATGAGGATGGCCTGGGTAGGATACTGTCTGAAAGTCGGTGCAGACTCGGTGGTCGCTCGGCTGCCTTCTGCACTGTAGAAATTCTATGCAACTTGTTTGAGGTTTTTGCTGTGAAAAATTGTACAGTTTTAGTGATTTCTACTTAATTGCAGGCTTATGGCTTCAGCAATGCGCTGTTGGGGGAAGTGTAGAATCACAGAGCAACTTTGAATTTACATGTTGAACTATGCATTTGCAGACTCCAGTTTCAGACAGAGGAGTAATGACAGTGCATGCTGTCTGTTTTGATACCATTGCTGCAGCAAATTCAAAGCAAGTTTTTTGGCAGTGATAAGGGTACCATTTGGCCTTGGATGCTGATGCTATTCAGGAGCCAGGGTTTAATTATCAGCTGCTGACCTGCAGTAAAAGAGTTTCACTCTAATTAACCCATAATGACCTCCATATGTAGTTAATGCATATGATCTTAAAAAGAACAGCAGAAAAATGCATCATGCTACTTGGCATAATGTTGTTGAACTTGCAAAACAGCATTTCCTCTGCTTTAGAAGGGACATTTGTTTGAATTAGACTATTCCAGTGGATTGAATGCAGGGGGAAAATAAGAAAGGAACAGGGGAAACGGACACAACTGATCAAGCAATAGAAGATTGGCATTGATTGCTGATAAGAATTCTCTAGAGCTATCGTGCCCAAGTTATTTTTACTACTTATAAAAGTTATTTAAACTGTCAGCTTTTGTATTACTATTTCTGTTATCCACGTTTATAGTGCAAACTGCTTAAGTAATCTTGTCACATGCTTTAATTATACTTGTAAATGGGAATACTGAGTTGTAATTGCAATGTGACTAGTTTATGTAGGCTATTAACATTATAAATGCAGTCATAGTTTTTTACATTGGAGTTACAGAAGTGAGAATAGAAATGTGTGACTTTAAAATGGGACTGTATTACATAGGTATATGTTCTAGTCCAGTTACCACCTGCACTTGTAACCGTTTCATCTGAAGTTGAACAGTGCTCTCGAGCCCCTATATGGACTTGATGACAGACTGAAGAATCTCACAAGTTTGTGTAATTCACACCTTGTCTCATCCTCTCCTGGGTGGTGCTCCTGCATTTTTGCTGCAGCAGGGTTAATAGAATTTTGTGACTTTACAGTAAATATGGCAAAGCCATTTCTGTTCAGAGTTGCCGTGAAAGCATTAATTTGTTTTCTCAGTGGAATCATCTTGTTTCCTTGCTGATGATACTCCCCACATTATGTCTAGCTCATAAATGTGCACTACAGACATCAAGGGACCAGCATCAATACCTGTGGTACACCAACACCGGGCGTAGGCTTCCAATCATGAAAACAGCCTTCAATCGTCACCCCTGCTTCCAACCACAAAGCCCATTTTGGATTCTGGAGAGTAGTCCATGGTGAGTTTGATGATGGGATGGAACTTCTTGACGTCGTCATGTAGTTGTTTCTGTGATTGTTCGCCATGAGTCCAAAGGAAGAAAATGTCTTCAATGTATCTAGTCCGTAGCATAGGTTGAAGGTCCTGTGCGATGAAGAAGTCTTGAACAAGACTGCACAGGATCTTCAACCAATGGACAACTCTCCGGAATCGGTTGCGTTCTTAGACGTGCATCTCCGTCAAGGACAGTCACCTCAGCACTTCACTATACTGCAAGCCTACAGATAACCTCACGATGCTTCCACCCTAAACATATTAATGAAGCCATCCCCTACAGACAAGCCCTCTATATTCATAGGATCTTCTCAGATGAGGAGAATCACAACAGACACCTCCAGACGCTGAAAGATGCCCTCATAAGAACAGGATATGGTGCTCAACTCATCAATCAACAGCTTGGACACACCACAGTGAAAAACTGCGTTGACCTCCTCAGATGACAAACACAAGACACAGTGGACACAGTACTCTTCGTTGCCCAGGCAGAGAAGCTACAAAATCTTCTCTGAAGCTTTCAGCATGATGAAGATGAACATTTCTCTGGTGTAGTCCCGGAGGATTGGAGGATAGCGAATGTTGTCCCATTGTTTAAGAAGGGGAACAGAGACTTTGCCGGGAATTATAGACCGGTGAGTCTTACTTCTGTTGTGGGCAAGGTTTTAGAAAAAATTATTAGGGATAGGATTTATAGTTATTTGGAGTGTAATGAATTGATTAGAAATAGTCAGCATGGTTTTGTAGCAGGTAGGTCGTGCCTTACTAACCTTATTGAGTTTTTTGAGAAGGTGACCAAAGAGGTGGATGGGGGTAAGGCAGTTGACGTGGTATACATGGATTTTAGTAAGGCGTTCGATAAGGTTCACCATGGTAGGCTTATGCAGAAAATGCAGATGTATGGGATTGTGGGTAATCTAGGAAGTTGGATCAGGAATTGGCTATCAGATAGGAGACAGAGGGTGGTGGTGGATGGTAAATATTCATCATGGAGTGCAGTTACGAGTGGTGTGCCTCAGGGATCTGTTTTGGGGCCACTGTTGTTTGTAATTTTTATTAATGATCTGGATGAGGGTATAGTTGGGTGGATTAGTAAATTTGCTGATGACACCAAAGTTGGAGGTGTGGTAGATTGTGAGGAAGGGTGTCATAGTCTGCAGGGAGACTTAGATAGGTTGCAGAGCTGGGCCGAGAGGTGGCGGATGGAATTTAATGCGGAGAAGTGTGAGGTAATTCACTTTGGTAGGAGCAACAGATGTGTCGAGTATAGGGCTAACGGGAGGACTTTGAATAGTGTGGATGAACAGAGGGATCTAGGTGTGTGTGTACATAGATCCCTGAAAGTTGGGAATCAAGTAGATAAGGTTGTCAAGAAGGCGTACGGTGTCTTGGCGTTTATTGGTAGGGGGATTGAATTTAGGAGTCGCAGTGTAATGTTGCAACTGTACACTACTCTAGTGCGGCCGCACTTGGAGTACTGTGTGCAGTTCTGGTCCCCGCATTACAAGAAGGATGTGGAGGCGTTGGAGAGGGTGCAGAGGAGGTTTACTAGGATGTTGCCTGGTATGGTGGGGAGGTCCTATGAGGAGAGACTGAGGGATCTAGGGTTGTTTTCGTTGGGAAGAAGGCGGCTAAGAGGGGATCTTATTGAAACATATAAGATGATTAGGGGTTTAGATAGGGTGGATAGTGATAGCCTTTTTCCTCGGATGGAGAAAGCTAGCACGAGGGGGCATGACTTTAAATTAAGGGGGGGTAGCTACAGGACGGATGTCAGGGGTAGGTTCTTTACCCAGCGGGTGGTGAGGGATTGGAATGCCCTGCCTGCTGCAGTTGTAGATGCGTCTAGTTTGGGGGCGTTTAAGAGATCTCTGGATAGGTTTATGGACGAAAAGGGATTGGTATAGGCTAGTGGGTCATTGTTTTTGTAACTGGTCGGCGCAACATCGTGGGCCGAAGGGCCTGTTCTGCGCTGTAATGTTCTATGTTCTATGTTCTATTTCGTCAAGGCCATTCCCCACATCCCCTCTTCTTGCCTTCAAACAACCACACAACCTAAAATAGTCCATTGTCTGCAGCAAACTACACTGCCTTCAGGAGAACACACTGCCTTCCGGAGAACAGTGACCACCATACCATATAATCCTGCCACAGCAACCTCTGCAAGACGTGCTGGATCATCGACATGGATGCCATCATCTCACGTGAGAATACCAGCCACCAGGTACATGGTACATACTCTTGCAACTCAGCCAGTGTCATCTACCTGTTGTGCTGCAGGAAAAGATGTTCCAAGGCATGGTACATTGGTGACACCATGCAGATGCTATGACAATGGATGAATGAGCACTGCTTGATGATCATCAGGCAGGAGTGTTCCCCTCCTGTTGGGGAATACTTCAGCAGTTGCGGGCATTCAGCCTCTGATCTTAGGGTGAGCGTTCTCCAAGGTGGCCTTCACGACACATGGCAACGCAGAATCACTAAGCAGAAACTGGTAGCCAAGTTCCACACACGTAAGGACAGCCTCAACCGGGATCTTGGGTTCATGTCATACTCTCTGTAACCCCCATACATCTGTTTAATCTATGTCTAACCTTCTCCGCTCAAAGACTTAGATTCTAACTATTATCTTGTAAATTGAGTTTGTGTCTATATATGCCCTGTTTGTGAATGCAACTCCCACTCACCTGATGAAGGGGCAGTGCTCCGAAAGCTTGTGGCTTGTGCTACCAAATAAACCTGTTGGACTTTAACCTGGTGTTGTGAGACTTCTTACTGTACTTCTGTGACCAAAGACGATTTGCAAGTTAGCATCAGATCCCAGCAATTTCCTCCTTGGCCTCTCAGCAGCCTGGGATGCCTCTTGTTTGGGCCTGGGGGATTTATCCACTTTAAAGTCATCAAAAACTGCTCATACTACCTCCCTCACAACGCTGATCTGTTCAGCTATGTCTCAGTGTCACTCCTTGCATTCTATACCTCTGTCATTCTTCTCCATTGTGAACACCAATGCAAAATACTCATTTAATTTCTAAGGCTACATCTTTCAGCTCTTTGGTTACTGTCTTGCCCTGAATATACTTGTAAAACACCTCAGAATTTTCCTTTAAAGTTCAATTGTGTCACAATTAGGCTTACATTAACATTGCAATGAAGTCATTATGAAAACCCCGGTGTCCCCACACTCTGGTGCCTATATTTTGCCTGCCATTCCCTCACTTTATTCAATTCCCCCACTTTGTTCTCCTTTAAGTACTTCCCTGCACTTTCTCTCCTCCTCTACAACATCCACTTTTCAGTTCCCCTCTAGTTACTGTAAGTTTCACTTTGTTCTTATCCAACCTTGTATATCACTTGACATCCAGCATTCACTGGATTTTTTGGTCCTGCCCTTTACAGGAACATGTTGGTTTTGTACACTCTCTCATTCCTTTTGAAATACTCCTACTGTTCTGTTGTGGATTCCCCTACAAGGAGTTGCTCCTCGTTACCTTGGGCTGTGTAAAGCATTATGCTATTAAAATGGACCTTTGCCCCAATCCACAACTCTTATTTCTGGGCCATCTTTGTCCTTTTCCATCACTACTTTAAATTTTACTGAGTTACGGTCACTATCACTGAAATGCACCCCAGTCTGTCCAGTTTCATTTCTTATTTACTATTTAGCAGTTTGATACAACTGAGTGGCTTGCTAGGCCATTTCTGAAAGCTTTTAAGAGTCACCTGCACTCTGGTACATTATTTGTTGACAGAGTAAGAAGTCTCACAACACCAGGTTAAAGTCCAACAGGATTTAATCCCACTCAGCTGATGAAGGAGCAGCCCTCTGAAAGCAAGTGGCTTTTGCTACCAAATAAATCTGTTGGACTTTAACCTGGTGTTGTGAAACTTCCTGTTACTGTTTTTACCTCAGTTCCATGCTGGCATCTCCACATCATTATTGGTTCACAGGATCAGGTTAAAAGAGGTGACGCGATTTCTTGAATATTGCAGTAATTTAACTAGCCCTGGCATGACCACATTCACTTTGTCTTGCTGTTGTGCTTACAGTAGTGCTGAGTTCTTTTGTCTCCCATTGTTGCTGGTAAAACCACTTTGCTTACAGGCAGAATTATTGTTGGCCTTGTGCTGTGTCAGCAGTTTTGATCTTATTGTGGTTGCAGCAGCTTGCTTCTCCTTCCTGCAGCTGCTGTACATGCTGAGAAAGGAGTTCTCTGTGCTCAGGCTACTATGAAATCTGAACTAATATTTTTTCCCTTTTCCAAACTCTTACATTTTTCCCATTCCCACTGTTGTCAAATCCACACCTTTGACAATGCCTCTAAATACCAACCTGTTATGGTCCCAATTCCTGTGTGCATAAATGCTCCAAAATGTCAATATCCATTCCCCATGTTCTCAAATTCCATCTATAGATGCCTGACTCCATGCCACATATTCTCACACTCCAATATTTAGACCTAAATTTCATCTAGAATTTTCTGTTCACTTATCCATAGCAGTCCCTGACCACTTTGTTTAATGTCAATTCTTGCAGGCATCAACCTGCCCAGCATTGGCACCTTGCATGAGCCAACCTCACGTCCTAGGATTATTTGTCACCAACCTATGCCTCTGTGTCTACATTTTCTGATATTGCATGGGATCCCCTACCTGCTGGGTAGTTTATCCCTACTCGACCCAATAGTTGTGTGCTAATTTAATAATAGGTAAGAGGTGGAACTTGTCAAGTAACGCAATGTACTGACATGCTACAGTGCTTCAAAGAATTGAGTGCATGTAGTCCAGCTGTGAGATCTCAAACCTCCAACTGAGTAACACTTTGTTGCAGTCTCAGTGGCCAAAGTTGACTGTAACTTATGATTTTTAAGCAGTTGATTGCCTTTTTGCAGGTCTTCAAATCTTTGCATTGTTCTCAACCAATATAGATGAAGTGAAGCTATGTTGGGCTGGATGTAATCGCCTTCTGATTATATTGTAATTGTCAGTTGCTGATTGTAACTAGGAATGAAGGGTAGTGAATGCAGCTTAAAAATTTTCCTGAGAAATGTTACATTACTAGGGTCAAAAGTAGAATTCTTTTGGTTGTATGGAAGATGAACTGCTATTTATAAACATTCTTCAGGTTTAAACGATGGCCATTTAGATGACTCAAATGTTACATTTGAAAGTTTGTATTTCACCAAACCACTTGGGCCTTATTAGAATTGTCTTTAGGTTCTGCTGTAATAGCATAGACCCAAAGAGGAGTTTGATTTTTTAAAATGCAACGATTAGACAGTTATGGATGTTAAGGCTGCAACATACAGTGGGTGAAAATCTGCTCCACAGACAGCTGTGGGTTTGAGGAAATTCCAATCTAATTGCCACAGCCGTGGAAACCGGAATCTGCAAAGTCATTGAGGTGGTTTGAAATTCAAGCTGTGGAAGCTAGAAATATTCTGAGCTTCCACTGAGATGAAAGAACATAAAATAAAGCAGACTGCATTAAAATTGTTTCTTTGAGGTATGAGAGCAACTGAAAATCAAGATTGGATACTTAAAAGTTAATGTTACTATTTGAAATATTCCTGTCTGCTATGTTATAACCCAGTGAAAAAAATTGAGGTGTCTGAATTTACACTGACACCAATTATTTGGCTTGCAAGAAAAACTTGACACTTCTACTGAAAAAAATTGTCCATCTTGCTGCATAATTAGCCTCTGCAAGAAATAACACAAGAAAGAGCTCATCAAAGTAGCCCTATGAAGACAGTGGCCTTCTTGCCAAACAGATTTTACAAATTTTCAATCTTGGAAGGAATAGTGGCTGGCAGAACTGATGCTTTCATAGACCTATTCTTCAGCACAGATGACCACATCACATTTGAGTAGCTTCCTATTAATGCAGAGTCAATTCAGTACCACAGTGAATAATACAAGTTCCTAATTTGGTTCCTGATTGGTTGAGGTCAGCAGTATTTGCTGAATTGACATGCTACAAAGTATGACAAATAAGCATGGATTCCATGTTGATCATTGCTTTCTGCCTCTTGTTGGAACCAAGGTACCAAGTGAAGAGCATTGGATCCAGTTTTGGTAGATTAGTGACATGTAATTTGGAAATAGGGGCATGCTTTAAGTAAAGACGATCATAATCGACATCTGAGATTTTTACCGTGTAGTTGGTAGGTTAGATTAAGGAGGATAAATGGATGTACAGTATTTGCATTTTCTGGAAGCATTTGATAAGGTCATGGACATTGTTAGATAACTTGAGTGCTCATGGTTAGGGAAATGTATCAGTATGGATTGAGGACTGGATAACTGATGAAAAACGCAAGTGAGTGAGTCTTTTCTAAGTTGGCAAGCTGTAACTGATAGGATTCTGAAAGATTGAGTGCTCTGGCTTCAGTTGTATAAAATCTATGTAGATAAGAGGACTGAGGATAACATATCCAAGTTTGCTGACAACACAAAGTGAGGTGGGAAAGTAAGCTGTGAGGAGAACACAAACTACAAAAGGATGGAGACTCTAAGTGAGAGGGCAAGAAACTGTAGGTGGAGTATCATGTGGAGAAATGTGGCAATCTTCCTGAGTAGGACAAGTAGCAAAGCTGTCTACTTTTGGAATATTGTTGGTCAGAGATTTGTGTTTCATTGTACACAATTCACAGTTAACGTGCAAAACAGTGGCAATTAGGAAAGCAAATAATAAGTTGCTTTGTATGCCAGTGGGATTAGGTGCAGTGAAGTGGATTACAATTCCAGCCCCAAATGGTGACTGCCGTAGATTGGGAGCACTGCTTCAACAGTCCCTCTCATCTGAGTTCAAGGCAGCCAGTTCCCTCACTTTTAGATCTGAGGAAGATACGTCTTCCCTCAAGAAAGGTGACTATTAAGAGACCTTACCTCCTCCGAGATGGCCAACAAATTATATAACAGTCTAAGTTTTTATTAACTGGATATTTATAAGTGTTCATGGGTCATGGTCTCTCTTCAAAAATTGGTGAGACAGACAGAAAAATTGAGATGGCAGATGTTGTGCTGACTGTTCTCAGTGAAAAGATCAAGAGCAGGTGGGTGGGGTCTAGTTAAAATGAGAACATTGGAGGTGGGTGAAATGATCCATTGAATGGGAGAAAGATTCCTGCCCAGAGTATGGAGACACTGATTTTCTGCAAATAAAAGGAGTTACTATGGGTACCCGCATGGGTCCTAGTTATTATAGCTGCATTTTTGTGGGTTATGCGGAACACTCCTTGTTCCAGCCCTACTTAGGCAAGCTCCTGCAAATATTCTGTTATAGTGATGACTGTATTGGTGCTTCATGCCGTTTCATGCTTTTATCTGGACCTGAAACAAATTATGAATTCTGCCTCCAATTTCACCCTTCTCACCTTCATATGGTCCATAACCACTTATGTGGCTTTTGAAAAGTCCCAGGTAACTTGCTTCACACCATTGGCCTCTGTCAACTATGGCAGCTAAAAATCTTCTAAAAATTCATGAACCCCCAGAGATGAAACCAAATTTGTTGCCCCTAATGAGACCACGCTCTTTCCAAAAAATCCCCGATGGTCCTGCAACACACAATTCCAGTCATTTTCCAATGTGAAAAATCAAACTGACCAGCTAATAATTCTCAGCACCCTTTCTATTCCTTTTTTCAAAAAATATAACAAGCGGTTTTCAATTCTTTAGGTGTTTCTCCATCTTCCAAAAAGTGTCAAAGAGCAGACAAAGCAGATGCGATTTTAAAAAAATCCCTCTTTTTCAGAATATGATGTGTCTTATTTAGACCAGCAGATTTCTTGCATCTGAATAGCTTTTGTTGAAGATGGTGGTACAGTGGTTAGCACTGCTGCCTCACAGCAGTGAGCTAAGTGCACAGCCGTGAGTGGTTAGCACTGCTGCCTCACTGCACCAGGGACACTGGTTCAATTCCAGCCTTGGGTCACTGTCTTCTGGAGTTTGCATTTTCTCTCCATGTCTGTGTGGGTTTCCTCCCACAGTCCAAAGATATGTGGGTTAGGTTGATTGGCCATGCTAAATTGCCCCTTAGTGTCAGGGGGATTAGCAGGGTAAATGAGGGTTACGGAAGTAGGGCCTAGGTAGGATTATGGTTGGTACAGACTCGAGGGGCTGAATGCCCCCCTCCTCTACTGTAGGGATTCTATGAAGACCATTACGAGTGAAGTTAATGGCCTTCAATCAGTCAGTTGTACTTTTGAGAGGTGACTGAAACTTGAACTAATTCTTCGAGCGCAGCCTCTGGAATAAAAATCACTAAATATTTGAGCATGTTGTTGGGCATGATTGGCGACTCTCCCAGTTCCTGGATTAAATAGGAGGCCAGTAAGATTTTTAACTTTCTGTTTGGGCTTCACATAGTTCCAGAATGGTTTACTGTCCCTACATTCTGCAATCATGTTCAAGATTCAGCACCACTTATCACATGACAGATTTGAAGTTGTTAGCAGATCTGTTACAAGTAACATGATTTTCTTCTGTCCTGTGCATTTTATAAGTCAACTCAGCTAACTGCAATTGTCTCTTTGCTTCTCATACTTGCTGTGTTTCCCAGAGCAGTTGGCGGGTTTGCTTCCCTAAAATGACCTGTGCCAGTAGGTTTATACTCATCCATGGTCACCATTATTGGTACCATATTTGATGTATTGTATTTAAATACCCCAAATGTCATGGTAGGAATTTAATTTGTGCCTCTGAATCATTTAGATCTCTGAAATACTAGTGCTAGTAATGTGACAACTACACTCGTGCCTGCAAAGATTGTAGTTAATTGGAGTGATGGCTGAAACTTAATCAAGGTACAAATTTTCTGTGACATTGCAGTTTAAGGCAGACTCATTATAATGTTGTTAATTACAATGCTGAAATGGGAGGGTAGAGTTTCTGCTCTCGGCGGAATTGATGATCCTGGCACAAATTGCACCATGTTACTAAATGTTTATTCCGCTGGAATTTTGACAATCTAATTAGCATACCAAATATAAAACTTGCCATGGAGTAGCGGAATGTTTTGAAGTGCTTTTATTTGAAAAATGTTCCTTTGTAAACTTTTTTCACATTTAAAATCGTTGACTTTGCAAGATCGAATTAATGCAGCTGAAAATATAACTATAATTTATTTTGTATTTAATCACTAGAAGTTGTTGAAGGGCAGGTCACACCACTTCACACACTTTTTGCAGATTGAGGTGAGATACTCTGCGTGTTTCAGTGTTCGTTCTGAGCCGGGGGTGGGGTGGAAATCAATGTCCACTTCATAACAATCACGAGTATTTTAAATCTGTCATTCAGCTACCTGTGTGCAACCTTGTTTTAAATTGCAGAATGATGTTTAAAGATAGACGGAACAGTTTTCTAATTAAATTGGGATGCAATCTAGTCAGTTTCAGCAAATTTTTAAAAACGCGTTCAAAACCTATCAAGTTTCTTGCATCCTCAAACTTAATTTTTGGAGCCTTGTCAAAGCCTGCAAATAACTATGATTAGTGGAGACTCCACAATGGTGATTAGTTCACCCTTGGCTTTATTAATTATGGAATAGAATACACAAGCAAGGAAGTTATTGCTGTGCCCATTGAAGCACTACTTCGGCCCCAGACGGAGCAACATGTCTAATTCTGGCCGCCCTGGGGGGTGAGAGGGAGGGTGTGTGGTGGTGGTGACCGTATTTTGTAGGCAATGCTGGTTTCAATTTTTTTATGCATCAGCCCAAAGGATTGCAGGTACTTGGGCGACTGAACACATGCTGTACTTATATTTCTGCATTCTTTATATGCCAGTGTTGAGGATGGTGCCAATGCAGTCGCGTGTGATTCCCAGCTGTGGTGTTTTAAAATGTTCAAATCTGGTTGCGTGTTTGGAACAAAATCAGAAAATCCACTCTGTCGTTTTTACTCTTCTTGCTCTTATCTGTTTCTTGGAGAGATGCTTGAAGACACTTCTGCTTTCTGCTATTCATGTGAAAATGCAAAGCTGAAATTTGCAATGAGGATTTATGCAAGCGCCAACCTGCATTCCACCCCCCCCCCAAAATTTGATGCATCACCACATCATGATCGTGAAATTTTAAGAGGGCAATGGGAATGCAGAATTTATTTGCAAGTTGGGTTGATATGGTCACCATAATCACGAGAGGAAAGGGGCCTCTTATCCAAGATAAAAATGGAAAATGCTGGAAATACTTGGCGGATCTGGCAGTGCCTGTGGAGAGAGAAAGGGTTAAACAATTTACGTTGAATCAGTGCTGACGAAAGCTCACAATCTGAAACATTAACTATGATTCTGTCTCTGCTTTTCCTCCCTCCCTCCTCTCTCCACAGATGCTGTCAGATCTGTTTAACGTTTCCGGCATCTCCTGTCTTTAATATCCGTGTTACCTTAGTCGTGCCCCATCATTGCCTGGTGTTGATGTGCAGGTTCCAACAATTGAAACTTATTCTCCTCCATTTCCACAGCCACATGGAACCATTCCTTTCCTTTCTTTCCAGATGGTCAATTTTGTAATGATCAGAAATGTAGTTTAACCCCTAGTGCTGAGGTTGCAGTAGTGAGCTCACGTGTATCGTTGTGATCGGCACTTCAAGGGTTCATTTTATCAGCAAACTGAAAATGCCTGTTATTATGTAGACTAGATTGCTGAGCACTGATGTATAAAGATTTATTGCTTCGATTACTTGGGATGGTGTATTTAGTAGTTTACTAGATATTAAATCCAATATACAAATTAGAGCAGTAAAAATTCTTGATTAAAATCAGGAAATCCTATGTTTTCTCTTTGAGGTGTTGGATCCAACTTGCTGTCTCCTGTTTACTACGTTATCTGTTGGGATTTTAGCCAAGGTTTTTTTTAGCAAAATAGTCTGTGTGTTGTCTCGGCTTAGCAGAGGAGTTTCAGACATGTGTTCATATCCTTTCCCTGTCAAGGAAGAGGTTTCATTCCAGGGGCTTTGTGATCAGACATGTCCTTCCCTTGTGCATGTCACACTGAATCTAAATTGGCCAGCTTTTGAGCTATTCTTTAATGAAATTCACTATTTTTGTTGTCATTGGTTGACTTAAAATACTTGTTCATGCCATGCATGTTCCAACAAGGATTTTTGCACTGAAAATGAATCCATGCTGATTAGCTGTGCAAAATGGGCCTCCCTTTATTTGCAGATTGTTCTACTCTTGTGAAAAATCATCTATAACTGCATCTGACCTCAAAAGTGCAGCAGGTTTAAAGGGTGTTACATTTATAGCAACTCAAGTAAATAATGTAATTTTTAAGCAAGTGGGTAGTTGGAATGGACAAAGTTTCTCCGTTGAATATATCTGTAGATTTTTAGATCTGTATGTCAGTTCAATTTAACTTTTATAACCATAAACTTTAGCAGTATGTTTTCAGATTACTGTAAGTATACAGCTGCCATAATTTTTGAAACTGTTCGAAACACAGTAATAGAGACATTTTTCAGGCCAGTGCTGTCTATTGTGCCTGCATACTAGACTTTAGTTCACCAACCCTGAATTCTGTTTCCTGGTGGGAACTTTTGAACCTGCCTGAATTTCTTGCTGAATTATTGTTGTTAAGTCTATTCCAAATATTGCTCTTCTACATGTGAAATAAATTTATGGATTTTCCACTTTAGTCCTTCAGTTGAAACAGGAGCTATGATTCTCTGTGCACAGCAGGAAAACCAGATGTTGTCAAAGGCTGCTGACATATACACAACTGGTGTATGTAAAGTACTGTTAACTATATAGCAAATCTGTTTCCATTGATGTAAAATTCTTACCAACTTATGTCAATGTCTGAATATTAGTTGGCTTAATATACCCAATAATCTACATTTGAAAGGTCTGATGGACGATTTGCATGAGCATATTTCCTTACACAAGGAGTAAGGTCTTCTCTCGTAGAAATGTACAGAGCACTGAGTTCATCTTAAGTTGCACTATTATTCAGCACATTTTCAGTAACAAATGTGGTTATTGGTACAATTCTGACACTATTACAAAATCTTTTGGCTGAGTACAGTATCTGGTCAGGATTTGTTGTCTGCGAGCATTTGCTAACTTCAATATACAAGTCTTCCATTATGAAAGACTTAAATTTTTAGCTGAAGCCAGAGTGAAAGCCTGGCTTTGTTCCCATCTGGTTCATCTGGGCAAACTGCCATTAGTCTGTACACAAGATGTACGCTCTCATGTCTACATGTTGGCAGAGTTTGAACTGAGTGCTTGTAGTTTTTAAAACCATTTGAGATATGCAGTTCTTGAGGACGCAGCAAACATTGTATTGCTTTGTGGAGCAAAAATTTTGAAATGCTGTTACATTTATCAAAGCTTGAAAATAATAATGAAGGCCCAAAGATGAAGTGATGTTGAAGGTATATCTGAATAGCTTGAGCAGAATTATTTGCTGGGAATGAGGAATCCACTCAGCATATGAATTACTCTGGTGTGTTGTAATTTTTGGAGCAGAAGCAGATGGGCATATATCAAGTCATAAACAAATCGTCCATTGTCTCTTTTTCTTGCCATAAAAGTAATGTCTGCTTTTCGCCAGTGCATCAACAAAGGGTGTGTTTTTACTTTGAAGTCTGGTATAGTTCAGTTTGAGAAAATTTATGTTTTATGTTTAGGCAAGGGGGATACGTTATGGGCATAATGTGAAAATACCTACAACTGATAATGCAGGACTAGATGTTTGTCTCTCCCTTACAACCATTATTTTTAAACTCTTGTCCAATAAATTATCTACTTGCAACATGGCTAATTGTAGTTTTGGTTACTGGAGATGGTTGACCGAGCAATCTTGATACTCGTGCATATGTACTGTAACCTTGATGTGAGTTTCTTCATGTTAAGGTGGAGAATGTATTTGTGCTTTTGGTCAGTTTTTGTGCTTTGCTTTGGTTACCTGTGGAGCATTAAAAATGTTGGTCTTTACCATGGAGTCAGGGAAGGCGGCAAAGGCACATTGCAGGCAGCAGGGGCTGGGGAAGCACTGGTCTCAAAAATTGGGTGGCCTGGAGCATTTCGTCGTGCAAATCAACAGTCATGCAGGCCAGAGTGATACAACTGCTGGACAGCAACTAAATTACCCAACTGCAATGTCCGATGAATTCATTGCAGAATTCCAAACTTTGAAAGAGTGAAACTGCAAAATTAGACACACTGGTGGCAGATGTTGTGTAATGTGCACATTTTCTTTTATTCCTTTATAGGAATGTGTGTGGCGAGCTAGAGCAGCATTTGTTGCCCATACCTAACTACCCTTGATAAGATGGTGATGAACTGTCACCTTAAACCATTGCAGTCCATAGCCATGCCCACAGTGTTGTTTGGAGAGAGCTCCAGGATTTTGACCTAGTGATGGTGAAGAAACAGTGATGTATTTCCAATTCAGGATGATGGGGCGGGGTGGAAAAAATGTGGTAGTGATTTTCCAATGTGTCTCTGTTCTTATTAGTTTAGATGGTGAAGATTGCAGGATTGCCAGGTACTGTTGAAGGACACTTGGCAAGTTGCTTCAGTACATCTTATAAATGTTGTACGTAGCTGCCACTATGCACTGATGGTGGAGGAAGTGAATGTTTATGATGGTGGATTCAGTGCTGATCAAGTGGGCTGCTTTGTCTGGATGATGTCAAGTTTCTTGAATATTGTTGGAGTTGCACTCATGGATGCAAATTGCGAATGTTCCATTGCACCCCTGACTTGTGCCTTGTTGATGGCAAACAGGAATTGGGAAGTCAGGAGGTGAGTTACCCGCCACAATTCCCAGCTTTGACCTGCCCTTGTAGCTGTGCTATTTATATGGCTGTATGGCATGTCACTAAAACGGTGTTACCGTAGCACTCTGTAGTTGCATAAAGGCATCTGTCACCCTGCAAATAGTTCACAATTTTCCAAATGTATTTTTGTTTTAGGATACTTGTTTACTCCCTTCAGCAATGCTGTGTGTGTATTAAAGACAATTCTTTTTTGGAAACACCTACATTTAATTTCAGTGCACAAAACTAGACCTAGGATCTATTGGGCTAAGTGGGACAATAACTTCTATCTTCCCAAAGAACATGGCAATGTAATCTTAAAATTACAACTAAACTGGCTGAAAGCAATTCTAGAAAAATGTCTCTGTACAGACTTGTATGAGAAGTGATATGCCCTGAAAGGGTAGATTTGAGAGTTTACAAGGCAGATTGGTGTTGGGGACGGAAACTGTCAAGAAAGCATGGAAAGCTGCTACCTTCAGCAAAATAGCACAGCAGGCTAAGTGGATTCTCCTGCTGCTGCTAGATGGATCATAGTGTTTCAAACAAAAATAGTCCCCTACATATTTTCAAAGCTTCTGTTTTCTCAAAGGGGAAGGGTCAGTTGACTAGATGGGCCAGAGTCTGGTGGAGAATGTCACCATGTGGAGATGCTGGCATTGGACTGGGGTAAACACAGTAAGACGTCTCACAACACCAGGTTAAAGTCCAACAGTTTTATTTGGTAGCAAACGCCACTAGCTTTCGGAGCACTGCTGCTGCGTCAGGTGAGTGGGGAGTTCTGATCACACACAGGGCATATAAAGGCACACATTGAGTTTACAGAATACTGATTAGAATGTGAGTCTTTACAGCTAATCAAGTCTTAAAGGTGCAGACAATGTGAGTAGAGATAACATTAAGCATGGGTTAAAGAGTGAGTGAGATGTCGCAAGCCCAGGCAAGTCATGGGGGTTCAGATAGAGTGACATCAACCCAAGAGCCCGTTTGAGTCCATCCTCGTGTGCAGAACTTGGCTATCAGTTTCTCCTCAGCGACTGTGTTGTCGTGTGTCGTGAAGGCCGCCTTGGAGAACGTTTACCCAAAGATCAGAGGCCGAATGCCCATGACCGCTGAAGTGTTCGCCGACAGGAAGCAAGCAGTCTTGCCTGATAATTGTCAAGCAGTGTTCATTCATCCGTTGTCATAGCGCTTGCATGGTCTCCCCAATGTATCATGCCTTGGGACATCTTTTCTTGCAGCATATCAGGTAGACAACGTTGGCCGAGCTGCAGGAGTATGTACCAAGTACCTGGTGGATGATGATCTCGTGTGAGATGATGACATCTGTGTTGATGATCTGGCATGTCTTGCAGAGTTTGCTGTAGCAGGGTTATGTGGTGTGGTCACTGTTCTCCTGAAGGCTGGGTAGTTTGCTGCGGATAGTGGTCTGTTTTGAGGGTGTGCGGTTGTTTGAAGACAAGAAGTGGGGGTGTGGAGATGGCCTTGGCGAGATGTTTGTCTTCATCAATGACATGAAGACTCCAGAGAAGATGTCATAGCTTCTCCGCTCCGGGGAAGTACTGGATGACGAAGGGTACTCTGTCCACTGTGCCCTGTGCTCATCATCTGAGGAGGTCAGTGTGGTTTTTCGCTGTGGCGCGTCAGAACTGTCGATCGATGAGTCAAGCGCCATATCCTGCCCTTATGAGGGCATCTTTCAGCGACTGGAGGTGTCTGTTGTGATCACCCTCATCTGAGCAGATATTGTTTATACAGAGAGCTTGTCCATAGCTGATGGCTTCTCCAGCTTTCACCCTAAACACATTAAAGAAGCCATCCCCTACGGCCAAGCCCTCTGTATACACACGATCTGCACAGATGAGGAGGATCGCAACAGACATCTCCTGAAAGGTACCCTCATAGAACAGGATATGGCACTCGATTCATCGATCGACAGTTCTGAAGCGCCACAGCGAAAAACTGCACTGACCTCCTCAGAAGACAAACACGGGACACAGTGGACAGAGGACCCTTCGTCATCCAGGACTTCCCCGGAGCAGAGGAGCTACGACATCTTCTCTGGAGTCTTCAACATGTCATTGATGAAGACGAACATCTCGCCAAGGCCATTCCCACACCCCCACTTCTTGCCTTCAAACAACCGCACAACCTCAAACAGACCACTGTCCGCAGCAAACTACCCAGCCTTCAGGGGAGCAGTGACCACAACACCACACAACCCTGCCACAGCAACTTCTGCAAGACGTGCTGGATCATCGACACGGACGCCATCATCTCACGTGAGAACACCATCCACCAGATACATGGTGCATACGCCTGCAACTCAGCCAACGTTATCTACCTGATACGCAGCAGGAAAGGATGTCCCGAGACATGGTACACTGGGGAGACCATGCAGACGCTACGACAACGGATGAATGAACACCGCTCAACAATCAGCAGGCAAGACTGTTCTCTTTTTCCGTTGGCGAACACTTCAGCGGCCACAGGATTTGACCTCTGATCTTCGGGTAAACGTTCTCCAAGGCGGCCTTCATGACAGATGACAGCGCAGAGTCGCTGAGGAGAAACTGATAGCCAAGTTCCGCACACAAGGACGGGCTCAACTGGGATCTTGGGTTCATGTCATACTATCTGTAACCCCCATGACTTGCCTGGGCTTGCAACATCTCACTTACTGTCCTGTCTGGGGACAATACATATTTCCCTAACATATGCTTAATGCTATCTTCACTAACATTGTCTGCACCTTTTAAGACTTGATTAGCTGTAAAGACTTGCATTCTAATCAGTATTCTGTAAACTCAGTTTGTGCCCTTCTATGCCCTGTATGTGATCAGAACTCCCCACTCACCTGACGAAGGTGCAGCTGAAAGCTAGTGGCATTTGGTACCAGATAAACTGTTAGACTTTAACCTGGTGTTGTGAGACTTCTTACGGAGATTGTCACCAACTGCCCTGTACTGGCTATGGCAGCCTGCTTCCTTGGTTTGCCTTGTGCTTGATGTGCAGTGGATGCCTCTCAAGCTACATACCCAACTGTTCCTCCCTGTCTCTCTCTGTCACTGTACCACAGCTAATTACCATTACTTTGCATATAAATGTGTATTGCGTATCTTCTAACTGATTTTCTTTTTTCCAACAGCCTTGTATTTGGGACCTTGTATCCTGCTTACTATTCGTACAAAGCTGTGAAAACCAAAAATGTAAAGGAATATGTAAGTGCCTCTTTGAATTGGATCCTACAACTTCTTATGCAAAAAAATCCTTTTAAACTGAAATTACTTGGTCATACTACACTACCACAAATTCTAGTTTTCAATCCCTGCTGTCCTGTTTCCAGATATGTAATTACGAATAGCTAAAGGTGATTTTTAAAAATTTAACTGAATATTGTCAGTTGTGCTGTACATTATTGAATGAATTTGTAGTATCATAACACAGTGGTGAGGCTTTTGGATTGGTTCTTTACCCTCGTAAAGAAATCTTATGAGCCACAAGTAATGATATAAGATGTGACTTACCCAAGTATGACAATGTGATCTTGATTTTAAAGTTGCTGGCAGCTTGTGAGGTGAGAATGGTATTAAGAAACAAAGATAAGGTGGAGTGATTGTGAGTAACTGATAGGTCACTTTTACTTTTGCAATATTGGAGTAACCAGCTTGTTGAATAAAAGTTGTTTGTGTTGTCATGCCACCGGGTTCTGTTTCTTCCCTGCCCCCATCCTTTCTGTTCTGCTTAAATTTTAAAACATAAGTTGTGACCAGACACCACCTTGTCTGCCTCGTCTTGACAAGATTTGTTTTCCTTGATCTTTCTGCTGCTGTAAATTCTTTCCAAGGTTTTTTTTTCATATCCCTTGGCACGAAGTGTAGATTGCATAAGTGAATGCAATGAAATTGCATGATCAAGCCAATTTAACTAAAGTACAGATGTTTCAAAGATTGTGTTCCATATCTTGAACCCTAAAGTTTTTCAAATTCTTGTTTCTTGTCTTTCTAGTGTCTTGTACATAGTCTCATGATGGCAAAATGAGTTTGGACACCGCTGAAATTATTCTAATTCCGTCTGAGATTTCAGTCATTTAGCTTTATGTACAGTGCTGTATGCACAAGTGGGAACTTGAGTCCCAAAACCTTGTAAGGGGAGGACCTTTTGTAACTTAGTTCAGAGGAGACTTGTGTCATGCTGACTGGAAATCAAGTTTCAGGAGGTTAAAAACACAATATGCATAAAGAGAGTGATGCAGAGAATTTTTATATTTTAATAAATCTAAATCTTAAAAAAAAATCCACCTGCAGTGTCACTTAACAAATCAGATTAAACCTGGTTTTAAATATGGAGGGTGCATAGAGAAGACTAAAAGCAATGGATCGCAATTAGTCTGCAAAACCAACTGTTGAAAGTAATATCCAGGTAAGACAGAGAAATTGTGATACTCAAAGTAAGTGTGATAATGAGGAAGTGTGCATTGGACACAAGACTTGGATTATAAAGTAGCAGATTTTGTGGTCGTGCTGAAACCAGATTATTGTTGGAGGTAATGAACAAACTGAGTCTTCCAATTTCAACAGGGTCTTTGCTCAATATGCATGAGGAGCAGTACTCAGAGCTGTAATTCCAGCTTGTTCCCTAGCGGCTCTGCTAATCATAGGTTCTTACACATTCTTATACTATAAAAGTGCTGCATCTTGATTAGGTCACCACATTGTCACTTGAAATTTGTTGAAGTTCTGTTTTGATCACATGCTGATCCATTGTCATGTGTGCTTTATCTTTAATTGTTTTCTGAACATATCCTGTCTACCTGTTTGCAATATCAGAATACTGTAGTTATCAAGCCGGTTTCAACGGTGTGTTAATTGTCCCTGTTTCCCTAATACTTGATTAATATTCCAGAGACGCAGTGGCTCTTCTAGACATTGTGAAGTATTGATAAGTAATGTCAATTCTCTTATTGTTGCTGTAACCTCAAAGATCTCACCTGGCGTGTGAATGTTTTCATGCCACCTGTGATGTAGTTGCTTGTAATCTGTCATGTGTCTGCCTGCAGTGAATTCAATTTAACCATTTGTGATGGAAAAAATGAATAACTGCGGCACTGAGAGGAAGTGAATAAGGACTGGATTGGTAATATTGCTTTGAACTAATGATGAGCAAAGCCGCAAGTCAGGACGGAAAGATTAATGTGACAAGTAAGAATAACCGGAATAAAAACTACAAATGCTGTGTAACTATTTGGCATGTCATGACTGGAGGGACTGATTGTGGACAAGTCCCCAGGACCGGATGGAATGCATCCAAGGGTTCTGAAGGAGATGGCGGAGGTGATAGTGGATGCCTTGGTGATTATTTTCCAAACGTCGCTGGATTCCGGGGACGTGCCGGAAGATTGGAAAACGGCTAATGTTACGCCATTGTTTAAGAAGGGTGGCAGGCAAAAGGCGGGGAATTATAGGCTGGTTAGTTTAACGTCTGTTGTAGGAAAAATGTTAGAATCTGTGATCAAGGAGAAAATAGCGAGGCATCTTGAGACTTGTTTGGTAGAGCAGACACAGCACGGTTTCGTTAAGGGGAAGCCGTGTCTGACGAATTTATTGGAGTTCTATGAGGATGTGTCTAGGGCGGTGGATAGAGGAGAGCCGGTGGATGTGGTCGGTCTTGATTTTCAGAAGGCGTTTGACAAGGTGCTTCACAAGGTTATTGCAGAAGGTCAGGGGGCATGGAGTTGGGGGTAGGGTGTTAGCATGGATAGAGGATTGGCTGTCAAATAGGAGGCAGAGAGTGGGGGTCAATGGGTGCGATTCGGATTGGCGGTTGGTGACTAGTGGAGTGCCCCAGGGGTCGGTGCTGGGGCCTCAGCTATTCACCAATTATATAGATGATCTGGAGGAGGGAACCGAGTGTATGGTGTCGAAATTTGCTGATGACACGAAGATTGGTGGAACGGCAAATTGTGCGGAGGGTGTGGAGAGTCTGCAGAAGGACCTAAATAGGCTGGGCGAATGGGCCAGGAACTGGCAAATGGAATTTAATGTTGGCAAATGTGAGGTTGTCCACTTTGGTAGGAAGGACTATTACTTACGTGGCGAAAAACTGCAGCATGCGACGGTGCAGAGGGATCTCGGGGTCCTTGTGCATGAGTCACAAAAACCCAGCCTGCAGGTGCAGCAGGTGGTCAGGAAGGCGAATGGGATGCTGGCCTTCATAGCGAGGGGGATTGAATATAAAAGTAGGGAGGTCTTGCTGCAGCTGTACAGGGCACTGGTGAGGCCGCAGCTGGAGTACTGTGTGCAGTTTTGGTCGCCGTACTTACGCAAGGATATCTTGGCCTTGGAGGGAGTGCAGAGGAGGTTTACTAGGCTGATTCTGGAGTTGAGGGGGTTGAACTATGAGGAGAGGCTGAATAAACTAGGCTTGTACTTGTTAGAGTTCAGAAGAATGAGGGGAGATCTCATTGAGACGTACAAGATGTTGAATGGGATGGATAGGATAGAGGTGGAGAGGCTCTTCCCGCTCAGAAAGGACAGTAGGACTAGAGGGCCCAGCCTCAGGATAAAGGGGGGGGCGGTTTAGAATGGAGTTGAGGAGGAACTTCTTCACTCAAAGGGTGGTGAATCTCTGGAATTCTCTGCCCGTTGAAGTGGTGGAGGCTGCCTTGCTCAATATTTTTAAGACGCGGGTTGATAGGTTTTTGATAGGCAAGGGGATTAAGGGTTATGGGGAGAGGGCGGGAATGTGGAACTGAGCCACGACAGATCAGCCATGATCTTATTGAATGGCGGGGCAGGCTCGAGGGGCTAGATGGCTACTCCTGCCCCTATTTCTTATGTTCTTTATGTTCTTATGTCAGGCAGTATCTATGGAGAGAGAACAAGATTTGATGTTTCAGAGCTTGTTTCGGACCTTTCATCAGAAAAGGAAGAAGTTAACACATAACAAGGTTTCTACCAAATGCAAAGATAGAGACAAAGGGTAGGGGAGAAGGCCTTTCAGGTGGAAGGCAGAAGACATTAAGTGACAAAAGAGAAATCATCAATAAATGAGAGTGGGCAAGGAGCGACAGAATGGCACTAAATAGTAAGACAGCTAGCACAGATTTAATAGGCTGATCATTCTTTTGTACTGTGAAATGTGGATTCTATAAAAGATCCTTTATTTTTCCCCCCAGTTTTATGATGCTTTTAGTTCATAAATTTCTTCAACTAGCATTGATTTGAGCTGTTACAGGCTGAAGTGTGAGTATCAAACGCCATCCCAATGTGGAAATAGGCTATCTATAATTGTACCACTGGTTGGTCATCTGAGCTGAAGTGAGCATAGTATAAAAATTCATATTCGCAGAATGATGTACTAAAATCCTGGTGACAACTTTTCACCATCTGTTGCTCCCTGTCTGGCCAGCTGCTGGCATAAGCAGTATTGTTGATTGGAGCTTCATGCCTTTTATGCAGTAAATTTAAACATCGTGTTGATGACCATCATATTCTAACTCTCAAGTTACAGGAACATGTGTTGAGCTGCAAAATCTCTGCCCGCTGAAGCCCCATGTAGGATTTATTTGTACGCTACTGGCAAACGGCAATTTCATTACATTTGGCCCGAAGCAGTCCCAATATTACAGTGTGATTTTATTAAGTAGATCTGCAATTCCAGCAGAATAAGCTGATCATAAAGGTGATATATGTCAAACTGTGAATTCTGGAAATGCACAGCATGGGTTGACTTGCATATGAAGAAGCATCTTACTAGATTTGGCAAGAAGAAACAAATCATTAGTCTGTCTAATGTTTGGCTTGACTAGATCAGGCTTAGTTCTTGCAATACAGTTAACGCTTAATGGATATGGTACTTGATTTCAAGGTATGACTAGCTCGGAATACTGCAGGATGACGATGTTCTACTGTAGTTGGCAGCAAAGATCCTACTTGTGTTTCATTAAAACAAAGTGGATTAATTCTAAATTCCTTGCTAAATCAATATTGCAGCAAGATTTTTGCATACAAAGTGTTCTGTGAATGCAGTTTTAAAACATTATTCTTTTTAACCAAGTCATTTCTTTACACATGGTTCACACTCGTGGTTTGCAACATGCGAGTGTGGGTAGTTCCCTCGCCAGAGCTACTGACAAACTCCCTGAGACCTTTTGCTAATGTCAGCTAACCAGAGGGAAACAACGCTGCTATTATGGGGGAAACTCATTTTTTTTTCTCTGGCATGTTATTTCTGTTGTTAAACAGCGAATCAGGAAAGAGACAGCAATCTGATCAGAGATGGACAAGCCCCTGGGATTGCCACACATGCAGTGGATTCGGAGTTGGCTTTCAATTCCACAGATGTTAGTTGTTAAACTGTATTTATTCAGGACTGCTGCTCCTTGGGTTTGCGTGTGTTTTTATGAAGAGACACTGGTTTCAGCCTTAGAGTTGATCCCAGTGAAGGCCAAGAGAAGTTTAATTTGGCTTTTAGACAGTGAGGATATTTGACGCCGAACCCTGAAGTAGTTGCTTTCTTACTTGATCTGCAGTGAGCTGGCCAAACTGCAGCCCCACGAAGGGTGTTTTAACTTGCTGTGATTCACATTATCAGTAAGTTAGCATTCCACAATTTCAGACATGTTTTGTAAACAAGTCGTGACAAGTCTGTTCGCTTGCAGCTGTTTCAGTAAATCCTGTTTGCTTTTCCTTACTATAAGTGAGAGGTGCCATTGTGTTATGTCAATGTTGTGAAATCTGTCAAACTGGCTCTTTGAGGCAGCTGAATCACCTTGAAATTTGGTCATGTTTCAGATTCTGGTGTTTGTGAACAGAACTCACGTTTAGTGTATCACTGTACTTTTAGCTCACTTATAAGGAAAACTCAGTATTCACAAGATTGAAGATGCCATGGAAACCATATTGTAAATATATTCAGTAGACATGATGTAATTTTCACATATTTAAAGCAGGGTATTTTGCACTCAGTTGCTTGATGACAGCTGCATTGGCTCTTGAGGCTTTCGGTTGTCAATGCTGTCTAAGCGTGTGTGACTTCTTTCTCTATGAACTTTGCTTTCACGAGGCTGGTAAGTTGTTGCTCACCCTATTGTTTATGCCTGTTAACTTGCCAGATAAAATAACTGCAGACCAAAAAAAATTGTTCCCTCATCCAAGTAACAAGTTTATTTTCAGCTGCCCTTCTGTGTGGAAAGCTACTCAAGTCCATTTTGACCCCTTGGAACAATCTTTGTGTCCATGTTCAAGTTACTTTTTATGACTGGTTGCTTTCCCAAGATGTTCGCAGTGAAAGATTAAAAGTGTCTTTTTTGTATCTAGCTAATTCTTTCCAGCTTATTTTTTTCAATGCCGTGTTTCCTTCACTGCATCTCTTCTTCCCCATCCACCTCCGTGACATGGAGATGCCGGCATTGGACTGGGGTGGACACTGTAAGAAGTCTCACAACACCAGGTTAAAGTCCAATTGGTTATTTGGTAGCATGACCTTTTGGAGTGCTGTCCCTTCGTCAGGTGACTGAAGGATTGGATTCGCAAACAGGGCATATATAGACACGGACTCAATTACAAGATAATGGTTGGAATGCAAATCTTAACAGGTGCAGACAATGCAAGTGGAGAGAGGGTTAAGCACAGGTTAAAGATGTGTAAATTGTCTCAAGCCAGGACAGAGATTTTTTGCAAGCCCAGGCAACTCGTGGGGGTTACAGATATGTGACATGACCCCAAGATCCCAGCTGAGGCCGTCCTTGTGAACGGAACTTGGCTATCACTATCTGCTCGGCCATTCTGCATTGTGTGTCTTGAAGGCTGTCTTGGAGAATGATTACCCAAAGATCATAGGCTGAATGCCTGTGATTGCTGAAGAGTTCCCCGACAGGAAGGGAACACTCCTGCCTGGTGTTTGAGTGAGTGGTGTCCATTTATCCGTTTTCATAACGTCTGCATGGTCTCCCCAATGTACCTTGCCTGCAGTGCATCGGGTAGACAACATTGGCCGAGCCGCAAGAGTATGTACTGCGTACCTGATGGATGGTGTTCTCATGTGAGATGATGGCACCTGTGTTGGTGATCCGGCATGTCTTGCAGAGGTTGCTGTGGCAGGGTTGTGTGGTGTTGTGGTTAGTGTTCTCCTGAAGGCTGGGTAGTTTGCTGTGAACAATGGTCTGTTTGAGGTTGCACGGTTGTTTGAAGGCAAATAGTGGAGGTGTGGGGATGGCCTTGGCGAGATGTTGGTCTTCATCAATGACATGTTGAAGGCTCCGAAGAAGATGTCACCCAAGGTGGCCTTCAAGACACATGGCAACTCAGAATCGTCAAGCAGAAACTGATAGCCAAGTTCCAACACATGAGGCTGACCTCAGCCGGGATCTTGGGTTCATGTCACACTATCTGTCACCCCCACAACTGGCCTGGACTTGCAAAATCTCACTAACTGTCCTGGCTTCAGACAATTCACACCTCTTTCCAACCCTTTCTCCACTCGCATTGTCTGCACCTGTAAAGATTGATCACCTGTAAAGTCTCGCATTCCAACCGTTATTTTATAAATTGAGTCTGTGTCTATGTATGCCCTGTTTGTGAACCCAATCCTCCACTCGACTGATGATGGGGCAGTGCTCTGAAAGTTTGTGCTACCAAATTAACCTGTTTGATTTTAACCTGGTGTGAGACTTCTTGCTGTGCTATCTACCCCCG
Organism: Carcharhinus amblyrhynchos; assembly: GCF_965287045.1. NCBI lineage: Eukaryota > Metazoa > Chordata > Chondrichthyes > Carcharhiniformes > Carcharhinidae > Carcharhinus > Carcharhinus amblyrhynchos. The sequence goes on along the minus strand of NC_137340.1, from coordinate 5,298,195 downwards.
ATATCCATTTCTTTAACTGTTCTATTCTCTGTGATTGAGTAACAATGTATGCGGCCCTTCCATGGGCAAGAATGAAATGAATATTTCTGAAGGCAGAAGCAAAAGTGTAAAAAGTGAGATGTACCAAGTAGAGGTTGACACTGTGAGCAGATACAGCAAAACTGTTAGGAAATGAGTGCATAGGAGAAATTGACCAGGAAACAATTAGAGAGGGGATAGCATTGGGAGACTGGGATTGGTGCATGTGAACTGGCAGTGGAGAATCTTTTCAGGCTACTTTGGAATCTAGATAATCTGAGCCTTAAGAGCATTCTAGAAACAGGATACTTGGAGCATTAGGGTGGATTCTGGAGCTCAAAAATGAGCTTGCTTGTGTTCGTGAGAAGTTTATTTGAGGTATTAGAAGCTTCCAGGAGTAATTTTTGAGAATTCTACTTTGGTATTGCAGGGACACATCATAATGCGAGTTTTTCAGATGTCTTGTTTTTGGTTTATTCTTTGACCACTTGGACCTGTTGCAGGTAGCAAGGTGCCACAGTCGAATTGGTCATTTACAGAACTAATATTTGTACAGTCTTGAAGTACTTACCAATTCTTCTGTACAGCAGTATTTTGTGGGGAAATCTTGAGGCTTAAAGCATGGCTATATATCTGAAGAAGTTATACTGGCTATGTGCTTATCTTTGTGTCATCTTTTTAATGCATATTGCTAAACCACCCAGTACCATGAGCAGGTCAGTTTGAACAGACAACATTGATTTGTGTAGTGGTTCTGGACAATCAGACTGCACATCACCCTTTTCACTGAGAATTTGGTTTCTATTATCCTGGGTACGAAAGGGTATTAGCAATGGAAATTATGGTTATTATCTTCCAAAATCTGAATCATGATGCTGTCGTCAGGATCAATTCTAATTCAAAAATTATGGGTATTGGCAGAAATTTTTTTGAACAAAACATTATATGCTATCGATGGGTGTGTACGCTTAATTTCTTTGGAGCAAAATCATGACTTGGTGGAGCAATATGTCTTTAATCATTGTTGTGATTCATAGTTAATCTGTGTCTCCTTGTAAACAACGTCACCAGCAATTCTTTGTATTGAACCAAACAGCATTAACAAAAAGTTAAGACCATATCTTTACCTCCCCCTGCTTGAAGTCTGGAAATATGCTTGTGTAACTTTATTTGCAAATACTTCATATATTGTCTGGTTGTCTATTGCACATTTTGATCTGTGGTGTTGGAAACATCTGCAAGTAAAGCTAGGGTCCATATTTGACAGGTGCTTCATGTAATGTTAAGCCAAGTCTATTCTCAGTAATGGATGAACTCTGTCAACATGGAACTCATGATCCATAGTATTTGCATCACTAAATTCTGGATTTAGATCTCTTAGTGACACTGGCATGTGGGATCTCTTTGCCACCTGGTGATATCCTTAGAACTGCTCTGAAATACTTGAAAAATGTTGACAAACGTGGTTGCAAATTTGTGCAAACAAGATCCCTGAACAGCAATGAGAGGAATTGTCAATGAAACCACTTTTGTGATGTCCATTGAAATAAATATTGACTAAGGCACTGAGGGAATTTCCTCTAGGTGACTTCAAGTAATGCTATTGGATCCTCACACCCCACATAAGCGTACCCTTTTTTTCAGAAATTTGCAGACCCTTAAAAGTTTTTTTTTTACACAGTCCTACATGCATGACATCTTTAAGGGGCTGACTTGTGTACGCTCACACAGGAACTTCTGCATTTCTGCGCAGTTGTATAAATCATTACATCAATGATTTGGTGGAAAATGTAGGTGGTCTGATTAATAAATTTTCAGACGATACAGAAATTGGGTGAGTAGCAGATAGTGAGGAGGATTGTCAGAGGATACAGCAAGATATAAATCAGCTGGAGATCTGGAACGAAAGAGAGCAGATGGAATTTAACCCAGACAAATGTGAGGTGATGCGACTTGGAAGGTTTACTGCAGAAGGAAAGTATACGGTAAATGGTAGAGCCCTTAGAAATATTAGAGGGATGTAGGTGTGCAGACCCACAGTTTTCTGAAGGTGGCAACCCGGATGGACAAGGTGGTCAAGAAGGCATATGGCATGCTGGCCATCATAGGCCAGCGCGTTGAGTATTGGAATTGGAAAATCTTGTTGCAGCTGTCTAAGACTTTGGTTAGGCTGCATTTGGATTACTGTATTCAATTCAGGTTGCCACATTGCCGGAAGAGTGTGATGCATTGGAAAGGGTGCAGAAGAGATTTACCAGGATGTTGCCTAGTTTGGAGGATATGGACTATGCAGAAAGGTTGAGCAAACTGGGATTGTCCAGAGGTCTGGATAGATACATAGGCAGGGATGAGGGATATGAAACACATAGAGGCAAGAAAATATTAGATTAGAGAAGCATGTATGTTGGCACAGACTTGGTGGGCCAAAGGGCTTGTTCCTATACTATAATGTTCTTGGTTATTGTGCAGTTTGGAGGGAACCCTGAGAACTGGAGCTTGCTCTTCATGTCTAATCCAAAACTGACAGCAGTTCTTCTGCAACACTGCACCAGAGTGTAATCAAAGTGCGTGTTCAAGTCTCTGTGGCGGGACTGAACCAAAGACCACCTGCCCCAGGTGAGTGCTCTCAATGAGGCAAAGCTGACAGCTGGAATAAATGTACAGCTTTACTGCCAGTTTTTTATATATATATATATATTATGTATAGATACAATGCAAAGCATGTATCGTCCTATTTTGGCCAGATGGCCATTTGGCCAAAACAAGATAATATGCCTGTCTAGGTGAATCTCATTAACTTTTCCTGAATTATTTCTTTCTCCTGAGATGTATTAAATTATCTCTTGAATCCACTTCTACTATCAAGCTCTGTGAAAGAAACTCCTTCAGGGATCAAGAGTTTTCTGCTGTTTGACAGATTTCTGACATTTGGATTTTGGAATTCTGCCATTCTAAATATATCTTAAGCATCAGCCTCCTCGAAAATCCAAACAGGGCTGAAAAATTGAAAGTGCAAGCGTCAGTCAGAGTAGGAAAATAGTGCAGAGCTGTTGTTGGAAGAGCAATAAGCATGGTAGTGATGCAATCTCTGAGGGGTACACTCCTTCAATCACAGATTCTGTTTCTCTCAAGCTTGCTATTCCAGCTCCTGCATTTGCAGGTTTCCTCTCTTCCACGTTTTGCTTCTTCTCTGGGGACACAACTTATGATTGGAGGAGCAGCATGGGCAGAAGGATAGGAATCTGAGATGGGTTGAACTCGCAGTTATTCTGTCCAGTCCCACGACCGCCATGCTGGAGACCAGTCGCTTTGACCAGACAGATGTTTAATATCCCCTGAAAGAGAAGCTGAATAAAGAAAAGAGGAGCAAGACAGCCCAAAACCCAGAGGGATCCCTGGCAACTTCTTGTGCGCCACCTTCTCCAAGGTGGCGAAACCTGGGGGCATATTATAACTCTCCAAGTAATGACTCCTGGAGCAGGACTAGAGGCACCGCTGTATCAAAATGATACCTTTGTGGCCAGCAGAGAGAGAATCTGCGGCCCAAGGCCTTGGAGTACTGGACAGTGGAAGGGGTTATCAAAATCTCAGTTAACACAAAATGCTACCTGGGAGTGATTGTGTGCTTGCCTTCATCCTGCAAACACTGGGCTTTGAAGATGACCAGGCTAATAGTGAACTGGTAAATGAAGCTTTTATTGTTTCTGGAATACTCTTAGTTAAAAGAGCGTAAATGTAGCTTGAGGTTCCATTTCTGTACAAGAACAATGAACATCAATATGTGGTGCATGTTAAATGCAGAATTTGATGATTGTCCAGAAATACCTTCAGTGGGGTCAGGGCATTGCAGTGGATGTTGCAAAGCTCTGTTTGAATCTGGCCTGGGATTGTCATGGCAACACTTGTTTGTTTATTTATTCGTGTCACAAGCAGGCTTACATTAATACTGCAATGAAGTTACTGTGAAAATCTAGTTGCCACACTCCAGCGCTTGTTTGGGTACACTAAGGAAGAATTTAGCATGGCCAATTCACCTAACCACGAAATTGGAGCACTCAGAGGAATCCCATGCTGACTTGGGGAGAATGTGCAAACTCCACAAAGATAGGAATTGAACCCAGGTCCCTGGCGCTGTGAGGCAGCAGTACTAACCATTGTGGGGCCCTTTTTTGGTTTCGGGGGGGGGGGGGAATCAACCTGCTGATATTTTAGCATTCTGAGTCAGGAATGATGTACCTTTGGGGAATGTGGCCACCCTCATTCCCACATTATTGCCTCACACTGAATGTGTTGATTCTTGGCTATGGCATAGTTTCACTGAATCTGTTCATTTCAGTCAAGGTCAGTCTGTTCAGCACAGATAAATAATTGAATCTGGGAACTTCCTGGCTCGTGAGACTAGTGGATAAGTTGCTAGACATATGGGATGTTAACGACTACTTTCAAATAAATAAACGTGTGATGGTGGGTGGGGAGACAGACACATGAGAAGAGATATGATAAACCATACCGGAATTCATTTGGTCTGTTGCTAACTTGGATAAACTGGTTAAACCTGACTGGTTCGTGTCTCATTGCATCAGATAGTTGGAATTTGAGATGAATCTGATCTTGGTTTATTTTTTGTAAGTGTGGGAATTGCGTTTAGAATCCAAATCGGAGAGAAAACACCAAGGAGCTAAGGAAGACTGGTTCCCTGAACATGTTATTTGCTTCGAATGACTGGGATTGAATTACCGTGTACTCGTAGATGATGAACAGAGAATTTTCAGGATCTTAGCTCACGAATGGCAATTCCCTGCAGCAGCTTCCCTGCCATTGACATACGTAATCCAGCAAGGCCATGTCCTGTTGTTAGTATGGATGCCATCCTGTATTGCATGTATTAACTACATGAAAAGTTGAAATGCTGAGGTCATTTGGTAATTTGATACGAATGCGTTGGCCCAAAATTTTGATGATACTAAAAGGAAAAAGAGAAATCTGAAGTAAAAATGAAATACTGCTAATGCTGGAAAAATAAAGTGTTAGCAATATTCAGGTTTGGCAGCATCTTTGGAGAGAAAGAAGCGGTTAAATGTTTTGAGTTGAATATGACTTTACTGTTACAGGCACAGCTTTTATCCAAGAGAAAGATAGTGACTTGAAGTCTCACAGTTTGCCCATTGGAAATGGCCTCACAGTCCTTCAAATGCTATAAAATTTGGCACCTTGTGCTGCTGTGACTTCTTTGCTTTGTGCTATCATATGAAAATGTTACAAAATTTTCGCACCTTTTTGATTTTGACCATTTCCATTCCCAACTCCTTATATTATGTTTCCTCATCAAAATTCTCTGTCATGTACAATTAACTCCTGTTAAATGGGGTTGTTGTCTTGGTTGATTTCCAGTGGTTTTCTTTAAATTTTTAAGAGCTCCATTATTTTGGGCAGGAGAAGGCCATACTGTGTCCCATGTTGTAGATCTTACCCTTTTCTGTTAGTGTAGATGCTGCTGCTCTTCTCCCCCCCCCATTCCCTCTCAGGTATTTGACCTTTCATCTTCTTGAAAATCAGTCGCCTCATTTCTCACTTCTGCCCACAGTTCGATTATATTTTATATTTATAATCAAATATGAGAGGCTTCAATCAGCATCCTTCACACAAAATACATAGATTTCAGTCGCTTTGCTAATGCAACCTGTTACAATCCCAGAGGGGATCCACAAACCAAAACAACCCAATTTACTGAATGTACCACCCCAAGATCTCAGTTTTTGTAACTTGTACTTCACAAATTAGAATCAATGTAAATTAAATATGAATTAACATGCAAACAAATAGAGGTAAATTTCTCTTTAAATAGATGATACCACAAAACTGTGCTTAATGAATCAAACATCACTGCTGTTCGTGCCACCACATGCAATTCCAAAGTTTTCCAATTTAGCTTATAGAATATGTAGGATCTCCAACTTTTCCACTGAATCGCTGTGGCTCTTGAACCACTTCAACAGTATTTGTATTCCACCTAAGATCCTAGGTTAGTCCTGACAGGGTGGGCAGACATTTATGATCTTTTCTCTCACACGTCCAGTCAGTTCCTTTTCAATCAAGAATAACCAGTTCACAACCTGGGCATCCAATATCGGCCTGAGCTGTTTGCACTGAGTTTAGGATTCAGTTTATTTTAGCTTGCTCGTATGTTGTTTCCCCGAGAGCTTCTGGAATTCTGTTTCTTCTTGCTGCTACATAGATAACTGACCTTGTCATAGAAAGCTTTATTTCTTCCCATTTGAATTCCGATCCTCTATCTGTTTTCAGCCTCGCAGACTCTCCATTTTACCATTCCTTCTGTTGGTACTGCTTCCAGGTCACCAGTATTCCACAAATTATAGTTTAAGACATTTAAAACCATTGTTAAATGTCCTCCTTCAAACATTTTTTTTTTAAAAACCATTAAGATTCCCCAGACATTTTCCAGTAATTACTTATTTTCCTTCATGTTACTGTTTTTAGGTCAAAGGTTGTCACACTTGAGTGGGTTTCTGTTTGAGTTTCTCTCCCTGTGACAACCAGATCACATGCATGTCTGAAGTGAGCTATTTTTCTAGAATGTCCTGTTTATGTTGAATTAAAGGTACATTTCAAAACATAACGGTTTGTCAAGTTCAGCGTTCATGATAAGCACATTTCTTATTTGCCATTTTTTCCTATTAATAAATCTTGAGCTGAATGTTTGAGACTTTTCTGCTTTAAGCTGTCATTCACCTTTTGCAATCGACATTTTGTACTATTGCTTCATTTAATACAGCACTTAACAAGGTTTTGTTTGTCAACTATTTCTACCGGCTTGTGGCAAAAGAGCAGTGAAGTGCAACTCATTGAATGGCTTTTTAAAAGAGCTGGTATATGAACGATGGGCTGAGTTGCCTCCTCCTGTGCTGTAACCTTCTGTTTTTTAAATTTTTTTACTCAATCCAGTCACAGAGCCAATGCTCAGAGTGGACTGGACAACCCCAAATCTATTCCTTGCTTGCTCCAAAACCAAATTCAAAATCCAATTCTTGGTCCCCACAAGACAGACAAACAAGATCCAAGCTGACAAGATAAAGCATTGCATCCCATCTTGGGCTTGATCCGACACTTGATCTTAGCCAGAAGGCCAAGAAGCAATGTGGCAGTTCACAAAGTAGTGTGAAGTTAATTGTGGCTTCGGTTACCCGTGATTTGTTTCACTTGAAGGAAGAAAAAATTATCTCATATTAAATAAATATTTGAAATCTAAATTTATTTCAGCCCAGTAGCAATTTTACTTGATTGGTGTTTGAAAAATCTTAAATGAGAAGTCCCATTATGTTGAACCTCCGTTACTTTTTACAACACTCTGTACTGTTTCAACTTAGTTATTCGTGATACTTTCAGTTTCTAAAAGATTCTTGAAAGGGGGTAAGGCAAGAGTGGGAGTTTGTTGCTCAGTAAGATTTCCATGTATCCCTTTCATTCTTGGAGGAATCTGTTATCAGCAGGTAAGTTGAAGGGCTTTTCCATCCAACACTCCAAACATTCTCAATCTTCTCAGATGAGCAAGTGATATTCGCAAGCATTGTTGTATCAATTTGGTTCAGATTTTTAATACCCTTGTGTCAGAAGAAATACATTCAAGTCCTATAATCTAGGTTGACATTTCACATGCCTTGGCATGATGCATTGTTGAGAGCTTTGTACTTTTCTTCACCTGCCTTCAAGAGATCCTCGGCACTGTTTGAAAAGCAGGGATTTCTCCCAGTGTTTTGGCCAACATTCATCCTGCAATGTGAAAGATTGACAGGCAAAAGCAAAATTTTGTGGATGCTGGAAATCTGAAATAAAAATAACCTGCTGGAAATACTCAGCAGGTCAGGCAGCATCTCTGAAGAGGATTTGAGATTAACTGTCCATTTACTTCACGTACTGATTTGCTGCTTTGTTTGCCTATAAAATAGGAACAGCATAAGAACATAAGAAATAGGAGCAGGAGTAGGCCATCTAGCCCTTCGAGCCTGCCCCGCCATTCAATAAGATCATGGCTGATCTGTCGCTGCTCAGTTCCACTTTCCCGCCCTCTCCCCATAACCCTTAATCCCCTCTCTTATCAAAAACCCAAAAAAAAGTTCAAAAATTGATCTCACACTTTTTCCCTCGGTGGTGATTATAGTCTTGAGCATGAAAAAAAGCTTGCAAGTGGGCTGAAAAAACAGCTGTGTTTTGTCTTAGAAATCTTTTGGGAAAAAAAGCTTTTATAAAATGGAAACGGAGTCAAAGTTGTTGAAACTTGTTCCATAAATGCACTGTAAATGAGCACTCAATATTCTTTGTGTCCCAGGGAGTTTGCTCTCAGGATGGTTCTCTCTCCGACAAGATCCTGACACATTTGAAAACCGTTCTGTTTTCTGGTGAACCATTAGTAATTATCTTTATGCATTTGATGTAAATGAATATTATAGTGGTGAGCACCCGGTATGTAATGGAGAGTATATCCTCCTTATTTGTGTATCCACTTTGTTATTTATGGCAGCGATGGTGGCTGAGCGAGTGGAGGGGAGAAATCAATGCCCCTTTTTCATTGCAGGGGGATAATGCTAGCTAGTTGGAGGGTTGGTGACTGGAAACAATACACAACCTTTTGTGGATGGCTTTGTAAGGAGACTATTGCTACTTTACCATTGAACACCTTTTGGGACCCTGCAACCTCCTATCCATGTGCCCCCAAAGCACCCCATTCCCTCAATGGAATCCATTTGTGCTGAAATTGTAGTTTGTTGCACCTCAGCCTACTGGCCTCTGGGTTAACACTGGATCCTTGAAGATCTAAGGTGCAGGATTGCCCAGTAATGGGGGTTCCTGCCTCCTTTTACTTTATGTACAAGGATGAGATGGACAAAAGCCCTTATATGGGAATTGATAGAAAATCCTAAAGGGCTTTTGTATTCTTCCTGGGCCAAAGTTCAAGATGAATGTGATCTGGTCAGCAATCCTCTAATAGTTTTACAGCAATTGCAGTTGCTGTTTTTAGTACTATTAATGACTGATTGCAATAACAAAACACAGTAGTAATCTTCTGAAGGGCAATTAGGGATTGCAGTAAGTGCTGGCCCACGTCCTATGAATGAATTAAAAAAAGTCAGTGTTGATAGTGTTAGCAGGTGTTCCTGTGCTGGATTTATTTTCAATTAGATATTGTCCACTTTAAAGTAAGTTGACTAACGGCTGCATTTAAGTCACAAAATGTTCGTTTCTAGATTTGGTATTGGTTGTCCTATTGTTTGGGGATTATCTAAAACAGATAGCAGGCTTTCTCACTGGCCTTTTCAATGGATTATTGAACAAATAACCAAACAACTTGTTCTGCAATTATTTTCTGGGAAATATCCTGGTGTGGATTTTTTTTTTAACTACTGTGTCTCCTTGGGGAAAAAAATGAAACCCAAGGAGAAAATGCTGGAAGGCATACAGTCAGGTCATAATTATCAGTGAGAGGCTAATCTGAAAAGCTTCGGTCTGTCCTAACTTTAACCTCTGACATGAGGATCAGACTGTGGCTTTTTATTTTGCACTGCCTGCAGAACTTGAATGTCTCCCTTGTTTCCTTGGACCAGAACTGGATGCAGTGTTCATGATGTAATTTGATCCAAATAGCACTCTAAAGTTTGAATATTATTTTCTCTGTCCTAGATTCAAATGCTTTGGCCATGTAATTCCACATCCTATTAACTTGGATTGCTGCTTTGTAGTGTTTGGATATGTTTTAACATTGAATCCATTGAGACATTTAGATGTCTGTGGCTGTTTCAACGCTGTTTATGGAGTATGAATGTTGTCTGTGTTTCCTTCCTGTGCAGTACATTAAATTTTATCTGTTGCTGTGCCCATAGTGGCACAGCTTTTTGTAACCAGGTTGGAGGTGAAGTGTAGCTCCCCTGCCAATCATACTGGAGACAGTATAGCTCGAAGTGACTGATGTGCAGAATTTATTGTGTAACTATTTTCCACAGCTGAATTTGATTGTTGTTGTTTTGTGTGGAACTTTATTAGAAGCTTCATGCAAATTGGAATGTACTCCATTGTGAGTTTTGGTGCACTCTGACCCAATTGTCATTTCTACCTAGATGCTGAAAGTGTTAGTAAGGCGAGTTAGTTTGCAGTGAATCTAGCTATACCAAAATTTGTAGCACTCTTCCTTTTTGAGAAGGCGGTGGGCTCGAGATCAATCCAGAGACTTAAATACGTAATTGTCTGGCGCAATGTGGTATTGGGCGAGTGATATACTGTTTTGAATGAGATGTTAGAACCTGTCTGCCTGCTCAGGTGGACATGAAGGATCCCATGGCAGCATTCAACGAGCTGGGGAGTTGTCTGGTCCAATCCTTGTCCTGCAAACAAAAGCACCACAGAGTATATGGCACCTTATTCTGGGGATCTTTGTGGAATCCTGATATGCACAAATCGGGCTCTATGCTTTTCTTCATTGTGACTACATTTCATGAGTACTTCATTGAATAGGAAATGCTTTGGAATGTGATGAGTAATTTTATAAACACAAGTTGATTTGTTGTGCACATGATTCTCAAGTTTAATTTTTCCAGTACTTTACATGAAATTGAAGTAAGATTAATACGTTAATTCTGTGTTAGCTGCCACACTTACTTTGTGCCTCCTCTTTGTGGGAATGGGTAGATGTTTGTGTTGCGATGCCTGGGACCAATAATGGTAAAAGAACATTGCTTTCATTGAGAGGAATTTTGTGCCCTAAAATGAAGGATCAATAATTTTAATTGCACTTGTGTTGTTGCTTGAAACGCTGTCCTCAGGAAGGGAATATCAAATTGCAAAACTAATGCAAAGTTGAGTGTGTGGTAGAAATTATTTCTGAAATTATGGTGTTATTTGAGGTTATATTTTTTGATGTTGAAGTCACTGGATAGATGCAGCTTTGTGCCCGTAGTTTACAACATGGCAAGTTCTTGTTTGCCTGTATTTTCAGGGCGGAGATGAGTAGTGGTCAGGCTTTCTTGCAGGGCAGTAGTTTGAATATTTTAGGGACTTAATGTAAAATTGCAATGTGTATAACACTGCATCACATGCCCAGCGCTTCATTGTGCGAATGACCAAAGCTAAATCCTGATAGGGGTGTGTGTGAACCTGGCAAAGTTGAATGGAAGGGAGCGGCATAATGGTGTTCGTTTATGTATTTGCACTTGATTGTGGCCAAACCACAGACTCCAAGTGACATTTATCCTGGTATTCTATAATTCTATGAATCCCCTTGTGTATTTCTACTGTAGTCTAAATTATTTTCCTATTTAACTATTTTTCATTAATTTGTAACATAATAAAAGATTGTTATTGGTTTTTTTTTAGCATGATTAAAGCTAATTTGTTTTAAATTTGTCAGATGTGAAACCAGGGCCTGGGAGAGGCGCTGCACAATCACACCTGGAGTCTGAAATTGTATCAGCAACTTGGTTTAATTTTATGCATATAAATTTTCGTTAGGGAGCTACCTTTTGCTTTTAGCATTTTGCTGGAGAAATAATCTTGCTGTATGCTGTTCCTTCGCTCCAGAGTTTAAACACTACCAAATCCTGAGCTGCCTCCAACTCGCTCACAGAAACAGTTGAGTGAATATTCTGTTAGAATATTAAAATAAGCCTATTACTGTTGTGTCGTCAACCGTCTGGATGCCTAACAGGCAGAAGTCTCTCCCCTTCTCACTTCCGGTAGCAGAGTGGTAACCTAGCATCTTTCAGCCTGTTGTTATTATTCAAGGGTACAAAATTGCAAATAAAATTAAGCCTCGGAGGAGGTGCAATGCCTGCTGCAATCAGCTTGGATCATGTAGATCAAGCCCAAGACAGGAATTGAGAGCCCTGTCTTGTCAGCTTGGATCGGGAATGTCTCACTTGCTGAGACTCTGAATTTGGATTGGATTGAATTGGATATATGAACAAAAAAAAAGTTCATGAGATGTGGACATCACTGGCTAGGCCAGCGTTTGTTGCCCACCTCTAAATTGCGAAGATGCTGGTAAGCTACCACCTTGAACGGCAGTGTCCATGTGGTATAGCCACACCTATAGTGCTTGCTGTTAGGAGGGAGTTCCAAGATCTTGACTTAGTGACAATGAAGAAATGGCAATATATTAGCATGTCGGGATGGTGAGTGGCTTGGACGGTAACTTGCAGGTGTTGGCGCTTCTGGGTGCCCCCTTGCCCTTGTCCTTTTGAGGCGGTGGTGGTCTGAGCGGCAGTGCATCTTATAGATGGGGAAGTGTGGAAACAGACAAGAGAGAAAAAGCTGGAGTAAGATCAGAGCAGCACAGGACAGGCTCCCTGGTGAGGAATCCAATCCCATGACTCCATAAGGAATAGGAACAGGCCATTTGGCCGCTTGAGGCAGTGGCTGGCTCCTGGGGCTGTGAGGTCCCCCGCTGCTTTTTTTCAGTTCCTAATTGGAGAGGCAAGGCTGTGAGCAGAGCGAAGGCTGTGAAGTGCTAGTCTGTTGAGGTGGCTGGGGCAGGGATGTTTCTGTGTAATGAAATGTCCTCAGTGGCTCTACCTTCCCTTCTCTTTCTGACTGGTAGCACAGTAATGCTATCACTGCTTTGATCAATGCACTTGTATTATGCTGTTGCTGCTCTTGATACTCATGACCTATGCGACATATGTATTAGGTGCCATTTGTACCCAGATGTCAGCAATAGGTGTCACCATTTTGCGAGCAACTTTGTGATTGTTTGGAGAATATAGAAAAGGGGGGAGAAAACATGGATGATTGGGGAGGGTTCTGCTCTGGGGCAGGGGGGAGCGTGAAATAGTAGACGCATCAGTGCCCCATGATTTATCTCCTTGATCCTGGTGAAATCAATTCACGTCACATACCAGCTGCACAATAGCTCCAGCCAGTCTGCTGTTTTTAATGTTTTGAAGTTTCCCGAGAACTATTTTTTATTTTCTAATGTTTAAGTACGTGGAATGTTGTAAATTTAAACCAAATATCTGCAAACGCGGTAACTACACAGCAGTACTGTCTGATACTGGGATTGGTGTTTTAGGTTCAACCTTTTGTCCTCTCTTAAACATATGCAAGTATTTTGTGAAAGTTGGGAGAAAGATTGGCAAGTATGAGAAGGCCCGATTAAATGTTAGAATTTTGTTGACTGTCCTTGTATTTTGCTTGCATGTGCTTTACTTTGCTGGCTCCTGGGAGCTAATAGCACAACTCGCCACCAAAGGTGGCACCAAATAGGCACTGGCGCTGAACCACACCATTATGACGGTGGTAGCGTGAGAGGAACAGATGGCCAAGTTCATGGAAAGTTCATCAATTAAAGCCAAACGTTGCTTGTCCCAATTTCTACGTGGCATGCGTGCATTTTGCTTCACTTACTCAAGCTGAAAATAACCCCTTAATTGCTATGAGAGTTTGAACTGACTGCATGGCATAACTTCTAAGAAGCAACACTGAAATTCCAAGGTCAAGTGCTAGATTTTAAGATATTATGGGACATAGCAGTAATGATCTTGTATAGATGTATATGTATCTTGCAAAATGTGCATTGCGGCTCTATTTCCATAATAATGGCTAGTAAATGTTGCTTAGTATTGATTGGAATGTATCTTAAACATGGTCCCAGATCTGTATGCACTTTGCAAGAATGTCAAAGGATGTCACTTGAACATTAAGTTGTGACTTAATATTGTTTTGTATGTATTTATATAATCCGTTTAAGTGTGCCCCAGAATTGTTACTGTTTAATTCCATAAATTTATCACACCTGCGTGTGATTTTACAGCTTGGTGAGCTGAGTATTGTGAGTGACATGAATGCCATTCACACCATTATGTAGCACAAATAGTGAGTAGATTCCTTTGGCCATTGTTTGTGGCTTTCAGCAGCATATGTTCACCCCATGCTGCTCACCATTCTTGATTTGATGGTGAACTGCTGAAACCAGACACAAGTGACCTCCAGTAACAACTTATTCCTCGTGATTCACTGATGTCCCTCCAATCTCTCTGGATTCTGCTCAGTGACAGCCCACAGCACCTCCATTAGGTTGCTGTACATGCCATGTGGAGTACTGTGGGCATTTTCCTCCATCCTGTCCCCTTCCCAAATAAGGGCTTTTTCAAGCATAGTATTTTGGTTCAGCAGCTTGTCTTCACTCCTCCAAAGTGAGCAGTTTGATCACTTTATAAAATGCTAAGTGTAAGCACAGGTTAGGATTTATGAGGGTTTGCTTAATCATTTTTGCTTCCCTTTTGGAAAAGGCAAAGGTATTGCTTCTGTTAAATTAATTTGACATTTCTAACTAAAATATTGTTCTGTGTTTCCCTCTTTCAGGTTCGTTGGATGATGTACTGGATTGTGTTTGCCCTTTACACTGTACTTGAAACTTTTGCAGATCTCATGATATCTTGGTAAGCTTACGAAATAGCAATGAAACTGTTGAGTTGTCCTTGAAATGATACTAGTTCACATAAAAATTTTAAAATTTATTAGAAAGAGTGTTAGAAAGTAGAAAGAACAACTCTTTGGAAATGCACAAATAAAAAACTGGAAATGCTAGAAACACTTAATAGTTCAGAGAGACAAATGGTTACTGTTTCTGGCTGATGACCTTTCATCAGAGCTGGAAAAGGTTTGGAATAAACAAGATCCAAATAAGTAGAAAAAAGGTCAAACGGGGAGGAAAGAACAAAAGTCAGTGATTGGCTGGAAGGCGAGGAAGAAAAGGAATGATGACAAAAGGAGGTGGTAATGCAACAACTTTATTTTAACAAAAAGTTGAGTCTAGCAAAATGTAAATGACAAAAACAGAATCATGACCAATTACTGCTGCTCAGAAATAGAAGGGACAGCTATGATCTGAAATTATTGAACTCCTGAGTCCAGAAATCTATAAAATGCCTCCTGTATGGCAGGCAAGCTGGCCACTCTGAAGAGCAATAACAGGTTATGATATTTCTGCTGTATACTTACCCATCAGTTGAAATCATTTGATGAGTAAGTGCCTCCAAGATTGCCATTTGTTTTTCTCGTAACAGCAGCTGACTCACTATATTTCCAGTAATTTGTTGGTTGATCAGCCTGTTTTGAAACTGCTGGCTGTTCCCTTCATGCTGGCTCGATTGTTACCACAAAAAGTAGTTGTGGCTAAAACATTGTACTTTTTCAAGAAGTTGGATGTAGCTCTTGGGACTAAAGGAATCAACAAAATGGAGAGGCAAGTGAGAACTGATTACTGAGTTGGATAATCAGTCACCCTGTCAGGAGCATTGACCAGTTCATACTTTAGCCATGAGTGGACACAATGATGGCATGGATAGAGGATTGACTGGCAGAGGGCAGAGTGTGGGGATAAAGGGGTCTTTTTCAGAATGGCAGCCAGTGACTAGTGGGGTGCTTCAGGAGCCAATGCTGGGACCACAACTTTTCACAATATATATTAATGATTTGGAGGAAGGAACTGAAGGCACTGTTACTAAGTTTGCAGATGATACAAAGTTATGTAGAGGGAAAGGTAGTACTGAGGAAGCAGGGAGCTGCGGAAGAACTTGGACAGGTTAGGAGAGTGGGCAAAGAAATGGTAGATGGAATACAATGTGGAAAAGTGTGAAGTAATACCTTTGGAAAGAGAAATGGGCACATAAGCATTTTCCCATTTAGAAAATAGTCTAGGAAATCAGAAACACAAAGGGACTTGGGAGTCATCGTTCAAGATTCTCTTAAGGTTAACGAGAAAGTTCTGTCGGCAGTTACGAAGGCAAATGCAATGTTAGCATTCATGTCGCAAGGGCTAGAATACAAAAGCAGGATGTACTTTTGAGACTGTATAAGGCTCTGGTCAGACCCCATTAGGTGTACGGTGAGCGGTTTTGGGCCCCATACCTAAGGAAGGCTATGCTGGCCTTGGAAAGGGTCCAGAGGAGGTTCACAAGAATGATCCCTGGGATGAAGATCTTGTCATTTGAGGAACGGTTGTGGATTCTGGGTCTGTATTCACTGGAGTTTATCAGGATGGGGGACGGTATCTTATTGAAATTTACAGGATACTGCGAGACCTGGATAAAGTGGATGTGGACAGGATGTTTCCACCAGTAGGAAAAACTGGAACCAGAGGGCACAACCTCAGGCTAAAGGGACGATCCTTTAAGACAGAAATGAGGAGGAATTTCTTTAGCCAGAGAATGGTGAATCTGTGGAACTCTTTGACACAAAAGGCGATAGAGGCCAGGTCACTGAGTGTCTTTAAGACAAAGATAGATAGGTTCTTGATTAATAAGGGGATCAGGGCTTATGGGGAAGAGAAAAATATCAGCCATGATTGAACGGTGAAGCAGACTTGATGGGCCGCGTGGCCTAATTCTGCTCCAATGTCTTAAGGTCTTATGCCCACATTTCTTGGCTCAAAACCTTGAGTATTTAGCATGCATGTTACAAATGAGAATGGGTGCCTGACATACAAGGGCCTACAGAATTAATCATGTCACTGTGGATTATGTTGAGGACAAAAATGCTAAATAATACAAAGGCAGATGATACTGACAGCGGCAAGTTAATGAGCATGATATCAGTAAAACAGGATCTTCTGCAAAGGGACCATTGATGGACCATGAGAAACATGGCCAATTAAGCAAAATGAGGCATGGTTTTATAGGTGAAGGATTATTTCTCACACCAGTTGGACTTCCCTGAGGGCAGAATGGTTTGGGTGAAATAAATAAGGGAACTCAGTAGATGCTGCTTATTCAGCTGTTAGTAAAGCATTTGACACCACTCCACGTGGGTTTGAGAGGGTATGGTGAGAAAAGAGACTTTAAGAATTGACTTGGTTACTTAACATCCTGATTTGGGATCTTAATTTAGTTGTGCAATATTGCTTAATCATTCTTTGAATCATTGCATGTGTAAATTTAATTGCTCATGGAAAATATTTTCTGAATTATTGAGATTGGAATGGAACTGCTGTGATTCTTGGGACCCATTTTGAAGAAGTTGACTCATTCCCATATAAACCTATCAAGTATGTGGCTACTATTGTATCTATGCCTATGGAACATTGAATTTTTCATATGGATTATATCGAGTTTCTTTCAGTCTTGATCGGTTAATTGTTTCCAAGGTTTCAAGAACCAATTTCCAAATCGAGTCAGCAAATGGCTGATGGGTTGTATTCTCCACTGCGTTATCCTAGCTGTTGGAAACGTTAATGGCTGTGTCAGAGGTCATTTCATCTGTCGCTCTGGCTGCTTATGGGATACCCATGAAATAGCTGTCCGTTAGCCAAGGTGTTGCATATATCAACCTGTATTCCCTTTGCACGCTGTTTGAACTTGTCTGTTACTTCCTGGTAGCAGAAACCACTGTGTCCTTTTTCCAATAAACTCTGTCTTGATGTTCTCCTGAGTACAGCTGGCTATTGTATGTACTACTGCAAACCAGTCTTGCAGTGAGTGCATGGGAAACTGATCTTTGCATGGTGCCTGCATACTTTTGGAAAGAATACAAGGATCAGTGCTGGAATAGGCCACTTGACTCTTGGACTTTGCCAAATCAGCAAGATCATGGTTGATAGTCTACCTTAACACCATCCTGCACTCTCCCCTTATCCCTTAATTCCCTCAGTACTCAAAATTCTGTTGACATCTTGTCCTGGATACACTGAACAACTAAGCATCCACATTTCTCTGAGAGAATTTATTAGATTCACAACCCTTTGAGTGAGGAAATTGCTCCACGTTTTGGTTCGAATGGCTGACCGCATATTCTGAGGTAGGGATCCTGTGTTCCCAATTCCCCAGATGGGGAAGTACTTTCTCTGCATCTACCTCTGAAGAATTTTATGTAAGGGCGGTACGGTGACGTAGTGGTTAGCACTGCTGTCTCAGTGTCAGGGGCCAGGGTTTGATTCCCAGCTTGGGTCACTGTCTGTGCGGAGTCTACACGTTCTCCCCGTGGATTTCCTCTTGGTGCTCCAGTTTTCTCCCATAGTCTGAAAGACCTGCTGGTTAGCTGCATTGGCCACAAAAATTCTCCCTCTGTATACCCATACAGGCACTGGAATGTGGCAATCAGCAGATTTTCATTGCAGTGTTAATGTAAGCCTACTTATGACAAATAAACTTAGATTTCATTCTTCTGAACTCCAGGGAATACAAGCCAAGGCACTTCATCTCACCTATCGGGACATTACCTTCACCCCAAGAACTGTTCAATGTTGCACTCCTTTGATGGCAACTGCGTCCATACTTGGGCAAGGAGACCAAACTGCGCTCACTAGTTGAGATGTTGACCATAAAGCATGTTTTCTTCTGGGAAGAAGTGACTCAAAGTTGCTGTGTTTATGCTCCAAAATTACACACACATTTCCTTTTAAAATTCTGATCATTCATTAATATGATAATTGCTTCCTGTACCTGCCCATTATTTTTCTGTAATTCATGTTGAACACCCATGTCCCTTTGAGTGCAAAATTTTCCAGTCTGTTTAAAAATGCATTCTGCATTTTTATTTTTCCTACCCAAGTGGATAACTCTCCCTTATCAGTTACTTTCCCACCTTAATTTGTAAATTCAACAAACTTGGATATGTCACCTTCAGCCCTTTTCATAGAAGTCATTACTATGGATTGTATGTAGCTGAGGTCAAATGATGCCACGTGGAGGGCTGCTGCCTTGTGTGATGGTCCTTCTTACAAGATCTGCAGAATATGATGTGATCTGGGTCAACGTTTACTGTGGTTTGAGCAGAAAATTGTTGCTCAAAGAAAATTGTAAGGACTCTTTGAGGTGATCTTACTTTTCCCCCAAGTTCCTGTTTTAATAAAACTTGCCAATAATTTGTGTTCTATTATTGTAGTATGCTTCCGGTCTCTGGTGAGGTGATAGGGATTTTTGGCAGAGGAAGTTGCATGAAACTAAAATTGCAGAAATGCAGATTGTGACTTCTGGAAAATGTATTCTGATTGTTTCCAGCTTAGATATATTTCAATGGGTCAAATTGCAACTTGTGTTTTACAGAACTGAACAAGCATGAAGTAATTTAGAAATGACTGGTTTTGTCAGTGTGAAACTAAATGCCTCCCTAACCTGGCTTTTGATATTGTATCTAATTTGAAAAGTGTTGCTCTTGGTTGCAGGTTTCCACTGTACTACGAACTTAAAGTGGCATTTGTTATCTGGTTGTTGTCTCCATACACTCGAGGAGCAAGTTTAATTTATAGAAAGTTTCTACATCCTCTTCTCTCCTCACGTGAACGAGTAAGTTTTTCTGCTAAGTCTAAGCATAGTGTCAGTTCTTAAAATAATCCTCATTCTAACTAGATCATATTGGTGAAAGCATTTTAAATTGCTAGTTTTATCTGAACCCTGGTTTCTAGGACGTGACGCACAAAGTGAAAATGTGCTACAGTGCGGAAAGCAACATGAGTTGCAATTTTGTGAAGTAAAACAATTCAAAGCCTTACTTGTTTGCTTATTTGCCAGTGAAATGTACTCCTGCTGCAACAATAATTTAACTGAAAGTGTATGTTTTAAAATGTTTGCAACTGGGAAAATAACAGCGCAACTAAGGTTGGAAAACTAAACTTAAATATTTTAAAGCTTGTAATTGATAGGCATAAGTCCAGATACTACTCGAGATGCTTTGCATGTTGTACGATGAGGGATGATGCAGTTGAATGGCAGTCTGTTTTTGAGAGTGCATTACACTGTTTCTTCCAGGTTAAGATTGGTGCTGGGAAATGTTATAATTCCAAAGTTTGGGGCTGTCAACTGTTTTTCAGGTCGGTTGTGCAACGAGTGGCTGCAGACTAAGCTGTTGCTCAGTCCCAACCTTCGAATATGTCAAAATGCAGAAGTGAGACCTCCGACTAATGTTGCCAGATAGTGTCAGATTAAATGGGAGGTGGATTAAGCTTGGCTCAATTCACATAGGACTTTTGTAATCAAAAGAAAATAAATTTTCATCACATTTGTCCAAGTTTAATTCAGGTGCAGGTGAAAAGTCTGTGGCATCCAATTCTCGTCCATTTCCCTTTCTGTGCATCCAGGTGTCACCCTTGGTTTAATGATCATGTGATACCCTCCTAGTTCTAGGGTCTGGGTTCAAAGCCCCATTTGAAGCACATGATCCACTTGGTGGCACTGCACCAATGTCAGTGGGGGATGTGTGTTTCAAATGAGGTGTTAAGTTTGGGTACTGTTTTCCTTCCCAAATGGATATGTCAGAAAGCAGGAGAATTTTCAACTTGTATTTCTTCAGGAATGTCATGAATAAAAAATCTAGCAGTTTATATCATTGCCACTTGTTGGACAATCCTGTGTACAAATTGACTACCAATTCCTATTTTTCACCAATTATCACACTTCAACCTACTTGTGCTGGATCTGAGATTGTCTAAGTGCAAATTTTGACTGAACATTTCAGTAATATTTTGAGCTTTTCCATTTTGGATATTGGAAGCGATTTTTGTTCGTCATGAAATGAGGTATACAACATTTCTGAGCAACAGAAGACTTTTTCCACACGAAAGGCTGTATGATGTAATTTGCAAACTGGTATTTTCATGACTAAATATTATGGTGTTTGTACATTGATTTTTTTTTATCACAGGATATCGACGAATATATTAGTCAAGCCAAAGATCGAAGCTATGACACAATGGTGAAGTTTGGAAAGCAAAGTCTAAATTTAGCTGCAACTGCTGCTGTGTCTGCTGCAGTGAAGGCAAGTGATGATGTGTCTTTGTTGCAGAGTCTCAGATAATTGAAAATGGCTCAAATTGAAGATCTCAATTAAATTCCTGCAGAAATCCCATAGTATTTTAATACCTGAACATAACACTGTCATTGACCCTTTATTCTGCCCTGCTTGCAGGCTGAATTCAGTATCCTGTGTACTTGCAAGGTTTATTTTTTCAAAGCTTTAGTGTGTGCAACTCTGGTACAAGAATGAGGGCAGTTTATGTACTGTTTTATTATGTGTAATATACTTGTTGAAAGGTGGTGCACAAAGAAAGAGAAAGCAGAAGATGTTTTTCATCTTTGTGTAAAGATCATCCTCCTCCCTCAAACCCTCATACCTCATGCCCAGACGTTTTAGATTTACATTTTCAGCATTGGATTATGTTAAGATATGTCTTCATTAAACCTCCAAAAAGCATTTAGTCGTCCAAAGGTTGATGCACAAATTAAAATTATGGTCTATTCCCACTAGTTTAATTCTGCATCAACAGTTTTATGGAATTTTTATATGCCTAGCTTGTCATTTCCCTTCTGTCTTTTATTCTAACTATGATATTGCTTTCTCTTGCCTGTACTCGCAAACTGTCTTGCAGGATTGTTGCTCAGCTTTCTACTGTTGTACTGGCCCATTCAAGTTGAGGTAATAAGACTATTGGCATAAATAGTTTGACATGGATAATTGCTTCTGTACTTATTCTCTTAAGTTATGGGTGAATGGCACTAATTACCTTTTTGGCCTTAAAAGTGGATGTTTGTTACCATTGGGAAGATTCCAATAAATGGGATTGTACTGCTGGCTTTTAAAGCTACTAACAGCATGCTATTCTCATTAGTAACCTTGCAACTCCAATTTTCAGTACTCTTTTAATATTTCTGCACAGCTTTTGTTCAAAAGTGTATGTTTTGTGTTTCCACTGGAATTTCAAAACCTTTTCATGAGTTGTAGTCAATCTGAAGATTAAAATGGGGACTTTTGGAGTTTATTTGAATAATCTTTGAGGTCAGGCAGCCAGTTATGGAATGCAAATTGACTAAATCTTTAATGCAAGTTGAATTATCAGTTGGAAAGGTGAAAATTTCTGATTGACACAGCTTACCAACACGTGCAAGTCTTGTCTACAAAATTCAGCTCCCCATCAGTGGACATTGATCTTGGAGTGTGTTGTTTCATGCTCTGAATAATTTTGGGATTTGTCTTGACCTACAAATTTTATATAAAACACAAACAGTTTGTAGTTTCCCCCTTAAACATTTGAGATTATTTTAAAACTCTGTTGCTTGTGCTCACTCTGGAGAACACAGTACTGTCCAGTTGCTTGAATATCATCATGATGTGTCAGTAAAAGTTAACTTGTAACAATACCCTGCGTTTGCTTTTTACCTGTAATGTTGCTTTTATGGTTTAGAACAGGACTTTGGTAACACTGCATGCAAGTTGTTTCCTCTCTGCAGCATTTTTCTTTGTTTGTTGCCCCTTAATTTAGTGATGACCATTAGTTTGAGATGTGTGGATTTTGTAAAAAAAACCTCCCTGTGTAGTTTCTTTTGCAGCTGTGTGCTGCATTCCATGTCTGTGTTCTATGTATTGGCAGAAGCCTGAAAATAAATTCCTGAGATGAGAAAAACACGCACATCCCCTGTGTTGAAAGAAGTGTAGGATGGCACAGTGGTTAGCACTGCTGCCTCAGCACCAGGGACCTGGGTTCGATTCCCGGCCTCAGGTCACTGCTTGTGTGGAGTTTGCACGTTCTCCCCATGTCTGCATGGTTTTCCTCTGGGTTCTCCAGTTGCCTCCGACAGTCCTAAGATGTGTGGGTTACGTTGATTGGCCATGTTAAATTGACCATTAGTGTTGAGAGGTTTGTGGGGTTATGGGGATAGGGCCTCGGTGGGATCGTGGTCGATGCAGACTTCTTCTGTACTGTCGGGTTCTATGATTCTGAGTGACCAATGCTGGATGCACTTCCATGGCAGTGGCATTTTCTCCATGTCAAAGTCAACTTGCTTTATGAGAGAGGCTGAACATTGATGCAGTTGGATATTTGAATTGGGACAGGGAGCGGACATCACACCAGCTATTTTAATCCGAGTCCCAGTTGGCATCTGAGCATGTTTTTGTTGAGTGACATTAGGGGGTCTGAGTCCAGGCCTAACCTTTTTTAAAATCCCATTTAGTCTGGCCATGGTGGTCCCATTGTAGTACCCCAGCTAACGTTGACGTGTTCTAGATTTGTGTTTAAACCTCGTACTTTCTGATCTGAGTTGGTGCCACAGCACTTAATGTTTGTATCCACTGAGGCTGAAGCAAAAATTTTATTTTTAAATATGTGAAAGCTCTTGGTGTTCAAAAATATTTAATGGAAAAATGCTGCATTTACGAACTCTCATTTTTGTTGTACTTTGCAGAGTCAAGGTGCAATTACAGAAAGGCTGCGAAGTTTAAGTATGCATGATTTAACAGCAATACAAGGTGATGAACCGGTAGGACATTGCTCCATAATCAGTGCTGCTGATACCAGACAGAAGGTGAAACATCTGCCAAAGGAGAACTCTGGTAAGTAGTAAAAGGCACTACGCAACCACTCAACTAAACTTTGAAAAGTAATGATTTGTATAATGCAACTTGGCAACTTACTGGAAAATAAACCAAGTGAAGTGTGACTGTGTAAATAACAAGCCAGAATATTTTTTGGAAGGATGGGGGAGGGTTGAGAGCAACAACTGGCATTCAGTGAGACCTCCAACAGTCTCTACACAGCCTACTGAGTGTGGCTCAATAGATTTGATTGCCATCTTTAATCTGTGAAATCTAGGCTTTGAATTTGAACTAAATTATGATTGAAGTGTATCTTGTCAGTTGCTTGGAGATGCAAGCATTCTGGTCATGTTTCAGGGCCAATAATCCTGCGGTCAGAAGAGAGGGACTCAGATTCTACCATGGCGACTAGCATCAAATTTATTTAAATGTGTGGAATAAAAAGCTAGAATATATAATGTTGACCATCTAGTGATAGAATTGGGACTGCCATCAAGCCCATCTAATTCACTAATTTCTCTCAGGGAATTTAATCAGTCCGTATCTTGTTTGGCCGACATGTGTCTTCACATCCGCAACAATGTGGTTAACTCTTAATTGCCCTCTGAAGTAGCTTAATGAGCCATTCAGTTATCTGAAAATGACTAACTACCTTAAGGGAAAACACTTGTTAGTGTTCAGTTTGGACAGTAAAATTCACTTTCTTCCAGGTGACTAATGGATGGTGAATCATTTCATGTTTCTAGAGATCACAAATCCCCAAAATGGGAAATAGTCTTCACTGTAGTTGAGCATGCTCCTTGCGATTTGGCTGGGCTGGCATGAGTTTTAGCTTGATTCTGATTTCCCTGCTTGATTTTGAGGCTGGCTTCAGAAGACAGAGCTACTTGCTTTCCCAGCCTTGACATCTGGGAAGTTTGGCAGTCTGCCAAAATTGAACTGAAACATGGTGATTTGGCACTAATCACACTAATGATAGTGGAAATCTGCAACTCTCAATCTGTCACAACCCCCATCCCGCACACCATTCCCATTCCTTGAAAGGCCAAGTGTAAAATACCTCCAGATACCTTGCTGGATACTTTGAACGTATGTTTAGCTAAAGTATTCTAATCTACTGCCAACCATTTTGTAAGTTTTTTGTAAGCCAGAAACAGTTTATATATATAGTGACAAAGTGTCAGTTTGTACTACGCTAATAGATTTTCACACTATAAAAAAGTTCATGGTAAAAGGACATCTGTATTGTATTTCAAAAATAGAATCTTTTTGCCTTTTCATAATGATGTTAGTGTATCCTGATGATCATTTGCTTTCTGAATGCTTTGTTGTACAAGTGCGGCATTGATACAAAGTGATTTCACTGCCACCAATGATCCAGTGTTAGTTTGACCTAAATTCAAAATGAGGAGGAATGGAGTGGAGGATCTGGTGGCTTATCAAAAACCAGAACAAAACGAATGTTATTCCCCAGAGGAGTTGAGTTCTTGGCACCAGGTTTGTACTTTATAATTTTGACGCAGAGCCCAATCTGAATCATAGAATAGAATCCCTCCAATCTTCAGCCCATCGAATCTGCAGCACCCACAATCCCACCCAGGCCCTACTCCCGTAACCCCACATACTTACCCTGCTAATCCCCCTGACACGAGGGTCATTTTTAGCACGGTCAATCAACTTAACCCGCACGTCTTTGGACTGTGGGAAGAAACCGGAGCAATGACTCAATTTGTGTAAATGCATCCTGAATAATTAATTGCGGGTGAAACTTCCATTTTTGCCCTGAGTTCTTGCTCTGATGAATTAATTAAGTGGATTACAGTTGTTGCTTCTAAGACTGGAGTAGTTACAACAAGATATTCTGTTATTTCACTTAATCTTTCAAGTTGCTTATCTTGTTCCAACTGAAATCCTTTTCTTCTCATCTCCTATTCAACTGGCAATTGATACAGTTAATAAAAGCTTGAAAGTTTTCATGATTATATATCGATCCTTTGACCGCTTAAGTTTGTGTTCTCTGATTCTCTCACCATGCTGAAAATAGCCCATTATATCCATCTGTCATCTGCTTGTTGGATGAAAAACATCAATTGTCTGTCTGAACCTGCTTTTTCCCCCCTTGAGATAATGGTTTTGATTAGAGTGCATACTTGCCATTGTAATATCCTTGTACATGTGTGGCCAGGTGCATCTTCTGAAGAACAAATCCAGTAGATAGTGACCATCACTGGTAATGAGGAGTGGTTAACAGTACTATCCCCAAAACAGATAGCAATGTCAACGACAGTTAGCAATCTGACCAGCTAAATTTCTGGGCCTAGAGTTTTTCAATTTGGAACACATATTTTTTAATACAATAGCAAATTGTGGTTACTATTTTGAATATTGAGATGAAAAGCAGTGGTTCGTCCCCAAAAAAAAGGTCTTCAAAGAATTGTGTTATTATCTTTGTGCTCTGATCACCTTGCTGAACCTGAGAAGTGTAATAGTAGAACAGAGTGTGTGGGTTCAGTGAATGCTGTCTGAATTGATTGTAAACTGGAATCTCAGGGAATGTTAAAAAGAATTTAAAAATGTTGGTGGATTTGTTAGACCATTATGATGTGCATACAGTATAACTCAGGAGTAGTTTAAGTTAGGTGAAGCATAGCTGGAGTGAGAAATTTGTGTACACAATTGACTATCTTGGTATCAATGTGCTGAGGGGTGCCAGATTGCTGAGTAATTATAGGGGTGTTACGTGACTGGAACTTTGAGGTTGGCAAGGCTGAAGCACTGTGTTTGACAATTTTCACTTCCTCCCTGATTCCATCCCTTTCTCTCGCAGCTGTTACTGAATTAAGTTCAGACCCCTCACCCTTCTCATTTAACAAGGTTTTTTGGTCCATCTCCAGCATCGTCATCCACCTCCACACCTCGTGTTCTCAGTGATCTCCTTGCTGGTCGCTCACCCCAAATTTATCAAATGCTTCATGACCCACATCCTGTCCTATTCACCATTCATTCCCGTCCCTCCAAACTTCCATTGGACCCCTGTCGCTCTAAAGAATAGAATTTGTATCTTTGCCCCCACCCTCCTCTACAAATCCTCACCAGGCATCAAAAACCTACTCCAATCCTCTGAGCAGTTCTGTGCCACTCAGTTTGAATGTGGCCATTCCTGTCCACCATTGATGCCTAATTTCTGAATATAAAATTGTTTCCCAGTGCATAGCCTTCAGAAATTTCATTGGAACAGTCTGGAATATGCAGATTGATGCCATCCCAGTATGTTGCAAGTTGTGAAGTTCATTCATTGTTTTTGGGAAGTCATTCTGAAGATAACTAATCTTAACTTAAATTTACTTGTACAATATGTGGGCTATATGGGGGTGGCACAGTAGTTAGTGCCAAGGACTCTGATTCAATTCCCAGCTTGGGTTACTGTGTGTGGAGTCAGCACATTCTCCCCATGTCTGGTGGGTTTCCTCTGGGTGGTTTGGTTTCCTCCCATAATACGAAAAATGTGCTGTTTAGGTGCGTTGACTGCGGTTAAACTCTCCCTCAGTGTAAACCGAACAGGTGCCAGAGTGCGGCAACTTGGGATTTTCGCAGTAACTTCATTACAGTGTTAATGTGAGCCTACTTGTGACCAATAAACTTCAACTTATTTCCAGTATTTGAAGCATGATCAATTATATCAGTGTATAGAATGACAGAATCTAGCCTGTGCTGTCCTCAGGCCAGACAATGCTGCTGTCATCACTGTCAGTTCAGATGATGTTTTGTTTCTCCAGTTAACCAGTCTCTTAACTTGCTGATACAGCTAAAAGAAAATTGCAAGTGAGAAAACACAGCTCCAAAAGTGCACATTGGGTTGGTTGTTCTTGAAAACTATACTCATATGGCCTGCCTTTACATACACAATTCTTCAGAGCAATCTTTTCTTCACACCCCATAAAATTTTAGCAAAATTCCAGCTTTGATTTTTAAAACATGTAGTGATATTTCAAATGTAGAATAGTTACAGTCTTTAAGCTTGCCTGTGAGGGCCTTTAAGAGCATAGTGCTCACGTCACTGTAGAAGCAGATTTTAATTGGGTATTGACAGGAGCAGCATGTAATTGACATTTGATTATAATATAGGCAATATACTTGTGCTGTGTGCATGTGTGTGCGTGCGTGCAGGCTGATTGTGTGGGGGGGGGAGGGGGGGTGCGGTTGGGTGGGGCATTTTGTTGTCTGGGCTGTGTAAAGGGAAATTATGAAATTGCAGCATGCTTTTCCAACTCTCTCTTGTCTAGACTGCAGTTTTAATTTATAACATTTTGGGGGACTTATTTTGTTTTGGGAGTTGGGTATTGAGGTGTGTGGTGCCCCCTCGTGGCCAATTGGATAAATCCTATGTACATTCTTCCATATTGGTACATTTGTTGTTAGAATTTAAACACTGAACATGTGGGAAAGAATTTCACTGTTTGTGCAATGACTGACACTTGGCTTTCATATTCATAAACTTCCGTAAGAGCAGCTGTAGAATGTGGTCAGCATGTTCACTAAATTGCCATTTCACCCATCAGACAGACATTTTGATTTCGATGAAGTGGATGACAAGGAACAATTGGAGAATGAGCAGGATGGTGCTCATTCGGACGATGACATCGCCACACAGAAGTACCTCCGACGATCGCAGAGCCTCAAAGTTAAACAAAAAGGCCACCGTAGAGAGGTAAATTCTATTGGCTCCCTGTAACTGGACCTTTCTCTCTCGCTCTGCTGTTTTCCTGCTTTGATTCCTTCCAATGTGTTAAGCATGTATTGAGAGAATTTTTGATTAGTGTATTTCCAAATATAGTTTTGAGTAAAGTTTTAGTTGCAGTATTTGTAAATCCTGTTTGGTGTTAAATATAAAGCTAGGTGACTTTTTGGTACAAGGTGAAATTATGGAACTGCTTGTTAGAGCAGACACATCTCAAAGGCTTTAATAAACAGAGTGGCTTTGATAAAAGTAACTGCGCAAAATGGCTTGAGTCGGTGATCAGAAGGCATAGATTTAAGATCATGCTAATTGATATTGAATCTGCTTCCAGTCTTTCAGGCAATGCATTCCAATTCGCCATAACTTGCTGCATAAAACAAATTTTTAAAAAAATCTGACTTCAGGTTCTTGACTAATAATTACCTTCAATCTATTTCCCCTGGTTACCAAATCTACTGCCTGTGTAAACATTTTCTCTCTCCATTTACTAGATCAGACACTTCATCACCTCTGTTAATAATTTCAACTTCTCCAGTTTCTCTCTGTGGCTCAAGCCCTACATTCCTGCTACCATTCAGTAAATCTCCTCCACACCCTCCCAAAGGAATGGATTGTTTACGAATGGGGAAGTTAAGAATGAGCTGTTAATAATTGGAGAAACTCTTTTTTTTGACCCAAGCATCAATAAGTATGAGTTATAAATTGAGGGTTTGTACTTGTTTAAAAGTAAATGCATTAAACACTTTTTGTTTTGTACAGGTTCGGTATGGATCACTGAAACTGAGAACAAAGAAAAGGCCCCAGTGCAGTTACATCACCATGGGATAGAGTGGAGCATTTTGTTAAATGTTTCGGCTAATTGTGACTTGACCTGAACATGTGCAGTTTGATTTCAGTTGTAAATATTTCAATTTTCCGCAAAAAAAACTGCGAATTGGTGGTTCCTTCATATAACTCTTGTCTTCCTGACTGATCCCATTGAGTTGGCCCAATGAATTAGGCCTTATTTTGTATGCGCGTCCTGTGATTGGGCTTAGAAGTAAGGCGCAATGAGGGGTAGTTTTCAGTTATTAACAAGAAAGGTGATCATCACTCAAACTAACTTTTCACCTAAAATATGAAACTTAAGTAAAGAGCAATACAAAGGAGAAATGCACAACCAAACAGATTGGTTATTTTAAGGAGAAAACGTGAAATACTTGAATCCAGGAAATACTTCTGTTTTCAATACTGGAGTAGCTGATGGAAAGCTTGAATTTGAGTTCTGTTTAACACAACAAAGATGGCAAATATTCCAGATGCACTTCTGTTGTGGCAAGTGCATATCTGACTCAAACCACACTTGCTCGGTAATGATTTGCTAACTTTCTGGGTTAATAGTTGGAATTTTATTCTGTGATATGTGCATGTATATTTCAGATAGCATATTTCAAAAGTTGTGTATACTTAAAGCCAAAATGCAAATACTTAGTATTTTTAAATGCAAATATATCAGAACACTAACTGCATGTTTTTACAATTTTTTTGTAAAGGATAATGGTACTTTTGGTTGGTATATGCTGTAAATCCTTCAAAACTATAAATATAGAATATACTGATGTAATTTCAGTAGCAAGTACTTGAGGAAACTGTATGATCATGAATGTTGTGTGCTTTGAGATTCTGACATTCAGATAAACGTTGGCACTGTAGTATATGACTATTTATTTACCAGGTCCTCAAATAACTGAAGTTGTTGGCTTTGTTTTGATATGTAGAATGCAGCTGAGCTGCAGTACATGTACCGATTAGTGCAAGACTTGAAGCTTTTTTGTAATAAATCTACTTCTGATTGTAAAAGCTTTGCCTCAATCTATTAATTCCCGTGTACTTTGTCATTTCTACCTGTTAACTGATGGGAATGCAAAAGACCCAATGTTTCCCATCGCTCATGTTTTGTATTGAATCAACTTCAAAGAAAGAATTGCGTTTATGGTGCTTTTCATGTCTACCAGATGTCTCAAAGCCAGTCAAGTGCTTTTGAATTGTTGCGATGTGGAAAACATGGGGAGAGGTCATGACTAATCTGTGGTTTGAGATGTTGGTCAAGGGACAAATGCTGGTCAGAAGGCCAGGGATAATTCCCCTTTTCTTCACAATAGTACTGTTGGTCTCTTTTAGATCCAACCAAGCAGGTAGATGAGCCTCAATTTCCAAGAAAAAGAGAGAGGTACTTCAGGAATCTCCTTGGGCCTTGCTCACGTTGGTATTCCATTTTGGAGGTTCCTTCAGGGAGTGCAGACAGAACCATACTGGCACCATAAACAGCTCCTCTGTATAGGAGAGGAGGAAAAGGGGAAGAGCAATAGCAATTGGAGATTCCATAGTCGGAAACAGACTGGCCACAGTAGCGCCTATGTGATTCCAGGATGGTGTGTTGTGTCCCTGGTGTTCGGGTCCAGGATGTCGCTGCACTCTGCACAGTATCATGAAGAGACAGGGTGATAATGCAGAAGTTATGGTACATGTTGGTATCCGTGACACAGGTAGAAAGAGGGCTGAGGTTTGCATCAAGAATTCAGGGAGCTAGGCAGTAGACTAAAATGCAACACCTCTGGTTGTAATCTCTGGATTACTCCAGTGCTACATGCTAGCGAGCACAGAAATAAGAGAATATTACAGATGAATGCGGGTTTTAAGAGTTGGTGCAAAAGGGAGGATTTTAGATCCTTGGATCACTGGGACCATTTCTGGGAAGGTGGGATCTATACAAGGGGAATAGTCAACATCTGAACCAGAGTGCAACTAACATCCTTGTGGAATGTTTTGCTAGTTCTATTGGCAGGAATTTAAACTAATTCAGCAGAAGGGACGGCCATAACAGGAAACATTTTGGTCTACATTTACTTTATCAATCCCTTTTAAAAATTTGACATACCTCAATCAGATCCCCTCTCATCCTTCTAAACTCCAGTGAGTACAAGGCCAAACTGTTAAATCTTGCTTCGTACGTCAACCTTTCATCCCCGGAATCAATCTGGTGAACCTCCTCTAAACTGCCTCCAATGTCACCACATCTTTCCTCAAATAAGGAGACCAAAACTGGACACCCTGTTCCAAATGTGGTGTCACCAACACACCATATAATTGCAACAACGCCTCTCTTACACTCCAGTCTCTTTGCAATAAACACCAACATCGCATATGCCTTTTTTACTGCATATTGCACCTGTATCCTGACTTTCTGCAACTCATGAACATAAACACCCAGATCCCTCTGCCCAGACGCATTTTGAATCTGCCTTCCATTCAGGTAATAAAGTTGCTTTTCAATTTTATCTGCCAAAATGAGTAACCTCTCACTTACCCACATTAAACTCCATCTGCCAAAATTTGGCCCATTCCCCTAGCCAAACATATCCATCTATATAATCTTTATATTCTCGTCACTGCCTGCTTTCCCATCTGTTTTAGTGTCATCTGCAAATTTTGCATTGTTACACTCTGCTTCATTTCTATATAGATTGTAAACAGATGAGGACCAAGAACTAATTCCTGTCTTACAGTTACATTTTGCCAGCCAGAGAAGGATCCATTTATCCCAACCCTCTGCTTTCTGGGAGTCAGCCGATCCTCAATCCAATCCAGTATTCTACCCCCAATCCTCTACGATCTCACCTTCTGGATCTGTCTTTTCTGTCGCACATTGTCTTCTGGAAGTCTAGGTATACCACATCCATAGACTCCCCACTATCCACCTTGCTGCTTACATCCTCAAAGAACTTGAGCAAGTTTGTCAAACATGACGTTCCCTTCATAAAACCATGCTGTCAATGTTAGATGGAGCTTTCTTTCCAAATGTTCAGTTATCTCCTCCTCAGTGATTGATTCTGGCAACTTTCCCACCACAGGGTCAAGCTAACTGGCCTACAGTTTCCTACTTTTTGCCTCTCCCTTTTTGAACAGGGTTGTTACATTCATGTGTTTCAAATCCACCTGGACCTTACCAGGATCCCAGGAATTTTGAAATATCACAACCAATGCATCTGCTATCTCTGTTGCTACCTTCTTTAATACCCTAGGGTGCAGAATATAGGGTCCCAGAGACTTATCTGCCTTTAATCCCATTAGTTTATTCAATATCTTCTCCCTAGTGATGGTTTTTGCACCAAGTTGCTTTGCATTAATGACAGTTTTTTTGGAAAATCTTCATTATTCTCCATGAAGACAGAGGCAAAATATTGATTCAGTGTCTCTGTCATCTGTGTTCCCCATTAACATCTCACCAGTATTGCCACCTTACCAGTGGTACAGTGGTTTGCACTGTTGCCTCACATTGCCAGGGACCCAGGTTCAATTCCAGCCTCAGGTCACTGTGTGGAGTTTGCACTTTTTCCCTGCGTCTGCGTGATTTTCCTCCGGGGGCTCCGGTTTCCTCGCACAATCCAAGGATATGTGGGTTAGGCTGATTGGCTGTGCTAAATTGACTTTTAGTGTCAGGGATATTAGCAGGGTAAATGTGTGGAGTTACAGGAGTAGAGCCTGGGTGGAATCATGGTAGGTGCAGACTCAATGGGCTGAATGGCCTCTTTCTGCATTGTAAGGATTCTATGAAGTTTTCATAATGATAAGTAGATTAACATGTTGAACAGCAAAAAAAAGGAGACTTTAATACAATGTACTGCACTGAATTCTTGTGGAGATTATGACCATTTTATACAATAGGTGATATATATGGGTTATTCAGAATAGCTTCAAAAGCAGATGAAATGGTTTAATTTGTTTGTTCCTCATGGTGCCATGTCTCAGTACACGGAGAATCACAGGCTGGATGGGTGACTGAGAGGGTTAAAAATGTTATAATAATTACATTTTCAATAAAGTGACTTTGGCAGAAAATTCTCGACAGCGAGGAAGTTTCTAATGTTGGAATGGAGGGAACGGGGAAATGGGTGAGATCTTGGTGTCTGATGCTGCGGGAGAAGCAGGAGTTGTAAATGGGAACAGGTAACTGGAGAAAACTAGAGGCACGATTGTGGTCACTGAGGGACAACCATGGCAATTCTGGGTGACAAAGACACGGATTGCGAGTTTGAGCAGTGCAAGTGTGAGGTTGGAGTACAAACAACCAGTCATTGGGAAAAGCAGCTGAATCTATCAGAATAGCACGTTTGTGTGTGAGCTTTGTGGTTTCGGCCGAGTGGGCGGTTAGGGAGGTAGGTGGAGATGAAGTCAGAGGCACTGAGGCGCTGACATAAACTAAAAAGTATGGCTTAAATTTTGTTGAGTTTGCAATGGAAGGAATCTTGGCTGATGCAGGACTTGATGCAAGACAGATGGATAGGATGTGACTGCCAACGATGTCAGATGTAAAACCGGGAGTACTCAGTCAAAAGATGACTATATACATGCAATGACTGTGATGGAAGATAGCATTCAGATGAAAAATGTGAAATGTCAATGTGGAAAGGAGGCAAAAGGCAAACCCAGAAAAAAAGGTAACAACGTGCATTAATATAACATCTAGAATACCACAAGATGTTCCAAAGCACATCACAGCCAATGAAATACTCTGAGACATGTAGTAACATGTTGGAAATGCAGGACTCAGTTTGTGCACATCAAGGTCCCACATATAGCAATGTACAAATGACCTGGTGTTGGTTAAGGAATAAATATTGGCCAGAACATCAGTTGGACCCCTGGCACTTAAGTAGTGTCATTGAGTCACATACAAACATGAGAGGGAAGGTGGCCTCACTCACTGCAGGCCCAGTCTGACAGACATATCCTTAATGACTCAGCCAGTTCAGAGGGCAGCTAAACCACTCTTTGCGAAGGACAATTGAAGTCCCTCACTCAGAGTACATCCTGTGCCTTGGCCACCCTCAGTGCTTCTTCCAAATGGTGTTCAATATGGAAGAGTAATGATTTATCAGCTAAGGAAGGGCAATTGGCAGTAACCAACAGGGTTTCCTTGTCCATGTTGAACCTGATGCCATAAGACTGCATGGGGCTTGAAGTCAATGTTGAGGATTTCTAAGGCGTTTCCCTCCTGACTACAGACCACTGTGCTGTCACCTCTAGAGTCTGTGGTACCAATGGATCAGGACATAACCAGGGATAGTGAAATATATGAATTTCATTGAATTTACATCATAAAACAGACCATTAAGCTGAATTGGTCTACATTGGAGTTTATTTTCCAGTAGAGACTCCTCCTGCTTCCCTTCATTGAACCTTTTGTTATGTACGATGTACTGATTTATTATGTACTCATTTAACTTCTGCATAAACATATCTATGCTAATTGCTACAGCTATGAAGTGGCATGGTACTGCATCACAGTGGCTAGCATAGTACCTCACAGTGCCAGTGACCTTGGTTCGATTCCCGGCTTGGGTCACTTACTGTCTGTGTGGAGCTTGCACACTTTCCTTCCGTCTATGTGGGTTTCCCCCAGTTTCCTCCCACAGTCTGAAAGACGTGCTGGTTAGGCGCATTGTCCGTGCTAAATTCTCCCTCAGTGTACCCGAACAGGCACCAGAGTGTGGTGACTAGGGGATTTTCACAGTAACTTCCTTGCAGTGTCAGTGTATGCCTACTCGTGACACTCATAAAATAAAAAAGTGGTAATTTTCACAGTCTAACTAGCTTTCCCCTGAATTCCTTATTGGAGTTATTGGTGACCATCTTATATTTGTAGGTGGTGTTGTGACGCAGTGGATAACATCCCCTGCCTCTGTTCCAGAAGCTCTGGGTTCACCTAGATTTGATGGCCAAGGAAAGTGTGTTCATGCAGCTGAACAGAATGTCAACCTGAAAAGAGCAGGACAGACTCCTGGTCAGTTGTGGTTGACGTGGAGTAGCTATAGGCCTCTGGCAACAGGCTCATGAGCTGTTCCAGGAGAATATCCTTGCAATGGCAACAGACAAAAGTCTGCTTTGTGCCCCCACGAGGTGTAGAGAGATAATAACCTGATATTTATGGCCCCTAGTTTTGGATTCTACCATAAATGTAATATGTTTATTTCATATGCCAGTCAATCATTTCATGACTTTAAAGAAGTCTATCAAGTCATCCCTCAGCTTTCTATTTTTTGTTTATCTCTCCAATCCAATTGAAGTCCAATTCAGAGTCTCAGCAAGTGAGATGTTCCTGATCCAAGCTGACGATGTTGGAGTGGAGTAAACACAGTCAGAAGTCTCATAACACCAGGTTAAGGTTCAACAGGCTTATTTGGTAGCACAAGCCACTAGCTTTCGGAGCGCTGCCCCTTCGTCAGGTGAGTGGGAGTTGTGTTCACAAACAGGGTATATAAAGACACAAACACAATTTACAAGATAATGGTTGGAATGCGAGTCTTTACAGGTAATCAAGTCTTAAAGGTACAGACAATGTGAGTGGAGAGAGGGTTAAGCACAGGTTAAAGAGATGTGTATTGTCTCCAGCCAGGACAGTAAGTGAGATTTTGCAAACCCAGGCAAGTCACGGGGGTTACAGATAGTGTGACATGAACCCAAGATCCCGGTTGAGACCGTCCTCATGTGTGCGGAACTTGGCTATCAGTCTCTGTTCAGCGACTCTGCGCTGTCGTGTGTCGTGAAGGCCGCCTTGGAGAATGCTTACCCGAAGGTCAGAGGCCCAATGCCCGTGACCACTGAAGTGTTCGCCAACAGGAAGGGAACAGTCTTGCCTGGTGACTGTCGAGTGATGTTCATTCATCCGTTGTCGTAGCGTCTGCATGGTCCCCCCAATGTACCATGCTTCGGGACATCCTTTCCTGCAACGTATCAGGTAGACAATGTTGGCCGAGTTGCAAGAGTATTTACCATGTACCTGGTGGATGGTATTCTCATGTGTGATGATGGTATCCATGTCGATGATCCGGCATGTCTTGCAGAGGTTGCTGTGACAGGGTTGTGTGGTATTGTGGTCACTGTTCTCCTGGAGGCTGGGTAGTTTGCTGCGGACAATGGTCTGTTTGAGGTTGTGCAGTTGTTTGAAGGCAAGAAGTGGGGGTGTGGGGATAGCCCTGGCGAGATGTTCGTCTTCATCAATGATATGTTGAAGGCTCTGGAGAAGTCCACGGATAACCTCACGATGCTCCACTTCTCCAGCTTCCACCCTAAACACGTTAAAGAAGCCACTCCCCGTGGACAAGCTCTCCGTATACACAGGATCTGCTCAGATGAGGAGGATCGTGACAGACACCTCCAGTCGCTGAAAGATACCCTCATAAGAACAGGATATGGCGCTCGACTCATAGATCGACGCACCACAGCGAAAAACTGCACTGACCTCCTCAGAAGACAAATACCTCCTCCAGCTGGTTGGGGGGCGCTCTGCCAGGAGGTCTGCGTGTGATATCGGCTCCGGCCAGAAGGGCGGCAACGTGCAGGGGTGGAGTTCGGGTGTAATACCATCTCCGGCCGCGCGGCTGGGTGGCCAACTGTGTGCCGGGAAGTTTGGGTGTAATACCAGCCCCGGCCGGGAGACGGCAGTGTGCCGGGCCGTTTGGGTGTAATACCAGCCCCGGCCGGGAGACGGCAGTGTGCCGGGCCGTTTGGGTGTAATACCAGCTCCGGCCGGGAGGGTAGCGGTGAGCCGGAAGGTTTGGGTGTAATACCAGCTCCGGCCGGGAGGGTAGCGGTGAGCCGGAAGGTTTGGGTGTAATACCAGCTCCGGCCGGGCGGGCGACGGTGTGCCGGGAGGTCTGTGTGTAATACCATCTCCGGCCGGGTGAAGGGCGCTGTGCCGGGAGGTTTGTGGTAATACCAGCTCCGGCCGGGCGGGCGGCGGTGTGCCGGGCGGTTTGGGTGTAAACGAGCTCCGGCCGGGCGGGCGGTGGTGTGCCGGGAAGTTTGCGTGTAATACCGGCTCCGGCCGGGAGGGTGGCGGTGTGCCGGGAGGCTTGTGTGTAATACCGGCTGCGGCCGGGTGGGCGACGGTGTGTCGGGAGTTTTGGGTGTAATACCGGTTCCGGCCGGGCGGGCAACGGTGTGCCGGGAGGTTTGGGTGTAATACCAGCTCCGGCCGGGCAGTCGGCGGTGTGCTGGGAGGTTTGGGTGTAATACCGGTTCCGGCCGAGCGGGCGACGGTGTGCCGGGAGGTTTGGGTGTAATACCGGCTCCGGCCGGGCGGGCGGCGGCAGGTGTGGGTGTCATACCGGCTCCGGCCGGGCGGGCGGCGGTGTACCGGGAGGTTTGGGTGTAATACCAGCTCCGGCCGGGCGGGCGGCGGTGTGTCGGGAGTTTTGGGTGTAATACCGGCTCCGGCCGGGCGGGCGGCGGTGTACCGGGAGGTTTGGGTGTAATACCGGCTCCGGCCGGGCGGGCGGCGGTGTACCGGGAGTTTTGGGTGTAATACCGGCTCCGGCCGGGCGGGCGGCGGTGTACCGGGAGGTTTGGGTGTAATACCGGCTCCGGCCGGGCGGGCGGCGGTGTACCGGGAGGTTTGGGTGTAATACCGGCTCCGGCCGGGCGGGCGGCGGTGTACTGGGAGGTTTGGGTGTAATACCGGCTCCGGCCGGGCGGGCGGCGGTGTGCCGGGAGGTTTGGGTGTAATACCGGCTCCGGCCGGGCGGGCGGCGGTGTGCCGGGAGTTTTGGGTGTAATACCGGCTCCGGCCGGGCGGGCGGCGGTGTGCCGGGAGGTTTGGGTGTAATACCGGCTCCGGCCGGGCGGGCGGCGGTGTGCCGGGAGGTTTGGGTGTCATACCGGCTCCGGCTCGGCGGGCGGCGGTGTACCGGGAGGTTTGTATGTAATACCGGCTCCGGCCGGGCGGGCGGCGGTGTACCGGGAGGTTTGGATGTAATACCGGCTCCGGCCGGGCGGGCGGCGGTGTGCCGGGAGGTTTGGGTGTCATACCGGCTCCGGCCGGGCGGGCGGCGGTGTGCCGGCCTCCGGGCTGTATCTCAGTCCGTGCCCCGCTGCCGTTCTGATGGATGTGGACACTGCTCTGCTGTCGGTCGGTGAATTCGGGCGGTATCAGAAACGGTTGACGGTGACTTTCGTCCTGTTGCAGGTTGGTGCCCGGGTCCGGCAGGAAGCAACTGCTTCAAACTCGAACTGAAAACCGGCCGGGAAAGCGGTTGTTTTCCTCCATCCTCCCCTCCCCCCCCTTTACCCCCTCAGCACCCTCTCACCCTCCCTCCTCTCTCTCTGGTCCCCATCTACCTGGGCTCCTCACCCATTCATTACCCTCTTTACCTCCTGTTTCCTCTCCAGTCTGTAGAGCCCAGCTTCACACTGCCTCTTTCTGACCCCTTCCTCTGTCTCCCTGTCCCTGTGATGTGGAGATGGAGGTGTTGGACTGGGGTAAACACAGTAAGAAGTCTCACAACACCAGGTTAAAGTCCAACAGGTTTATTTGGTAGTAAAAGCCACGAGCTTTTGAAGCACTGCCCCTTCATCAGGTGGGTGGGAGTTCTATTCACAAACAGGGCATATAAAGACACAAACTCAATTTACAAAATAATGGTTGGAATGTGAGTCTTTACAAGTAATCAAGTCTTAAAGGTACAGATAGTGCGAGTGGAGAGAGGGTTAAGCACAGGTTAAAGAGATGTGTATTGTCCCCAGTTAGTGAGATTTTGCAAACCCAGGCAAGTTGTACGGGTTATAGATAGCGTGACATGAACCCAAGATCCCGGTTGAGACCATCCTCATGTGTGTGGAACTTTATCAGTTTCTGCTCAGCGACTCTGTGCTGTTGTGAAGGCCACCTTGGAGAACGCTTACCTGAAGACCAGAGGCTGAATGACCGTGACCGCTGAAGTGTTCCCCAACAGGAAGTGAACACTCCTGCCTGGTGATTGTTGAGCAGTGTTCACTCATCCGTTGTTGTAGTATCTCCCCAGTGTACCATGCCACAGGACATCCTTTGCTGCAGCGTATCAGGTAGACCACGTTAGCTGAGTTGCAAGAGTATGTACCGTGTATCTGGTGGATGGTGTTCTCACATGAGATGATAGCATCTGTGCCGATGATCCGGCACTTCTTGCAGAGGTTGCTGTGGCAGGTTTGTGTAGTGTCGTGGTCACTGTTTTCTTGAAGGCTGTGTAGTTGGCTGCGGTCTGTTTGAGGTTGTGCAGTTGTTTGAAGGCAAGATATGGGTGTGGGAATGGCCTTGGCAAGATGGTTGTCTTTGTAGATGACATGTTGAAGGCTTTGGAGAATATGTTGTAGCTTTTCTGCTCCAGAGAAGTACTGGACAATGAAGGGTATTCTGCCTGCCATGTCCCATCTTTGTCTTCTGAGGAGGTCGGTGCAGTTTTTCACTATGGCGCGTTGGAACTGTCGACCGATGAATCGAGAGCCATATCCTGTTCTTCTGAGGGTATCTTTCAGCATCTGGAGACGCCTGTTGCGATCCTCCTCATCTGAGCAGATCCTGTGTATACGGAGAGCTTGTCCATAGCGGATGGCTTCTTTAACGTGTTTAGGGTGGAAGCTGGAGAAGTGGAGCATTGTGAGGTTATCCGTGGACTTGCTGTACAGTGAGGTGCTGAGGTGACCCTCCTTAATGGAGATGCGTGTGTCCAGGAATGCAACCTATTCCGGAGATTAGTCCATGGTGAGTCTGAAGGTGGGATGGAACTTGTTGATGTCGTCATATAGTTGTTTCAGTGATTGTTCACCATGAGTCCAAAGGAAGAAAATGTCATCTATGTATCTAGTGTATTGTATCTGTTGAAGGTGTTGTGCGGTGAAGAGGTGTTGTGCGGTGAAGAGTCTTGTTCGAACCTGTGCATGAAGGTGTTTGCATATTGAGGTGCGAATTTCGTCCCTATGGCTGTTCTGTGTGTCTGGCTGAAGAACTGGTTGTTGAAGGTGAAAACATTGTGGTCCAGGATGAAGCGGGTGAGTTGTAAAATTGTATCTGGAGATTGGCAGTTGTTGGCGTTGAGTACTGAAGCAGTTGCAGCAATGCCATCGTTGAGGGGGATGTGACAGGTTTCAGCAGCTTCCACAGAGTTTGAGAAGTAGGGAATCTTGATGATGTTGATCAATAAGTTTCATTGCTGTAGTAATTTTGAGGAACGGTTAATACGTTTCGTGGAATCCCCAGATTTGCAGATTGACCAGGTGGTTAACGGTGAGGTTGTATGTCTTGGGCTACAAGAAGATTTTGATGGTATGGTCAAATAGGCAGATAAATAGCAGGTGGCTGAAAAGTGAGAGGAGATACACTTTGGAAGGAGTAATTTGACAAGGAAGTATTCACTGAACGACACTAGTTCTGTCCAGAACTCTGAAAGCAGAAAGACATGTTGGTTGGGTGTTGAAAAAGGCAAATGAGACACTTGCCTTTGTCAGTCGAGGCATAGATTACAAAAGCAGGGAAGTCACGTTGGAGTTGGGTAGAACCGTGGCAAGGCCACAGCTGGAGTACTTTGTGCAGTTCTAGTCGCCACATTATAGAAATGATGTGACTGCACTGGAGGGGGTGCAGAGGAGATTCACAAGGATGCTGCCTGGGATGGAGCATTTAAGTTACAAAGAGAGGTTGGGTAGGCTTGTGTTGTTTTTGTTGGAGCAGAGAAGACTGGGGGACAACCTGAGCGAGGTGTATAAGATTATGAAAGGCATCGAGAGAGTGGATAAGGTTCCCCTTAGTTGAAGAGTCTGCCACAAGGGGATGTAGGTTCAAGGTGAGGGCAGGAGGTTTAGGGGGAGGATGTGAGGAAAACCTTTTTTATTCAGAGGATGGCGACAGCCTGGAAGGTGCTGCCTGAGAGGGTGGGAGAGGTGTGTTGCCTCACATCCTTTAAAAACTACCTGTTTGAGCACTTGTCACGTCATAATATTTAAGGATGTGGGCCAAGTGCTGGTAAATGGGATTGGGGGAAGGTCAGGTGTTTATCATTTGTCAGAGCAGACTCGATGGGCTGAAGGGCCTCTTCTGCACTATATGATTCTGTGGTTCTATTTTATGACTTACTACAACCTGACACGAGATGACACAATGCATCATTTGTAGCTTGTCGGGCTTTGTATTGAAAGGGTGGTACAGTGACAGAATTGTGTATCGAGACCACCTAAATTCAAACAAACATGAACTCAGTAAAGATTAATGATAAAGTAGGACTGCTGAGAAGCAAAACGATCGGCTAAAACTGGGAGAAAAATATCATTACGTTTGGCAGGACAGTTAATCAAATAAATCTCCACAGAAAAGTACATAGAATAAAAAACAAAGCAAACAAATTAAAAATACGTTTAAACAGCAGAACAGATTTGGCAGTGTGATAACAGAGTTTTGGCGAAATTATGAGGGTAGATTGCACAAACTTGGCTTGTATTTGCCTGGGCTCAGCAGACTGAGGAGTGATCTGGTCAAGGTGCTGAAAATGTTAAAGGGGTTTAGTTGGGTCGAAACTATTTTGTCTGGCAGAAGAATCAAGGACAAGGTGAACTGATCTTCAGACGAGAGCTTGGCCACCCAGCAGTGAAACGAGAAAGGACTTTGTCTCACAAAGATTGATGGAAAACTGAAATCCTGTCGCCAGTAGGCTGTGGACTGTTGGACCTTTACATGTCGGAGGTTGATAGATTTTTGTTGGACAAGTATATTGCTCGCACGGCTGGGTAACCGGATTTAAACTATCCGGTTGAGTGTAAGAGCTGGTCTGAGGAGCTAAGTGGAGGTCTCCTGTTGCTATATTCCTAAAGATTCTCATGGGACTTAAGAAGAGGAAAATGATGGAGTGCTGATTGAATCAGATGTAGAAAATGACGGTGAGGAAGCTGCAGAGAATATTTCCTTCACTCACCTGTCCAGGGGGCAACGGTCACTGCAATGTCCTTATTGCCTTCAGGGCCAGCCCAACACCAATTGCTGATCTAAGTTTGGACACTCTGGTCTCTGATTGTCCTCTGGGAAGTACCCCATGTCAAATTTGACAGAGGAAACCTGGAGGAGTGGTTTCCAGAGACAGGAGGCTTGGGGACCAGAGCGGATTCAAGATAGCCAGGGGTGAGTTGAGATATGTTGGAGGCAGTGAGTGTGGACGTGATCAGATAAGTCTGACAGGGTGATGGAGGTCAAATCAACAATAACTCTCAGCAAAGAAGTTGGATGAACATTTCAAAAAGAGAAAAATAAATGACAAGGCTGTAGGCGGAGTGGTTAGCCCTGCTGCCTCACAGCACCAGAGATGTGGGTTCGATTCCCTGTGTGGAGTTTGCACGTTCGCCCCATGTCTGTGTGAGTTTCCTCCGGGTGCTATAGTTTCCTCCCACAGTCTGAAAGATGAGCTGATTAGGTATATTGGCTATGCTAAATTCTCCCTCAGTGTATCCAAACAGGCGCTGGAGTGTGGCGACGAGGGGATTTTCACAGGAACTTTATTACAATGTTAATGTAAACCTACATGTGACGCATAAATATACTTAACCTTCAGCATGAACAATGAGTAGCGCGACTTACAAAGAGGTGTCTCAGGGCTGGCAGAGATAGGATGGGTAGAATGGCTTTCTGGACTGTGGTATTCTGTGCTGAAGCCACAAGGTGACTTGTGAAGGATTCTTCTGCGGAAAAATCCTGATGTATAAAAAAAAAATTGTGACCCTTGGATAAGGAAATACGTTGTTTAAAATCTCTTCAGGTAAATTGCACTGCAATAAAGGTCAAGGCTTCAGCTTGTTTTAGCAGCGTGTAACTGATTACACATTTCTCCTTTGTACTTAATTTATCACTATTCAGAAAGTGAGAGCAAGTCAACTGCAGGGAGTGTTCACTGTCCAGTTTATTATACTGAGGGGAGTGTTCACTGTCCAGTTTATTACACTGAGGGGAGTGTTCACTGTCCAGTTTATTACACTGAGGGGAGCGTTCACTTTCCAGTTTATTACACTGAGGGGAGCGTTCACTGTCCAGTTTATTATACCGAGGGGAGCGTTCACTGTCCAGTTTATTACACCGAGGGGAGCGTTCACTGTCCAGTTTATTACACCGAGGGGAGCGTTCACTGTCCAGTTTATTACACCGAGGGGAGCGTTCACTGTCCAGTTTATTACACCGAGGGGAGCGTTCACTGTCCAGTTTATTACACCGAGGGGAGCGTTCACTGTCCAGTTTATTACACCGAGGGGAGCGTTCACTGTCCAGTTTATTACACCGAGGGGAGCGTTCGCTGTCCAGTTTACTCTGTTACACCGAGGGGAGCGTTCGCTGTCTAGTTTACTCTGTTACACCGAGGGGAGCGTTCGCTGTCCAGTTTACTCTGTTACACCGAGGGGAGCGTTCGCTGTCCAGTTTACTCTGTTACACCGAGGGGAGCGTTCGCTGTCCAGTTTACTCTGTTACACCGAGGGGAGCGTTCGCTGTCCAGTTTACTCTGTTACACCGAGGGGAGCGTTCGCTGTCCAGTTTACTCTGTTACACCGAGGGGAGCGTTCACTGTCCAGTTTACTCTGTTACACCGAGGGGAGCGTTCACTGTCCAGTTTACTCTGTTACAGTGTCTGATGAGGTTTATTGTATTACACTTACTGAGAGAGTGAAATGCAGTGATCCTGCTGTGATCACAGTTGTTGACTGTGATTTCATTTATGTTCAAGGTAGTGTGCATTTTTGGTTCCGGATGATTAAGTATTTCACTTGCCAGCATGTTATCACCTGCTCCTTCTGGAAAAACCTCTTCTTCATGACTCTTGACAAAACTCCTATTCAAAATCTGTAAATAGTGCAACGCTTTGATGCTGAGAAGGTTAAGGAGGTAGGATAGAAATGATAACCATGCAGAGTTAATTATTGATGTTGCTCCAAAGGATGTGACAAATGCAACAAATTTTAATTGTTGACAAAATTAATCAAATTGGGGAAGGTCAATGTGGAATTGTCTACCTTGGTCACCTGTTGAAGCAGAGTTCTTGGTTTGATTAGGAAGAGGCATTTCTGTAATTGCTGGGTAGGGAAGGAACCATTGATCCCTGATACAAGTACTGGTACAAGCATTTACCCCACTGCCAGCCCACCTATACTGGTATGCAAATCAAACTGAGAAGAG
Organism: Carcharhinus amblyrhynchos; assembly: GCF_965287045.1. Classification (NCBI taxonomy): domain Eukaryota; kingdom Metazoa; phylum Chordata; class Chondrichthyes; order Carcharhiniformes; family Carcharhinidae; genus Carcharhinus; species Carcharhinus amblyrhynchos. Next base: position 5,254,141 of record NC_137340.1, on the reverse strand, counting down.
ACTCAGGTTTCTGGACAATGAGATTAAATTAATTGGATTGCAGAGGAAAATACCACCATAGTCTTTGATGTCAATGGCATAATCTTTGCTACAATATTCTCTAATTGTTTTCATCTAAGTAGTGAAGATTGGGTTGGTTACGTGCAGGAGTGCTGGAACCATGGTTGAAGGTTGTGATATACTGGAGAAGTGTTTTGTGAGGGAGATTCCGGGTATAAACTTCCACCATTGCAGCTGATCAGTTGAACTTAATACAGTGAAATGTCTGAGGGAGGGCATTTCCTACTCCAGCAGGGCTACAGAAGACTGACTGGCACCTACAATATGGTGTTGAGAATTATGAACAGGTAATTGGGATGTTTCTATTAGTAACAGTTGAAAAAACTTTTAGATTGGCCTTTTTCTGGAGTATGCTCAGAACTGAAAGAATTATGCCACGTTTAAAGGGAGGATTGGACAGCAGGCCTGCTCTTGCTGCCAATACTTGTTTGTAATTCTTGTGAATGTTGGCAGCAGAAACTTTTTCTGCCTCAAGTACTTTGTGAAATGTATGGAATAGCCAGGAGCTGTGTCTCATTCTGGCCAATATTTATCACTCTGTAAAAATAGATTACCTGATAATGATTCCATTTCTGTTTTATCAGAGTTCGCTGTGTGCAAATTAGCTGTTGCATTTCTGACATTGTAACTGTGACTACGTTTCAAAAGTACTTCTGTTTGTAAAATGCTTTGGGAATTCCTAACATTGTGAAAGGCACGCTATGAATGTTGGTTCCTCCTTTTCTGTACAGGAATGTAATGATGCATCTACTGGTGGTGCATTTGAAATAAGCTAATGTATACAGTTAAACTAAACAAGGTTACAGGAGGACCTTGACATGACGAGTGCATGATTTCAAAAATTACCTCTGTAAGGAGATGCCAAATGCCCTTTCTTAGAGGATATGGTGAAAATATTGCGGATAGTTCTACTAATTACAGGTGTAACTGGATTACTTTCTTTCCTAGAGGGGCACTGAGATAGATAAACTGGACAGTGAACACACCCCTCGGTGTAATAAACTGGACAGTGAACACTCCCCTCGGTGTAATAAACTGGACAGTGAACCCTCCCCTCGGTGTAATAAACTGGACAGTGAACTCTCCCCTCGGTGTAATAAACTGGACAGTGAGCTCTCCCCTCGGTGTAATAAACTGGACAGTGAACACTCCCCTCGGTGTAATAAACTGGACAGTGAGCTCTCCCCTCGGTGTAACAAACCGGACAGTGAGCTCTCCCCTCGGTGTAATAAACTGGACAGTGAACTCTCCCCTCGGTGTAATAAACTGGACAGTGAACTCTCCCCTCGGTGTAATAAACCGGACAGTGAGCTCTCCCCTCGGTGTAACAAACCGGACAGTGAGCTCTCCCCTCGGTGTAATAAACTGGACAGTGAACTCTCCCCTCGGTGTAATAAACTGGACAGTGAGCTCTCCCCTCGGTGTAACAAACCGGACAGTGAGCTCTCCCCTCGGTGTAACAAACCGGACAGTGAGCTCTCCCCTCGGTGTAACAAACCGGACAGTGAGCTCTCCCCTCGGTGTAACAAACCGGACAGTGAGCTCTCCCCTCGGTGTAATAAACTGGACAGTGAACTCTCCCCTCGGTGTAATAAACTGGACAGTGAACACTCCCCTCGGTGTAATAAACTGGACAGTGAACTCTCCCCTCGGTGTAATAAACTGGACAGTGAACACTCCCCTCAGTGTAATAAACTGGACAGTGAACACTCCCCTCGGTGTAATAAACTGGACAGTGAACACTCCCCTCGGTGTAATAAACTGGACAGTGAGCTCTCCCCTCGGTGTAATAAACTGGACAGTGAGCTCTCCCCTCGGTGTAATAAACTGGACAGTGAACTCTCCCCTCGGTGTAATAAACTGGACAGTGAACTCTCCCCTCGGTGTAATAAACTGGACAGTGAACTCTCCCCTCGGTGTAATAAACTGGACAGTGAGCTCTCCCCTCGGTGTAATAAACTGGACAGTGAACACTCCCCTCGGTGTAATAAACTGGACAGTGAACCCTCCCCTCGGTGTAATAAACTGGACAGTGAGCTCTCCCCTCGGTGTAATAAACTGGACAGTGAACTCTCCCCTCGGTGTAACAAACTGGACAGTGAACACTCCCCTCAGTGTAATAAACTGGACAGTGAACTCTCCCCTCGGTGTAATAAACTGGACAGTGAACACTCCCCTCGGTGTAATAAACTGGACAGTGAACTCTCCCCTCGGTGTAACAAACTGGACAGTGAACTCTCCCCTCGGTGTAATAAACTGGACAGTGAACTCTCCCCTCGGTGTAATAAACTGGACAGTGAACACTCCCCTCGGTGTAATAAACTGGACAGTGAACACTCCCCTCGGTGTAATAAACTGGACAGTGAACGCTCCCCTCAGTGTAATAAACTGGACAGTGAACACTCCCCTCGGTGTAATAAACTGGACAGTGAACGCTCCCCTCGGTGTAATAAACTGGACAGTGAACACTCCCCTCGGTGTAATAAACTGGACAGTGAACACTCCCCTCGGTGTAATAAACTGGACAGTGAACACTCCCCTCGGTGTAATAAACTGGACAGTGAGCTCTCCCCTCGGTGTAATAAACTGGACAGTGAACGCTCCCCTCGGTGTAATAAACTGGACAGTGAGCTCTCCCCTCGGTGTAATAAACTGGACAGTGAGCTCTCCCCTCAGTGTAATAAACTGGACAGTGAACTCTCCCCTCGGTGTAATAAACTGGACAGTGAACACTCCCCTCGGTGTAATAAACTGGACAGTGAACACTCCCCTCGGTGTAATAAACTGGACAGTGAACACTCCCCTCGGTGTAACAAACTGGACAGTGAACTCTCCCCTCGGTGTAACAAACTGGACAGTGAACTCTCCCCTCGGTGTAACAAACTGGACAGTGAACTCTCCCCTCGGTGTAATAAACTGGACAGTGAACACTCCCCTCGGTGTAACAAACTGGACAGTGAACTCTCCCCTCGGTGTAACAAACTGGACAGTGAACTCTCCCCTCGGTGTAACAAACTGGACAGTGAACACTCCCCTCGGTGTAATAAACTGGACAGTGAACACTCCCCTCGGTGTAATAAACTGGACAGTGAACACTCCCCTCGGTGTAATAAACTGGACAGTGAACACTCCCCTCGGTGTAACAAACTGGACAGTGAGCTCTCCCCTCGGTGTAACAAACTGGACAGTGAACACTCCCCTCGGTGTAATAAACTGGACAGTGAACACTCCCCTCGGTGTAATAAACTGGACAGTGAACACTCCCCTCGGTGTAATAAACTGGACAGCGAACTCTCCCCTCGGTGTAATAAACTGGACAGTGAACACTCCCCTCGGTGTAATAAACTGGACAGTGAGCTCTCCCCTCGGTGTAATAAACTGGACAGTGAACTCTCCCCTCGGTGTAACAAACTGGACAGTGAGCTCTCCCCTTGGTGTAACAAACTGGACAGTGAACAATCCATGAATTGACAGCCGTTGCATTAATAAAAAAGATTTCTTTGTGGCTTCCAGACAACACCAGAAGTCCTGTTCTGTTACACCGTGTGATGGGTGAGGTTTATTGTATTACACTGAGTGAGTGAAATGCGGTGATCCTGCCCAGATCACAGTAGTTGACTATGATCCCATTTGTGTTCATGATGTGGGTATGCCGGCGTTGGACTGGCGTAAACACAGTAAAAAGTCTGACAACACCAGGTTTTAGTCCAACCTATTTATTTGATAATATACTCACAAGCTTTCGAGGGGACTGCCTCTTCGTCAGGTGAATGGAGAGTTCTGGCCTCAGACAGAGCATATAGAGCACAGACAGTTTAGAGATTACTGATTAAAATGCGAATCCTTACACCTAACCTGCTGTTCAAGACCTGAAGTGGCTGATAATGTGAGTGGAAGGAGCACTGATCACAGTTTAAAGAGATGTGTATTGTCTCCAGACAGTACAGTAAGTGAGGTTTTGCAAACCCAGGCAAGTCACGGGGGTTACAGATAGTGTGACATGAACCCAAGATCCCTGTTGAGACCGTCCTCATGTGTGCGGAACTTGGCTATCAGTCTCTGTTCAGCGACTCTGCGCTGTCGTGTGTCGTGAAGGCCGCCTTGGAGAATGCTTACCCGAAGGTCAGAGGCTGAATGCCCGTGACCACTGAAGTGTTCGCCAACAGGAAGGGAACAGTCTTGCCTGGTGACTGTCGAGCGATGTTCATTCGTCCGTTGTCGTAGCGTCTGCATGGTCTCCCCAATGTACCATGCTTCGGGACATCCTTTCTTGCAACGTATCAGGTAGACAATGTTGGCCGAGTTGCAAGAGTATTTACCATGTACCTGGTGGATGGTATTCTCACGTGTGATGATGGTATCCGTGTCGATGATCCGGCATGTCTTGCAGAGGTTGCTGTGACAGGGTTGTGTGGTATTGTGGTCACTGTTCTCCTGGAGGCTGGGTAGTTTGCTGCGAACAATGGTCTGTTTGAGGTTGTGTGGTTGTCTGAAAGCAAGAAGTGGGGGTGTGGGGATAGCCCTGGCGAGATGTTCGTCTTCATCAATGATATGTTGAAGACTCCGGAGAAGATGTCGTAGCTTCTCCGCTCCGGGGAAGTACTGGACGACGAAGGGTACTCTGTCCACTGTGTCCTGTGTTTGCCTTCTGAGGAGATCGGTGCGGTTTTTCGCTGTGGCGCATCGGAACTGCCGATCTATGAGTCGAGCACCATATCCTGTACGAGGGCATCTTTCAGGGTCTGGAGGTGTCTGTCACGATCCTCCTCATCTGAGCAAATCCTGTGTATACGGAGGGCTTGTCCATAGGGAATAGCTTCTTTAACATGTTTAGGGTGGAAACTGGAGAAGTGGAGCATTGTGAGATTGTCTGTGGGCTTGCGGTACAGTGAGGTGCTGAGGTGACCGTCCTTAATGGAGATGCGTGTGTCCAAGAATGCAACTGATTCTGGGGAATAGTCCATGGTGAGTCTGATGGTGGGGTGGAACTTGTTGATATCATCATATAGTTGTTTCAGTGATTGTTCACCATGAGGCCAAAGGAAGAAAATGTCATCGATGTATCTAGTGTACAGCATCGGTTGAAGATTCTGCGCAGTGAAGAAGTCTTGTTCGAACCTGTGCATGAAGATGTTGGCATATTGAGGTGCAAATTTGGTCCCCATGGCTGTTCCATGTGTCTGGATGAAAAACTGGTTGTTGAAGGTGAAGACATTGTGGTCCAGGATAAAGCGGATGAGTTGTAAAATTGCATCTGGAAACTGGCAGTTGTCAGCATTGAGTACTGAGGCAGTCGCAGCAATACGCTGACAACTGCCAGTTTCCAGATGCAATTTTACAACTCATCCGCTTTATCCTGGACCACAATGTCTTCACCTTCAACAACCAGTTTTTCATCCAGACACATGGAACAGCCATGGGGACCAAATTTGCACCTCAATATGCCAACATCTTCATGCACAGGTTCGAACAAGACTTCTTCACTGCACAGAATCTTCAACCGATGCTGTACACTAGATACATCGATGACATTTTCTTCCTTTGGCCTCATGGTGAACAATCACTGAAACAACTATATGATGATATCAACAAGTTCCACCCCACCATCAGACTCACCATGGACTATTCCCCAGAATCAGTTGCATTCTTGGACACACGCATCTCCATTAAGGACGGTCACCTCAGCACCTCACTGTACCGCAAGCCCACAGACAATCTCACAATGCTCCACTTCTCCAGTTTCCACCCTAAACATGTTAAAGAAGCCATTCCCTATGGACAAGCCCTCCGTATACACAGGATTTGCTCAGATGAGGAGGATCGTGACAGACACCTCCAGACCCTGAAAGATGCCCTTGTAAGAACAGGATATGGTGCTCGACTCATAGATCGGCAGTTCCGATGCGCCACAGCGAAAAACCGCACCGATCTCCTCAGAAGGCAAACACAGGACACAGTGGACAGAGTACCCTTCGTCGTCCAGTACTTCCCCGGAGCGGAGAAGCTACGACATCTTCTCCGGAGTCTTCAACATATCATTGATGAAGACGAACATCTCACCAGGGCCATCCCCACACCCCCACTTCTTGCTTTCAGACAACCACACAACCTCAAACAGACCATTGTTCGCAGCAAACTACCCAGCCTCCAGGAGAACAGTGACCACAATACCACACAACCCTGTCACAGCAACCTCTGCAAGACATGCCGGATCATCGACATGGATACCATCATCACACGTGAGAATACCATCCACCAGGTACATGGTAAATACTCTTGCAACTCGGCCAACATTGTCTACCTGATACGTTGCAAGAAAGGATGTCCCGAAGCATGGTACATTGGGGAGACCATGCAGACGCTACGACAACGGATGAATGAACATCGCTCGACAGTCACCAGGTAAGACTGTTCCCTTCCTGTTGGCGAACACTTCAGTGGTCACGGGCATTCAGCCTCTGACCTTCGGGTAAGCATTCTCCAAGGCGGCCTTCACGACACACGACAGCGCAGAGTCGCTGAACAGAGACTGATAGCCAAGTTCCGCACACATGAGGACGGTCTCAACAGGGATCTTGGGTTCATGTCACACTATCTGTAACCCCCGTGACTTGCCTGGGTTTGCAAAACCTCACTTACTGTACTGTCTGGAGACAATACACATCTCTTTAAACTGTGATCAGTGCTCCTTCCACTCACATTATCAGCCACTTCAGGTCTTGAACAGCAGGTTAGGTGTAAGGATTCGCATTCTAATCAGTAATCTCTAAACTGTCTGTGCTTTATATGCTCTGTCTGAGGCCAGAACCCTCCATTCACCTGACGAAGAGGCAGTCCCCTCAAAAGCTTGTGAGTATATTATCAAATAAATAGGTTGGACTAAAACCTGGTGTTGTCAGACTTTTTACCCCATTTGTGTTCCCAGGGCTGCATCATATGGGGTGGGTTGAGCCTAACTGTGTGGGAAATTGGTGCAATGAGTATAACGGAGGGTTGTCAAATCTGGCTCTGTGGTGAGTTAAATAAGTACTTGCCACAAAGTTATGTAAGGGTACATGTGTTGTGTTTTGTTTAGCAGTTGGGAACTAATGGAGCAGGAGAAGAATAACCAGCTCCTCAAAGCAGTTCTCCCATTCAGTTGCATAGCTGTTGATCTGTACCTCATCTCCAATTTCTTGCCTTTGCTCCAATTCTTTTAATATCTAACAAAAATCCTGCATTCACAGATTTGAAAGCTTCGATATGTAGCTTTCTGGTGGGAGAGAGAGAGTTCTAACCTTTCTGTACCCTTTGTGTGAAGATGTACCTTCTGATGTTGCAATTGAAGAGCTGATTCTACTTCTAAGATTGTGGTATCTGGATTTTCTCAATGGAAATAGCTTCTCTACATCTAACTTATTGAATAGTTCTAACATTTCAATCACTCAACTTGGGTCACTGCTCATTCTTTTATATTCTACGAAGTACCAGCCAAGCTTATGCAATTTGTAAAATTAATCAATTTATTTTCCCATGTCTGTCCTATTAAATCCTTTTATCGTTTTAAACCCTTGGTTAAACCAAACTTCTGAACTCATTACTTTGCAGCAAATTTTGTCAGCAATTAAGTTATGTGGCTGTCACTGACCACCTGTAAATTGTCAAGATGCTCCTCAGATTGTGGGTGGTTTCCCCTGGTTGAGCAGGGCCAGGCTGGTGGCTGTAGGTAGGCTCATAGATAGTAAGTTTCATTCCCCGAGACGTAATGAGTTGATGTGATGTGTTTGCTTTGCAGATTTATATAGCCTGCCAATCGATGCTGATTGTACTAGTGGGAGCACAGCCTAAGTACAGGATAACCACACCAGAGGTGCCCAGTACGCATGAGGAGCTTGTCAAACACGTCGTATTTGAGGACGATTTCACCTCCATTGCGACTGAGGTAATTGAGCAATGTGATCCAGGTGGTGTAAAGTTGAACCTCCAGTTGAGTGATTTATCAGTAATATTAATACCTTGCCAGCCTTTTCTCTCTACTTCTTGCTTGCTTTGGGTGCAGTCCACATCTGCTGATCATCCTCTGGTATACCTTGCATTCATCCACTATTCCTTGAGTACCAGTGATTGTACAATCATCACAGCTGAACGAAAACTTACCCTCTTGATATAAGTATGTCTATATAAGGGGAAATTGGATAAGTAGATGAGGGAGAAAGGAATATTATTATATGCTGATAGAGTAAGATGAAGTGGCATGTCTGGGGCATGGACACTGAGGGCATTTGGGTTGAATGGCCTATTTCTGTGTTGCACACTCATTTAAATTTCCAACAGGCGTCAAATGGGAAGGAATCCCGGCTGATTACCTTTCCCTTAACAAGATTAATGTAGAGTCATCAAAGCACAGATTGAGATCAAATTTATGGCCAACTGGCCTGTAGAGCTCAGCTACTGACTGTACAAATCTGCTGAGGCATCAGAGGGGTCATTGCATTATTTAATTGAGTCTTGCATGAGAGAGAGGCTGGTCTTTGTTTGAGCAATGGATATTTGGCAGAATGTGAGCTTCCATGATTCGACAGGACTGGGACTGAGTGAAATTTGGGTGGTCCTCTTTAAGAGGTTGTCCTCATAAATCAACCCTGGAAATGAACCCAGAAATCAACCCTGGTTCAATGAGGAATGCAGGAGGGCATGCCAGGAACCTACTATTGATCATCAGTAAACTGATGGAAGGGGTCATCAACAGTGCAGTCAAGTAACACCTGCGCACTAACGCTTAGTTTGGATTCCACTAAAATCACTCAGCTCCTGAGCACATTACAGCCTTGGTTCAAACATGGATTAAAAACTCCTGAGCTGAAGTGAGGGTGACTTCCCGTGTCAGCAAGGTAGCATTTGACCAAGAGGAGCAAAACTGCAGTCAGTGGGAATCAGGGAAACGCTTTGCTGGTTGGGGTCAGACTTACCATAAAGCAAAATGGTTGTGCTTGTTGACGTTGTATCATCTCAGTAGGAGCCCCTCAGGATAGTGTCCTGGGCCTAACCATCTTCAGCTGCTTCAATGACCTTTCTTCCAGCATAAGGTCAGAAGTAGGTATGTTCCCTGATGCCTTCACAACGTTCATCACCATTTATGACTCCTCACATACTAAAGTAGTCCCATGTTCAAATGCAGCAAGACCTAGATAATATTCAGGCTTGGGCTGTAAAGTGGTAAGTAACATTTGACCATCTCTAACGAGAGAATCTAACGGTAGGACCTTGACATTCAATGGCATTGCTATCATTATCAACACCCAGGGAGTTACCAGTGACCAGAAACTGAACTGGACCTGCCATGTAAATATGGTGGCTACAAGAGCAGGTCAGAGGCTGGGAATTCTGTGGTGTGTATCTTGTTTCTTGGCTCTCCAAAGCCTGTCCACGATGTGCAAGGTGCAAGTTTGGAGAGCGATGGAATACTGTCCCTTGGCTTGATGGGTGCAGCTCCAACCACATTCTTGACAACATCCAGGGCAAAGCAGTCTGCTTGATTGGCACCCATTCGCAAACATTCACTCCCTCCACCACTGACTTGCAGTAGTCGCGGAGTGTACTATCTACAAGTTGCACAGTTGGAACTCACCATCCACACCCACAACCACTACCCATTTAGAAGGATAAAGGCAGCAAATGCTTGGAAACTCCACCACCTGAAACTTACCCTTCGAGCCATTCACCAGTGTGACTTGGAAATATATCACTGTTCCTTCACTGGGTCAAAATCCTGGAATTCCCCAAGAGCACTGTGGGTGTACCTACGCCTCAGGGACTGCAGTGGTTCAAGAAGGTGGCTCACTACTACCTCCTGAAGACAAGTAGAGATGGGCAATAAATGTTGGCCTAGCCAGTGATGTCCACGTCCAATAAAAAGTCAAATACACTATGCTCCATGGCTAATGGTAACAAATTGAAAGAAATGGAGTGCACTGCTGCACAGATTAATGGAGGGACATATGGGAATATTTTATACACCAGCTGTGATGATACTGTGCCTTTAAGAAATTATTTTAGTCATGTTTCTGTGCTGAATGTGTTTCTAGTCCCTTCCATTTTATCAGAGCCATTTTGTCTGGATCCAGTAGCAGCAAAATTATCTTAATTGTTGCAGTGTTTGTTTTAATCTGGACTCGTGCAGGATTCTGTTAGTTTGTGTTTTTCCCTGGGATATTGCATCGTAAGGTAAGGTCAAATGACTGGTACAGCTCGGCTTTCACAGAAAGTTCAAGGCAATCTGCTTTTTGACATCTTGAGAGAGAAGTTGCTTTCTCAGTATCTTTTGCTCTGGAGACTGAAATCTGTCAAAAAATAAGTCTTCATCTGCGATTCTATTGTTTGGGGGCGGAACTTTTCCCTGGAAGCTGCTGCATGCAAAGTAGAAGGCAATTGTCTGTTTGGATTACTCTCCAGAGGTGTCAAAGGCTGGCAATCTAGTACCCAAGTAAGCATCTTTGCTAACTGGTTCTGAAGAAGGGATTTATGTCTGTGTGGATAAAGCCGTGAGAAATGGTCATAGCTTGGAAAATCAAGATGTAGAATGAATTTGGGTAGAGATAAAGGCAAAATATTGTGGATGCTGGAACCTGAAACAAAAACACAACGCTGGAAAATCTCAACAGCTCTGACAGCATCTGTGGCGAGAGAATAGAGCTTACTTTGAATCTGGATGATCCTTCATCAGAGCTGCTCTGGCAAAGGGTTATCCTGACTCAAAATGTTGGCTCAGTGTTCTGTCCACGCACTGTCTCTGCACACCTGCTGAGATTTTTCCATCATTTTTTGTATTTGGTTAGAGATAAGATAGAAAAGGAGAAAAAAAAATCATTGGTGGGAGTAATTAATCGGGACTTTAATGCTTATCTCACTTCATGTGGAGATGTTGGCATTGGACTGTGGTAAGCACAGTAAGAAGTCTCACAACACCAGGTTAAAGTCCAACAGGTTTATTTGGCAGCACTAGCTTTTAGAGCCTCAAGCTCCTTCATCAGGTGAGTGAGGACTTGTGTTCACAAACAGGGTGTATAAAGACACCAACTCAATTTACAAGATAATGGTTGGAATTAGAGTATTTACAGTCATTCAATTACCTGTAAAAATCCAGTCTCACTTAAGATGGAGAATGAATCAAGAAATAGTGGAGGCTGTAAGAAAAGAGCTGCAGTAATATTGGGTAATTTTAATCTTTATATTGATTCGATGAATTAAATTGGCAAAGGTAGCCTGGAGAATGAGTTCATAGATTGCATTTGGCTCAGTTTCTTCGAACAATATGTTCTGTAATCAATTAAGGGAACAGGCTGTTTTAGATTTGGTAACATGTAGTGAGATCAGATTGGTTAGTGATCTTGTAGCAAATAATCCAGTGCTGCCGAAACTAAGATACTTAGGAAAGCAAATTATGAGGGGGATACAAAGACACTGAAAGGGATGTTGGATTTGTGGGTCCTACCATGGTCTCATCTGGACTCACCCATGAACACAGTGGCTACGGAGCAGGTCGGAGGCTAGGAGCACTGCGGCAAGTAACTTATCTCTTGACTCCTCAAAGCTTGTCCGCCATCCACAAGGCACAAGTCAGGAATGTGATGGAATACTCTCCACATGCCTGGATGAGTGCAGCTGTAACAACAGTTGAGAAGCTTGACACCATCCAGGACAAAGCAGCCCATTTTGGCACTCCATGCACCACCTTCAACATTCATTACCTCCATCACTGACGCACAGTGGCAGCCGTGTGTATCATATTCAAGATGCACAGCAGTAACTCAGCAAGGCTCCATCCACAACACCTTCCAAACCCAAGGCCTCTACCACCTAGAAGGACAAGGGCAGCAGATGCCACTACTTCCCCTTCCAAGCCACATCCCATTCTGACTTTGAAATATATCACCATTCCTTCACTGTCGCTGGGTCAAAATCCTGGAACTCTCTCCCTAACAGCATTGTGGGTATCCTTACACCACATGACCTGCAGTGGTTCAAGAAGGGAGTTCTCCTCCATCTTCTCATGAGTGGGCAGTCAATGCCCATATAGCCAGTGATGCCCCTATCCCATGAATGAATAATAAAAAATATGTTATATGAATGTGCAAAAATCTGGCAGATGGGGTATATAATATTGGAAAAATATGAAGTCCACTTTGATGGGAAAAATTAAAAAAAAAATAGAGTGGGTGCAGAATTCTGTAGTTTTAAAGAGGTCTGGATATTCTGATAATTGGGTGGTTCCAGACCACAGACTGGTAAGCAGGATGACTTACAGCTGTGGGGTGTAGCTTGGCTGAATGTTGGTCAAGGCAGCATCATCTGCCCTAAGTTTTAAAACTGTTTTTTAAGCTTTTACATGGTAGACAAGTGATACCTCAGTTGTATAAATCTCTGGTTAGATTGCATTTAGAGAAAATGCAGTCCAGACTGAAATGGGAGCTTGGAGAGTTAAATTATGAGCAATTTGTATGGACGATGGTTATATTTATTTGCGTACGAAAGATAAAGAGGTATTCAAGTTGAGGTGCTTAAGATAGTAAAGTTTGACGTGGTAGACAAAGGTACAGTTTCCTTTAATCGGGGACACCAAAGAAAGGAGCGCAATCTTAAAATTAACAACATTTCTATCACAAAAGGTGGTGGAAATCTGTAAATCCATTTTCAAAGGCTGTGACAATTAGAATTTTCAAGACTCTGATTAATAATTTGTGTTATGTTAAAGATGTTGAATGATGTCATGCGAAAGCAGATAAAATAAGTTGAGATTGAGTTATAGTCTAATTGATAGGATGTGCTTGTGAGGCTGGATCTTCCCAAAGAATAATTAATCCTTTTATTGCTGAAGGACTGGTGGCATTGATGCCTTTCCAATAGCTTCAGGCTGTGCAGGTAAAAGACCAGTCAGTGGTTGCTGCTGTCTGTGTGCTGCTTGCTGCACCTTGTGGTGTATACTCCATTTCCTTATTGTGTGCACAATGATGTGGTGTTGCCCTTGTTGCATGTGCCTTTGTGGCATTACGGTTGAAGTTGAGTTGAATGTCAGAGCTGCAGTGTACTTCCTATCTGGGGCACCCGGAGGAGACTGAGACAACATAAATGCACCCCAACTCCTTTAATGTTTCAGACCACTCATTGACAGAAATGGATGCACGAGCTGCCTGATTCTATCTAACATGTTTTTGGATTTTTCTGGTAATTTTACATTTTTGCTGAGATAGGCTTCTGTTCCTTGTGTGTTCTTTTGTTAATGTTTTCTCTCTGCACCCCAAATTACAAGTTAGACTGAGAGATTTAAATTGCTAATGAATTGTTACTTGCAGCTTTTTCTCTATATCAACAGTGGTACTTAATCAAGCAGGAAGCTTACAAAGTGAACTTGGCTGGATCCTTGTTCTTTGTCGGATTGCTTATTGGGAACATTCTGTTTGGACCCTTGTCTGACCGATTTGGCAGGAAACCAATCTTCCTCACAGGTAAAGATTAACGTAACCCGCTTATTAATTTATACCCACACTGGAATGTAAAAATGAGATTTATTTTTACCTGTGCAATTCCATCCATTTAATTAAATGTACAGGACTGCGATTTCGTCAACGGGTTGCATTTATAAAATGCCATTAACTTCAGAAAATGTTATTGATCAATATTTGATGGAGAGTCAGATAAGGAGATCTTAGCTTGGGTGTAGAGCTTGGTCAGAGAGAGAGGTGTTAAAGCACACCTTAATGGAAGAGCAGACGAGAGACAGAGACAGAGAAATTTGGGAAGTGATTTCCAGAGCTTGGGGCATTGGCAGTTGAAGGCACAACCACCAGTGGTGGAGTGGTTAAAATCTGGATCTTCAAGAGGCCTGAATCAGAGGAATGCAGATATCTGACAGGGTTGTAGGACCAGAGGAGGCTCCAAAAATAGGGAGAGACTTGAGGGATTTAGACATCAGGTTGAAAATTTAACTGAGGCCTAATATGAATTGGTGAGTGTGGAGCTGATGGGTGGACAGGGCTTGGAAAGAGGAATTTAGGATAGAAGCAGCAGCAATTTGGATGATGTGCAGAATGTTGGAGGCTGACCAGGAATGAATTTGAATAGTCAAATCTAGAGATAACAGATGCATGGAAGGTTTCAGCTACAGATAGACTGAGGCAGAGATGGAAATAGGCCCACGTGACTCCAGCTATCTGATAACAAACAAGGAACATCAGACTTTAGTTGGGCTTCACCTGAGCACTTTTCTCAAGCATCTCAAAGCATTAGCTAATTAATGAATTTCTCAACGGAATGTGCAGGCCATGCTTTTAAGTGGATGGAGTGATGTGGGCAATGAATTAATTATAGTCAGTTCTCCCTTCAGAAGAAGTCAGGAGTGGGTAATAGTTGGTGCTTGATCCCTTCCATGCTGCCCATCACCCAGTTGAACTACTTTCAAGGTCCAAGTCTTGGTTGAGCCCATTCCACAGAGCACAGATCAATACAGCTGGAATTGGACTCCTTGATCATTGAATGGTGTGGTCTGCTGAAGCAATTCTTCCAAACAACCTTCCTTTTTATTTCTTTCAGGTTTGTTCCTTGATGTGGTATTTGGGTTTATGACGGCAATCGCTCCAAACTATGAAGTCTTTGCTGTAAGCCGACTTCTTGTTGGGCTTGTGAATGGTGGCATGTCCCTAGTGGCATTTGTACTGACGCAGGAGTTTGTGGGAAAATCCTATTGGGCTTTGACAGGTGGGTGACTTTTCAGCAAAGTCTGTACCTCTGTTGCTTAGCTTTCTCAGCATCTTCCTTCAGCATCTCGAGTGGGGCAGTTGTTCTGTCTCTCTGGTAGTGTTTTAACCTTGTAATTTCATTTTTTTTCTCCCTGGAAAGGTGTCCAGAATGATATTGTCCCTGTAGTAGTCGATGAGAAAAGACCTGCAATGCTGCAGTTGGATGTTCTGATCATTTTTTCTCTCTGAATATGTGGAGAACATACTGGGATTCACTTGCAGATGAAGAATTTGCTGTATCAGCATGTTTTCTTTATTATTTGAAGATCAACGCTATTGAATTTATAACCATTTTGTAGATGTTTTTAACTGGAGCAAGATTACGGACATTGATGAAAGAGGTTGACAAATGCAGGTCCAGATAGATCATTATAAGTGTATATTGTATTTATTGGGCAGGATTATTTAATAGCAGTGTTATAAACAGTAGAAGCTTTGGTTGATTAGTTCTTTGTTGATCAGAAGTGGCCAGATGACCACTTAATATGTATGTATTTAATATTGAAGAAGAATTGCATTGGAATATATGTGCATAAATCATTGAAAGTGGAAAGTCAGGTTGAGAAATTTGGAGAAAAGAGTACGGGGGCCTGGACTTTATAAATGGATACAGAGAATATAAAAACAAGAAAGTTATAAATCGTAATAAAACAGTGGTTTGGCTTCATGGAGTATTGTGTCCAATCTTGGACATCACATGATGTGATAGCTTTACAGAGTGTACCAAAAGGCACCATGAGAATAATTCCAAGATGAAGGACTTAAGGTACCTGGATAAATTGGAGAAGCTGGGGTTGTTCTCCTTAAAGACGAGGAGAGCTGATGGAGGCATTCAAAATCATGAGGGGTCCAGGCAGAGAAGTTAGAGAGAAATTGGCAGAAAGCTTGAGAGCCAGCATTCACTGAGTTTTAGTTCTTATGCCAATCATCTGCGGCAAGCTGAAAAACGTATTTGTTATGCAGCAAGTGTTTAGGATCAGGAATGCACAGCCCAAGAGTGAGAGGGAGGCTTTCAACTGTGGCTTTCAAAAGAAACTTGGATAAGCATTGAAGGAAAAAAAGTGCAAGATCAAGGGAAATGGATTAGCTGAGTGGTTCTTGCAAAGACCTGCCATGAAAAAGTTGGCCCAAATGGCCTGCTGTGCTGTACCAATTCTGTGATTCCTCATATTATAAATTCTGTTTTTTTTATGCAGGATCACTCACCAATTTAGTGTTTGCAGTTGGAATTGCTGCTTTCTCTGTTATTGGCTATTACATCAGAGACTGGCGTATCCTTGCTGCTGTAGCCAATTGTCCCGGAGTGGTGTTTTTCCTTCTTTTCATGTGAGTTCTTATTTAAATCCTTAAACTGAGAAGTCTAACTAATATTACATTTTTGGAGAATAATTGTGAGTGAATTGGATACAAGCAGAACTGGAGTAAATCTAATTATGAATTTACATAATGCAGCATAAAGACCTTGTAAGTAGTGGCATTTTTCTTCCTGGGCACTGTACAGAAAATTGAGTGTCATGTTTGTTAGGATTGCAGAAGATTCACTGTCTTAAACATGAGATACTTGGTAGCATCCTTTCTAAGTCAAACCTCTGGGTTATTGGGACAGTGCATTGAGGGGTTTGCCTGCAATGTTGGGTTTCAAAGCCAGAACGTAATCCAGGCTGATGTGGAGCTTTGCAGGGTGTGGAGTCGAGCCACCAGATTTCTTAACTTTAGTCAGCTTTGGGCTGAGACACATTTGCAAATGTGCAGAAGGAAAGAGTGGCAACTGAAATGGGAGGAGTTGTGTTAGAGAAGGCCAGAGTGCTGAAGACCTGCTTTGAGGCCTGCATCAGCACTGAGATTCTGCACACAGTCATTAAAAGGGTACTGGCTAGCTGAGTTTTTCCGTTCTCTCCCCACCCTTCCCAAAACAGGAATTAGAGGACAGCACTCAGCTTTGGAGAAATTCGGAGTTTGGAATCTCATAAAAAAGTGAGTTAATCAAAAAGGTTAGGAGCAGATAAGGAAAGATGTGAGAGAGCATCAGGGGAAAATATGAAAAGAAACACCAAAACATTTTACTAAGAGCAGTAGTTTAGTTTTAAAAGTGAGATGGATCACCTGAGAATAGAAGATTGCCATTCTAGGTGATTAAATTGTGATAAGGATATTTAATAAATATATCTTATGAGAACATGAGTGGACCATTTAATTCCCACAGCTTTTGTACTATTCAATTAGAGCATGGCTGACTGTCTAAAATTACATTCAATTAAGAATATAAGAATTAGGAGCAGGAGTAGGCCTTGAGCCTACTCCATGATTCAATGCAATCATGACTAATCTCCACTCTCCTGCCCTTTGCCCATAACCCTTCAACCCATAACTAATTAAAAATCTGTCTATCCCTTCCTTAATGTCCCAGCATCCACAGCACTCAGGGATAGTGAATTCCACAGACACGCAATCCATTGAGAGAAGTAATAAATCTGCTACCCCTTATCCTAAAACCTCTCATTCTGCATTTCCCCACAAGAGGAATTATCCTCTCTATATCTAGTTTATCAATCCCCATTATCATCTTGTATACCTCAGTTAGATCTCTTCTCATTCTTCTAAACTCCAGGGACTATAGATCTAAACTGCTCAGTCTTTCTTCATAAGCCACACTCCTCATCTTTGGAATCAATCAAGTGAATCTCCTCTGAACTGCCTCCAAATCAATTACATTCCTCCTCAAGTAAGGGGACCAAAACTGCACACAGTACTCTGGTTGGCCTCACTCATGTTTTGTACAGTTGCAGCAACACTTTTATATTCTATTCCTTTAGCTATAAATGTCAAAATTCCATTTGTCTTCCTTAATAGCTGCTGTACCTGCATACTAGTATTTTGCAGTTCATGCATGAGGACACCAGAACCCTCTGCAGTGAAGCACTCTGAAGTTTCTCTCCATTTAGATAATAAATTGCCTTTCTATTAATCTCATACTTATCCATTTCAAACCCCATCTGCCACATTTAGGCTCACTAACTTAACCTATCCATATATTTGTAAATTTCTAATTTCCTCATTGCAACTTATTATCCCACCTATATTTGTGACATCTGCAAGTGTGGCTATTGTAGCTTCTATCCCTGCATCCAAGTCATTAATATAGATTTTAAATAGTTGGAGCCTGATGCAGAACCCTGTGATACCCCACTAGTTATATCTTGCCAACCTGATAATGACCCATTTATCTTGACTCTCTCTGTAGCCAGTCCTCTACCCAAGCTAATAAATTTCTAGAATCTTAGAATCCCAACAATGCAGAAGGAGGCCATTTGGCCTATCGAGTCTGCACTCAACTACAATCCCACCCAGGCCCTATTCACATAACCTCGCATATTTATCCTGCTAACACAATGGTCAATTTATCATGGCCAGTCAATCTAATCCACACACCTTTGGTCTGTGGGAGGAAACCGGAGCATCCGGAGGAAACCCACACAGGCATAAGGCATGGGGAGAACGTGCAAACTCCACACAGTCAGTGACCCAAGGCCAGAATTGAACCTGGGTTCCTGGTGCTGAGAGGCAGCAGTACTAACCACCGCACCACCCTTATCCCCATGTGATTTCACCTTATGTATTAACCTTTCATGCAGCACCTTATCTAGTGCCTTCTAGAAATGCAGGTACACTACATCTACAGGATTTCCTTTATCCACTTTGCTTGTTACATCTTCAAAGGACACTAGCAAATTAGTCAAATCCAACTTCATCAGTCCGTGCTGACTGATGGATTGTGTTTTGACTTTCCAGATGCCCTATTATTATTTCCTTAATAATGGATTCTAACAGTTTCCCAATGACAGATGTTAAACTAAGTGGTCTATAGTTCCCTATTTTCTGCCTCCCTCCCTTTTTGAATAATTAGCATTTTTCCAATCCACTGGAACCTTTTCTGCATACAAGGACCTTTGGAATATTAATTGCAACTGTCACTTCCTTTGAGGCCATCAGGACTTATCTGCCTTCAATCCCAATAGTTTGCTCATTATTTAGTCTCTAGTGATAAGGCTTGTTCTATGTTCTGCC
Source organism: Carcharhinus amblyrhynchos (assembly GCF_965287045.1). Classification (NCBI taxonomy): domain Eukaryota; kingdom Metazoa; phylum Chordata; class Chondrichthyes; order Carcharhiniformes; family Carcharhinidae; genus Carcharhinus; species Carcharhinus amblyrhynchos. Next base: position 5,235,245 of record NC_137340.1, on the reverse strand, counting down.
CCCTCTATAAACTCTGCATTACCTGTTACTATTCACAGACAGTATAGGCCAGTTAATCCAACTCAATCAGCTCAGAGGAACAGAGGGTTCTGGGTGTGCTTGTCCACAGATTCTTGAAGACGGCAGGACAGGTTAATAACACAATTAAGAAGGCATATGGGACCCTTGTTCTTTTAAGTCATGGCATAAATGATAAGAGCAGGGAGGTAAGGTTGGAGCTGTAGGTTAGGTCACAGCTAGAGTATTGTGTGCAGTTCTGGTCACCTCTCTGTAGGAAAGATGTGATTGCACTGGAGAGGGTGCAGAGGAAATTCATCAGGATGTTGCCTGGGATGGATCATTGAGCTATAAGGAGAGACTGAATAGGCTGAGATTGTTTTCTTTAGAGCAGAGGAAACAGTGTGTATCTGATTATGGATGGAGTAGAAAGCAGCTGTTCTCCTTAGGTCGAGGTCATTAACAAGGGGGCATAATTTTAAGGTGACGGGTTTAGAGGAGATTTGAGGAAAATGTTTTTCACCCAAAGGTTGGTGGGAGTCTGGAATGCACTGCTTGGGAGGGTAGTAGAGGGAGGAAACTTCCAACCTTTAAAAAAACACATGCATAAGCACATGCAATGTCATAATATTTGAGACTGTGGGCCAAGTGCTGGAAAGTGGGATTAGCGTAGGTTTGTTGGTGCAGACTAGGTGGGCTGAAGGGCTCTTCAGTACAGTATGACTCTATATCAGTGCTAGTCTGTGCTGGTGTTGATGTTCCATATGAGCTGTTTTGACACTTCTGTGTGAAGAAATGCACCTTGACGAAACCCTTAATAGCTTGCTCTAATTTTAAGATTGTGCCCCTTCTTCCGAACGCAACTGAAGAAAATAGTTTCTATCCTCTCAAATCCCTTAATCATCGTAAACACCACAATTAGATAACCCCTGAATCTTTGATACTTGAGGGAATATAAACCTGGTCTATGCATCTTGCCCTCATAATTTAATCCCATCATCATTTTGGCAAATCTGCAGTCCACTACCTCCAAGACCACCATATCCTTCCAGTGGTGCAGTGCTCAGAACTGAAAACATTTCGTCTAAAAGAGCTTTCATTAACCTTTCTGTAAAGAGAGGAAGGTTGAACCCTGAAATGGTTAAGAACAGATGGATAAAGGAACTGTTACTCGACTAAAAATCATTTGTGAACCAAATTAATATTTCTGGTTTTAATTATTCCCTCATTCCTTGATTAAAATCCACCCGCATCTCATTTATCAGACGCTTGATGTCATTCGGTCTCTGAATATTGCCACTTTCCCCAAGGCATTCAGCTTTCCTCCAAAGCTTGATGATATTCCAGCTTAACTTCCTATTTTTCATACATTCATCACCAATTGTAAGTGGGAATAAAATGGTCCAGGGATTTTCCTTTCTGGCATTTTGCTGGGTTCAATGACCATTAATTTCCTGTTTACTTATTTATGATTCTATTTGCTATGTTTTCTTTTGTTACTTCTCCATATAAACTCTAGTTAGAAGGGTTGTCACTTGCCTTTTAAAGTGCAGTTTTATTGTTGTTTTTCAATCCTAGTAAATGTAATTTGGCAAGATATTAAATCACTCCTTGTACATTGAGGTTGAATCACCTAATTTAACAATACATTTGCCATGTTCTGTACAATAAATGTCAACTTCACAGAACTGTAGTTCCCAGACTCCTGATTAGCGCTCTATTAAAAATAACGATTGTATTTAGTGTTTTTGAATCTTGCATTTAATGAGTTGTGGCATAGCTCCTCAAGCTAGTCCTAAAATTTAATTGGTTCATGTCTGACCTGTATCTTAACCCTACTTACCAACATTTGTTCCATTATTCTTCGATTTTGTTTTGCTGGTTAAGGGTATTAACGATTTTAATTTATCCCCAACCTCAGCAGGTTTCTGCCCAAAAAAAGAGCTTGAGGAAGAACTATTTTCTGACATTACAAATGGTGGTTAGGTGCATTGGCCGTGCTAACTTCCGCATCAATGTACCCGAACTGGAGTTCAGTGGAGTGTGGTGACTAGGGGATTTTCACAGTAACTTCATTGCAGTGTTAATGTAAGCCTACTTGTGACACTAATAAATAAAACTTAATTTTAAATTTAACCTGGACTGGACTAGCTATAACTTTAAGATTCTGCTCCACTGTTCTGGACTGCCCCCACTAACTCACCAAAGGAGAGAGTGTGGAGGCAGAAGGGGTAGTATTCTTCATGAATACTTTGTTGTTTTACACAAAGGCTGTGTTTATTTTTGCTGGAACACCATGGGGAGCACTTCCTACATGTGCGTCGAGGCAGTGCCAACCATGTAAGCGAGAGCTGTTTTTAAGTTTAGTTGGTGTCTTGTGATTCATTTTATCATTCGTAACAAGACAGAGATTATGATGCAACCTGAAACCTGGTATTAGGGAATAAATTGAATCAGAATCATGTTTGGATTGACAGTTCTTTAAATGTTCTGTTCATTTCCCATTCATTTTTATTACAAATTTCGTTAGAAGTACATTGGGGTATTTTTTTTTAATAGGACTTTTTAAATTTGCTGTCAAAAAGTCTTTGAGAAGCATCAACATATATGAGTTGACTCCATCTTGCATTATTTATTGACATTTATTATTTCACAAATGATTATATTCTTTGGTAGCTAGGCTGTACCAGGATATAGTTTTTATGATTATAGTACCTGCCAAAAGGGCCTTTATTCACAATTTTTCACTGCTTTGAATTAAAACAAAATTAATAAATAATATGTATTAAATAGTAAAACATTGCATAATGTGGGTGTAAAGATGCTCGTTCACTAGCTTAGGAAAAACACAACTCATTTATTTACAGGTTAAAACTGTACAGAAGCTTGTGGCTGCAGTCAGTCCCGAGAGGACTCTGAATGCAGAAGCCCGTGTTCAGCAGGCTGATTCCTCACACTGCTCCCTGGTTGGTTTCCTGGGTTAGGTGACCCTTACTCTATAGAATGACCTTTAAAGGGACAATCACCTCAGTGGGGCTTGAAGTAACTCTGGGTTGGATTTGATGTTTCTTATACACACGTGCACTGTTTGTAACTGGGACTGTCTGAATGTGAGCAGTGACTTGATAATTTGCCTGTGTAAGGTGTGCAATAATACAAGAGAGGTGACAGTGCAGCAACTCCTGAGCTCCTTTTGAGCACATTGTCACTGAACATAGTATTCTGTGTGCAAGTTGTCCAAGTTTCTCTGTGGTAATTGACATATAAGCAGAACCCACGCTTCTCATGAGCTGCTGGGCCTTCAATTACCTGCCTGTTGTTCTATAATTACCCTGGAATGTTCCTGGATCTCTTGCAAGAGTAACATTGAATTCTGGTTCTTGGATTTTAAATCCACTCAATAAGAATGGCCCGTTTTGTGTCACCCGGCACTTTATTGTGTATTCTGTGTTCAGCCTCTGACATAATGAAGTTTATTTGTATCTGTACATGGGAACAATTGGAAGTGCTTATTTTGTTTTCAAGACTGTTCAATAAAGAGAGCCCTATTAACTAGCCAGGCTGTGCAGGAATTGGCACTTGCGTAACACTGATGTTCTTGCCGGCCACCAGAAATGCACCAGCAAGAGTTCCACAGGGTTGGCTGCTGCAGAGTGGGCTGAATGCACGTGCGCATCCATTCTTGACATCGTTACAGTCGCCAGCAAGAGTTGCAATGTTTCACAATGGCCACGGATGAAGCAGACGTTGTAGTTTCAGGAGAGGCGTGAAAAGTCGATGGGATTATCAAAATCGGGGGGTGGGGGGATGGATATTAAAGTTTTTAGCATCCTTGCAAGTGTATAAATAACCAGGTGAAATGTATCCCAGGCTGCAAAGGGAAGAAATAGCAGAGACTCTGATCATCATTTTCCAATCCTCTCTGGCTACAGGCATGACGCTGGAGGACTGCCAACATTGTGCCGCTGTTTAAAATGGGAAGAAGGGATAGCCGAGTAATTGTAGGTCAGTCAGCTTAACCTCGGTGGTGGGAAAATTATTGGAAAAAGTTCTGACAGACAGTATAAATCATCATTTAGAAAGACATGGATTAATCAAGAACATCAGCATGGATTTGTTAAGGTAAGGTCACATCTGACCATCTTGATTGAATTTTCTGAGGAGGTAAAACAAAGTGTCCCTCGTGGTACACGATTGATGTAAAGTACATGGATTTCTAGCAAGGTTTTTTTGACAAGGTTCCATATGGTCGACTGCCCGAAAATTCAAAGCTTAGGATCCAAGCAAAAGGGCAAGATGGATCCAGAATTGGCTCAGTGGCTTTTTGTGGTATGTACCAATGATTTTGACTTAAATGTAAGTGACATGATAAAGAGATTTGCAGTTGATATGATTGATAGCTGAAAGAAGGGAAGAAAGCTGCAGGAAGGTATAAATGGATTGGTCAGCTGTGTGGGGAAGTGGCAATGTGGAAATGTGTGAGATAATACCTTTGGGGAAGGCAAACAATGCAAGCAAATACACAATCAAATTCTTTGAAGTGGTGGCAGAACAGGAGGGTCCTTGGTGTGTGGGTCCAATCGCTGAAGGTAGCAACACAGTTAAATAGGGTGCTTAGAAAGAAATATGGATATTTTCCTTTATTGGCTGAGGCAGAAGAGAAGGGAGGTTATGATGTAGCTGCCTTGAACTCTAGATGTACCACAGCTGGATTAATGTGTACTGTTCTGCTTATATTACAGGAAGGATGCAATCACATTCGGCGGGGGGTGTCATTGAGGAGATTTACATGAATGGTGCTAGGAATGGTGATTTTAAGCTATGAGGAAAGATTGGATAAATTGGGTTTTGATTCCTTTGGAACAGAGGAGGCTGAGGAGTGTGCAAAGTTATGGCCCCCCTTTTTAGAGTGGCGAGGAAGGACATAATTCTGTTAGCAGAGAGTTCAATAACCAAGGGGCAGAAGAATTTGAGGGGAATTGAGCAGAAAGTTTTTCACGGAGGAGGTAGTGGCACCCTGAAAATTGAAAGGGCAATGGGGGCAGAAATCCTCAGTGCGTTTAAAAATTTAATGGAAATGCACTTGAATTGCTGTAGCCTATCGGGCTATGGACTGGGAATGTTGGATAAGGCTCTTTTGACCAGCAGATCCATGATGAGCTAAATAACTACCTTCTGGGTTGTACATGTTCTATGTTTCTATCTGCCCTTTAACATTGTTTGACCATTTTAAACATCTCAGCTAGATCACCCCTTATTCTGCTGAAGTAGTAAATTTTGTAAACTTAGAAAAAATTCTTCATTAGTTAGTACTTAAAAAAAAAAGTATTTGTATCCATCCTGTCCCTTAATGTATTGTTGTGACTTCCCAAAGAACTTTACAACAACGGTTTACTTTTGAAGATAATGTTATATCGTCAAACACAAGAAACAACTTTTGTTTAGCAAGTCCTGCAAGCAGCAATAAATAGGTGTTGGTGGCAGAGGGCACACAACAGAACGTTACTTTATTGCAACACTAATTTGAGTTAATTAACTCTGCAAAACGATTCCTTCAATTCTGACCTCTTGTGCATTGCTGGTGTTCATTATTGCACAATTGGTTACTATGCCTTCAGCTGCCAAGTTCTGGAATTCCACTCCTCATTCCCTCTACTCTCTTCCTTTCAGATGTGCTTCATTCATTGACTTTTAGTTACTTGCCCAAATGCTTCCAGTCATGGCAATGGTGTCAGATTATGCTTGATAATATTCATATGAAACACCTTGGGATATTTTACTAAGTTAAATTTGCTATATAAATGTGATTTGTTATTGATTTATTGAACAGTGAATTCAGTTGCTGGATTACAGTATACCACAAACACCATCAGTGGCAGCACTTGTCACCTTCTCTCAAATAGGGTATTATAAGGGTAGAAAGTGCAGTAATTGGGTTTCTTGTTGGTACTTTTGGACGATACCTCTTTACTTGGGGTTAAATGTATTGTTTTTACGACTTGACAATTTTCCAGTTTGATCTTCAGGAATCCCTGTAGCTCCAAGTGATGTAAATTTTAGTGATTTGAGTTGTGTTTCACAGTGCCAATTTTCTGATGCAGTACAATTCCAGAATCGCCAAGGTGGTTGTATTCTCAGGGGAGGACTGAGGAAGCAGAGGAGGGGCTACAATATATCGCACAAAGGAATGGGAATGAGAAGGTTTTTGTGCAACTGAAACCCTGTTCTGGAACACAGAAAACTGGTCAGTCAACTCATGGAGTGGTGGACCTGGTGAGATACCCGACGTTACGCTGGAGAACTGCTATCTTGATGTATGTGTGGTAAGTAATCATTAAAAGGTGCAGGAATTTGCAGATTCAAGTGAATCTGAAACATGTCTTAAACCTTTCCACTATAAAGGTACTGTAATCTACTGTTCTCAAGAGGATCATTTATTAAGTTCAACTTCCCCACTTCAATTTTTATTTTTACAACTTTGTGGGAGAAAATTATGATTGGATTAAATCTGAATCTCCATATGAATGCAGTGAGGTCTCACTTACATATTGATAAGTGACAAGTTAATTAATTCATCCCATACTGTTTTTGAAATTTACTGTGTAAAGGGCCAATGACTAAATTGAACTGCACAACATGAAGTTTATTATAACCAATGGCGGAAATATCATTGCTTATATTCCTTTCTATTAATTTCAGTCTACCCGTCCCTGATTTCATTTTCTACATTCTTTTTCTTTCCTTCTCCACTTCTGCCTCTTTGTCTCTGGTGCTTTTCTTGCAGGTGGGGTGCGATTGTAGGGTAAGGAGCTATTGCTGACTGTGCTTAGGAGAGGCTTGGAAGAGAATACACCCAATTTGATTTACTCCATGTAACGTCAAGAAACATCTGAAGGCACTGGTTATTGCAAAGGCTCGGGGTCCTGAAAACATGCAGGCAGTAGTACTGAAGACTTGTGCTCCAGAATTAGCTGCATCCCTATCCAAGCTGTTCCAGGAAAGCTACAATACTGGGGTCTCTACCTGGCAATGTGGAAAATTGCCCAGGTATGTCCTGTACACAATAAAGCAGGACAAGTCAAATCCAGCAATAACCTGCCCATCAGTCTACTCTCAATCATCAATAAAGTGATGGAAGGGGTCATTTACAGTGCTATCAAGTGGAAATTAAGTCAATTTTGCTTCTGCCAGGGTGACTCAGCTCCTATATTACAGCCTTGGATCAAATGTGGTCAAAAGAGCTGAACTCCAAAGGTGAGGTGAGAGTGACTGTCCTTGACATCAAGGCTACTTTTGACTGAGAGTGGCATCAAGGATTCCTAGCAAAACTGGAGTCAATGGGAGTGAGGGAGAAAACCTTTCACTGGTTGGCATCATACTTGGCACAAAGGAAGATGATCGTGGAGGTTGGAGCTCAATCATATCAGCTCCAGGACATCACTGCAGGAGTTTCTCAGCATAGTGTCCTAGGCCCAACCATCTTCAGCTTCATCAAAGACCTTTTCTCCAACAAAAGTCAGAAGTGGTGATGTTTGCTGATGTTCAACAGCACTTCCAATTCCTCAGATATTGAAGCAGTCCATGTTCAAATGCAGCAAGACCTGGACAATATCCATGCTTTTGCTGACATGTGGCAAGTAATATTTGCACCACATGTGCTAGGCAATGACCATCTCTAACAAGAGAAGGTCTAACCATCACCCCTTGACCTTCGGGGGTGTTGGGGGGGGGAGTTTGTGTGTGTGTGTGTGTGCGTGTGTGTGTGTGTGCGCGCGCACGCACGCGCCATTGACCAGAAACTGAACTGGACTCACCATATAAATACTGTGGCTGCGAAAGCAGGTCAAAGGCGCAGAATTCTGTGGTGATTAAGTCACCTGACTACCCAAAATCTACCTACCATCGACAAGACGCAAGTCAGGAATGTGATGGAATATTCTCACCTTGCCTGGATGAGTACGGTTCCACAACAATCAAGAAGCTCAACAACATTGAGGAATTGAGTTTAGGAGTCGGGAGTTAATGCTGCAGCTGTATAAGACCCTGGTCAGACCCCACTTGGAGTACTGTGTTCAGTTCTGGTCACCCCATTACAGGAAGGATGTGGAAGTCTCTGAAAGGGTGCAGAGGAGATTTAGAAGGATGTTACCTGGATTGGATGGCATGCCTTATGAGGATAGGTCGAGGGAGCTCGATCTTTTCTCCTTAGAGAGACGAAGGATGAGAGGGGATCTGATAGAGGTGTATAAGATGATGAGAGGTATTGATCAGGTGGATTCTCGGAGGCTTTTTCCCAGGGCTGAAATGGCTGCCACAAGAGGACACAAGTTTAAAGTGCTGGGGAGTAGGTACAGCGGAGATGTCAGGGGTAAGTTTTTCACTCAGAGGGTGGTGAGTGAGTGGAATTGGCCACCGTTGGTGGTGGTGGAGCCAAATTTGTTAGGATCTTTTAAGAGACTTCTGGATGAATACATGGGACTTAGTAGGATCGAGGGTTATAGGTAAGCCTAGTAGGTAGAGATAAGATCGGAGCAACTTGTGGGCCTAAGAGCCTCTTTGTGCTGTAGTTTTTCTACGATTCTGTTCTATAACATCCAGGAAGAAGCCACCTAATTGGCCACATCCCATCCATGACCATAAACATTCACTTGTCCACCACTGACACATGTAAGATCAGAAGCCATAGGAACAGCAGCAAGCCATTTGATCCATCGAGTATACTCCGCCATTTAATGAAAACCTGACTGCAATGATGTGACGATGCTCAACTCCATTTTCCCACCTTTCTCCATAACCCTTGATTCCATTCCTGATTAAAAATCACATTGTGGCAGCAGTGTGCACCACTTACTAGATGCACTGCAGTAACTCACCAAGGTTCCTTAGGCAGTACCTTCCAATCCTGCCTCTGCCACCTAGAAGGATGAGGGCTGCAGATGTCTGGCAACACCAGCACCTGCAGGTTTCTTTCGAAAGATCACACTATCCTGACTTGGACCTGTATCATCTTAACTGCAGCTGGCTTAAAATCCTGGAAATCCCTCCCTAACAGCACTGTGGTGTAACTATATCATGCAGACTGCACTGGCAGTACACCAGCACCTTCTCGAGTGCTATTAGGAATGGGGGCAATGATGGGCAATAGCAAGCCAGTGACACCACATCCCACAAAAGAATAAAAAAAACTCATCACCACCCAATCACCTGAATAACCCACTTCCCTCCGAGATAGTTCATCATACACATCAGCTTTCATCATCCACTTTACATCACTCCAACTTGCTCCGTCCTCTTCCCCCTGGTGTCCCCCCAAAACTTTATTCTCCGTTGGTCAGTTCACCAACTTAGCCTCTTGTCTGACTGTATGCTGATTGATTGATAGTTTTGTCTCTTTTTTTGTGTTTTAATGAAGCCATGGGTTGGAAATGTTCAGCTCTGGATTTAAAAAATAATTGGCCTCTGTTTGTTCTTTGAACAGGTATGTCTGTAGCCTTGTGTATTATGGCCTGACATTGAACGCGGGGGAATTGAAAGGCAATCGTTACCTGAACATTGCTTTGTATGGCCTTGTGGAAGTGCCAGCGTTCCCCCTCTGCCTTTACTTCATTGATAAATCCTGGTAAGGTTAATCTTCCACCTCATCTTTAAATTACTAATTATGGTTTTAGGTTTGTGTTGGCAGTGAAGTGTAAACCTTCAACAGTGGAATAAATCCTCTGCACACAACCTTGGGTAACATCTACTCTGCGATCTGAGGGGTAAAAGCAAAGCCCAGTGGGTGTGAGTTCCCTCTGTTTAAGCACTGGGTTGAATTCTAATGGTAAGAAGTCTCACAACACCAGGTTAAAGTCCAACAAGTTTATTCAATAGTAAACCCACAAGCTTTCGGAAACGCTGTTCCTTCGTCAGGTGTGTGGAAAGAACATTGCCACACTGAAGAACTTTCCAATGTTCTTTCCACACAGCTGACGAAGGAACAGCATTTCCGAAAGCTTGTGGGTTTACTATCAAATAAACCTGCTGGACTTTAACCTGGTGTTGTGAGACTTCTTACTGTGTTTACCCCCGTCCAACGCTAGCATCTCCACATCTTGAATTTTGATGGACAGGATCTGAAAGTGTGGTACTTATTGTAAAACCACCGCAGTTCACAATTGCAGAATGATATTTGAGATGCTGTTGAGAGGAGGATGATTCTGCCTCCGCCTCCCTCCAGTTCAGCAGTGTGACGGTGAAGGAATCTGTCATGTCATTTGCCTTTCCTAGGAGAGCTATAATTTGACACAATCCTGCCTTTCAAAGCTGGATTATCTGAGTGTCTTCTCTCTCTGTACCGAAACTTACAGCATGTTGGCTAAGCACCTACCACCTTAAATGGTAACCGGGGGCTATGTGAGGGGCAGTAGTTTTCCAGGACGGGTTTTACAGCAATATCTACATTATTATTGTCCAGAATTAGCTGGAACTGGGCATCTTATGGTGTAGGTTGTTAGTTAAACTTATTGCTACACAATGCAGCTCATTACATATCTACTGGTTCTCTGTTTGGAGGTGCAAGCTGCTAACAGCGCATGGGGGACCTTGCTGAATATTTAATGAGTGTATCAGCAGTGTACCTTTTAGTCAGTGACATTTAAAGATTATGAAATAAAGGGAATCACGGAGGGCTTGCTGCTCTGCCTCGAGATGGCATCTTTCAGATGAAGCATTAAAACGAGGCCCTCTGATTGCCTTGTGGGTGGACATAGAAGATCTCACTGCACTACTTCAACGTAGAGTCGGAGAATTCTCCTTGATGTCCTGGTCAGTAGTTATCCCTCAATTACTATCACTACAAGAACATTGCCACACTGAAGAACTTCAAGCCCACATAGAGGTGGATTTGTCACTTGTCGTTTAGTGTTCTATTTTAATTTTTTTCTCCTTTTTTTTTCCATCCTGCCTCGACTGGCTTTCCGACTCTGGCCAGGCGAGATCCAGAGAGTGCAGCCCGTCCCTGATGTTGTCTGGAGAATTAGACATTTTGACCAGTGTATTATAGCTCATTTACCAAGATGCCTTTTCTTTCATGATTACTGCAATACTTTTGCTCCCAAACTTTGACAAAACACCTTTGTTAAATGAAACTTAAATAACACTCTAGCATATTTACCTGAGACCCGAATATTACCATGAGGTTGAACTGGCCAGGGTTGCTCCACTGGTATGAATCTTGGTCTCGGATCTTCAACCATTGTTCACTGCATCCCTGTTGTGTTCTGCTGCTGATATTGAGTCCTTGCTGATGGGGTATCTAGGATTCCCTGCTTATCCCCTTTTTGGCGCCTTTCCAGAAAGCTCCTTGGCACCAGCCAGTGGGATTACAGAGTTCAAATATGTAAGACGCCATGACTATCTGTGGATATGTATTCCCAGATGCACGGAGCACACGTAACTCCTCCATATATGGAAATGCAGCATGTCTAGTGGACATTCATAACATTGTCCTAATTTTGAGGGGGGTGGGGAACTGGGGTTGGGCTGGCTGATTTTGTTACAGTAGTTATTGAGAAATTAGAGCAGGTTTATTGAACAGGAGCCATCCAAAGTTTGCAATTTAAATCATATTTTTGGATGGTTCCCAGGGCAATTGGCCAAGGGAACTTTGCACGTTTCTTCAGTGACTATGCAATTGCATTTGTCTGGAGTTTGACCCCTAATGATGCATCTTGGAATGTTGAAGTGTGTTATGTAAGGCAAGTTATTGTCCATCTTGTTTATTGTGTTCTTCTTGATCTGCGTCATTAATATTGGCAGCTTGAGGGCTCTGACCCCAATGCTGTTACCTGAAATACTGCTCCATTGTGGATCTGTATGGTCATATTTCAGATTATTGTTAATCAGTAAAGTTACAGTGATGATGATTCTGTTTAAAATTGACTGCACACTTAAACATAGAACAGTTTAGCTACTTGTTAGGAAGCCGTTTTGAATTGTCTTGTGGTAGCAATAATCTTCATTCCCACATGATGGAGCTCTTGAACTATCCCGCCTGTAGCTTGTTCTGAGTAGTTTTGAATGATGAAGTTTTGTTATGAAGTAACTAAAAAATATGGCATTCCGCTAGTTGGAACTTTCAACTAAAACCGTTCCATTTATGCCAACTGTTTCTTGTTAACTAGCCAATCCTATATCCATGTTAATATGTTATCAAGAGCTCTTATTTTGTTTCGTAACCTTTTGGTAATCTAAGTGCATCACAGCTCTGATTTCTCCTCAAGCCATGTTGTTTGTTACTTCCTCAGAGAAGTTTAATAAACTTTAATACATGATTTCCTTTTCAGAAATCCTGCCGACTACATAATTGCATTATGATTTTCTAACTGCCGTACTGTAACTTCTGTAATATTAGATTCTAGCTAACAGCTCTTGTAGTTTCCTGGTTTTTGTCTCACTTCTTCCTTGAATAGAGGAGTTAAATTCACTACTTTCCAATCTGATGGGATCTTGTCAGAATCTAAGGAATTTTTCAAAATAACAACCAATGCACCAACTGTCACAACAGCCACTTATTTTTAACGCCCTAAGAACCTAGTTCTCTAAGCTGTGTCTGCTTAGATTTTAACTTCAAGTTGCTGGAGTGTGACTTGAACCCATGATCCTCCAACAGAGGTGAGAATGCCATAATCTCAATCACAGAATGATCTTAATTGTGCAAAGTTAAAGTTAAGATGCTTTATCTAAAAGTCAAATCTGAGATAGTTGTGGTTGGTATTACACGGCAGGATTTGAACCAATTTGCGATTAAAGTCTGGTACTGTGACTGTTACATGACAGAGATTTCAGTTTATGTAATGATACTTAAGGACTGTGTAAACTTTTGCATGCCCTTCCATTCCAGGGACCTCTGCTGGTATTGTGATTCGATGTTCTGTATTACTAGAATATAATTTGGCTGTCTTCCTCTTTTTCTCTGTCTCCATCTCATTCCCAAGGTCAGGAAGACGCAAGACGATGACAGCATTCTTGTTATTTGCAGGGGTTGCCTGCATAAGTACCATGTTCTTGCCTAAGCACCTGGGTAAGGGGACATCCCACAATTTTCATTCTCTATAGCCTTATGCTCAGTCTAAATCCGACACTAAAATTGATCAGGTTCTCTATGGACCCTTACCAATGGGTTTGACATTAGTACCCTAAAGGCCAGATATATAATGTGTTGCTGTACCATATTGAAATATTAAAATTGTGGTTCTGTTCACCACTCTAATATGATGAACAGAGAAACGAGATAAACTATTTAGGTCTTGAGTCTGTTCCGTCATTTAATGACACCGTGACTGATTTCTGATGTAACTCCATATGTCTGCCTTTGCCCCATATCTAATTTTTTTTTTCTCTTAGCAGACTTTGACATGGGATTCTTGCTGAATGTCACTTCATTAGCACTGTGTGGAAAGTTGGCTGTCAGCGCTGCCTTTAATATTGTCTACGTTTTTACTGCAGAGCTTTACCCAACTGTGATCAGGTGAATATGTTTCATTCATGATGATTACAAAGTCAAATCCATTTTCCACTGACATTAAAAAAGATTTGTATTTTTGCAGCACTTTTCATGCATGACCTCTGCTGTCCCATAGCACTTTACAGTTGATGAAGGACTTCTGAGGTGTATTCACTGTTGTCAACATGGAAAATGCAGTAGCCAGTTTGCACACAGCAAGTTTCCACAAGCCGCGATGAGTTATATGACCTATTTTAGTGATGTTGGTTGAGGAATAGATTTGGGTCAGAACACTGAGAAGAGCTGTCCTGTTTATAAGTTTCATTTTGTTTTATGCATTAGTGTCACAAGTAGGCTTACATTAACACTGTGGTTACTGTAAAGTCACCACACTCTGGCACCTGTAGATTGATTGGTGTGAAAGTGGGAAGCGAAGTCATTGCAGTTGCTTCTCTGAATAAGACTGCGTAAGTGAGAATGGAAGGTGGTAAATGCAATCCCATTGTGCTGGACAAAGGAGAGGTGTTGGAGTAGATGGTGTGGCCAGTCATGTCAAGACTGCGGACAGGTGAGCTTGAAAAGGGTGAGGAAGAATAGTTTATCATAGTTACATGATGTTATTTATTAAGGGCCGTTTCAATACAGCAGCAGTGACAAACTTGATTGGAGGGATTGAGACAGAGTGTTTTGGAAAGGATGAGCATAGATTTTGGAGACGATAACTGTCAATAACAGCAAACTCCCCATTTAGGGCAGGGTGGAATGGACCTCTGGGGAGGCATCAGCCAAACTGGGGGCTCGTTCCTGACTGACCTTTTCTGTTTGCAGCACTAAACAAGAGCAATGTCAGTAAAGTGAATGCAACCTCCTTCTTAATTTGGAACATGTAGGATATACCCAATTGTCTCAAAGAAAGATGAAAAAAGAGAAAGTTAAGCTCTTGGTGTATCTGTTGCAAGATTTTAAAAAAGGCACAATTACTGTCTCCTTGATGAGATGGAGGTTAACCTTGTTGGAGCAGCGAACTCGATTAACAGTGAGGAAATTGTACAACTAGGATTTTGTTTCAGCATTTTTACTGAGAACGGATGTCTGAGTGATGCTTTCCATGGTCAGACCGAAGACACCTGTTTTAGCTGTGAATGGGTCATCATGGCCCTGAATCTGTTGATTAGTGGAGATTTACTGCTTTCTCCTTCTAATTTCTAGGCGTTAATTTAAACACCAGAGTACACAGGCATCAGTCGTAACAATAGAGAATCAGGTCTTTAATGAGCGCATATTAAACAATCCAACATGAGCAGATATATTGCACTCTACAATCCAGTATGATTGCAACATACAATGGCTCACTAAAAACTATGAAAGCAATTCTACCTTTGATTTCTATGTCCCCATTCACACTGCCACTAAATCACAGTACATCAAAAGACGTGTAGAGTGACATCAGAAAAGCCAGTATGTATGCCTGGGGATTCACTCAGGCATACATACCCCTACCATGCTCACATGATACATTTAAGCTCTTTTAATCACTTTATTACTATAAACACAGTGACCAGGCCATCATCTGTGGACAAGAATGAATGAACCTTGTACATTGTTTCAACTCCCCATTCTTGCCTTTGACCTGTTTCATAATGTGTCCTTATTCAGAAGAACACCATTTGAACCCATTAGTGCTGATCCCACAGAAAGATCATGGCAACCAGGTACACTGTTCATGTGAACCCACATTCCTACACTCACCACGTTTACCCCACTGTTAGATGACACAGATTTCCTTATCCATTGAAGCAGCAAGATTATCGTAAAGTGACTAAATTTGCATTAAGTACAAGTCAGGGTTTGATTCTTAAACACTACTTCCACCTCATCAAATAGATGAGTAAAGCAAAGTAGTGAACAGGTAAGATTATTTCTTAAGAAATTCAATCATCTGCTTCATTTACAGAGGCATGAGAAGTAGGAACTGAGGATAGACGTGTCCCAGACTGATTGGGCTGTTTTGCTTCTGCAATAGCTCAACAATAGAATCATGTTGCCTCCACCAACCACTTTGAATAACTTGGAATTGGAAACCAGGTGTTCAGCTGCACTTGTAATCCAGCTTGACTGTGTGCTACAAGAAAGCAGTGTTTCCCACAATTCTACAGAAAATATTAACAGGAAAATTAAGTAAGACAGGCTCACTTGCAGTTCTGGACAGATTTCATGCTGGCTTTTCTGATGTCACTCTACATGTCTTTTGATTTCATTACTGGTTACGATGGAACATTCTGGTGATATTTTTCCCACTCTCAGTGGCTTCTCCATGTGACGAGTAGGATGGGAATTAAAGGAGCAATTTGTCGACTCCCATCATCCCAGCGGCAAAGGGGTAGAAAGTGCCATGTTCAAAGAATTTTAGAATGGACCGAATCACCTTGGCATTAATGCAGTAAGGGGTCACAGAGTTGCTGAATTCACCCTTATTGGTATCCTTCATATAGCAGATTACATTTTCCGCACCTTCCCAGTGATTCAAAATAGCAGCCCGTTTCCCACTAATACTTCTCCTTGATTGTGATGAATAAATTTTTAAGCAACAGCTCTTGTGGATCAGGTTTCACTGATAATTTCTTTCCTGAGGTCCAATTTATCCAGAATATTGCATTCGTATTACCCATTGGTTGACCTATCTGTCTGTCTTTAAGATTTCTCTGTGTGATTGATGGTGAGGAAGGACATGTTAAGGGGGGAATAATGCTAGTTAGAGAATGCAGTAATTCAGGAGGAGTCCATATACGTATCTCGAGTGCATGAAGAGGCAGTATGAGGTGGGAGGTTGGGGGAGGCATTCTCATTTTGAATTACCAGGAAATCCAATCTGTAATGTCCAGATTGCGTCCGGGGGAAGTGGTTTAGTTAATTCTCATACAGAGAATGAAAACTAAATGTCTGAAGTAAGTATCTGTGTGTGTTCAGAAATATAATTTATGATCAAATTTCTGTTTCATCAGATTCTTAACACTGGAAAATTGATGTCATATCTTCCACGTTGTAATATTTTGCCTGTCGGAGAGGGCAGTGCTTTGTACTGTCTGATATGTGATTGACCTCTGAAACTTTGTGGAGTTTAATTTTTAACCTGCACTGAATTGGTGTGCTTTTTTCCACACAGGAATGCTGGATTAGGAATCTGCTCAATGTCGTGCAGAGTTGGTGGGATTCTGGCTCCATTTGTACCATCTCTGGTTAGTCTCAACTTGCTTTCCCCCCTCCCCCCAGATTTGCCTTACTGTGTGGAATCTCAGCATTTGGGCATTCAACTCAGGTGTATGAAATTTACTTTGAAATAAGTGGCCTCAGCTGGACTGTTGTGTCTAATCCTGGACACTATGCTTTAGGAAGGACGTCAAGGTCTGAAGGAGAGGAGATTTGTTAGAATGGTACTAAGAATGAGGGACTTCTGATATGTGGAAATATTGTAAGAAGTTGGGATTGTTCTTGTTACGGGGGGAACAGGTTAAAGGGAGATTTGATAGAGGTGCTCAAAATTACAAATGACTTTGATAGTATAGTTAGGAAGACGCCGTTTCTGCTCCAGGAGAATTGATAACCAGAAGGTACTGTGCCAGGGACCTGGGTTTGATTCCCAGCTTGGGCCACTGTCTATGCAGAGTCTGCATGTTCTGTGTGGCTTTCCATTGGGAGTTCCAGTTTCCCCTCTCAGTCCGAAAGACTGGTTAGGTGGATTAGCCATGTTAAATTCTCCCTTAGTATACCTGTACAGGCGCCGGAGTGTGGCGACTAGGGGATTTTCACAATGACTTCATTGCAGTGTTAATGTAAGCCTACTTGTGACACTACAACAAACAAAGAACAAAACAGCCTGGGAAACAGGCCCTTCGGCCCAACGAGCCCGCATTGTCATTTTAATATCGAGTCCCCCTCTCCATCCATACCCTTGTCTACGCTTATGGCATTCCACGTTGAGGGAAGACTAATTTAGGGACAATTTGTTACACCAGTCAGCCTAACAGCACATCTTTGGGGTGTGGGAGGAAACTGGAGCACCTGGATAAAACCCACGCAAGCACAGGGAGAATGTGCACACTCCCGCAGACACCGGCCCAAATCCATGAATCTGCACAGCAAACAGTGACAGTCACTGAGCTGTCGTGTTGACCAGCGTCTGGTCCAGTTTAAGCGTGCACTAATGACATGAAGTACTAGGCTATTCTTGAAACAACCAAGAGCAGCCCTTGTACGACCCATCGCGTGTATGCCCCTTGTTGGACAACAAGGTGGAGTGAAGCACCTGTGGATTAAAAGAGAAAAACATCAGTATCATCCACATCCTTATACGCACATTCAAGGGAATCCCCAGCTGAAACAAGTGAACCAGAAGATATGTTGGAAGGTCCATAGGAATCAATTGATTCCCAGGGACGCCCCAAGGCTCCTGAACCTTATTTAAAACAGTCTCCTTCTCCCTCCATCTCCATCCTGCTCATGTGCCTATCTAAGTAACTCTTAAACAACTCCAGCTTACCTGCCTCCACCACCTTGCTTGGCAGAGCATTCCATACCCCCACTGCCCTCTGTGTGAAAAACCTCCCTCTAACATCCGAATTATACCTCGCCCCCCTCGCCCTAAGCCCATGGCCCCTCGTAATGTGCGTTTCCAACCTAGGAAACAGCTTACCACTATTTACTTTATCTATATCCTTCATAATCTTATATACCTCTATTAGATCTCCCCCCAGTCGCCATCTTTCAAGGGAAAACGGCCCCAATTTGCTCAATCTTTCTGCGTGACCCAGTCCTTCCATACCAGGCAGCATCCTGGTAAACCTCCTCTGCACTCTTTCCAGGGTCTCCACATCTTTCCGGTAGTAAGGTGACCAGAACTGGACGCAGTACTCCAAATACGGCCTAACCAACATTCTATACAACTGCAACATTAGACTCCAGCTCTTACACTCTATACCCCTTCCTATAAAGGCTAACATACCATAAGCTTTCTTCACAACCTTCTCCACTTGTACTGCCACCTTCAAAGACTTGTGCACTTGCACCCCCAGATCCCTCTGCATTTCTATACTCTTTATAGGTCTACCCTTTATTGTATAACTCCCCCCTACATTATTTCTGCCAAAATGCATCACCTCACATTTATCAAGATTAAATTCCATTTGCCATTTATCTGCCCAATATACCAGCCTATCTATATCCCGTTGTATTGCCTGACACTGCTGCTCACTGTCCGCCAATCCAGCCATCTTAGTGTCATCTGCAAATTTGCTGATCACACCACCTACTCCCTCTTCCAAGTCATTTATGTATATTACAAATAGAAGAGGTCCCAGTACTGAGCCCTGAGGCACACCACTAGTGACCGACCTCCAGCTGGAAAAGGACCCTTGCACTACTACTCTCTGTCTCCTCTTACCAAGCCAGTTATCAATCCATCTACATACCTGGCCTTGTATTCCATGAGCCTTAACCTTTTCAACCAACCTACCATGAGGGACTTGGTCAAACGCCTTACTGAAATCCATATAGACGACATCAACGGCTTGTCCTTTGTCGACCGTTTTTGTCACCTCCTCAAAAAAATTCTACCAGATTCGTAAAGCAAGACTTCCCCTTAACAAAGCCATACTGCGTGTCCCTAATCAGATCGCAACGCTCTAAATGCTCATACATCCTATCCCTAAGAATCCTCTCCATCAACTTGCCTACCACTGACGTCAAACTCACTGGCCTATAGTTACCCCTCCTACCCTTTTTAAACAATGGTACCACGTTCGCTATCCTCCAGTCCTCTGGGACCTCACCTGTGTCCAAAGAAGAGACAAAGATTCGTGTCAGAGGCCCAGCAATTTCACCTCTTGCCTCCCTAAGCAGCCTAGGATAAATGCCATCAGGCCCCGGAGATTTATCAGTTTTAATGCTACCTAAAAGCCCTAACGCTTCCTCCCTCGTAATGGATAGTTCCTTCAACTGGTCTACAGCTCCCTCCAAGACAGTACCGGACATCAAGCCCCTCTCCTTCGTGAATACCGATGCAAAGTATTCATTCAGGATCTCCCCCATTCCCTCAGACTGTAAGCACAGTTCCCCTCCTCTGTCCCTGAGAGGACCGATTTTTCCTCTAACCACCCTTTTGTTCCTGATATAGGAGTAAAAAGCCTTTGGATTTTCCTTACTCCTGTCTGTCAAAGCCATTTCATGCCCCCTTTTTGCCCTTCTAACTCCCCGTTTGAGCTCCTTCCTACTCTCTCTCTATTCCTCCAATGCTCTCTCCGTTCCCAGTTGCTTAGACCGAACAGACGCCTCTCGTTTCTTCCTGACCAAGTCCTCAATGTCCCTAGTAATCCACAGCTCTCTAATTCTACCTTTCCCATCCTTCCTCTTAACCGGCTCATGTCTTTCCTGCAACCATTTCAGTTTTCCCTTGAAAGACTCCCACATGCCGAACATGGACTTGCCCTCAAATAGCCTCTCCCGGTCTGTATCCCTAAGTTCCTGCCTAATTCGGCTGTAGCTAGCCTTCCCCCAATTTAGCACCCTCCCCTTAGGACCGCACTCATCTGTTTCCATTAATATCCTAAAGTAGACAGAGTTGTGGTCACTGTTAGCCACATGTTCACCTACTGCAACCTCAACCACCTGACCCGGCTCATTACCCAGAACTAAATCCAGTATAGCTCCCTCTCTAGTTGGGCTATCTACATACTGCTCCATGGACCTTTCCGGTACACACCTTACGAATTCCTCCCCATCCGAACCCCCAGCTCTAGGCACCTTCCAATCCACCCCTGGGAGATTAAAATCTCCCACTACAACAACCCTATTCTTCCTACACCTATCCAGAATGTCTCTACATATACCTTCTTCCGCTGCTTGCGGGCTGTTGGGTGGTTTGTAGTAGACCCCTAGCATAGTAATTGCTCCCTTCCTATTCCTCAACTCCACCCACAGCGACTCAATTCCTAACTCCTCTATATCATCCTCCCTCTGCACCGCTGTGATGTGCTCTCTAACTAACAACGCCACTCCCCCACCTCTTTTCGACCCTCCTCTGTTGTGCCTAAAACACTTGTACCCAGGAATATTCAGCTGCCAGTGTTGCCCTTCCTTTAACCACATCTCTGTCACTGCCACCACATCTAAATTCCTCACGAGCATTAAGGCCTTAAGTTCATCCGTTTTACCCGTCACACTCCTCACATTAAAACAGGTGCACTCCAGACCTCCAGGTCCACTCGGATCCCCCTTCTCCTGGGGAATTTTCCTCTCATCCAAACTTACCCTGTCACCCAACTCACTCCCAATCCCAGTGCCTACTGAGCTATTGGTCTCATCCCCACCCCACCCCCCCTCCATATTAGTTTAAACCCTGCCGAAACACTCCAGCTAACCTCCCAGCTAAAATATTTGTGCCCTTCCCATTTAAATGTTCCCCATCCCTCCTGTACAGGTGCCCTTCCCTCACAAAGTCTTCCCAATGGTCTACAAATGTAAAACCCTCTGTCTTGCACCAATCCTTCAGCCACGCATTCAGCTGTAGGATCTCATTATTCCTAGCCCCACTATTACTAGGCACTGGCAGCAGCCCAGAGGTTGCCACTAATAAATAAACTTTGCCGATTTAATTGCTAAATTGCCTCCTAATGTCCAAAGATGTGTAGGTTAGGTGAATTAGCCGTGGCAAATGTGTGGGATAACCTTTGATAGGGCAGAGGGGAGGGCCTGAGTGAATGCTCTTTCGGAATGTCAGTGCAGACTCGATGGGTCGGATGGCCTCTTTCTGTACTGCAGGGCATCTATGATTAAAAGAACCAACAGTGAAAAATGAAATTTTTATGCAATACAGAAGGTTGTTGATAGTCAGAACGTGCTACCTGAAATGTTATAGGTTTGAAAAGGAAAAACTTGCAAGGCTATTGGGACAAAGAAAAGGAATGGGATTAATGGACATCTATTTCAAAGAGTTGGTGCAGACACAATAGGCTAAATGGTCTCTTGTAGATTTTTGTAATTCGATGATAGTGAATTTGCAAATAAATGCATTGTGTTCATACCCATTAATGCCAGAGTGATTTCACAGACATTTTGTGAGGTGCACCCACTCTGATACAGTTTTTTTAATTCACTGAAGATCTATTAAAACCAGGCAAAGTTAATTGTTGTGCGTTAAATGCTGTTTAATCAGACAATGTAATTTAGTGTAAATCTCGAGCGGTTTGGATAACATGATAAACAGCTTAAGTGAACTTGAGCACTTGATGCTTGAGAGCAGATTTATCCCGATGTAATCGCTCTCAATTACTGTTAAATTTAAAAAGAGAAGTCTTGGATTCATAGCAGTGTTGCTTATTAATTAGGCTACTATCTGTGGAAGGTTCTCTCTCCTCTCAGCAATGTGTCCCTGACCCAGTGTTGTTGGGTAGGAAGTTGCTAAACGCCTGTCCTAAGATCAGATGATACTTTTTGTGATCACTGGTTCAATCCTTTTTGTAAAGATCTTTATAACATTGCTTATTTCATTGTTGAGGGACATCCCCTTTAAAGCATTAATGTTAGAATCATTTCTCAATCGTATCATACAAAGTGATCTGGTAAATAATACTGTAGCAGCTGTGACCTTCAGCATGTTTCCATTCATTAAGCCTCAATCCCAGGACCAGATGCTTTCTATCCCTGGGCTTCAAAGGAAGTCAGTGAGAAAGCTGCAGATGCCTGAATTATAACCTTCAAAAGTTATCTTGATTTGGAAACCATTTCTCTAGATTGCAAAATTACTCTTACCACTCATAGAATCATTGACTCATAGAATCCCTACAGTGCAGAAGGAGGCCATTCGGCCCATCAAGCTTGCATCGTCAACAATCCCACCCAGGCCTGATCCCTATACCCCACGTATGTATTCTGCTGGTCCCCCTAACTGTAAGAGTCAATTTAGCATGGTCAGTTAACCCAACTTGTACACCTTTGGATTGTGGGAGGAAACCGGAGCACAAAGAGGAAACCTACGCAGACATGAGAATGTGCAAACTCCACACAGACAGTGACTCAAGCCAGGGATTGAACCTGGGTCCCTGGTGCTGAGAGGCAACAGTGCTAATCATTGTGCTGCCGTCTGCTTTTTGAGAAAAGTGACAGGGAAACCAGGGAATTATAGACCAGGTAATCAACCATCTGCTGTTAGGAAATTGCTAGAGTTTGCAGTTAGGGATAGGGTGACTGAATGCCTTGAAACTTTTCATCCAATTTGAGAGAGCCATCATAGATTTGTAAAAGGTAGGTCATGCCTGATGAACCTCATAGAGTCATAGAGGTTTACAGCGTGGAAACAGGCCCTATGGCCCAACTTGTCTATGCAGCCTTTTTTTTTTGAAACCCCTAAGCTAATCCCAATTGCCCACATTTGGCTCATATCCCTCTACACCCATCGTACCCATGTAACTATCTAAACGTTTTTTTAAAAGATAAAATTGTGTCCGCCTTTACTACTATCTCTGGCAGCTTGTTCCAGATACTCAACACCCTCTGTGTGAAAAAACTGCCCCTCTGGACACTTTTGTATCTCTCCCCTCTCACCTTGAACCTATGCCGTCTAGTTTTAGACTCCCCTTTCTCTGGGAAAAGGTATTGACTATCTACTTTGTCTATACTCCGCATTATTTTATAGACCTCTATAAGGTCACCCCTCAGTCTCCTACACTCCAGAGGAAAAAGTCCCAGTCTTTTCAGCCTCTCCTTATAACTCAATCCATCAAGTCCCAATAGCATCCTAGTAAATCTTTTCTGCACTGTTTCTAGTTTAATAATATCCTTTCTATAATAGGGTGACCAGAATTGCGCACAGTATTCCAAATGTGGCCTTACCAATGCCTTGTACAACTTCAACAAGACATCCCAACTCCTGCATTCAATGTTCTGACTGATGAAACCAAGCATGCTTCGCCGCTCTCCAGCTGTGACTCCACTTTCAAGGAGCTATGAACATGTACCCCTAGATCTTTGTTCTGTAACTCTCCCCGACGCGCTACCATTAACTGAGTAAGTCCTGCCCTGGTTCAATCTATCAAAATCGCATTTGCCTAAATTAAACTCCATCTGCCATTTGTCAGCTCACTGGCCCAATTGATCAGGATCCTGTTGCAATTGGAGATAACTTTTTTCACTGTCCACTATGCCACCAATCTTGGTGTCATCTGCAAACTTGCTAACCATGCCCCTTATATTCTCATCCAAATCATTAATATAAATGACAAATAACAGTGGACTCAGCACTGATCCCTGAGGCACACTGCTGGTCACAGACCTCCAGTTTGAAAAAACAACTCTCTATAATCACCCTCTGGCTTCTGTCAAGAAGCCAATTTTGTATCCATTTAGATAGCTCACCCTGGATCCCGTGAGATTTAACTTTATGCAACAATCTACCATGCAGTACCTTGTCAAACCTGATTGCATTTATTTGGCGGAATGACAGAAGTAGTGGCTGCAGAATGCCTGTTGGTGTTACTTACATGGATTTCTGGAAACCTCATAAGAAACTATTAGTTGGACTACAAGCTCATGAATTGAGAATAAATTATTGCCTTGGTTCGGAAATTGACTGAGTGGCAGGTGTTCGAGATGATGGACCAGTACTTGAATGCAAAGTCTGATTGTGGTTTCCCACAATCTGTTTCAACTAATAACTCCATTTGTTATTAACTTAGAATTTGGGTTAGGAAGTCACCCAGATTTGCCAGTGACACAAGATAGATAGTAAAGTGTCGATGGAAACATCAAATTACAAAGAGATGTCACTAGGGTTAAATAGGCTTCAGTTTAGGCAAATGTGAGGTTGTCCACGTGGATCTAAAAATGATAGAACAGAGCACTTTCTAAATGGTGAAAATCTATAAGCATTGGAGGTCCCAAGAAAATTGGTGATCTTGGCATCACCAGTCATGAACAGATACAGAAAATAATTTAAAAGGTTAATGGAATGTTTTTATACTGAGAAGACTAGAATGCAGGAGTTAGAAGTCTTGCTTCAATCATTTAAAACGCTGGATAGATCACAACTGGAGAACTTTACCACAAGAAATAGGAGCGGGAGTGGACTCTAAGGCCCCTCAGACCAGATTCCTTATTCGGTACCATCATGGGTGATCTTTTGTCTCAATTCCACTTGGCTCCCCATAATCTTTTGATTCCCATGGAGATCAACAATCTATCCCAGTGTTGAATATACCATTAAAGATGGAGTTTTAATAATCCTCGGATGGAGAGTTCCAAAGATGCACAACTCTGGATTTTATCGCAGTCCTTTAACCTGAGATTGTGCCCCTTTGGTTTAGAGTCCCCAGCGAGGGGAAACAAGCTCTACCTACCCCTTCAAAATGTTGTATGTTTCAATGAGATTAGCTCACATCTTTTTAAACTCGAGAATATAGACCCAATTTATTCTCATCCCAGGAACATAGTCGACTTCACTGTACTACTTTCCATTCCTTTCCTTGGTCTGTCACCTTGCCATGATGGATGTTGAACCTGAGAGCGATGCTGTTGGGAGTCTTAAACTCTGGGTTCGGTCACCCATAATGGTGAGGCTGAAGGGGAGGATCCAGACAAAACACAATCCAAAACCAGTCCTCATTGGTGGATCATGCGGAAGGTGCTTGTATGATATCAATGGCTACAAAGACAGATGAAGGCTGTATTAGTAGGGAGATCCCCAATTGTTGAGGTCCCTTGCCACTGGAACTGAACCAGTCTGTGAAGGATGTGCAACATCATACCTACATTAGAAGATGTCCTGCATCAGGCACCTACTAGAAGAAGCCACCACTTTGAGAGAAAAACTTATAAACCATGATACAATCATATCAGAACATATTTGAGGAAATCTCCAACTCCCCATCAAAGATGATCTTGGACTTCTATCAACCATGAACGATTTGAAGCTGCCATTAAACGTGAAGAATGGAAAAGTCGCAGGAGTGGGTGGGATTTCAGTGGAGACTTTCAAACTTGGAGAAGAGGAGATCACCCATCATCACTGTCAATTGTTCTTGAAAATCTGGGACAGAGAATACATTCCTGCTGACCTCAGGGATGCTGTCATCATCACCATCTTCAAGAAAAGAGACAAAGCGGACTTTGTGAACTGCTAGGAATCCCCTACTCTCCATTGCTGGAAGACCATTGCCCAAATCCTTGCTAGCCACCTTGTCCCAGTCTCTGAAGTAATCTTTCTGGAAAGCAAGCGTGTTTTGCAACCAAATATGGAACAGCAGACATGATTTTCACTGCATGACAACTTTGAGAGATGCCAGAAGCAATATCAACCACTCTATATGGCCTTCATCGATCTGGCCAATGTTGTTGACTCAGTTAACCAGGAAGTACTATGGAAGTCCCTGTCAAAGGAAGGCGGTACAGAGAAATTCATCAGCATCTTCCAACTCCTCCATGACAGGACAATGTTGGCTACCATCCTCACCAACGGAAATAAGCCTGGAACCTTCGAGGTCAAGACTGGAGTCAAGCGGAGATGTGTCATCGTCCCCACCCTTTTCATATTCATTGCCACCATCCTTCACCTTATCAAGAATAAGCTTCCCAGGTGAGTGGACATCTCCAGAATGGAAGAAAAACCTTTCAACCTCAACCGGTTAAAATCCGTGCAGAAAATGACATTGTTGTCACTTGTGGAACTTCTGTATGTGATGAAATTGCCATCTCTACTCTCAGAAGAGAATGTCCAAGTCAAACTTGACACCTTCGGCGAAGCATGCTGAAGAATTGGCCTCAGCCTCAAAGTCAAGGCTCAAGTCTTTTTTTAACTCTCCCCAGGGTAAGATCTGGTATCTCCCTCCATCAAGATCAACGGAGAAATTCAAATGTGGAACATTGCCCCTACTGGGGGAGCCACCTCTCATCTAACACTGACATCAATACAGAGGTCTAACATTGTATCCAATTTGCAACTGCTGCCTTTGGACACCTGAAGTCATAAGAGTTTGATGACTGCGACATACAGGCTGATACCAAGCTCCTCGTGTGTAAGGCAATCATCTCCCCAACTGTTCTATACAGCTCAGAAACTTGACCATGTACAGACCCCAGCTCAAGGCCCTGGTGAGGCACCATCAGCGCTGTCTGGTACAGATTCTCCATATCAGACAGGCACATCAGTGTCCTTGAAGGAGCCAAGAGCACCTGCATTGAGGCCATGATCATCCCAATCAACTTCACTGGCCCATCCATGTGTTTAGGATGTCAAAGTCTCGACTGCCAAAACAAATCATCTTGTAGCCCAACTCAAGGAAGACTCCTGAACATGAGAAGGACAAAGGAAATGCTTCAAAGACACCCTGAAGATCTACCTCAAGAAATACAACATGGACATCATCGCTTGGGTAACCCTTGCTCAGAAGAAACCTACTTGGAGAAATCTCCTCATTGAAGGTTCACAACTCTTCAAGGACACACAATGGCAAGTGGAGGCCCCGAAAAGGGGCCTGAGAAAATAATCGCAGTGATCTAAATTCCAAGAACCGAAGGCAACAACTGCCAAGTGTGAGGTCAAAGATGCGGCTCAATTGGGCTCATCAGTTTCTTAGGTGGACAATCATACTTGTTAGCAAGTGATCACAAAGGAAGAAGACTGCCACTCCTGTAACCATGTCTTTCGATATGGATATTAACAATGCACAATACAAAAAGCATGCTCTAATGAAAGCCCTGCCCAATTCTACCAAGACTTCCTTATTCTTGTCCTCCAATCCTCTTGAAAAGACTATTTGCTTTCCTGTTTACAACACTTGCTCATAACTTTCTTAACACTGATCCCTGCTTGATACTCTGTTCCATCACTTCCTTTCTTACAGCACCTTTCTATGCAAGTACCCTATGACATCCTGCCCAATAGGTGGTAGGAGTTTGGAATTCCCTTGCAAATGGCAATTGATGCACAATCAGCTATCAGTTTTAAATATGAATTTGATAGGTTTTTGTTAAAAACGTAAGGAGTTAGGTCACAGATAACCCATGATCTCACTGAATGGCAGAACATACTTGAGGGGCTAAATGGTCTACCCCTGTCTCTTTATTCCTGTCTTTCCATAACAGTGTGCAATCAAGTGTATATTGAGCTGAGGTTTCTTGTGTTATAGAGGACTCTGAACCCATCCATGCCGTTCATTGTATTTGGGATTGCTGGAATGTCAGGAGGATTTCTTGGACTCCTCCTTCCAGAAACATTAAATAAACCAATTGCAGAGTCAATAGAAGATCTTCACACTTCAGCCTCCCAGAGGCTTGAGGATAAAAGGAAAAAGGTGAGTTCATGCTTATAATTGTGTCTCTTTTTGTCAAACTTTTGATGAAATTGAAGTTTTTTTTTCCCTTGCTGCCTCTGGATCTAATCTGTTCATATTCTCAACACAGGACCAGTGACCAAATTTCAAGTATGGGTTACATTCTGTGGATGTGGATTTCTGTGGTCTTTGACACTTTTGAAAAATGGTGTGCTGGAAACTGACTCCTCCTATAAAACTAGTCATGCCCAAAATCAAATTAATCACCAGGCTGGGTTTCCCCTCTTTGTACGCCTTTAAGGGTGCTTTAGAGGCTTTTAAAATTAGGAACAAGGATATCAGTGAGATTTTTAAAAAACATTTAAGTATTAAAGCAAAAATTTAGAAACTGACTCATGGATGTAAATTAAACTGTAGAGTGTTTTAAAGTAATTTGAAATGATTTAAAATTGTATTGATCACAGATTATGGATTTGAGTTTGTTATTAAAAATTATGTTTTTGGTGATAAACCTCTCTTTTTAGCTGTATTTATAAAATTGTGCAGGTTACCATTTTTAAATACATCAATGAATGTTTTGGATTTGAAATCAAAAGACAATCACATTCTGAAACGCTCCTCGATTGCACAGGCCTATAGAAGATGTTATCTTGCTGTTATATAAATTACACAAATTTCAGCGTTAGCTTGGGCATAAAATTCAAAAATGAAAACTAGTGTACTTTTGAAGACAATTTGTGCTCTGATTGCCAATTGTACCCAAAGAAGAAACTTGACTTTGCTATTTATTCATGCGTGTAATTGCGAAATGTTTGAACAGTATATTAAAGGCTTTCGTGACATTCACTGAAATCTGATTTTTGCAGGTTTTCCCTTTCAATAATGTCAAGATTGCACTGTTTCCTGACATTTAAATTAAAATTCAAGCTAAATTTTCATACTATTGTTGATTACATATTGGCTTTCCCATTCTTTTTGCCTGTATCCTGACTTGCAGTAAGTCCTGTTGACCGACCTCTGTGAATGTTGGTTCCCCATCCACAGTAATGCCACCATTTTATAATTCTAATTCTTGGGGGCGATTCTTCCATCCCACTGGGCTAATTTTTTAGCGTAGCGGGCCGAGAGATTCCAGCAGTGCCTAATCCATGGGTGTCCTATCCCGACTGTGTCTCCCAGTGCTGGATTTCTGGTGGCTTCAATGGCATAAATTATTTAAATTAACATTTGCATATATTTTAAATAAGCCCAAAGATGTGCAGGTCAGGTTGACAGGCCATGCTAAGTTGCCACTTAGCGTCAGAGGTCTAGCAGAGTAAATTTGTGGGGCTACAGGGATAGGGGTTTGGTGGGATGGTCGTTGGCGCAGACTTGATGGGCTGAATGGCCACCTCCTGCACTGTAGGGATTCCATGGAGTGAAGGGAGGGGCAATCAGGGCCATCCAGAGGGTCGGGTGCAGGGGTACGGTGTCCCCTGAGCATTGACATCCTGGCAGTCCTAGCCTGGGCCCCACTGGTATTGCCCATTAGGCATGGGGCAGTGCCAATGGGGTGAGGCCTAATAGAGGCAGGGCCAGATGGGGGTGATTGGTCGGGATGAGCCGGGGGGGGGGGCGGTGGGGGGTTCCCACTGACCCTCTGCATTTTGGGATTGAGCAGAGGGAGGAAGGCCAGCAGTCGGGGATGGGCTGCAGAGAGGAGCCACTGTGCCGATCTCAGCACTGATAAATTGGCACATGCGCAGTGGCCTGCTCAGTGCTATGCTGCTATCTTTTGTGGGAATAGACCTTGTGCCCTGATTTCTGGAGTGAATCACGCTGGTGCACTCAGCACAGTGTGTGGGAGATTCTTCTCTGAACTCCTACTGAAAAAACCAGCGTGATTTACTCAAGTTCTTAGACAAATTTGACACTTAGTTTTTTTGGGAGAATTTTGCCCATTGTGTTCAAACCCCTCCACAGTGGTGCCCTTCCTGATATCTGTACCCTCTAACTCTCCTTTGAGATCCCTGCACTCCTCCTATTCTGGCCCCTTACACATCTTTGATTTACTTCGCCCCACCATTGGGTGGCCCTGCCCTGAGCTCTGAAATTCCTTCCGTGACCCTATCTGCCTCTCTACTTCTCTAACCCCTTCTCATTGCTTAAAATCTATTTTTTTTGTATCCTGTACTAATATCTCATTTTGTGGTTTGATGCCAAATGTCTTTCCTGTCCCATTCCTGTGAAGCACCTTGGGATGTTTTACAATGTTAAAAATGCTATATGAATGCATGTTGTGCGTATCAATAATTTTAAACTTCTTTATATTTGATTTGTCGGTACATTTCCCATTATTTTGACAGAGAGTTGAATCACAGGGAAACACTCAGTCATGAAGATCGGAGACTTAGCAAAGAACCACTCTGACTGAAAGGATGATCCAACGGATTAAAGACAGTGTTTTGAAATGAAGCCTCAGAGTTGCAAGGGGAAATTGTAGGAGATGCTACAAGAGGTTATGTACCCTGTTCAAAGAGACTTGGAAATGGTACATTTTAAGATTAGCTGGTTGTTCAAGTTGACACATGTGCAGCTGTTGGCTGAGGAAAGACTTATTTAAGCTAGAATGATTTACCTCAGTTATTATCTCTGTTGGAAAACAAGGAACTGAGAATTGCAGTTGTTTACATTTCTAATTGTACAGTTTACTAGTATTTTATACCTTTGTGACCTGCCGTCTAATGTATAATACTGCTGCATTACCTGAAGGATGTCATTTCTTCACTTTCATAAGTTCTCAGGAGCCAAATTATGACTTCAGAAACCTGGGAGCTGAGCTCCACTAAGCTTTTTAATACAACGTGCATTATAGTTTGTATGCATTGGACATACTTACCTCTCTTAAGAGTCTCTTGACACTTGTTATTTCTTCAAGGACCACTTTTTAAGGATCACAGTTTTTCCTTTTATTCTGCTCTGTTTCAATCTAGCACTTTTATATTAAGAAGTCTTTTGTAGTTAATAGAAGAACCTCCTTGGATAAAATTACTTAGGCTTACAGGTGCAATATGTGTCTTAGCATTTTACCCATTCCTCTCAAAAGTGATGTCACATCACAAGGTTGGACTGTGACTTCCAATTCTAATAACTTATTGTTCTATCATTTTCAACAGAGGCAGGATGTAAATCTGTGAACAATCAATTATTGATCGTTAACCTTAAATTTTTTCAGCTATTATTTCATCTCTGGGACTACAAACCGCCCATATTTCCGGCAGTGTGTTATTACACTTTCTCTTCAATGGACTGTGCACATCAACTTGTGATACCTTTGCTTGGCTTCCTCTTTAGTTGTCAGTTATATTTTAACAGCTTCGCTAATGCTCCATGTTTTATGTGTGGTATTTATTCTAGAAAAAAAACAAATTACTGCGGATGTTGGAATCTGAAATCAAAAGAGAAAATGTTGGAAAATCTCAGCAGGTCTGGCAGCACCTGTAAGGAGAGAAAAGGGCTGATGTTTCGAATCCAGATAATCTGGACTTGAAGTGGACCTGCTGAGATTTTCCAGCATTTATTCTAGAAACTTATTTATCCTGCAGCATTTAACTGGAGTTGAATGACATTGTCCTGCGACAGGATGCTGATTCCCTTCAGTGTTGCCTGTGATTTGACTGAAGACATTTCATTCCTCTGTTTCCATTCTCTGTGTTGTATTCTGAGGTTTGGCGGAAAATAGATAATATATGGATTGGTCCGCAACCAACAAATGTGCACAGATGACAGGGAATTATTTATACAGAAAGAAAAGCCTAATGTGATCTTGCATGTACTGCCCATGATGCACTGTAAAGCATTTCAGATTCTCTGTTCGAGATTTGCTGAGACCCAATTGCCAAACTCCCCCTGCTCCCAACTCTGGATCCAGTGACCAAAATCCCCCACACTCTGGATCCAGTGACTAGACTCCCTCACACTCTGGACCCAGCGACCAAATGCCCCCACACTCTGGATCTAGTGACCAAACTCTCCTACACTCTGGATCCAGTGACCAAACTCTCCCACACTCTGCATCCAGTGACAAACTCCCTCAGACTCTGGATCCAGTGAACAAACTTTCCCACACTCTGGATCCAGTGACCAAACTCTCCCACACTCTAGATCCCAGTGATCAAACACTCCCACACTCTGGATCCAGTGACCAAACTCACCCTCACTCCTCTCCGCTCCCCCCCCCCTCCCCCCCCCCCTCCTGACTCTAGATCAGTCATCAAACTCCCCAAATCCTGACTGGGTTTCATGAACAAATTCCCTGGATTCTGCCTCTGGATACAGTGACCAAACTCCCCTATGTCCCACCTCTGGCAAGCAGATCCAGTGGTCAAACTCCATTTCTCCCCCTGCACACACACTCCTTTCACACTTCCCTCTTCTCCACGCCTCCCCCCATCCCCACACCACCTCAAACACCTCATGGAACTCTGGTAGGATGATCTGTTGACTTGAATTTCCCCCCACCTCTCATGTGGAACTGGTGACCAAACCAGGTCCCGCAGAATGATCCAGTTAATTTGAAGGGAAGCTGTGTATCGACACAGATACAGTCTACTTGTTATTCAAAGCTGCTTCACTGAATCTGACTGATTATTCAGTATTTATGCACTAAATTCCTTGCTTGCTGTGTCATTCCCATTGCATATTGGCTTTTTTTTTGTTTTTTTTTAATGTAGCCCATAGCTGCTCTGGTTTTGTGAAGCACAGCAAAGAGCTTGGGTTTCAGGAATAGATTCTGTGGGATTTCTGTGACGAGAACCTTTCTCATTTTATTCTTAGAAAGTCACAGTGATCTTGAATAGAGACAATGAGAACATGCAAAAGAAGATAAGATATTAAACTCCAAAATAGTAGGAATATAATGCGGAAAGGAAGATCGAGAGTGGAAGATCTCAGCCTGAGTTAATATAGCTAATACCAGTCGGGGGAACGATAGGAAGTGATACATGTTCTAGGAAGGAGAGAATTAGCTATGGTTCCTGATCCTGATTGCTATCCAGTGACTTCCACTGAAAAATTCATCAAGGTACATTGGATGTGGTTGTGAATGAGGCTCAACTGTGAAGGCATTCATGACTGAATCACTGGCCAATGATGAGTTCTTTTAAGTGACTCAGTAGTAATATTTTCTTTAGACCTACTTAGATAAAGAAGCGGAAGGCTGCTGGATCTGATAACACTGTAGTTCAAGGGGCAGTCTCTCCAGGACTGGAGAGAGGGGCATAGGGAGGAAACTGGTGCCAAAGCAAGAAGAAGAATCAGGCTGGAATTAATAGAATGGAGCATGATGTCAAGTTTGGTAAAAGTGGGACAATTGGATTAGGAGAAAAGGGGCAAAGTAGGCAGTGTTTTCTTATTTTGATGTGATTTTGCAGACAACTGCTTCAGTAATAAATCTATTAGCCATTTTATTGCTGCAATCATGCTTGTTTCAGTATCCACGTAGGAGCTGAAAGCAAAAAAAAAGTCACTCGAGGGAAGCAGGATGTTTCCCTGCATCATTCGGCACTTTGATTTCGAACGTGAAGTACGTCCAATTGTTTAGCAGAGAGCATTCCACTCCATCAACGGTGTTAACTGTTTATCTCTGTCTTGTAAAACTATGTAGAAACAGTAACACTGTGTGTATACTACACTGGGCCCTGTGCTCAGAATGTGGGTTGTCATTTTTTGTTCTTTGCTTGAGGTCTGTGAGTCAGTGCAAGGGAGTCAACCAAACCAAGAAACAGAGAGATCTCCACATCCCTGACTAGCAACAACCCAGAGCCTTGCAGTGGTGTCGAGATGGATTTTCAACTGGCTCCCCATAGATCCTGTCTGTAATAAACTGAACATTTCTGTGTCACTGCCGTCGCTAATCATTTCAATGATCTGATGATTTCATGTCCTTGTGTATCAAAGCTATTGTGTGTTTTATTTTTGTTTGACTATTTCTCACAAATGTGACATTCTCACACTCCAGTTTTGTGAGCTTGGAGTCAGTTAACCAGACTGCATTGTACTTCATTTTTACACGGCAAAAGTCTGCCATGTGTTTAACTGTATCACGAAATGCGACTCCAAATATAATAAAAAATATCCCCTGAACTGTTGTTAAGTTCACTTTTTTTCTCATTGTTTATAGGGTCAGTTTTTTCAAAGGACAAACTCTTGTACTGAATTTGAATAAGTAACTTGTGCATAGTGATGATAAATGCATGACTTAGTTACGATTTGGAACACTGCTGTAGACGTAATTTAGATTTATAGAAAATCACAATAATTTTCATTGAGGTTGAATGGTAGATAAAAGCAAGGAAGACCTTGCATTTATATAGTGCTTTTAATGACCCAGGGCGTTCCAATGTGCTTTACAAATCATGAAATATGTTTGAAGTATAATTTAGACAATGAGGCAGCTAGTTTGCACACAGCAATATCCCACAGACAGCATTGTGACAATGAGTAGATAATCTATTTCATTGATTTTAGTTGTGGTGTAAAATTTGTCCATGTCACTGGGGAGAACTATTTGTTTTTCTTTGAAATAGTGCATTGGGATCTTAGAGGTGATCTTGAGTACTCACAGGGCCTTGGTTTAACATCAGCAATGCAGTAATTCCTCCGTACTGTGCTTAGCTTAAACTTTCATTCTCAGGTCTCAGGAGTAGGACTTGAACCCACAGCCGTCTAACTCCAGGCTACCCCCTGAGCCGCGGCTGAAACAACTTGTCCTTTAATTGTGAGTTTCAATGCATGGTTCAGTTGCAGTGACTATGCCATTTGGATTACAACATGCAACCGCTGCTGGTCACGGGATTAAGTGAAGGATGAGGTCATTGCTCAGTGCTCAGCTCTGGGAAGGGCCACCATCTGGCATCATTATGCTCCAGGACCTCCTCCATCACCATCAGAGCAGGGTTGCACTGAAGCAGATAGAACAGTTACGATAGTATGCACTTCTTCGAGCCTGTTGGTTTTCTCGAAACATACAGGCATGATTAAGCAAAGAGAGCTATGACTGTCACAAGAGGTGTAATACTGTGGAAAGCTGAGCAGAGTATAGGAAATACAGGGATGAAGTAAAATAGGAAATTGGGAAAGCAAAAACTGTGAAAAAGTATTGACAGGCAAGATCAAAGAAAATCCAAAGATGATTTACCAGTACATCAAGAGCAAGAGAATAATGGAGGAAAAATCAGAGATGTGCATGGTAACTTATAGGTTGATGCTGAAGATGTGAGCAGGGTTCTTAGAGTTCTTTGCCTCTGTCTTCACTGAGGAGAGGGATGATGCAGATGTTCCAGTTAAAGAGGTGTATGAAATGTTAGATGCTATAAACATGAGAGTTAGGAAGTACTGGAGGAACTGATAGCCTTCAAGGTGGACAAATCAGCAGGACCAGATGGATTGTGTCCTAGGCTATTAGCGGAAACCAGGGAGGAAATTGTGAATGCTTGGAGTATCGTTTTCCAGTCCTCACTAGATATAGACAGGGTACCAGAGGATTGGCAGTCTGCAAATGTTGTCCCACCATTTAAAAAGAGTGTGAGGGATAGGCCAGAAAACTATGGTACAGTCAGCTGGACTTTGGTGGTGGGCAAATCGTTGGAATCAATTCTTAGAGAGAGATTAAACTGTCACTTAGGCACAGATTGGTGAAGGATAGTCAGCATGGCTCTGTTAGGGGAATATAGCATTTTACTAACTTCAAATCTTTTGAGCAAGTAGCAAGGAGGATTGATGAGGGTCATTCAGGTTCCAGTGGCTTCCCACAGGGCTCTTTATTAGGGCCCGTGCTGTTTGTTGTAAATGCAAATGAATTTAAATGTGGGAGGCATGATCGTGAAATTTTCCAATGAGAATAGCTGCCATCTCCAGAATGTTATCAATTGTTTAGTTGAGTGGATGGAGAAGTGGCAAATGGAGTTCAGTCTGGAGAAGTATAAGTGACGGCACACAAAGCAAGTAATCAGTTGGGTGTTGAGGAATTGGAGTCTATATTCACAGATCCCTGAAGAAAGCTGGTGAGGTGGCAAAGAGGACATCTTGAATGCTTTTCTTTATTGGGCAAAGTATTGAGCACAAAAACAGGATGTAATGCTGTAACTGTATAAAACACAAGTTAGGCCACAGCTGGAATTTTACTTACAGGTCACTTTATTACAGCAAGGACACCATTGAATACAGAGGAATTTACAGGAATGTTGCCAGTGTTTGGAAGTTGCAGCTATGAGGAAAGAATGGATAGGCTAAGTTTGTTTTCCTGAGGACAGAGGAGGTTGAGGGGTGAATTAATTGAGGTGTACAAAATTCTGAGGGGCTGAGATAGAGTAGACTGGAAAGACCTGTTTCCCCCAGCTAAGGAGTCAATTACTGGGAAGGGGATGGGGGGGGGCAAAAGATTTAAGTCAATTGGTTGAAACTTTAAAGAGGACATGAGGAATAATTGCATCAGCCAGAGGGTGCTAGTATTCTGGAATTCATTGCCTGAATCAGTGTTTGAAGCTGAAACGCTCAAGTCACTTCAGAGGTATCTGGATCTGCACCTGAAGTGATGTAAACTGCAGGACTATGGATCAGGTGCTGCAAAATATAATTAAAATGAACAGTGTCTGCATCTGTAAAGACTAGAATATCTATGAGGACTCACATTCCAACCAATAGCTTGTAGTTGAGTCTGTATCTATATATACCCTGTTTGTGAACCCAATCCTCCACTCACCTGATGAAGGGGCAGCGCTCCAAAAGCTTGTGCTACCAAATAAACCTGTTGGACTTTAACCTGGTGTTGTGAGATTCTTAATGTGTCTAGACCAAGAGGCAGTTCTCTCCCTGGCACTGTTTTGATTCTGGTGTTGGTTGACTGTCTGTGGCCTTCGCACATTCTCCCCGTGTCTGTGTGGGTTTCCTCCCACGTTCCAAAGATGTACAAGTTAGATGGATTTGCCGTGCTAAATTAGTGTTCCAAGGGTGTGTAGGCTGGGGGATTAGTGGGGTTGGGATTACTTGGGGATAGGGCCTGGGTAAGATGATCTGTCGGCAAGTCGGTGTAGATTCGATGGGCCGAGTGTCTCCTACACTGTAGGGATTCTATGAATCTATGAGCAATGTTACAATAACACAAGTTGCTGAATTAAACGTATAAATTGTCTGATTCAGCAGTTGCACAGTAAGGGCTTAATTCCATTTGGATTTATAAAATTGAGACTATTTTAGCCTCCCGTTCACTATGTAAAATATCTCTGCCCTGAGGCAGGCTTTGAAGGCACTTTCTGTTTGCTAAGAGCAAAGAGAAGGATCCTCCCTTTCAGCCTGCTTTGTTGTAAGAAATGAATAAATGTTTAAGAATTAAAAAAAATTGTTGTGTCTTTATTGGAGAAAACCTGGAAGTCACGTTGGGCTGTCTTTACATCCTTTATATGCCTTTGCACCAAAGGAAAAGCATGGTAAATATGCAGCTACTTTGTCAGAGCAAACAGCTTTCCTTCTGTACTGGAAGATTGTACAATTGCTCTTACGCCTCCTCTTTCTTCTACCCTCTGGATCTGAAGTAACTGTACTGGCTTTTTGAAAGAGATAACCAATTAGGTTTGGTTATCACTCAGCCTTGAGAAGTTCTCCGCTTTATTTTTAAAAATGAATTTTCAACTTTTAGCAATTTGAACACAGCAAACTGCTTACAAATGCGAGGCCACATTCCAAGGTGAGAAACAGACAAATCACCCTTGGGATTGTGAAGAGAGAGGCATTTTCCCTAACCAAGACACCCATCGAATCTCATCACTGAGGGAGAGGCATTAAAATAGCAAAGTACTGGATAATGAAACAATGGCTGGTACAAACAGACACATCCAAAAGCCCCTGGGACTACACAATGGGTGAAGTTGTTCAAGGCAAGGCTGCAAGCCATTGAAGAGATATACTAAGTGATATAGGTGATGTAATAAAAAAGTCTTCAACAGAAGCTGGAGGCTGCTCTCTCCCTCTCCTTTGAAGTAAGTTTGAGAAGCCAACTCTACCAGAAACCTGCCAGCAAACCGAGATCTTGTAATAATTGCAACATCTATAACTGTTCACATCCAGGAAACCAGCTAATCCAAATCAGCAGCATCATTTAAAATCTATGCCTCAAGGCCAATCAAACTTGACCACAATTTTTTAAATTGGATTCTAAACTCCCTTTAATGCTGATTCATGTGTGTCCGCATACAGTGAAGAAAGCAGAGGGAGAAGTGGAGGACAGAAAGTGCAAGACAGAGACGGGAAAGGAGGAAAGATGTAATTGGTGGAGGAACAGAAGACAAATGTTGGAGGAATTCAGAAAGATGAAGTGAAGGGATTAAAGAGAAGGAAGAGATATACATGCCTGAAGGGGAGGGGACTGGGTGAATGGAGGAAAGAGAAAAATGAAGGAAGAAGGAGAAGAAACAGGTGAGGTTCCCATTCAGAAGTGTTGAATATTTATGAGAAGCAGGAGTGAAGAACTTGCATTTATACAGAAATAATGAATTATGTCCTTAGCATGCCAGAATTGGTTTACACTAATTTAATCACTTTTGAAGTGTTCTCTCTTCTATGTTTAAGAACGCAGCAGGCTGTTTGTTCTTAGCAATATTCCCACAAATAGCAGCGTAATGACTGGTCAGTACATTTGCTTGTGGGATAAACATTGACCAGGACACTGGGAGCCACCTGCTCTTTGTTACTGACCCATGGCGATTTTTCATCCACCTGACAATAGTGTGAGTTCCAGTTTGTTTCATCCCGAAGGCATTATCTGTGGCACAATAGCACACCCCCAACACTAAGTGTCAATCTCATTAGTTCTGAAAACAGGACTTGAATCTACAGCTTCTGTCTCCGCAGCAAGTGCCTATCTAATGGAAAGGACGGAAATGAAACTGCCAAGAAAACAGCAGAGGTGAAGGACAGGAGCAGTGCAAGGAGACTTGGAGATGGCGCAAGGAAGAGCAAAGAGGAGGGTCACCAGCATCAGAGGAATGATAGAGGAGAGCAGAGAAAGTGACACATCCAAGTTTTTCAGACTTTGTTTCAAGTGAAGCTCAGTGCAAAAATTATTTAATGGTCGTGTGTGAGTGGATGAGATTGTTTTTCTGGAGTCTGACCCAAAACAGTTTGAAAGGTAGTGAGTTAAGGTCTGCTATTCTGCATTAGATGAGCTTCTGAAGTAGAAACTCCTCACTTCTGGGCATACAAAAATGGCCAAAAGCAATATCACAGCTAGTCCATCAAGCTTTCCTCAAACACATCATGGCAGGAGTGTTATGAGGACTGTACACTTTGTAAAGCCACCCCCTTCTATAAGCCTGTCATCTCCTGGGAAAGGCAAAGAAATGGTAACTTGTTTCTAAAAAACCCTGTTATGAAACTAAAGGCCTGAGAAAGTTAAATTTATTGTTTGATTGATAGAATCAGAATTTTGCCTAGAGTACGTGGCAATTAATGGCTGAATACCAACTGGGAAGCATCCCGGAATCAGGGCAGTCGAGGCTCACAGAATGGAATGGCCTCAGGCGGGATTTTACAATCTCAGCAGGCTACCCTCTATCCACAGCACATATTGCACCATCAACAAACTCTAATAAATTGGTTAAACTTGATTTTGCTTTTGCAAAACTACGCTTACTCTTCTTCATTACTCCTGTAATGATCAATTTTCACACCTTCCCCACAACAGATATCAAACTAATTGGCCCGAGAATCCAGCAAACCTTGGAAAATTATCGCCAATACATCCAGCTCATTAGCCAACACTTTGAAGAACCCAGGATGAACATCATTGGGATCCAGAGATTTGTCAGCAAGCAGCTCCATTACTTTGTTCAGTATCACTTCCCTGGTGATTGTCATTCCACCAAATTTATTTCTCCCATCCAGCTCCCGATTTATAGCTTTTACTGGAATTATTTTGTATCATCTATGGGGAACACGGAAGCAGAATATTTATTTTATCTGCTATTTCCTTATTATGTACTATTATTGCCCCATTGTCAGTGGACAAATGCTCACTTTACTCTTCCTTTTTAAATACTTGTTGAAACTCTTACTATCCATTTTTATATTTCTAGCTGTCTTCCTCTTATACTCTAATTTTTTTCTCCGAATTAACCTTTTAGTTATTTTCTGCTGTTTTTATATTCTGACCAAACATTTTCATGTTTCCTTAAATTTGTAACTTTCCTTAACTTCTTTAGTTAATCACTGACAATGGGTTCCCATCTTAAATATTTTTCTTTATAGTAGAAATATACTTAAGCTGAGTATTCTGAAATACCCTTTACAAGTGTGCTGTTGCTTCTCTATTGATTTACTGTTTAGCCTTGTTTCCCAGTTCACTTCAGCAAGCTCAGCTTTCATATTTACGTTTATAATACTAGCCTTAGACCCATTCTTCTCCCTTTCGAACTGGATGTAAAATTCAATCATAATGTGGTCACTGCCACTTCGGCGTGCCCTAACTCTGAGAGCATGAATTAATTCTGTCACATTACACAATACCAAGTTTAAGATAACCTGCTCCCTAGTTTGGTTGCAGAACATGCTGCTTTACAAAGCTATTTCAAAAACATTCTATGAACTCCTCATCCAGGCTACTATTGCCAATCTGATTTTTCCAGCTTTTGCCATAGAGTCCACAGAATCCCTACAGTGCAGAAGAAGGCCATTCAGCCCATCGAGCCCGCAACAACAACAATCCCACCCACCCAGGCCCTATCCCCATGTATTTACACTGCTAATCCCCCTGACATTAAGGGAAAATTTAACCTGGCCAATCAACCTCACATCTTTGGAAAGTGGAGCACCTGGAGGGAACACACACAGACACAAGGAGAACGTGCAGACTCCACACAGACAGTGACCCAAGGCCGGAATTGAACCCGGGTCCCTGGCGCTGTGAGGCAGTAATGCTAACCACTGTGCCAACGTGTCACCCATGTTGTAATGTAGGAAAGGTGGCAGCTAATGTATGCACAGCAAATTTCCACAAGTTGCAATGTGATAATGATCAGATAATCTGCTTTTGGTTATATTGAGTGAGGAATAAAAATTAGCTAGGACACTGATTTGATTTAATATGTTATTGTCACATATATTAGTACACAGTGAAAAATATTGTTTCTTGCGCAATATACAGACAAAACATACCATTCACAGAGAAGGAAGGGAGAGAGTGCAGAATGTAAAGTAGATTTATGTAGCTTAAGATTATCCATGATTATTGCTGTCCCTCTATCACAAGCACCCAATATTTCTTCTTGTATACTTTGTCCTATGTTGTGGTTACTGTTAGGGGGCA
Source organism: Carcharhinus amblyrhynchos (assembly GCF_965287045.1). Classification (NCBI taxonomy): domain Eukaryota; kingdom Metazoa; phylum Chordata; class Chondrichthyes; order Carcharhiniformes; family Carcharhinidae; genus Carcharhinus; species Carcharhinus amblyrhynchos. The sequence goes on along the minus strand of NC_137340.1, from coordinate 5,194,114 downwards.
TGTAGCCCACTCCTTCTGATGCCTTAATTCCCTAACTATTCCTCATCTCCATCCAAACCTGACCTCTTGAACCAGGGTTATCTCTAACTATTACACCAATGCTATCTTTGATTAACAGTGTACCCCTCCATCTTTACCTAGCTTTCTATTCTTCCTGAACAATGTTAAGAAATAAAGATTTGCATTTATATAGTTCTTTTCATGACCACTGGCCATTTCAAAACACTTAATGTCGATGAAGTACTTTTTGAAGTTACTGCAGAAAACATGGCAGCTAATGTATGCACAGAAATTTCCACAAGTAGCAATGCAATAATGATCAGATAGTCTGCTTTTGATTATGTCAATTGAGGAATAACAATTAGCTAGGACACTGATTTGATTTGATTTATTATTGTCACATATGTTAGTACACAATGAAAAGTATAGTTTCTTGCGCAATATGCAGACAAAGCATACCATTCACAAAGAGAGGAAGAGAGTGCAGAATGTAATGTCACAGTCATAGCTAGGGTGTAGAGAACGATCAACTTAATACATGGTAGGTCCATTCAAAAGTCTGATGGCAGCAGGGAAGAAGCTGTTCTTGAGTTGGTTGATATGTGACCTCCGACTTTTGTATCTTTTTCCCAATGGAAGAAGGAGGAAGAGAGAATGTCCGGGGTGCGTGGGGTCCTTGATTATGCTGGCTGCTTTTCCGAGGCAGTGGGAAGTGTAGACAGAATCGCTGGATGGGAGGCTGATTTGTGTGATGGACTGGGTTTCATTCACGATCCTTTGTAGTTTCTTGCCAATTTGGACAAAGCAGGAGCCATCCCAAGCTGTGATACAACCAGAAAGGATGCTTTCTATGAGTTCCACTGCTCCTCTTCAAGCTAATTCCACGGGATCTGTTATATCAACCTGAGCTGGCAGATATTTGATATTCACAGTTTGATATTCACCTAAAATGCAGCACCTGTGGCTGTGCAGTGCTCCTGCAGTGGAGTATCAGTCTTCATTTTCGTGCTGAAGCCCTGAGGTGAAACTTGAATCTGGAAAAACGTGATTCATAGCCAAGTGTGTTACTAACTGAGCTGTAGCTGGCCCTAAGTGTTAAGTACAGAAGGCTGCATTGGTAAAGCTGGCAATGGGAGAAGGGGGACTGGTTCACGCAGATAAAAAGGTTACACGAGAACAGTTGTCAGGAAGCTGTTCCCTCAGAATGACTAACACAGAATAGACCCACAGGTTGGACAATAATGGAATCATTTAACAAATAGAAGCCTGTTGTTATTTATGGTCTTTGGTTGTTCTCTAGAAGGACGATCTAGTGTTGAGCAGTGGTATCTAATGATGTGATCTTGAAGCCACCAAAGTATCTGTACAAGAAGCATGTGTACAGCAAGGGCTTTGTCAGGAAACGTGAGCAAAGTTATTTTTGGGAGTTAGCCAACATTTCTGATAGACTGAGAAAAATGCTCAGGATTTTTGAGGGAAAGGAATGATAACAAATAAACATGAATCAAGTGGACAGCAACAAAAGGGTTGTCTAGCACACTGGAGCAGTAACGTAGCCAAGTGCCAGAGAATAGAATCCCTACAGTACAGAAGATACCATTCAGCCCATCGACTCTGCACTGACTCTCTGAAAGAGCATTTTACCCAGGCCCACCTCCCACCCAATCTCCATAACACCACACATTGATCATGGTTAATCCACCCAACCTGCACATCTTTGGAAGAAAACAGAACACCCAGAGGAAATCCACGGGAAGAACATGCCAACTCCACAGTCACCGAAGACTGGAATTGAACCGGGTCCCTGGCACTGTGAGGCCGCAGTGCTAACCCACTGTGAGGCCGCAGTGCTGACCCACTGTGAGGCCGCAGTGCTGACCCACTGTGAGGCCGCAGTGCTGACCCACTGTGAGGCCGCAGTGCTGACCCACTGTGAGGCCGCAGTGTTGACCCACTGTGAGGCCGCAGTGTTGACCCACTGTGAGGCCGCAGTGTTGACCCACTGTGAGGCCGCAGTGTTGACCCACTGTGAGGCCGCAGTGTTGACCCACTGTGAGGCCGCAGTGCTGACCCACTGTGAGGCCGCAGTGTTGACCCACTGTGCCACCGTGCCATCCTGGTTATAGTGGACGGTTAGGTGTGACATCAGGATTGATGATAAAAGAACTGCTTTGGCACGACTGCACCTTGGAGCTAACTGGTGAGTTGAGTTTCGATCTTGTTCTCTTTCATTGTGGTAAAAAGAGTAGAGTTGCAGGATTGCTGGCAGCAGGTGGGCTTCTGAGCCCTGGAACTGAATGCAAGGCACACTGACACAGCTGGATTTACATGACATTGGATCGCTGTTTTAAGAGATTTCTTTTGTGAACTATATCTATATAAGGAACTCCTACGCCTCTTTCTATTTCGGATTTGAAGCGACTTGTTTATTGTGATTGTTTATTGTACTTGCAATTTTTACACTTCCATTATAAATAGTTATACCTCAATCTCTCTCTTGTTATTGGCTCTGCAACTGTGCAGGAAAATTAATCTAATATCCAAATGTGTGATTACTTTTGCAGACAGCAACCTTTCTGATTGTCCTACTGGTCATTGGCTATTCCCTGAACTTAGATAGGGTTATGCCTGTCTCTTAGTGGAATATGTGGAACATTCCCAGTTCCGGTCCTAGTCTGGCCCCGTCTCACAAATCCTTTATTGGTACGTTGATGATTATTTTGGTGCTGCTTCATGCTCTCAGCTGGACTGGAAAAGTTTATCAATTTTGCTTCCAATTTCCACCCCTCTATCACCTTCACATTGTCCATCTTTGACACTTCTCTTCCCTTTCTTGACCTCTCTGTCTCCATTTCTGGTGATAAACTGTCAACTAGCATCCATTACAAGCCCACCGACTCCCACAACTACCTTGACTACAGTTCTTCGCACTCCACATTTTGTAAGGACTCCATCCCATTCTCTCAGTTCCTTCTCCACATTGGTCCTGATGATGCCACTTTCTAAAATATCTCTGTCAATATGTCTTCTTCTTCCTCAGTCGTGGTTTTCCACCCATTGGGGTTGACAGGACTCTCAACCGCCTCCACCCCATCCACCCTGCCCCCCGGGCCACTGCTCTCACCCCCTCCCTCCCAGAACCAGAAGAGTGCCCCGGTCGTCTTCACTTTTCACATTCCTCCACATTCAAAGGATCATCGTCCGCCATTTCTGCCAACTCCAGCATGATGCCACACATCTTGTCCCTCGCCACACCTCCCTTCTCCATCAGCATTCTCCAGGGTCCGTTCTCCCTGGGATACCCTGGTCCACTTCTCCGTCACACCCAACAATTCACACCCTGCCCACGGCACCTTCCCATGCAATCTTTGAGGTTGCAACGCCTGTCCCTTCACCACCCCCCTGCTCACTATCCCAGGTCCCAAACACCCCTTTCAGGCAAAGCAGTGGTTCACATGTACCTCCTTCGGTCTGGTCTATTGCAGTCGCTGCTCCCAATGTGGTCTACTCTACATCAGAGAGGCCAAATGTAGACTGGGCTTTGCTGAACACTTACAGTCCGACCACAAGTAGGACCTAGACCTTCCTGTCGCTTGCCAATTCAACACACCACCCTGGTCTCCTGTCCACATGCCCCGTCCTTGGCCTTATGTAATGTTCTAGCGAACCGCAACGCAAACTGGAGGAAAAACACCTCATCTTCTGATTGAGCCTCCTAGACTGAACATTGAGTTCAGAGCATGAAACCTCCTCCTCCACCTTCACCCCGTTTCCATTTAATTTATTCCATTTCTTCCCCTCTCATTCATCCAGTTCTGCTTTTAAGACGATAAGACATAGGAGCAGAATTAGGCCACTTGGCCCATCGAGTCTGCTCCGCCATTCAATCATGGCTGATATTTTTCTCATCCCCATTCTCCTGCCTTTTCCCCATAACCCCTCATTCCCCATATTGATCAAGTTAAGGCTGCTTGTTAGGCAGAGGTTGAATTTGATTGAATGAATATAGTGGCCTATTTAAACCCTCAGTTTGCCTTTGTGGATAGCATTCTTTACCCCCATGTCTGAAGATTTTGGTTTCAAGTCACACTCCAGAGACCTATAGTACAATATAGCACTGTGTGTGGATTGGATATTAGAATGGGGAAAGAATTTGTGTTTAGACAGTTGTAAAATATCATGGCGTTGTTTAAAGAAGAATAGGGAGATTCCCCTGTTGTTCTGGCCAATATAACCAAGATAAGAAGTCTCACAACACCAGGTTAAAGTCCAGCAGATTTATTTGATAGCAAAAGCCACAAGTTATCGGAGTGCTGTTCCTTCATCAGGTAATTGGGAGTTCTATTCACAAACAGGGCATATAAAACACAAACTCAATTTACAAGATAATGGTTGGAATGCGAGTCTTTACAGGTAATCAAGTCTTAAAGGTACAGACAATATGAGTGGAGAGAGGGTTAAGCACAGGTTAAAGAGATGTGTATTGTCTCCAGCCAGTTAGTGAGATTTAGTAAACCCAGGCAAGTCATGGGGGTTACAGATAGTGTGACATGAACGCAAGATCCTGGTTGAGGCCATCATCATGTGTGCGGAACTTGGCTATCAGTCTCTGCTCAGCGACTCTGTGCTGTCGTGTGTCATGAAAGCCACCTTAGAGAATGCTTACCCGAAGATCAGAGGCTGAATGCCCGTGACTGTTGAAGTGTTCACCAACAGGGAGAGAACACTCTTGCCTGGTGATTGTCGAGCAGTGTTCATTCATTCGTTGTAGCGTCTGCGAGCCAGTGTACCATGCCTAGGGACATCCTTTCCTGCAGTGTATCAGGTAGACAACATTGGCCGAGTTGCAAGAGTGTGTACCGTGTACCTGGTGGATGGTGTTCTCACGTGTGATGATGGCATCCATGTCGATGATCCGGCATGTCTTGCAGAGGTTGCTGTGGCAGGGTTGTGTGGCGTCATGATCGCTGTTCTCCTGAAGGCTGGGTAGTTTGCTGCAGACTTCCACGACTTGCCTGGGCTTGCAAAATCTCGCTAACTGTCCTGTCTGAGACAATACACATCTCTTTAACCTGTGCTTAACCCTCTCTCCACTCACATTGTCTGTACCTTTAAAACTTGATTACCTGTAAAGACTCACATTCCAACCACTATCTTATAAATTGAGTTTGTATCTATATATACCCTGTTTGTGAACACAATTCCCACTCACCTGATGAAGGAACAGTGCTCTGATAACTTGTGGCTTTTGCTATCAAATAAACCTGTTGGACTTTAACCTGGTGTTGTGAGACTTCTGACTGTGCTTACCCCAGTCCAACACCAGCACCTCCACATCAATATAACCAATACAGCTTAATCTCTGCGCAGCCCCAGTCCAATGAACTGGTTATTAGTGTTATTGCTATTTGTGGGACTTGCTGTACACCAGTTGTCTGGTGTGGCTCCTGATGCTGTATTAGTGAATGCACCTTTAGGGTACTTAACTAACGTTACTCTCTTTTCAGATGTCTGAAAGTGTGAAAGCCTCCGTGTAAAGACACATTTTCTTCTTATACCTTTGGGTAGATGCTCTTATTTCCCTGTAAATAATGTTATTTAATAAGATGTGAGCTGAACAAGGAAACACATGAAAGCAAAACACATGAAACAATGAAAATGTGAAATCTAAGCTGGTGGTGCTGCTGTTTGGGTGAAATATTAAACTGAAGCCCTGTGCTCTATTAATCAAATAGAAAAGATCCAGTTACATTAGTTTTAAGAACAGCAGGGAGGTTATCCCTAGCGTCCTGGCTCATACTTATTTCTCAAGCAGCATCGCTAAAACACACCACCTGGTCCTGATCATATTGCCCTTTGTGGGAGCTTGCTCATAAATGCGGTCTGAGTTATTTGAACTCAGGAAAGTGATGGACTAGTGGTGTTATTAACCCGGAAACCCAACTAATGTTCTGGGGACCTAAGTTCGAATCCTGCCACGGCAGGTAGTGGAATTTGAGTTTTTTTTTAGATCTGGAATTAAGGTTAAAAAACTATTAAAAAGCAGTTAGATGGGTATGGAGGGATACGCGGGCAATTGGGACTAGCTGAGTGGTAAAAACTGTGCGGCATGGACAAGTTGGGCCGAAGGGCCTGTTTCCATGCTGTAAACCTCTATGACTCTAAATATATTTACAGGAAGTATGGATCTGCTCCCCAAGCAGAATCTACATGATTCAGTTTGTTGTTAGCAGTCCCTGGCACACCTCCATTCATAGTTCCAGTGTGACTGAGTAATGTCACGCACACCACACCGTGTACTGATGCTGCAATTAAAAAGACAGATTTGCATTTATATAGCGTTTTTCACAACCACAGAATGACTCAACGTGCTTTACAGCTAGTTAAGTACTTTTGAAGTGTAGTCACCGCTGTGATATATAACAGGGCAACCAATTTATGCACAGCAAACTCCCACAAACGTAAATGTGAAAATGACCAGATAATTTGTCTTGTGATGTCGATTGAGGGATAAATATGGTCCAAGACACAGGAGCGAACTCAGCTGCTTTAAAATTGTGCTGTGAGAACTTTTATATCCCTCTGAGGGGGCAGATAGGGCTTTTATTTAACATCTCATCCTGACAGTGTAGCAGTCCCTCAGCACTGCATTGGTCAGTTTTTGTACCACGATTCCTAGGTTCCAATTCTTGCGCACTTTATTTCACTGAACAACTGATGAAATGATATAGTCCAGGAATGTAGAGTTAAACCACACATCTGCAGCATGAATCGTTTGGGCGACACGGTAGCACAGTGGGTTAGCACTGCTGCTTCACAGCTCCAGGGACCTGGGTTCGATTCCCGGCTCGGGTCACTGTCTGTGTGGAGTTTGCACATTCTCCTCGTGTCTGCGTGGGTTTCCTCCGGGTGCCCCGGTTTCCTCCCACAGTCCAAAGATGTGTGGGTTAGGTTGATTGGCCATGTTAAGAAATTGTCCCTTAGTGTTCAGGGATGCATAGATTAGTGGGTATAATGTGTAGGGATATGGGAGTTGGGCCTGGGTGGGATTGTGGCTGGTGCTTACTCGATGGGCCAAAGGGCCTCATTCTGCACTGTAGGGTTCTATGATTCTATGAATCAACCATGAACTTGACCAGGTTATTATATGTAAATCATACAAAGGCTAATGGGACAAGTGAGTAAGGTGCTGATCATAAACATAGTCACAGCTAAAGTTCCAAAGAAGACATACTGGACTCGAAACATTAACTCTGTTTCTCTCTCCACAGACACTGCCGGATCTGCTGAGTTTATCCAGCACTTTGTTTTTATTCAACATGAAGAGGACCCCTCTCAAGGATTCCAGCAAATGGAAACCAGTAATGTTAAAACTCAGGCTGTTTTACTGTGATTGGATAAGTAATGAGATGATTTACTTAGAGACATTCAAAATTAGTAAGGAGTAGGCAGGATAATTAGAACCCAACACTTATAAATGTGACCTACAACGTGGGGGGTGTATATGTGGAGATCATGTCAATATTTAAGGATGGGTTGATGTTCTGTTGAAGAGGATTTAAACAGATACATGGGCAGTGTGTACACAAATGGATTGGGGCATGTATGGAAGCTCGAGACCAACACAAACTGCTTTACTAAAACAAGATAGTTGAGGTGTGATTACCAGTCATTGTTATCAGCCAATATAACACAAAAAATTCAAATAGCAAATGACGTGAATTCCTGGCCTTCAGAACATGGGACTGAACAATGATGGAAATGTATAAAAGCAAATTACTGCATGCTGGAATCGGAAACAGAAACAAAAAAATGCTGGAATATCTCAGCAGGTCTGACAGTATCTGTAGAGAGAGAATAGAGCCAATGTTTCATGTCTGGATGACCCTTTGTCAGCTCGGTCACCTGGACTCGAATCGTTAGCTCCCATTCCCATACACAAACAGCAGACAATGATAGCCCATCACACTGTACCCACACGTTACACTGACACCCATCATACTGTACCCACACGTTACACTGACACCCATCATACTGTACCCACACGTTACACTGACACCCATCACACTGTACCCACACGTTACACTGACACCCATCACACTGTACCCACACGTTACACTGACACCCATCACACTGTACCCACACATTACACTGACACCCATCACACTGTACCCACACATTACACTGACACCCATCACACTGTACCCACACATTACACTGACACCCATCACACTGTACCCACACATTACACTGACACCCATCACACTGTACCCACACATTACACTGACACCCATCACACTGTACCCACACATTACACTGACACCCATCACACTGTACCCACACATTACACTGACACCCATCACACTGTACCCACACATTACACTGACACCCATCACACTGTACCCACACATTACACTGACACCCATCACACTGTACCCACACATTACACTGACACCCATCACACTGTACCCACACATTACACTGACACCCATCACACTGTACCCACACATTACACTGACACCCATCACACTGTACCCACACATTACACTGACACCCATCACACTGTACCCACATATTACACTGACACCCATCACACTGTACCCACACATTACACTGACACCCATCACACTGTACCCACACGTTACACTGACACCCATCACACTGTACCCACACGTTACACTGACACCCATCACACTGTACCCACACATTACACTGACACCCATCACACTGTACCCACACATTACACTGACACCCATCACACTGTACCCACACACTATACTGACACCCATCACACTGTACCCACACACTATAATGACACCCATCACACTGTACCCACACATTACACTGACACCCATCACACTGTACCCAGACACTACACTGACACCCATCACACTGTACCCACACACTATACTGACACCCATCACACTGTACCCACACGCTATACTGACACCCATCACACTGTACCCATACACTATACTGACACCCATCACACTGTACCCACACATGACACTGACATCCATCACACTGTACCCACACACTATACTGACACCCATCACACTGTACCCGCACACTATACTGACACCCATCACACTGTACCCATACACTATACTGACACCCATCACACTGTACCCACACATGACACTGACACCCATCACACTGTACCCACACACTATACTGACACCCATCACACTATACCCACACACTATACTGACACCCATCACACTGTACCCACACATGACACTGACACCCATCACACTGTACCCACACACTACACTGACACCCATCACACTGTACCCACTCATTACACTGACACCCATCACACTGTACCCAGACACTATACTGACACCCATCACACTGTACCCAGACACTATACTGACACCCATCACACTGTACCCAGACACTATACTGACACCCATCACACTGTACCCACACATGACACTGACACCCATCACACTGTACCCAGACACTATACTGACACCCATCACACTGTACCCAGACACTATACTGACACCCATCACACTGTACCCATATATTATACTGACACCCATCACACTATACCCACACATGACACTGACACCCATCACACTGTACCCAGACACTACACTAATGTCCATCACACTGTACCCAGACACTACACTGACACCCATCGCACTGTACCCAGACACTACACTATCGCTCATTGCACTGTGCCCAGACACTACACTATCACCCATTGCACTGTACCCAGACACTATACTAATACCTATCGCACTGTACCCAGACACTACACTAACACCCATCGCACTGTACCCAGACACTACACTAACACCCATCACACTGTACCCAGACACTACACTAACACCCATCACGCTGTACCCAGACACTACACTAACACCCATCGCACTGTACCCAGACACTACACTAATACTTACCGCACTGTACCCAGACACTACACTAACACCCATCTCACTGTACCCAGACACTACACTAACACCCATCACACTGTACCCAGACACTACACTAATACTTACCGCACTGTACCCAGACACTACACTAACACCCATTGCACTGTACCCAGACACTACACTAACACCCATCACGTTGTACCCAGACACTACACTAACACCCATCGCACTGTACCCAGACACTACACTAATACTTACCGCACTGTACCCAGACACTACACTAACACCCATTGCACTGTACCCAGACACTACACTAACACCCATCACGCTGTACCCAGACACTACACTAACACCCATCACGTTGTACCCAGACACTACACTAACACCCATCACACTGTACCCAGACACTACACTAACACCCATCACACTGTACCCAGACACTACACTAACACCCGTCACGCTGTACCCAGACACTACACTAACACCCATCACGCTGTACCCAGACACTACACTAACACCCATCACACTGTACCCAGACACTACACTAACACCCATCACACTGTACCCAGACACTACACTAACACCCATCACGCTGTACCCAGACACTACACTAACACCCATCACGCTGTACCCAGACACTACACTAACACCCATCACACTGTACCCAGACACTACACTAACACCCATCACGCTGTACCCAGACACTACACTAACACCCATCACGCTGTACCCAGACACTACACTAACACCCATCACACTGTACCCAGACACTACACTAACACCCATCACACTGTACCCAGACACTACACTAACACCCATCACACTGTACCCAGACACTACACTAACACCCATCACAATGTACCCAGATACTACACTAACACCCATCACGCTGTACCCAGACACTACACTAACACCCATCACACTGTACCCAGACACTACACTAACACCCATCACACTGTACCCAGACACTACACTAACACCCATCACGTTGTACCCAGACACTACACTAACACCCATCACGCTGTACCCAGACACTACACTAACACCCATCACAATGTACCCAGATACTACACTAACACCCATCACGCTGTACCCAGACACTACACTAACACCCATCACACTGTACCCAGACACTACACTGACACCCATCACACTATACCCACACATGACACTGACACCCATCACACTGTACCCAGACACTACACTGACACCCATCACACTGTACCCAGACACTACACTAACACCCATCACGCTGTACCCAGACACTACACTAACACCCATCACGCTGTACCCAGACACTACACTAACACCCATCACACTGTACCCAGACACTACACTAACACCCATCACACTGTACCCAGACACTACACTAACACCCAGCAGGATTAGCAGGGTGAAAATGAGGGTTACAGGGATAGGGCCTGGGTGGGATTGTTGTCGGTATGGACTCGATGGGCTGAATGGCCTCTTTCTGCACTCTAGGGACCCTATGATTCTATGTATTTCACATTGTCATGGAGATAGACTTTGAGAAGGGAAATGTCTCCAAGATATCTTTGAAAACTTTCAGATGTGTTTCGTCTGCTGGGATACAGAAGAGGGAAAGTATTTCTAGGCAGCATGGTACTTTGGATCACTGTGCAGGAACGTGGGTGGGAGTTCACACTTGGATTGGAAAGACTAAATTTGGGAGTAGTTAAAATGAGGCTGGATGATTTACCTCGAGGGACAAGTCTCCATGAAACCTTGCAGTGTGAGAAACAGTTCTGGAATCAAACATTTCCCAGGTAAGGAGAGGGAAAGATAGGAAGTAAACCCTCAGGAGCTCTGAGTCATTTTTGGACTAATCCTATGAGATCTGAGTATCTGCTGGAAGGATGTTGTAATGTATAACTGATCGTGGGCTATTTTGGTTGTGTTATAATTCTGTTCTGTAGAAGTTGCCTACAAAAGTAGTATTTTGTCGATAGTGCTTTTGGTCTGCTTATTACAGTAAACATCTTAATACATGAAACCTTGTTTCGTCATCTGTTGAGCTATTAACCGGAAGGTCGAATTTCTTTTTAAAAGTGAGCAGTCTCTCTATGGGGATGGTGGTATTATAAATTGATATTTCCAGAACAATTAGATTATACAAGTAAGAGTTACCATTATGACAGCATGATAGTTCCACAATTGACATAATTTCATTGTATCTCTTCTACAATAATTCAGAAGAACGGTTACTAGTTCAAGTCAATGTCAATAATGAATGTCAACAGTCTTAGAAAATCATGAAATATTGAAGAAGGGGACAAGAGGAGAATGGCTTAGAGAAATGTTTTATCTCATTAAAAACAAATAGCTCTGTCTCCAATTTTATCACCATCTGAGAAGTTAAATTAATTTTTGACACTGAAAATCACTGTTGTCAGGTCGTGAACTCAACTCAGTGTGACTGATGGCAACGAGCGGGAATCCTCTGCGACAAAGGATGGCTTCTGACTTTGTGGATGGTCTACGGGATCTCCTGGTCCTACCGATGGCACAGCGGTGCTGCAGGTTTTCTGATGGGGTAGGGTGCAGTTTGCTGGCAGGAAATCCTGGGTCCCTGGTGCTGGGAGGCAGCAGTGCTAACCACTGTGCCACTGTGCGCCCTGGCCATCTGTTTGGAGACATCCCCTACAAGCTGAAATAAATGTAAAGCCATACCAGGAGTATCTGAGTCGTGTAGAATCTGTGGAGGGAGAGTTCTTGTTTCATGCTTTTATGACCAGCCCCAAAAATTGTTGATCCGGGCGAGACCCCTCGATTTGTCACTGTTTGACCGGGATACCCCCAAATTGTTACAAACCTGGGTGAGGAAGGCTGAGTGGCTCTGTGTCTTCATTCAACCCATCCTCTGCTGGTAGCAACAAGCTTTAATCTAACAAGATTCCCTTTCTCTTAAATACCTTTCCCAGATCCATGTTTAAAAAGGAACCAGTTTAACCAGGGTTTCTCGAGTTAAGTTACAGTAAGTTTATTAACTACTAAAAAGGTAAGGAGAAATGGTAAAACACATTCTTCTACATTCAGACAGATTAGAAGAAAGAATTGAGTCCAATAGTAGGTAAATGTAAAATAAAAAGTCATATGGAACAGTCGTTGAGTTGTGAGGAATAGATGATGAAGTATTGGGGCTGAATGTAGTTTGATTCCAGTGTGGTTTAATTCCATGTACCTTATATATTATCTTATAGAGACATATAAGATAATGAAGGGGATGGATAGGGTAGAGGTAGAGAGATTCTTTCCACTTAGAAAGGAAACCAGAACTAGAGGGCACAGCCTCAAAATAAAGAGGGGGCAGTTTAGATCGGAGTTGAAGAGGAACTTCTTCTCTCAGAGGGTAATGAATCTCTGGAATTCTCTGCCCATTGAAGTGGTGGAGGCGACCTCGCTGAATATATTTAAGTCATCGGTAGATAGATTTCTGATCAATAAGGGAAATAAGGGTTATGGGGAGCAGGCGGGTAAGTGGAACTGATCCACTTCAGATCAGCCATGATCTTATTGAATGGCGGGGCAGGCTCGAAGGGCTAGATGGCCTACTCCTGCTCCTATTTCTTATGTTCTCGTAGTTTCTTCAGTTCAGGTGTACTGTGGTTTGGTAGAGATCTTTCAGTTCCTTTTTCCAATTTCAATCCTTTTTTTTGTTGGCAGGTTGACTCCCACAGTCAGAGAGAGAGTTTTAGATATCCTGTAAGAGACGAGTATTGCTACAGGTGCCCTGCTTTGATTACTGTATCACACACTTTCAGTGTGGAAAACCTCCAGCTGCTTTTCCTCACCAACAAGCAGACTGGCAAGACAGGCAGGCACTGGGCAGCTCTCTGTCAGCTTTCGCTCCTCTCTTGGTAAATTCTAACTGGAAACTCGGAATACAGTGAACTATCTAAGCAATTATACCTGAGATGAGACAGTTATTATATTCCTTCGTTTTACCGGCAGTGCTAATCAGTCTTTTGGATGCTTTGTCTGGAAACACACAAAGGGGGGGTCCCATTGTCCCTGAAACATCTTGCATCCATTCCTGTCAGTGGCTAACTGCATTCTCAGCCACCTTTGGGGTTTGTGTCCATCTTAAAAAGAGAACCCAGGTCTTTTTAAAAGTCCAATATTTCCGTGTATAATTCCATAGTTGCGTTTTCTCCATCATCATAGCAATCTTGATGAAGAAGTTAGAAATTTATCATATCTATAAACCAGTATGGAACTGGAGACTATACGTGGTGGGACAGGATGGTACAGTTGGTTGCAGGATTGGGGAAGAACAGAAGGAAAGTTCTGTTAAATCACTAATCCTTTCCAGTTCGGGTAAAATGCCCATGACCTAAGACATTAATCCTGTTTCTTTCTCCACACAGACCGCCTGATCTGCTGAGTATTTCCAGCCTCTTTATATCTCCGATTTCCAGCATCCGGACTATTTTGGCTTTACGAGCAGTTTGCAGCCATGGAACCATCGAATCTCTACAATGCAGAAGAAGGCCATTCAGCCCATCGGGTCAGCACTGACTCTTCGAAGGAACATCATACCCGGGACAAAGTCCTATCCCCGTGGACATACCATGGCTAATCCATATAACCTACACATCTTTGGACATTAAGGAGCAATTTAACATGACCAATCCACCTAACCTGCACACCTTTGAAGTATAGGAGGAAACCAGAGCACTTGGAGGAAACCCATGCAGACATGGGGAGAACATGCTAACTCCGCACAGACAGTGACCCAAGGCCACTGGTCCCTGGTGCTGTGAAGCAGCAGTGCTAACCACTGAACCACTATGCTGCCCTCAGAAAAGTTTTAAATAGATATAATTGATGATTCCTTTAAATGTGTTATCCCAATAATATATACTAAAAACTAAAGTCACCAGCAGGGAGGAGGATGATTTAATCTGGGGATTACCACACCTCAGGCAAGGGGCAAGGTTAAGGAGGCTGGGCCATTATGAATAGCCTCAGCTGGTACAGGAATTGAACCAATGCAGTTGGCATCCACATCACAAAACCAGCTGCCCAGCCAACTGAGCTAAACCAACCCCCAAATTAAAGTGGAGAATGTGGGCATCCCATTGCCTCTCACACACGAGGCAGGCCATTTGAGCTCATTCCCCCAGCATGGCTGTATGACAAGCATTCTGGATCAACAAAGTCAAAATGTGAAAAGTTGCCCTGCCCTGTTAACTGAGCGGTTCTAACACTTCCTATTTGATTTCAGATTTCCAGCATCTTGGTTTAATACCATAGAACCCTACAGTGTAGAAAGAGGCCCTTCGGCCCATCGAGTCTGCACCGAACACAATCCCACCCAGACCCTACCCCCATATCCCTACATATTATACCCACTAATCCCTCTAACCTACACATCCCTGGACACTAAGGGGCAATTTCTTAGCACGGCCAATCAACCTAACCCGCACATCTTTGGACTGTGGGAGGAAACCCACGCGGAGGACGTACAAACTCCACACAGGCAGTGACCCGAGCTGGAGAATCGAACCCGGGACCCTGGAGCTGTGAAGCAGCAGTGCTAACCCACTGTGCCACTGTGCCGCCCGTTTGGTCAACGTTTTCTCGAGCTAAGTAATGGATAAAATCATGGAGCGCATCCGTTTTAAAAACAAACTACATATAACGGCTGTAAAGATATGCCGGAATGTGGAATGAAATGGGTTAGTGTACACAAAGTGTGCAGCCATTGAGCTATTTGTTATGGTGGTGAGGCTCTCTGCTTTCAGAGGCTGGTTCATTAGGGCTGGAATACTGGAGCAGCTCCACAAATCAGTGCAGCCTGATTAAATATTTATGATATTTGAATGGATTTTGTTTTATGAATTTTTCTGATTAGAACCGTATAATCTTGCTGAGTGAAACTCTGTGCACTGTTTACTGTTATGATTTTATTCTTAAGTGACTTGAATAATAAGGAGTGATGGATAAGTTTTCAGAGCAGTATCTCAGAAAGTGCATTAAAAATTCAATTTAAAAGTCATCAAACATTTGTTACATTGTATGGCGGCGATACATTAATTAAATAGGAAATTTCTGCAGAGGATGCAGTGACAGATGGGTGCTCTCTGTGGAACCAGTTATCCGTTATTTGACCTGACAAAACATTGACAAAACCAATATTCTGCGGAAGCTGGAAATCTGAAATAAAAACAGAAAGTGCTAGAAATGCTCACCCCAAAAGAAGTGCTGGTTCATAGAACCCTACAGTGCAGAAGAAGGCCATTCGGCCCATCGAGTCTGCACCAAACACAATCCCACTCAGGCCCTAACCCCATGCATTTACCCTAGCTGGTCCGCCCAAAACTAGTTTGGCATGTCCAAACCACCTAACCCGCACATCTTTGGACTGTGGGAGGAAACCGGAGCACCCGGGGGAAACCCACGCAGACATGGGGCGAACGTGCAAACTCCACACAGACAGTGACCCGAGCTGGGAATCGAACCCAGGTCCCTGGCGCTGTGAGGCAGCAGTGCTCGCTACTGTGCCACCCTGGTTAGGTGCATTGGCCGTGCTAAATTCTCCCTCAGTGTACCCGAACAGGCAGTGGAGTGCGGCAACTAGGGGATTTTCACAGTAACTTCATTGCAGTGTTAATGTAAGCCTACGTGTGACACTAATAACTAAATTTAAACTTAAAAACTAGTGCAGGCAACTTTGCCTGTTTTGTGTTTTGTTGATCTAGAATGTTAGATTTGTATTAACATCATACAGGACCGTCTAAATGAACCATCAATTATATCTTTCTAACGCTTTCTAAAACCAAACAAATAATGGATTGTCCAAATTCAACCTTGCCCATTGACTGAATCCCTTTTTGCCACCTTTTAATGACCCTGTTTCGCTTTTGAAGAGCATTGTAATCCTACATGAAAGGATGATGGAGTTGGTAGCCAGAATAACCTTAGGGATTGTGAGACAAATTAAATATTTGCATTGTATAATTAACTTTCTCTCCGCAGTGTGTGTTGGTCTGTTTGAGGTTTTGTCACGGTTCTTGTTTCTTTAGTTCTGTTATGGCATTTCGTAACGTGGTTGACTCTGAGCTGCCCTCTGAAATGGTCTGGCAAGCCATTCAGTTGTATCGACGGGCAAAGTCAGTTAAGAATAAAGCCTGGCAGGTCACCCGGCATGGATCCAGGCATCGGCTATGGCAAAGGCAGGTCCTGTCAGCTCCCTCTACAACGTCTTCCTTATCAACGTCTGAGGGCCTGTGCCAAAATTGGGAGATCTACCAAACAGACCCCAGTCAAGCAACAGCCTGAGATCATTAGACACATCACATCACATCACATCAGACCCTACAATCAATGGCCTAGGCTCTCACATCACCATTTCTGGCTCAGTCCTGTCATACCAGCAGGGCAGGTCTACCCACCGCGATGACACAGTGATAAACAGTCAGGAAACTGTGGCCCTGGAAGTCCTCAAAAAATGTATTCATCATCCAATGAAGTCCTATGGCCTCTGACCAAACGTGGACACGGAAATATCCTGCTGATTGCTGCCTACCTTAGCTGATGAGTCAGAACTCTCCTATGTTGAAGACCACTTAGAAGAAATACTGAGGATGGCAAGGACACAATGTACTTTGGGTTTGGAGCAGTGGTGTCCATCGCCAAGAATGACATGGTAGAACCATAGAATCCCTACAGTGCAGAAAGAGGCCCTTCGGCCCATCGAGTCTGCACCAAATACAATCCCACCCAGGCGCTACCCCCATATCCCTACATATTTTACCCACTAATCCCTCTAACCTAAGCACCTCAGGACACTAAGGGGCAATTTTAGCATGGCCAATCAACCTAACCCGCACATCTTTGGACTGTGGGAGGAAACCAGAGCACCCGGAGGAAACCCACGCAGACACGAGGAGAATGTGCAAACTCCACACAGACAGTGACCCGAGCCAGGAATCGAACCCAGGTCCCAGGAGCTGTGAAGCAGCAGTGCTAACCACTGTGCTACCGTACCATTAGTAGCATTATTAATGACCCAACTGACCAAGTCCTAAAGAGCATAACTGCTAGGCTGGTCCTGTGGCTGATGATGAGGGAACCAACAACAAAGGAAAAAACTCACTTGATATCACCATCATTAATCTATCTGTTACAGATGCATTTATCTGTGACAGTTTTGGTTAGTGTAATCACTGCACAATCCTTGTGGGGACCAAGTCCTGTTTTCAGAGTGACAATAGCCCGCATCATGTTATGTTTTAAATGGGATAGATCTCAAACACTTCTCGCAGCGCAAAACTGGGCACCCATGAGGCCAACAGCAGCAGTAAGCTTACTCAACCACAATATAAAGCCACATGGCATATCCCCTACTTTACCATTACCATCAAGTCGGGAGTTCAACCCTGGAAGAATGCAGGAAGAGCAGCACCAAGCATACCTAAACATGGGGTGAAGCTACAGCGTAGGATACCTGCATGCCAAACAGCATAGCAGCATGCAATAGACAGAGCTAATTGATTCCACAACCAATGGATAGGCTTTAAGCTCTGCAATCCTGCCACATCAAGTTGTGAATGGCAGTGGGTAATTAAACAACTCACTGGAGGAGGAAATGCAACAAATATACCCATCGTCAATGGGAGAGCCCATTCGCATCAGAGCAAAAGACAAGACTGAATTGTTTGCAATTACGTTCAGCCCTGAGTGGATGATCCATCCTCCTCAGGCCCCCATCATCATCGATGCCAGTCTCCGGCCAATTTGATCCACTTCACAAAATGTCAGAGTTCACTGGGTACTGCAAAGGCTATGGGCCCTGACAATATTTCAGCAGTAGCACTGGGAACTTGTGCTTCAGAACTTGCTGCAGCCCCTAGCTGTTCCAGAACGACTACAACACTGGCACCTGTCCGACAATGCGGAAAATTGCCCAGGTATATTCCGTCCGCAGAAAGCAGGACGAATCCAACCCGGCCAAATACGGCCCCATCATTCCATCCTGGTGATGGAAGGGGTCACGGCAGCTGCAGCACTTACACAGCAATAACCTGCCCAGCAATGTTCAGTTTGGGTTCTGCCCAGGCCACCTGGCCTAACTGCATTACAACCTTGGTCTAAACAAGGGCAAGAGAGCTGAATTCAGGAGGCGAGGTGAAAGTTAAGGCCTTTAACATCAAGCCAGTGAACGTGGCATCAAGGAGCTCTTGTAATATTGAAGTAGTGGCCATCAGGGGAAGTATCCCCACTGGTTGGAGCAATACCTCATACAAAGGAAGAGGGCTGTGGTTTTTGAAAGTCAGTCATCTCGGTCCCAGGACACTGTTGTTCTCGGCCCAACCGCCTTCTATCATCTGCCATCATAAGATCAGAAACGGGATATTTAATAACAAACGCACAATGTTCAGCATCATTCACGAATCATGAATTAATGGAACAGCCTGCGCTCACATCTAGCAAGACCTGGACAACACTCAGATTTGGGTTAGTAAGTGGCACACAAGTGTCAGGCTTTTCCAATAAAAGAGATTTACCATCTCCTCTGAACATTCAATGGCATTGCCATCATTGAATTCTCCATTATCAACATCCTGGGGAGAGGGGGGGTTTACCATTGACCAGAAATTCTGCAGCAAACCTAAGTTAGTCTTCCCTCAATGTGGGATGCCATAAGCATAGACAAGGGTCATGAGTGGAGGGGGGACTCATAACGTTAAAATGGCGGTGCGGGCTCGTTGGGCCGAAGGGCCTGTTTCCCGGGCTGTGTTGTTCTTTGTTCAAACAACTCATGTACTGACCCCAAAGCCTGTCCACCACGAGACACAAGCCAGGAGTGTGGTAGAATAGCCTCCACTTGCCTGGACGTGTGCAGCTCCAACAACACTCAAGGAGCTCAACACCATCCATGACAAAGCAGCTCATTTACTTCCTCAGTTATATATAATTGAGCGATGTGGTGCAGCAAACCCTTAGAGAGATCTCGAGGCCGATTGGTCCCA
Organism: Carcharhinus amblyrhynchos; assembly: GCF_965287045.1. Classification (NCBI taxonomy): domain Eukaryota; kingdom Metazoa; phylum Chordata; class Chondrichthyes; order Carcharhiniformes; family Carcharhinidae; genus Carcharhinus; species Carcharhinus amblyrhynchos. The sequence continues at coordinate 5,174,232 of NC_137340.1, read as the reverse complement.
CAACTTGCTTTATCCTGGATCTTGATCAATTATTTACTTGACACAAGTTGAAAAGAGGGTAATAATCAGTGATGTTTTGAACAAGTTGAGTAGATGCTCTGGTTGAATGTTCCTGTGTAGTATTTTGGGAGTTTGGTACTGTCAGAGATGTCTTTTTGATGGGACGATAAACTAAAACCCAATCTAACCTCTGGTGGATGTAAAAAATCCCATGGTGTTTGCACAGCTAGGGGCATGGCTGCTTAGCTGTGATAATAAGATGCTTTGTGGAAACCTAAGAAGCTTTAAGTCAGATATAAATGTGTTGTTACAAAAGCTGAGCAACAACATTGGAACAAGTCAATATTCAGTCGCTTGAACATGCTCTGTTATTCCTTCAGATTATGGCTGACACGTCATTTACCAAAACTAATTTAACATCAAGAAGCACATCTGTAGAAATATCATAGTATTGTTCATCGGAATGTCGAGGTTATGCTGTTGTCTCTTTGAAGTGTGGGAGAAATTTTGAATGGTTTTATCATATATTAAGCTGATCTTTCTCTGCACCTAGCTGTGACTATAACATTACCTTCTGTACTCTCTCCTTTTCTTCTTCCCTGTGTACTCTATGAATGGTATGCTTTGTTTGTATAGCGCGCAAGAAACAATATCTTTCACTGTATCCCAAAACAATGGACAATAATAAATCAAATCAAATCAAAATGCATCTACCCCCGAAAGGAAGGTTGAGGGGAGATTGAAGGAAGGGTTTTTTGGTTGGTTCCATTAAAATAGTTCTTTTTAATCCAGCCCAGGTGAATAAATACACCAGGCAGTGATATTTCCTTTATTTAATATATATCTAACATCCCTTACTGTCTAAGGTGCTCTGTAAACCCTAAGGCTTGAGTTTGCTGGCGTCTCAGAAACACGTCAGTTGCAAATTCCAAACACATGAATAAGGAGCAGGTGTGGGCCATTCAGCCCCTCAAGTCTGCTCCACCATTTAATCAGGTCTTGGCTGATCTGATCGTAACCTCAAATCTGCATCCTGCCCACCCTAATAACCTTCCATCCCTTTGCTCAGCAAGAACCTATCTAGCTCTGCTTTAAAAATATTCAAAGACTCTGCTTCCAGTCCCTTTCCAGGTAGAGAGCTCCAAAGATGCTCTGAAGGAAACCATTTAATCTCATCCCTGTTTTAAGTGGGTGACCCCTTATTATTAAACAGTGCCCATAGTTCTAGATTTTCCCACAAGAGGAAGCATCCTCTCCATATCCACACTGTCCATACACCTCATGTTTTGATCACATTGACTCTTACTTTAGTAAACTCTAGGGCTTACAAGTCTAGCCTGTCTAATATTCCTCATCAGGCAACTCATTCATTCCAGGTATTAGTCTGGTAAACCTTCTCTGAGCTGCTTGCAAAGTATCGACATCATTCCTTAGATAACGAGATCAATACTGTACACAATACTCCAGATGTGGTCTCACCAATTTCCTGTATAACTGAAGCATAACCTCCCACCATTTGTATTCAATTCCCATTTTGCCCGCTCACCTAATGTATCTATATATTTTTGTAGCCTCCTTATGTTCTCGCTACAACTTACTTTTCTACCTACCTTTGTATCATCAGCAAATTTGGCAATCATTCCCCTCAATCCCTTTATCCAAGTCATTTATATAAATTGTAAACAGCTGAGGTCCCAGCACTGATATCTGTGGCACATCACTCAGTACATCTTGCAAACCTGAAAAAGACCCATTTATGCCTACTCTCTGCTTCATGTTAGTTAACCAATCTTCTATTCATGCCAATATGTTACTCCTGTAACACGAGCTTTTATTTTTCGCAATAATCATTGATGTGCCTCTTTATCAAATACCTTCTGGAATTCTTAGTACAGTACATCCACTGTTTCTCCTTTATCCACAGCACATGACTTCCTCAAAGAACTCCAAATTCATTAACTGCACCTTCCAGCGCCTTTTTGTGTATCAGATTCCCAGCATGTTCCAGCATGGTCAGGTACCTGCAAACATTGTGGTGGCATATTCCAATTAACATCGGAAAGACAATCTTCAGGCAATTTCTCAAAGTCTGAAGAATGAATAATTGTGATTTGGAGGGATTTGGACGCTCTGCAAACAGTAAGAAAAGTATTGTGGAGGAATAACCATATTGGCGAAAGGGACAATTGCTAATTTAGTTTAGAAACTAAGCAGGTTTATTGGCCTATAAGAATTGATATTTAATATTTCATTCATTGAGACATTGCACTATACACGTATTCAATGTGTGTTGATCTGTTTTCCCACGGATCCTGGGAAATGTGGGTTCTTTTCTTAGTTCCTTCAATCCGGTCTCTTGACTCATGATGTCCTTCAGGGTTTAGCTTAGCTAATGTAGCTCTAATGTGCATACAAATCTCTTTGCAGCTTTAAGACTTCAACTGTAGTTGGAGCCTTTTCTGGTCCATAACATTCAAGAGCGTATGGGGTGATTATTTGAATAGAAACAATTGTGCGGGAATAAGACAAGGGCGTGGCACTAAGTCATGATGCTCATTTGGAGAGCCAGCGCAGACATGATGGGCTGAATGGTCTCCTTCTGCACCGTATCAACTCTGTGATTCTGTGAACTTCCCAGTCCATCTTAACTGCTGAAGCTACACACTTCACAACTGCCTGCTGAGTGCTTTCTGTCTCCCACTTAAGCCAATTATTTTAGCTCTGGCAATCCTACCTTTACTTAATACTGGATTCCTTCAGCAGTCCTCAGCCCTGTGATAGTTACTTCAATCACTAACTAAGCCCAATACAGGGTGTATCCGGCAACCCCTCAATATGTGGATTGGCAAGACCCTCAGTAAAGATAAGTGCCCCACTTCTAAATTTCTCTTCTGACAAGTACCGCCAGCAATAATCCTATGTCAAATGCTAACCTTTTTTGCAAGATTTAGACCAAGTATGTGCATCTAGATCAACGCAACTAACTCCTAAGCCAATATTTACAACTCCTGATCAATGGGAAGAGCTTTCCTCTGGAGGCCGTGGAAAATATTAACCTCAGGCCACCTTCCTGTCCAATCAGCATTGAAGCTTTGCCTAAAGCCTAATGCTGCCTGCTGAGTCAGATGAGTGGTGTGAAAGATAGAGTTTGTCCAGAGTGTCGAGGTAGAGCTGGGAGTAGCTCACATGCATAGAATCCCAATAGTGCAGAAAGAGGCCACTCAGTCCATTGCGTCTCTGAATCTCTGACTGTGTATCCCGCCCAGGCTCATTCCCCACACCCTATCCCTGTACATTTACTATTGCATATCTTTGGACTGTGGGAGGAAACCGGAGCACCTGGAAAAAACCCATGCAGACATGGGGAGAATGTGCAAACTCCACTATACGGTGACCTAAACTGGGAATCGAACCTGGCACTGTGAGGCAGCAATGCTAACCACTGTGTTACCATGCCACATTTAACCTTCAGCCTCAACAGTGTTCTGAAGGAGGGGGGGGGGCAGGTTCTGATTTTCACTCCCCTCAGTGTCTCCCCCTGTGAAAGGCCCAGCTCTCCATTTTATATTATGCCTCTTTAATCTGGGGTTCCCTCATGCTTCCCATCCCCGGGGAAGTGGTTTCTCACTATCTCCCCAATCTTAAACACATACATTGCCCCTTATCCTCCTATATAATCAAGCGAATACGAGTCTTGGCTAATAAATAGGTTCAATGCTCCCTTAGAGCAGCACAATTCCTTTGTTATCTCGTGGGTGTGACTTCCAATCTATTCAAAATATGACAGCATTGATTGCCAATTGCAAGGTAGTATTCACACTGCAGTCCCTGAGAGAAGAGTTTAACCCTTAAGCAATGATTATTAATTAGTCAGGCATCCCATAGTGCACACGGCTCCGTCGCATGGTGTTCTGACACCTGCTTTATTGTCCTGTCAGTTACGCAGGATCATTCATCGCATCAAACCCACCAGTTGATAGTCTTCCTTCAGGTCTCGAATTAATGGGGACTGTTGACGATCCTGGTGACGGTGATTGCAGTCTGAACTGTTAATGCAGGCCTTGGGTGTACCATCAAATTGTCCTGTGGAAACAAATTAAACACTGAAAACCTCTGCGCTGATTAATTCTGTTGGAAAAAGGGATTACCTAACAGAATAATATTTAAGAAATTATCATAGCCATAAGGTACACAACACAGAAGGTACCAGATATAATAAATTATTTGTGTACCATAAAATCAATATGGTTTATTTAACTTATGGACAATAATGTAATCTAACTGCAATCTCATTTTTACTTAAGAAAATGATCTCATTACTTGGAAAGGCATACCAAAAGATTGTGAGATTAAAATGGGCAAAGGGCAAGCTACATGACTCAGGAATTCAACTTAATTAGCTTCTAATGCTTTTGTTTTATCTGTAAAAGCAGCACGTCTGTCAAACTGCAGCTCCTAACTCACGCCCGCACCAGCACCTAGTAGGTGGCTTGTTTTATTAGGCAGGTATCTATCACCATTTCAGCGTTACACATTCTGACACCATTTCGTTCTCCTGTTCAACAGTTGGAAACCAGAACTGTTTCAGCCTTCAACAGCATTCTCGTTCCTGAGAAGCTTGCGGCTGCGAGTGGAACATCGTCAGCTGGAGGGTTCCTCTCCAAGCCATCCTGAAGTGGTCCAGACCCTGTCCTAGCGCTGCCCTGATGTGGAGATGCCGGCGTTGGACTGGGGTAAACACAGTAAAAAGTCTCACAACACCAGGTTAAAGTCCAACCAGTTTATTTGATAATAAACCCACAAGCTTTTGGAAACACTGTTCCTTCATCAGGTGCTTGGAAGGTTCTGGTTAGCTGTAAAGACTCACATTCTAATCAGTATTCTCTAAACTGTGTGTGACTTTGTACACCCTTCTCTGATCAGAATCTTCCACACTCCTGACGAAGGAACAGTGTTTCCGAAAGCTTGTGGGTTTATTATCAAATAAACTGGTTGGACTTTAACCTAGTGTTGTGAGACTTTTTACAGCGCTGCCCCCTCAGTGGATGTAGTGGGTCATTTAAATTGCCGTTTACTTTGGCATTACCTTAATGTTTCGCTGGGCGGGACGGGGCTGTAAAATCCTGGCCTGTGAAATGTGCCGCTGTTCCTTCATGATCTCTGGGTCAAAATCCTGGAACTCCCTTCCTAACAGCACTGGGGGTGTACCTCCATCTCAGGGACTGCAGCGGCTGAAGAAGGCAGTTCGCCCACACCTTCTCAAGGGGTAACTTGGGACGGACAATAAATGTTGGCCAGCCAGCGAGGCCCACGTCCCATAAATGAATTTAAACAGTCCAAGTCCAGAGACCGAGGCACAGAATCTAGGCTGATGTATCAGGGAGTGCTGCATTGTTAAGGTGACATCTTTCAAATAAGCTCCTATCAGCCTTCATAATTGGATTTACCTGGAAACTGTGTTATAAACTTCTCAAAGGGAGACAGTACTGGAAGCCACTGGGGTAGGGAAGTACCTTGGAGCAGTACAGAATGGAACGATATAGACCCAGCGGTAAATAGAGTTAGGAAGCAGAGCAGCTATGGTCTAATTGAACAATGGAATGGGCTTAAGCTAAGGATATCTTGTGGTGCTGTGGGTGACATCCGTATCTCTGAACCAGAATCTCCAGGTTCGGTTCTACTCCAGGACCTGATGGCCATGGAAGACAGGTTTTTAACACACTCAAACAGGTTAAATATCCACCTGCAGATCCTTCCAAACACACCGTTAGCAGGCAGTAAGAACAGGGATGACTCCTGGTCAGCCACACTTGATGTGAAGTGACGCCCCTCAACTGATAGCTTCAGGCTTTAGAAAACATGAGCTATGGAAACAGAGATTAGTGTGTGCTTCATCTGCCTCATACAGCTCCAGCTGTGGGACCTTTACTAACTCACTTGAGGGGCTGAGTGGCCCGGTTCTGTTGCCTGGGGAATGTTAACCTCCATCGGAGTTTCCCACACTGGGTTTTGCCCCAGGGTTCCTCCCCATCACCTCTGGCCAATGTAAACCCGGAGAAGGTGTTCCTCCAGCTTGCCCAATTTTGGAAGCGGTTTTCACCCTCCATTGGCTATTGATCAGCACACTCGACAGCCTATCAGCAGCCAATGCACTGAGAAGTCAGCCTCTGATTGGACAAGCTGGAAGTAGCATCAAAGTGAGTATTCGAGTTCCCAGGAAAGGGTGAGAGAGAAGGAGGGTGTGTGGTGGAGTGAAGGTGGAGGAGAGTGGAGTGGGGAAGAGAGAGAGGTGAGAGAGAATGTGTGTGTGCATGTGAGTGTGAGTATGTGTGTGTGTGTGTGTGAGTATGTGTGTGTGTGTGTGTGAGTATGTGTGTGTGTGTGTGTGTGTGAGTGTGAGTATGTGTGTGAGTGTGTGTGTATGTGTGTGTGTGTGAGTGGATATGTGTGTGAGTGTGTGTGTGTGTGAGTGTGAGTATGTGTGTGAGTGTGTGTGTGTGTGTGTGAGTGTGAGTATGTGTGTGAGTGTGTGTGTGAATGGGTATGAGTGTGTGTGTGAGTGGATATGAGTGTGTGTGCGCCTGTGTGTGAGTATGAATGTGTGTATGAGTGTGTGTGTCTGAGTGGGCATGAGTGTGTCTGTGAGTGTGTGTGTGAGTGGATATGAGTGTGTGTGTGAGTATGTGTGTGTGTGTATGTGTGTGAGTGAGACCGTGTGTGTGAGTCTGTGTGAGCGTGAGTCTGTGAGTGTGTGTGTATGTGAGTGAGCGAGTGTGTGAGAGAGACCGTGTGTGCAAGTCTGTGTGAGCGTGAGTCTGTGTGAATGTTTCTGAGATTCCAACCCTCCAGCAGCACTCTGAATATTAAATGGATTTGTGAACAAAAGAAGCAGCTTCTCCCTACCTGGTAAACATGAATTAAGTAGTTTGTTGATGAGGGAACATTTTTAATTATAATGAATGCATACATATAAGAAAGAGAAAAATCTTACACGATGTTTTTAAGATGTTTGTACCTATTACACAAAATGCAATCATTTGTTTGTGATTTAGTTCTTCAACATAATAAGACTGTTACTCAGGGCTTCTGACAGACCCCTTGGGAGGTCAAAATGATTCCACGGCTGGAACAGTTAGGGAAACTCGGACCCACATCGGCTGTTGCTGAAACCCTCATCCTTACCTTTCTTACTCTGGGTCTGATTACTCCAACATAGTGCTGGCCTGCCTCTCACATAGGACACCATCCAAACCTCCACTGCTTGCATCCCAGTTCCTATCAAGCCCTAATCATCTATCACCCCTGTGCCCACTGACCTTTCACTCTTTGACGGATGTCGTTGGCTAGACTAGCATGTATTGTCCATCACTAATTTCTCTTGAAATGGTGAGCTGCATTTTTGAACCACTGCAGTCCATGTGGTGTAGGTACACCCACCGTGCTGTTAGGGAGGGAGTCTCAGGATTTTGACCCAACAATAGTGAAGGAAAATGATATATTTCCAAATCGTGATGGTGAGTGAATTGGGAGGGGAACCTCCAGGGGTGGTGTTCCCAGGTATCCGCTGCTCCTGTCCTTTGTTGTGGGAGAGGTTGCGGGTTTGAAAGGCACAGTCAAATGAGATTTGGTAAGTTGCTGCAGTACACCCTGATTTGAACTGGAGTGCCTGCAGCATTAGGTTCAGTGTCTGGATGACTGGTGCAGTAACATTACTGCTATCATCCACTCCACCTCACAGGCAGATGCCTAACTTGGGCACTAACCACTTTCCACTTCTTGCTGCTGGTTCGACAACCTCTTAATTATAAACCTCTGCATGATTTCACTCCTTCTTTTCTATGTTCCTCCACCAGCCCTACAACCTTCTGTGTTTTCTCCATTCCCTCAATTCTAACCAATTGCACATCCTTGATTTAAGTCTCTGCCAACACCAGGTTTCAGTCCGACCGATTTATTTGATAGTAAATTCACTAGCTTTCAGGTTAGCCCCTTTGTCAGGTGAGAATGATGAAGGGGCTACCCCGAAAGCTAGTGAATTTACCATCAAATAAATCGGTCGGACTGAAACCTGGTGTTGTCAGACTTTTTACTGTGTTTACCCCAGTCCAACGCTGGCATATCCACATCTTAAGTTTCTGCGTCATTACATTTAAGTTTATTTATTAGTATCACAAGTAGGCTTATAGTAACACTGCAATGAAGTTACTGTGAAAATCCACTAGTTGCCACACTCCAGCACTTGTTCCAGTGCACTGAGGGAGAATTTAGCACGGCCAATGCACCTAACCGGCATGTCTTTTGGACTGTGGGAGGAAATTGGAGCATCCAGAGAGAACCCAGACAGACACAGGGAGAATGTGCTAACTCCACACAGACAGTGACCCAACCGGCAATTAAATCCAGGTCCCTGGCGCTGTGAGGCAGCAGGACTAACACTGTGCCACCTATTGGGTAATTAGTGTCCTCAGCTGCCAAGAACCTTTGCTCTGGAATGCCCTGAACCCCCTCTGTCTCTCTGCCTATCTCTTTGACCAAGTGCTTGGTCACCTGTCCTCACATTCTGTCCTGCAAGTCAATGGGGCTGGTGTTTCTGACCTCTCTGCGGTGTGTTTCTCACCGATGGTGTGCTGTTCACCCTGTGACAAGATCTTCTGGTCCCACTGCTGCCAATGGGATTTTCCATCGACCGCATCCCACGCCATCAGGAAGCCCGCGGCAGGACCAGAAGTCCCGGACTGCGTAAACAGCCGGAATATTCTGGCCAACGTTGATGATACTTCAATGCAGCACCTTGAGATGTTTTCAGATGTGAAATGTTGTGTTTTTAACATTACAGCGGCAACTACACTTCAGAAAGTACTCGCAGACTGTAAACTGCTTTGACATGTTCAGTGGTCAGGAAAGGTGCTGTGTAAATGCGAGTCTCTTCTATAAATAGATGTTGTCGTTAAGAGCGATGCCCTTTATACAGAGGTGATTGGCACCCAATGTAAGCAGCTTCTGTTCAGCCCTTGAATATGCTTCAATCTCAACTGCCTTCACTCAGGATGCTTTCACGCTGAATACTAAATACATCATCACCACCTTTCACATCCTAACTGGGTTTTACCACCTGATAGAAGATTGTCAGCTTGATGCCAGTTTGTTCTCAGGAGTGAAACCCTTGCCCAGTTGGACACAGTTTGGGGCCTTTTTCTGCCAACTAAGATTAATGGGAGACAGGAGGCTTCATTATGAAATCTTTACTTCTGCAAAAATACACTTTATTTGTTAAATATTTGAAAGAACATCACAAACATTTTGAAATGACCACCACACAAAATGCAATAACTCAGACATACATCACATTGCACTCTGAGGTGCCTCAATATATTCGAAGAAACGTTACAGACATTTCAAAATAGTCATTACAAATGGTGCATCGAAACTTTAAAGTTCTAACGGGGATAGACAGGGTAGATTCAGAAAGAATGTCCCCAGTGGTGGGGGAGAATATAGAAGTAGGGGTTATAATTTGAGGATGAAAGGTAAACCTTTTAGAACCGAGGTGAGGAGAAATTTCTTCACCCAGAGAGCAGTGAATGTGGAATTCATTACCACAGGAATATAGTTGAAGCCAAAACGTTGTCTGATCTCAAGGAGAAATTAGATATAGATCCCAGGGATCAAGGGATATGGAGGAGGGGGGAGATCAGGATATTGAATTTGATCAGCCATGATCAAAATGAATAGCGGAGCAGACTTGAAGGGCTAAATGGCCTCCTCCTGCTCCTAGTGTCTATGTTTACATAGAGCAAGTTGCACTGAGGTGTTTCAGTACTATACAAGTATAATACTCACTGTATTCATTCACTGTGAGTGATACAGCCTGGGGTGCTCTATATAATTCCCATCTGCATAGTGTGACTGAAAGGTTCTGCACATTTCTATACATTTCCCCTTTGCGCTCCTGTGGTGACTGCCCCAAGCTTGAGTGCATCCCTCGGCACGTAGCCCCGGGCTTTGGAATGTGCCAATCGCACTGGCCAGTCACAATTATCATTACACAGTGCGATGGCGCGTTGCGGTTCACTCAGGGTACCCGCGGTGCTGTGTCAACATCGTGTTGTAGTCTGGAGCTATACCGAGTGATGTTAGAGGCTCCGACATTCTTTCCATTGCCGGCTAGGAATCTCTCTCACTCTCACCCCATGCCATTGTGCCGGAAGGGATTTTCAGATTGATAATCGATCTGCTTGGCTGCAATATGACTGCATCCAACTCGGTCAACAGGTCTTGGAGTGGGATTTGAACCCAGCGCTTCAGGATCAGAGGCAGAGCTATAAGACCCTCTCACACAGGGTACATCGCTACTCGGTAGTCCCTGATAAATCATGGTAACTTATTAAAGGAATACAAAATATAATCACAAATTGAGATTTGGCAGGGCCTGTCTCTCAGTAGGGACAGCACGGTGGCACAATGGTTAGCACTACTGCCTCACAGCGCCAGGGACCCAGGTTCAATTCCGGCCTCGGGTCACTGTCTGTGTGGAGTCTGCACATTCTCCCCGTGTCTGCGTGGGCTTCCTCCCACAGTCCAAAGATCGTCATAGAATCTTGCAGCGCAGAAGGAGGCCGTTCGATCCATCGTGTCTGCACCGACCACAATCCCATCCAGGCCCCACCCATGCATTTACCCTAGCTAGTCCCCTCTGACACTAAGGGGCAATTTAGCACGGCCTATCCACCTGACCCGCACTGTGGGAGGAAACCGGAGCACCCAGAGGAAACCCACGCAGACACGGGGAGAATGTGCAAACTCCGCACGGACAGTGACCCGAGGCCGGGTTAGATTGCGGGTTAGGTAGATTGGCCGTGTTAAAATTGAGTGTGCAGATTTTTGGGAGCAGCAGAGCAGGCAGCTTTTGAAATTTAGACGACTAAATCACTTGTATTTCCTAATCCTACATTCGCTTGTGACATTCCTTCAATCAGCTTCCTTGTGCAGTACGGTGCAATTTTAGGGAATAAACAGATCAGCTCACTCAAGCTTAAAACAGTTCAGGTTGGCTAGCTGTAATATTCTGCTTGTCGCACTTTCCCTGACATTATTACAGGCTGGTTCAGTGACTCGCCAACATGAGCATCATTACAGAGACAACGCTGGCTGGTCTCTGTCCGATTCCCATCATGTGCACTGGGTGGCAGGAGAGCTCAAGGCAAGGCAGCAAAGTCAGGGTCTGTGGTTGTGGTCCCCGATCCTCGATCCTGCTCCCTTTGGAAAGTGGTGTTCGGACTTTCTGGGTGATTTTCAACCTCATCCCAAGCTCAAAGTGACATATCTGAATTTTCAAAGGTCTTCCAAGCTGCAAACCATTCTTCTTAGAGCTCCTTGGCAGCTACAGACATTGTGCTTTAGCTTATGAAGAGAGATTGAATAGACTGGACCTGTACTCGTTGGAGTTTAGAAGGATGAGGAGGGATCTTATAGAGACTTACAAGATAATGAAGGGGATGGATAGGGTAGAGGTAGAGAGATTCTTCCTGCTTAGAAAGGAAACCAGAACTAGAGGGCACAGCCTCAAGATAAGGTGGGGGGGGGTGCAGTTTAGATCGGAGTTGAGGAGGAACTTCTTCACTCAAAGGGTGGTGAATCTCTGGAATTCTCTGCCCGTTGAAGTGGTGGAGGCTGCCTCGCTAAATATATTTAAGTCACGGGTAGGTAAGTTTCTGATAGAATTAAGGGTTATGGGGAGAAAGCGGGAAAGTGGAACTGATCCACTTCAGATCAGCCATGATCTTATTGAATGGCGGGGCAGGCTCGAAGGGCTAGATGGCCTACTCCTGCTCCTATTTCTTATGTTCTTAATGCTTCACGTTTGCCAGATAGAGAGATTCACATTTTGCTGTATGTTACAAACACAATTTAAAACTGGAAGCTATTGAGAGGGTGCAGAGGAGATTTACAAGGATGTTGCCTGGACTGGGTGGCATGCCTTATGAGGATATGTTGAGGGAGCTGGGACTCTTCTCCCTGGAGAGACGAAGGTTGAGAGGTGACCTGATAGAGGTTTATAAAATGTTGAGAGGTATAGATAGGGTGGATTCTTGGAGGCTATTTCTCAGGGCTGAAATGGTCGCTACGAGAGGACACAGGTTTAGGGTGCTGGGGAGCAGGTACAGAGGAGACGTCAGGGGTAAGTTTTTCACTCAGAGGGTGGTGAGTGAGTGGAATCGGCTGCCGTCGGTGGTGGTGGAGGCAAATTCAATAGGGCCTTTTAAGAGACTTCTGGATGAGTACATGGGACTTAATAGGATTGAGGGTTATAAGTAAGCCTAGTAGATATCAGCGCAACTTGTGGGCCGAAGGGCCTGTTGGTGCTGTAGTTTTTCTATGTTCTAAAACATAAACTATGTAAACAAAGTATAAAACACAGTCACATCCTGACCAGTTGATTGAGAAATGTGAAAATACAAATTGGGAACATCCACAATCCATTAAGGTTGCCATAGCGATACATGGAAATAGGCCTGTTTATTTTGCAACTTGTTTCCCTGCGTGCTGCATTAAAAAAAAGGGTTTTGTGATTCTTGTTACTTACCTCCCCCAATGTAGAGCTGAGATATTGTTCAGTCATGTCCAATGGGATAGGAGAACAGTGTTGATGGGCTGAATGGACTCCTTCTGTTGCCATGTTCCTCAGGCAGTCGAGGGACTGTCATACATTTGTATATATTTGCTATAGAGGCAGTACAGCGAAGGTTTACCAGGCTAATTCCTGGGATGGCAGATCTGTTGTATAAGGAGAGACTAAACTAGTTAGGATGATATTCACTGGAGTTTAGAAGAGTGAGAGAGAGGATCTCATAGAAACTTATAAAATTCTAACAGGGTTAGACAGGGTAGATCCAGAAAGAAAGTTCCCAATGATGGGGGGGTCCAGAACTAAGGGTCATAGTTTAAGGATAAGGGGTACACCTTTTAGGACTGAGGTGAGGAGAAATTTCCTCACCCAGGGGGTGGTGAGTGTGTGGAATTCACTCCCACAGAAAGTAATTGAGGCTAAAACATTGTCTGATTTCAAGAAGAAATTAAATATAGGTCTTGGGGCTAAAGGGATTAAGGGTTATATAAGGGATAGGGATATCAAGTCATGATCAAAATGAATGGCAGAGAAGGCTTGAAGGGCCAAATGGCCTCCTTCTGCTCCTATTTTCAAGGACGGGAGAATGGAGTTGAGGATCGTCACATCAGATCAGTCAGAATCTCATTGAATGGAGGAACACAGATACAGATCAACTCAATGTCAGAATGGGCTTGAGGGGCCAAATGGACTACTCCTCTCCCCTGACAAAGGATCATCTAGTCTTGAAATGTTGGCCACAGATTCTCTCCCTACAGATGCTGTCAGCCCTGCTGAGATTTTCCAGCATTTTCTGTTTTTGTTTCAGATTCCAGCATCTGCAGTATTTTGTTGTTATCTTTGGGCTCCTCCTCTTCCTTGTTCATTGGTTTGAGTTCAGTATTTCTATTTATTAGATTTGTTCGACCGTTGCCTCTGGAGGTCAGGGAGTTCCACAGCCCAATCCTAATGAGGATGAGTTAAAAATCTATGGCACAGTTCAGCAATTATTAATTGATGGAGTGATCTTGCCTGCCCATCAGCGAGAATGGACTGGCACTGCTTAAACCTTTGACAGGAACTGACACTGCTATTCTGTCAGGTTGACAGGTTGACGCTTCACACCTTGTCGATGTTGCTTGACTGATTTAAATCCTGGCTCTCTTTATTATAGATAGAGACCAGGGTGAATTAATAACTGAAGCACGGGTATGTGCCTGGGAGCAAGGTCATATCATCTCAGACACTTTGCTTCCCTCCCGTGATCTCTCTGTCTCCATTTCCTGGTGATAAACTGTACACTGGTATCTATTACTAGCCCACTGACTCCTACAACTACCTTGACTATAGGTCTTCACACCCCACATCCTGTAAGGACTCCATCCCATTCTCTCAGCTCCTTCGCCTCCACCACATCGGTTCCAAAACAGCATTGCCGATATAGCTTCCTCAATCGTGGCTTTCCACTCATTGTGGTTGACAGGGCTCAGAACCGCGTCCAACCCATCCCCTGGGCCACTGCTCCCCTCCCTCCCAGGATAGGGTCCCCCTCGTCCTCCCTTTTCACCCCACCAGCCTCTGCATTCAAAATTTCAGCAGTTGTTAGATATTGGTGGCAGCTTGAATGAGATCAACTCATGAGGACTCAGTACTGATTCCCTTTGGTGTGTCGTCAGCAGTTACTATTTTCCAGAGGCTGATGGAGAGTCTGCTGCAGTGGCTGCCATGAGTTGTGGTAGACCTTGATGATGTTGTTATAGCTGGATCAACAGGAGCTGAGCACCTAGCTAACCTAGACGAGGAGCTAAAGAGATTTCAGGAGGTTGCAGTTCACCTCAAGAAGGAGGAACGTCCTTTTCCAGCCACTGAGGTAGCCTACCTGGGCAACCATGTAGATGCACAAGGGTTACAACCCATGGAAGACAAGGTCAGAGCAGTAAAGAAGCCACCGGCCCCCAAACGCATCTGAGCTCAAATCATTTTCAGGAATGGTGACTTGCTATGGGCGTCTTTCTTTAACCAAATTTGCTGACGTTGTTGGCCCCCTTGTATATGCTGCTAAAGAAATACCAGCATTTGTTTTGGAAGATGCCCAGAGAGAAGCTTTTAACAGAGTAAAGCAATTGGTGCATTCTTCAAACTTGTTAGCACATTTTGGCCTTTCTAAGAATTTGGTGTTGCTCTGTCATTCCTCTCCGTATGGAGTGGATGCGGAATGATGGACGAAGGATCTGAAACGCCAGTGGGGTGATTCTGGAGAACCCACTCAGACTCCGAAAAAGGCTACTCACAAATTGAGAAAGAAGGATTATCGCAAGCTGTTGGTGTCAGGAAATGCCCCCAGTATTTGTACGGTAGGCAACTTTATCATCGTTTCTGACCATAAACTACCCTTGTTTCTTAGAACATAGAACACACACAGGCCCTTCGGCCCACAAGTTACACCGATCATATCCATTAAATCCCATGTACTCATCCAGAAGTCTCTTAAAAGACCCCAACAAGTTCACCTCCACCACCACCGACAGCAGCCGATTCCACTCACTCACCACCCTCTGAGCGAAAAACTTTCCCCTAACATCTCCTCTGTACCTGCTCCCCAGCATCTTAAACCTGTGTCCTCTCGTAGCGACCATTTCAGCCCTGGGAAATAGTCTCTGAGAATCCACCCTATCTATACCTCTCAACATCTTATAAACCTTTATCAGGTCACCTCTCAATCCTCGTCTCTCCAGTGAGAGGAGACCTAGCTCTCTCAACCTATTGTCATAAGGCATGCCTCCCAATCCAGGCAACATCCTTGTAAATCTCCTCTGCACCCTCTCAATAGCTTCCACATCCTTCTTGTAGTGAGGCGACCAGAACTGCGCCCAGTGGGGTCTGACAAGGGTCTTATAAAGTTGCAGCATTACCTCCCGACTCCTAAACTCAATCCCTTGATTAATGAAGGCATGGTGTTCTTTTTAAAGAACACAAAGTTCCTCCACCAATTACAGCAGCAAGAATTCAGCGTTGGACATTAATGCTGTCTGCCTATGAATGTACCTTTGAGCACCGACCTGAAACACAGGTAGCCAATGCAGAGTGAACTTAGTCACCTACTTTTGCAAGAGAGTGTTGCCCCACTACCACAGGAAATTGTTGAATTTCTTAGACACATTGTCAGTTTCAACGAAGCAGATCAAGAACTGGGCCATTTGGGATCCACTGCTGTTCAAAGTGAGGTACAGGATACGAATGGGTTGGGCTTGTGAGCCAGTTTCTGAAGAGAAGAAACCATATTTTATGAATATATGAATATTTCTCATCAATATTCACTGCTGAGAAAAGCACGGATGTGAGGGAATTTGGGGAAATAAATAGTGATGTCCTGAGACGTGTACATATTACAGAGAAAGAACGTGCTGGGAATCTTAAAGTGCATCAAGGTAGATAAATCCCTGGGATCTGATAAAGTGTATCCCAGGCTGTTGTGGGAGTCTGGAGAGGAAATTGTGGGTCTCCTAGCCGAGATATTTGAATCATCGATTATCACAGGTGAGGTGCCTGAAGATTGGAGAGTGGCAAATGTGCTTTTGTTTAAAAAGGGCTGCAGGGAAAAGCCTGGAAACTACAGGCCAGTGAGCCTCACATCTGTGATGGGTATGTTGTTGGAAGGTATTTTGAGAGACAGGATCTACAGGCATTTCGAGATGCAAGGACTGATTAGGGACAGTCAGCATAGCTTTGTGAGTGGAAAATCATGTCTCACAAATTTGACAGAGTTTTTTGAAGGGGTAACCAAGAAGGTAGATGAGCGCAGTGCAGTTGATGTTGTCTGCATAGACTTTAGCAAGGCTTTTGACAAGGTACCACATGGTAGATTGTTGCATAAGGTTAAATCTCATGGGATCCAGGGTGAGGGATCTAAATGGATACAAAATTGGCTTCTTGACAGAAGCCAGAGGGTGGTTGTAGAGAGTTGTTTTTCAAACTGGAGGCCTGTGACCAGCAGTGTGCCTCAGGGATCAGTGCTGGGCCCACTGTTATTTCTCATTTATATTAATGATTTGGATGAGAATATAGGAGGTTAGTAAGTTTGCAGATGACACCAAGATTGGTGGCATAGTGGACAGTGAAAAAGTTATCTCAGATTGTAACGGGATCTTGATCAATTGGGCCAGTGGGCTGACGAATGGCAGATGGAGATTAAAATAGATGAATGTGAGGTGATTCATTTTGGTAGATTGAACCAGGACAGGACTTACTCATTTAATGGTAGGACGTTGGGGAGAGTTACAGAACAAAGAGATCTAGGGGTACATGTTCATAGCTCCTTGAAAGTGGAGTCACAGGTGGACAGAGTGGTGAAGAAGGCATTGTGGCATGCTTGGTTTCATTGGTCAGAGCATTGAATACAGGAATTGGGATGTCTTGTTGACGTCATACAAGACATTGGTAAGGTCACACTTGGAATACTTGTGTGCAGTTCTGGTCACCCAATTATAGAAAGGATATTATGAAACTTGAAAGAGTTTTACTCAGAGAGATTTACCAGGATGCTACTGGGACTTGATAGTTTGAATTGTAAGGAGAGGCTGGATAGACTGGGACTTCTTTCTCTGGAGTGCAGAAGGCTGAGGGGTGATCTTATAGATGTCTACAAAATAATAAGAACATAAGAACATAAGAAATAGGAGCAGGAGTAGGCCATCTAGCCCTTTGAGCCTGCCCCGCCATTCAATAAGATCATGGCTGATCTGTCGTGGCTCAGTTCCACTTTCCCGCCCTCTCCCCATAACCCTTAATCCCTTCTCTTATCAAAAACCCATCAACCCGCTTCTTAAAAATATTTAGCGAGGCAGCCTCCACCACTTCAACGGGCAGAGAATTCCAGAGATTCACCACCCTTTGAGTGAAGAAGTTCCTCCTCAACTCCGTTCTATATAATGAGGGGTATAGATCAGCTAGATAGTCAATATCTTTTCCCAAAGGTAGGGGAGTCTAAAACTAGAGGCACAGGTGAGAGGGGAGAGATACAAAAGTGTCCAGAGGGGCAATTTTTTCATACAGAGGGTGTGAGTGTCTGGAACAAGCTGCCAGAGATAGTAATAGAGGCAGGCACAATTTTGTCTTTTATAAAGCATTTAGATAGTTATATGGCTACGTTGGGTATAAAGAGATATGGACCAAATGCAGGCAACTGGGACTAGCTTAGGGTTTAACAAAAAAGGCAGCGTGGACAAGTTGGGCTGAAGGGCCTGTTTCCATTCTGTAAACCTCTATGACTCTGTGCAAGAAGATGAGTTGAGTTTCCAAAATGGAGGATGAAGATTTGTCCTGTTACAGAATGTTGTTAATGGGACTTCATATCTGCCTGTTACACACTCTTTCACTTTGAAGGGACAATCAAACTGAACTGAACGGATTTTAAACCCTAGTCTGGAGTTTGTGACTAACAATGGGGTGAAGCAAAATATCAGGAGGGAATTATTTAAATTTAATAAATAACTCTGGGGAGAAAGAGTGTTATCACTGTCCCAGGAAGAGTGCTGCTTTTAATTGAATTCATAGAATCTTACAGTGCAGAAGAAGGCCATTTGGCCCATCAAGTCTACACCGACCAGAATCCCACCCAGGCCCTATCCCCATAACCCCATTACCCTAGCTAGTCCCCATGACAGTAGGGTCAATTTTAGCATGACCAATCCATCTAACCTGCACATCTTTGGACTGTGGGAGAAAAACAGAGCATCTGGAAGAAACCCATGCAGACACAGGGCAGCATATCAGGTAGACACCGTTGGTCGAGTTGCAAGAGTATGTGCCGTGTACCTGGTGGATGGTGTTCTCACATGAGATGATGGCGAGATGTTTGTCTCGCCAGGGCCATCCCCACACCCCCACTTCTTACCTTCAAACAACTGCACAACTTCAAACAGACCACTGTCCGCAGCAAACTACCCAGCCTTCAGGGGAGCAGTGACCACAATACCACACAACCCTGCCACAGCAACCTCTGCAAGACGTGCCGGATCATCGACACGGATGCCATCATCTCACGTGAGAATACCATCCACCAGGTACACGGTACATACTCTTGCAACTCGGCCAACATTGTCTACCTGATACGCTGCAGGAAAGGATGCCCCGAAGCATGGTACATTGGGGAGACCGTGCAGACGCTATGACAACGGATGAATGAACATCGCTCGACAATCACCGGGTAAGACTGTTCCCTTCCTGTTGGCGAACATTTCAGCGGTCACGGGCATTCGGCCTCTGACCTTCGGGTAAACGTTCTCCAAGGCGGCCTTCATGACACACGACAGCGCAGAGTCGCTGAGCAGAGACTGATAGCCAAGTTCCGCACACATGAGGATGGCCTCAACCTGGATCTTGGGTTCATGTCGCACTATCTGTAACCCCCATGACTTGCCTGGGTTTGCAAAACCTCACTTACTGTCCTGTCTGGAGACAATACACATCTCTTTAACCTATGCTTAATGCTATCTCCACTCACATTGTCTGCACCTTTAAGACTTGATTAGCTGTAAAGACTCACAATCTAATCAGTATTCTTAAACTGTGTGTGTGTCTTTGTATGCCCTGCATGTAATCAGAACTCTCCACTCATCTGACGAAGGGACAGCGTTCCAAAAGCTGGTGGCATTTACTACCAAATAAACCTGTTGGACTTGAACCTGGTGCTTTGAGGCTTCTTATTGTGTTTTGCCCCAGACAGAGACAAAGATTCAGAAACCCCCCCACTAAGAGGCTTAATTTATAGTTGACTAAATTCATGTATAAATGTTTAATTATCTTGGACTGTGTAAGTTGAGTATTAACATTTGTATAAATGGACATAGAGAGGGGAAGGATGTGGTGATTGTCCCTTTAAGGCTCAATCTGCAGAGTATGGATCACATGATTCAGGGAACCAATTGGGGATCAGGATGGGGGGTGGGGGGTTACCTTGCTGTGCTCAGGTTTCTGTTCTAGAACCTTCCTGGAAGCTGACTGCAGCCTGGAGGTTGCTGGTCTCTGTTTAGCTTTTACCTGTGAATAAATGAGTGGTTGCTTTTCCCTTGAATGGGAGTTATTAGATCCAGTCTGGCACTGGAGCAGGCTGGTTTGGTGGGGCCCTGAGGGCCACTTCACCAAATTACCTGCAGCTCCAATGCTCACCGACATTGATAGATACGGTGACTAGCTTTCCAAAAATCAAAACTGAGACACGTCAAGAAGCTCTGAGAAGACGGGGTCAGTGATGTTTGACTTGTTGGATGACTATGGGCGTGGATCTGAGGAAGAGCCAATTGAAGGTATGAGGTTGTGTGGTTACATCTTCCAAATATATCCAGCCAGGCACCCCTCCACCCACCATTTTCTACCCCCCTTACCCCACCTTTACTGAAGACAGTAGTTACAATCCACAGATGTTTGTTCCAGATGTATTGCTGCCTAAAAATCTAAAATTGCTCTCGTTGGGTTTGTTATGCGCTGGCTAAAAAGGTTTAAATGCATCCTTTCAATCTCTCTCTATCCCAACGCAGACAGGATCTTCGATCATAGTTCTTCATCCTGGGCAGCATCTGAGGAAACCTACACTGTAGACTCTCGACTGCCTCAACAGAACTGAACACAATCCCTTTGAAGTGCATCGCCATGTGATGTGGTGAGTGTGGATTCACTAATGGCTTTGAGCGGTGGGGATGGGAGTTTCTGCAAAGGGAAAACTTTACAAGTTAGACAAGGCTTGCTGTGCTCAGTGAGGGTGGTGACTGCAGTCTCCCATATTTTGTTTGATCTCCTGAGTGTTTGGAAGGAATTTCCCGGGGGATGTTTGTCTAAATTGAATTCTATTCAGCCTTTTTCAGAAGGTTAGACGATTCCGGGGCTGGGTTGATGGCAAATGCAGATTACGTGGCGTTGGCACGGAATGGTCTTTCTCCTGTAGACTTTCTTACCCTGGTTAATGCTGAATTTCAACTTGCCTCTATTAATTGGGAATAGCGCAGAAGAGTTTGAATTAATACAGGATTGCTTGGTAGCGCAAAGTGCAGCTGTTGATGGTAAATGGCTCAGATAGAAGGCAGGGAATGAAGATCATCACCTCTCCGAGCGACCAGAATGTGACAAAGTTTAATGTGATTTGGGATTCCACGGAGCAATGGCCAGGTCGCAACGTTCAACGAGGCCAAGGGCACGGGGGAAAGGCAAGAGCGAGCTTCAGGGATGGAGCTGGAGAGAATTAGAATGCTTTTGAAAAGCAGAGACAGCCAGACGTCAAGGGGCTACAAAAATCGGATTTTCAAATGCAGGATAAGCAAACATTAATGGATCAGAAATTAAAATGAAATGAGGGAAGACAGATTTAAATATCTGGAGGAGGGAACCGAGTGTATGGTGTCGAAATTTGCTGATGACACCAAGATTGGGGGAACGGCAAATTGTGCGGAGGGTGTGGAGAGTCTGCAGAAGGATCTAGATAGGCTGGGCGAATGAGCCAGGAACTGGCAAATGGAATTTAATGTTGGCAAGTGCGAGGTGGTCCACTTTGGTAGGAATAATGGTAGGAAGGACTATTACTTACGTGGCGAAAAACTGCAGCAGGCGACGGTGCAGAGGGACCTCGGGGTCCTTGTGCATGAGTCGCAAAAACCCAGCCTGCAGGTGCAGCAGGTGGTCAGGAAGGCGAATGGGATGCTGGCCTTCATAGCGAGGGGGATTGAATATAAAAGTAGGGAGGTCTTGCTGCGGCTGTATAGGGCATTGGTGAGGCCGCAGCTGGAGTACTGTGTGCAGTTTTGGTCGCCGCACTTATGCAAGGATATCTTGGCCTTGGAGGGAGTGCAGAGGAGGTTTACTAGGCTGATTCCGGAGTTGAGGGGGTTGAGCTATGAGGAGAGGCTGAATAAACTAGGCTTGTACTCGTTAGAGTTTAGAAGAATGAGGGGAGATCTCATTGAGATGTATAAGATGATGAATGGGATGGATAGGATAGAGGTGGAGAGGCTCTTCCCGCTCAGAAAGGACAGTAGGACTAGGGGGCACAGCCTCAAGATAAAAGGGGAGCGGTTTAGAACGGAGTTGAGGAGGAACTTCTTCACTCAAAGGGTGGTGAATCTCTAGAATTCTCTGCCCGTTGAGGTGGTGGAGGCTGCCTCGCTAAATATTTTTAAGACGCGGGTTGATGGGTTTTTGATAAGCGAGGGGATTAAGGGTTATGGGGAGAGGGCGGGAATGTGGAACTGAGCCACGACAGATCAGCCATGATCTTATTGAATGGCGGGGCAGGCTCGAGGGGCTAGATGGCCTACTCCTGCTCCTATTTCTTATGTTCTTAAATATTATAAAGTTTATGGGGGTGGGGGGGCTGGCTGTGAGATGACACTGAGAAGATGGTGGCATAAGCATCAGGCTAACTTTTCGGCTTCTCCTGCCGGCGGGGCCTTTTGGTCCTGCTGCCGATGGAGATGCCCCGCCTCGTGGGTTCCCCAGCAGGGTGGCCGGTGAACAATGCAAAACACCATTGGCGTCGGAGGGACTGGAAGATCTCGCTGCCAACCAATGGCGAGGTGCCTCCGTCACCTGAAAACATGAGGCAGCGGGATGGGAAGTGTGGGGGTGGGGGGGGGGATGGAGAGCTGGGAGGGTGAGGGAAGTTGGGGGAATGGGGTGGGGGAGTGTGTGGCAGTATGGGACTGTCGCATCTCTGATGAAATGAAATAACGCAATGTCATCTGTTGACGCAGCAGCAGAGTTGGGCATTTGTACGTAGATGCAGTCAAACTGTGGCTATCTCCCCTCCACATCCAGTTCCTCATTTTAAGTACTTAATCTTGTCTTTTCCGGTTCAAATCATGGCAACTGTGATCCTATCTCGAGGCCATGTGGACTTTCTAAGTGTATCAGCCGTGACCTGGTTGCAATGGCAGTGTGCTGCTGATTATTTCTGAGTCAACACTGCACAGAAATGTTCAGGAATATTTCCCTGATTTAATCCCGGCCATCGCTCCCATTTACAGTTTTATTTACCACCAGATTTTTCATAATTGAACAATACATTGCCAATTGCGGTGAGAAGATAACAGCAAAATTGTGGGGGGCTGGTGGTGTGAGGGTGGGGGGGTGGGTGATGGGGGTGGGGAACTGGGAGGGTAGGGTACGATGGTGGGAAGTTGGGGAAGGGGATGGTGGGGTGGCAGTGTGGGGGATGGTAGTGTGGAGGTGGGGTGCGATGGTGGGAAGTTGGGAGAAGGGGGTGGGGATGGGGGTGATGGGGTGGCAGTGTGGGGCTGGGGGTAGATGGGGGTGGTGGGGTGGCAGCGTGGGGGTGGTGGGGTGGCAGCGTGGGGGTAGATGGGGGTGGAGGGGTGGCAGCGTGGGAGTGGTGGGGTGGCAGCGTGGGGGTAGATGGGGGTGGAGGGGTGGCAGTGTGGGGGTAGATGGGGGTGGAGGGGTGGCAGGGTGGCAGTGTGGGGGTAGATGGGGGTGGAGGGGTGGCAGTGTGGGGGTGGTTCGGAGTATGGTGGAGAGTGCAGAAAATCCTGACATTATTTTTCTCCAACAGTATTTTGAGTTGGAGATTTTTGCAAGTTTTTATGTAGAGCACATTTCATTTCTAATTTCCATGTTGGGTTGATGAACTCTTGTGAATGATATTAAAATAGATGCAGCAACACATGAACATACGAATGAGGGACAGGAGTAGACCACTTGGCCCCTCAAGCCTGCTCCCCCACACGATAAGTTCATGGCTGGTCTGATTTTAACCCCAACCTCACAATCGGGGGTCGACACAAGATTTTCAATGGGTGGATCAGTGGCTGATGTTTTTCAATGCGGGTAAAAACGTGGGTGATGCGCATATTTTATTGATGAAGAAAGAATTTTATATCGTGTCTTTCACCGTGTTCCAAAGCACTTCATCAATAATGAATTATTTTTGAAGTGTAGTCATTGCCGAGATGTAACAAATGCAGCGACCAATTGACAGCTCCCACAGACAGCACTGTGATAATGAATGAATCTGTCTTAATGACGTCAGCTGAGGGATAATATTCCTCAGGACACTCAAGATAACACCCCTGGTCTGAAATAGTAGCGTGGGACCCTTTCTGCCCAGCTAAGAGAGTAGGTGGAGTAAAATCTCTCCCAGCAGTTGGTCCGTCTGACATTGCAGCACTCCCTCAGTGTGTTATAGGATTAGTTCTTGTCTGTAAGACTCTGGAGTGAGGCTTGAACACACAACTCAACTGAGAAGGATGAGTGCTCCTACTGAGCCACGATTGTATGCCTGTCCCTAATCACTCTTAACCTCGTGACCGTTCGAGATTTCTTCCAGTTTTGGTCTCTTGAACATTTTCGATTTTCATTGCTTCACTTTTGGCGGTTGCGCCTTCAGCTGCCAAGATCTAAGAACAACACAGGAACAGCCTCTTTGATCATGATGCCTATCTAAACTAAATGCCACTGTCATACCTGTTCCCACCACCCCCCAGGGCAGTGTGTTCCAGACATTCACCACCCTCTGTGTGAAAAAACTTGCCTCGCACATCTCCTCTAAACTTCTCCCCACGCATCTTAAACCTATGTCCCCTAGTACTTGAGTTTCCTACCCTAGGAAAGAGCATCTGACTATCCACTCTGTCCGTGCCATTCCTAATCTTGTAAACCTCTATCAGCTCGCCCCTCACCCTCCGTCATTCCAGTGAGAACAAACCGAGTTTATCCAACCTCTCCTCATAGCTAATACCAGGCAGCATCCTGGTAAACCAATTCTGTACCCTCTCCAAAGCATCCACATCCTTCTGGTAGTGTGGCAACCAGAATTGTACACAATATTCTAAATGAGGCTAAGGTTCTGTACAGCTGCAGTATGACTTGCCAATTTCTATATTGAATGCCGCGAGTGATGAAGGCAAGCATGCTGTATGCCTTCTTGACTACCTTATCCACCTGCATGGCCATGTTTGGTGGACATGTACTCCCAGATCTCTCTGCCTGTCAATACTCCTAAGGGTTCTACCATTTACTGTATTATTCCTGCATGCATTGGACCTGGAATTCTGAATGAAAGCTCTGGAATTCCTTCCCTAAATCTCTGTCTCGCTGTCTTTCTTGAAAATGTTTCTAATAGAAGTGCTGGCAACCAAAGACACGTAACAAATAATAGTTTATTCACTCGTCTGAGCAGATATAACATACTTACATCTGCCCACGCACTAGGGAGAACTCTTATGGTTCCATCATATGTTCTCTTAAATAACTGTTTCATCATGTGACCACTTGGTCTATATGCATTTAAACCTATCTCCCTGAACGAGTTTTTGATCATAATGTGGAGATGCTGGGATAAACACAGTAAGAAGTCTCAACACCAGGTTAAAGTCCAACAAGTTTATTTGATAGCCCAAAAGCCTGTGGGTTTACTGTCAAATAAAATTGTTGGACTTTAACCTGGCGTTGTGAGATTTCTTACCAAGTTTTGGATCATCAGGCCCTATGTAACTCCAGGTCACATTTTGATTGCAATTGCTCCAATGAAGCTCGGACATCTTATCACATCAAAGGTGCTTTATAAATGCAAGTTGTTGTTGTTGAACTGGCTACGAGTGAGATTAATGGAGAGGATTTTCTGTGTCTGTGTCCAAGAGCCTACAATCACATTGCCTGTGAGGGTGAAGAGGACAAAAACCAC
Organism: Carcharhinus amblyrhynchos; assembly: GCF_965287045.1. Taxonomy (NCBI): domain Eukaryota; kingdom Metazoa; phylum Chordata; class Chondrichthyes; order Carcharhiniformes; family Carcharhinidae; genus Carcharhinus; species Carcharhinus amblyrhynchos. The sequence goes on along the minus strand of NC_137340.1, from coordinate 5,148,943 downwards.
GGGTCGAGGAAGCTGGAACCTCCTCCATTCATCGTTAACTGAAATCAGTTGCCTCGTGATATTGACAAATCAGGCAAGCACAAGTTGGACATCGTGCTGAATTAGTTCAGAGTCAGACTTCACCCATCCTGATTTTAACGCGATACCCCAGGAGAACAATAGAAACCCCTCGGGTATCACCAATCTGACCTCCCAGTTTCGGAGAGGAACTGGAAGCTAGTGAATACTTTTGGGAAGATAAATCTGTACTGTTAGTTGAACGAATGCTGAGACTGAGTGTTGATGTGGAGATGCCGGTGTTGGACTGGGGTAAACACGGTAAGAAGTCTGACAACACCAGGTTAGAGTCCAACCAGTTTATTTGATAGTAAACTCACAAGCTTTCGGGGCTTGTCCCTTCGTCAGGTGAATGGAGAGTTCTGGCCTCAGACAGAGCATATAACAGCACAGACAGTTTACAGATTACTGATTAGAATGCAAATCTTTACACCTAACCTGCTATACAGGTCTTAAAGAGGCCAACAATGTGAGTGGAAAGAGCATAATGGTGCATAGTGGCCAGAACTCTCCATTCACCTGACGAAGGGGCAAACCTCAATCTTGTGAGTTTACTATCAAATAAATCTGTTGGACTTAAACCTGGTGTTCTCAGACTTTTTACTGAGAGTTGAACCAGACAGAGGTTCAAACTGGAGGGTAAATTACTGACCAATGCCAGGAAGCTATTCTACGAGCTGAATGTGATTAAAATCTGGAAGGCGTTTTGATGGCGGTTTAGAACGGAGTTGAGGAGGAACTTCTTCACTCAAAGGGTGGTGAATCTCTGGAATTCTCTGCCTGTTGAAGTGGTGGAGGCTGCCTCGCTAAATATATTTAAGACGCGGGTTGATAGGTTTTTCATAGGCAAGGGGATTAAGGGTTATGGGGAGAAAGCGGGAAAGTGGAACTGATCCACGACAGATCAGCCATGATCTTATTGAATGGCGGGGCAGGCTCGAAGGGCTAGATGGCCTACTCCTGCTCCTGTTTCTTATGTTCTTATGATTATCTCATAGAGTCTTAGGGGTTGTTTGGAAAGCAACGATGGGGGAAAGCATGGAATTTTCTCCTCATCTGCAGAACTGTCCTCAGAGAACTCTGGCAGGTGAAGCTTCAAAGGATTCACAGTCCAGCTGTGAGCACTCACTATTAACACCAGAACAATGAGGTTATTCTGGATTAAGTTTCAGTTGATAGCCTCTAGCTGTACAGACTAACAGGTTACACAGTCCCTGCCATATTTTCTTGCAACGCTTATTTGCAACCTCCCAGTAATTTGAATTGTATTTTCTGAAAGCCATTATTTATCTGAATATTAAAAGCACATTTGGTGCTCCTCTCTTAACCTCCTCTCTTGGCTGGCTGGCTGGCTGTGGGCGGATCAGAACTGACACTGTCCTGTCCTGCCTGTGGGGTGTCATCTCTCTTGGAAACCTTTGTCTCTTTATTGCTTAATATGGAAGCTAATGATAGGGTGGAATTGTATCCGTCCGATTTCCCGCTCCACCACCCTTTATTCCAAAAGATGTGCTGGTTACGTCTTGTTGTTTCGAGAGTTGCCTAGTGCTTCACGTCGTTAGTGTTTGCTTAAACTGGACCAACTGACGGGCAACACGACAGCTCAGTGACTATCACTGATTGCTGTGCAGACACATGGATTTGGGTCGGTGTCTGCGGGAGTTTGTGCATTCTCCCCATGCTTGCGTGGGTTTTCTCCGGGTGCTCCGGTTTCCTCCCACACCCCAAAAACGTGATCTTAGGCTGATTGGTGTTAACAAATTGTCCCTAAATTAGTCTCCCCTGAATCTTCCCCAATAGGTGTAGACAAAGGTCATGGGTAGAGGAGGGCGCTCATAATGTTAAAATGGGCGGCGTGGGCTCGTTGTTTCCCGTGCTGTGTTGTTCTTTGTACGCGCATTGGCCGTGCTAAATTCTCTGTGTACCCGAGTGTGGTGACTAGGGGATTTTCACAGTAACTTCATTGCAGTGTTAATGTAAGCCTACTTGTGACACTAACAAATAAACTTTAAACTCCAACCCCATGGCTGTGAGATGTTGGGGTTGAATTTGGAATGGAGTTTAGCACTGGAGGAGCACCAGGAGAGAGTTTGGACAATTGACGCAGGATGTGGTTGTAAAGGATAACCAGTGGGCGATGTTACTTTAGTTATGGAAAATCCAAGGTCCGAGATTGATGCAGGGCATTGAAGAGACAATGAACACAGCAGTGGGCAGGAAATAAGTTCCTGTGGGAACTGTACCATGATTGATATCACACCAGGTTGATTTAAAATCAAAATGAAGATTTCGGAGGCCATCATCGAATCCCTACAGTGCAAAAGGAGGCCATTTGGCCCATCGAGTCTGCACTGACCACAATCCCACACAGGCCCTATTCTTATAATCCCATATTTACCCTGCCACTCCCCCTGACACTAAGGGGCAATCTAGCGTGGCTAATCATTCTAACCCACACATCTTTGGAGTGTGAGAGGAAACCCCCGCAGGCATGGGGAGAACATGCAAACATGGACAATGACCTGAGGCTGGAATTGGACCCGTGTCCCTGGCGCTGTGAGGCAGCAGCGCTATTAAAATAGAAGTTGCAAACGTTGGAAACCTGAAGTAAAACTGGAAAGTTCTGGAAATGATGTGGAGATGCTGGTGTTTACGATCAGAACTCCCAGCCACCTGACAAAGGGACAGGCTGTCCCGAAAGCTTGTGGCTTTTGCTACAAATAAACCCGTTTGGACTTGAAGAAATCCCACAACACCAGTTTAAAGTTCTGGAAAAGAGATGAGAAGGAATTATTTTTACAGGATGAATGATGTTAACCCTTATGCTGCCAGCCCATTAGGCAGTAGAACCAGGGGGTCAGCAGTGATTTTTCTGACTTTTGGCCATTGCTTGCTATGCAGCGCTCTTGCCTCTGGGTTATTGGTTCGAGCCCCACTCTAGAATCGAAAATGAAGTCCAGCCTGACATTAGGACATAAACAAAAGGGCCCATCGAGCCTCTCTGTCATTCAATATAGAATCATAGAACCCTACAGTGCAGAAAGAGGCCCTTCAGCCCATCGAGTCTACACCGAACACAATCCCACCCAGGCCCTACCCCCATATCCCTACATATTATACCCACTAACCCCTCTAACCTACACATCCCTGGACACTAAGGGGCAATTTCTTAGCATGGCCAATCAACCTAACCCACACATCTTTGGACTGTGGGAGGAAACCAGAGTACCCGGAGGAAACCCACGCAGACACGAGGAGAATGTGCAAACTCCACACAGACAGTGACCCGAGCCGGGAATCGAACCCAGGACCCTGGAACTGTGAAGCAGCAGTGTTAACCCACTGTGCTACCGTGCTGATCTATTAGTGACATTTCCAAGCAGCAATTTCGATCTGTACAAAACAATCTCGTCATCTCAGTCCTGAACGCTCAGCCCCTTACCCTGAGACTGTTCCCTGTGTTTTAGAGTCCTCAGCCAGAGGGAAGCAATCTCTCTGTGTCTACCCTGTTAGGTCCCTTTGAACTTTAAAGGGGACATGATGGTCTTGTGGTATTATTGCTATTAACCAAAAAACTTGGGACCTGTGTTCGAATCCCCCCATGGTAGTTGGTGGAATTTGAATTCAGTAAAACAAAAATCTGGAATTAAGAGCCTACTGATGACCACGAAACCATTGTCAATTGTTGGAAAAACCCATCTGTTTCAGTAATGTCCCTCAGGGAAGGAAATACAAAGAACAACAACAGCCTGGGAAACAGGCCCTTCGGCCCAACGAGCCCGCGCCGCCATCTCAACACCACCAGTCCCCCTCTCCACCCATGACCCTTGTCTAATGTTTTATGGCCATCCACATTGATGGAAACAAATGTAGGGACAATTTATTCCTGCCAATCAGCCTAACAGCACATCTTTTGGGGTGTGGGAGGAAACCGGAGCACCCGGAGAAAACCCACGCAAGCACGGGGAGAATGTGCAAACTCCCACAGACACCGACCCAAATCCATGTGTCTGCACAGCAAACAGTGATAGTCACTGAGCTGTCGTCTTGCCCAGTATCTTGTCCAGTTTAGGCACACACTAACGACATGAAGCACTAGGCCAATCTCGAACAACCGAGAGCAGCCCAAGTACAACCCATCGTGTGTATGCCCCTCGTTGGACACAAGGCGGACTGACTTAAAACCTGTGAATGAAAAGGAAAAAAAAACATTATTATTGTACCATATCCATTTACCTTACCAGGGTCGCCCCAATGCTAATGACCCTTATTTAAAACAATCTCCTATATCCACCCATCTCCAACTCACTCATGTGCCTGTCTAAGTTACTCTTAAACAACTCCAGCATGCCTGCCTCCACCACCTTACTTGGCAGAGCATTCCATACCCCCACTACCCTCTGTGTGGAAAAACCTCCCTCTAATATCTGTGTTATACCTCTTCCCCCCTCACCTTAAGTCCATGGCCCCTTGTCCTATGTGCCTGTATCATAGGAAATAGCTTACCTCTGTTTACTCTATCTATACCCTTCACATTCTTATATTAGATCCTCTATTAGATCCCCTATCTGCCATCCTTACCTGGTCTGGCCTACATGTGCCTCCACAGCCACAGCAATGTGGTTGACTCTCAACTGCCCTTGGGCAACTAGGGATGGGCAATAAATGCTGGCCAGCCAGCGATGCCTCTGTCCCACGAATGAATAAAAATAATGTCAATGAGGACACCCCTAATTTTGATGAACTCCAGAGATATCGAGACCCCATTATAAGGAGGTGTTACACTGTTGGAAGTGCTGTCTTTTGCATGAGATTGAGACCTGGTCTGCCTCTATGGTAACTATGGATCAGATCTTACAGCACTACCTTTGAAGTTAAGCAGGGAAATTCTCTCCAGAGTTCTGGCCAATATTTACACAACAATCGCTATCTCTACAATAGAACCCCTGGTGATGATCACATCTGGAATTTCCTGCAGCCTATCAGCCCAAAATCCTTTTTGTTTAATCTGCAGAAAGTGTGAGCAGTGAGTGACAGCTGGGACCTTGGCAGATGGCAGGATCTGTGGCCCATTTCATTAATCAATGGAGTTTAAGGATTGAGAAGGAAGATGATTTACAGTCAGTAGGTACAGAAGGCACATGGGATGCTTGTCTTTGTTATCTGAGGCGTAGAATATAAGATCAGGGAGGTTATAATGGATTAGAATAGATCGACGCTGATGGCCAGTGCAGACATGATGGGCCGAATGGTCTCTTTTTGTGCTGTAAAACTCTATGGGTGAGATTTTATGGCCTTGCTCATCACGAAACTGTATAATCCTGACTGAGGTCAATGGACCTTTCCATGGTCTGCCCCTCGCCTGCTCTGATTCTCAAGGCAGGTGGGATGGTAAAATTTCGGCCCATAACTCTACTACAGAAAGAGGAGTGAAAAAGGGGAAGGAGAGGGCTGGATTAACGTAGAACATAGAACACTACAGCACAAACAGGCCCTTTAGCCCACAAGTTGCGCTGATCACATCTATACCTACCAAACCATAGACCTATCTATAACCCCCAATCCCATTAGATCCCATATACTCATCCAGAAGTCTTTTAAAAGACCCCAGCGAGTTCGCCTCTACCACCACCGAGGGCAGCCGATTCCACTCACTCACCACCCTCTGAGTGGAAAAACTTACCCCTGACATCTCCTCTGTACCTGCTCCCCAGCACCTTAAACCTGTGTCCTCTCGTAGCGACCATTTCAGCCCTGGGAAATAGCCTCTGAGAATCCACCCTATCTATTCCTCTCAACGTTTTATAAACTTCTATCAGGTCGCCTCTCAACCTTCGTCTCTCCAGGGAGAAGAGTCCCAGCTCCCTCAACCTATCCAGATAAGACATGCCTCCCAATCCAGGCAACATCCTTGTAAATCTCCTCTGCACCCTCTCAATAGCTTCCACATCCTTCCTGTAGTGAGGCGACCAGAACTGAGCCCAGTACTCCAAGTGGGGCCTGACAAGGGTCTTATAAAGTTGCAGCATTACCTCCCGACTCCTAAACTCAATCCCTCGATTAATGAAGGCCAGTACACCATATGTCTTCTTGACCACATCCTCCACCTGCGAGGCTGATTTAAGAGAGAGAGAGAAAAGAGAGGCAGAAAGGAAACATAAGACAAAAACATTTCACATTTAATTTTTGACATTATTGGAACATACATCAACAATTCATGAGGTGATGCAATGATGTTTGGGCTCTGGGCATTCATAATTGGCACATCACTAAAAGAATACTTACACTACTGAATACTAGACTTAACTTTCTGAGGTGATTTCAATGGATAATTAATATGAAAATGCAGAACTTCATGAAACTCACTAGAAGGTTGAGAGTGAGCTGCCTTTTACAAGATGCTAATAGCAGCCAGTAAACATGGCAATTCATGATTCATGGGCTGTCTCCTTTCTCGCTGTAAGTTGCTGCTGATTTACACATTAAGAATTGCAAGCATTCTTCATCATAGTTAATTTACAGAGGGAGCTGGCTGTATGTGAGCTGACTGCTACATTTCCTCTGTTACCACAATGTCTTACGTTTCCAAAGGGTTTCATTAATTGTGAATTGTGGTTAGCACAGCTGCCTCACAGCGTCAGAAACCCACGTTCAACTGTCAGTGTGGAGCCTGCATGTTCTCCCCGTGTGGCGTGGGTTTACTTTGGGTGCTCCGGCTCCCTCCCACACGCCAAAGACATAGTTTAGATGGATTAGCCATGCTAACTGTGCAGAGTTTATGCGAATAGGGTGCATGTTTTGGAGAGTCGATGTAGACTTGATGGGCCAAATGGCCACCTTCTGCACTGTAGGGATTCTATAATAATATGGCAGCTGCTGCTGTAATAATGGAGCATTGCACTCCCCGCACCCCCCACCTCACTGTGGATGTAATAGGCAGTGACATCAGATAGGAAAATCCTTGTTGGTGGTGGCTTTGTGTGCAGCATTGTCGCTCGCTGACTGGAAGATTTGGGTCAACATGTTAGCTTTAATATTCTGTGTCCGTCCTTCCTTTGTAATGCTCGCATGCACATCTCAATGATTGCTTCCTTTAGACATGTCTTGTTTGAATCAAAGTTTAGTCGAGTAACTCCATTATGTGGGTCACTTATTGCAGTTTAATGGGGTCAGATCACCACACTGTACCACTCTGTTCTGATGTTCCCATTGTAACTCATGGCTTGCCTCTGATTACTAGCTGTCTATGTCTGGCAGATAGATATCTGCTAAATGTTCCTCTAGGTTCCTGTTTCTCACCTTGCAATTTAATGTCGTTTCTCCATGATTACATTTCTCTTCTCGATTAAACTCCCTCTTGTTAGAGATGGTTAAGGCAGATTTTTCACTGTTTTGAGCATCTTTAGAGTGTTATTATCCTAACACAGAGTGTGCTCAAATGTAATCCTCAATTATTCAATGCTAAATTTACCATTAAAGCCTCACTGGGCCTTCACTTTCAAACTCTGCTCCAACACATCACATCGTGGGCAGCATGGTTAGAGCTGCTGCTTCACAGCTCCAGGGACCTGGGTTCGATTCCCGGCTCGGGTCACTGTCTGTGTGGAGTTTGCACATTCTCCTTGTGTCTGCGTGGGTTTCCTCCGGGTGCCCCGGTTTCCTTCCACAGTCCAAAGATGTGCGGGTTAGGTTGATTGGCTGTGCTAAAAAATTGCCCCTTAGTGTCCTGAGATGCTTAGGTTAGAGGGATTAGCGGGTAAATATATGGGGGTAGGGCCTGGGTGGTGTAGACTTGAAGGGCCTCATTCTGCACTGTAGGGTTCATTTATTAATATTATATCTAATCTTAATATAATGAAGTATTTGCTCTTTCTTTGTTTTTACTTGAATTGTTGTTAAATTTTATGTACATGAGTGCATTGAAGAATTTGTGTTTCTCCCTTTATTCAGACCACTCTTCTTATTGTAACGCATTTCCAGAATGGGGTTCCCCATCTTGATAACCCGTCGCACTCATGTGTCGGACTTTTAACTCTCCTCCGTATTACAATTCTTAACCATCAATGTCGTGGTGTTAAGTAAAAGAGGAAGATGGAAATTTAAAGTTATGAGTTGCTTCAAGGATACTCACTGAAATAAGAATTAGATGCCAGTAAGACCTGTCCGAAGGTCTCTAATAAAACCACCCGAAAACCAGTAGTAGAAAGTTTATTGGTCTCCTTGGTGTGCTTATTATATTAACAGGTTAGATGCGCTTTTGTAATGTGAGTGAAAGTCTATTCCTGTTGTGTAAGATCCCAAACAGTTTGTAGATAGAGGGACTGAGAGCCAATGTACTTCAGTGTGAGTGGGACTTGGCAGGAAATACAACACGGACGTTAGGATTTTGGATGACCTCGGGTTTAAAGGGGATGGGAAGACAGTCAGCTTTGGAATGGTCAAGTCTGCAAGGCTTGAGCCTCTCATAATATAAAAAGCCTTGCAGTGGGTCACTTAAATCACACGTAATGCTTACCCATACCAAGTTAAAAACCGAGGGTCCAGGCTGTCGTCGTTAAACACCTCGGAGTTTCTGGCTTGTGTCTTAACATATTGGACAAGTTGGGCCGAAGGGCCTGTTTCCGTGCTGTAAACCTCCATTATTGTTAATAATCAGGGTGGCTCCTTGATCAGTGGGTAGACTGGGTTGAGGAAAGTGAAGGCCTGAGGTGATCCATGCGGCAATGGATTGAAAAACCAGTTTGGTGTCAGTGACATTTGCAGATGGTGGACTTGAGAAAACACAGGGGAATGTACAAGGAGGGATAACCAGGATAGGAGAAGGTAAAGGAGTTACTTTTTTTAAACTCTTTTTCAGGAGGTGTGGCTTGGCCAACACTTATTGTCCATCATAACTGCCCTTGAGATGGTGAGCTGCCTTCTTGAACTGCTACAGTCCATGTGGTGTAGATAGAGCTGTTAGGGAGAGGATTCCAGGGTTTTGTCCCAGTGACAGAGAAGGAACAGTGATACATTTCCAAATCAAGATGGTGAGTGACGTGGAGGGCAATTTGCAGATGGCGTTCCCATGTGTCTGCTGCCCTTGTCCTTCGAGGTGACACCGAGTTTGCAAATTTGGACTGCGCTGTTGTAGAAACCTTGGCGAGTTACTGCGGTGTATTTTGTAGATGGTACACTCCGCTGCCTCTGTGCTGGATGGGGACTGATCCAGCTGACTGCTTTGTCCTGGATGGTGTCGAGCTACTTGGCTCCAGGCAAGGAGAGAGTGTTCCAGCTGTACCAGAAATTAGCATTTTATTGGGGAATTGTTCCCTATGCGCTTTTAATCTTCATTCCCTTTAGTAATAAAACTGCCACGTGATACTTCAGAGCGAGTTGATGTGAATGTATCTCCTTCCATTGATTTGATGATATGGTGTTTCAATTGCTAAAGGGAACAAAAACGTTAGAATTATTCTTTTCCCATCAACTACATTTATTTTTCTTCTCTTTACATCCCCAATGATTGTCACTATCCTGTAATTGAGTGCTGGGCAGTGAACTTGTGCCTGAGTCAGAGCTAAAGGACACATCTAATCCAGGCACTGTGGTGTGTATTACAGTGAAGGTGACCTGTTCGCTGCTCTCTCTGAAGCCTTAGTTCTTTAGCAAATCCTACTGACGGTGCAGCAATCCCATTACACCATCCTCAGCCCTCTTCAATACGGTTTATCCTAACGACTGTGGGACCCCATGCCGGGTTTCCAATCTCTCGGATTGTCCTTGTGTCTCAGGGAATTAAATGTTTTTAAACTCCAGGAATTTGCTCTGAGCAAGCCAGAAGGAAAATCCATGAAAATTTAATATGGTGTAGCTCCTCTGACTTTCTTTGAACGCTTTCACTAATTACTTGCAAAAGTGTTGGAGATGGGGAGAAAGGCTCTCTCACTGGGTGCTGGGCTGGAGGTGGGAAGGTAGGTGCTGGAATCTGCAAAGGCAAATCTAACCAGGGAGCTGGGGGCAAATAAGGGATTTTGACCAAAATCTGATTCAGAATAAAGATTGTTACTTATCTTTCTGTTTTCCTTGGTATGAAATAAAGAGGTAAATAAAATTACAAATACCGTCTGTGCGTCTGGTAGTCAGGAAGGCGAATGGGATGCTGGCCTTCATAGCGAGGGGGATTGAGTATAAAAGTAGGGAGGTCTTGCTGCGGCTGTATAGGGCATTGGTGAGGCCACAGCTGGAGTACTGTGTGCAGTTTTGGTCGCCGCACTTACGCAAGGATATTTTGGCCTTGGAGGGAGTGCAGAGGAGGTTTACTAGGCTGATACCGGAGTTGAGGGGGTTGAGCTATGAGGAGAGGCTGAATAAACTAGGCTTGTACTTGTTAGAGTTTAGAAGAACGAGGGGAGATCTCATTGAGACGTATAAGATGATGAATGGGATGGATAGGATAGAGGTGGAGAGACTCTTCCCGCTCAGAAAGGACAGTAGGACTAGGGGGCACAGCCTCAAGATAAAGGGGGGGCGGTTTAGAACGGAGTTGAGGAGGAAGTTCTTCACTCAAAGGGTGGTGAATCTCTGGAATTCTCTGCCTGTTGAGGTGGTGGAGGCTGCCTCGCTCAATATTTTTAAGACGCGGGTTGATAGGTTTTTGATAGGCAAGGGGATTAAGGGTTGTGGGGAGAGGGCGGGAATGTGGAACTGAGCCACGACAGATCAGCCATGATCTTATTGAATGGCGGGGCAGGCTCGAAGGGCTAGATGGCCTACTCATGTTCATATGTATATACTTGCATGTTTGTGTGTGTGCGCATGTATGTTTATTTGCGTGTGTGTCTGTGTGCATGTATGAGTACTTGTGTGCGCACGCATGTTTGTGTACTTGCATATATGTGTGTGTATGTTGTGCGTGCATGTGTGTGTGAGTTCAGTTAGAAGGGGGTGGGTGAGATATTTAAAGGGGTGTATGGGTTTTACTAGCTGTTCCTTTCTGAAGAGCTGAGGGTAATGGGATACACAGCAGTAAGTCAGTCACGGCTGCCTGAGAGCATCACCCCAGTGCCATAAGAGAGTCAATGGGTAAAAAGGATAATGCTATCCTCTTCAGCATGACACTATCGCTAAGAAAGCCCACCAACACCTCTATTTTTTTTCAGACGACTAAGGAAATTGTCAGCTACGACTCTCTCCAACTTTTACAGGTGCACCATAGAAAGCATTCTTTCTGGTTGTATCACAGCTTGGTATGGGCTCCTGCTCTACCCAAGATCGCAATGAATTACAAAAGGTCGTGAATGTAGCCCAATCCATCATGCAAACCAGCCTCCCATCCATTGACTCTGTCTACACTTCCCACTGCCTTGGAAAAGCAGCCAGCACAACCATAGGGTGGTGCAATGTTTGGCACTGCTGCTTCACAACGCCAGGGACTTGGGTTCGATTTCCATTTTGGTTGACTGTCTGTGTGGAGTCTGCACATTCTCCCCGTGTCTGTGTGGGTTTCCTCCGGGTGCTCCAGTTTCCTCCCACAGTCCGAAAGACATGCTGGTTAGGTGCATTGACCAGGTTAAATTCCCCTTTGGTGTACCTGAACAGGTGTTAGAGTGTGACAACTAGGGGATTTTCACAGTAACTTCATTGTGGTGTTAATGTAAGCTTACTTGTGACACTAAAAAATGAACTTTATAATCAATGGCTCCAGCATCCCGGACCCCATTCCCACTGGAATTGTAGTGGGCGGGAAGCAGACCACACAAAGGTCCAATGACATAGGACGTGATTCCCTGGTTTTGGAGTGAGCATAGCCAGAGAATCCCACCCACACACCCTTCCACCTTCTTCGATCGGGAAAAAGATACAAAATCCTGAGATCACGTTCCAACCGACTCAAGAACAGCTTCTTCTCTCCTGCCATCAGACTTTTGAATGGACCTACCTCCCATTAAGTTGACCTTTCTCTACACCCTGGCTATGATTGTAACACTACATTCTGCATCCTTTCCTTTCCTTCTCTATGAATGGTATGCTTTATCTGTATAGCGTGCAAGAAACAATACTTTTCACTATATACTAATACATGTGACAATAATAAATCCAATCAAATCAACTCAATAGGGTGTCTACATCACTGGCTAGGTGGCAGGGAGAGTGAACATTTAGCAAACAGGCTTTGAATGGAAGTATAACATTCAGGCTCTGAATGGAGTATAACGTTAGCAAATGTGAGGTTATCCACTTTGGTAGAAATAATAGTAGGATGGAATACTATTGAAATGGTGAAAAGCTGCAGCGTGCTACGGTGCAGAGGGACCTGAGCGTCCTTGTGCACGAATCGCAAAAACCCAGCCTGCAGGTGCAGCAGGCGATCAAGAAGGCAAATGGGATGCTGGCCTTTATAGCAAGGGGGATAGAATATAAAAGCAGGGAGGTCTTGCTGCAACTGTACAGGGTACTGGTGAGGCCGCAGCTGGAGTACTGTGTGCAATTTTGGTCGCCGCACTTGCGGAAGGATATATTGGCCTTGGAGGGAGTGCAGAGGAGGTTCACTAGGCTGATACCGGAGATGAGGGGGTTGGCCTATGAGGAGAGATTAAATAGACTGGGTCTGTTCTTGTTGGAGTTTAGAAGGATGAGGGGGGATCTTATAGAGACTTACAAGATAATGAAGGGGATAGATAGGGTAGAGGTAGAGAGATTCTTCCTGCTTAGAACTAGAGGGCACAGCCTCAAGATAAGGGGGGGTCAGTTTAGAACAGAATTGAGGAGGAACTTCTTCATTCAAAGGGTGGTGAATCTCTGGAATTCTCTGCCCGTTGAAGTGGTGGAGGCTACCTCGCTGAATATATTTAAGTCACGGGTAGATAGGTTTCTGATAGACAAGGGAATTAAGGGTTATGGGGAGAAAGTGGAACTGATCCACTTCAGATCAGCCATGATCTTATTGAATGGCGGGGCAGGCTCGAAGGGCTGGATGGCCTACTCCTGCTCCTATTTCTTATATTCTTATGAATGGGATTAGCACCCCCGGCATCACTGGAGCAGACAAATGAGGGGCAAGATTACCAAGGACATTTGGATAGCCAGCGGGCAATGGGAGCATGGACTGTCAGATAATGAGCCTGTGTGATGAGGGTAACAATTTTTATAGGATGGGGCAGAATCCTGGGCTTCAGGAAGGCATAAAAGAGAAAAGAGGGGCAGGGAGGACATGAAGGGCATACTCTTAGCGTAACATTGACCGCTGAAGACAGAGCTATCTGAGAGCAAATACTACAGGAGGTTGTGACTGGTCAAACAACTGGTTGCAGATAGCTCCTTATCACTGAAGATCTCACACCTTGCAACATCGATGTTAAACATCTTTACTTCTGATTCCTTCCAAGGATCAGACGTAGAGATTAGTGGCAACTAGTAAACAGGTGCACACCACTGGCTCTGATAGTCCAGAACTGGACAGCACATTGAATGGTGTAGCTCCAGATGCCATGGAGCAATGGCTATCATCCCCATCACTGGATTCCCCAAGGTGAAGGGCATCATTGATTGCATTCGTCCAGTCACCAAATCACCCAGTGGCCACCCAGTGCAATTCATCATTGAGGGAGTGGAAGTTCTTTCTAATGTCCAACTGCCTGTGGCCTTAACAACACCTTCCCTCACTTTCCTGACAATCCCAACACTCCTTCACCCTCCACCAGCCTCAAATCTTTATTCCAACCTGCAAACTATGTCAATAGATCCAAGGGATCAGGAGAAATGGCCCCTTGTTGGGAACCCCAGAGGCAGGCGCAGGAGTGATACAATCTAGGCCAAATGTCACACAATCGAATCATAGAATCCCTACAGTGCAGAAGGAGGCCACTTGGCCCATTGAGTCTGCACTGATACTCTGACAGAGTATCTTACACAGACTCTTGCCCCAGCCCTATCCCCATAACCCTACGCTTTTACCATGCTAATCCATCTAACCTACACATCTTGGGACACTAAGGGGCAATTTAGCATAGCCAATCCATCTAACTCCCACATCTTTGGTTCAGCAGGACCACCATTGAGAAGGCTACTGAGTTTAGAAGGATGAGGGGGGATCTTATAGAGACGTATAAGATAATGAAGGGGATGGATAGGGTAGAGGTAGAGAGATTCTTCCCGCTTAGAAAGGATAGCAGGACTAGAGGGCACAGCCTCAAGATAAGGGGGGGGCAGTTTAGATCAGAGTTGAGGAGGAACTTCTTCACTCAAAGGGTGGTGAATCTCTGGAATCCTCTTCCCGTTGAAGTGGTGGAAGCTACCTCGCTGAATATATTTAAGTCACGGGTAGATAGGTTTCTGATAGACAGGGGAATTAAGGGTTGTGGGGAGAAAGTGGGAAAGTGGAACTGATCCACTTCAGATCAGCCATGATCTTATTGAATGGCGGGACAGGCTGGAGGGGCTAGATGGCCTACTCCTGCTCCTATTTCTTATGTTCTTCTGAAGAAATGATATTGGTGTCAAGATTGATTTGGTGCTAACTCTCCGATATGTCCCTGCAAGGGTCTTGGGACATTGTAATGATCTGTTGCGTTCTCCATAACAAGGTCCCTCAGTGAGGAGTGGATCTTGAGGATGGTGAAACCCTAGAAAGAGACAGACCATCAGGGAGGAGGAGGAATTAGAGCCAGAGTGAGGCAGTGTTGAGCACAGAGAGCCTTGTGCACATGCAGGTCTCCTACTGCCACCACCCCACTCCCTCCTTTCCTCCTGGGAAGGAGATCTCCCTCTCCGCTTCCAGTATTAGATTTGGATCAACATTGTTGAAGTGAGGAACTGCCTTCCCCTTGGCCTCTGGCTCCTCTGTAATATCTCGGTTCCCTGTGTATCAATGGGAGGCTTTCGGCACAGTTTGCCGATCTCTCTCTTAGGGCAGCCAATAGCCTCAGGAGGGTTACAGCAGGGTGTCTAAATGAGCCCCACATTTCATAGAACCCTGCAGTGCAGAAAGAGGCCCTTCGGCCCATCGAGTCTGCACCGAACACAATCCCACCCAGGCCCTACCCCCCATATCATACCCACTAATCCCTCTAACCTACCCATCCCTGGACACTAAGGGGCAATTTCTTAGCACGGCCAATCAACCTAACCCGCACATCTTTGGACTGTGGGAGGAAACTGGAGCACCTGGAGGAAACCCACGCAGACACGAGGAGAATGTGCAAACTCCACACAGACCGAGCCGGGAATCGAACCCAGGTCCCTGGAGCTGTGAAGCAGCAGTGCTAACCCACTGTGCTACCGTGGATCATCTGATCCACCTCCATTCCCACTCTGTGACTCGATGGACACGAAAACCCTGGGCTCAACTCATGCAAACTTGAACTTTAACCAGTTTTCCAGCTGAGACCAAGGTTCTGACCCCAAATACAGGACCCAACTCCACTCTCCCGGGGTTCAAATCCAGCCCATGAACAATATTCTCACAACACTAAATTCCATTTCTGTTTTGTTATTATCAGTTTGTGGAGGGAATACATCAGATTACAATAACATTCCAAGGCAGCTTGTTATTTAGCACAGCAATTTGATGATTTTTTTCATGAGAAATGGATATAATTGCAGTTTGAGTAATAACAGATCTGCAGCTGAGCCTGTGTCTTGCAGACACAGGAAGGATATACTTTGTGTGAAGGAAAGGAGAGTATGACTGAACCTTTTCATACCTTTAACCACCTGACAGTTTGGAAAAAGATCAAGTTCACTGAATTTAAGTCAGGTGGCATGTGAAGATCTGATGTGTGTGGTTTTTGACGTCTCTTGTCACTGAACTGAAAGCAGTTTGAACTCTGGAGCCTGACCTCTGTCAATGAGGCATTAGTGATGGGATCCACAGATGTAGCGAGCACCATGCTTGGCGGGTTACACAGCCTATGAAGCAGTAAGCTGTCAACCTGGGACAGGATATGAATCCACGAGACTGACACCTGGACCAGGACTGAGCACCATCCAGCAAAGTGGAACAAATAGATCTTCTGGGTCTTGCTATTTGTGCCCCTGCATACAGGATGAGTCTGAATTGTTAGTGAGTGCACTGAGCATAAGAAATAAGAGCAGGAGTTGGCCATCTAGCCCTTCGAGCCTGCCCCGCCATTCAATAAGATCATGGCTGATCTGAAGTGGATCAGTTCCACTTTCCCGTTTTCTCCCCATAACCCTTAATTCTCCTATCAGAAATCTATCTACCCATGACTTAAATATAAGTAGCCTCCACCACTTCAACGGGCAGAGAATTCCAGAGATTCACCACCCTTTGAGTGAAGAAGTTCCTCCTCAACTCCGATCTAAACTGCACCCCCCCTTATTTTGAGGCTGTGCCCTCTAGTCCTGCTGTCCTTTCTAAGCGGGAAGAATCTCTCTACCTCTACCCTATCCATCCCCTTCTGTGTGAGGAATCCTAAGCCGGAAAGAGGATGTTGTTTGTGGTGTTCTGTGAACCTTGTGTACCGTTTGAGCGTCATTTTCCCTTAACCTTGGAATAATGGACTCCTTACGTGATTCAGAAATTTATTTATTTATTAGAATCACAGATTGGCTTACACTGCCACACTCCTGTTTGGATACACTGAGGGGGAATTTCGTGTGGCCAATGCACCTAACCAGCACATCTTTCGGACTGCGGGAGGAAACCGGAGTTCTTGGTGGAAACCCATGCAGACACGGGGAGATTCTGCACCGACAGTGACCCAAGCCAGGAATTGAACACGGGTCCCTGGTGCTGCGAGATGGCAGTGCTAACCACTGTGCCACTAAACTGCTCAGAACAGGGAGTGTCTTCTGATGGCAAGCCTGGCATTTACTGACATAACAGGGCAGCACAGCCAAGTGGCTTGCTGGGCTACGGAGGAGCTGTTAACCATCGGCCACGTTAGGGTTGGACTGGAGTCACAAAGAGAGGCCAGTCTCTGGAATGCTGTGCCGGGAATTGCTGGCGGCCAGCTTGGAGGGACTGACCCACCGACCTCTGTGGGGAACCATGCACTGTGTCCCGCAGTCGCCGACCGGATCTGCCTCCACAGACTTCTGTCCGTGCTCCCATTTTTGCTCTGTGGGCCCAGGGAGCCTCCAATTCGGTAGGACAACCGCACCCTGCGGTGCATTCTTTTCAACGGCTCAACACGGAGTGCCCGGAGCACCCCTGGACCATCTCTCCACCAGAGACTAAGTCCAAACTGGTGAATGGGTTTCACCAGCTCCATACACCACGGCTGGTTTCTCAATGGTTCCGCTGGTGCTTCTCCCCAGGTGCAATGGGGTAAATTGGGGTGTGCGCTAGGCTTTCACCCCTGAACAAAATCTGCTGTGTGTTAGCCACAATCTGACAGCTTTGTGTCCACTTTCACTGATGCTAACTTCTCACTTCCATAAACCCGGTTTGTATCCTCTTCAGTTTTGGTGGCTGAGAAATTTTTTGAATGTTGAATTCATCTGACAGGTTGCACACAAAGAAACTATATCCGCTGATGAGGAATCAAGAATGAGATATCACAGCCCCAAAATTAAGACCAGGCCATTCAGGAATAAAGACAAGGAAGCATTTAATCACTTGAAGGCTAAAAATAATGGGCAGTTCTCTTCCCCAGACTCCAGTAGTGGCAATTGGAGGTTTGAATAGGTTTTTACTCATGAACAATTTTAAGTGCTGGAGAGCCAAGGCAGCTGAGATACAGATAATCATTTAAAGAATATATTTTATGGGACACGGGCATTGCTAGCTGGCCAGCATTTATTGCCCGCCCCTAGTTGCCCCTGAGAAGGTGGTGGTGAGCTGCCTTTTGGAATCCCTGCAGTCCTTGAGCTGTGGATACACCCACAATGCCGTTAGGGAGGGAATTCCAGGATTTTGACCCAGCCACTGTGAAAGAACGGTGACGTATTTCCAAGTCGGGATGAGTGGCTTAGAGTTGCCAGGTATCTGTCCTTCCAGATGGCAGTGATTGTGGGGCTGGAAGATGCTGTTTAAGGAACCTTGGTGAGCTGCTGCAGTACATCTAGTAGATGGTACACACTGCTGTCAGTGTGCTTTGATGGTGGAGAAGGTGGATGGGTGCTAATCAAATGGCAGTATTCCATTACGTTCCTGCCTTGTAGATGGTGGATGTGTGTGTATGTGTGGAACTTTGAGTGTGTGTGTGTGGAATTTTGAGTGTGTGTCGCAGTCTCAGTCTGACGCAGACTAAGGCTGATATTTCCCCCATTGCTAACTCTGACCTCCCTGTGCGGGCAGCTTGCCTTCCTGGAAGGGGACACAATTCTGAAAACGAAGGCTGTGACAAGGTGCCGCTCTGCAAGAAAACATAACTCTCTTCCCTATCTACCACCTGCCATTGGCCAGTGCTGGGCGGGTGGGTTAATAAGCAATCTGTTTGCCCGTATTATGAATACACTTTCTGTGTCCATCAAACCTTGGAGCGAGACTCGAACCTGGAACTTCCAGCTCAGAGGCAAGGACACAAGACCACCGGTTATTTTTACTGATGAATTTCAATTTAATATTTTTGGCTGGTCAATTAATTCAACATAGTGGATGCTAGTAAGAAGAAAAGAACTTAATATGTGGGAGTGTAATTGAGAACTTAGCACTAACTGGGAGACTGGGATAGTGAATAATGAGCCATTGCTTGATCTGTTTATTAAGACTGCCTGTGAACCCTGAGACGTGTAAGGGGGAACAAAACTTCACACTTTCCATTCTGAAGCCCAAACTAATCTGAAATAAAAATCAGAGTATTGAGTCTAAAATCTATTGCAATTTCTATCAGAGCAGCTGCAGGTAATTTATAATATAAATTTGCATTTAAATAATCTGTAAATCAGGTGGGTAGTTAATGCTTTAACTGTCTGGAAGTATCTTATATATCTGACGAATATTGATTCAACAGAATAAATGTTCAGCATAAACATTTCTGCAGGACTCTGCTGACTCTGACTTTTTCCATTCCTTTGCAAGTGAAAGCTGTTTCTTAAGTCTATAGAGAGCACAGACACCAGGTAAACAAATGATACAGGAGAAATCTTTACTTGGAATGAATTATTTTCTCTCTTTCCCCCTTTAGCACATAGACTGATGTGAAATGGAAATGACGGATAATTGGATTTTGGTACAGCTTCGATTCCATTGCAGTAGCTTTGCTGTCTCTGTCACCCCGCTATCCCCCTGAGATATCTGCTCTCCCCCAACCCCGACTTCTTAATTCCACATTCCTAATTTTCATTGCTTCACAGTCAACAGCTGTACCTTTAGTTGCCAAGGTCCTCAGTTCTGGAATTCCCTCTCTAAACCTCTGCATCTCTTTACCTCTTCCCCCTTAAAACCTGTCTTAATATCTCCTTCTGTTGCCGATGAACAGTCATGAGAAACGCTTGGTATGTTTTATTCAGCTTTAAAGTGTGTACCTGGGAGTCGTTGATGTTGTAGCGATACTGGCGCTTGCTAAATGCAAGGAATTTACTGAGTTTTCCAAAACATAAATGATTATGCTTTTTTCAGAGTTTCCAGTGTATGTCCCACAACATGCTTTAAACTGTGTCACATCTGCTTCATGGGAGAGTGCAATGTGCATGTGGACAGAGTGAGGGTCTCATGAGCTACTTGGAACCACAGGGTCATATATGTGTGTGAGAAATGAGTCTCAGCAATGATGTATAAAGGTTAAGATAGCAATTGAAGAGTCAGTTAGCTGGATGGCTGGTTTGTGATGCAGAGTAATGCCAACAGCACGGGTTCAATTCCCGTACTGACTGAGGTTATGCATGAAGGCCCTGCCTGAGGTGTGGTGATCTTCAGGTTAAATCAGCACCAGTCAGCTCTCCTCCTCAAAGGGCAGAGCAGCCTATGGTCATCTGGGACTATGGTGACTTTATTTACTTACTATAAAGATTAAGTTTTGATTCCATTTAATTTGCCTTGATCTATAAGATTAATAATAACAGATTGAGACAAGAAAATAATTGTACTTGAGAATTTGTACATCAATGAACGTACAATAGATAGGGTAGAGGTAGAGAGATTCTTCCTGCTTAGAAAGGATAGCAGGACTAGAGGGCACAGCCTCAAAATAAGGTGGCGGCAGTTTAGATCAGAGTTGAGGAGGAACTTCTTCACTCAAAGGGTGGTGAATCTCTGGAATTCTCTACCCGTTGAAGTGGTGGAGGCTGCCTCGCTAAATATATTTAAGTCATGGATAGATAGGTTTCTGATAGACAAGGGAATTAAGGGTTATGGGGAGAAAGTGGGAAAGTGGAACTGATCCACTTCAGATCAGCCATGATCTTATTGAATGGTGGGGCAGGCTCGAAGGGCTAGATGGCCTCGTCCTGCTCCTATTTCTTATGTTCTTACGAACACAATGCCAAAATGCAGCGTGTGTCAAAGAGCCTGACCTGCCAACGTGAAACAAGCTGGTGAATAAGAATGATAAGTACAGGTGGGAATAACTTGGCTGGACTTTGAGAGCTGTAGTTTCCGGTTCTGACCTTTTCATAATCCACAGCTCACAGATTGGGCCTCACCAGTGTGATAATCTCCAGAACTCGCATGGGGAATCCCTGGTTTATCTCCTAGTAGCATGTGAGTTCCCATGGTGATAGGGAATTACCTAAACAGTTGGAACTCGTATCCCACCTTTATAAAACAGGTCCCCGAGGGGGGTCAAGTATCCTAACATCCCAGAGGGCACTTGTGCATATGGACCACAGGCTTTTGCTTTATAAAACACCATTCCTTCCCAGTTGGCTTTCTGAGTTATTACAACTAGAAAAGATAAGCTCCATCAATGGATAGCACACTGGCACAATGGTTAGCACTGATGCCTCACAGTGCCAGGGACCCGGGTTCGATTCCTTGCTCGGGTCACTGTCTGTGCGGAGATTACACATTCCCCCCATGTCTGCGTGGGTTTCCTCCGGGTGCTCTGGTTTCCTCCCATAGTCTGAAAGATGTGCTGGTTAGGTGCTTTGACCTGAACAGGTGCCGGACTGTGGCGACTCGGGGAATTTCACGGTAACTTCATTGCAATGTTAATGTGACTAGTAAATAATAAAAACAGAGCTGACACTTGAGAGCAGTGCTGAGGGAGTGCAACGCTATTGGAGGCGCTGGTGTTCAGATGAGATGTCCGCTCTCATGGATTGTATGTTAAATATCCCATTTTGATGAACGATGGGGGAGTTGTCCCTGGTGTGCTGGTCAACCCCTCAACCAACATCATAAAGAAGAACCTGGTCCTTTCTCTCACTGCTATTTGTGATCTTCACTGGCCATCATTGATCCTATGTTACTACAGTGACTATACTCAAACTATCATTGCTGTAAAGTTAGGACTTCCTGAGCTGATGACAGGCAGTGTAGGGACGTAGGGTGGGATTTTCCAGCCACACTCATCCCAAGGACAGGAAAATCCCACCCTAGGTCAACAGATCTTTGTTATGATTCTCAAAGCGAGCAGGACGAGAAAATTCTGCCTTAAGCTCTCTCTC
This sequence comes from Carcharhinus amblyrhynchos, assembly GCF_965287045.1. Taxonomy (NCBI): domain Eukaryota; kingdom Metazoa; phylum Chordata; class Chondrichthyes; order Carcharhiniformes; family Carcharhinidae; genus Carcharhinus; species Carcharhinus amblyrhynchos. The sequence continues at coordinate 5,127,391 of NC_137340.1, read as the reverse complement.
TGCTGACCTGAGAACTAACGATGCGTTGAACGCTTCAGTTAATCATCGGTTTACACTTTTGCATGTCAACATTAAACTAAGACTTTGATGGTCAATATAATCATTTCCAATAAAATATTAGGAATAAAAGTGAAATGAATACTAAACAGGATACGTTTAAAATTCCACGTTGAGATGTGAAATTGGTTTGTCGTGAATTGGCAGCTGACATTTCAGAAGCAATTGCAAATGTTGAATCAGGGAATTTTTGCGTGTGAGGCAAGCGTGATAACCACTGCACTGCAAAACACCCCTGAGATTCATCCTGGCCGACACACTTTCCATTGAAACACACTCGGGAATGGGCCTTTTTAGTCTTGTTTCCTAATCTCATTGCCATGTTTGCTTGGTTTCAAGTTACAAATCTTAACAATATTTTCTGCCTCAATCAAAAATAAAAGCTGGTGTGTTGAAAACTTGGCTGTCAATTTGCCTTGAGCCTGTCACGGAATCATACAGAATTGTTATTGTGCACTGTGTCTGTACCAGCACTTTGAATGAACAATATGACTTAGTGCCATTCCCCCACCTTTTCTCCGTAGCCCTGCTCATTGTTTCTATTCAAATAATCACCAATTCCCTCTTGAAAGCCTCGATTGAACCTGCCTCCGCCACACTTCCAGGCGTTGCATTCCAAACCTAATCCACTCGCTGCGTGAAAAAACTTTTTCTCTCATCACGTTTGCTCCTTTTGTGAATCAGCTTAACGCGATGCCTTCTCATTCTTGATCCTTTTACAAGCAGGAACATTTTCTCCCAATCTATTCCCTCCAGCCCCGTCACGACTCTGAACACCTCTAACAAATCTCCTCTGCCTTCTTTCCAAGAAGAACCTCTCCAAGCTATTCTCTTAACTGAAGTTTCTCATCCCTGGAACCATTCTGCACTCTCTTCAATGTATCCTTCCTGTAGTGTGGCTCTCTGAACTGTACTCAATATTCCAGCTGAGGTCCAACTAGTGTCTTACCCAAGTTCAGGATAACCCCCTTGCTCTTATACTCTATGCCCTATTAATAAAGTCCAGAATATTTTATTCTTTATTAAAGGTTCTCCACACCTATCCTGCTACATTCAATGATGTGTGCCAAATTCATGAACTGGAGTGGACTTTCACTCCTGTTACACATAATGGGTTAACAACGCTCCATAAGGAAAGCATCATTTAAAAAAATCCACATTGCAAAAAATACTGGTTGTGAGATGTTTTATTTTCTCCCTGAGAGTGTGGTAATGAAGTATGTAAGTACATCCGTTTTATCATTTGTCATTACAGAGCTGAGAACGCCTCTACTTTCCCAGGAGACTAAGGAAATTTGGCATGTTGTTTATGACTCTCACCAACATTTTTTAGATGCGCCATTGAGATGCACCATAGAAAGCATGCTTTCTGGTTGTATCACAGCTTGGTATGGGCTCCTGCTCTGCCCAAGACCACAAGGAGCGACAAAAGGTTGTGACTGTAGCCCAATCCATCATGCAAACCAGCCTCCCATTCCACTGACTTTGTCTACACTTCCTGCTGCCTTGGCAAAGCAGCCAGCAGAACTAAGTACTCCAGGCACCCCGGACATGCTCTCTTCCACCTTCTCCTGTTGGGAAAAAGGTACAAAGATCTGAGGTCACGTATGAGGCTGCAGAACAACTTCTTCCCTGCTACCATCAAACTTTTGAATGGACGTACCCCGCATTAAGTTGATCTTTCCCTACACCCTAGCTATGATTGTAACACTACATTCTGCACTGTCTCATTTCCTTCTCTATGAATGGTAAATTTTGTCTGTATAGCGTGCAAGAAACAATACATTTCACTGTATGTTAATACATGTGGCAATAATAAATCAAATCATAAAAAGAGCTCAGGAAACTGAATTCTCTTCTTGAACCTGTCTCCCCTTCACTCTCCCATCCAGTAACATTCGATTGAGACAATCCAATTAGTTGCCTCTGCTGCATTCTTCCCTTCCATTGGTTCACCTTGCAAAAACTTTCTTTAATGCCCGTCTGTGCCCGGGTCCTGAACTCAAATCTTTCTCTAGTTTTTTTTCCTATCTCCTCTTTCCTATCTCCTCTCTGAGCTCATCTTGTCCGTGAGACCCACCTCCTGTTCTCTCAATCTTATTTCTATTAAACTGCTGATTATCCAACTTCCCCTCTTGGCTCCCATGATAGCTGATTTCATAAGCGGTTCTGTCTTGTCAGACTTTGTCCCCCTCTCTGTTGTATTATGTGTCCTTTAGAAGCCCCATTGATCAGATCATGAGACTTGTATGTTTAAACATGAACCATTTATTGTTAGTCTAAGCTATTTACAGATCCCACGTTACTGGTATACATGGTGCTGCTTCCATGCAGGTAGGTTTCTAGAGTATTCTCTCTGAATCTATTACCATGTGATTCTATACATCATACAGTGTGCAGTGCTATTCTCCAGTTCCATGTTAACCCTTGCTCTACCAAGCACCTTTAATTACAATGGTACGTACACAATATCACATCACTCTCCTTTAAATCTGCCATCATCACCTCTCCCAAAACAAGCAAACTTCCACAACTCCATCCTTAGAAATTACCATCCATTTCCAATCACCCTTTACTCTCAAGTCCTTGAATGTGTTGTTTTCTCCCAATTCCATCCCCCCCATGACATCCCATGAACTCCTGAAAACTTCCGAGACCTAACCTCAGCCTCAGGGAAGGTCCTATGAGGGGAGGCTGAGGGATTTGAGGTTGTTTTCGTTAGAAAGAAGGCAGCTAAGAGGAGACCTTATTGAAACGTACAAGATGATTAGAGGTTTAGATAGGGTGGACAGTGATAGCCTTTTTCCTCGGATGGAGAAAGCTAGCACGAGGGGGCATAGCTTTAAATTAAGGGGGGGTAGTTATAGGACGGATGTCAGGGGTAGGTTCTTTACCCAGAGGGTGGTGAGGGATTGGAATGCCCTGCCTGCTGCAGTTGTAAATGCGCCTAGTTTGGGGGCGTTTAAGAGATCCGTGGATAGGTTTATGGATGGAAAGGGATTGGTTTAGGTTAGAGGGTCATTGCTTTTTTCTTAATTGGTCGGCGCAACATCGAGGGCCGAAGGGCCTGTTCTGCGCTGTAATGTTCTATGTTCTAACCCTTCACCCAACCACCTGACACCCTATCCCCTCATCCACTTACCTCACAAACTTACCATCTCTTAGTAGTTTCTCCAAGTGGCTTTGGGTCATTTAACTGTCCGCTTAGCAAGTGCTGCAATAAGTGTACGTGGTTTCCACGATGTTTCTCTCCCCTGCTCCCTGTGATGGTAGTTGCTCTACATGAGTTTTGAAGGACCCTCCTTTGGAAGACAGGCCCAACAAGTCATAGGAACCGACGTAGGTAACTTTCTGTCTGATCTGGGTCAGGAATGGGGGGCTAGATCCCAGCCATTGCCATTCTTTACACTTCCCATGGCCTTGACAAAGCAGCTCGCATAATTAAAGACCCCACCCACCACGGAAATTCTCTCTCTTCCATCTTCTTCCATTGGGAAAAAGATACAAAAGTCTAAGATCACACACAGCCAACTCAGAAACAGCTTCTTCCCTGCTGCCATCAGACTTCTGAGTGGATCTACCTCACATTAAGTTGATATTTCTCTGCACCCTAGCTATGACTGTAACATTGCATTCTGCACTCTCTCCTTTCCTTCCCTACACAAGGTATGCTTTGTATAGCACACAAGAACCAATACTTTTCATTGTATACATGTGACAATAATAAATGAGGTATTTTCCCTCCTCACCTTTAGAATCCCAACCGTGCTGACAGAGGCCATTTGGCCCATTGAGTCTGCACTGACTTTGGAAGAACATCTTATTCAGGCCTATCCCCCTAACATCTTGGGACACTGAGGTGCAATTTAGCATGGCCAATCCATCTAACCTGCACATTTTTAGACATTAAGGGGCAGCTTAGCATGGCTAATTCCCCTAACACACATATCTTTGGACAATGGGAGGAAACTGGAGCGTCTGGAGAAACCCATGTAAACATGGGGGGAACTTGCAAACGCTACACTGACAGTCACTCGAGGCTGGAATTGAACCTGGGTCCCTGATGCTGTGAGGCGGCAGTGCTAACCATTGTGCCACCATGTCGTCTATATTAAACGGATTAATATGTTGAATGTATTAAGCCTTACTTGTCGAAGGCTGAGGGGGGATCTTATAGAGACTTACAAGATAATGAAGGGGCTAGATAGGGTAGAGGTAGAGAGATTCTTTCTGCTTAGAAAAGGAACCAGAACTAGAGGGCACAGCCTCGAAATAAGACGGGGGTCAGTTTAGAACAGAGTTGAGGAGGAACTTCTTCTCTCAGAGGGTAGTGAATCTCTGGAATTCTCTGCCCGTTGAAGTGGTGGCGGCTACCTCGCTGAATATATTTAAGTCACGGGTAGATAGGTTTCTGATAGACAGGGGAATTAAGGGTTATGGGGAGCAGGTGGGTAAGTGCAACTGATCCACTTCAGATCAACCATGATCTAATTGAATGGCGGGGCAGGCTCGAGGGGCTAGATGGCTGACTCCTGCTCCTATTTCTTATGTTCCTAAGCCAAGTACACAGTTGAAAATGCTGCAGATAATATATAAATAAACTGTAAGCTGCACTTTTGGAGCTAGACAACCTTCAGTGAGACTGAAAGAAGATTCACGATTACTAACACGTCTCCATCCATTAACCAGTCTGCAAAGTCAACCACTTTGATCTTCAGATCAAAAGGCACCATTAGCTCTTCAATTAAAATGAATCAAAGGAACTCAATTTCCATGGCACGACCTAATTTAATTGTATGCTGCAAGGATGCTACAAAAAGGATGCTTCATTGCCATCACTGGCGTTGGGAGAATTGTTCAAGTGCCCTGTTTAATATATACACCATTACACTGCAGTGGCAACAGGAAAGTTTCTTGATTGGAATTGCTGTAGCTTTCTGTGCAAGAATGGAACTGTATGGAGTAGAGAATAAAGTGTCAGTTAATCATTGTGCAAAAAGAGCACTAAATCTTTCTGGAGATGGTTAAAATATATTTTGCATCAGAAAATATACCATCCATTTTTAAATTTGCTTGAAGGTTTATTGGTATAAACAGATGGATATTGTTATGGATATCTGAAAGCGAATCAATGATCTTTGACGCATAATATCTCATTGAAGAATCAATGTTTTGCACACATTTCCATTGCAGCCTCAGTCTAGTCAGTAAAGCTTTTATTATAATCTCATTCTACCATCACTTAGTGTATCATAATGGTGACTGTAAGCAAGCCTGTCAGGAAACAATATCTTTAGTCGCTAAGACACTTACCTCCTCGAAACTGGTAAATGGGGAATAGTGGTGCGAAAGCTCTTATGTGTTCAGGTTCAAAGCATTGTGACTGTTCTATTAGAGGTAAGAGATTTCTGTTTAATAAAGCTTGTGGGAGAGACTAGAATGAGGGGGACACAGCTTACAAATAAGAGCCCTCCCCATTTAAGAGGAGAATTTATTTTCATCTTCGAGAGTACTAGGTTGGCAGGATTCTTTTCTCCACAGAATGGTGGAAGCAGGGTCATTGAATATTTTTGAGGCAGGGTTAGACAGATTCTTGATAGACAGAAGAGTCAAAGGTGCAGACAGGAAAGTGAAGTTGAGGCTACGATCATAACATAAGAAATAGGAGCAGGAGTCGGCCATCTAGCCCCTCGAGCCTGCCCCGCCATTCAATAAGATCATGGCTGATCTGAAGTGGCTCAGTTCCACTTTCCCGCTTTCTCCCCATAACCCTTAATCAGATCCCCCATGACCTTGTCAAATGGAGGTGCAAGTTCCAGGAGCCAAATGGCCTTTTTCTGCTCCTTGTTCTTACGTTCTTAGGAAAGGAGAAACCAAATCAGAGTGAAATCGGAGCATAGAAATGTTCTGATCGGGATGTTTGAGGAGATTTAGGGATTTATATGACAGATATGGAGAAACAATGTAAAGAATGATGCAGATATAATAGTTCAGGAGGAACACTATGAGACACTGGACAGGATAACCATACAGAGAGAGCAAGTACTCAAAGGGTTGGAATTCCATCAGTAAGTGGCCAGGGCCAGGTGGATTGTTTCGATGCTGCTGAAGGAGGTCAGGTATCTACATATATTGTTTTAACAGGTACAATACTTCAGATCCAGCACTCTCCGGACAAAGGCAGTGCTGGATTTTCAATATTACTGGGTTGGGTAGTTTGAGGTTTGGGCAGCTGGGCTGTGGGCAGTTTGGGCAGTGTGGGCCATGGGCAGTGTGGATCGGAGACAGTGTGGGCCATGGGCAGTTTGAAGTTGGGTTGTTGGGTGGAGTGAGGAGTCGCTTAGAGCGTGGGATAAAGCGGCGCATGAAGCAGAAAAGCTGGTTACTAATACAACACATAACAATATATAATAATGTGTATTATACATAACATAATAACTGAAGATGCTGGATAAATTCAGCAGCTCTTTGCAGTATCTGTAGATAGAGACAGAGTTAACATTTTGGATCTAAATAATCCTTCTACATAAAGCTAATAACTGGAGTCACAAAGACCTTGCAGCACCTACTCAAATTGTCCAACTAAAGTATTTAATTTTAATTTTAATCAATTAAAATTAATGATTGGAACATTATAACCGTGTCTGCTTTTCAGACAGCTCCTGTTGTTGAAATTTGAGACACTTCTATAGTATTTTTCCTGACCAATTGAAAAGTGGAGATAAAGAAAGTTCAAATAAAAAGTTTAATAAAAGTGATACACGTACAAAGTGTTGCTCTAGTTTCCAAGTCTGCAAGCTGAGAAGTTTCTACGTGTCTCCTACATGAGCAACGCTGCAGAGCTTTTAAAAACTAAGCAGAAGTTACTTTCAGTAAAAGTAGATTTAAAATTCTGACATAATGGGGTAAATTTTACCATCCCACCCACCCGGGAATCGGAGCGGCTGAGGGACGGACCATGGAAAGTTCTGTTGACCCCGGGAGGGATTTTCCAGTTTCGGGGTGAGCGAGGTTGGAAAAGCGAAATACTACAGATGCTGAAAATCCGAACTAGAAACAGAAAGTGCCAGAAAAGCTCAATCGTCTAGAACCTGTGGAGAGAGAAACAGAGTTAATGGACGGAATTTTACCTCCTCGCCTGCCCCAGAATCAGGGCAGGTGAGGTTCGCAGAACGAAATTCTGCGTTGGCCTCGGGCGGGATTTTACGAGCCTCACCCGAGCGAGGTGCTAAAATCCTGTCCAACGTTTTGTGTCGATCTTATTTAGGGCTGAAGGTGGCATTGATAGAGGCAGCCAGACCTACTGGGCTTTTCCAGCATCTTCTGTTTAGAATTCTCATTGTTTGGGGTAAAAGGAACTTTTCCCTCTTTGAGCATGGCTCTGGATTTGACCACCTTCCTCAACACTAGGTCAGTATTTCCTTTTTGCTACTTTCTCACCCTCCCTCTCAGTGCTTACCTGTTTAAAACCTGTTACATCTCCAACTTGCCCCAGTTCTGGTCTTTGACCTGAAGCTTTATCTCTGTTCCTCTCTGTGCAGATGCTGCCTGCCCTGTTGAGTATTTCCAGCAATTTCTGTGTTTATTTCAGCTTTCTGCTATTTCATTTCTCCAAGGGTCTCCTGTTTATTTGTCCGCCATCATTTCGGAGGAGGGATGTAAACACTTTGATGCTTGCTCCTTTGCTCTAGTGGTTAAACAGCGCTCACTCTTGATACATTTTCAGGAGAATCCCAATTGCAATTCACCACCTCACTACCAACATCACGAGGAGTTCAAATCCCATCATGTGAAGCCTTGGAGTTGAATTCAGTAAATCTGGTGATTGGTGACAGAAATGACCATGAAAGCTACTGGATTGTTATAAATGCCTAATTTGTTTCAGGAGAGAAACCATCAGCTACTTGGGCTGGCTTACATTTAGCTCCGTTTGGTACATTGGAGGGTTGTGGATCAGTCAACAGTGCCCCTGCCTCTGAGCCCGAAACTTTGGGTTCAAGTCCCACTCCTGGACTTGTTAGCTACGGACAGAGGATTCACAGTGAATCTTTGAATATTTTTAAAGGTTGAGCTGGATAGATTCCTGAGTAACGAGGGGGTGAAAGGTTATTGGAGGTAGACGGGAATGTGGGGTTGAGGTTACAAGCAGATCAGTCATGGTCTTATTGAATGGCGGAGCAGGTCTGAGGGCCTACTCCTGCTCCTAATTGGCATGTTAGCTTAACAGCCTTCCAACTATCCTCCAAAAGGGGAATAAAAGAAGAGCATGTGAAGATACAACACTCATGCGGTGGAGAACTGATAGTGCTGTTGGTGTAACGAAGGATGGATAATAAATGTAAGCTTGTCAGTGATGTCCATGTTGCAAGAATAACCATAGGTAGGAAATGGTTGTTAACTCAGGGTCAGTTCACTGAAGGGCAATCTAATCATTGGCTTTCCAATTCCAAATATCATCCCACAGCTATTAATGCTCTACGTCAGACTTTCATCTGTTCCCACAGCTAGTAATTCCCAGAACAGGCCTGTTGCTAGGGGCTTATAGCTTGAGGGACACCACGCCACATCAAGCATGGCTGACCAGAAGGCTCTCCCACTCTTACCATCACTCTTATTCCCTCATTGATTAAATTGTTTTAAACTTCCATGGTAACTAGCTGTCACATTTCAGAATGACCCACTCAAATTCTCCGTGCTGACATGTTAGACCCTAGTCCTGCTGCCCTTTAAAAACTTACAACAAAGCGGTTCTCAGTGCAGCAAACATGTCCTGAGATCAACAGCTAAATTTGTGAATAAGCCCAGAAGAAGTAGGAATCGGAGGAGGCCATTCAGCCCCTCGAGTCTGCTCCACCATTCAGTAGGATCGTGTCAGAATGGGTCAGAGATTAGAGGTAAGAATGAAGACGTTGAACACAAGCTGCCTGAAGTCACCACGTCAGGAGGGACCGTCAGGATTAGAATGGGCAGGCCAGCCAGAGGCCCCCCATTCCAGGGAAGAGTGCAGAGATCGATCTCTTGCTTCCAGCCTGAGTCCACCCAAACCCACTGGACACATGGGGGACCCTCCATCTACACCCTGGCAGTGGGAAAGGGGCAAATAGCCACTGGATCTACCTCTTTGGCCACCTTCAGGTTGTCAGTGTCAGGATGCTAGGAGGCAGTACACCGTTGGCACTGCCAAGGCACGTGGCCAGTAGGCGGGCTGATGAGGTAACGCATTTTGGTAAGAAAGATATGGAGAGACAATAAAAAATAAAGGGCACAACTTTAAATGGTGTACAGGAGAGAGGGTCCTGGGTGTACACGTGCATAAGTAGTTGAAGGTAGCAGGACAGGTGAAGGGAACAGTTAGTAAATTAAACAATAGCCTGGGTTTTATTAATAGGGCAAGGAATAAAAGAGTAAGGAGGTAACGTTGAACTTGTTCAGCCTCAGCTAGGATACTGTGTTCAATTCTGGGCACTGTCCTTTAGGAAGGATGTGAACACATTAGACAGAGTGCAGAAGAGGTTTACAAAAGTGGCTCCAGAGATGAGAAACTTCAGTTATGAAAATATTTTGAACAGGTTGGGACTGTTCTCCTTGGAGAAGATTCAGAGAAGATTTGATAGAGATGTCCAAAATCGTGAAGGATCTAGACCGAGTTGACAGGGAGAAACCGTTCCCACTTATGAAAAGATGAAGAGAGGGCACAGATTGCAATATGAGAAAAAGCTTATCACGCAGTGAGTGGTTAGGATCTGGAATGTACCGTGTGAGAGTGTGGTGGAGACAGATTCACACAGCGAGTGGTTAGGATCTGGAATGTACTGTCAGAGAGTGTGGTGGAGGCAGGTTCACACAGCGAGTGGTTAGGATCTGGAATGCACTGTCTGAGAGTGTGGTGGAGACAGATTCAGTCAAAGCACTCCAAACAGAATTAGACTGTTATCTGAAAAGAAAGAATGTGCAGGATTACGGGGAGAAGGTAGGAGGACGGAACTAAGCAAGAACTCATTTGGAGAGCTGGTGCAGACATGATGGGCTGAATGGTCTCCTGCACCATTACAATTCCTTGATCCTGTGACTCGTTGCTCACTCTGCTGTATTATAAAACAACCAAAGCTGATGCAGAGACACTATGGTTGTGTTAGTAATAATTTAGACTCTGCTGGTTAGCCTTATGTGTTCCTCAGTGATTAACCTTGTGATAGTGTTAATTATATCAGTATAAACATTGATAAATTGTGTTTATTAATGCATCTCTATGTCTGATAGATGGCTCTGGTAATCTGTACTGTGTCCCCTGGAGTATATAATTTGGCTTATGTGACTATTAATATCCCTTTGGACGGGGTAAATTAATACCATTCAATGGCCGGTCAAATCAACCTTTGAAATGAATCAGAAATTCCAAGAGAAATCTAAGTTTGCTGCATATTTGAAATGGGGCATTGACTTTCCTGATCTCTCTCTCTCTCCCTCCCTCCCACTCTAGATACCAGGTCTTACAACCATGAAGCTCTGTGTTGGCCCTTGGATATGCTTGAAAAGATAATGCCATGGTTTGCCTGCTACCCCTACAATTAATGCCCTTCACATAATTTGCAGATTTGCCTTTCTGGTTCTCATAGAATGAGGAGAAGCATCTCAAAAGTAATGGCTGATCTGTGGCCTAACTCTATTTACCTGCCTTTGTTCCATATCCCTTTGCTTAACAAACATTTATCGATCTTAGAATTAAAGATAACAACCGATCTATTATCTCCAACCAGCGGAAATTATTTATCTTTATCTACTCTGTATTTTCCTGTTAACTCTTGAAGACTTTGATCAGATTATTCCTCAACTTTCTAAATTTTAGAGAAATCGGGTCTAATTTGTGGAGTCTCTCCTTCTAGCTCAACCCTGAGGCCCAGGTATCATTCTTGTAAAGCCGCATTGTACTCCCCCCAAGGCCAATATATCCTTCCTGCGATGTGGTGCCCAGATCTGCTCACAGTGACTCCAAGTGGGAACTAACCAGGGTTTTGTATTGCTGCAGTCCAACCTCTTTTGCGCCATTCCTGTGGATATAAAGACCAGCTTTCCATTAGCCTTCTTGGTTATTTTCTGCACCCATTCCGGACATTTTCAAGATCTATGCACCCGAACCCCACGTCTCTTTGGGCGTCCACTAGCTTCATACCATCTAGAAAGTATTCTGGTGTCTGCTGAGGGGGAGGGGCGGGAGAAGGACAGATTGTTGTCCAGTGGTGGGGGAGGCCTCAACTTTCTCTGTTAGTGGGGGGGAGTTGGTGGGTGGGGGACGGGAGGGGCTCTGCTGCCACTCTGCAGGTGATCGGTGTGGGGGCAGGGGGTCACTACCGGTCTGGGTAGCGGGGGTGGGTGGATAAGAGGGAAAGTTATGTTGTAGGAACGGGGGTGATATCTATGGGGACTATCGTTCGTGCTTTTTGCCCTTGGGCTGCTTTTTGCGGCCTGGGAGCGATGTGACAATGGCGTGATTTTTAATTTTTTTCTCTAACTGCACATGTGCAGTTCAGAGCTCCAATCGTTTTGGGTGCGATAAGCCCTGCCCTCAGTGCAATTCAGACTTGCTGAGTGCTGAAAGCAGGGTTCCGAGTCGGACCTGAATTAGGCCCAGATTCAGCACTGTGAATCAAAATGGTAAAATTAGGCCCAAGTGCATAAAATTGGGAGCGAAAACTCACCTGAAAAATGGATCAGGAACTCTCCAGTTCTCATGCTAGCTGGAAACTTAGAAAAGATCTCGTAAAATTCCACCCATAATGTCTGTACTGACTCTCTAAATGGACATCGTGACTTGGTGCCGTTCACCCACCTTTTCCCTGAACCTCTGCAGATTGTTTCTATTCGGGTAATCATCTAATGCTCTCTTGATTGAAACTGCCTCCATCACACTTCCAGGCAGAGTATTCCAGACCCGCAACCACTCGCTGGGTGAAAATATTTTCTCTTATTTCACATTTGCTTCTTTTGCAAATCACTCCAAATCTGTGCCCCTCCCATTCTTCATCCTTTTACGAAGGGGAACAGTTTCTCCCCATTCAGACCCCCTCACGGTTTTGAACATCTCTATCAAATTGCCTCTTTCCCCTTCTTCTCTCCGAAGGAGAACAGTCCCAACCTCTCCAATCTATTCTCATCGCTGAAGTCTCACGTCCCTGGAACCGTTCTTGTGCACCTATGCTTTATACTCAGCCTAACATTGGTGTAGGTCAACTTTCAAATATCGCACCGGTGTCTTTCTCACATTGAGACAAAGCTCGTCCTGACACACACACACAACCTTACCCTTTCTGAACAAAGAACAACACAGCGCAGGAAATAGGTCCTTTGGCCCTACAAGCTCGTGCCACCCATTTAGACACTCAGTGAGTGCCTTATTCCAATCCTTCTCCTACCTACAACTTTTGTCTACGCCTCTAGGACTCCACAATAAAGGGGGTGCACATTTAGAGAATTATCTGTGCGCCAGATTAAGGGAGGTCTAATTTCAGGACAATTTGTTAACACCAATCAACCTAAGAGCACATTTTTGGGGTGTGGGAGGAAACCGGAGCACCCGGAGAAAACCCACGCAAGCACGGGGAGAATGCGCAAACTCCACACAGACACCGACCCAAGTCGGAAATCCGATCTGGGTCCACGTTTCTGCACAGCAGACAGTGATAGTCACTGAGCTGTCGTGTTGCCCGTCAGTTGGTCCAGTTTGGGTCTGCTTTGTTGATGTTGTATAGCCCTGCCTCCTTCTGAGAAGTTGAGATTCAGCTTTAGAGATGTCGGTGGCCTTTTGATCATCATTTCCTTCTTTCTTTGGTTCGTGCTTTCCCACCTGGGATTGACTGGACAGTTTCTCTGTGTTGTTAATGTTATATTTCTTTCTGTGTATCCAAACTTGATTTTTGGTTGGAATACACTTCTGAGAATCAACTCAAAGGGGTTAAAACCCTATTTTTCATCAGTGGAACTATGATTTCCATCCATGCACATCATTTACCTTTAGTCTCAACACTTTCTCTGGTTAGAAAACCTACTTCCAATGCATTTCTGTTAAGGGGTTTGACAGGGTAAATGCTGAGAGGACATTTCCCCCTCGCCAGAGGGCATAGTCTCAGGATAAAGATTTTGACTTGAAGGGGTGCCAATTTAAGAATGAGATGAGGAAAAATTTCGTTTCTCAAACAGTCTTTGGAACTCTTTGCCACAGTGGGGACAAGAGTCCTTGTGTATATTTAAGGTTGCGGGTGATAGATTTTTGATCAGTAAGGGAATCAAAGGTTGTGGGAAAAAGGACATGAGTGGGATTGAGGAATGTTGGATCAGAGATGTTCCTACTGAATGGTGGAGCAGGCTCGAGGGGCTGAATGGCCTCCTCCTATTCCTACTTCTTCTGGGCTTATTCACAAATTTAGCTGTTGATCTCAGGACATGTTTGCTGCACTGAGAACTGCTTTGTTGTAAGTTTTTAAAAGGCAGAAGGACTGATTCCTCAAAGGGTCTAACACGTCAGCACAGAGAACTTGAGTGGGTCATTGTGAAGTTAGTTACCGTGGAAGTTTAAAACAAATTCATCGGTGGAGGAATATTCCTGGGATTTTTTTCCTAAATGGGACTAAGTTTTCCTTTTCTTCGCTATTGCATGAATTTTTTTTATTATTCATTCGTGGACCATGGGTGTCTCTGGCTGGCCAGCATTTATTGCCCATCCCTAGATGCCCTTGGAGGGCAGTTGAGAGTCAACCACATTGCCGTGGCTCAGGGGTTATCAACTTTGTGTGGGTGCTGAGCGCAAATGATGATGGGCAAGTTCTTTTAATTTTTGAAAATTCTTATCCTCGTGTCCAAATCATAGCCCAGCCTCGTCATATATCTGTAACTTCTCCAACACGACAACTACGGAACCGTACAATCCCCACACTGCGGAAAGAAGCTACACCAACTCTCTGAAAGAGTGTCCCACCAGACCCCCTTCTCCACCTTATCCCCGCAATCCTGTGCATTTACTATGGCTGATCCACATCTTTGGACACTAGGCCAACCTACCTAACCTGCACATCTTTAGACTGTGGGAGGAAACTCTCCGAGATCTCTCAGGTTTGGCACACTGGCACAATGGTTAGCACTGCTGCCTCACAGTGCCAGGGAGCCGGGTTCAATTCTAGCCTCGGGTCACCGTCTGTGTGGAGTTTGCACATTCTCCCTGTGTCTGCGTGGGCTTTCCTCCCCATGCTCCGGTTTCCTCCCACAGTCCAAAAATGTGTGGGCTAGGTTGATTGACCATGCTAAATTGACCGTTGTGTTAGGGGGATTAGCAGGGTATATACGTGGGGTTACGGGTATAGGACCTGGGTGAAATTGTGGTTGGTGCAGATGGGCCAAATGGCCTCCTTCTCCATTGAATGATTCTTCCAAAACTGGCCTCATGCACGCTCTCGATTTTAATTACACCATCACAGGCAGCTTTACCTTCATCTGCCAAGAATTCCCTCACTAAACCTCTCTGACTCTCTGTACCTCATATATCCTTTAATCTGCATCTTAAAACCTACCCCTTTAACCAAATATTTGGTCGCCTGATCTAATGCATCTTTGTGTGCTCAATGTCAGTGTTTTGTCCGCTGGAGCTCCAGGGAGGTGTCTCGGAACATCTTAATGTGTCAAAGGTTTTCCATAAATTACTCTTACCAAAGTTACACCAAATCTGTCTGCTTTTCTATACTTCTAAAGCATTTCCCACCACCCCCAAAATCTTCCAATTTTGAGTTGAAAGTATCGCCTTCCATATTTTGGACGGTTGTGTTTGGTGCCAGCATGGTTCTAGGTGGTACAGGTCATGCAGGCTTTGTGTATAGCCCATGGGTAGCGCTGTTGCTCACAGTGCCAGTGACCCAGGTTCGGTGGCTTGGGTCACTGTGCAGAGTCTGCGTGTGTTTCCTCCGGGTGCTCCGGTTTCCTCCCACAGTCCAAAAGATGTGCTGGTTAGGTGCATTGACCATGATAAATTCTCCCTCAGAGTACCCGAACAGGCGCTGGAGCGTGGCAACTCGTGTGTTTTCAAAGTAACTTCATTGCGGTATTAATGTAAGCCTACTGTTGACTAATGAATAAATTAACTTTATAAATTTAAATGTGCAAACAGCCATCACCAACCATCTCCTGCATTGGTAACACACGGCAATTTCTACTTTAACAATGTGAATCCCTTTTAGGAGTGTTTCATTATTGGTGACCAGTCAGGATGATTCATCTAACTGTATAGATTCTTTCTGAGACAGGTACATGTCACATTTTAATTGCTTTGATAAAAAACAACGTTCTCATTAGCTATCAAACTCCTTTTTCCGGTATCTAAGTCGAAGCAAAAAGACACTTTGGTTGGATATCGATGGTCTTTAAGGACAAATCGTTATTCTCTTATTTACTTAGTCTAATCTATTCGTAGCCTGTAGTTTTGAACCTTGACAAGCCTATGTTTATTTAACTCTGCTCCTCTAATTAGAAAGATTAATGGTTCCTCTTGGGTCCTTTGTTAACATTAACTTTCAGTGAGCCTTTTTCGAGTTTTTTCAAAATTCCAATGTGAACTCCTTTGATTTTCCCAAAACCCAGTGGAATGCTGTGGAAGGATTGTTTGTAAACTGTAGTTTATGCTCTCTGCCTCAGGCCTTTCTCGCTGCTTCTGATTTGGTTCTGAGGTGGGACGGTGTGTAAAGATGCAGCAATAATCACATTTGGTTGGCCAAGGCTTGAGTGTTACCAAGCCAGGCATCACTTGACCAAAAAGATCCAGCAGTCCTTGCAAGCAGGCCTGACGGCAGAGGTGAGGACATTCTGTGAAGATCAGGACAGTGCATATTCTGTGGAGACAAGGCTCAGTCAATGTGGAGATCACAGGATGACAGTTCTGATAAGTAGAGTTGCTTCGTGTCTGACTTCTCAAATATGGTTGAGATTTGCGAGGGCTCTTCCTCCTAAGGAGATGCATATCAGGACTGAGTATTGCAGAGGGTGGAAACTGCAATGAAAACCATTGGGGTGAAAGTTGGTAGTTTTCAAAGACTTTGGCTTGAATTTTTTGGATGATGATATGAAGAGTTTACAGGGAACCCATCCCCACTGTCTCCCAATCCCCTACAATCGTTTCATGCTGAAACAAATATTATATGGCTGCAGGCAGAACTTCTGTCCATCACTTGGAAGGAAGCCTGCCTTGAGTGGCATGGTGGCACTGCTCCCTCACAGCATCAGGTACCCGATTTTCAATTCCTGTCTTGGGTTACTGTCTGTGTGGAGTCTGCACATTCTCTCCATGTCTGCGTGGGTTTCCTCCTGGTGCTCCGGTTTCCTCCCACACTCCAAAGATGTGTGGGTCAGGTGCATTAGCCATGCTAAATTCTCCCTCAGTGTATCCGAACAGGCACCGGAGTGTGGCAACTCGGGGATTTTTGCAGTAACTTCATTGCAGTGTTAATGTAAGCCTGCTTGTGAGATTAATAATAAACTAAAACTTTTAGACAGCAATTGGTCAATCAGATTGGCCTGCAGCTCTCCAGACCACAGAAGAAGGATGTCTGAACTTAAGTCTGAGCACTGGAGGCACAGATAAGTTAAAGGGGATCTAGGGCAGGGAGGTTTGGGAAGGCCAGGGGGTGGGCAGGGTGCAAAGGGGGTGATCGATGCTATATATTTAAAAGGGTTGCAGGTTGCTGTAAGAATTGATTACATGATTTGATGATGATGTCATTAGGGTGTTGCCACAGGCTGCTGTTTTACATTTAGTTTTGTATGTGATTTAGAAAATATCTCTTAATAAAACATGTTGTGAGTTAGTTTGAATCTCCGTGTGTAAACCACAGTTCTTTTTGCTTAAAATCCACAAACCTTCAATCAAACCTCCAGCCAGTCTGAAGACTGAGGCTGAGGTGAGAAACAGCCATTCAGTGGCCAGTAATTGTAATTGTCCAGTTAATGGCTTCATTGGGTCAAGAGTGGGTTTCCTGTCCGAAGCCTTGCACTTGTAGTTTATGCTCGCTGTCTCTGGCCTTTCTCACTGCTTCTGATTTGGTTCTGAGGTGGGACAGTGTGGAAAGATGCAGCAATAATCACATTTGGTTGGCCAAGGCTTGTGAGTGTTACCAAGCTAGGTGTCACTTGACCAAAAAGATCCAGCAGTCCTTGCTGTGAAGTAGATGTGAACTCAGAGGGAATCCCATCCCTTCAATTTCACGCTCCCCCCCCCCCCCCCAACATCCCCTCCTCCCCCTCGCCAGTGGGGGAGTGTCAAATCCTAACCCTTGTGTATTTCGCTCACTCGTACTCGGTTCATTTGTAAGGAATGGTCGCCCCACTGAAGGGATGAGCTTTCCTGTCCACTCACAGCAGTTTGATCAACTGACTGACCAGCTTCAGCTATGGAATGTTCACTTGTCCTGTGATTGTGAGTAAAGGGACACACTATTGTTGGCTACTTATCCAATGTTTCAATCCTAAAATTCAGACAATAATTTGAAGTGATCTCGAATCATAGTCAATGTTGTAACCATCGAGCTGATTCTGTCTATGCGGGCTCTGTAACAAGAATAAAAAAATATGGTGCTACGCCATTGACAATATACCAGCCACCAACACTCCCCAATCACAATCCTACCACTGAAAGAGAGGCAATAGTTGGGCTACCTGCCCCAATTGATGCCTTTAAGTAGGTAATTAATGTCGGTTTAACGGCCACATAGTGTCATAGAACCCTACAGTGCAGAAAGAGGCCCTTCGGCCCATCGAGTCTGCACCGAACACAATCCCACCCAAGCCCTACCCCCATATCCCTACATATTATACCCACTAATCCCTCTAACCTACACATCCTTGGACACTAAGGGGCAATTTCTTAGCACGACCAATCAACCTAACCCGCACATCTTTGGACTGTGGGAGGAAACCGGAGCACCCGGAGGAAACCCACGCAGACACGAGGAGAATGTGCAAACTCCACACAGAGAGTGACCCGGGCCGGGAATCGAACCCGGGACCCTGGAGCTGTGAAGCAGCAGTGCTAACCACTGGGCTACCGTGCCACCCTTCTCTAGGTTATGGGAGAGTGCTGTACCCAGCATGTAGACCAGCAGGTTTGTTCACATGAGTTGCTGGCCAGTGAATGTGTGGGGCTTCCTCTTTTCTGGGTGTCCAGTGCCAATCAAGGACCCCACCCCCAACAATTTTGTCCAACTCCGCTTTAGTCTTGTCCAACATCTTTCTCCCCACCACAACCTCTCCAGCGCCTGCCAGCCAGGGAGATCCTAAATTTACCTGGTGGTCCAAACTCCATCGCTGACTGTCTCCTCCTTGGCTTAACTGCAGTACCGGCAGTGACCAATTCTCCCAGTGGCACTGTAGGACTGTCAATCTCTGGTTGGCAGCTCTGTAAGATGTATCTTTCTCCTGGAGAGTCCTACCTCAGATAAATAAAGATCTATTGGCTGAAACATTACAGTGGGATGAGTTCAACTAACCAGAGGTGGATCTGCCCCCAACATTCGTGTTGTGGTGAGGGGACCCTGTGCTCAGCCCCTGTAGTAAAATAACCTGTTACAGAACTGGGTATGGATTTACGTTACAAATAAGAGGTAGGAATTTCTGACCCCTACACCAGTGGAACAAAGAACAACACAGCACGGGAAACAGGCCCTTCGGCCCAACGAGCCCGCGCTGCCATTTTATCATTGAGTGCCCACCTCTACCCATGACCTTTGTCTACGTCTAGTGGGGAAGATTGAGGGAAGGCTCATTAAGGGACAATTTGTTACACCTAAGAGCACGTTTTTTTGGGGTGTGGGAGGAAACCGGAGCACCCGGAGAAAACCCACGCAAGCACGGGGAGAATGCACAAACTCCCACAAATACTGGCCCAAATCCATGTATCTGCACAGCAAACGGTGATAGTCACTGAGCTGTCGTCTTGCCCGTCAGATGGTCCAGTTTAAGCGTACACTAACGACATCACTGTGGTCGGGAGATGAGAACTGGGAGAGCAATTAAAAGACAACGCTTCTCAAAATGTTCCCGGACGTGACGACAATGTCTGCTGGTGTTGGGGGCTATCCGGAGCGTTCGATAAGCTCAGTCAGTGAGAGTGGAGGTCTGACCCATCGCACGCACCATCACTCTGGGGGGGCTAGCGCATGACATCGATCGGGTGCTAGACCCCGTCTGAAAGGGGATACGTGACATTCGATCAGCAACTTTACCACATGAAAGTGAGACAGTCGTGTTGTATGAATGCTTTATGATTTCACTTTATTAGAATAAAAATACAACGTGACAATGGGTCTTGTATTTGCTTTGTTAAATCTGCCAGTTATTTAAATAGATTGCACACGATAACATAGAATGATGCAGAATTTGCAATGAAAAGGCAGATCAATTCGTTTGACTGGTTTATGCTTATGTTTAAGTTTCACACAAGCCTCCTCCCATTCTGTTTCATCGCACACTATCAGCATGTCCTTTCTCACTCATGCACTTAAGCAGTTTTCCTCTGAAATGCTTCCATATTATTTGTCTTAATTACTCCTTGTGGTGGCAATGAATATTCCTTCCAGTTTATTATATTAATTCTGAGCTCAGTTGTAAGTGGGGCTGAGGTATGATGCAGACCCCCTGCCATTCAATTCTAATTCAAATGGCTTTGCGGAATGACTAAATACGACAGCAAAATGATTATATTTCTGCACTTGGCAAATTAACCCTATTTTTAGCCTTTTATATAATAAAAATGACATATATTCTGAATTGCTCAACAAAGAAAGGTTGAAATGTCTGCATTTAAATAGCACCGTATACTACCCTGGTGCATTGCAAGCCCTTTATAGTTAATAATGTATTATTATCGGGCAATTGTGCCAATCCATTTGCACACAGCAAGGCTCCTCAAACAGTACTGAGTTAAATGACTAGGATTAATGGGCTAGGATTAAGTCTTAGTGGGCAAAACAATTAGACTGCTGAAGTCACACCATCCACATTGTTGTAATGGTCAAGATGGAGTTATAGGGTCATTTATGGAGGCCATTCAGCCCAGCAAATCTATGGTGGCTTTCTCTATGACACTCTAGTCAGTCCTATCCCCCAGCTCTTTCCCTGAAGCTCGAAAAGCTTATTTCCTTTACCTGCCCATCCAATTTCCTTTTGAAATAAATGATTATCTCTGCTTCTATTAAATGGCAGAGCAGACTCAATGGGCTGAATGGCCTAATTCTGCCCCTATATCTTATGGTCTTCGACCACACTCATTACCACTCGCATCCCCCTGCATCTCTGTGTCCCTCTCTTCCATCAACTGGCTGACTTTTCCAAACCTGTCATAATCTTGTACACCGCTATCAAATCTGCCCTCAATCTCCTTTGCTCCAAGGGAAATAACGCCAGCCTCTCCAGCCCTAACCTTGTTGTAAAGTCCCCTCAAACTTCTATCCATTCTGGTCAATCCCTTCTGAACCATTTCAAAGACCTGTTGGTGTCCATTGCAAGGGAGAATGGACTGTAAGAGTTTTACTGCAGCTGTACAGGGTCTTAGTGACATTACATCTGGAATACTGGATATCGATTTGGTCTCTTTAATTCAGAAAGGATGTAGTTGCATTAGAAGCAGTTCAGAGAAGGTTCATTCAACTCATTCCTGGGATGAGGGGTTTAGCTTCTGAAGAAAGGGTAAACGAGTTGGGCCTGTGGCCATTGGAATGTAAAAGAATGAGAGATAATATTATTGAAAAACATAGATGAGTTTTCTCCATCCTTGTTAACCCTGCCACTGCTGCCAGCCAGAAAGGGAGAACTTGGTGCCCAGCCAAAACTCCATTCACTGCAGCAGGACTGGAAAATCCCAGTCGTGGGCGAGATTGGACAATTCCGACCATAAGATCCCGAGAGATTACTGAGGGGGTACCGGGACGATGTTTCCAGTTGTGGGAGAGACTGGGACTAGAGGATGCTGTTCAAAAATAAGAAGTCAGAGATTGGGAAAAAAAGTGTGTAAATTCCCTTTTAGGTCCTTAATTGGACCCACTCCTCTTTTTACCACTTGTTCACTAATTACGTGCCTATCAAAGACTTTGGGATTCCACTTCATGTTGATTGTCAGTCTTTCCCTGTTCACTTCTCTAATTTGCTTTCCATCTCCTCTCTGCACCTCCTGTATGCCTCTTGGTTCTCAAATGTTCTACCTGACACCTGTCATAAGCACACTTTTTCTTCCCCTTAATTTTTATATCTTGTACAATCCAGGGAGCTCTGGATTTGTTTGACCTCCCTTTTCCTTGACTGTGCCTGGACTATTTCTGTTTTGGAGATAGCTACAGTTTTTCCTGCTAACCCTTCATTTCAGTCTAACCGGCCCAGTTCCATTCTTGCCCTATTGAAGCCAGCTCTCCCCTAGTTAATTACTTACACTCTGGATTGTCTATTTTCCTTTTCCAGCATTATCCAGACCTTGTAATACAATGATCACTGTCTCCTAAGTGTTCCCTCATTGACATTTGATCTACTTGGCCCACTTCATTTCCAAGAACCAAGTCCAATCTTGTATCCTTTTTTATTGGAGTGGACACACACTGCTGTAGAAAATTCTCCTGAACGCAGTCTAGGAACTTTTGCCCTTTACATATCCACTGTCCCAGTGGGTAATTGAAGTCTCCCATTCAAACGACTCTATAATGTTTGAAATTTTCTCTACAGATTTGTTCTTCTACATTCTGCTCACTAGTTGGCAGTCTAAACATTGTACAAAGCAATGGAATTATGTCTGTTCTGTTCCCCAGCTCCAGTGCCAATAAAGGTTGTTCCTTCCTCTTTTCCATTTTTAATCAAAACCTGAAGATACAAAGATCACTGTTACCCAAGTGTCATCCCACAGACACTTGGTCTACTTAGCCTGCCTCATTCCCCAACACTAAATCCTACAATGTCTTCTTTCTAGTTGGAGTGAGAATATACTGATCAAGAAAGTTCTCCTGAACACGTTTCAAGAATTCCTCCCCATCCTTTCAATTTATTTTAACATTAATTATAGCATTTGATATTTGGAAAATTAAAGTTCTCTTAATATCGCCACTCTATGGTTCTTGCACAAGTCTGTGATTTCCCTGCAGATTTGCTCCTTTATCCCTCTTTCACTGCTTGAACACCCCCAGCAATGTGATCTTACCTTTTTTTGCTCCTTAACTCTCAGCAAATGGATTCAGTCCTTGCCCCTTTAAGGATATTCTCTCTTTACACCACTATAGTGTTGTCCTTAATCACTGCTACCACCCACCTCTCTCTTTTCCTTCCCTATCTTTTCTGGACACTTTGTATCGCCCACGCCTCACCATTTTTACTCGACGTTTCAGTTATGTCATATTCCCAAAAACCCAGCCTGCAGGTGCAGCAGGTGGTCAGGAAGGCAAATGGGATGCTGGCCTTCATAGCGAGGGGGATTGAATATAAAAGTAGGGAGGTCTTGCTGCAGCTGTATAGGGCACTGGTGAGGCCGCAGCTGGAGTACTGTGTGCAGTTTTGGTTGCCGTACTTACGCAAGGATATCTCGGCCTTGGAGGGAGTGCAGAGGAGGTTTACTAGGCTGATACTGGAGTTGAGGGGGTTGAGCTATGAGGAGAGGCTGAATAAACTAGGCTTGTACTCGTTAGAGTTTAGAAGAATGAGGGGAGATCTTATTGAGACATATAAGATGTTGAATGGGATGGATAAGATAGAGGTGGAGAGACTCTTCCCGCTCAGAAAGGACAGTAGGACTAGAGGGCACAACCTCAAGATAAAGGGGGGGCGGTTTAGAACGGAGTTGAGGAGGAACTTCTTCACTCAAAGGGTGGTGAATCTCTGGAATTCTCTGCCCGTTGAAGTGGTGGAGGCTGCCTCACTCAATATTTTTAAGACACGGGTTGATGGGTTTTTGATAAGAGAGGGGATTAAGGGTTATGGGGAGAGGGCGGGAATGTGGAACTGAGACATGACAGATCAGCCATGATCTTATTGAATGGCGGGGCAGGCTCGAAGGGCCAGATGGCCTACTCCTGCTCCTATTTCTTATGTTTCCATATGGCTATTCATATTGTGGTTTACCATCCTTGGGTGGTACAGTGGTTAGTACTGCTGCATCACAGCACCAGGGACCCAGGTTCAATTCTGGCCTTGGGTCACTGTCTGTATGGAGTTTGCACTTTCTCCCCGTGTCTGCATGGGTTTCCTCTGGGTGCTCTGGTTTCTTTTTTTAAAGTTTATTTATTAGTCACAAGTAAGGCTTACATTTAACATTGCAATGAAGTTATCATGAAATTCCCCTAGTCGCCACACTCCGGCACCTAACCAGCACGTTGTGGGAGGAAACTGGAGCACCTGGATGAAACCCATGCACACATGGGGAGAATGTGCAAACTCCACACAGACAATGACCCGAGCTGGGAATTGAACCCAGGTACCTGGCGCTGGAAGGCAGCAGTGCTAACCACTATGCTACCATGGCACCCTGCAATTTCCTCCCACAGTACAAAGATGTGCGGGTTAGGTGAATTGGCCAGGCTAGATTGGCCCAGAGTGTCAGAGGGATTAGCAGGGTAAATACATGGGGTTATGGGGATACAATCTGGATGGGGATTGTTGCTGGTACAGACTTGATGGCCCAAATGGCCTCCTTCTGCCATTATCTTTGATCCTTATTCATCACATTTTGTATTTTTTGCATATGTGTATTGTAACCATGTCTTTGTATTCCTTGTATTCTTTCTTAGCCTGCTGCTATCTAATATGGTATTACTTCTTCCTCTCTTACTATTCAATGTTCTCTCTCCTTTTTTTTTCCTACTTCTATCTTTTGCCCACCGCTCTCTGCCAATTTAGTTTAAACCCTCCCCACTTGTGAACATCCCCACAAGTATACTGGTCCCAGTCCTGTTAAAGTGCAACCCATCCCTTTTGAATTGGTGCTGCCTGCCCTAGAGTGATCTCAACGTCCAAGAATCTGAAGTTCTCCCTTCTGCACCAAGTCTCAATCCACAATTGATCCTCCCTATCTTCCTATTCTACCCCTGGGGAGCCTGGTTGTGAGAGTAATCCAGAGTCCTTTGAGGTCCTACTTTTTAAGTTTGTCCCTACTGCCTGAACATCTGATCAAAGGATCTCAGTACTTACTTTCACTATGTTGTGTGTACCAAAACCCGTGGCTCACTCCTTTCCCCCTGCAGAATATCTGCACCCTCTTCGTGATGTCCTTTACTCTGGCACCACAGGGGCAATATGATGGTTATAGAAATGCCCGTCTGTCTCACTGACTATGGAATCTTCTCGAAACAACTGCATTTCTACACTTTGCTATTCCCAACCATGCAGTCCTTGCCATTGCTCCCATAGTCTGGATTGCACTCCTACACATCACTGTCACTCCCAGCAATATCCCATGCTGAATATTGATTTCAGAGTGGCACACACTCTGAAGACTCCAGTACCCTTCCACCTAGCCTCGAGTCTTTAACCATAGAACCCTACAGGGCAGAAAGAGGCACTTTGGTGCATCGAGTCTGCACTGACCACAATCCCACCCAGGCCCTAACCCCATATCCCTACATATTTACCCAATAATCCCTCCAACCTACACATCTCAGGACAATAAGGGTCAATTTTTTCACATAGCCAATCAACCTAACCTGCACATCTTTGGACTGTGGGAGGAAACTGGAGCACCCGGAGGAAACCCACGCAGACACAGGGAGAACGTGCAAACTCCGCACAGTGACCTGAGCCGGGAATTGAACCCAGGTCCCTGGAGCTGTGAAGTAGCAGTGCTATCCACTGTGCTACTGTGCCTCCCTGTCCTCCTATTACCTATTATCCTGAACTCCTATACTGCCTGTGAGGTGATCACCTCCTGGAATGTACAATCCAGGAAACTCTCTGTTTCTAGTCCCTCGGAAAAGCAGGCAGCATAATCAAGGACCCCACGCACCCTGGATGTACGCTTTTCCATCCTCTTCCGGTGGAAAAAAGATATAAAAGAGGTCATGTACCAACCCACTGAAAAACAGCTTCTTCCCTGCTGCTGCTTTTGAATGGATCCAACTTGCATTAAGTTGACCTTTCTCTACACCCTAGCTGTGACTGTAACACTACATTCTGCACCCTCTCCTTTCCTTCTCCACGTACGTTATGCTTTGTTTGTACAGCACGCAAGAAACAATACTTTTCACTGTTTGCTGATACATGTGACAATAATAAATCAAATCAAATGCTCTGCTTTGCCCTCAAGCTTGGGAATCCTGAATTTGAGCTGGGGCACCTGGAGAAACCTCTGACACTTCTGGTTCCCCCAAGATACACGGGGCCCGATTTTTACCAACAATTTGCGCCCATTTTCAGGTGCAAAATCATGGTAAAATCGGGCGCGAGGCCTTTATCGTAATCTGCACCCAAGTCCGTGCAGATCGCCACTTTACCGAGACCCACGAATGGAGGTTCCGCGTCCAAATCGGGCACAATGATGATTTAAATGCATTTAAATTGAATTAATGAAGTGCCCGCCCATCTCTATCAGCCTTTACCACTGCATTTACCAATCCAGAACCGCGCTTTTAGGGACCTGCTGAATAAAAGTCTGAGTTGGTGCAGATTAGATGTATCTCTGGCGGAGTGGGGGGGGGACGGCTGATCATTGTCTGGGGGGGTGGGGGAGTAGGAGGCAGGTGGGGAGGAAGGGGGCAGGGTGGCAATCCATCTGGGCAGTGGAGGGGGGGGGGGCATTGATGTACGTATGTCCCCCTTATCCACCCCCCCCCCACTACCCACACACATCACTGCCTCCCCCCCTTATCCAACCCCCCCCCCCCCCCCACTACCCACCTCCCCCCGCCATCAATCGCCTGCAGAGTGGCAGCGGACCCCCATGCCTCCCCCCACCAGAGATCCGTCTGCACCCCCCGACCCGAGAGACATCTTACCTGCCCCCCGCCTACACCCCCACTCCCGGGCTGCTTTCCCTGTGGCTCGGGAGCGATCTGACACCGGGCGCGCTTTTCCCAATTTTTTTTCTAAATGCGCACGCGGATTTCAGAGGCTCCGATCGTTTCCCCACAGCCCGGCTCGGACTGGAGATGGCTGGGAGCGTATGGGGGGGTGTCCGAAAGTGGATTTCTGCGTCGGATCTGTACCAGGCCCAGACTCGGCACTCGGTGAAAATGGTAAAACTGAGGCCCATGAAGTTTCTACATGAACCGCAGGGTTCCAGATGCTGCTCCATTTACTAAAACAAATCCCTTCTTTTACAATCTGGGTGGTACCTTGTTTCAATTATTAATTTTAATGAATGCCTCCAGCTCTTACTCTGTGCCAATGCTGTTATTATACACTCACTGTGATACCTACTTCAATAGGAACTTCTCATTTCACAGCCCCTGATTTGAGTGAATGATTTAGTTTAGAGAGAGAGAGAGAGAAGGAAATGTATTCATCACCTGCTTTCTGTAACTTAGATTTTAGTTTAAGACATGCTTGGGCAGTTCTGACCCCCAGCAGCCTATTCCCAGCTCTTTAATCCCCCTGTTAGTCGTGCTGTGCAGTCTGAGTCCAATGCTGACTGTCTCCAGGTGGAGATTATAGGTGCCGAGATTATATTCCAGCCATGTGTTTCACTGCCAGCCTCCTGAGTCACTCACGCACACACACTCTCACTCTCTCTCTCTCTCACACTCTCACACTCTCTCTCACTCTCTCTCTCTCACTCTCTTTCTTTCTCTCTCTCACTCTCTTTCTCTCTCTCACTCTCTTTCTCTCTCACTCTCTTTCTCTCTCACTCTCTTTCTCTCTCACTCTCTTTCTCTCTCACTCTCTTTCTCTCTCACTCTCTTTCTCTCTCACTCTCTTTCTCTCTCACTCTCTTTCTCTCTCACTCTCTTTCTCTCTCACTCTCTTTCTCTCTCACTCTCTTTCTCTCTCACTCTCTTTCTCTCTCACTCTCTTTCTCTCTCACTCTCTTTCTCTCTCACTCTCTTTCTCTCTCACTCTCTTTCTCTCTCACTCTCTTTCTCTCTCACTCTCTTTCTCTCTCACTCTCTTTCTCTCTCACTCTCTTTCTCTCTCACTCTCTTTCTCTCTCACTCTCTTTCTCTCTCACTCTCTTTCTCTCTCACTCTCTTTCTCTCTCACTCTCTTTCTCTCTCACTCTCTTTCTCTCTCACTCTCTTTCTCTCTCACTCTCTTTCTCTCTCACTCTCTTTCTCTCTCACTCTCTTTCTCTCTCACTCTCTTTCTCTCTCACTCTTTCTCTTTCTCTCTCACTCTTTCTCTTTCTCTCTCACTCTTTCTCTTTCTCTCTCACTCTTTCTCTTTCTCTCTCACTCTTTCTCTTTCTCTCTCACTCTTTCTCTTTCTCTCTCACTCTTTCTCTTTCTCTCTCACTCTTTCTCTTTCTCTCACTCTTTCTCTTTCTCTCTCTCTCACTCTTTCTCTTTCTCTCTCTCTCACTCTTTCTCTTTCTCTCTCTCTCACTCTTTCTCTTTCTCTCTCTCTCACTCTTTCTCTTTCTCTCTCACTCTCACTCTTTCTCTTTCTCTCTCACTCTCACTCTCTTTCTTTCTCTCTCTCACTCTCACTCTCTTTCTTTCTCTCTCTCACTCTCACTCTCTTTCTTTCTCTCTCACTCTCTTTCTCTCTCACTCTCTCTCTCTCTCCCGGTCATCCTAGTTTCCCATGGTGTCACTGATGTTTCCTTTATTATTAAATTTCCAGTCTGTTTGCCATAAGTCAAAAAAAAGGTAGAAATATATTCATGTGATTGTGATACTGTGCTCTAGGTGTCAGCCTTGCCTCAGGTGGTAACCCTATTGCCTTAGGATTAGGAGGTTTTGAGCTCAAGTATCACTTTAGCACACTTACTCCGAGGTGAGTGCCGCACTGTCTGAGGCGTGGTTTTACAGATCACCACTAAACCACCTATTCACTAATGTCATTGCTGTGTGTGGGATCTTGCTGTGTTCAAAGTGACCCCCGTATCTCCTACATTGCTGCTTTGCCTAATTGCTCTGGGTTGTGCTGAGGTTGAGAAAGGAGCTGTAGAAATGTGAGCTGTTTTGTGTTAACATTAAGAAGTCCTGTACTAATGAAGGAAGAACTGTCGGGTCATATCATGTCACCGTGAGGTCAGACCCAGTGGCTACAGGGCAATAGAGTCATAGAGGTTTACAGCGTGGAAACAGGCCCTTCGGCCCAACTTGTCCATGCTGCCCTTTAGGTGAGAATCAGGGTGGGTTACACAGTAACAACCGTGTGGAACACACAGTGACATAGGATGGTGCCTGACAGTGAGAATTGTGACAGTTTTGATACCAGTATTTGTGTGTGTGGGTGTGTGAGAATGCGGGAGTGTGAGTGTGTGTAGGTTTTGTGTGTGTGCGCACTTGTGTGAGAGAGTAAGTGTTGTGTGTGTGTGTGTGTGTGTGTGTGTGTGTGTGTATGCGCTTGTGTGATTGAGTGTGTGTGCACGTGTGAGAGTGTATTGTGCGTGTGCATGTGAGAGAGAAAGTATTGGTGTGAGTGTTGCGTTTGTGAGAGAGTGTTGTGTGTGTGTGTGTGAGTGCATGTGAGTATTGTGCGTGTGTTTGAGAGAACGTTTTGTGTGTGTGCATGTGTGAGAGAGTAATGTGTGTGTGTGTGTGTTTGTGTGTGTGCGTGAGTGTGTTGTGTTGTGTTTTGTGTGTGTGTGAGTGTATGAGTGTGTGTGTGTGAGCATGTGCTTTCTCAGCTGTTTCATCAATGACCTTCCCTCTATCATAATGTCAGAAGTGGGGATGTTCACTGATGATTGTACAATGTTCAGCACCATCGTGATGCTTTGGAAAGTGAAGCAGTCCATATCCAAACACAGCAAGACCTGCACAATACCCAGGCTTGGGCTGACGTGTAGCAAATAACATTCACATCACACAAAGTGCCAGACAATAACCATCTCCAACAAGAGAGGATCTAAACATCACCCCTTGACATCCAGTGACATTATCACCACTGAATCCTCCACTATCAACACCCGGAGGGGGGTTGCCATTGACCAGAAACGGAACTGGACTAGCCATATATAAATACTGCGGCTACGAGGACAGGTCAGAAGCTGGGAATCCTGTGGTGAGTAACTCACCCCCTGACTCCCCAAAGCCTGTCCACCATCTACAAGGCACAAGTCAGGAGTGTGATGGAATACTCTCCACTTGCCTGAATGAGCGCAGTTCCAACAACACTATTTTTAGCTTGTCACATGGAAGTGCTCAATGTTAAAAGGGTCATTTCTGATCTTCTCTCTGCCCTGGAACTCCTCTCACCAGCCTGAAAGTGGAGAGTGGGCTGGGAACAGCCCTTCAGTGGTGACTAATTGGCCACGTACAGGCCTCAGTGAGAACCAGGGCGGGCAGACCTAGGCCTTGCCCATCCCAGGGTAAAACAGGTGAGAGTTTGAGTTGGGCAGGTGAGAGGGAAGCTCCTCTGAAAACATTTACTGTTGCATCCCATCTACAAAGCTATTGGTGAGGGAATGTAACGCACAGATGTGGGTGTGTGAGAACGTGTGTTTGTGTGAGTGTGTTGGTAAAATCATTGAGTTTCACTTCTAAAGGTTCAAATTATCAGCGACACCCTTGATTTTTGTAACCCTTTTCCCTGTGTTGGTTGGTTGGTTGTGGGGATTACGTTTTTATATGATTGCAACCTTAGCTTTTGTCTTTGTTGACTTGTCCATGGTGTTTTATATAGCGAGCTGATATAAATGAATAGAATTGAGCTCAGTGTAATTAGAATTCTTTTTGCTGACTACAGTGTCTCTTTTTCTGACATTCCTTGGTTTCTTTTAGCATTTACCCAGGATTTTATTTTTTTACCTCTCAGGCTTTTCTCCTGTAACTTTTTTCCTTGTGGAAGTGTTGACACTGGGACTGATAGTTGTTAATGTTTACAGGAGTTAAGCAGTGATAGTTCACTACCGCCTAGATCCATCCTCTTTCACACCATGGGAGTCATTGTTATAACTGGGAGTGCAGATTACACCCAAGTTACAGACATTTTTTGTGCTTCAAATGTGCCACCGGCCCTCCTGATAAACACGATGTGGAGGTGCCGATGTTGGACTGGGGGTAAACACAGAACATAGAACATTACAGCGCGGAACAGGCCCTTCGGCCCACAATGTTGCGCCGACCAGTCTTATTTTTAAAAAAAACATTGACCCACTAATCTAAACCAATCCCTTTTCGTCCATAAACCTATCCACCAATCTCTTAAACGCCCCCAAACTAGGCGCATTTACAACTGCAGCAGGCAGGGCATTCCAATCCCTCACCACCCTCTGGGTAAAGAACCTGCCCCTGACATCCGTCCTATAACTACCCCCCCTTAATTTAAAGCCATGCCCCCTCGTGCTAGATTTCTCCATCCGAGGAAACAGGCTATCACCATCCACCCTATCTAAACCTCTAATCATCTTATATGTTTCTATAAGATCCCCTCTTAGCCGCCTTCTTTCCAGTGAAAACAACCCCAAATCCCTCAGTCTCTCCTCATAGGACCTCCCCTGCATACCAGGCAACATCCTGGTAAACCTCCTCTGCACCCTCTCCAAAGCCTCCACATCCTTCCTGTAATGTGGGGACCAGAACTGCACACAGTACTCCAAGTGCGGCTGCACCAGAGTTGTGTACAGTTGCATCATGTTACAGTAAGAAGTCTCACAACACCAGGTTAAAGTCCAACAGGTTTATTTGGTAGTGAACGCCACTAGCTTTTGGGGTTTGCCCCTTCGTCAGGTGAGTGGGAGTACGTTGGGGGAATGCATGGTACGTTGGAGAAACCATGCAAACGCGACAACAACGGATGAATGAACACAGTTCCCTTCCGGTTGGCGAACACTTCAGTGGTCACGGGCATTTGGCCTTTGATCTTCGGGTAAACGTTCTCCAAGGCGGCCTTCACGACACACTACGGCGCAGAGACCGATAGCCAAGTTCAGCACACGTGAGGACGGCCTCAACCAGGATCTTGGGTTCGTGTCGCACTATCTGTAACCCCCGTGACTTGCCTGGGCTTGCAAAATCTCACTAACTGCCCTGGAGACAATACAAGTCTCTTTAACCTGTGCTTAATGCCATCTCCACTCACATTGTCTGCACCTTTAACGCCCGATTAGCTGTAAAGACTCGCATTCTAATCAGTAGTCTGTAAATTGACTTTGTGTTTTTATACACCCTGTTTGTAATCAGAACTCTGACTCACCTGATGAAGGGGCAGTGCTCCGAAAGCTAGTGGCGTTTGTTATCAAATAAACCTGTTGGACTTTAACCTGGTGTTGTGAGATTTCTTACTGTGTTTACCCCAGTCCAACGCCGGCCTCTCCACATCATGACCCCTTGATAAACACAGAAGCTGTTTCCTTTCCATCGTCCTCTCTCTTCTGATTGCCCCCCTCCCTCTCCTGGTTTCTTCCAATTGCCTCTTCCCTCCAATCACTTATACTCCCATTCCCGATTGCTCCTCTCCCGCCTGATCACTTCCCTCCAAATACTTCATCCTCCCTACCCTCTCGCAGGACCTACCGAGGGCCGCAGTCGGCAATTCAGTGACCTGGAATTGAAAACCTCTTTGCTACCCAGTTTGCTGAAGTAATTCAGGCCTGGGGCCCACCTTTTTTTTTTGTGGGATTTGGGCATCACTGACTGGCCAGCATTTTATTGCCCATCCCTAGTTGCCCTTGAACTGAATGCTAGGCCATTTCAGAGGGCAGTTAAGAATCAACCACATTGCTTTGGCTCTGGAGTCATAGATAGGCCAGATCGGGTAAGGATGGCAGATTTCGCCCCGTTAAAGGACATTCGTGAACCAGATGAGTTTTTCTGAAAATTGACAGAGATTGACAGTCCAAAGATGTGCGGTTAGGTGGATTGGCCACGCTAAATTGTCCCTTAGTATCAGAGGGGCTAGTTAGGGTAAATCCATTGGGGTTATGGGGATAGGGCCTGGGTGAGATTTTGGTCGGCGCAGACTTAATAGGTCGAATAGCCTCCTTCTGCACTGTAGGACCTACGACAGTAGTTTCATGGTCATCAGTAAATTCTTAATTCCAGACATTATTTTATTGAATTCAAATTCCACCATCTGCCATGGTGGGATTCAAACACAGATTCCCAGAACATTAGCTGAGTTTCTGGATTAATAATCTAGCAACAATATCACTAGACCACCATCTCCTAGTGTAAGGTCAGTCCCTGTATGACTGGTGTAGCAGTATTGTCACTGGATGAGTAATCCAGAGACCCAGGGTAATGCTCTGGGGTTGAATCCCATGATGTGGGTATGCCGGTGTTGGACTGGCGTAAACAGAGTGAAAAGTCTGACAACACCAGGTTTTAGTCCAACCTATTTATTTGATAATATACTCACAAGCTTTCGGGGTTAGCCCCTTCGTCAGGTGAATGGAGAGTTCTGGCCTCAGACAGAGCATATAAAGCACAGACAGTTTAGAGATTACTGATTAGAATGCGAATCCTTACACCTAACCTGCTGTTCAAGACCTGAAGTGGCTGATAATGTGAGTGGAAGGAGCACTGATCACAGTTTAAAGAGATGTGTATTGTCTCCAGGCAGTATAGTGAGTGAGGTTTTGCAAACCCAGGCAAGTCACGGGGGTTACAGATAGTGTGACATGAACCCAAGATCCCTGTTGAGACCGTCCTCATGTGTGCGGAACTTGGCTATCAGTCTCTGTTCAGCGACTCTGCGCTGTCGTGTGTCGTGAAGGCCACCTTGGAGAACGCTTACCCGAAGGTCAGAGGCTGAATGCCCGTGACCACTGAAGTGTTCGCCAACAGGAAGGGAACAGTCTTGCCTGGTGACTGTCGAGCGATGTTCATTCATCCGTTGTCGTAGCGTCTGCATGGTCTCCCCAATGTACCATGCTTCGGGACATCCTTTCTTGCAACGTATCAGGTAGACAATGAATCCCACCCCCATGGCAGAGTTCGATAAAATATCTGGGATTAAAAATCTAATGATGACCATGAAACGAGTAGTGTAGAAACCCATCTGGTTTACTAATGTCCTTTAGGGAAGGAAATCTACTGTCCTTACATGGCCTGGCCTACATGTGACTCCACAGCCACAGCAATGCCCTCTGAAATGACCTAGCAAGCTACTCGTTTGATGGGCAATAAATAAGACCTTAAGAAATAGGTATAGGAAGAGGCCATTCAGTCCCTTGTGCCTGTTGGACCATTCAATTGGATCATGGCTGATCCAACATTCCTCGCGTCCACTTTCCCGCCCTTTCCCCATAACCCTTGATTTCCTTACTGACCAAAAATCTATCTTTCTCAGTCTTAAATATACCCAAGGAATCTACCTCCAAACTTCTCTGTGGTAAAGAGTTCCAAAGACTCTCAACCCTCAGAAGAAATTCCTCCCCCTCTCAGTCTTAAATTGGTGCCTCTTTATTCTGAGACTGTGCCCTCTGGTCCTGGACTCCCCAGTGAGGGGAAACATCCTCTCAGGATTGACGCATTCCAGCCCCTTAAAAATCCTGTATGTCTCAATGGGATCTCCCCTCACTTTTCAAAACTGAGTAGAGTCCCAACCTGTTTAACCTTTACTCATAAGACAATCCCTCCATATCAGTGAGCCTTCTCTGAACTCACTCCAACGAGATAATATCTTTCCTTAAATAAGGGGATCAAAAAGTGCTCACATTACTCCAGATTTGGTCTCTCTAGTACTTTGTACAAAATATCGAATAGTTCCTCTCTGTCCACTCTGGTTAGGACTTCCTTGAAAAACTCTAATAAATTAAATAGATGTAATTTTCCTTTCATAAAACAATGCTGACTTTGCTTGATTAGATTATAATTTTCCAAATGTACTGCTATTACTTTCTCCATAACAGGTTCCAACATTTTTTTGCAACAATAGATGTAAAGCTAATCAGCCTATGCTAAACTTTCTCAGTGTACCCGAACAGGAGCTAGAGTGTGCCGACTAGGAGATTTTCACAGTGACTTTGTTGCAGTGCGAGTGTAAGCCTACTTGTGACGCTAATGAATAAACTTTATAGTTACCTTTTCGGTACGCCCCTCACTCTTTGAATAGGGGTATCACACTGGCAGTTTTCCAATCCTCCGGTGCTTCTCGAGATTCCAAGGATTTTGGATAACTACGATCAATGCATCCACTATCGCTGTGGCTACTTCTTTTGGGATGCTAGGATGCAAGCCATCAAGGCCTGAGGATTTATCTGCCTTTAGCCCCATTAGTTTGTCCAATACTACCTGTCTAGTGATGGTACTGAATTTATCCCATGTATTCTTTAGTGTCAGTGATGTTCAAAGTATCTGCCACCATAAAATATCTGTTTAGCTTCTGTGTCATTTCTTTACTCCCCTCACTGTCTCAGATTTATTTTCTCAGGGTCCTGCGTTCATTTTTATCTCTCTCTTCCTTTTTTATATATTTAAAGAAGCTCTTATTGTCTATTTTTATATTCCTCACTGGTTTTCCTTCGTCGTTTATTTTCTCTCTTCATTATCTTTGTAGTTGTCCTGTGCTGCATTCTGAATTTATTCCAATTTTCATAGAATCATAGAACCCTACAATGCAGAAAGAGGCCCTTCGGCCCATCGAGCCTGCGCCGAACACAATCCCACCCAGGCCCTACCCCCATATCCCTACATATTATACCCACTAATCCCTCAAATTTACGTATCCCTGAACACTAAGGGCCAATTTCTTAGCATGGCCAATCAACCTAACCCACACATCTTTGGACTACCACTGACTTTTACCTCCTTTTTCTCTCAATTTAGTATTCTCCTTAACTTCCTTGCTTAGCCGTGGTTGGTTCATTCCTCCTTACTGGGATATCGACTGGTTCACTAGGTTCATACCGGAGATGAGGGGGTTGGACTATGAAGAGAGATTGAATAGACTGGGTCTGTACTTGTTGGAGTTTAGAAGGCTGAGGGGGCATCTTATAGAGACGTATAAGATAATGAAGAGGATGGATAGGGTAGAGGTAGAGAGATTCTTCCCACTTAGAAAGGACAGCAGGACTAGAGGGCACAGCCTCAAGATAAGGGGGGGTGCAGTTTAGATCAGAGTTGAGGAAGAACTTCTTCACTCAAAGGGTGGTGAACCTCTGGAATTCTATGCCCGTTGAAGTGGTGGAGGCTATCTCGCTGATTATATTTAAGTCACGGGTAGATAGGTTTCTGATCGACAAGGGAATTAAGGGTTATGGGGAGCAGGTGGGTAAGTGGAACTGATCCACTTTAGATCAGCCATGATCTTATTGAATGGCGGGGCAGGCTCGAAGGGCTAGATGGCCTACTCCTGCTCCTATTTCTTATGTTCGTATTACTGGCCACTCCTCATGAGTGAATTAAAGGAAAAACCGATGTCTTGGCCAAGGAATATACACAATGGAAAGGAGTTAGAATTCTGTATGAATGTTCTCTGGTGCTCACTAATGTCAGTGTCTGACATCCTACCTGACAATTACACAGTTTGAGAATACATGATGGATGATAAGGGACAGTGCCTCAGCAACTGGCTGGGAAACTGAAGCTCAGTCAGATGTGAGCTGGAGGCAATAAGTGGGACAATAAAAGCGGAATGTGGCACCGATAATCCACTATGAGGTATGAATGCAGCTTTCAGGCTGATTTGTATATATGGCAGGTAGATGTAGAGACAACAATCGCATCACGATTTACAAGATGTTCATTAAAAGAAAATCCCAAAGCAATAAATCTACAGCTAGAAAGTTATAAGAAGCCTTGTACTTAAATTGTTTCGAGTTTCTCGGAGTATATATATATGTGGGTTTGGATTAATTTTTCATTACCAAATAATAAAGTATTAGGTTTCTGGATGAGGATTTATTAGGTGGTGATTTTTCATTTTAAATCTCTTGGATAGTTTTGTGCTCCATTCTCCAACTTTTTTGTCTCAATTAGTTTCTGTGTACATTCTATATCTCGGTGAGATCTTTCCGTCACAGAGGGGAGAATTTTCCTGTTCCAGTGACCACGGGAATCAAAGCGGGCGGGGAGGCAGACGGTGGCAAGGTCCATTGACCTCGGGTGGGCTGGTTTCGCGGCGAGCGCTGCTGGAAAATCCCACCCAAAATCTTTACAACACAGAAGGCCATTCGGCCCATTGTGTCTGCACTGACTGACAGTCCCTTTTGGTCACTTATTATTAAAGACTGAGGGACATGTTTGTTAGCACCATATGGACAGAAATCTCAGGGACTGGATTGCGACTCTATAACAATTGGTACATTCTACAGCTGTTGAAGCGAGGGGGTAGTCTGCTCTGTAATATTATATTACGCCTCACATTGCAAAGTCAAAAATTTACCCCATCAAGTTTGATCTCTGCTTAGATTCTTTTTTTTTGGATTCCAAAGCTGACATCTTGCATCATTTAATCACACTACGTGCTGTCAGTATCAGCTATGGCTCAGTGGACAGTTCTCTTACCTCCGTACCAACTTGCTATGTATGCTGGGACATACCTTTTGTAGGCAGTAAGAACATAGAACACTACAGCACAAACAGGCCCTTCGGCCCACAAGTTGCACCGATCATATCCCTACCTACCAGGTCTATCTATAACCCTCAATCCCATTAAATCCCATGTATTCATCAACTTGTCCAGATTTTGGACCTTTTTAAAATGAACTAAAGCATAGGGAACAATAGGTTCATTTGCCAAGGCAATATCTCCACCAATTTCTTTTCATGCAGAACAATTTGTTGTTGCCTATGAAATTTGGTATTCTTGTATCTGTCCTGATGAGTGTAAGAACATAAGAACATAAGAAATAGGAGCAGGAGTAGGCCATCTAGCCCCTCGAGCCTGCCCCGCCATTCAATAAGATCATGGCTGATCTGTCGTGGCTCAGTTCCACATTCCCACCCTCTCCCCATAACACTTAATCCCCTCGCTCATCAAAAACCCATCAACCCGCGTCTTAAAAATATTTAGCGAGGTAGCCTCCACCACTTCAACGGGCAGAGAATTCCAGAGATTCACCACCCTTTGAGTGAAGAAGTTCCTCCTCAACTCCGTTCTAAACCACCCCCCCCTTTATCCTGAGGCTGTGCCCCCTAGTCCTACTGTCCTTTCTGAGCGGGAAGAGTCTCTCCACCTCTATCCTATGCATCCCATTCATCATCTTATACGTCTCAATGAGATCTCCCCTCATTCTTCTAAACTCTAACGAATACAAGCCTAGTTTATTCAGCCTCTCCTC
Source organism: Carcharhinus amblyrhynchos (assembly GCF_965287045.1). Taxonomy (NCBI): domain Eukaryota; kingdom Metazoa; phylum Chordata; class Chondrichthyes; order Carcharhiniformes; family Carcharhinidae; genus Carcharhinus; species Carcharhinus amblyrhynchos. The sequence continues at coordinate 5,090,013 of NC_137340.1, read as the reverse complement.
ATAGCTCAACCCCCTCAACTCCGGTATCAGCCTAGTAAACCTCCTCTGCACTCCCTCCAAGGCCAAAATATCCTTGCGTAAGTGCGGCGACCAAAACTGCACACAGTACTCCAGCTGCGGCCTCACCAGTGCCCTATACAGCTGCAGCAAGACCTCCCTACTTTTATATTCAATCCCCCTCGCTATGAAGGCCAGCATCCCATTCGCCTTCCTGACCACCTGCTGCACCTGCAGGCTGGGTTTTTGCGACTCATGCACAAGGGCCCCGAGGTCCCTCTGCACCGAGATGAACAGTTTTGACAGCATGTCTCTTTTATCAGTGACACTCAAGTTCTGTATTACCAAATGACATTTTAGTGGTCCAAACCCTTCTGTCTCCCAGATGGTCGGAGAATTACTGGGGAGGTCTCAACTTCCAATGGATAATCCCTTTGCTTCCTGGAATCCCCTGTGAAATACACTCAACTAGTGTCTGAGATTTTGGGTAGCTCAAGCTTACTTAACTGGATAGTTACCCAGGAACTCCGCACTCACCCTCTGCTTCTCAGGATCCTCAAAATAATCTCCAATCCTGAGTTAGAGATGGAGATTGCAGAGTTCTCCAACCCAATTACCTGGATAGGTACCCATAGTCAACCATGTCTAACTCCTGGCTAGCTATATAATTGAACCCCCCACTCGCTGCCATCCCTGACACCCCATCGAACCCCTCCAAATCCCCACCGATCCCTCTAACACCCCCAACCCTCCAAAACCCCCGATGCTCTGACTCACCCCACCAACCCTCTGATACCCACCCCTGACCCTGCCTGAATGTTATCATTTATTGCGAAGGGAATTAATTATAAAAGTAGGGAGCTTATCCTTCAGGTGTTCAGGGCATTGGTGAGACCACATCTGCAGTATTGTGTACAGTATTGATCTCCTTATTTATGGTGAGATGTTCAGGGAGGGAGTGATTGGGTTGTGTCTTATCAGGAAAGATTTGAGAGGTTAGGTTTGTATTGACCTGGATGATTAAGAGGTAATTTGATCAAAATCTTTAAGATCCTGAGATGTATTGACAAGGTGAACGTAGAGAGGATGTTTCCAGTTACGGGAGAATCTAGTACTAGGAGGTCACTGTTTAAAAACACGGGGTTACCCACTTATGATGAAGAATTTCTTTCTCTCAGAGGATGGTGAATCTCTGGAACTCTCCCCTTCAAAAGGTAGTCCAGGCAGAATCTTTGAACTCTTCTAAGGCTGAGCTACTTAGATTCTTGATTAACTAAGGGTGGGAAGGATTTTGGGGTAGACAGGAATGTGGGGTTGAGGTGACAATCAGATCAGCCATGATTTTATTGAATGGCAGAGCTGACTTGAGGGGACAAGTGGCCTACTACCCCTGCTCTTAATTTGTATGTTCGTATGACCCTATCACTCTACCCAGCCTGCCCTCCTGCCACCTTACCTCAGTGTCCACCCTGCCACCTATCCAGCCCACTCAGTAACCTCCCTCACACTCATACACACAGTGAAACACTCTCTCATGTTCCAAAGCTTTCAGTGAATGGAGACCTACGGCAGCTAATTCTATAAAAGGGGGCCTGGCTTGGCTTCCCCAGTGATTCTCGAGGAAAGAATCGGAGGACAGGTGCACTCCGCATTTCTGAAGAGGCTGGTTTGGAAATTCGGGTCAGAAACTCCACTTTGGGCAGCAGTTGTTAGCACTGCTGCTTCACAGCTCCAGGGACCTGGGTTCGAATCCTGGCTCGGGTCACTGTCTGTGTGGAGTTTGCACATTCTCCTCGTGTCTGCGTGGGTTTCCTCCGGGTGCTCCGGTTTCCTCCCACGGTCCAAAGATGTGCGGATTAGGTTGATTGGCCATGTTAAAATTGCCCCTTTTGTGTTCTGGGATGTGTAGGTTAGAGGGATTAGCGGGTAAATCCATGGGGATAGGGCCTTGGTGGGATTGTGGTCGGTGCAGACTCGATGGGTCGAAGGGCCTCTTTCTGCACTGTAGGGTTCTATGTTTATTGTGAAGAAAGAGGAGAGCAGTTGCAATCTAATTGTGATTACCACTTCTCTGAAGACCTCTCCCAGTATATCAAAAGTTCTCGGGATGAATTGTTTGGACAAGTGTGCTGGAATTTTACTGACACGCCTGCCCCAGAATGGGGGGGAGGTGGTGAGGCTTACGGAACAGCATTCTCTGTTGGCCTCGGGCGGGATCTTATGAGCCTAGGGTGGGCAAGGTGGTAAAATTCTAACAGTGTAGTCCCAGTGAGTCAACTTGGTTTGATTTATTATTGTCATACGTGTTAGTATACAGTGAAAAGTGTTGTTTCCTGCGCACTATACAGCCAAGAGCATACCGTTCACAGAGAAGAAAAGGAGAGAGTGCAGAATGTAGTGTTAGCTAGGGGTGTAGAGAAAGGTCAACTTAATGCAAGGTAGGTCCATTCAAAAGTCTGACAGCAACAGGGAAGAAGCTGTTCTTAAGTTGATTAGTTCGTGATCTTAGATTTTTGTATCTTTTGTATCCCAGTGGAAGAGAAAAGTGGGGGTGGGGTTTTCATTGCGTTTAAGATGTAGTTGGCACCTTCCCCTTGTTATTTGTAACAGTCCAAGTGTCTGGTGTTTGTGACTGAACGGTATAAATTCAGAAGTTTAGCGAGAGTTAACCAGTTGCTCAGAGACGCTTGTGCACGAGGCGCATTCAGTCTGAACGCAGGATCTGAGTGGAATCGGTAACATCACCAGAGGAACTCATTAGTTTGATGTTTGAACAGCTAATGGCAGGGAGGAAGCAAAAATAAGGACAAGATCATATAGAATCTGTAATCATTGTGTGCACACCTATAGAATCTCATCTGTCCAATAGTTCAGCAATGTAATTCTATTAACTGGTCAGCTATCTTAAGGAGCTTTCTCCAGTCTAATCTCAATTTTCAATAATCGCAGGCACTGATCTCTACTATAATTTAACAACAAGAGATTCAATAATGCTTTAAGTACCAAGATACAGAAACTACCTTTAAACTTCTGTTAGATATTTTGATGACCTGAGATACCACCTATTATTCAAATTTCCAGTAACCCTATCTATGACTATTCAGGTTTATTTTTAGTTTGAATACTCAGTGTTTGAATTTAAGTGCAGCAATCACTCGGAGCCCTTGTGGTGCAGTGGGTAATGCCTCTGCCTCTGAGCCTGACCTCCGGCTTCAAGTCCCATGCCAGGAGTTGATGGTCAAGGACAGTGCATTCATAATGCGGTCAAACAGGTTGAGTCTCAACCTGCAAGTTTGTCCAAATACCTACCAATGGCAGGCAGAAAGAGTGGGAGAGATTATTTTTTGCTAAAGTATACTTCATTCGTACATAATCTGACAGACACATTACAAAACATTTCAAATAGTTACAACAGGAAAGTACAATGACATTCACATTTTTCTTTGTAGATCAAGATGCTTCAGTTCAGTAATGAGAACTTTGCAAACATTTCAATATTTTTGTTATAGAGGGTACAATTCTTTACAAACTATACACATTTGTCATGGTGCACTCTGCAGTGCTTCAATGCAGTTACATACAATTAGGCTTAAACACAGAGCGAGGCGATCTTGCTAAAAATATTGTTACTGCCAAACGAGTGTGAAAACGGGAGAGAACCGCATTTTTTTTGGGGGAGGTGATGAGTTCGAGATTGAATCTTATGTCACTCAGTGAAAAAAAAGCAGAATCTGTTTCCCGCCAGCAGGGGGAGTGGGTGAGGCCTAAGCTCACCAAAAGCCAGCAGTCAGCTGCAGAGGGCGCCATTGCGCATGCTCGGACCTCTGTGTTCTGTGAAACGACCTGTTGTCAGTTTGCATGCTCCTGGACATCTGCGACCAGTTTCAAACTGGCCTTGGGAGACAGGGCAATCCGAGGCGAGGGCGAGGTCACGTTTTTTGAGAGCTGAGTGGAACAATCTTTTGTCCCTTTTCACCATTAGATCAGATTACCTGAAGGTCCTGGGGATATGGGTCGGAGCGGCAGGGATGTGAGCCAAAAAGAAGCAGAAACTGGACTTGCGGGAGAAAAGTTCCCTCTCCTTAGTGGGCAGAAACCTGGTTACCGGGTGTGAGGTACTCTTAGGGTTGGTTTACGCAGTAAGAAGGGGAGATGTTCCTGGTCAGCCATGTGTTGGGAAGGAAGTTGGAGCCTCTGCCATCACTGTCCATAGCTCCGGGCTACAACACACTTATAAAAATGTAGTTTGCCACAGCAGCCCAATGCTGTGTAAAGTGTAACAGTGATAGTTATAATTTGGTCGTCAATAAATAACGTGACTTCCTGTCTTTCTTGATGATCTGACGAGAAAGACTTAATTAATTCACTCGGTGGCTAATGTGGTAAATTCCTATTTAACCCAAACAGACCATTCTCAATCTCCTGAGCCACTTCATAGAATCATAGAACCCTACAGTGGGGAAAGGGGCCCTTCGGCCCATCGAGTCTGCACCGAACACAATCCCACCCAGGCCCTACCCCCATATTATACCCACTAATCCCTCTAACCTACACATCCCTGGACACTAAGGGGCAATTTCTTAGCACGGCCAATCAACCTAACCTGAACATCTTTGGACTGTGGGAGGAAACCGGAGCACCCGGAGGAAACCCACACAGACACGAGGAGAATGTGCAAACTCCACACAGACCGAGCCAGGAATCGAACCCTGAACCCTGGAACTGTGAAGCAGCAGTGCTAACTAGTGTGCTAACCGTGCTGCCTCACTTTTTAGAGTCAATATTGCTGGACCTAAACTCTGTGAGAAACTCTACCTGTTTCCCCGGTGAGCAATTAGGATAAGGATTTGTCTGCTTTTGCAACATGGATTTGCCTGTTCACCAAACCCAGTGTTCCTTCACTGCACTCCTTCTCATCCTCAAAATAATGCATCCGGCTTCACTGCAGAGGCTCCGAAACAACTTCTCCTTTCGCAGGATTTGAAATCTCTCCCTCCCTGGGTCTTGTTCTTCCTCTTACAGCCTGCAGGCCTTCAGACACCAATCAGCAACACTTGATCACAACTTCCTGACTTAGCTCACAGTGGGGGTGTTCTTTATTCTTCAAATATGTCGGTGTTATTTGAGCTATGGCCTTGATCTTTACCTTGATTCCCACGTCAAAGAACAACGGAAGAAGTTTGCTCAAGCTCTCGCCCAATCTTGTTGAAAGTTCCTTGATGCGCACTCAAGGAATTGCTGCAGAGGTTAGCTGCATTGTCCCATCTTCACAGCTCGCTGAAATCTCTGCTAATCTCTTGAGAACTCCTATCCTCTTTAGTTGCAACGAATAAAGTGAAGTTGAGCAATGAGAAGTCAGCAAAGAGGAAGGGAGAAGTTACAGAAACGAATGGATTGGAAGGCAGGGATGAGATCATTTCAATGGTGTATCGCTGACATTACTAATCCTGGAGGGGAAGTGACGGTAAATCTGTTATTGTGAAAGATCAGTCACCTTTTTGGATTAAGTGTCATAGAAGCCGACTTTAATGGCACCTGTTACGATCCTAGTTGATGTTCACGGGGACCGCGAATTTTAACAGCAAGAGGGCAGTATGGTGGCACAGTGGTTAGCACTGCTGCCTCATAGCATCAGGGACCCAGGTTCGATTCCCGGCTTGGGTCATTGGCTGTGTGGAGTTTGCACATTCTCCCCATGCCTGCGTGAATGAAGAACAAAGAACAGCACAGGAAATAGGCCCTACAAGCCCGCGCTACCCATTTTAACACTCAGTGAGTGCCTCATTCAAGCCTTTCGTCGATTGTTGACGTCTTTGTCCACCTCTAGTGGACTCCACAATAAAGGAGATCAAATTTAGGGAATTATATGTGCGCCAGATTAAGGGAGATCCAATTCGGGGACAATTTATTGACACCAATCAGCCTAAAAAGCACGTTTTTGGGGTGTGGGAGGAAACCGGAGCACCCGGAGAAAACCCATGCAAGCACGGGGAGAATGTGCAAACTCCCACAGACACCAGCCCAAGCTGGAGATCCGACCCGGGTCCCTGTAACTGTACAGCAAACAGTGATAGTCACTGAGCTGTCGTGTTGCTTGTCAGTTGGTCCAGTTTAAGCGTACACTAACGACGTGAAGCACTAGGCAACTCTCGAAACATCCAAGAGCAGCCCTCGCACGACCCACCGCGTGTATGCCCCTTGTTGGACAACAAGGCGGACCGAATCGCCAGTGGATGTAAAAAGGAGACATCAATAAACATAAATAGACATACATGTGTGAGTTTCCTCTGGGTGCTCCAGTTTCCTCCCACAGCCCAAAGATGTGCCGGTTAGGTGGATTAGCCATGTAAAATTTCTCCTTAGTGCCAGGGGGACTAGCTAGGGTAAATGTATGGGGTAATGGGGATAGGGCCTGGGTGAGATTGTGGTCAGTGCAGGCCTAATGGGCCAAATAGCCTTCTGCACTGTAGGATTCTATGATTAAGAAAAATAATTATGAAATGTAAAAATTTGGATTATACTGTAATAATCCTTTACTCCTGCCTTAGCTTCACAAATGTACATGTATTTCAAAGAAAACATCCCACTCTGAAACCAAATGGCAGCTGACACTAATGACAACCCCCACAAGATTCATGGGGAAATCACTGATTGACCTCCTTGTGGGACTCCTTGAGTATGAGTTCCCCCAGTTACAGGCTGTGGCCTGCCAGCTGGAACTCATTACCTGAGCCTTTATAAGGCAGGCCCAGGACTGAGCCTGCTGAACATGTGTGTGTACACCACAGTAGTGGTTTTACTTCGCGTTCTGTAATAAACTATGTTTCTATCCAGCTGGCTTTTCTGAGTCACTCAATCACTCGATTAATCTTTCATGGATTCCTCTTCAAATTCCTCCCCAGGTGATTGTATTGTGAGTGTTTCCAAACTCCACTGTTTGAAAAACACACTCTAAAATCTTCTCTCAAACAATGATTTCCATCATCTGTTTCCATCAAGAATTCACTTTAGCCCTCCAACTAACCTTCCAAATCTTGTTTCTTGTCTACTATTTTACAAAAGAGCCACCTCCAGGTTTTCCAACTCTCCTTTCAGAATTGTTTTGTGTTGAATTGCACCATGCATCTAAAATTCTACACAAACTCAGGTGCTCAATCCTGAACAGAATACTATTGCTTCAAAAAGATGGAAATAAGGACCCCAGGCCTTATGATTTATTCAGATTTGTGACCTGTTTGTAACCAACCTTACCAGATCTTCCCAGGTCTGACTTTAACTTTCATGAACAGTATCCTGTTCCAAAGGCAGTTCCTGTTTGTTCCTTTTTACTTCAATGTCCTGGGAGCTACTTTTTTACTCCCTGTTTTCTGGACCTAACTGTCCTTTCATCCCTCTGGAGCTTGCTTTTGTGCACGTTACTCAATTGTATGGCTTCGCTGCTTCTAACATAGTTGCGAGCTATTCACCCTCTCACTTCCTGTTATAAATTCAGCTAAAACCACATCCAAAAAAACTTCCCACCTTAAAGGTGCCTCTGGTTGCTAAGCAACAGCTCATTATTCCTCCAACCTCCTGTTTACTTTCCATGCTGTAAACTCTCAGCACAATAGAAACACTATTGAACTGAAACCTATTCCCCATATATTCAACACCTTTGTCTAACATGAATCTAATCTTTATCCTTCCTTACACAGAAACACTCAATTAAACCCACTTAAAACTATCTTATTTCTAATATTTAACAATACAAATATAAACATGGATCACTTTTGTTTTCCTGACACATCCTTCTTGTTGATGTTAGGTCATTAGGTCATTCCCTAATATTGGATGGATGGTGTGATAGGTCTATTTATCAGTGTAGTGGGAGATGAACTTGGGTGTTATAATTTACTTGCCCCATGTTTAATGTGAAAGATGATTGTGCCTCTCTCGTTCCGCCTGTAAGGCACTCCTTAAAACTTATCATTTTGACCAAGGTTTTGTCACCTGTCCTAACATCTCTTTATGTCTGCTATCTCAATGGTAATAACATTCCCTTCACCTCGTTATGCTCCTGTGAAGCTTTGGGACATTTTGTTACATTAAATGTGCTACAGAAACGTATATTGTGGCTCGGGTACGTAACCCCTCAGGACGAATGTTCAGGAGTTAAAGACAAATCTTCACAACACTCCTACAAGCAACCCAAGAGAAAAATCATAAATGCAGAATGTTGTGTTGTCTCTGCCCAACTCGGAAGTGTGTGGAGTTGTGTGAAAAGATTAAAGTTTATTTATTAGAGTCACGATTGGACTTACATTAACACTGCAATGAAGTGAAAATTCCCAGTCACCGCACTCCAGTGCCTGTTCGGGTACACGGAGGGAGAATTTAACATGTCAAATGCACCCTAACCAGCACATCTTTCAGACTATGGGTGGAAAGCGGAGCACCGGAAAAGACCCACGCAGACATGGGGAGAATGTGCAGACTCCACACAGTGACCCAAGTGGGGCATTGAACCCGGGTACCTGGTGCTGTGAGGCAGCAGTGTTAACCACTGTGTGTACACTCCGAGGCCATCGTGCGCTCGCGTAGTATTTCAATCGGTGGGCGCACACGAGAGTCTGACGCGAGTCCGCTGACCCTCAAGCAGGGAATTTAACTCATTATGGTGCCACCTGAATGCAATTTTACATGGCCTGTTAGATTTTGCAGTTGGCAGATGGGCTGAATGGCCAGGGGGTCTTTACGTTTTAGCTGCAACCTGGATCAGGGCGGGATGAACCGTCCAGGCTGGAACCAAGCTGGGGGCTGAGCTTGGTGTATGATTGAGCTGCCTAGATACTTGTAGCATTGTTTTAAACTGATATTTATCTTTCACTATTCAGCTTCCTCAGGCGTCTCTGCAGTGGCCCTTCTCCCGAGGGGAGCTCCAGCGCGCACCCTCCCTTTTCTCGGTGTTCACTGTCTTCCTGCCTCCCCGGAGGCGCTGAGTCTTTCCCACCACTCATCTCACACTGGCCCCCATTAATTGGCCACCCAGTGTGAAATGAGTGGGGACGCTCACCGTTGGAAGCTCTGTTCTGATCTGCTTCTAGGCCCGCTGAGTGTGTGTGCCTGATGAGTGAAAATTTCACCCGAGGTTTCAGGCCAAAATTTTGGGTGGCATGATGGCACTGCTGCCTCACAGCGCCAGGGGACCCAGGTTCAATTCCCGGCTCGGGTCACTGCCTGTGTGGAGTTGGCACATTCTCCCCATGTCTGCGTGGGTTTCTTCCGGGTGCTCTGGTTGCCTCTCACACTCCAAAAACGTGCTGGTTAGGTTGATTTGTAAATTGCTCCTTAGTTTCGGGGGGATTAGTGGGATAAACACATGGGGTTGTGGGGATAGAGCCTGGGTGCAGGCTCGATGGGCTGAATGACCTCCTTCTGCACTGTAGGCATTCTAAGGAGTACTAACATCGTGTGTTTCTGCGTTTCCTTTGGAATTTGGTGTTTATTAATAATAAAACTATTACAGATGGGGGGGGGAAAGCTGTTTGATTGGCTGTCAAGAATCATCCAATCGAATGGGGATGAATCTATTGATTCTCCAATCAGTGTGGGAGGGGATAGACCCTGAGGATGGATCCGTGAATGGTGGGAAAGTCTCTGGGTGGGGGGGGGGATTGGCTCAGAATCATTTGGTGTAATCTGGAATCTGTCCAAACGAATTGTAACGATTGATGTTGTAGTATTTGGTGTAGACTGGATGGGCCGAAGGGCCTCTTTCTGCACTGTAGGGTTCTATGGTCTATTGTATTCTGGTAACGGTGCTTTTCCCACTTGCACTCTGTTGCAAAGAGTCCCCCCACTCGATCAGAGTAAAGCTGAGCTTATTCATAGATTTAAGCATCGGTAAGGGTCACGGGTGGAGGAGTGGGGGGGAGGGATCTGGTAATGTTAAAACGGCGGCGCGGGCTCGTTTCCCGGGCTGTTCTTTGTATTGCCGAGGTTGACCTTTCACTGGGTGCTGGGCAGTCGCTCTCAACAGACGAACGAGGTTACACACGAGCAACGGCTCACCAAGGTCCTGCAGAGGTAATGTATTTGCTTAGGGCAGTGACATGCAGCACCGCAGTGTTATTGAAATGTTATTGAAAGCTTCCATCAGCGTTTTACAGGTTGACTGTTAGAATAGAATATTACTGAAGCTCCACAGTATCCCACATAAAAGGGATTTAAAATCGTTGCAATTTATGTACCACTCTTGGCCTCTTTATAAAAGATTGTTTGTATAGCGCTTAGTCTTACAAAAAGCCTGGCTTTCTTCACCCAGTCTTTTAATAAAAGCAGCAGGAGTCTTGTTCAGAGGCAACTATCTGCCTTCATTGAATTGCACCAATGTTTTCACACCACAGAAAGCACGTTGTACATTTCCCAGGAGGAGTTAGGGGGCAATTTAACTCCTGGGGTTAAAGATTTCAAAGGATATGGAGGGGAAGCGGGAGTGTGTTAGTGAGTTGGATGGTCAGTTCCAACTCTCAATGAATGGAGGAGCAGGCTCACGGCTGAATGGCCTCCTATCCTGCTCCTATTTTTCGCGTGTCCGTGTTCAGAGTGTGTACCGGGACATTGCATTGTGGAGCTGAGGTCAGTGGCTGCTTTGACTCTTGAGATATAGACCCAAGGAACAGTACAGCACAGGAAACAGGCCCCTTGGCCCTCCAAGCTTGTGCCGCTCACGTTTCCAACTAGACCGTTCATTTGTGTCCCTCCATTCCCAGTCTGTTCATGTGGCTATCCAGATAAGTCTTAAATGATCCCAGCGTGTCCGCCTCCACCACCATGCCTGGCAGTGCATCCCAGGCCCCCACCACCTTCTCTATAAAATATGTCCCTCTGAGATCTTTAAACCTCGCCTCCTCCTCACCTTGAACCTGTGACCCCTTGCGTTCGTCACCTCCGACCTGGGAAAACGTTTCCCTCTGCTCACCCTTCATCAAGGTTGCTTTCCACAGTTCTGAATACTATCTCAATCTATATGTCGGTGACACTGTGCACTTATGTAGCACCTTTTAATAAAGTAAATTACTCCACAGGAATGTGATCAGTCAGAGTTTGACACTGAGCGACATAAGGAAATATTGGGACAGGGCACCAGAAACTTGATCAAGGCTGAATATTTGAAGGTGGAGAGAGAGGGAGCGAGGCCGTGAGGTTTAAAGGGGAAATTCCAGAAGCCTGGGCAGCAGTAGTGATGGAATGATGAAATTCAAGAGTTTGAGCAACGCAGAGATTTGCTCAGACCTGGGCTAGGGTATTGAAGATTCCTAACTTTGAAGTTCTGACATTTCTTTTGAAGCTGTACAGTGCTATGCTAACAGCGATCATATATATTTAATCACCTTGTCCAGAATTATTCCTGTCCTTATTGACCTGCACGCCAGAATGTTACATTGAATGCTGCTGTAAAACATCTGTCAGCAATTTGATTGTGGGAATGAATAAATGACTACATTTTAATAGTAGAGTAAGAAATCCCCCTGGTGGTAGCCTTGCAACCTGCCCTGATCTGAACCATCTGGTAAGAAGTCTCTCAACACCAGGTTAAAGTCCAACAGGCTTATTCAGTAGCAAAAGCCACTAGCTTTTGGGGTACTGCTCCTTCATCAGGTGGGTGGGAGTTGTGTTCACAAACGGGGCATATAAAGATACAAACTCAATTTACAAAATAATGGTTGGAATGTGAGTCTTTACAGGTAATCAAGTCTTAAAGGTACAGGCAATGTGAGTGGAGAGAGGGTTAAGCACAGGTTAAAGAGATGTGTATTGTCTCCAGACAGGACAGTTAGTGAGATTTTGCAAGCCCAGGCAAGTCGTGGGGGTTACAGATAGTGTGACGTGAATCCAAGATCCCGGTTGAGGCCGTCCTCATGTGTGCGGAACTTGGCTATCAGTCTCTGCTCAGCGTTGGCGGTTGGTGACTAGTGGAGTGCCCCAGGGGTCGGTGCTGGGGCCTCAGCTATTTACCATTTATATAGATGATCTGGAGGAGGGAACCGAGTGTAGGGTGTCGAAATTTGCTGATGACACCAAGATTGGGGGAAAGGCAAATTGTGCGGAGGGTGTGGAGAGTCTGCAGAAGGATCTAGATAGGCTGGGCGAATGGGCCAGGAAATGGCAAATGGAATTTAATGTTGGCAAGTGTGAGGTGGTCCACTTTGGTAGGAAGAATGGTAGGAAGGACTATTACTTACGTGGCGAAAAACTGCAGCAGGCGACGGTGCAGAGGGACCTCGGGGTCCTTGTGCATGAGTCGCAAAAACCCAGTCTGCAGGTGCAGCAGGTGGTCAGGAAGGCGAATGGGATGCTGGCCTTCATAGCGAAGGGGATTGAATATAAAAGTAGGGAGGTCTTGCTGCAGCTGTATAGGGCATTGGTGAGGCCGCAGCTGGAGTACTGTGTGCAGTTTTGGGCGCCGCACCTGCGCAAGGATATTTTGGCCTTGGAGGGAGTGCAGAGGAGGTTTACTAGGCTGATACCGGAGTTGAGGGGGTTGAGCTATGAGGAGAGGCTGAATAAACTAGGCTTGTACTCGTTAGAGTTTAGAAGAATGAGGGGAGATCTCATTGAGACGTATAAGATGATGAATGGGATGGATAGGATAGAGGTGGAAAGACTCTTCCCGCTCAAAAAAGACAGTAGGACTAGGGGGCACAGCCTCAAGATAAAGGGGGGGCAGTTCAGAACGGAGTTGAGGAGGAACTTCTTCACTCAAAGGGTGGTGAATCTCTGGAATTCTCTGCCCGTTGAAGTGGTGGAGGCTGCCTCGCTAAATATTTTTAAGAAGCGGGTTGATGGGTTTTTGATAAGAGAGGGGATTAAGGGTTATGGGGAGAGGGCGGGAAAGTGGAACTGAGCCACGACAGATCAGCCATGATCTTATTGAATGGCGGGGCAGGCTCGAAGGGCCAGATGGCCTACTCCTGCTCCTATTTCTTATGTTCTTATGTTCTTATGACTCTGCGCTGTCGTGTGTTGTGAAGGCCGCCTTGGAGAATGCTTACCCGAAGATCAGAGCTGAATGCCTGTGACTGCTCAAGTGTTCGCCAACAGGATCTCTGGTGGGGTGGGGGGCAGATGGATCTTGGGAGGGGGGGGGGCATGGGGAGGGTAGGGGTGCCACTCTGCGGACGATCGGTGGGGGGGAGGGGTGCAGGAGTGGCAGTCAGTTTGGGTAGCAGGGGGATGGGTGGATAAGGGGGGGCAGTGATATGAGTGGGTAGTGGAGGGTGGATAAGGGGGACAGTGATGTGTGTGGGGACCATCGCTCCCGCTTTTCGCTCCCGGGACGCTTTCTGGAGCCTGGGAGTGATCTGACACAGGCGCGCTTTTTCCAATTTTTTCCCAACTGCGCATACACAGTTCGGAGCTCTGATCGTTCCAGCAGCACTAAGCCCTGCCCATTCCGCGAATCGGACTGGAGATAGCTGGGAGCATTTGGGGGCACCAGGAAGCAAATTTCTAAGTCGGATCTGCATTACGCCCAGATTCAGCGCTTAGAATGAAAATGGTAAAATCAGGCCCCAAGTGTATCAAATCCAAAGTCTTCAACTGAAATCCATGATCAAATGTTGGAAAAAAAACTCTTCATTTCCCATATCTAGGAAGCCATCTATCCCAAAGATCTGACATTGTTGAAGAGCTGCATTGAACCCAACGCCATGGCCATTCCATCCATCAGCTTTCCAGAATCATGATTTTGGATCTGACACTAAATTCAAAATCAGTGATTCTCCTGACATTTCTCCTGAAGCTTGGACCACCTGGTTGAAGCCAACTACCTGAAAGAAACCTCCACGTGAGGGATTGCTAATGATGGAAATTGAGGAAGATAGCCAAGGCTTGGTGTTGGGGGTTCTCCATATGATCCCTGCGCTCACTGAGTATTGCCTAGATATCAGACAGCTCAAGGCTCCCGGGAACAAAACCTTTGCTACAAGAATGGTCTGATGTATAGACCAGAGAAATCTCTCCAGCATAAAGAGCATAAAGGAGTAGAGAGCCCTCCCCAGATTCAAACATCATGCACCCTTCTTACAACACTCCAAGCTCCGTGGATTAAGCTCCTTCCTGCTGTTCCTGAGCATGAACTCATGGCGTTCTGGGACTGGATATTACGAGAGGCAGACCCAAGGATCATTCAGAATGGGCTCTGAGCTCTCTTTATCTTCAGACTGATGAACTGAGCCCTGACAAACGTTGGCTGGCCTGGACACTGGTGTCAAAGCCAGGACGGGTTAGTGTAGCAGAGCTGGGTGGAGGGTGGTGTATGGAGGTGAGTGGCGGAGAATGGATTCTGGCAGCAGCCTGTCCCCCCCCCGTTCCTCCTCATTCCACGTTGAAGGGGGTCGGCAACATTTACCGGACACTTTCTTCAGCACCCTCCAATCTACAAAAGGTTGTGAGTGAAGCCCAGCCCATCACGCAGAACAGCCTCCCTCCCGTTGACTCTGTCTACAATTCCTGCTGACTCGAAAAAGCAGCCAGCAAAACTAAAGACCCCAGGCACCCCGGACATTCTCTCTTCCACCTTCTTCTGTCGAGAAAAAGATACAAAAGTCCGAGGTCATGTACCAACCGACTCAAGTACAGCTGGTGCCATCAGACTTTTGAATGGACCTACCTTGAAGAGAGTTGATCTTTCTCTACACCCCAGCTATGACTGTAACATTCTGCACTCTCTCATTTCCTTCTCTATGAATGGTCTGTATAGCAGCAAAATATAATACTTCTCACCGTATACTAATAGATGTGACTGTAATAAATCAAATCAGCTCGAATGGTTCCTTCTGTGGGGTAGTTGACCCGGAGACTCAAATTAGTCTTAACAAATGTAGCAAACGGGGATTGAAATGGGCGCATAGATGCTCAATTCAACATTAAAATGAAGCCAGCGCTCATTTCAGACAAAATCTGAGGCCACCACAAGAAAGGCCTTGATGAATTTAGCAGTGAGCTGAAGGTAGGATGTTGCATTCATAAACACATTGTCATTCTATTTGCTTTACAATTGCAGTTCGCCTCTCAGATTCGCGACATTATGAGAGAGCTGCCAGGATAATGTAACTGTCATTAGAACTTATCCGTCAAAAGCATTTTGTGCGTCAAAAACTGTAATTTTACACTTTTCATTTTAAAATGTAAAGCTCACCTTGAGTTTGCTGAAGATTATTGTAGAACAAGCACCATTCACACCTAGGAAGCAGCCCATTAACATGTCGTTTGAGTCATGTCATTATGAATGACAGTCTCTAATGATTTGAGAATGAGGTTACGAAAACTAGCATTCGAGCAAGATAGTGTTCTCTGTATGAACGTACCCTAGGCTTCTCCCAAGGATCAGTTTACTAGCGGTGTTTCATTCATTCAAAACACATCCTGAGTTCCCGACAAGTCCTTTGTTCAAAACGTTTCCCCGTGGGAAAGACTGGTCCGGATTTTGGGCTGGGTACCCGGCAGTCCAGGTAGAGAGGCCACTGAGTGTCGTTCATCCCTTCCACAGAGGGGGCTCACGTGAGGGGAAGGTGGGGTGGCGGGGGTTCGGGGGAGGGGTGTGGGGGGTAAGTGGGAAGGAGGGCGGGTGTGAGATTCAGGTGTTAAAGGCCAAATGGGTTTGAAAAATCTCATTCATTTCAGGGTAGGATAGGAATCAATGGGAATGGGCAAATGAGATTTAACACTGGGAGGTGTGGTGGGATACATTTAGGTGGGGAGATTGAAGAAAGGCGATAGAAACAAAGAACATCACAGCACAGGAAACAGGCCCTTCGGCCCGCACCGCCCATCTTAACACTCAGTGAGGGCCTCATTCCAATTCCTCTTCTACCCATGACTTTTGCCTAAGCCTCTTGGACTCCACAATAAAGGGGTGCAAATTTGGAGAATTATATGCGCGCCAGATTGATGGAGGTCTAATGTAGGGACAATTTGTTAACACCAATCAGCCTAAAAGCACATTTTTGGGGGTGTGGGAGGAAACCGGAGCACCCGGAGAAAACCCACGCAAGCACGGGGAGAATGTGCAAACTCCCACAGACTCCGACCCAGGTCCCTGTATCTGCACAGCAGACAGTGATAGTCACCGAGCTGTCGTGTTGCCCGTCAGTTGGTCCAGTTTAAGCGTACACTAACAACGTGAAGCACTAGGCAACTCTCGAAACAGCATCCAAGAGCAGCCCTCGCACGACCCACCGCGTGTATGCCCCTCGTTGGCCAACAAGGCGGACCGAATCACCTGTGGATGTAAAAAAGAGAC
Source organism: Carcharhinus amblyrhynchos (assembly GCF_965287045.1). Classification (NCBI taxonomy): domain Eukaryota; kingdom Metazoa; phylum Chordata; class Chondrichthyes; order Carcharhiniformes; family Carcharhinidae; genus Carcharhinus; species Carcharhinus amblyrhynchos. Next base: position 5,073,731 of record NC_137340.1, on the reverse strand, counting down.
ATCAATAAACATACACAGCCGATACAGACATTCACGGAAGATCCCCAGTAGCTCAAGCGTAAGAGACAAGTGAGCCATAGAATACGTTGGATGGCCAATAGGAATCCAACTGATTCCCAGGAATGTCCTGAGGCTCTTGATCCTTAACTAGAGAACAGTCTTTGGTATCCCTCCATCTCTACTCTGCTCATGTGCCTATCTAGATAAGCCTTAAACAACTCTAGGGTCCTGAAGGGTCCAATTTTAAACGGGGTGTAAGAACAGAGAGAGCTGGGAGTCTATGTGTAATAATCATTGGAGGAGGCTGGGAAGGTTGAAAAGTGTGATCTATAATAGAGGCATAGAGTACAGGAACAAGAACGTAATGATGAAGATTTTATTAAACAACCAGTTCAGCCCCAGCTGGGGTATTGTGTTCAATTCTGGGCACCTCACTTTAGGAAGGAGGTGAAGACTTTAGAGAGGGCACAGAAAAGATTAAAACAATGGTTCCAGATAAGAGAGACTTCAGTTGTGGATGGACTGGAGAAGTTTGGTTTAGTTTATTTTTAGTTTATTTATTGGTGTCATAAGTAAGCTTACATTAACAATGCAATGAAGTTACTGTGAAAATCCCCCCCCCCGTCGCCACATTCTGGAGCCTGTTCGGGTACACTGAGGGAGAATGTAGCATCGCTGATGTACCTAACCAGCACGTCTTTAGGAGGAAACCGGAGCATCTGGAGGGAACCCACACAGACACGGGGAGAATGTGCAGACTCCATACAGACAGTGACCCAAGCTGGGAATTGAACTCAGGTTCCTGGCGCTGTGAGGCAGCAGTGCCACCCACAAAACTTAACCTAAAAAACTAAAGCTATGCACTTATTAACGGAGTCCAGAATACTATAAACTTTATTAACTGCTCCTTCCACCTGTCTTGCCACCTTCAGTGATCAGTGCACATGTACGCTCAGGTCCCTCTGTTCCCGCACACTTTTAAGGATTTCACCCTTATTTTGTATTGTCTCTCCATGTTCTTCATTACCAAAGTCCATCACCTCTGGAGAGTCCACCAAGAATTTGGGCCCATGTCTCTGGAACCGGAATCCAGTGGATGCCAGCTGAGAATGATGTGTGGGTTAGGTTAACTGGCCATGCTAAATTGGATAAAAAGTCTGACAACACCAGGTTTCAGTCCAACCGATTTTATTTGATAGTAAATTCACTAGCTTTTGGGTTAGCCCCTTCGTCAGGTGAATGGAGAGTTCTGGCCTCAGACAGAGCATATAACAGCACAGACAGTTTACAGATTACTGATTAGAACGCAAATCTTTACACCTAACCTGCTATTCAAGTCTTAAAGTGGCCAACAATGTGAGTGGAAGGAGCACTGATCACAGTTTAAAGAGATGTGTATTGTCTCCAGACAGCACAGTGAGTGAGGTTTTGCAAACCCAGGCAAGTCATGGGGGTTACAGATAGTGCGACATGAACCCAAGATCCCTGTTGAGACCGTCCTCATGTGTGCGGAACTTGGCTATCAGTCTCTGTTCAGCGACTCTGCGCTGTCGTGTGTCGTGAAGGCCGCCTTGGAGAATGCTTACCCGAAGGTCAGAGGCTGAATGTCCGTGACCACTGAAGTGTTCGCCAACAGGAAGGGAACGGTCTTGCCTGGTGACTGTCGAGCGATGTTCATTCATCCGTTGTCGTAGCGTCTGCATGGTCTCTCCAGTGTACCATGCTTCGGGACATCCTTTCCTGCAGCGTATCAGGTAGACAATGTTGGCCGAGTTGCAAGAGTATTTACCATGTACCTGGTGGATGGTATTCTCACGTGTGATGATGGTATCCGTGTCGATGATCCGGCATGTCTTGCAGAGGTTGCTGTGGCAGGGTTGTGTGGTGTTGTGGTCACTGTTCTCCTGAAGGCTGGGTAGTTTGCTGCGGACAGTGGTCTGTTTGAGGTTGTGCGGTTGTCTGAAGGCAAGAAGTGGGGGTGTGGGAATGGCCTTGGCGAGATGTTCGTCTTCATCAATGATAGGTTGAAGACTCTGGAGAAGATGTCGTAGCTTCTCCGCTCCGGGGAAGTACTGGACGATGAAGGGTCCACATCATTCTAAATTGCCCCTTAATGTCAGGGGGATTCACTGGGTGGATACGGGTGTTTGCACGAGAGGTGCCTGGATGGGATTGTTGTCGGTGCAGGTACGATGGGCCAAATGTGCCCTTGTGCACTGTAGGGATTCTATGATCTCTGAATAATTCCAAGGCTGCCAAATAATATTGGACAAATGCAAAGACAATGGCCATAAAACTGAGATGTATAGACTGCTTAGGGGAATAACTGATCCTGCTGAAACTGATAAGGGATTTATGGTTTGCTAACAGTAATAAACAGCTCTGTATTATCAGGAAGAGCCTGTATACACATCTCATAACTGACACTTTAAAGCGCAACATAAATTCTGAATCCACTGCAGAGACAACTTGTAAACATGTAGATTTACCAGAGATTCTGGTTAATTTTACATCGAGGAGATAAAATCGATACTGGCCTCAGTGTTCTGAAACCTCTCTGATAGCAGTGTTCCCAAGCTCTGGCAGTGGGCTGGGTGCACCACCTCTTACGTGTGTGTGTGTGTGTGTGTGTGTGTGTGTGTGTCACTCTGAGATCTGTATTTCCATCACAATAATTGGCACGACCTGTTAAATGTTGTGAAAAGGTTTGTAAATGTAAACTAACAGGGAATGGGTTACTTCGATCGAGGGAGAAACAGTAAAGTTAGCTGAACAGAAGAGAGTGGTCTGTGCTCAGGTGGAGGGTCTGTGTTTAGTGCAGGAGAGTCTGTGCTCAGGTGGAGGGTCTGTGTTTAGTGCAGGAGAGTCTGTGCTCGGGTGTAGGGTCTGTGTTTAGTGGAACAGAGTCTGTGCTTGGGTGGAGGGTCTGTGTTTAGTGGAACAGAGTCTGTGCTCGGGTATAGGGTCTGTGTTTAGTGCAGGAGAGTCTGTGCTCGGGTATAGGGTCTGTGTTTAGTGCAGGAGAGTTTGTGCTCGGGTGGAGGGTCTGTGTTTAGTGCAGGAGAGTCTGTGCTTGGGTGTAGGGTCTGTGTTTAGTGCAGGAGAGTCTGTGCTCGGGTGTAGGGTCTGTGTTTAGTGCAGGAGAGTCTGAGCTCGGGTGGAGGGTCTGTGTTTAGTGGAACAGAGTCTGTGCTTGGGTGGAGGGTCTGTGTTTAGTGCAGGAGAGTTTGTGCTCGGGTGGAGGGTCTGTGTTTAGAGCAGGAGAGTCTGTGCTCGGGTGGAGGGTCTGTGTTTAGAGCAGGAGAGTCTGTGCTCGGGTGGAGGGTCTGTGTTTAGCGCAGGAGGGTCTGTGCTCGGGTGGAGGGTCTGTGTTTAGAGCAGGAGAGTCTGTGCTCGGGTGGAGGGTCTGTGTTTAGTGCAGGAGAGTCTGTGCTCGGGTGGAGGGTCTGTGTTTAGTGCAGGAGAGTCTGTGCTCGGGTGGAGGGTCTGTGTTTAGTGCAGGAGAGTCTGTGCTCGGGTGGAGGGTCTGTGTTTAGTGCAGGAGAGTCTGTGCTCGGGTGGAGGGTCTGTGTTTAGTGCAGGGGAGTCTGTGCTCGGGTGGAGGGTCTGTGTTTAGTGCAGGAGGGTCTGTGCTCGGGTGGAGGGTCTGTGTTTAGTGCAGGAGGGTCTGTGCTCGGGTGGAGGGTCTGTGTTTAGCGCAGGAGGGTCTGTGCTCGGGTGGAGGGTCTGTGTTTAGCGCAGGAGGGTCTGTGCTCGGGTGGAGGGTCTGTGTTTAGTGGAAGAGAGCCTGTGCTCGGGTGGAGGGTCTGTGTTTAGTGGAACAGAGTCTGTGCTCGGGTGGAGGGTCTGTGTTTAGTGCAGGGGAGTCTGTGCTCGGGCGGAGGGTCTGTGTTTAGTGCAGGGGAGTCTGTGCTCGGGTGGAGGGTCTGTGTTTAGTGCAGGAGAGTCTGTGCTCGGGTGGAGGGTCTGTGTTTAGTGCAGGGGAGTCTGTGCTTGGGTGGAGGGTCTGTGTTTAGTGCAGGAGAGTCTGTGCTCGGGTGGAGGGTCTGTGTTTAGTGCAGGAGGGTCTGTGCTCGGGTGGAGGGTCTGTGTTTAGTGCAGGAGAGTCTGTGCTCGGGTGGAGGGTCTGTGTTTAGTGCAGGAGAGTCTGTCCTCGGGTGGAGGGTCTGTGTTTAGTGCAGGAGAGTCTGTGCTCGGGTGGAGGGTCTGTGTTTAGTGCAGGAGAGTCTGTGCTCGGGTGGAGGGTCTGTGTTTAGTGGAGAAGGGTTTGCGTTAGGCTGGAGGACAGGAGTGAGTAAATGATGAAAGTGATGAGAGGCGGGAGGGGTGGGGATAGAACAATAAAATAAACAATAGATCAGCCTCGAGGGGGTGACAGTGGTTATACAGTCGAGGGGGAGGGAAACACAAAAATCAAAAGAGGAGACTCCTGTGCGGCCTGGGAAAATGGTGGAAAAGTGTGGGTTGATTGCCTTATGAGGATAGGTTGAGGGAGCTCGGTCTCTTCTCCCTGGAGAGACGAAGGTTGAGAGGTGACCTGATAGAGGTTTATAAAATGTTGAGAGGTATAGATAGGGTGGATTCTCAGAGGCTATTTCCCCGGGTTGAAATGGTCTCTATGAGAAGACACAGGTTTAAGGTGCTGGGGAGCAGGTACAGAGGAGATGTCAGGGGTAAGTTCTTCACTCAGAGGGTGGTGAGTGAGTGGAATCGGCTGCCGTCGGTGGTGGTGGAGGCGAACTCGCTGGGGTCTTTTAAGAGACTTCTGGATGAGTACATGGGACTTAATGGGATTGAGTGTTATAGATAGGCCTGGTAGGTAGGGATAGGATCGGTGCAACTTGTGGGCCGAAGGGCCTATTTGTGCTGTAGTGTTCGATGTACGTTGATCCTTGCTAGCCATGTACCAATCTGAACCCCAAGCAGCAGCTCACAACATCGTCCCTTCCCCTGCAGCTCCAGTCGCCGTGTTTTTGGTGCAGTCATCTTTGTATCGAAGGTGGAACTAACTTGGTGTTGTTATCCCCTCTCCTGTGCACGATACCTTTGCAGCTGGAAGTTAAACAGGATTCAGATCCTGTTATTAAAAACTTGCTACTGATCTGGGAAATCTCAGCAGGCCAGGTGAAAGGGTTACTGACAGGTTTTAAAAAAAATTCAGCTTGGTTGAAATGTTCTCCCCATGTCTGAGTGGATTTCCTTAGGGTGCTCTGGTTTCCTCCCACACTTCAAAATCCAAAGATATGCAGGTTAGGTTGATTGGCCACGCTAAGTTAACACTAGTGTCAAGGGGAATGGCAGGGTAAATATGAGGAGTTATGGAAATAAGGCTTGGGTAGGGGTTGTTGTTGATGCAAACCTGATGGGCCGAATGACCTCTTTCTGCACTGTAGGGATTCTATGAACTTCGCAAGAGGAAACATTTTCTCAATATCCTGTCTAGCCCAGTCAGAATCTGGTGAGTTTTGATAAGATCATCCCTCATTCTTCTAAACCCCAATGAGCACAGGCCCAATCGACTCAACCTCTGATGAAGATGAATATCTTGCCAAGGCCATTCCCACACCCCCACTTCTTGCCATCAAACAGCCACACAACCTCAAACACACCATTGTTCGCAGTAAACTACCCAGTCTTCAGGAGCACAGTGACCACAACGCCACACAATCCTGTCACAGCAACCTCTGCAAGACATGCTGGATCATCGACACGGACGCCATCATCTCACGTGAGAACACCATCCACCAGGTACACAGTACATACGCCTGCAACTCAGCCAACGTTGTCTACCTGATACGTTGCGGGAAAGGATGTCCTGAGGCATGGTACATTGGGGAGACCACGCAGACACTATGAGAACGGATGAATGAACATCGCTCGACAATCACCAGGCAGGAGTGTTCCCTTCCTGTTGGCGAACACTCCAGCAGTCACGGGCATTTGGCCTCTGGTCTTTGGGTAAACGTTCTCCAAGGCGGCCTTCACAACACATGATAGCACAGAGTTGGGGAGCAGAAACTGATAGCCAAGATCTGCACACATGAGGACGGCCTCAACAGGGATCTTGGGTCACACTATCTGTAACCCCCATGACTTGCCTGAACTTGCAACATCTCACTTACTGTCCTGTCTGGAGACAATACACATCTCTTTAACCCGTGCTTAATGCTATCTCCGCTCACATTCTAATCAGTATTCTGTAAACTGAGTGTGTGCCTTTAGATGCCCTGTTTGTGATCAGAACTCCCCACTCACCTGATGAAGGAGCAGTGCTCCGAAAGCTAGTGATGTTCGCTACCAGATAAACCTGTTGGACTTTAACCTGGTGTTGTGAGACTTCTTACTGTGTTTACCCCAGTCCAACACCAGCATCATAACCTCTCCTCACCAGACAAGCCCCTCATCCCAGGATACAATCTGGTGAACCTTTTTTCATCTGCCTCCAATGCAAATATATCCGTCCTCAAAAAAATAGAGAGCAAAAGTACACAGGTGTGGTCTCGAGGAAGCCCTGAACAGTTTCGATAAGACCTCCCCACTTTTCTATTCCAATCCCTGGCAAGAAAGGCCATTTGCCTTCCTAGTTGCTTGCTGCTCCGATCGATAGTTTAGCTCCCGCTGCTTCTCACCCCGTTCCTCAGTTGAGGGTCCAAAGTAAATCTGTACAGGCAGCACCCAGGCTGAACTGATGCTTGGCAGGTGGGAACCGTAGATCAGAAGCACGCAGCTGTAAACCGCATCCGAAGCAATGCAAGTACCTCTCGGAACAAGCGAGAGAAAACGTTTTGCTTCGGCAAGGAAGCAGGTAGGAGTTCTCACCGTTTGAGAGACTTCTTGCCCATCACACGCTCAGCTGCCTGAAATCCAGCCTTCCCCCTCGCTTTGGTTTTCCGGGAAAGTCCCATCAAGCCTCGGGAACCTGTGTTCAATTCAAAAATCTCCAGTTAACCAACGGATAACAGGGTCTGTATGTATTATAATTGCCAGCCCGCCCCTCCCACAGGGCTTACCCAGCCAAAGCGGACCACCATGAGTCTAAAAGTTGGATGTTTGCTGATTGATTTCCTCGGATGGTGATGGCTAATACGAGGGGACATAGCTTTAAATTGAGAGGTGATAATTATATCAGAGGTAGATGTCAGAGGTGGGTTCTTTACTCAGAGGGCGTGGAATGCCCTGCCCGCAGCAGTTGTGGACTCGCCAACTTTAAGGGCGTTCAAATGGTCAGTGGATAGGCATATGGATAACATTGGAATAGTTTAGGTTAGAGGGTCATTAGATTGGTTCCACTGGTCGGCGCAACATCGAGGGCCGAAGGGCCTGTACTGCGCTGTAATGTTCTATGATTGTTCCTTGCTTCCCAATGTGTTGTCAATTTCAGCTCCTTCCAACAGTTGCCCACACTCATATCTTCAGGTTAAAGCACATGCCCTCGGCTTCTCGGTGTAAATTAAACTCATTATCTCCTTCAACAATCCTCTTCCACTGGTTACCGTAGAGATTGGCCCGCACGGCGTACAAAATGAGTTGGAGGTATTAGAATATTTGACACGATATCACCAGTGAAGGTGTTCATTCTGAATGGGGTTGGCATCGCAATATGCAGCTTACATTCCTGACAGTTAGAATCGTAATTGGGTCAAACCGACTGCATTTTAGTGTGTAAAAATCACCAGAAAAAGTCTCTGTTGGGATTGAGCCTGAGAAACCTTAGGGGTTTAAAGCCTTAGGGGTGATAATTATGGGACGGATGTCAGAGGTGGGTTCTTTACTCAGAGGGTAGTAAGGGCCCTGCCTGCAGCAGTTGTGGACTCGCCAACTTTAAGGGCGTTCAAATGGTCAGTGGATAGGCATATGGATAACATTGGAATAGTTTAGGTTAGAGGGTCATTAGATTGGTTCCACTGGTCGGCGCAACATCGCGGGCCAAAGGGCCTGTACTGCGCTGTAATGTTCTATGTTCCAAACTAATTCGGTGAATATCAATTATTGGCTTTTGTTTTCAAAACGAGGGATTGATTTCAGATGTTGTCTTCACTGGAGAGTGGAGATTGTGAAGCATTTTCACATCGAGTCAATGCAGAATGGATGGGAAGTTTTTGCTGTTGATTTTCTTCTCTCCCCACAGGTTAAAACATCCCGAAACGACAATAGGGAAATTTGGCTGATGGAAAATAATGAGTCCCAGAACTTTGTCATTTAAATTGCGTATTTCGTGCGAGTTGCTGCACTCTATGCTCAGTTCCGAGGAGGGGCCCGATAGAAGTCTTTAAAATGACACGGGAATTTGCGAGAGTAAATGTCGTAAAGATGTTTTCACTTGTGGGAAAGAAGAAAAAGGCTAGGGGACATTAATCCATAACTAGTCACCAGTAACGAATTCAGGGGAAAGATCCTGTACCCAGAGACAAATGTGGAACTCACTGCTCGAAAGAATAGTTGAGGCAATTAGCATAAGATACATCCAAGGGAAAGCTAGATGTATACAGGAGGGAGAAAGGAAGGGGATGTGTTGATGAATATAGATGAACAGCACACACTGCTCTCTGTGCCACCTAGAGCAGCGAAGCTAAATGATCTGTTTACATGCTGCGCACTCCATGTAATTCTCATGTAATAATGGGGCAAGTCTGGAACTTTACATGATGCACATACCCCATGTTCATTTCAGCCCCATCCACACTCTGGCCTGTGGGGTAAGAGATCTGTTAAAGTTGTACTCCTTCATTTTGGTTGAGTTTGCTTTGTGGCGGGGGGCCTGTTGGGATTGATAGAGCGCTCCACTCTGAACTGGGAACTGAGCAAAGATGTTATATGTGGAGCTGAGCCCACGAAAAGATCAGCCATGATCTTATTGAATGGCGGAGCAGGCTCGAGGGGCCATGTGGCCTACTCCTGCTCCTAGTTCTTATGTTCTTATATATGCAGGTATAGCGAGTAATTAGGAAGGCAAATGGAACATAGGCCTTCCTCTTTCAGTCGATAGAGTTTAGAAGTAGAGAAATCTTTCTCCAACCATACAGGCCATTGGTGAGTCTGAACCTTGAATGGTCCATGACTATTTCCCAGCTCACCTTGCCCACCTATTCCACATCTTGTACCTCATGGAACTCACTGTCATGTAAAGTAGGTAGACAGAATATGTGGAGGGGAGGCTAAATAAACACAAGGAAAAGAGGAATGGAAGGAAAGCGTTATCACTAAATCATAAAAAATAGAACTAGGAGTATGACCATTCAGCCCATCAAGCCTGCTCCACCATTTAATAAGGCCAAGGCTGATTGGATTGTGGTCTTCACTTCCTGCTTGTCCCTCATGAGCCTGGAATAACTCCTCCGAGGCCCGTGTCTCTTCACCAAATTTAGATTTACTTAAACAGTCAACAACACTCCGACAGATACATCCTTCAGAGTATAAACCCCGAGTGCCAGTAGCCCTGATACTCCACATTGTGCAAACAGGCAAGGCTCCCCGAGTGGACGAGCCATTGCTGTCTCATCCACATCGTAGGCCCCGTTAAAGCCATTACAAACCCTTGACTCCCTTGGGTGGGATCACTGAAGGTGACACAGAACTTCGCAGACATTGGCAGAACTGGAACATCCCACCAGCCACCAATGGTGAGTCGCCTGTACCCCCAGGGAAAATATCACGGGGGTTAGTGGGTGCGGAGGGGAGGAACATATTCTGTGACTCACTGCTGTCTGTGGAAGAGAACTCCACAGACTAATAATCCTCAGAGAGAGAATATTCCTCCTCACCTTCACCTTAACTGGGAGAGCCCTGGTCTTTAAAATTTGCCCCTTGGTTCCATAAGAGGAAATATTCTCTCAGCCTATCCCGTCAATCCCCCCTCAAGATTTTATATTTTTCAATAAGATCGCCTCTCATTCTTCTAAACAGCTATGAGTATAAACCCAACCTTTCCTCCCAGGAATCAGCCCAGCGAACCTTCCCTGAATTGTTTCCAAAGCAGCTATAGTTTCCTTATGTAAGGCGATCGAAATTGTACACAGTACTCCAGGTTCAGACTCACCAATGGCCTGTATAGTTGGAGAAAGATTTCTCTACTTTTGAACTCTATCGACCTAAAGAGGAAGTCCTATGTTGCATTTGCCTTCCTAATTACTCGCTATACCTGCATACTAACTCTTGTGATTTCTGGACAAGGACAGCTAGATCCTGGTACTTAAGAGAAACCAAACAGCATACCTTAATGACTATCGGCCGGTGGCTCTGACATCCATCATTATGAAGTACTTGGAAAGGTTAGTCATGGCACGAATCAATTCCAGTCTCCCAGACTACCTGGATCCACTACAGTTTGCCTACCGTCACAACAGGTCCACAGCAGAGTCCATCTCCTTGTCCCTGCACTCAACCCTGGAACACCTAGATAACAAGGACACCTATGTCAGACTCCTATTTATTGACTATAGCTCAACCTTCAACATTATTATTCCCCTGAAACTCATCTCCAAACTGCATGGCCTGGGCCTTGGCACCTCCCTCTGCGACTAGATCCTGAACTTCCTAACTCACAGACCACAATCAGTAAGGACAGGCAATAACACATCCTCCACGATCATCCTCAACACCAGTGCCCCACAAGGCTGTGTTCTCAGCCCCCTACTATACTCCTTATACACCAATGACTGCTGTTTAAAGACCAGGGCTCTCCCATTAAGGCCACATTCCCATCCAATTCGATTTTCAAGTTTGCTGATGACACCATTGTAGTGGGTCGGATCTCAAACAATGACGAGACAGAGTACGGGAATAAGATAGAGAATCTGGTGAACTGGTGCGGCAACAATAATCTCTCCCTCAATGTCAATAAAACAAAGGAGATTATCATCGACTTCAGGGATCGTAAAGGAGAACATGCCCCTGTCTACATCAACGGGGACAAAGTGGAAAGGGTTGAGACCTTCAAGTTTTTAGGTGTCCAGATCACCAACAACATGTCCTGGTTCTCCCCATGCCAACACTATAGTTAAGAAAGCTCACCAATGCCTCTACTTTCCCAGAAGACTAAGGAAATTTGGCAAGTCAGCTATGACTCTCACCGACTTTTACAGATGTACCATCGAAAGCATTCTTTCTGGTTGTATCACAGCTTGGTATGGGCTCCTGCTCTGCTTAAGATCGAAAGGAACTACAAAAGGTTGTGAATGTAGCCCAGTCCATCACACAAACCAGCCTCCCATCCATTGACTCTAACTACATGTCCCGCTGCCTCGGCAAAGTAGCCAGGATAAGTAAGGACCCCATGCAACCTGGACATTCTCATCAGACTTTTGAATGGACCTATCATATATTAAGCTGATCTTTCTCTGCATCCAATCAGTAAATGCTTTTGAATGGACCTCCCCTGTATTTAGTTGATCTGTCTCTATATCCTGGCTGACTGTAACACTACATTCTGCCATTTTCTTCTCTATGAACGGTATGCTTTGTCTGTACAGTGCGCAAGAAACAATACTTTTCACTGTATGCTAATACGTGTGACAACGTGTTCATTCTGAACAGCGCACCACATTGAAAAGTATGCCTGTGCCCAATAATTATATCCAATGAATGAGCTTAACTCCTGTTTGACTTGCCCTGTACCAAACGCAATAAATCAGGCCTCCACGCTATTGAGAGTGGCAACTCGGGGATTTTCACAGTAACTTCATTGCGGTGTTAATGTAAGCCTGCTTGTGACGCTAATGAATAAACTTTAACAATATCTGAATCTTCATGAAGCAAGCATAAAAAAATTGGCAAGCAACTTTTGACAGATTTCCAAATTAATACAGGAAAGGGTAGTATAATTTTTCCACAGGAATGAGAATTGAATAATTAAATATTAGCATATTGAGTTGTTATATAATGCAAAACAATAACTATTCTTTCTGAAATTGACAGTGGACGAATTTTAAATGCTTTTAGTTTGAATCTTCAAGAAATAGAAGCTGACACTATTTATTATTCCACGTTGCAATTCTGAAGTTATCTGTTACTTAATGATCCTTAGAAGTAATTACAAATATGAATTCGAACTTGAATTTGACTGAGGTCCGATTATTCAATTATCGCATTTTTTCATTTACTCCACTTGAAGGGGTTTCACCCGCAGTCCTGCATAATTATTTCAGGCACAGTTGTGTCAATTAAATATAGATCACGAGCAGTAATGGAAATGAGACGAACAATGGAAGGAACGTTTCTTATTGCCAGCGCCAACAAACTGTGAACAAAATGCAGCCGCCTTCAAAAGCTGCACAAATGAAATGGTACATGAGTAGCACGACAAATAATCTTCAGCTCCGAAAGTACTGAGTGATTTGACAGAGGAATCGAAGTTTCATTATAATAACAGAGTTGGAACTTGCATAATTATCCGGAGAGGACTCCAGTGAATTGTGTTCGCATTATTACCCATATGGTGTAGAGTTTTTACTTTTGATAATGTGACAACTAATTTGACAGGCAACATTTCTTTAGCACGCATTCTACAGAAACAGTGCACTTACTGTGGGAAGCCCTACTTTCTGTTAATTGTGTTTCATCTACTTAAGTTGCCTAGGCTGTTGAAGAGAGAGTATTTGCATTTATATTGGGCATTTCGTTGAATCATAGAATTAAAGAATGGTTACAGCACCAAAGAAGGCCATTGTCTTTGCGCTGCTAGTTCTTCTCAAGAACAAATCAGATGGCTCTGTTCCTCAGCCCTTCCTTTGAGAACGTAAGAAATAGGAGCAGGAGTGGGCCATCTAGCCCTTCGAGCCTGCCCCACCATTCAATAAGATCATGGCTGATCTGAAGTGGATTAGTTCCACTTTCCCACTTTCTCCCCATAACCCTTAATTCCCCTGTCTATCAGAAATCTGAGTCCCATGATTATTTCCTCTTTATGTTTATTAAGCAAGTGAGCTTACATTAACAGTGCAAGGAACTGTTGATGGAGTGAATTCTCCTAGTCGCCACACTCTGGCGTCTGTTCGGGTACACTTAGGGAGAATTTAACATGGCCAGTGTGCACCTAACCAGCACGTCTTTTGGACTTTGAGAGGAAACCGGAGCATCCAGAGGAGACCCACGCAGACATGGGGAGAACGTGCCCACTCTGCACAGATAATGACCCAAGCCAGGAATTGAACCTGGGTGCTGTGAGGCAGCAGTGCCAACCTCTGTGCCATCTTGCTGCCCTTCAGCTGCTCACCCAACCCCCTCATGAAAATGATGATTGAATTCAGTCCCCATCCCTCCCTCAGGCACAGCATTCCAGATCCTAATCACTCACTGTGTAAAAAGAATCGCCCCTCTCTCACTGTTTCTTCTTGTGCCAATCATCTCGAGTCCGTGTCCCCCGTTTCTCACTCCTGTTGCGAGTGGGAACAGTTTCTCCCCGATTACTCCATCCAGACCTCTCCTGGTTTTGAACATCGCGATCAAATCTCTTCTCGACCTCCTCTTGTCCAAGGACAGCAACCCCAATTTCTCCACTACATCGATGTAACTGAAATCCCTCTCTGGAACCATTCCGGTTAATCCTTTCCACACTCTGCCTGAAGTCTTCACATTCTTCCTAAAATGTGGTGCCCAGAATTGACCCAAGACCTCAGCGCGTTCCAAAGTGCAAAGCAGTAAAGGCAATGTGATAATGTCGAAAACAAAGCATCCAATTTGCACAAAGCAAGATCCCATAAACAGCAATGAGATAAATGACCTGGTTAAGGTGAGAGGGGGAAAGTCTAAGGGGATGTGCGGTGGGGGGGAGGGGAAGGTTTTTGTGGTGGGGGGCCTGGAACATGCTCCCAGAGGAGGCAAATTAGCAACATTTAAAAGGTGTTTGGATTGATACATGAATAAGGATCTTATTGGGGATCTTATTGAAACATATAAGATGATTAGAGGTTTAGATAGGGTGGACAGTGATAGCCTTTTTCCTCAGATGGAGAAAGCTAGCACGAGGGGGCATGGCTTTAAATTAAGGGGGGGTAGTTATAGGACGGATGTCAGGGGTAGGTTCTTTACCCAGAGGGTGGTGAGGGATTGGAATGCCCTGCCTGCTGCAGTTGTAAATGCGCCTAGTTTGGGGGCGTTTAAGAGATCCGTGGATAGGTTTATGGACGAGAAGGGATTGGTTTAGGTTAGTGGGTCATTGTTTTGTAACTGGTCGGCGCAACATCGTGGGCCGAAGGGCCTGTTCTGCGCTGTAATGTTCTATGTTCTATGTTCTATGTTCTAAGGAGGGAGTAGAGGGATAGGGACTGAGCAAGAGCAGAAGTTTTTTTTCTCTTTAGTTTAGTAAGGGCAGCATGATCGGCACAGGCTTGGAGGGCTGAAGGGCCTGTTTCTGTGCTGTACTTCTCTTAGTTCTCTGTCATTTGTTTTTGCTGCTAGTTTAGTTATAACACAGTCGCCATGGTCCCAGGTGACTCTAGACTGCCTTCCCCTTTGAGAACTTGACCGATGGTGATTTACCCTGACAATCACTGCACCTCAGGTGAGGGTTAAGGTTGAGAAGGCAGTGCCTTCATGAATAACCTGAACCGGTGCGGGAATTAAAAATGTCGGCTAAGGCGCCAGGAATCTCCCCTGCTTACCATTTCTACCTACTTCTGAGGGCAGTTAGGGCCTGTTTAATATTATATCTGATGAATGGCACCTCTGACAGTGTTACGCTCCGTGAGGAGTCTCACAACACCAGGTTAAAGTCCAACCAGTTAACCTGGTGTTGTGAGACTTCTTACTGTGTTTACCCCAGTCCAACGCCGGCATCTCCACATCACGACTACCATCGACAGTGTTACACTCCCTCATTGCTGTGCTGAGTATCAGTTTAGATGTGCACTTAAGTCTCAGGCTTGAAACCATGACTTTGTGGTTTAAAGATGAGAGTTCTATCATGGAGCCACCTAAACATTATCAAATATTATTAAAGTTACATTAGATTACCGATCTACTGGAGGGATGGTGGAGGTGGGGGTAGGGGAGAGGGTGAGAGGTGGAAGATATAGATAGAATCTTTGGCACCAAATTGTTTTCATGTTCACAGATTGGAACCAAGTCTAACTGCTAGGTTTGGTAATACCATAGCCAGCTTGGTCTGCAATATTCATAAATTGATCACCATTTAATTGTTTGGCAGTGCAGAACTTGCTTATTACTGAAAAAAGAGACATGTTGAAACTTTACATCTTGGACCCAACGGGACACTTCAAACTGATATCAATATAAGAGGAAAACAAGCATTTATCCATTCATTCGCCAGAGCAACACTTTGACTAATCATGGTCAAGCTGCATGGTTTAAATTTTAAACAATGATTGGCAGTTAACTGTCAGTTGCCATCAACTGGTGCATTCTGCAAGGCAACACCTCTGCTAATCAGAGTCCACTTGCCAGTTAATCATCATTCTCCTCTCATATGACATAAATTGTTGTTTTCCCCTTACGCGGGTATTCCTGTGAAATGTCCTGATGAGTGCAAGATGAAAAGCTTCAGCGTGTTTCTTTTTTCACCGATGCTGCAGTCAATCCCACTCCCCTGTTGTAACAATGGGTCCTGCTTGTCCAAGTCCCAGAAGCAGGCTTTAGGCTCGCCTCAATCCCACGTAACCCTAACAAGTTGGGTGATCCAAACTGGATGAGAAGTTGATAGTTTACCAGGGCACTGGTGGACAATGCAATCCTAGCCAGTTAATCACCCCCACAACCTTTTCAAACGCCTGGCTGTTGTCAAATTCTGCTGAATTGCTCTGAAATGGTATGCTTCCACAACATTTGATCTTGCACCTGATACAAAAATGCCTTAAAGTGTTTAATTATTTTAATTTTAACAAAATTGCAGAAAGAGTAAGTGTACGATTTCATTATGTGCATTTAAAATACAACAGAGTGGAGTAGACGGGAAGAGATGTTAATGTGGCTGATGCACAGTATGTGATCCTCAAAAGGTGAATATTTGAATATTTATTAAAAGAGGAAGACTCACTCACCCCATAATAACTATCAACACGCACAAAAATTGCATTGAAACAAAATTACATTCAGTGCATTATTTATTTGCTGCTTATACATGACTCTTCCAACGCTCTCCTCACTGGTATTTCATATTCTACACTCTGTAAACTTCATCTCATCTGAAACTCTGTTACCCATGCCCCATTCACTGATCCACAATGGGTCCTGACACATCAACACCTCATGTTTAAAATACTCAACCTTGTGCTCAAATCGATCTAGACCTGCATGCCTGCCCACCTCTAACTTCCTCCAGCCCTACAGCCAACCATACAGTGCAGAAAGAGGTCATCCAGCCCATTGAGCCTGCACCGACTCTCCAAAAGAGCATCTTACCCAGGTCCTTCCCCATACCTAATCTTGTAGTAAGAAGTCTCACAACACCAGGTTAAAGTCCAACAGGTTTATTTGGTAGCAAACGCCACTAGCTTTCGGAGCACTGCTGCTTCATCAGGTGAGTGGGGAGTTCTCTCTGAATTCCCCTTTCATCTAATGAAGGAGCGCTGCTCCCAAAACTAGTGGCGTTTGCTACCAAATAAACCTGTTGGACTTTAACCTGGTGTTGTGAGATTTCTTACTGTGTTTACCCCCAGTCCAACGCCGGCATCTCCACATCATGACTAACCTTGTAGCCCAGTGCATTTACCTTGGCTCATCCCCTAACCCACACGTCGTTGGCGTGTGGGAGGAAACTGGAGCACCTGGAGGAAATCCCCGCAGACATGGGGAGAATGTGCAGACTCCACACAGACAGTGACCCAAACCAGGAATCGAACCTGTGTCCCTGGCACTGTGAGGCAGCAGTGCTAACCACAGTGGCGCCCAAAGTTGCTGTGGCAACATAACCTTTCCCGGTAAGATGTAGCTCAGAGCTGTGGACAGTGATGATAAATTTCTTTTTGTCACGTGGTTAACCAGGAATCTCTCCTGCTCTTACTGCCTGCCTGTGGGGTGTGCTTTGGAAGAATTTACGAGTTGATAATCGAGCTGTTTAACCGCGTTATGAACACACTTTCCTCGACCATCAAATCCTGGGAGGGACTTGAACCCAGAGCTTCTGGCTTAGAGGCAGGGTCACCACCCACTGTGCCACAAGACACTCTACTCCTTCACAAAAACAGAAAACGCTGGGAAAACTCAGCAGGTCTGACGGCATTTGTGGAGAGAGAATTGAGCCAACATTTTGAATCAGGATGACCCTTGGTCTGGTAGTATTTTGCCTTTATCTCCTCTTCCTTGTCTAGTGAGGACTGTGAGGGGCATGGACAGAGTGGATAAGTAGGTGCTCTTTCCTAGGGTAGAAAAATTAAGTACTCGGGGACCTAGATTTAAGGGAAAGTTTAGAGGAGATGTGCGAGGCAAATTTTTTTTACACAGAGGGTGGTGAATGTCTAGAATGTGATGTCTGGGGAGGTGGTGGGAACAGGTACAATAGTAGCATTTAAGGGACATCTAGGTGAATAGGGTGGGAGTGGAGAAAAGGAACTCTAAGTGTGTACGGTTTTAGTTTAGGCAGGCATCCTGCTCGGTGCAGGCTTGGAGGGCCAAAGGGCCTGTTCCTGTGAACATAAGAACATAAGAAGTAGGAGCAGGAGTCGGCCATCTAGCCCTTCGAGCCTGCCCCGCCATTCAATAAGATCATGGCTGATCTGAAATGGATCAGTTCCACTTTCCCGCTTTCTCCCCATAACCCTTAATTCCCTTGTCTATCAGAAACCTATCTACCCGTGACTTCAATATATTTAGCGAGGCAGCCTCCACCACTTCAACGGGCAGAGAATTCCAGAGATTCACCACCCTCTGAGTGAAGAAGTTCCTCCTCAACTCCGATCTAAACTGCACCCCCCTTATCTTGAGGCTGTGCCCTCTAGTCCTGCTATCCTTTCTAAGCGGGAAGAATCTCTCTACCTCTACCCTATCCATCCCCTTCATTGTCTTATACGTCTCTATAAGATCACCCCCCTCATCCTACTAAACTCCAGCGAGTACAACCGCTGCACTATTCTTTGAATTTGATAATAAACAATGAAATTAAAATAATAAGACTAAAAATCTCAATTAAGAAAGACACTTGCCTCGCCACTTTTACCATGTTCCTGCTGATTAAAAACAATCGGTTTGATATAGTTTCCCCTCGTCCCAGTTCTGGCCTCGATTATTCAAAAGTCAACTCCAGTTGGAAAGGCCAGTTATGTTTTACAAAATCGACAACGTGATGCAGTTGAGAAACAATTCTCATTAAATACAGCACGGCAGAACCAATCCCCCGAGTGGAATTCAGTTACCCACGGCCTCGCCACACGTAATTCTCCCTTTAGCCTGGTCAAATTTCTCTCTGAACTTTGCTTCTGAATTTATTTTCTTGCTTTTACCCAGGGTTGGCTAATTAGCCTTGCGTTGAAGAGACGGAAAAGGTTAATTGAGTTTACATTTCTGTTCCCGCAGAACTGTTTTCCACTTTGTTGATGTACATGGGTGTAGTGAAGGAGCTCTACAGGAGATGTCAGTGATTTAATGAATTGCTGCCGATGCACAGTGTTGTGCTGTGCTTGCTTGTTGCTGAGTGCCTGATGTTTACCATACACAGTTGGAGAACGATTAGAGGAGGCTGCTTTGAAGCATGTTTATATTGACCTGTATCAGGCACACACACTGTTAGCTCATGCTTTCCCCAAACAAACCTCTCCAAAAGGGTCCCTTTTCCAACATGTTGCTCCACTCCCATTTACTCGCCACTCGATGGTGGGGGGAGGGTCGAGGGGGTGGGGGGAGGGTCTCTCCACCTCTATCCTATCCATCCCATTCATCATCTTATACGTTTCAATGAGATCTCCCCTCATTCTTCTAAACTCTAACGAGTACAAGCCTAGTTTATTCAGCCTCTCCTCATAGCTCAACCCCCTCAACTCCGGTATCAGCCTAGTGAACCTCCTCTGCACTCCCTCCAAGGCCAAAATATCCTTGCGTAAGTACGGCGACCAAAACTGCACACAGTACTCCAGCTGCGGCCTCACCAATGCCCTATACAGCTGCAGCAAGACCTCCCTACTTTTATATTCAATCCCCCTCGCGATGAAGGCCAGCATCCCATTCGCCTTCCTGACCACCTGCTGCACCTGCAAGCTGGGTTTTTGCGACTCATGCACAAGGACCCCCAGGTCCCTCTGCACCGTAGCATGCTGCAGCTTTTCGCCATGTAAGTAATAATCCTTCCTACCATTATTCCTACCAAAGTGGACAACCTCACACTTGCCAACATTACATGGTTCAGAGTTCAGGATGTAGGGTTCAGGGCTCAGGGTATAGGGTTCAGTGTTCAGGATTCAGGGTTCAGGGTTTAGGATTCAGTTTTCAGTGTTCAGGGTGTAGGGTTCAAGGTTCAGGGGGTAGGTTATAGGGTTCAGGATGCAGGGTTTAGGGTATAGGGTTCAGAGTGTAAGGTTATAGGGTTCAGTTGCAGGGTGTATGGTTCAGGGTATAGGGTTCAGGGTGCAGGGTTGAGGTTCAGGGTGCAGGGTTCAGGTTCAGAATTCAGAATGCAATGTTCAGGGTGTAAGGTTCAGGAAGTGGGGTTCAGGGTGAGGGGTATAGGGTTCAGGGTGTAGGATTCATGGTGAAGGGTGTAGGGTTCAGCTGTAGGGTTCAGGGTGTAGGATGCATGGTTCAGGGTGCAGGGTTTAGAGTGTAGGGTTCAGGGTATAGGATTTAGGGTGTATAGTTCAGGTTTCAGGGTCTAGGGTTCAGTGTTCAGGGTGTAGGATTTAGAGTGGAAGGTTCAGGGTGTATGGTTCAGGGTCCAGGGTGTAGGGTTGAGGGTTCAATATGCAGAGTTCAGGGTGTAGAGTTCAGAGTATAGGGGTTCAGGATGTAGGGTTCCAGTGAGACCAGTTGGCTCACAGTGTGACAGACATCGGGGGAGTTGATGAGAGATCCATTGAAGTTATAGGTGGCATCTATCTTTTGGTTTCAGAGTGTGGTTTGGCTGACCACAGTTTGCCTATCAATAGACTGTGTGCTGACTGAGCATTACAGTACCAGATAGACTTTGTAACTGTTATCCTCACAAATCTGTCTATATCTGTGACGGGGTCGTGGGAGTGAAGGAGTATTATAATTCACCCTTCTTTGTTGAATAAATGTTTTGTTCTTTTGATAGAGAGCATCATCGGTCTCTGTGAATCAGTAGCTGTCCTCCAGGTTTCTAAATAAAAGTTGAGATCTAGCAAGCCCAGTTCAAGTTTGGGATTTGATTTATCCAGTAGCAGCACCAATTGTGACAATCCTGACTTGAAAATGTATCGCCGTTCCTTCACTGTCAATGAGTCAAAATCCTAACAGCACTGTGGGTGTACCTACACCACACGGACAGCAGCGGGTTCAAGAAGGCAGCTCACCACCACCTTCTCAAGGGCAGTTAGGGATGGGGATACGTGCTTCTCTAGCCAGCGATCTCTTGAACGAAACGTCCAACCATCTCCTCTGCAGTCGGTGGGAAGACATTGCAGAGCTTGTCCATGCCAAACAGCAGAGCAGCCACACAGGCACCCACCAATGGTGGAGCCTCTTTCAGGTGCCATGGCAACACATAGGCTACCGCCATGTTGTTCCGTTTGGCTGGTTGTCATGGCTGACTTTCTGGGCCTGAAGCTCAGGCCACGGGCCTTTAACTGAGGGGCCGATGCGGGGTGTTTGTAAAGTGCATTCCGGAGGCTTGCTTCAGGCTTATTCACCAGAACAGGGTGACATCAATTCAGCTCATATTTAACTCTCCAATGAAACACAGAGTTCATCAAATCTCGTAAATAAGTCCGATGCAAACTGATTTCTATTCGCGCCTCGAGTGAAATGGACTGTGAACGCTGGTGAATTATTGAGATCTGTCGGGGGAATAAAGCCCTCCTCACTGCCGGCTTGTTCTCGCAATGCACCAACGCTCCCAGTTGCTTCCAGGTGGGAAGAGTGGAGACTGAGAATAATTTTTATTACTTTAGATACATTCTCACTCGGCTTCATTCATTACAGATTCAAATCGACCAAATTTGACACACAAAACAATCCCACGCTTGGCGAGAGATATTCAGAGAGATGGCCCGTTTCTCTGGGGTATGAGCGACGTTGGCCAATGCCAGTGGACACCATGTTGGCACGGGTGATCTCTCCATCATGCTGCCCACCCGCCCCCCCCCGCTATAGACTATTTATTAAGTTATAACAACAATCATAACAAATAACAGTGCAGAAAATGGTTTACAGTGCAGCAATCATTTAATACAGCAATGTGGTTGACCCTCAACTACCCTTTAAACAAGGGCAACTAGGGATGGGCAATAAATGATGCCCATATCCCACGAATGAATAAAAAAAACTTACGTTTGGAAGAGAAAAATCATGAATATGTTTAAAAAAAAGCCCCTCTCTAGCTCCAAAGATTAAACAATTGGAAAATCACAGGACCCGTATAGTTTTACATGGTAACTTATATTCATGTGTCACAAATAGTCTTCCACTAACACTGCATTGAAGTTACTGTGAAAATCCCCTACTCGCCGCACTCTGGTGCTTGTTTGGGTACACTGAGGGAGAACTTAGCCAATCCACCTAACCAGCACATCTTTTGGACTGTAGGAGGAAACCCACGCAGACATGGGGAGAATGTGCAGACTCCACACAGACCTAAGCTGGGAATCAAACCCATGTCCCTGGCACTGTGAGGCAACAGGGCTAACCACTGTGCCACCATACCATCCTAGTGTTAGTTATATGAAAGTAGAGAGCTGTGGTTCCTCGAAATAATCTAGGAAATCTTGCCAGACATAGGAACAGGAGTAGTTCATTCAGTCCATTAAACCTGTTCCACCATTCAATGTGATCGTGGCTGATCTGTGGCTTAACTCCATATACCTGCCTTTGGCCCATATCCCCTAATACCTTTACTTATCAAAAATCTATCTATCTCTGGGCTGTTGAGATGTTGGAGTCCCACACGGCCTCTGAATGTGAAATCGTGGCTTGAGTGTCTGGAGTAGGAGCCTCGCTGGTGTTAAGTGGACTTGTTGAGTGGACAATGCAGTGATGCTTATAGAAATAGCTAAAGAACCCTGAAAAGGCAGCCTGGCTAATTTTTGTTCTATCGTTGTGCTCCCATAAGGAACCATGATCGACTAAGACTCCATATCCCACCCCTTCTCTCAACCAAAAAACTCTGACCCATTGTCAGTCACTCTCGAGACATTGCTAACCGCTCAAACCCCACCTCCATCCAACCCTGAGCTGCCACTGGGTGCACCACACAGCTGGATGATTTCTGATGCTCCCTGACTGGTGAACAGTGATGTTTGCCGGAATTCTACAGCTCCGCCTGTGACGGAATCGGAGAAGGCGAGGGGCGGACGATGGAAATATCTGTTGATCGTGGGTGGGATTTTGTAGGATTGAGCGAGGCCGTAAGATCCTGCCCAGGGAGTCTGTTTCTCACCTCCAGTTCTCCCGTTCTCTTCAACTGAGGCCTAAAGCTGGCTTTACATCTGCTTTGGGCACCCTTTGACCTGTTGCGCCTTGAAGATCGAAATTACAAAAGAATAAAAATCTTGCCTTGATGTGGTCTTTTACAACATCCCCAAAGCGTGCTCCAGCCCTTTGAGAACAGCCAAGGCTGCGACGCGGCAATCAATTTGTGCACAGCAAGCTCCCACTAACAGAAACATGAGAATGACCGTCGCGTACACGCGGTGGGTCGTGCGAGGGCTGCTCTTGGATGTTTCGAGAGTTGCCTAGTGCTTCACGTGCGTTAGTGTACGCTCAAACTGGACCAGCTGATGGGCACCACGACAGCTCAGTGACTATCACTGTTTGCTGTGCAGATACATGGATTTGGGCCGGTGTCTGTGGGAGTTTGCGCATTCTCCCCGTGCTTGCGTGGGTTTTCTCCGGGTGCTCCGGTTTCCTCCCACACCCCAAAGATGTGCTCTTAGGCTGATTGGTGTAACAAATTGTCCCTAAATTATTCCCCCCTCAATCTGGTTTCCAATGGGGGTACCATAAGCATAGACACGGGTCAAGGGTGGAGTAGGATAAACACATTGTTAAGATGGCGGCGTGGGCTCGTTGGGCCGAAGGGCTTGTTTCCCGTGCTGTGTTGTTCTTTGTATCTGTATTTGGATCTGGGATAAATGTTGGCCAGGATAACAGGGGGATCTCCCTGTTCTTCATCAAACAGGACATGGGGTCTTTTACATCAACCTGCGGTATTTGTCTCTGGGGTTGTCATTTTCACTCTCTCCATGGCAGCTAATCTGCTCTTTTAAACACACACACAGCTAAACGTGCATCCAACAGCAGTGGGGGGGTCTCACCGCCACTGTTATTTGAATGACCGTCCACAACTGGCTAGTCAGCTGCTGATGGGTTTTCTGCTGGCTGTGTGTTTGAGTTTGTGGAGGAACTGGGTGTTTGGAAAGACTCGGGAATGAGGCTGTACACGGGAGAACATTGTGACGGCCAGAGCTCTGATCAGGTTCACTCCTGGTCCTGGTTACTTTGGTTCCAATTCTGCTTGGAGCCTGAGAGTGAGGTGGAGCAGAGGCAGCGATGCTGAGGGTAAGCTCCGTGGGGAGGGAGGAGAAGGGCTTCCTCGGAGGTCTTATCCAGGGGGGTCTCACAGGAACCCTTCTCTTACCTAACCCGGGAGCAGGGTCTGTGATTCATGAAGGATTTGCTCAGGGACCTCTTTGGAAGCAGCCCGCCATCCCCAGCACTGGGTGGGGATGAGGCTGCCAGTAGCTGTGAAGATGATTGTGACCCTGAATTTCACTGTGTGGAGATCATTCCCGACTGGAGCACCTACTGTACAGTCTGTGTCAGAGAGATGACGGATCCTCTCTATGATGTGGAGATGCTGGCATTGGACTGGGGTAAACACAGTAAGAAGTCTGTGTTAAAGTCCAACAGGTTTATTTGGTAGCAAATGCCACTAGCTTTTGGAGCACTGAGTTCATGTCGCACTATCTGTAACCCCCACGACTTGCCTGGGTTTGCAAAATCTCACTAACCGTCCTGTCTGGAGATAATACACATCTCTTTAACTTGTGCTTAATGCTCCTTCCACTCACATTGTCTGTACCTTTAACACTTGATTACCTGTAAAGAACAAAGAACACAAACAGCCCGGGAAACAGGCCCTTCGGCCCAACGAGCCCGCGCCGCCATTTTAACATTACCAGTCCCCCCCCACCCATGACCCTTATCTATTGTTTTATGGCCATCCACATTGAGGGAAACTAATTTAGGGACAATTTATTACCTCCAATCAGCCTAACAGCACATCTTTGGGGTGTGGGAGGAAACCGGAGCACCCGGAGAAAACCCACGCAAGCACGGGGAGAATGTGCAAACTCCCCACAGACACCGGCCCAAATCCATGTATCTGCACAGCAAACAGTGATAGTCACTGAGCTGTTGTCTTGCCCAGTATCTGGTCCAGTTTAAGCGCACACTAAAGGCACTAGGCCAATCACGGACATTCAAGAGCAGCCCAAGTACGACCCATCGCGTTATTCTGTACATTGAGTTTGTGTCTTCATATACTCTGTTTATGAAAAGAACTCCCCACTCACCTGATGAAGGAGCAGCACTCCGAAAGCTCGTGGCGTTTGTTACCAAATAAACCTGTTGGACTTTAACCTGGTGTTGTGAGACTTGATGTGGAGATGCTGGTGTTGGACTGGGGTAAACACAGTAGGAAGTCTGTCAACACTAGGTTTAGGTTGGACTTAAACCTGGTGTTGTCAGACTTCTCACTGTGTTGTAAGACTTCTTACCGGACTCTGTCTGTGCCAGGAGAGGATGGTTCACTGTGTGTTGTCTCTGAGCAGAGAGAGATGGCTGGAATGTCCATGTGGGCTAAGCTGGCTTCACCATGGTGGCATCAGCAGCAGATCCATGACTTAGTGAGTGTCACTTCTTAATGCTGAGATGTACCATAACCATAAAAGTTGCTACTTGCTGAATGTGTATGAATGCTCTCGATCCTGGCATCAGACATGATGCTTGCCTGTCCGCAGTTCCACCAGCGTCGCAACAAGGCGTAGGCTGACTGCAGGGTTATCCTCTCTTCGTCTGACTTGTGATTCCCCTCTGCAGTCCAAGGAGAGCCACATTGGCCCCAACAAACATCACTGAGCACAGGGGTGCTGGAGTGACAGCCACTGCCTCGATTCCCCTGGGGGCAGCCAATGAAACTCAGCTCAACGCCTCTCCTGATTATTGATGGTCACACGTGAATCCTTCTGAGCTTGTCCATCACCCGGGACCTGGTGAACAGCCCTGGAGAAACAGAGGAGGTGGAGGAGAGAGGAAGGAAAGAGGGAGGGAGGGAGGAAGCACCTCCTTGCTCCAGGTGGACTGTCCACAAGCAACTCACTGGATTCATGAGTACAACTCAAAATCTTCAATGTACAACACACACCTTTACTGTCTCTCTGTGAATAACTATCACAATCTCCTCTTGGCCGCAATGTTGAAATGAACACCATGACAAACCACCTTTCTGTATCAATTTATCCAACAAAATATCAATACTCTATATAAAACCCAGTTTTATATAGAAAATAAGTGCCTGTCTTGTGGGTGCGGTTCCTGCCTAGTGCTCCTAAGCAGAGTTAACCCCTCTCCCCCTTAGCTGTAGCACGGCTGATGACTTTCAGTAGGAGAGACCATGGGTGGTCTTACAGGATGGTTTGGTCAACTCTGGGCCTTACATGCCTGGTTTCAGACTGGACAACATCGATACGAATGGTAATGACAGCAGTGCTGCCAGTGGAGGGGAAGTAGTGAGAGCAGGAATACTTACCTTGGGGCATTGAGTACAAAAGTTGGCAGGTCATGTTGTAGCTTTACAGAGTTATAGTTAGGCCTCATTTGGAATATTGTGTCCAATTCTGGTCGTCACACTTCCAGAATGATGTGGATGCTTTGGAGGATGGACAGAAGATGTTTACAAGGATGTTACCTGGTCTGGAGGGTATTAGCTATGAGGAGAGGTTGGGTAAACTCGGTTTGTTCTCACTGGAACGATTGAGGGGTGACCTGATAGAGGTTTACAAGATTATGAGTAGCATGGACAGTGTGGATAGTCAGATACTCTTTCCTCAGGTAGAAAAGTCCAAGTACTAGGGGACATAGAACAAAGAGCAACACAGCACGAGAAACAGGCCCTTCGGCCCAACGAGCCCGCGCCGCCATTTTATCATTGAGTGCCCTTCTCTACCCATGACCTTTGTCTACGCTTATTGGGGAAGATTGAGGGAAGACTAATTTAGGGACAATTTGTTGACACCAATCAGCCTAAGAGCACGTTTTTGGGGTGTGGGAGGAAACCGGAGCACCCGGAGAAAACCCACGCAAGCACGGGGAGAATGAGACTAGGTTTAAGATGTGGGGGAAACATTTAGAGGAGATGTGCAAAGCAGATTTTTGCGAGGGTGGTGAATGTCTGGAACATGCTGCCTGGGGGGGTGGTAGGAGCAGATACGATAGCGGCATTTTAGGGGCATCTAGACGAGTACGCAAATAGGATGGGAATGGAAGGATATGGACTCTGTAAATGCATACGGTTTTAGTTCAGGCAGGCATCAAGGTCAGCACAGGCTTGGAGGGCCAAAGGGCCTGTTTCTGTGCTGCTCTGTTCTTTGTACTGTCATTCCGAGAGAGGACAACAGATCCATGTTCCACAGAATTCCCTGAGATAGTACCTCAGACAACCCTACCAATCTGGAGCAGTGGTGTCTGTAACCACTAGATGGCAGTCCTAGTCTGCATGGCACCAAGCAGAGCTCTCCTGACCTCAGGCTGAGCATCCACTGTAACATGGAGAGATTTCTTGGCGTCTGTTTGTGGAGATATTGACCATCAGATGCTGCATCATGGCCCTCGACTGCAAGAGTTATCATGGATTTGGCTGCCATTTCCACAGAGTATAGAATGTGTTGCAAACTATTCCCAAAGCCCTGTGCCAGTGTAATATTGTGGAAAGAGTGGTGCGCACCAAGTGGTGTAATGAAAGAACGATTTATTAAAAAGTCATGATTATTTACAGAGGGTGAGATAGATGCTACTGAATACTGTGACTCCGGTCTCCAGACTGATTGGGAAAGTTCACGCTCAACCCTTGGATTCACACCTTCGGCCCAATTGGCCAAACAGCTCACATGATTGTCCGAAAACCCAACCCTTAAAGGGGCTTGCTATTACACCCCTCCCCCTTTATGTCCCATGTTAACACATGTCAACAATAGTTAAACCATTTACAAGAAAACACCGTGATATAAATATGAATGAAATGTATAGGGCACTGGTGAGGCCGCAGCTGGAGTACTGTGTGCAGTTTTGGTCGCCGCACTTGCGGAAGGATATTTTGGCCTTGGAGGGAGTGCAGAGGAGGTTTACTAGGCTGATACCGGAGATGAGGGGGTTAGCTTATGAGGAGAGACTGAATAGACTGGGTCTGTACTCGTTGGAATTTAGAAGGCTGAGGGGGGATCTTATAGAGACTTATAAGATAATGAAGGGGATGGATAGGGTAGAGGTAGAGAGATTCTTTCCGCTTAGAAAGGATAGCAGGACTAGAGGGCACAGCCTCAAGATAAGGGGGGTGCAGTTTAGATTGGAGTTGAGGAGGAACTTCTTCATTCAAAGGGTGGTGAATCTCTGGAATTCTCTGCCCGTTGAAGTGGTGGAGGCTGCCTCGCTAAATATTTTTAAGACGCGGGTTGATGGGTTTTTGATAAGCGAGGGGATTAAGGGTTATGGGGAGAGGGCGGGAAAGTGGAACTGAGCAACGACAGATCAGCCATGATCTTATTGAATGGCGGGGCAGGCTCGAAGGGCTAGATGGCCGACTCCTGCTCCTATTTCTTATGTTCTTATGTTCTCTGACACATTCTTTGAGGCTGGTTTTTTCATGGCTCTAACTTTCTCTTCCATCGGATGTAAACCCTACTCCAAACCCTAAATAATTCATCTCATCTGCTTTCAGGATGCATCTCTCTCTCTTTAATCTCACTCCAGCTTCCTGGAGCTCTTTGAAAACCTCCTCGAGGTTGGTCAGGTTTTCCACTTCTGTGATTAACACATCATCCAAGTAAACCTCTACCTGAAATAAACCTTGTAATAGGCTCTCCACTGTGTGTCGAAAGATTGTACAGGCTGCTGAGACCCCAAATGGCCATCCCGTGTACTGGGGTAGGCCTGTATGTGGGTTAATGGTGACAAACTCCCTGGATGCTTCATCCAGCTCCAGCATATCACTCATATTTAACGTAGTGTAAGTTAAACCTCCAGCTAGCTTGGCGTACAGAGTCTTTTATTTTAGATATGGGATACATGTCCAATTTAGCCGCCTGATTGATCATTAATTTATAGTCCCCACATATTTGTACAGTCTTATCTGGGTTCCGTACTGGCGCAATAGTAGCTGCCCACTCTGTAGCTGCCCACTCTGCAAACTGCACAGATCTGATAATGCCCAAATCTTCTAACCTTCTAGGTTTGGTTTCCACGTTCCAGACCAGGGCACAGGTCTTGCTGTGTAGAATTGTGCTGTGGCCTTGGGATGTTTGTAAATGTTGGCCTTCAAGCCACAGATTTTGCCAAGTTCTTCCTGAAACACCACCCGGGGAATGTCCGAAAGTTTCACCCAATTCAGTTGTATTTCTGGAAGCCAATCTCCTTCCAGCAAGCTTGGCCCTTGGCCCTCAACTACAACTAAAGGCAGTTGGGCAGACTGCTGTCTATAACTGACAGGTACTGATGTGGTTCCCACAGTCTATATAACCTCCACCCGTTATATCACCAGCCTGGGGCTGTTACGTTTTTAATCCCTGGGGCTGGACCCTCGCCGTAGATATCAGTAAGTCTGTTCCCCCAATACTGAGGGCAGATTCCCCTGTCGATCTCCGTTGTGAATGGATGATTGTTAACCATCAGTACGATTGTGATGGGAGCCACTTTGTCCTCCTTAACATTATTCAACCTGTCTACATCTGAATCTTCTTCCAAATTAATCACTACGCTGTGAACTGGAGATTGATTTTTTTTCCTCTCGCCCTGGGCACTGTATAATCTTGCACTTACTTCTTATCTACCCCTTCCTTCCTCTTTGACCCTTCCTGCCCCTCTGCCCCTTCCTGTCTCTCTGCCCCTTCCTGTCTCTCTGCCCCTTCCTGTCTCTCTGCCCCTTCCTGTCTCTCTGCCCCTTCCTGTCTCTCTGCCCCTTCCTGTCTCTCTGCCCCTTCCTGCCCCTCTGCCCCTTCCTGCCCCTCTGCCCCTTTCTGCCCCTCTGCCCCTTCCTGCCCCTCTGCCCTTCCTGCCCCTCTGCCCCTTCCTGTCTCTCTGCCCCTTCCTGTCTCTCTGCCCCATCCTGTCTCTCTGCCCCATCCTGTCTCTCTGCCCCTTCCTTTCTCTCTGCCCCTTCCTGTCTCTTTGCCCCTTCCTGCCCCTCTGCCCCTTCCTGCCCCTCTGCCCCTTCCTGCCCCTCTGCCCCTCTGCCCCATCCTGCCCCTCTGCCCCATCCTGCCCCTCTGCCCCATCCTGCCCCTCTGCCCCATCCTGCCCCTCTGCCCCATCCTGCCCCTCTGCCCCATCCTGCCCCTCTGCCCCTTCCTGCCCCTCTGCCCCATCCTGCCTCTCTGCCCCATCCTGCCTCTCTGCCCCATCCTGCCTCTCTGCCCCATCCTGCCTCCCTGCCCCATCCTGCCTCTCTGCCCCATCCTGTCTCCCTGCCCCATCCTGTCTCCCTGCCCCATCCTGTCTCCCTGCCCCATCCTGTCTCCCTGCCCCATCCTGTCTCCCTGCCCCATCCTGTCTCCCTGCCCCATCCTGTCTCCCTGCCCCATCCAGCCCCTCTGCCCCTTCCTGTCTCTCTGCCCCTTCCTGCCCCTCTGCCCCTTCCTGCCCCTCTGCCCCTTCCTGCCCCTCTGCCCCTTCCTGCCCCTCTGCCCCTTCCTGCCCCTCTGCCCCTTCCTGCCTCTCTGCCCCTTCCTGCCCCTCTGCCCCTTCCTGCCCCTCTGCCCCTTCCTGCCCCTCTGCCCCTTCCTGCCCCTCTGCCCCTTCCTGCCTCTCTGCCCCTTCCTGCCTCTCTGCCCCTTCCTGCCTCTCTGCCCCTTCCTGCCTCTCTGCCCCTTCCTGCCTCAGGTGTATCACACAGCTTCCTTAAGCCTACACTTGTCCCACACTGATAACATTCTTCATAGTTCCTTGTTTGTAGCTGAATCTCCTATTCCTCTCCACTCTCTCTGCTTATTAAACTCTGCGCCCACAATCCTGGCACTCCTTAACAGTTTCCACCCAAACTTGCTAGACTTTACCAGCTTCTACGCTCTTTAGTTCCAAAGCGCTTTAAGAGGATGTGCCAGTTTGGAACTGGACTCTCCCAGCTTCCTTGACAGTGACAGTGTCTCCCTGGCAGCTCTGACTATGCACTGAACATTTCTGCGTTCACTCTGCCTGTCGCACTTAATTTCATCTTCCAGGTTCTCAGCAGCAGGACTTATGTGGCCTCACCCATCTGGCACACATTGTACCCTTCCCCTGGTCTATCTGCAGTGCCCTGTGTCTCGCCCATTGCAGATCCCCCCACTGTTCTGAAATACACAGTGTGTTAGCATCGGAACAGACAGCTGGGAGGGTGACATCGATTGATGATATTTCTTTGTTATCAATGCCCTGTTCTTTTTTGACCTTTATGCCCCCATTCCACTACCTGGCCAAGTGATAGTTTTGGGGTCTCCAAAAAAAGCAAGGCAAAGTGTCAGGCTTGTGGGGAGGGTAATGGTTGCAAAGTAATAGGTGCCTGCTTATACCACCTGCAGCTGTGGGATGTAGGGCCAAATGGGATGGAAAATCGGATGCCATCTTCTCTGGCATCATCCCTGCCAATGACCATAGGTTAAAGTCCAACAGGTTGATTTGGTAGCAAAAGCAAAATAGTGGCTTGTGTTATCAAATAAACCCGTTGGACTTTAACCTGGTGTTGTGAGACTTCCGTACTTACCCCAGTCCAACGCTGGCATCTCCACGTAATGACCATAGGCTCAGAGATGGCTGCTCCACTGATGGTGATCTCTCCAGTGGGCTGAGGGCATGCAACAATGCCCGTCCCTCTCCAGTAGCTCTGGTTGTTCACCCTCTCTCACGTTGCTCCCACTACAGCCCTACCCTTGTACTTTTCACTTTACGGACACCCATAAACTGTTATCTGATGGGGCAAGAGAGAGGGATGCGTGTCAGTGAGTGTGGGTGCAATGTGTTTGAGTGACATGACGATCAGGATTGCGTGTGTTGAGGGTGTGAGGTTTGCGTCAGTTCTCACTGTGTGAGGCTGTGGAGATGGGATGTAGGTTAATTGAGGCTGGCGGTTGGTGATTGATGGGGATGAAGCAGTTTTAGAGGCTGGTGTCGTTGGTAGGGTATGACATTGACCACTTGTGTGAGACCTTTGAACTTTTTCCAGCCCTGTACCCCGATCCTCACCATGTCACTTGTCAAGCAGGGTGCCATGTGACTATGTGATGACATGGTCGTGTCTAATGTCATGTGGCAAGAGTGCGCCAGATTTCCCCCGAGTCCTCGGGCAGAACACAAGCTTTTCTTCCAGCCGCAGGGTTAGTTAAATAAGCTTACAGTTATTGTAGCCCTTGCTGCAGTCAGTGTTGCTGTGAAGATTTATTCCAAACTTGTCCACATTTAAGTACCTCCTTCATGTGGGCGGCACGGTAGCGCAGTGGTTAGCACTACTGCTTCACGGGTCCTGGGTTGGATTCCCGGCTCGGGTCACTGTCTGTGTGGAGTTTGCACATTCTCCTCGTGTCTGCGTGGGTTTCCTCTGGGTACTCCGGTTTCCTCCCACAGTCCAAAGATGTGCGGGTTAGGTTGATTGGCCATGCTAAAATTGCCCCTTAGTGTCCTGAGGTGCTTAGGTTAGAGGGATTAGTGGGTAAAATATGTAGGGATATGGGGGTAGCGCCTGGGTGGGATTGTGTTCGGTGCAGACTCGATGGGCCGAAGGGCCTCTTTCTGCACTGTAGGGCTCTATGATTCTATAAACTGCAAACACTACTCCAATTGTGGCCTCACCAGTGTTTTATACAATTCCAATATTATATCCTTACGTTTATATTCTATACCTCTGCCAATGAAGGACAGCATTCCATATGGCTTCTTTACTAACTTCTCTGCTTGAATTGCTGTCTTTAGGGACCTGTGTATTTGTACGCCAAGATCTCTCACTTCATCCACCTCTCGTAATATGTTCTCCTTTATTCTATATTCCCTATAACTCTTTGATCGTCCTGAATGCACGATCTCACACTCATCTGTGTTAGAATCCATCTGACCACTCCACCAACCCATCTATATTGTTTTAGAGATTATAGCTATCCTCTACACCGACCCCCTACTTGGTCAATCTTTGTGTTGTCTGCAAAATTTCTCAACATTGCCCCCCACGTTCATGTCCAAATTGTTACTGTATAACACAAACAGCAGGGGTCCCAAAACTGAGCCCAGAGGAACTCCATTTGAAACAACTTTCCATTTGAAAGGACAACTATCCACCATTACTGTTTGTTACTGTTTTTATCTCGATCTGAAGCCTGACCTCGTGGTTTATGGTGGACAGAGAATCACTACTTGGGGTATAACCCTGGTTAGTCTGAAAGACGGGCTGGTTAAGGTGGATTGGCCGTGCTAAATTCTCCCTCAGTGTACCTGAACAGGCACCAAAATGTGGCAACTAGGGCATTTTCACAGTTACTTCATTGCAGTGTTAATGTAAGTCTACTTGAGACACTAATAAATGAGCTTAAACTTCTGAACAAGGAAACTTTGACTTCCACATTGTGAAGCAGAATGTAAAGGTAGTGTATAAATCCTACAACACACCCACAGGTAACAATGTACAGCGATGTCCTCGATTGCCGGGTCATCGGCAAACTGCCTGCTGTGTATCGTGTGCAACTAAATGACTCAGTTCTACAATACAATATTAAGAGTAGGAGCCTTAGCAGTGTTGAGGAGCAGAAGGACCTTGGGGTCCGGGTCCAAAGGACTCTTAAATCGGCCTCGCAGGTGGAGGATGTGGTCAAGAAGGCGTATGGTGTACTGGCCTTCATTAATCGAGGGATTGAGTTTAGGAGTCGGGAGGTAATGCTGCAACTTTGTAAGACCCTTGTCAGACCCCACTTGGAGTACTGTGCGCAGTTCTGGTCGCCTCACTACAGGAAGGATGTGGAAGCTATTGAGAGGGTACAGAGGAGATTTACAAGGATGTTGCCTGGATTGGGAGGCATGCCTTATGAGGATAGGTTGAGGGAGCTGGGACTCTTCTCCCTGGAGAGACGAAGGTTGAGAGGTGACCTGATAGAGGTTTATAAGATGTTGAGAGGCATAGATAGGGTGGATTCTCAGAGGCTATTTCCCAGGGCTGAAATGGTCGCTACAAGAGGACACAGGTTTAAGGTGCTGGGGAGCAGGTACAGAGGAGATGTCAGGGGTAAGTTTTTCACTCAGAGGGTGGTGAGTGAGTGGAATCGGCTGCCGTCGGTGGTGGTGGAGGCAAACTCGCTGGGGTCTTTTAAGAGACTTCTGGATGAGTATATGGGATTTAATGGGATTGGGGGTTATAGATAGGCCTGGTAGGTATGGATATGATTAGCGCAAGTTGTGGACCGAAGGGCCTGTTTGTGCTGTAGTGTTCTATGTACTGACAGTCTGTGCCCCAAGAAGAGTGCCAGTAGCCATGAGATGAAAAGTCGCATTGTATGACCCGCACTGGGGATAACTCCCCCATAGATGAGGTGTCAGCAATGATAGCAGCAAACGTTAAGTAGGGAGGTCTTGCTGCAGCTGTATAGGGCATTGGTGAGGCCGCAGCTGGAGTACTGTGTGCAGTTTTGGGCGCCGCACCTGCGCAAGGATATTTTGGCCTTGGAGGGAGTGCAGAGGAGGTTTACTAGGCTGATACCGGAGTTGAGGGGGTTGAGCTATGAGGAGAGGCTGAATAAACTAGGCTTGTACTCGTTAGAGTTTAGAAGAATGAGGGGAGATCTCATTGAGACGTATAAGATGATGAATGGGATGGATAGGATAGAGGTGGAAAGACTCTTCCCGCTCAAAAAAGACAGTAGGACTAGGGGGCACAGCCTCAAGATAAAGGGGGGGCGGTTCAGAACGGAGTTGAGGAGGAACTTCTTCACTCAAAGGGTGGTGAATCTCTGGAATTCTCTGCCCGTTGAAGTGGTGGAGGCTGCCTCGCTAAATATTTTTAAGAAGCGGGTTGATGGGTTTTTGATAAGAGAGGGGATTAAGGGTTATGGGGAGAGGGCGGGAAAGTGGAACTGAGCCACGACAGATCAGCCATGATCTTATTGAATGGCGGGGCAGGCTCGAAGGGCCAGATGGCCTACTCCTGCTCCTATTTCTTATGTTCTTATGTTCTTATGTTATCGAAATGAGGATCTCTGAAGCGAGAGACCACACTAAAAGCTAAAGCTGCCATGCAATTTGTCCCACTTAAATCTGCTCTTTCTTATGTATACTTTCCAGCCTAGTGTTTTGGATCAGTGCGGAGGATATATCTTCTGTGGCCACCCTTTGGGAATAGCTCACAGTTCTAAATCAGTAATATTAAGTGCCTGGCATAAATACACAGCAGTAACTGCAGACAATCAGTCAGTGTTTCTCCCCAAGTTGGGGTAATTAAAGCAGACACGTTGATGTGTCTGGCACGCAGCGGATGGTGTTAGTCACTTTCTGATGTTAAAACCTTGGGAAAGGAGGTGAAGCTGCTTTTCAGTATGCATAAAATCAGTGTTGTTATTGGGTTAGGCTTTCCAAGTTAGGAAAGGAACTTTCTTGGAGTCAATCCTGACATTCGGCTGTACCCTCACTGAAAACCCCTTCTCGCCCAGAGATAGAAATTGCGATATGTTTATGGTGGAAAAGGCTGGGCCAGTTTGGAAAATATCCTGGCTGAGGGTTCAACTTCATTAAAAATACACACAGGGTGACACAATATTGGAGATGGTATCATTTTAGGTTGATTGGTGTTAATAAATTGTCCCTAAATTGGACCTCCCTTAACCTGGTGCACATATAATTCTCTAAATGTGCACCCCCTTTATTGTGGAGTCCACGAGATGTAGACAAAAGTTGTAGGTAGGAGAAGGATTGGAATGAGGCCCTCACTGAGTGTTAAAATGGGCGGCGCGGGCTTGTCGGGTCAAAGGGCCTGTTTCCTGTGTTGTTCTTTGTTCATTGTTATTTGAAATGGGATAGGGTCCAGCTTCTGTTAAAGCCTAAAAACCAAATTGGCAAACAACGTCAAAGGAATGCAGATAGAAAGAAAAATACCCAATTGCAATTTGGGTTTTCTCCTGTCTCCTTTTATTCAGACAAACTATTTCTATTACTTCCAAGTCCAGTCTGATCTGAAATGTTAAATTTTGCCAGCATCATTAAGATTAACATCTTCCCTGTTGACTTGAATATTTTGCGCAACTTCTCTTTCTAAACAAGAGAGAAAAACATTGTGTATCCGACCATAACATTCAGGCTAAAATTACAAGTCAAATTTATTACAAGACTTAAACTGACACTGAAGTAAAGGAAAACAGAGAAGTTATTGATACTGATATTTACAAACCAACAAAGATTTAGATCAGACCATGAGATCTAAATAGTCTTTTGTTCAGGCCATCTTATACACCAGTCAATGGCGAGATGTTTTATTTTGGTGTTAAGGATCCACCAGAGGGAGAAGGAGTACTTTCCAGAATAATCTGCTACCTCCATTACTGACTGCTTAGATGGAAGTTTTTTTCTATTCATTTGTGGGACATGGGCATTGCTGCCTGGGTCAGCATTTACTGCCCATCCCTAGTTTCCCTTGAGAAGGTGGAGCCTTCTTGAAATGCTGCAACCCATGTGCTGTGGGTTGACGCAAAACGTCATTAGGATTTTGATTCAGCGACTGCAAAGAAACGGTGATATATTTCCAAGTCAGGACGGTGAGTGGGCTTAGAGGGAACTTAGAGGGTGGTGTTCCCATGTGTCTGCTGTCCTTGTCCTTCTAATGGTTAAGGTTGTGGGTTTAATCATAGATCATAGACCCCTACAGTGCAGAAAGAGGCCCTTCAGCCCATCGAGTCTGCACCAAACACAATCCCACCCAGCCCCTACCCCCATATCCCCACACATTATACCCACTAATCCCCCTAACCTCCGACACGCTGGACAATTTCTTAGCATGGCCAATCAACCTAACCCGCACGTCTTTGGACTGTGGGAGGAAACCCACGCAGACACGAGGAGAATGTGCAAACTCCACACAGACAGTGACCCCGAGCCGGGAATCGAACCCAGGACCCTGGAGCTGTGAAGCAGCAGTGCTAACCACTGCGCTACCGTGCCGCCCAGGTTTGGAAGGTGCTGCCAAAGAAGCTTTGGAGCGTCCCTTCAGCGCATGCGTGCAGGATGCGCTAGTAAAATAAATCCGCTCTCTCACAGTCACTGAAAAATCATTCACAAAAATTATGCTTTCTACAGCTGCATTAATAGCTCCTTCAACATTCACAATGATTAACAATGAGAACTACTGCAGAATAACGTTCAGTTTTCCATTCCTGCTAATGAAATCACATTTTTAGAAAGCTGATATTTCAAAACAATCCTTTTGTAGGGCTGTTAGCGACTTACGAGTTGCCACGGAGATTAAATACTTCTGCTGCTCTTCGAAAAACAGAACAACAAACGACCCGATTGCTTTCAAAGCAAATGAGTCTGCTCTAGAAAGTTCTAGAATGACCCAGTGCTGACTGAATAATTTCATTTCATTTTCGACGGCACAAACTCACTCTTGCTGCCTTTTAGGTTTCATTAAAAGATGTAAATAATAAATTAATTACAATGGATCTGACAGGGCTGTTCCACTTCCCATCATCTCCATTCCTAATCATAGAATCCCTACTGTACAGAAGGAGACTATTCGGCCCATCCAGTCTGCACAGACGGCAATCCCACCTAGCCCCTTTCCCCGAAACACAGGTATTAACCTGGACAATCCCCCTGACACTAGGGTCAATTTAGCACGGCCAATTAACCTAACCCACACATTTTTGGACTGTGGGAGGAAACCGGAGCACCCAGAGGAAACCCACGCAGACACGGGGAGAATGTGCAAACTCCACACACACAGTCACCCAAGCGGGGAATCAAACCTGGGTTCCTGACGCTGTGAGGCAGCAGTGCTAACCACTATGCTACGGTGTCACCCTGAGTCAATGAAAGTGTGCCCAAGAATCTTGAGCTGCGATATAAGGATGTCTGCAAAGGAGACGTCACTTTAACCGGGATCAGAGTCAATATCTGGGAAATTCTTGCTGCTGAGTAGAATTTCTAACGGCAAGGCGTCAGGAAGGGTGTGGATAAAGCAGACAAGAAAAATAAATGACCAGGATGGTGGATAAGGGAGCTATTGGAAGGCAAACAAAAGGATCACCCACATTCGAAACTTTGGCTCTATTCTCTCTCCACAGATGCTGTCAGACCTGCTGAGATTTTCCAGCATTTTCTGCTTTATGTTGAAAACTGATGCAATTTTACAACTGATCTGCTTCATCCTGGACCACAATGTCTTCATCTTCAACAACCAGTTCTTCATCCAGGCACACGGAACAGCCATGGGGACCAAATTCGCTCCTCAATATGCCAACATCATGCACAGGTTCGAACGAGACCTCTTCACCGCACAGCACCTTTAACCGATGCTATACACTAGATACATCGTTGACATTTTCTTCCTTTGGCCTCATGGTGAACAATCACTGAAACAACTATATGACGACATCAATAAGTTCCATCCCACCTTCAGACTCACCACGGACTACTCTCCGGAATAGGTTGCATTCTTGGACACACGCATCTCCATTAAGGACGGTCACCTCAGCACTTCACTGTACCGCAAGCCCACGGATAATCTCACAATGCTCCACTTCTCCAGCTTCCACCCTAAACACGTTAAAGAAGCCATCCCCTACGGACAAGCCCTCCGTATACACAGGATCTGCTCACATGAGGAGGATCGCAACAGACACCTCCAGACACTGAAAGATGCCCTCATAAGAGCAGGTACTTGACTCATTCATCAACAGTTCCAACATACCATAGTGAGAAACTGCATCAACCTCCTCAGAAGACAAGCATGGGATATGGCAGACAGAGTACCCTTTGTTGTCCAGTATTTCCCCAGATCAGAGAAGTTATGACATCTTCTCTGGAGCCTTCAGCATGTCATCGATGAAGACGAACATCTCGCCAAGGCCACCCCCACACCCCCACTTCTTGCCTTCAAACAACTGCACAACCTCAAACAGACCATTGCCCGCAGCAAACTACCCAGTGTATAAGATAATGAAGGGGATGGATAGGGTAGAGGTAGAGAGATTCTTCCCGCTTAGAAAGGATAGCAGGACTAGAGGGCACAGCCTCAAGATAAGCGGGGGGCAGTTTAGATCAGAGTTGAGGAGGAACTTCTTCACTCAAAGGGTGGTGAATCTCTGGAATTCTCTGCCCGTTGAAGTGGTGGAGGCTACCTCGCTAAATATATTTAAGTCACGGGTTGATAGGTTTCTGATAGACAGGGGAATTAAGGGTTATGGGGAGAAAGCGGGAAAGTGGAACTGATCCACTTCAGATCAGCCATGATCTTATTGAATGGCGGGGCAGGCTCGAAGGGCTAGATGGCCTACTCCTGCTCCTATTTCTTATGTTCTTATGTTCAGGAGAACAGTGACCACAACACCACATAACCCTGCCACAGCAATCTGTGCAAGGTGTTGTTGTGCCTGCTGCAAAGTCTGTTTTAACCCTTACACGGTGGACAAATAACTGTGAGTAGACGTGAGTAAACCAATATTTATTTAAGATACACAATCAACAATCACCCAACCAATCAACAATAAGTTATCTTACAGAAATACTAAAGTTCAAGTCCAATACAAGACCCTGACTTTGCTTAACTGGTAAGTACCCAAGCAGATATTGGCCTTTAACTGTGCGCTGGTCTCAGTTGTCCTCTGCGTAGTCTGGTTCTTTGGCCTGGTCTGGCTCTCTGGCTCTGGTCTTCCTTCCTTCTCGGGTATGGTGGCTCTCTTCGTGCTGGTCGTCGCTGGCGATGGTCACCGTTGTTGTAGCTCATTCATGGGGCCAAAGAGAGAGAGAGAGAGAGAGTGCAGTACCCTTTATACCCCGTTGGGTTTCGCACCCCTTTTGGCCATTGCTAATCAATCAAACAGGACTTGATCACCCTGATCGATAAAGTCCAATTGGGTGCTGCCACACCAATCTCTGAGTGTGTCCACCAACGGCCATGTCTGCAGGCGCTGGGGGCACGTAGAATACACACATCCCTCCCAGATAAGGGGTAAACGCACCCCTATGTCTGGTAAACAACCCAGTTTGACCAGAAAGTCTCTTTTGTCCTGGAGATGACCCATATCCTGTGTATTCACTCATCTGGGTTCCAGTCTATTTATCTCTGTCTTTTAGGTCACTGCCTG
Source organism: Carcharhinus amblyrhynchos (assembly GCF_965287045.1). Lineage (NCBI taxonomy): Eukaryota > Metazoa > Chordata > Chondrichthyes > Carcharhiniformes > Carcharhinidae > Carcharhinus > Carcharhinus amblyrhynchos. Next base: position 5,034,105 of record NC_137340.1, on the reverse strand, counting down.
TCATTTTAGTTCTTGCCCAGTTGTCCCAGAGTGGTCTCCAAATCGCCATTTTGGGTGGTCCATTTGGCCACAGTCCCCCCTTTGATCCTGAACGCGAAGTGTGATGGATCACAAACTCAGGACCAGTATCTGTCAGGAATTCCCCAGTTACTCTACAGTCCAGGTGTGGGCATGCACAGTAATAATAATACATTCCTACAACATATTCCAGAAGTTCCAGACAACAACACTCTACAAATACAAACAACATATTCTAAACCCCATTATTACAATAAGCTAATTACTCACAAATACAGACAGTCAGATATTCCAAATGCCATTATTTCAATAAACTAATTATAAACTAACATTCAAACAAACATTAGAATAAAGTATTCGTAGATCTGAGGCACACTTTGGCAGTAGGATTTCCAACGGCTCATTAGTACAAATTGCAAAATGGCAAGTTTCCTGTAAACATTGCTCTACTGAATTAGAGGGGACCATCGTTCAAGGGTGGACCCTACTTTCTGCCTTTGGGTGATCCTCTTTTTCCATTGGCTGAATTGCACGGTGAGGGTGATTGGGTATACCAGGGTGAACAAAATCAGTACTATCACCAGGTGTGACATTATGCCAACAAATGGATGGATTTGAGCCCCAGTTCCAAAGGTCATCCCACCAAGAGGTGACCTTAATTGCTTCAATCCTCCTTTTCGCCTCTTGGGTCTGCTGTACTACTTTGGTGAAGGTTCTGTGGGCTGTAGCTAATTTTGCTTGAATTAGGTTCAATTCCCCTGGCAGGAGTTTTAGGCTCGTGTGATATTTCTCATGGTACTCCCCTAGAGTCTCTCGGACCTCGTCAGTGGCATTCAAATCTACCCTCTCCCTCTTATAGATGTCTGTTAGTTGAATGAGACCCACCCTGGCTGGTATGTCTGGTTTGATGCAGAATGTAGTGTTAGTAATGTTACAATGTGTTGCGCCACACTGATATTGTTTCAGGGAGGTGGTGAGACAGTATCTCCCTGTGCCCTGTAAGCTTCCTGAGTTATGTCTGTGTCCAGGTGACGAGCTTCTCCTGAGCAATTTAGGCTAGCGTTTGCTCTGAAGCCACACAGTGCGTGCTCATTTAAGTAAACTGGGTACGGGCATGCGGTTATTTCGTCAGTTTGCTGACATCTGTCTAGAGTGGTGCCTATGATTCTCCCTTCTTTCTCCACTGTGTATGGTAAAGTATCATTGTACCCTATCCAGATATCCTCATGGATAATCCCTATATTCTCCACTTCAAAGACCCTCAGTCTGACCTGGTCATCAATGATCGAAGATCATTCCCAGGGCTTACATAAGAACATAAGAACATAAGAAATAGGAGCAGGAGTAGGCCAACTAGCCCTTCGAGCCTGCCCCGCCATTCAATAAGATCATGGCTGATCTGTCGTGGCTCAGTTCCACCTTCCCGCCCTCTCCCCATAACCCTTAATCCCCTCTCTTATCAAAAACCCATCAACCCGGGTCTTAAAAATATTTAGCGAGGCAGCCTCCACCACTTCAACGGGCAGAGAATTCCAGAGATTCACCACCCTTTGAGTGAAGAAGTTCCTCCTCAACTCCGTTCTAAACTGTCCCCCCCTTTATCTTGAGGCTGTGCCCCCTAGTCCTACTGTCCTTTCTGAGCTTACTTTTGCAGTCATCATTGAACGAGACCTTTGGTCAACTATCGCATCCGGCAGCCAGATAACTCGGGGTGTTTCTTACGTAAATAGGTGTTCCATCTGTTCTTCACTAATCCAAGACGGAACCTGTCCTCTGTGTACCTGCTCCAGGTTTTCCCTTAGCTGTTGTATCATCCACTGCCCATCTGCAGTACGTAAAGTCCAGTTCTGTTCTTGGTCATCATTCTCTAATTTTTCCCTGATAATTTAATTGATTGTCTTGGTGTGTCCTTCTAACACAGCTACCATGTGTCTGCTGGCTGTGTTCCCAATCAGTTCCGCTTCAGGATTGTCCTCATTTATAGAACTTAGCGTCTGTTTAACTTGTTGGGTCAGAACCCTGAGTTTATTGTCCCAGACAGCTAATCCAAGGGTGTTGATGGTTACTACCCCTGCCCTGTATGCTGTGGCCATGACACTGACTAATTCCCTCCTAGATCTTTCCCATCTTTCATCCATTCCTACTTCCCGTCCTAACAGTCTGCGAGTTAAGTGGAGGTATAATCTCTTAAATTGGGGAGAGCACCACTCTGGCAGTTGGGTTGCAACTATATCCACCACCAGAGGTACCAATTCTTGGTGGATGTTGTCATACAATGTTTTCTGTGTGTGTTCCAGTATAAATCCTGTGGTCCAGGGAGTGGCTTCAGGACAAATCAAGTGGGTCTGGGCTTGGCTTCAGCCCTGTTCTTATTTCATATAATGCAAAGTTCCCCTCTATAAGTGCCCCGGGGCACCGCTGCCCGAGCTCTAATCCTTTCTCTGGGCTGTTGGCCAGACATTCAATTTCGGGGCACCCATTATTGAGACATATCGGGTGCTCAGGGGACTTGAGTTCATAGCATCCCTACAATGCAGAAGGAGGCCATTTGGCCCATTGAGCCCGCACCAACTCTCCAAAAGAACATCCTACCCAGGTCCTAGTCTCGTAACCCCATGTATCTACTCTGCCAATGCCCCTAACTCACACTAAGGGGCAATTTATCACACTTAATCTGCACATCTTTGGAGTGTGAGAGGAAACCCACGCAGACATGGGGAGAATGTGCAAACGCCACACAGACAGTGACCCAAGCTGGGAATTGAACCCAGGTCCCTGGTGCTGCGAGGTAGCAGTGCGAGCCACTGTACCACCGTGTTCTTCTCCCATTTGTAGAGTAAAGGGGAAACATATGTAATGCTAATGTAATAATTATGTCAGATCACATGATGAGGGAGTTCGGGATGGAGGAGCAGCTCCAGTCTTGTGTGCAAACATTTGTAAAGAGTGGGCAGGGAGTGGGAGGGGGGGCAGGGACTGGGGGGTGGGGGGTGACAGGGAGCGTGTGGGCAGGGAGTGGGGAAGTAGGCACGGAGTGGGAGAGCACGGAGTGGGAGGGCTGGGAATGGAAGGGCAAGGAACGTGTGGTCAAGGAGTGGGAGGACAGGGAGTGGGGGTGCAGGGAGTGGGGGGTGCAGGGAGTGGGAGGACAGGGAGTGGGGGTTCTGGGAGTGGGAGGACAGGGAGTGGGAGGACAGGGAGTGGGGGTGCAGGGAGTGGGGGGTGCTGGGAGTGGGAGGACAGGGAGTGGGGGGTGCTGGGAGTGGGAGGACAGGGAGTGGGGGGTGCTGGGAGTGGGAGGACAGGGAGTGGGGGTGCTGGGAGTGGAAAGACAGGGAGTGGGAGGACAGGGAGTGGGGGCGCTGGGAGTGGGAGGACAGGGAGTGGGGGTGCTGGGAGTGGAAAGACAGGGAGTGGGAGGACAGGGAGTGGGGGCGCTGGGAGTGGGAGGGACTGTCGGAAGTGGGAGGGTAGAAGTGGAGGGTAGGGAGTGGGAGGGTAGGGAGTGGGAGGCCAGACAGGATAGGTTGGCAGGGAGCAGGAGGGCAGGGAGTGGGAAGGTAAGGGGCAGGAACATGGGGAGAGCACGCAGGGTGAAGGAGCTCATGTGAAGCAAAGCCTTCCAAAGCCTCTCCCACTTATTCTTGACTCTGATATCCAGCTGTAAAGCTTGTCTTGTCACAAGGCAATGGCAAGGGGAATGAACCAGAGAGTTGCTGTGCTTAAGCTTCTGTTGCCTTGTTGACAGACCTTGTTTGAATTTGAACAGAAGCTTGGCATTTAACTGCTCACAGGTACATTTTCCACAGTACCGCCTTTATCAATTTACTGTCCATTTGCCAACCAATCAATACCCTCTTTTCATGCAGTACAAGTTATCGTTCCCCTTACTATTAATATTATTGTGAGTTCTATCCTGATAAGTACAAGATGAAAAGTTTCAGCAGCATGTCTCTTTTTCCAGCAATTCAGCATCAAGGACTCCCTGTAGGAGGAGGTTCCACACTTGCACCACTCTCCGGATAAGGAAGTTTGTCTTGAATCCTCTGTTTGATTTATTTAAAAAAACCCCTCAATTCTGCACTTTGGGGCGGCGTGGTAGCACAGTGATTAGCACTGCTGCCTCCCGGTGCCAGGGACCAGTGTTCGATTCCCGGCTTGGGTCACTGTCTGTGCGGAGTTTACACATTCTCCCCGTGTCTGCGTGGATTTCCTCCGGGTGCTCTGGTTTCCTCCAAAAGAAGGTTCGGTGCATTGGCCATGCTAAATTCTCTCTGAGTGTGCCCGAACAGGAGTGTGGCGACTGGGGGATTTTCACAGTAACTTCATTGCAGTGTTAATAACAGCCTTACTTGTGAATAGTAATAAAAAAAATTAAAACTATTAGTCTTATATTTACAGCTCCCAGTTTTGGATCTCACCAGTCTCCCCTGTGTCTATTCTATCAGACCCTTCATAATTATAAATCGTCCCCCTCAATCTTCTCGCTCTTTTGCTGAAAAGCAGCCCTGGCCTGGGTAATCTCTGCTATCGGTTGCAATGTCAGTTATTGATCGATTAATTAATAGCTTGATCGCGAACATTTCTGCCTCTTTTTAATTAACTTGCTTGCCCACGAGCAGCAGTGCACCCGACTGACACATCACAGTGCAATGTTTTCATTCCTGGCTGAAGCCACTTGCCTGCGGACGGTTTTTTTTGTTGGCTAAATCTTTCTCAACTGACCTTTCAGGAAAACTATCCTCTTGTGTGAGTAACGATGAACGAACCTCTGCGGAAGAGCCGGGGATGGATTGAGCTGCTGAGCATATGTAGTGCCCCCAAGCTCCTGACAGAAATGGATCTAATGATTGGTTAAATATTGCCGTCACGCAGGAATTGCTCATGTGCAAGGTTCACTGCGAAGTACAGAATCATTACAGGGCAGGAAGATGCCATGGGCGTGGGCATGCACTGACGACAATCCCACCCAGGCCCTATCCCCATATATTTACCCTGCTAATTCCCCCTGACACTAGTTTAGCACTGCCTAACCCACACGTCTTTGGACGGTGGAAGGGAACTGGAGCACCCGGAGGAAACCCATGCAGGTACGGGGAGAATGTGCAAACTCACCCAGCTGGGAATTGAACCTGGGTCCCTGACGCTGCGAGGCAGCAGTGCTAACCACGTGTGCTGCTGTGCCGCCGCCCATATGAAAAAAATCTTTTGAACTTGGACGTGGTGGAGGCAGACACGCTGGGATCGTTTAAGACTTAACACAGCTCCTGGGATCTGGGTTCGATTCCTGGTCATTGTCTGTGTGGAGTTTGCACATTCTCCCCATGTCTCTGTGGGTTTCCTCCGGGTGCTCTGGTTTCTTCCCACCGTCCAAAGATTTGCGGTTTAGGTGCGTTGACCATGCTAAATTGTTCCTTAGAGTTCTGGGACGTGTAGGTTAGTGAAATTGGCAGGGTAAATCTGTGGGGTGGGATTGTTCTCAGTGCAGACTCAATGGGCTGAATGGCCTCCTTCTGCACTGTAGGGTTTCTATGATTCCATGTGTGAGCAGACCGGGAATGGAGGGATACAGAAGAATGGTCTAGTTGGACCAATGAGCGGTGCAGGCTCGGAGGGCCGAAGGGCCTGTTTGCTGTGTTGTACTGTTCTTTGTTTGTTCTTTGGGCACATTATCCAGACTGAGGCTCCAGTGCAGCATTGGTGGGGTGCCACACTGTCAGGGTTGTGGCTTTTCAGGTGAGACATTGAACTGAGGCCGCAACTGCCCTATCAGCAGGGTCCAAAAGGTCACATGGTCCCATCCGAAGAGTTCTCCCAGAGGATCTGCTTAATATTTATGCTTTAGTCATTGAAAAAACTTAGCATGTCCTACATTTAAGGAACAGAGTATGTAGCAACATTTATCCATTCCTTTCTGATGCAAAAAACACAGCAAGAAAAATGGCCCAGCCAAGGTTTATAAAAGAAATTAAAGAGTGTTTCAGCTCCATGAAACCTGGTGGGAATGTAAATGGTGAGGATGATGTTAAGAGGCTTCAAGGTAATGTGGACAAGTTGAGTGAATGGGCAATTATATGGCACACACAGTATAATGTGGATAAGTGTGAAGTTACCACTTTGGACAGAGAAACAGAACGGCAGGGTATTACTTAAATAGTGATAGATTGGGAAACGTTGATGTATAAGGGACCTGGGTGTCCTAGTACACCAGACACTGAAAGCAAGCATACAGGTATAGAAAGTAGTTAGGAGGAAGTCAAATGGCATGTTGGCTTTGATTGCGAGAGGACTTGAGTACAGGAGTAAGGCTGTTTTACTGCAGCGGACAGGGTCTTAGTGAGACCACACCTGGAGCATTGTGTGCAGGTTTGGTCTCCTTATCTAAGAAAGGATATACTTGCCTTGGGCGGCACAGTGGTTAGCACTGCTGTCTCACAGCTCCTGGGGTCTGGGTTCGATTCCTGGCTTGGGTCATTGTCTCTGTGGAGTTTGCACATTCTCCCCATGTCTGCATGGGTTTCCTCAGGTGCTCTGGTTCCTTCCCACTGTCCAAAGATTTGCGGTTTAGGTGCATTGACCATGATCAATTGCTCCTTAGAGTTCGGGGATGCGTAGGTTAGTGAAATTGGCAGGGTAAATCTGTGGGGTGGGATCTGGGTGGGATTGTTCTCAGTGCAGACTCAATGGGCTGAATGGCCTCTTTCTGCGCTGTAGGGTTTCTATGATTCTATGGGTGTAGTGAGGCTCACCAGGTTGATTCCTGGGTTGGCAGGATTGTTGAATGAAGAAACATTGGGCTGATTGGGTCTGTACCCACTGGGATTCAGAAGAACAAGAGGGGGATCTAATTGAAACATATAAAATTCCGAGAGGACTGAACAGACTGGAGGCGGGGACGATGCTTCCCTGGTTCGGAGCTCCAGAACAAAGGGTCACAAACTCAGGATATGGGGTAGAACTGAGATGAGGAGAAACTTCTTCACTAAGGGAGTGGTGAACCTGTGGAATTTTTGACTACAGGAGGCTGTGGAGGCCAAGTCATATTTAACAAGGAAACATGGACATTCCTTATGACTACATTCTGCACCCTCTCCTTTCCTTCTCTATGAATGGTATGCTTTGTCTGTACGGCGCACAATAAACAATACTTTTCACTGTATATTAATACATGCGACAATAATAAATCAAATTAAAAATGGTGCATGTTTGAGCTTAGTTTTTGATGGGATCAGGACCATACAGTTGGAGCTGAATCCTGCTAAATGCAGATTCAGGATAAGCCTGGCCATGTACATGGGCTGCCTGCTTACCACTGATGGTGAGAGCTGGATAAGACAAAGGCAAATGTCCACTCCTGAGGACAAGGATGCTTGGCAACATTTCCTCAACATGATTATCTATCAAAGCTCATTCCCTGTGACAGCGAGGCAACTGAACCTCTCTGTTAGCTGCTCCACCAGGATATAGAATGGTGTCAACAGGAGTACCGCAATGCTGCGTTCAACAACTCCAGGATCTGCTGTCAGCCTCTCCAGTGTTACAGGACTCCAGTGCCTGAGCTCCTGTATTCTTATCAACAGATGCCTCACAGCACAGGCTTGGAGCAGTGTGCATCCAGAATGGTGGACCAGTGTCTTCTGTGTCAAGCCCCCTGACTGACAGGGAAATCCACTGTGCCCAGATGGTAAAATAGCTAATAACTCACTCACAAGAGATTTTAACTCTTTACGTAACTTTAGACCGATAAGGTGATTATGATTTTGCGTAGCTCCAATATTAAAGAATTTACATTCCTCTTCAGACACTAGCTCTCTCTGTGTGACGCTCTCACAGCATGGACCACATCAAAATGCCTCAAAAATAGAACAGCCCATTTCAAATATATCAGTTTAATATTCCCTTCTCTGAGTGCCTGCATGCTTCTATGGGGAGGCGATGGCCTAGTAGTACGAGGCTATTAATCCAGAATCTCTGCTCGTGTTCTGGGGGACCTGGGTTCGAATCTCGCCATGGCAGATTGTGGAATGTAAATTCAATCTAAAAAAAAATCCAGAATTAAGAATCTACTGACAACCGTTGTATGGCTGTCAGGAAAAAACCCATCTGGTTCATTAGAGTCCTTTAGGGAAGGAAATCTGTGGTCCTTACCCTGGTCTGGCCTACATGTGACTCCAAAGCCACTGCAATGTGGTTGACTCTCAACTGCCCTCCAAGGGCAATAAATACTGGCCAGCCAGTGATTCCCATTAGATATCTTACGACAGTAATTATTGATCAGATTCCGCTTGAGTTTTCACAACGAATGCTATTAATTTCAGCCCTAAATGTTTGATTTGATTTGATTTATTATTGTCACATGTATTAACATACAGTGAAAAATATTGTTTCTTGCCCGCTATACAGACAAAGCATACCAGTCATCGAGAAGGAAACAAGAGAGTGCAGAATGTAGTGTTACAGTCATAGCTAGGGTGGAAACATCAACTTAACACAAGGTAAGTTCATTCAAAAGTCTGACAGCAGCAGGGGAGAAGCTGTTCTTGAATCGGTTGGTACGTGACCTCAGGCCTTTGTATCTTTTTCCCGATGGAAGAAGTTGGAAGAGAGAATGTCCGGGGTGCGGGGGGTCCTTTAATTATGCTGGCTGCTTTGCCGAGGCAGTGGGAAGTGTAGACGGAGTCAATGGATGGTTTGCGTGATGGATTGGGCTACATTCATTTTGTAGTTCCTTGCGGTCTTAGGCAGAGCAGGAGCCCATACCAAGCTGTGATGCAACCAGAAAGAATGCTTTTTATGGTGCATCTGTAAAACTGGTGAGAGTTGTAGCTGACATGCCTAATTTCCTTATCCTTCTGGGAAAGTAGAGGCTTTGGTGGGCTTTCTTAATTATAGTGTCAGCATGGGGGGTACCAGGACAGGTTGTTGGTGATCTGGACACCTAAAAACCTCGACCCTTTTTACTTTGTCCCCGTTGATGTAGACAGGGGCATGTTCTCCTTTACGATTCCTGAAGTCGATGACAAATGTGACAGTGGTGATATTATTTAGCACAGGAACACATTTGCTGGCCAGTACACTATGTTGTGGCTCTGAGGAGGGAGATCTCCCGGAACGGAGTCAGCGGTGTTCCCCTCATCACAGCACGAGAGGGCAGAGTATCTCCTGTCTGCATACACATGGCCAGCTATTGTTTTCGTTGGTCAGGAAATTGTAGGGGGCGTCCCTGTGGCTTGTAACGGTGAGTGCTGATGGAATGATTTCTCAGTATACACTCCAAAAAGTGAATAGCGCCTCTCCAGCTGCCTTTGATAGAGCATACAGTACAGCACAGTACAGGCCCTTCGGCCCTCAATGTTGTGCATAGCTATGTCCAAACCCAAGATCAAACTATCCCACTCCCTATCATTCTGATGTGTGGGACAGTTAGTCTTTGTTTTACACAGAGGGTGGTGGGGGCCTGGAATGCACTGCCAAGTAAAGTCACTGATGCAGACATGTTAGTGATATTTAAGACTCATCTGGATAGGCACATGAACAGTGGGGAATAGAGGGATACAGACAGTTGTCTGAGTGGGACAATGTTGGAGCTGATAGGAAAGTAACTTTAAGTGAAGAGCTTCCAATATACATATTATACAGCCAGATAGTGTCACAGTGATAATCCCACAAATGAATAAAAAGGATGAATTGTATCATTAAGTCATACCTTATAATGTCTAATTCAGGAAAATCCACATCATACCAGGGCAGAGGTGGCACAGTGGGTTAGCACTGCTGCCTCTCAGCACCAGGGACCCAGATTCGATTCCTGGCTTAGGTCACTGCCTGTGTGGAGTCTGCACATTCTCCCCGTGTCTGCGTGGGTTTCCTCCGGTTTCCTCCCACAGTGTGAAAGATGTGCATTGACTAAAAATGTTTAGGTTGAGTGAATTGCCCCTTAGTGTCCCACGACCTGTAGCTTAGGCAGACCATGGGAAATGCATGGGGTTATGTGGTCAGTGCAATACATATAGGCTGGAATTTTAGTGCCCTGCCCCCACGGGAATCAGAGTGGGTGAGGGGCAGACATTGGGACGGTCCGTTGATCTCGGGATTTTACAGTTTCGGGATGAGTGAGGCCGTAACATCCTGCCCACTGAGTCAGCTTGGGACTTGATGCCTAACTCCTGCGACACAAACTTAACACTGCCACAAAACTCTTCTCGATTCTGAAGGAAAGTCACGTCGATTTGAAACGCTAACTCTGTTTCTCATTCCACAGAGCTGCTGCATTTTCCCAGTACTTTCTCTTTGTATTTCAGATTTCCAGCACGCGGGGTATTTTGCTGTTATTACAAAAAGTCTTTGAACCCTTGGTGAGTGTGTTTGGTGGTGTTGTTACTCATGGGAATCACTCCTCTGGCCCACCAGTATCAGAATGCCAAGTTAATGCCAATTTCCCGCGCAGTTTTTAGGACAGCTTTTGTACAGAGAAGGTGCGCTCACCAGGCCTTGAGACTTCTTTCAGATTTATTTGGTAGGTGGTAATGACTGCAGGGAAGAGAGGAGATGTTTATCTGATTCTATCCTAAAATTGGCAAAAGTTATCATTCATGCGGTCTACCTAGCACCTGAAAAATGGTTCAGAAGAGTAGTTACTTAATTGAGTTTTCCACTGCAATGACTCGCAATCTATTCTCTACAGCTTCCCTGTTTTCAGTTCTAATCACCAGCCAATAATCTAGAATCCCAGGTGCTTCTGTTTATATCAGTTGTTTATAGCTGTTTTCTGTCTTAGCAGTTCATGGGGAAAAGCAGGCTTATTAATATAGTTACATAAATGACGTTTGCTGGCAAGGAAAGGAACCTTTGAGGATTAAATCTCCACATTCCTGCAGCGAAAGATAAAGCAAAAGGAACTAAAATCTTCACAGGGTGAGATGTCCGTCCTCCCCCTCACACACCAAGGGATCCTGAGCCCCCACCGCCATTCCCTGAACAGGGAGTGCAGGCTCAAGATTGCAATACCGCTCCACCCCTCGGTAACCAATCCTTTATCCATGTTAATATGTTACCTCCTCCAGTGCTCTCATGATTTGTAGACCTTTCGTCAAATGCCTTTTGGAAATCCAAAAACACCACATCCACAGGTTCCCCTTTATTTGGACACGAAGACATATCTGACCACCTCTGGTTAAGGCCCCATACCTCTGCTTTGTGAACCGCTTTGCCCTGTAAGAGGGATGGAACTGTATCAATGAGCTTTGTACAATTGTTTAGCTGATGTGGCTGTCTTGGTTGAATAGCTGGCAGTAGGTGAGTGATGGGGGTGTGATGCATTGAGTAGTGTCAAAGGTGAATGGTTCAGTTGGTAGGATATGGTGTTTGAAGGTTGTCAGGGATTTCCCTAGCTGCAAACAGCATTGAGAGTATAAAAGGCCTGGAAATCTGCCTAGCAACAGTAACAGGAAGTTTTTCAGGGGCAGGCAAGACTTGGAGTGATGAGGACACTCCAAAGTTATGAGAGCATCTAAAGATGATCAAGTGTGAATTGCCCTAGTAGTAGACAAGATTACTTAGACCGCTGTTATAGAGATGTTAAATTCTGCAAACAGAAAGAGTTTAGCTAAATGACTGGGTGATTCAAGGCTATAGAAATGCTAAACCCATTAAAGGAAAGAAATCTGGATATGTAGACACCCGATTCTGAAGTATGAAATAACAAGAGGTGATACAGTATAACCGTTACCCTCCTCTCCCCTCAGAAACAGACAGGACATTACAGACCTCACAGCCAGGAGCCAGTCTGTAACTCACAGCCAAGAGGCCAAGACCCATTTCATAGCCAAGGGCTCCTGTAACATCTTTTACGTCTTAGAGCTGCTATCATGCTGCATCTTAGAGCCAAGGCATTTCAGGAAACCTTCATAAAGGCAATTTAAATATCTTGGTTGGAACAGGAAAAGGCGTTTCCTAACTTGATCATCAGCCCTGCATCATGCGGTAACTATAAGCTGAACTTGACTTATAGAGTTACTTAATGTGGGTATTGTTTGTGAAAGGGAAGTCTCAGGGAGTTCAGGGTTCTCCTTTATCTTGCAACAAGGGATAATTTCTATGTAAAATGTGTGTCTGTGTGTGTGTGTGTGTGTTTTAGTTATTCCTCAACTTAAAAGTATCTTAGAGTATTATAGTCCCTTTCGTTATGTATCTCTATTTTCTTTTAAATTAATACATATCCTTTACTAATGGTTTGTATAACCACAGGACTGGTTCCTCACTGGCTTTTACATGACTCCTCACCCCATTCCAAAAACTACCATGAAGCAGTGTTTCAAATTTGGAAACCCTCAGAGGTAACTTCAGCACGGCTCATGACAAGGACATTTACTGAACTCATGGGAAATCATTGAACTTATTGCATTGTGACATCTTGGTCAGTGGGGCCTGGCTCCAGGCGATGATTGCCGTAGCTATCTGCCTCCACTCCTTTCTGACTGTGTGTCTGAATGTCTTCCTGGCTTCCTGTGGGATGCAGGACATCTCCTTTCCAACTTCACCCCCCCCCCCAGGGCATCCAGTTCATCTACGGAAACCCTTGCAGCCCATTGTCTCTCTCTGTGTTTGGGTATTATTTCAAGTTTCCTGCTCCAGCGACAATGTCCCTCCCGTTTACCAGAACGGGGCAGCATTAAGTAATGCACTTCAACCACTAACCGCTTACAACATTGGATCCAACCGATCGACAGCACGGTAAGTGCTGGCTGGTCACTGAAGTCATTTAAAAAGTGGGCAGCATGAAACTGGCCTGTGGCCAGTGTTACATTGCATCGACAGGGATTAAATGTACACTGCTGTCCCTGCAGCTGTTTACAGGCAGGATTGAATTTAATGCTTATTATATATTTAAAAGGGCTGCAGGTTGCTTTAAATGCTGATCACATGATTTGATGGTGATGTCATGAGGGTTTGCAGAGGCTGCTATTTTACTTACAGTGCAGTGTGGAGAACATCTCTTTCAATAAAACCTATTGTGTGTTAGTCTGAATCTATGCACGCAAACCAAGTCTTTCCTTTCTGTTACAACCCACAGCCCATAACATTGTTAGGACATTACAACACCCGTGTGTGCAAAGGGTGACTCATTGGAACACAGCAACTAGTCAGAATAACTGGGAGAATGAGTGATGGTTTAGAAAGCTCACCACATTAGTCAGTGCCAGCATTATTTAACACAGCTGCCTTCATTTGTTTTGTTTTGGAATAAATGACCTGGAATTGAATAATTACATCTCGGCCTAGGCTCTGATTTCAGCCTAGTAACCACCGGTGTTAGTGCTACGGCCAATGGGTGGCAGAGGAAGTTGTCCTAGCTCTGACAGCTGCTGCTGTATGTGGGTAACAGAGTGCTCCATCACCTTCAAAACACCACTGGAAGGTTTTATTGATTTTTTTTTGACAGCGCTAAACTTGTTAACTTTGATTAGGGCCTATTTCCACCACTACCACTGCCATCCACCGGTGTTCACTGAATTATAACAGCCGTTGGGTGACCTCACCTTGAACTGCAGTAAAAGCTGCGGCCGTTTCGGGAATCCTGAACAGTTAACGAGATGCCATTACTTGCAACCCAGAAGCAATGGGTTGAGGCGATTCGAGTGAGCTGATACTGGCTCCCAGTTTATACTTTCATGTCAAGTTGTAAGAGGACAGTCCTTACCCTTTTAGTTCACTATTAACCCGTGGACTCAGGGAACAGAGCTGCCAGATTGGCAATCTTTCTTGATCAAATTAATACAAACCCAACAGAAGCTGTACCAATGAGGCAGGCACTTCCCTTATCATTAACAGCAAACTCAGGATTTGATTTGATTTATTATTGTCACATGTCCTGAGTTTAAAGTTTAAAAAGTTTAAACTTTATTTATTAGTCACAAGTAAGGCTTCCATTAACACTGCAATGAAGTTATTGTGAAATTCCCCTAATAATTAAATAAGTAAGTAATAAATAAACTTTAAACTTTGTCATTGATTGAAAAAACTGCTTTGGGATTGCCCAGTGACCCTGAAATCCATTATATGAAGGCAAATATCTTTTTTTTCTCTCTACCTTTCTTTCTGCCTTGACTTCATTGGGCATTCCATCTCCCACTTTCTCCCGACAACACTCTCGATTCCACAACTCCTCTGTCCTGGGTTGGGTTGTAGCCGTTAATTCGATAATTCACAGGACGTGAATTATTCTATCTTGCTTGCAATCCTTAACATAACATACTTACATTCTTAAATTGGAAGAATTCTAATGACATAGAATAATTTGATATTATACCTTCATATCTGGAACGCGAGGGAAAATTTTAGTTGTTTTTATTAGCAGAAAGAGGAGTGAGCTAGTGGTTCAAATGGAGTCACCCTACTTGACCTTTGACAGATAAGGATATCAAGGAATCTGGGACAAAGGCAGGTCAATGGGCCTGAGTCAACCATGATCTAACTGAATGCTTGAGGGGCTGAATGGCCTATTCCTCTTCCTAATGTTTCTGTATTTGGCCTACCTCTCTTCCTAATGTTGTTATATACTTTCTGGAGTGATTGAGGTGTCTGTCCCTTTAAGACAGTACAGCAGAAGAGAGTCACCTGACTTGAAGGACCAATGGGAACTGAGAGTGAATGGCCACCCCAGAGGGTGGAGGCCTCTGTTGGAGAATCTATCTGGAAGGCATGTAGTCAGGACTGGAGCTGCCTAGAGCTGCAAACTCCTGGACCAAATTTCTCTTCATCAATGAATAACTTTAGTTCCTAACAAAGCCTGAAATCTCTTGACGACGTGAGAAGGACCGCTACATAACACTTTCCCGCTCTGATGCTGCCAATTCCCAATTTCAATGCAGCTGGGAGTCCGGTGGTATTTTTAGCTAAACTCCTGAGTGGAATATCAGCCACAGACTTGTCTTGCAGCCGGCAAACTCTTGACAGTAAGTGTCCTCAGTGAGACAGGGAAAAGCAGGGGCGTGTTTTCCACAGGGAAATTCAGGCCTTTTATTCCAGGCTCCCCCTCACCCAAGCCCCATGTCTCTTAGAAAACGTTCCTCCCTGCCCTCCTCTATTTAACTGATTGAATCATTTTAAAATCTCCCGGTGGGTACACTACTTTGAATCTGTCGGATTAAAGGTGACCCTCTAGATTAAATAGTGAGATCAGTAAAATCTCATTGGATCAGGCAGAGTATGAACAGAATCAAACAAAACAGGACAAATCTCGTTTCAAAAAGTCAGCACAGGCACAAATGATTCTTCCGATGTTGCAATTTTCTTTCTATTCATGGTCGCTGGCTGGGCTAGCATTTGTTGCCCATCCTTCATTGCCCTTGAACTGAATGGCTTGCTAGGCCACTTCAGGGTCAACCATATTGCTGTGGGTCTGGAGTTGTAGGCAGAGCGTAGGCCAGACCAGGTAAGGACGGCAGATTTTCTTCCCTACAAGGCACTTCTGGACCGGATGGGCTTTTTCCTTCAAGACATAGGACTCATTAGACTCTGAATTACAGATTTCACCATCAGTCACAGCAGGATTCGAACCCAGCCCCCCGAGGAGCACCCCTGTTTCTGGATTATTAGTCTAGTGACAGAACCACTACGCCATCACCTCCCCATTCAGTGGTTTGTTGATTCTAGTTTGGCTGAGATGTGCCTGAAGAGGTGGGGTCTGAATGGGCAGGGCCTATGGGGTGGGGCCTGGAGAGAGTTGGGCCAGGATGTATCATGCACTATGGAGGATGCAACAAGCCACTCCTAGGGTGGAATTTTACGAGATAAATTCTCCGTGTCTAGCAAGCATGAAAATGGAAGAGCAGCAGATGATTTTTGGGTGAGTTTTCACTTCCAATCGTGTGCACATAGTGCATGAAAAAAATGCACGATTCAAACAGCAGAGGCTTGATGGACCCCACCTCCCCCACAATTACGGGGACCCGCAGCCGATCGCGAGCTGCCTCACCCCCCCCCCGAACTGCAGAGTGTTCAGCAGGCCTCCCCACTTCCCTCGCTGCTGGCTGGGGGAGTTAAATCATGCCCACTACCTCTTGTAGCTAGAAACAGTCTAGCCCATTTTCTTTCATGCACTACATGCACAAGATTGGGAGTGAAAACTCACCCAAAAATCATCTGCTACTCTTCTATTTTCACACTAGCTAGACATTTAAAATTTATCTTGTAAAATTCCACCCACGGAGTGGCTTGTTGCATCCTGCATATAATGTACGATACAGTCCACCTGTGATTTGATTGAATGTTGGAACAGGTTTCAACTGTTAGAACAAAGAACAGTGCAGCACAGGAACAGGCGCTCTAAGTCTGTGCCGATCACATTGTCCTATCTAAATCAACCACCTGTATCCTCTGTAATCTGAAATTGGCGAAGGGATTGGATCTTCTACCTGCTGTCAAAAGGAAGAACATAAGAGCTTGGAGCAGGCGGAGGCAATTCAACCCCTCGAGCCTGGTCCACCATTCAATATGATCATAGCTGATCCCATCTCGGCCTCAACCCCACCTTCCCACTCATTCCTAATAACACTTCATCCTGCTGCTAGTTAAAAACACTACCTCTACCCTGTCAATCCCCTTTAACATCTTATATACCTCGATTAGATCTCCTCTAAACTCCAGTGAGTAGAGGGCTAAACTACTCAATCTCTCCTCATAAGACACCCTAGATTCCATCCAGTGAATCTTTTCTGTATCGCTTCTAATGCCTTTACATCCTTCCTCAATTAAAGTGACCAAAACTGTGCGCTGTCCTCCAGTCACCAAGGGCCTTTCCCCTACTTTTATAATCTATTGCCAAATTTCTATTTGCCTTCCTTATTACCAGCTGCATACTAACTTCCTGAAATTCATGCACAAGGACTTCCAAGAAGGGACTGAACTGATGAACTTCCTCTTCAAATGAATCCCTGGAGAGGGAGGATCTCTAAATTCCAAATACTTCTGCCTCCATGGACTGAGAGTGAGACAATCCTCCAGCCTGACTTCCCTCTCTCTGTCTTTCCTCCCAGATAATGCTTGATACCTAAAGCGGTGTGCACCAGAGGCTGCCCTCATGTCTTTGGAGAGCTGGGACACTAGGAAGTGTTCGGATTCGCACAGGCCAATCATGTGATCAAGCTCGGGGAGCAGAGACCGGATTCGGGGCTGCGGTGAAGGCGGGGGTGATACGGACCATTGGTGTCTGCCTGAAGACAGCACATTGGCCACCCGATTCCCACAGGAACCAGGAGGTGAGTGATCCCACATCACCAGGTTTACACTGCTACTGGAAATGAATGTCACTCACAGTGTCCAGATTACAGAGGGACCTGGGGGTGCAAGTCCACAGATCCTTAAAGGTGGCAGCACAGGTGGAGAGGGTGGTGAAGAAGACAGATGGCATGCTTGCCTTTATTGGATGGGGTATAGAGTATAAAAGTTGGCAAATGATGTTGCAGCTATATAGAGCGTTGGTTAGGCCACATTTGGAGCACTGCATCCAGTTCTGGTCGCCACACTACCAGAAGGACGTGGAGGCTTTGGAGAGAATGCAGAGGAGGTTTACCAGGATGTTGCCTGGTATGGAGGGTCTTAGCCATGAGGAGAGATTGGGTAAACTGGGGTTGTTCTCCCTGGAAAGACGGAGGATGAGGGGAGACCTAATAGAGGTGTATAAAATTATGAAGGATATGGATAGGGTGAACAGTGGGAAACTTTTTCCCAGGTCGGAGGTGGCGAACACGAGGGGTCACAAGTTTGAGGTGAGGGGGGCGAGGTTTAACACAGATATCAGAGGGGTGTATTTTACACAGAGGGTGGTGGGGGCCTGGAATGCACTGCCAGGCAGGGTGGTGGAGGCAGACACACTGGGATCGTTTAAGATTTATCTAGATAGTCACATGAGCAGACTGGGAATGGAGGGATACAAACGATTGGTCTAGTTGGGTGCATGAGCGGTGCAGGCTTAGAGGGCCGAAGGGCCTGTTCCTGTGCTATATTGTTCTTTGTTCCTTCCAGAATGCCTCAACTCTGAGCTCACTGAATTCACCTCATTGTTCCTTATTTAAAATTAAAGTCCACTCCCACTCTCCAAGTTCAGACATCCTTTGCTGGCATTTTCTACTGAGTGGTGGTTTAGAGTCAGGGGCCGGAATTTTACCAGTGCTCCTGTCCTGATTCCAGGGATGGGCGAGGCTCGGAGAATGGCGTTCTCTGTTGGCCTTAGGCGGGATTGTACAAAGCTTAGGTGGACGTGTCAGGAAAATTCATAGAATCGTAAAGGTTTACAGCATGGAAACAGGCCCTTCGGCCCAACTTGTCCATGCTGCCCTTTTTTTTTTAACAACTAAGCTAGTCCCAATTGCTTGTATTTAGCCCATATCCCTCTATACCATCGTACCCATGTAACTGTCCAAATGCTTTTTAGAAGATAAAATTGTACCCACCTCTACTACTGCCTCTGGCAGCTTATTCCAGAAACTCATCACCTTCTATGTGAAAAAGTTGCCCTCTGGACCCTTTTGTATCTCTCCCCTCTCACCTTAAACTTATGTCCTCTATTTTAGACTCCCCTACGTTTGGGAAAAGATATTAACTATCTAGCTGAACTATGCCTCTCGTTATTTTATAGACCTCTATAAGATCACCCCTCAGCCTGTTATGCTCCAGGGGAAAAAGTCCCAGTCTATCCGGCCTCTCCTTATAACTCAAACCATCAAATCCTAGTAGCATCCAAGTAAATCTTTTCTGCACTCTTTCTAGTTTAATAATATCCTTTCTATAATAGGGTGACCAGAATTGCACACAGTATTCCAAATGTGGCCTTACCAATGTCTTATACAACTTCAACAAGATGTCCCAACTCCTGTATTCAATGTTCTGACCGATGAAACCAAGCATGCCGAATGTCTTCTTCACCACTCTGTCCACCTGTGACTCTACTTTCAAGGAGCTATGAACATGTACCCCTAGATCTCTTTGTTCTGTAACTCTCTCCAACCCCCTACCATTAACTGAGTAAGCCCTGTCTGGTTCAATCCACCAAAATGCATCACCTCGCATTTGTCTAAATTAAACTCCATCTGCCATTCGTCAGCCCACTGGCCCAATTGATCAAGATCCCATTGCAATTGGAGATAACTTTCTTTACTGTCCACTATGCCACCAATCTTAGTGTCATCTTCAAACTTGCTAACCTCCTATATTCGCATCCAAATCATTAATCATTGGCCTTACCGATGTCTTGTACAAGTTCAACCAGACGTCCCAACTCCTGTATTCAATGTTCTGACCGATGAAACCAAGCATGCCGAGTGCGTTCTTCACTACCTTGTGCACCTGTGACTCCACCTTCAAGGAGCTGTGAACCTCCTAGATCCCTTTTGTTCTGTAACTCTCCCCTACCATTTAGTAGCAGATGTTGACCTATTTATGGTCAGCTTTGGACTAACCAGAAAACCAAGGCATTCTGTGTGTGTCCAGCAGCGATACATTATAGAGTGCGCTTTATAAATATGATACAAATGGTGGAATACATAATGGAGAAAGCTTTATTGGATAGAGCAAAGTACAGCGCCTTCACTATCATTTCATTGTAAAATGAATCTTTTTGTGGTTACACATGCTAAATACATCAACTTCCATATAACCTTCACTGTGTGTTCAGCAACACATCCTGTCTTCACTGCTGTATTTTTTTTTTAAAGTAAATTGAATTGCTTATGTGAGCGTTATTGTGTTATAAACTACCGCAATGCCATTAACATTTATAAAAGGAGCCAAGACTGTTTTGATTTTTGCTGCGTTGCATCTCCAGCTCTCACCTGGGCCTAATGCCTTTCTGAGCTGGGTTGTTTCCACTGTGTGAGACCTGGGACAATGAAAACTCTTAAGCTGCAATAACCGAGGGAATCTTCAGGAGGGGGATTGTTATTCCGAACCACTCACTTAGTGAAAGTTATCTGATTGAGCTATCGAAAAGGCTACAATGCTTCAGGCTGGAGGCTTTGAGGACTCCAAGGTAATGCATTTACAGTTGGCTTCCAATCAAAGCATTTGCTTCTGTCAGTGTTCTTCAGCCACATTTTGGATCGTTTGGCCTTCGTTTTGTTTGGGACTTTGCCTGTTGTCAAATTCCCTACAGCGCAGAAGAGGCCATTCGGCCCATTGAGTTTGCACTGACTCTCTGACAGAGTATCTTACCCTCTCCCCCTCTATCCCTGCAACCCAACTCATTTAGCATGGTTAGTCCAGCTAAATAATTTTCAGTAAGTGAGTGGTTCGGAATAACAATCCCTGCGTATCTTTGGAGTGGGAGGTGGTCAGAGAAACTCCATCCAGACAGTCATCCAAGACCGGAATCGAACCCAGGTCCCCCGGAGCTGTGAGGCAGCAGGACTAACCACTGTGGCCCCGTGCCGCCCATCGTATTTGGGTAAAGTAGATGGTCCTGAGACAAATTACTACGGTCCCCCAGCATCTCATTGCATCAAGTGTATTTTCGGGGGGTTCTGCACTCTGAGCAAGGGGTTTCTAGCTGAAATACACCATGCTATATTCCTGGCTATGAGCTGGCAGAGGACCAGGAGGGAGAATACCCAGTGAAGAAGGGGTTCAGGCATCCTGCCTATGTTTTGGGAAGGTGTTACTGTTATAGCCACTTGTTTGATTGTTCAGTGTGTTGTACTGGAGAGTATCTTGTTTCCCGAGTTGTGATAATTAAACTTAACAATGCTTGCTCTTCTAAAAATCAACTAGTTTTTATTGTCAGAAGACTGCATGCAGTATGGGGCTGAATCTTGGACCCAGAGACTAGTCGGCACTAACTGCTAATTCTATCCCAACACTGCGCCCACTGCAAGGATCAATTCAATAATTATACCCTTTCTTATCAGCTTACCTGATGTTAGTAATACAAGCAGTGGTACATCGAACAAAACTTCTGTGACTCCCTCACCCCCGACGTTGGTCCTGTGACTCCTTTATGCCTTGTTTTCTGTAATGAACAAATTCTGTGACTCCCTCCCCCCACCCCCCCCCCCCCGACCTTATCTAATGTCTTGTATGTTATCTCACAGTATATGGAGTCAACCTTATCAAAACAGGCTGAGGCCAAGCATTTGGCCTTCTCTGGTTGTAGTCATTTCTTTGTTCAGAGTCGGTCAGTTTTACAGGGGTCTGGCATTTTGAAATGGCTCGGTCTGCTGTCCTTATTTTATACTAAATACTTGACCACTTTTCCCATCAGGCCACTGCTTCATTTGTGCTCAATCACAAGTGTTGAATTGTGTACATCTGTTGACTGTTCAGTGTGCTGTGTGCTGTGAACCACACCTGAGCTTGTGATCAGAGAAAAACTGAAACCAAGCAGGCGGCGTGAGTCTGTGGACGTTTGTAAAGCTTTGTAATAAAGTTCCTCTTCACACATTGAAACTGGGTACTATCATCTCTGCATATCCCTGAGGGACAAAACACAATAACTGATTACAAGGATGGAAAATCGCTTAAGCTTATTGGTTTCAGTGGCTTTCCTGTCTTTGCAAAGATCCACCCATACCATGGGATTGATGGATTTAGGGGTTCAAGACATACTTTCTTGAGGGATGGTGGAAGGCAGCAGAGACCCAGAAGAAGGTGGTTTTAAGAACATAAGAAATAGGAGCAGGAGTAGGCCATCTAGCCCTTCGAGCCTGCCCCGCCATTCAATAAGATCATGGCTGATCTGTCGTGGCTCAGTTCCACTTTCCCGCCCTCTCCCCATAACCCTTAATCCCCTCGCCTATCAAAAACCCATCAACCCGCGTCTTAAAAATATTTAGCGAGGCAGCCTCCACCACTTCAACGGGCAGAGAATTCCAGAGATTCACCACCCTTTGAGTGAAGAAGTTCCTCCTCAACTCCGTTCTAAACCGCCTCCCCTTTATCTTGAGGCTGTGCCCCCTAGTCCTACCGTCCTTTCTGAGCGGGAAGAGTCTCTCCACCTCTATCCTATCCATCCCATTCATCATCTTATACGTCTCAATGAGATCTCCCCTCATTCTTCTAAACTCTAACGAGTACAAGCCTAGTTTATTCAGCCTCTCCTCATAGCTCAACCCCCTCAACTCCGGTATCAGCCTAGTAAACCTCCTCTGCACTCCCTCCAAGGCCAAAATATCCTTGCGCAGGTGCGGCGCCCAAAACTGCACACGGTACTCCAGCTGCGGCCTCACCAGTGCCCTATACAGCTGCAGCAAGACCTCCCCACTTTTATATTCAATCCCCCTCGCTATGAAGGCCAGCATCCCATTCGCCTTCCTGACAACCTGCTGCACCTGCAAGCTGGGTTTTTGCGACTCATGCACAAGGACCCCCAGGTCCCTCTGCACCGTCGCCTGTTTTCTCCCACTAGCTGGACCTGAAGGTCAGTGAGGATTACAGCAGCTCACAAGGACGTATCAACACTGAAGAACTTCAGGCTAAAGAAAAGTGTGATGATTGAATGATGATATAGAATTCTACAGTGCAGAAGGAGGCCATTTGGCCCATCTGTACCATACACAATTCCATCCTGGCCCTATCCCCATCACCCTATGTATTTACTCTAGCTAGTCCCCCCGACACTAAGGGACAATTTAGCATGGCCAATCCACCTAACCTGCACATCTTTGGACTGTGGGAGGAAACCCACTCAGACACGGGGAGAACATGCAAACTCCACACTGTCAGTGTCCCAAGCCAAGAATCGAACCCGGGTCCTTGGCGCTGTGAGGCCGCAGTGCTAACCATTGTACCATCATGCTATCCCAGCATTACACCAGGTTGCCAGCGAAATGGTGGGCTTATAAAACAACATGTCCCTGCATTGTGGCAGCTGGCTTTCATACTTAAATTTGGTACATTGACTAACAAACTATTTCATGACCATCTTATTGAAAAATTCCTTAATTTCATGAATTAGGGAACATTCCCCCATAGAGGATGGAAATTTAACCTTGGAAAAATTGAAATTGCCATGCTTGATGTGAAGCAGTTACATAGAAATACACCCTTAGACCCAGTGCCCAACAAACTCAAGTGCAAGACTTACAAAGAGACCTAAGCAGTCACTCGCCCCATTGTGGTCAGATGCCCACAGAAATGTACCCAAATGGTGTAGATACCCATGAATTCACAATGTCATATTGTCCAACTTGAGGGTGGAGCTGCAGCTCATGCTCAAAAATGTGTCAATTTGTAAAGCTGTGCAGCTATTGGAGACTCCTTCTGCACTATTGGGACTCTTTGAAACTTCTATGCTATTTCTAAGGATGGACAAAGGGTCTTTTCTGTGCTGTAAGGCTCTATGACTATGACTCCATGACTTACTATCACACAATTGTACCAGTTTTTCCAAAATTGAGATGGGTACCATTTACAATCCATGCTGAAATGTCACAGGAGGTGAAATGACTCAAAGCTGACAGTATCATTGAGAGAACTCGCTCTTTGCCTTGGAAATTGAACCCAGTCATTGCATGATGCAAAAATGACAGATTTAAACTGCACATTGACCTTAAGGCAGTCGGCAAAGTAATCCTTCCAGAGAAGTATTTGCTTCTTGAGGTCCAGGACCTCGCAGCATCGTTTAGTAACTCCACCGTCTTCATAAAGCTTGAACTGCGACAGAACTCTATCCAGAACTCTATTGGTGAAAATATGTTACACCTTTTGTTATTCACATAGGCATGTTTCAGTAGAATGCCCAATGAATGAAGTTCAATACCTACTGGATTCCAGAAGATAATGTCTTCAGTCTTTTCAGATGTTTATGGGATGCTCAGTCTACTTGATGATATCACTGCCCACGGAGGGGACAAAACTGAACACAATTAGCGGTTATCACAAAACCCAACTCACGAAACACAATTTCACACTCAACAAGGACATTCATTAATGGCCTGGAAAATGGAACTGAGGGCACGCTTATAGAATAGAACCGTACAATGCAGAAAGAGGCTCTTCGAGTCTGCACAACCACAATCCCACCCAGGACCTACCCCCCATATCCCACCCACTAATCCCTCTAACCTAAGCATCTCAGGACACTAAGGGGCAATTTTAGCATGGCCAATCAACCTAACCCGCATATCTTTGGACTGTGGGAGGAAACCGGAGCACCCGGAGGATACCCACGCAGACACGAGGGGAATGTATAAACTCCACACAGACAGTGACCTGAGCTAGGAATCGAACCCAGGACCCCTGGAGCTGTGAGGCAGCAGTGCTAACCACTGTGCTACCGTGCTGCCCAGCTTGCTAAATTTGTGGATGATACAAAGATATGTAGAGGGACAGGTAGTGTTGAGGAAGTAGGGAGGCTGCAGAATGACTTGGACAGGTTAGGAGAGTGGGCAAAGAAGTGGCCGATGGAATACAATGTGGAAAAGTGTGAGGTTATGCACTTTGGTCGGAAGAATAGAGGCATAGACTATTTTCTAAATGGGAAAAGGCTTTGGGAATCTGAAGCACAAAGAGACTTGTGAGTCCTGACTCAGAACTATCTTAAGGTTAATGTGCAAGTTCAGTTGGCAGTTAGGAAGGCAAATTCAATGTTAGCATTCATGCCGAGAGGGCAAGAATACAAGAGCAGGGATGTACTTCTGAAGGTGTATAAGGCATTGGTCAGACCCCATTTGGAATATTGTGAGCAGTTTTGGGCCCCATACCTAAGGAAGGATGTGCTTGGAGGGGGTCCAGAGGAGGTTCACAAGAATGATTCCAGGAATGAAGGGATTGTCATATGAGGAGTGGCTGAAGAACTATACTGGATGGAGTTTAGAAGGATGAGGTGGGATCTAATTGTAACTTACAGAATACCGAGAGGCCTGGATAGAGTGGATGTGGAGAGGATGCTTCCACTACTGGGAGACACTAGAACTCGAGGGCACAACCTCAGAGTGAAGAGGCGCTCCTTTGAAACTGAGGTGAGGAAGAATTTCGTCAGCCAGAGGGTGCTGAAGATGTGGAACTCATTGTCACAGAGGCTGCAGAGGTCATTGAGTGTCTTTAAGACAGAGATAGATAAATCCTTGATTAATAAGGGGATCCGGGGTTATGGGAAGGAGGCAGGAGAGTGGGGATGAGAATCATTTCAGCCATGATTCCTAATTCTGCTCCAATATCTCATGGTCTTAGGGTCCTGAGATTGACTGCGTAGGGTACAGAGTGACAGCAGCTGGAGTAAAGACCACACACACAATTCCAGAGCCATTTATGTTCTTCCAATCCATCTAATCTGTAAGATTTGGCACCATTCCTCAGCACTGCCAACTTTTTTCAAAAGTTTGTTCCGAGGGCACTCAGAGATTGTGCAGCTTGTCCGAAAATTGCAGCTTAAAGAAACCTAATAGGAATGGGCAGTTACATAATAAACAGCATTTGACATGTTAAAGGCAAAGGCAGCATCTCCGACAATCCGCGTTCTTTTCATCCCACGTGGAAACATCTGTCGCGACAGATGTGATAGGAGCTGTACTCTCACAGTCCGTGGAGTGAGATGAATGACCAAAAGCTTATAGAGAGCACCCATTGATGGAGGCTGGATGCAAATCCCTGCGTCTACGCCCGTGAACACTGGCACATGCATCCCTCTGTTTACAGTTTATTTATTAGCCTGACAAGTAGGCTTACATTAACACTGCAATGAAGTTACTGTGAAAATCCCCCAGTCGCCACACTCAGGCACCTTTTCGGGTGCACTGAGGGAGAATTTAGCAATGCACCCTATCCAGCACATCTATCGGACTGGTCGTAAGTTCTCTGGTAGAACGTTCATTGTCCGAGTGCTGGCTACCTCATCAGCCAAATCCAATACGGTGACCTATAATTCTGTCTTTGAAATATCTTGGTTAACGCCACAGGGGACAGAACAGTTTCAACACTCTTACCTTCAGCCGAAGAGAAGGACGGAGCTGATGTCGAACAAACCGTCTTAAAGGAGTTATTTATCCACTGGAACAAAACATAACAAATGACCAACTGTCCACACAAAGGAACTAAAAATTGTTGCACAGAAAATGAAGGCACTCCACACAAATAGTTAAAGGGACAAAATCAATGGTGCCGATAATCACCAATGATCAACTCCCCCAGCAAAAACAACTTGGCCTCCATCTGCCATTAACCACCTCTGACTGGCGATCCATCAGCAGAAAGATGTCACTGAGCAATATTTGTGAAAGAAGACAGAATGTGACACATTGATGCTGAAGGGCTGAGAGTATTTCACAATGATTGACGTACCGACCATTCCACTTAGAATTCGTAGGCCACCAATTAGATAATGAAACTTATCATCGTCTAAACAGAACACGCTGCAAACGTGGTGCACAGGAATGGCACGGTGGTTAGCACTGCTGCCTCACAGCGCCAGGGACCCAAGTTCGATTCCCGGCTTGGGTCATTGTCTGTGTGGAGTTTGCACATTCTCCCCGTGTCTGCGTGGGTTTTCCCCCGGGTGCGCCAGTTTCTCCCACAGTCTGCAAGACGTGCTGGTTAGGTTCATCGGCCATGCGAAATTCTCCCTCGGTGTACCCGAACAAGCGCCAGAGCGTGGCGACGAGAGGATTTTCACAGTAGCTTCATTGCAGCGTTAATGTAAGCCTACTTGTGACGAATAAATAAACTTTACAGCCACGGAGAGAGAAACGGGATTAAAGATCTGGATTTGCGCAGAGTCGGGTTCACTCTGCAGATCTGGCTGGGATCTGATTGCTGAATTTCCAGCCCCATTCCCGTGCTCCTGATCTTTACCAGTGTGCGATAAGGGCACGGGCTGGTGCGAGTTACGGGACTACACCCGTGCCCTGCACTCACAACCTGGCCAGCTCCATTCCGGAGAGAAGCATCTCTCAGTCCTCTTTTCAAGGCCAGCTTTTCAAGGACATTGTAATTTACAACTTGTAGATCACCCTGTGGGGGTAGCCTTTTGGAAGGGAAGTTCAAAGATCTTAGCTATGCCCCCCCCCCCTCCCCCACCTACTCTCCAAAGACCCCCGTACCCTCCATGCCAATCATTTCTCAGTGAAAAGTCTGACAACACCAGGTTTTAGTCCAACCTATTTATTTGATAATATACTCACAAGCTTTCGGGGTTAGCCCCTTCGTCAGGTGAATGGAGAGTTCTGGCCTCAGACAGAGCATATAAAGCACAGACAGTTTAGGGATTACTGATTAGAATGTGAATCCTTACACCTAACCTGCTGTTCAAGACCTGAAGTGGCTGATAATGTGAGTGGAAGGAGCACTGATCACAGTTTGAAGAGATGTGTATTGTCTCCAGACAGTACAGTAAGTGAGGTTTTGCAAACCCAGGCAAGTCACGGGGGTTACAGATAGTGCGACATGAACCCAAGATCCCTGTTGAGACCGTCCTCATGTGTGCGGAACTTGGCTATCAGTCTCTGCTCAGCGACTCTGCGCTGTCGTGTGTTGTGAAGGCCGCCTTGGAGAATGCTTACCCGAAGGTCAGAGGCTGAATGCCCGTGACCACTGAAGTGTTCGCCAACAGGAAGGGAACAGTCTTGCCTGGTGACTGTCGAGCGATGTTCATTCATCCGTTGTCGTAGCGTCTGCATGGTCTCCCCAGTGTACCATGCTTCGGGACATCCTTTCTTGCAACGTATCAGGTAGACAATGTTGGCCGAGTTGCAAGAGTATTTACCGTGTACCTGGTGGATGGTATTCTCACGTGTGATGATGGTATCCATGTCGATGATCCGGCATGTCTTGCAGAGGTTGCTGTGACAGGGTTGTGTGGTATTGTGGTCACTGTTCTCCTGAAGGCTGGGTAGTTTGCTGCGAACAATGGTCTGTTTGAGGTTGTGTGGTTGTCTGAAAGTAAGAAGTGGGGGTGTGGGAATAGCCCTGGCGAGATGTTCGTCTTCATCAATGATATGTTGAAGACTCCGGAGAAGATGTCGTAGCTTCTCCGCTCCGGGGAAGTACTGATCATTTCGCACCCAGACCTCTGAAATAGAAATGCAGCGTGTACGTGTTTTTGGACTCCTTCTTTACAGGACAGGATCATCGGGGGAAGCCACACTGTGTACCCTTTCCACAGCACAAGCTGTCACATTTCTGTTAGTAACTCTTCATTCACTAACAGAATGAGAGGCTTTGGGACATTTAAATAGATTTTCACAGTGTTAGTGTGAGGGAGGTATGGTGGGCAGGGTAGTGAGTGTCGCTTGCGGGTCATACACTGACAGGGAGTGCATGAGGGGCTATGTGAATGGATGGGAGGTGGCATGAGTTGGTATGGATGGGGCACGGGGAGTGTGTGGGTGGCATGACAGGATGAGGGGTGAGAGCTGTTTTTTTGTCCCTTTTGCTTTAATTTTAACTGGGTGAAGATCCCAGAGGATGGAGGTGGAGCCCATCCCCACAGGGTTAAGGAGCTGAGGTGGTTCCGCACGGATTTTTTAATATCTCAAGGAAGGCTTTTCTCCAATGGGCTGGAACCACAGTTAGAGATTCACACCGAGAGTCCCGGGGGTGATTCTCCCAGCCGGCTGCGCTGGTGTTGTAGCGGACACAGTCTCACCGGCTCCCTGCTGGGCACCACGGCCTCCGATGCCTCTGGCAGCCGAATTTCCGGAATTGCCACAGAGCTGCCGAATATATTTAATATTAATATATTTTAATATCATTAGTGAGTCCAAGACTGAAGTCTCTGGACCTGCTAACCTCTTCCCCACTGGTAGCCTCTCCCCCACTCCCCACTAGCCTCTCCCCCCTCCCCTCTAGCCCCTCCTCCTCCCCGCTAGCCTCTCCCCCCTCCCCTCTTCCCCCTCCTCCTCCCCTCTAGCCTCTCCCCCCTCCCCTCTAGCCTCTCCCCCCTCCCCTCTAGCCCCTCCTCCTCCCCTCTAGCCTCTCCCCCCCTCCCCACTAGCCTCTCCCCCCTCCCCACTAGCCTCTCCCCCCTCCCCTCTAGCCCCTCCTCCTCCCCACTAGCCTCTTCCCCCTCCCCTCTAGCCTCTCCCCCTCCCCTCTAGCCTCTCCCCCTCCCCTCTAGCCTCTCCCCCCTCCCCTCTAGCCTCTCCCCCCTCCCCTCTAGCCCCTCCTCCTCCCCTCTAGCCTCTCCCCCCCTCCCCACTAGCCTCTCCCCCCTCCCCTCTAGCCCCTCCCCCTCCCCACTAGCCTCTTCCCCCTCCCCTCTAGCCTCTCCCCCTCCCCTCTAGCCTCTCCCCCCTCCCCTCTAGCCCCTCCTCCTCCCCTCTAGCCTCTTCCCCCTCCCCTCTAGCCTCTTCCCCCTCCCCTCTAGCCTCTTCCCCCTCCCCTCTAGCCCCTCCTCCTCCCCTCTAGCCTCTTCCCCCTCCCCTCTAGCCTCTTCCCCCTCCCCCTCCCCTCTAGCCTCTTCCCCCTCCCCTCTAGCCTCTTCCCCCTCCCCCTCCCCTCTAGCCTCTTCCCCCTCCCCCTCCCCTCTAGCCTCTCCCCCCTCCCCTCTAGCCCCTCCTCCTCCCCTCTAGCCTCCCTCCCCTCTAGCCTCTTCCCCCTCCCCTCTAGCCTCTCCCCCCTCCCCTCTAGCCTCTCCCCCCTCCCCTCTAGCCTCTCCCCCCTCCCCTCTAGCCTCTCCCCCCTCCCCTCTAGCCTCTCCCCCCTCCCCTCTAGCCTCTCCCCCCTCCCCTCTAGCCTCTTCCCCCTCCCCTCTAGCCTCTTCCCCCCTCCCTGCTAGCGTCTCTCCCCCCCCAGCTAGTCTCTTCCCCACCCCCACCCCACCAGGATTAATTCCTGGCAGCCCAACCCCACTGGAGTGGAGGGTGGGGCAGTGGGGGGTGGCAACTGAGGTTCCCCAGAGAGTCAGGCACCAGGGGTGAGTTGCCCCCCTGGACATTGCTACCTTGGCAGTGCCAGCCTGGGGCCCCCCCCAACACGGCCCAGCAGGCAAAGTGCCAATGCCCAGGAGGTGCCATGGTACTGCCCACTGGGCATCGGGCAGTGCCAAGGGGGCAGGGCCTAATGGGGATGGGGCATAATGGGGTGGGGCCTAATGGGCATGGGGTCTCCGGGGCCAAGGCGGGGGGTGGTAATTGGTGGGGGTAGGGAGTCCCACTGCCACTCTGTACTTTAGGCTGGGTGACAGAGGGAGGAAAGTCAGCAGGTTGGGGGTTGTGCCAGCCTGATGAGGGGGTCGGGGCTGTGGGGATGTGGATCTCAGGGCTGCTGGTCCCGGTACGGACCAGGGCAGAGGAGGGGGGTTAACGAGCATGCGCCAATCTCGGCACTGACAGATCGGCGCACGCGCAATGGCCCACTCAGCACTGTGCTGCTGGCCTCTCCAGTGGGAATCTGCCCCATCCACTGATTATTGAACTGATTTACGCTGAGGCAGTGTGAGGGAGATTCATTCTGAAACTCCCGCTGATAAAAACAGCAGGATTTACTCCAGTTTTTACACAAATTCGACACTTTGAATTTTTTTTGGGAGAATCGCCCCCATAAGTCATAGAGATATACAGCACGGAAACTAGCCCTTTGGCCCAACTCGCTGACCAGGTTTCCTAGATAGAACTAATCCCATTTGCCAGCGTTTGGCTCATATCCCTCTAATTATCCATGTACCTGTCCGGATGCCTTTTAAATGTTGTACCCACCTCCTCCTGCAGCTCATTCCATACACACACACCACCCTCTGTGTGAAAAAGTTACCCCTCAGGTCCCTTTTAAATCTTTCCCTCCTCACCTTAAACCTATGCTGTGTAGTTTTGGATCCCCCTACCCTGGGGAAAGGATCTTGACTGTTCACCTTATCTGTGCCCCTTGTGATTTTATAAACATCAGTAAGGTCACCCCTTCATCCTCCTACGCTTCAGGGATGAAAAAAACCAACCTCTCTTTACAATTCAAATCTTCCAGTCCCAGCAACACCCTTGTAAATCTTTCTTGCACCCTTTCCAGTTTAAGAACATCCTTCCTCTATCAAGGTGACCAGATTTGTAGGCAGTACTCCAAATGTGGCCTCACTAGTGTCCTGTACATTTGTAACATAATGTCCCAACTCCTGTACTCAGTGCTCTGACTGATAAAGGCAAGTATGCCAAATGCCTTCTTCACCACCCTGTCTACCGATGATTTCAAGGAACTATGTACCTGCACCCCCCCTCTGTTCGACAACACTCCCTAGGACCCTACCATTAACTGTGTGAGTCCTCTCCTTTATAGTGGGTAGGCCTGAGGTGACTGATATCCATTGGGCCCAAGGATCTCAGCTGGATCTCAATCTGCTGTATGGAATTGCACTCCAGTCCCTGGGTCTCTCTGGAATAAGGAACTGGCAATACTGGCACTGTAAGAAGTCTCACAACACCAGGTTAAAGTCCAACAGGTTTATTTGGTAGCAAACGCCACTAGCTTTTGGAGCGCTACCCCTTCGTCAGGTGAGTGGCAGCATTTGCTACCAAATAAACATGTTGGACTTTAACCTGGTGTTGTAGGACTTCTTACAGTCCAACGCTGGCATCATGACTGGCACTGAGCCAGGTGTTACTCCTTCTGGGAATGTGTACCCGGCAAGCCAGTATCTGGAGACATATTCCAATCCCTATGTACTGGAACTTTCTGGAATGGGGCCTACGAGGCAGGAAAGCTGGCACTGAACCAAGACCTTTGTGTTATAGATCCTCATTGTAAAGTGTAATGTGGTGTGACCTTATAATGGTTTGGCGTTGATTGGGATTTGATGCTTTGAAAGCTCCTCCTATCTTTGAAGATTTGTCCTTATGAAAGCACACATCCTTGACCTAATCTCGAAGGGTGCCATGGGAGATTGACTAGCCTAATATAATTATGTGTAGCTGTATTTTGTTACATCCATCACATAGCTGCTAAGGAAAGTGTGGCATTTCTATTAAAAATGTAATCATCCCCTAAAACATAGGGATAAATCACATAGGATCGATAAAAATCCATTAAACCGTGTGATGCTAGTTCTGGTTGAACATTATATTAATGTAAATGAGGACAATGCGTCAAAAACCTCTGGTGGAATATTCGCCCCAAATCAGCTTTCTGGATGTTAATTTATTTCCTTTGTCACCAGTTTCAGTGAATCTATTTGAACAAAGCCTTGATTAGATAGCTCGGGATATTGGTCACGTCTTGAAGCAACACCACTACAGCGTAAGAATTAAGATCTGCTTGCTCAATCTGTCTGTGCCATTAAACAGTCATTACAATCCTTTTTGGCAGTCCGATTGTCAATATTATGTGAGATTTTAATAGTTGATAAGAGGCTCGAATACCATTAGCGACATTAATAATACATTTATTGTGAAGTCTGCATCATGAGAGGGCTATTAGCACAATATTCCCAATTCAGATATGGAGCTGGCAATTAGTGCACTGCCTCATTGTACTCAGTGTATGAAATTACTCAGACTTTACTGCAATGTTCTGAGAATGATAATGTAGCTAAAAAGAAACTATTTCCTCTTGTGGGAGAGTTCCGAATGAGGGGACGTACAATGTTGGAGCTAGGTCAATCCGTGGGGTAATGTGTGGGATCTTATAGAGATGTATAAGACAATGAAGGGGATGGATAGGGTAGAGGTAGAGAGATTCTTCCCGCTTAGAAAGGATAGTGGGACTAGAGGGCACAGCCTCAAGATAAGTGGGGGACAGTTTAGATCGGAGTTGAGGAGGAACTGTTTCACTCAAAGGGTGGTGAATCTCTGGAATTCTCTGCCCGTTGAAGTGGTGGAGGCTGCCTCGCTGAATATATTTAAGTCACGGGTAGATAGGTTTCTGATAGACGAGGGAATTGAGGGGAGACAGCGGGAAAGTGGAACTGATCCACTTCAGATCAGCCATGATCTTATTGAATGGCGGGGCAGGCTCGAAGGGCTAGGTGGCCGACTCCTGCTCCTATTTCTTATGTTCTTATGTAAGTTAATAAGGAAGACTTTGAAGGGTCAACAGTGCTGAGTTTGCCTTTGTCGTTTCCAGTGCCTAGGGTGATGCCAGATGATCCGATTCATTCCTTTGAGGCTTTTCAGTGGTTTGATACAACTGAGTTTCTTGAGGTCATTTAAGAGTTGCCCACATGGCTCTGGAGTCACACGTAGGCCAGACCAGGTAAGGATGGCAGACTTCCAACATATTTCATGGCTCACTTGCTTTATTTCTGCGCTTCTGGGGATTCCGTAAATGTCTGTCTAAGTTTTGCATGTTTATTGATGTCTTTTCTTTTAACCCACAGGTGATTGGATCCGCTTTGTTGTCCAACAAGGGGCGTACACACGGTGGGTCGTGCGAGGGCTGCTCTTGGATGTTGTTTCGAGAGTTGCCTAGTGCTTCACGTCGTTAGTGTACGCTTAAACTGGACCAACTGACGGGCAACACGACAGCTCAGTGACTATCACTGATTGCTGTGCAGACACATGGATTTGGGCCGGTGTTTCTGGGGTTTGCACATTCTCCCCGTGCTTGCGTGGGTTTTCTCCGGGTGCTCCGGTTTCCTCCCACACCCCAAAGATGTGCTCTTAGGCTGATTGGTGTTAACAAATTGTCCCTAAATTAGTCTTCCCTCAATCTTCCCCAATAAGTGTAGACAAAGGTCATGGGTAGAGGAGGGCACTCATGATGATAAAATGGCGGCGCGGGCTCGTTGGGCCGAAGGGCCTGTTTCCCATGCTGTGTTGTTCTTTGTTCTTTTATTTCCTTCCCTAAAGGACGTTAGTGAAGCAAATAGGTTTTTATGATATTCAACAATGGTTTCCATGATTGTCATTGACTATCACTGTTTGCTGTGCAGACACATGGATTTGGGCCGGTGTCTGTGGGAGTTTGCGCATTCTCCCCGTGCTTGCCTGGGTTTTCTCCGGGTGCTCCGGTTTCCTCCCACACCCCAAAGATGTGCTGTTAGGCTGATTAGCAGGAATGAATTGTCCCTAAATTAGTTTCCCTCAATCTGGATGGCCATAAAACATTAGACAGGGGTCGTGGGTGGAGAGGGGGACTGGTGGTGTTGAGATGGTGGCGCGGGCTCATTGGGCCGAAGGGCCTGTTTCCCGGGCTGATTTTGTTCTTTGTTCATTGGACTTTTAATTCCTGATTTTTATTGATTTCAAATTTCACCATCTGCCATGGTGGGATTTGGACCTGGGTCCCCACAGCATTACCCTGGGTCTCTGGATTATTAGACCAGCAACAACATCATCCCCTTCTCCAAATTAAATTGCATTGAAACAAGGGGGAGGTGATGGCCTATAGAATAGAAGTTTCATTGAATCCCTACAGTGTAGAAGGAGTCATTCGATCATCATCGAGTCTGTACCGACCACAGTCCCACCCAGGCCCTATTCGCACAACCCCACATCTTTACCCTGCTAATCCCCTGATCAATTTAGCACGGCCAATCAACCGAACCTGTACATCTTTGGACTGTGGGAGGAAACCGGAGCACCTGGAGAAAACCCACACAGACACTGGGAGAATGTGAAGTCTCCGCACAGACAGTGATCTGATGTCGAAATTGAACCCGGGTCTTGGTGCTGTGAGGCAGCAATGCTAACCACTGTGCCACCGTGCTGCCCCAAAAAATGAAAAAGGACCCAAGTGATAATATCCTAGTATTAGCCTAGTGATATTGCCACCAGGCTATTAATCCAGAAACTCAGCTAATGTTCTGGGGACCCAGGTTCGAATCCCATCCTGACACATGGTGGGATTTGAATTCAATAAAATAAAACTGGAATTAAGAATCTACTGATGACCATGAAACCATTGTCAATTGTTGGAAAAATCCATCTGGTTCACGGAAATCTGCCATCCTTACCTGGCCTGGCCTACAGAGTCACAGCAATATGATTCACTCTCAATTATCCTTGATCAACTAGGGATCACTACTGTGAACCGCAGAACCATAGAAAATTACAGCTCAGAAACAGGCCTTTTGGCCCCTGTGCCGAACCATTTTTTGCCTAGTCCCACTGACCTGCACTTGAACCATATCCCTCCACACCCCTCTCATCCATGAACCCGTCCAAGTTTTTCTTAAATGTTAAAAGTGACCCCGCATTTATCCGGCAGCTCATTCCACACTCCCACCACTCTCTGCGTGAAGAAGCCCCCCCTAATATTCCCTTTAAACTTCTCCCCCTTCACCCTTAACCCATGCCCTCTGGTTTTTGTTCTCCCCTAGCCTCAGTGGAAAGTGTAGAAAGTGGACTATTTAGCCTATAGTTTCTGTACTGACAACAATCCCACCCAGGCCCTACCTCCCCACATATTTACCCTGCTCATCCCTCTAACTTTTGCATCCCGGGGAAATTTGGCATGGCCAATCAACCTAACCCACACAGCTTTGGATGGGCAATGCCAACCAGTGAATCCCATGTCCCATAAAGGAAAAACTAGATTCTGTTGCAGAGTTCCGCATTTGCCTCTTTGGGTTGAGACTGAGAACTTTGGAGCTGGTCCCAATAAACGTTCCGATTTTTTTTGTGGGAGTTTTTCTGTTGGCTGGAGGCTCATTGCCAGATCTGCTGGGTATATTCTGCTCTGTGTCATATATCCAGTGTGACATAACGTTTGTGAATTAAATGGGATAACCAAGCATGCAGGACAAGATGCTCGTTCAATTTTCAATTGGTATAAAAGTTTTTTTTTTCTGCGTGCGATCTAATTACTGAATTTCGGGTTGCTGAAAATCTAATGGTGTTGAGATCATTTTATGTGAACAGTTGAGTAATTTTTATGGATTCCTTTTTATGAACTGGGTACTTCCAGCTCGCGTGATAGCATATTAATCATTTTTACATGCTGGAGAGCACTCATAAATAATGAAGACAATCATCTTCTTTGAAACAGGAGGAAACAAACAAACATTTAATTTTCACAGCTCATCTACATTTCCTCCATATTCTGCTCCTCGATTAAGAATCCACAAGGAGTAAATATTCAGATTTCATTATTTTCATGTATTATATTAATTGCTTTACGAGACGACTCAATTTACACCGGCCGATGTATGAGACAGCTGACAATTCCTTTCAGCCTGAATAAACCCCACGCGCTGACTTTCAAACTATTTTTAAGTCATTTTAATCTCCAAGATTAATTTCAGACAAAGCATCTGAAAACAAATCCAGCTGCATCTCCTCGGAGTTTGATTTTTGTGTGATGCGCACAAGGTTCCCTCCTGTACAATAGCCTCAACCAACGGTGCGCATATTTAACAAATGACACAGGGTGGATTTTCGCCTCAGTGCATTGTGTTGTGCTTTTTGTGTGCATGGTTACTCGTGTGTGGTGAAAAGAGGCAAGGAGAGAATTGGAGAGGATACATTACTTTGCATTGTGTTGGAGCCTTCCTGATTTTCCCCTCATATCCAAAGATGTGCAGGTTAGGTGGATTGGCTATGCTAATTTGCCCCTTAGTATCCAGAGCTGTGCAGGTTACGTGGATTGGCTATGCTAAATTGCCCCTTAGTATCCAGAGCTGTGCAGGTTAGGTGGATTGGCTATGCTAAATTGTCTCTTAATATCCAGAGCTGTGCAGGTTAGGTGGATTGGCCATGCTAAATTGTCTCTTAATATCCAAAGATGTGCAGGTTAGGTGGATTGGCCATGCTAAATTGTCTCTTAATATCCAAAGATGTGCAGGTTAGGTGGATTGGCCATGCTAAATTGCCCCCTGGTGTCCAAAGATGTGTAGGTTAGGTGGGTTGGCCATGCTAAATTGTCCCTTAATATCCAAAGATATGCAGGTTAGGTGGATTGGCCATGCTAAATTGGCCCCGAGTGTTCAAAGATGTGCAGGCTAGATGGATTGGTCATGCTAAATTGCCCCTTAGTGTCCAAAGATGTGCAGGTTAGGTGGATTGGCCATGCTAAATTGCCCCTTTGTATCCAATGATGCGCAGGTTAGATGGACTGGTCATGCTAAATTGCCCCTTAGTGTCCAAATATGTGTAGGTTAAGTGAATTAGCCATGATAAATGTGGGGGGTTATGGGAATAGGGTGGGGGAGGAGGCCTAGGTAAACATTCTGCCAGAGAGTTTGTTCGGACTCGATGGGCTGAATGGCTTCCTTCGACACTGTAGGGATTCTATAATTCAATGACGTGGGGGACTGCTTCTGGGCTTCTTTTGCTGACTCGCTGTTGAGATTCTTGGCCAAGATGTGCATATATCTCCTACACCGGGTATATCTTCCTCTCAGTGCACTATTTGTAACACTCCCTGCCTCTATTTCTGCAGTGAACACATTTACTGAAAACCTCTGTCCTGATTTGCGGCTGGGATTCTCCAGTGCCGCTGGAAGTGAATGGAGTTTTGGCTGGAACGCCACATTCTCCGTTCCCACCTGCAGTGGGACGGCCACAGAACGAGTTTGGAGAATAGCACCCATTATTGTTAGTTTTAATCCATTCTCAGGGTGTGACTTCCCATCCCCAACTGGGCCATAATCCTGGAACTTCCTTCCTAACAGCACGGTGTATGTACCTTCAGCTCAGGGACCGCAGCAGTACAAGGAGGCAGCTCATCACCACCTTCTGAAGGGCAACTAGGGATGGGCAATACATGCTGGCATTGCCAGCGATGCCCACATCCTGGAAATGAATTTTAAGAAGCAGTGATCGATCAGTGTTGGAGCCTTTCTTATAGAGACGTATAAGATAATGAAAGGGATGGATAGGGTAGAGGTAGAGAGATTCTTCCCGCTTAGAAAGGATAGCAGGACTAGAGGGCACAGTCCCAAGATAAGGGGGGGCGGTTTAGATCGGAGTTGAGGAGGAACTTCTTCACTCAAAGGGTGGTGAATCTCTGGAATTCTCTGCCCGTTGAAGTGGTGGAGGCTACCTCGCTAAATATATTTAAGTCACGGGTAGATATGTTTCTGATAGACAGGGAAATTAAGGGTTATGGGGAGAAAGCGGGAAAGTGGAACTGATCCACTTCAGATCAGCCATGATCTTATTGAATGGCGGGGCAGGCTCGAAGGGCTAGATGGCCGACTCCTGCTCCTATTTCTTATGTTCTTATGAGGCACATAATGGTGTGGCACCAACGTCAGCCAGTCATGTACTAGGTATGGAAGTTTGTGAGGTAAGTAGGGAGGGCCAACAAGACAAAGGATTACACTGTGAATGGTAGGACCCTGGAAAGCGCTTAAGGTCAGAGGGAGGTTGGATTGCATGTCCACAGGTCACTGAAGGTGGTGGGACAGGTAGATAAGGTGGTTAAGAAGGTGTTAGGGTACCAGTTGGAAACCCCAGGATGTATAACGAAGCCAGACTTGATCCTGACCAATTTTTATTTTGGCATTAGTGTAAGGATAAGATGTTCTAATCCAGACACAATTCTACTCATAAACCAGGGAGTTTTTAACCAAAACAAATTTTATTTAACTACACAGTTTAACTATTACAATCCAGTGGATTGTGGATTCAAACAGATTTGAATTCTAAACATAACGCTTACAAGACAAATGATATAAATAAGCCTCTTTAACGCACAGTATCATCACAGTATCATCACAAAGGCATATTTGTCTTTACTAGCCAAGATATAGAATAGAAAAGCAAGGCGGTCATGCTGGAACTGTATAACGTGCTCGTTAGGCCACAGCTAGAGTACTGGGTGCAGTTCTGGTCATCGCACTATAGCAAGGATGTGCCTGCACTGCAGAGGGTGCAGAGGAGATTCACTGGGTAGCTGCCTGGGTTACAGGGTCTGAACTCTGAGGAAAAATTGGACAGGCTGGGGCTGGTTTCGCTGGGGCAGTGAGAGGGGACCTGGTAGAGGTGGATAATAGAACCCTACAGTGCAGAAAGAGGCCCTTTGGCCCATCAAGTCTGCACTGAATACAATCCCACCCAGGCCCTACCCCCATATCCCTACATATTATACCCACTAATCTACACATCCCTGGACACTAAGGGGCAATTTCTTAGCACAGCCAATCAACCTAGCCCACACATCTTTGGACTGTGGGAGGAAACTGGAACACCCGGAGGAAACCCACGCAGACACGAGGAGAATGTGCAAACTCCACACAGACAGTGACCCCGAGCTGGGAATCGAACCCCGGACCCTGGAGCTGTGAAGCAGCAGTGCTAACCCACTGTGCTACCGTGCCATCCTTATTATGAGGGTCTTTAGCTGGGTGGACATTGAGGCACATTTTTCCATTAGTAGAGGGATCAATAAGCAGAGGCAGAGGTTTAAGACAAGAGGCAGAAGAGAGGAGCTGAGGAGGAAGATTTTCACTCAGAAGATGGTGGGAGACTGGAACTCGCTGCCTGAAAGGAATCTTGTAACATTTAGGAAGTATTTAGATACGCAGTTGCGCTGCCATAACCTTCTGGGCTACGGGCCAAACTCTGGACAGTGGGATTAATATAGTCAGATCTTTGTCGAATGGCATGGACACGATGGAATAGTCTCCTTCTCTGATAGAAGTGTCTATGGATATTTGGATCTAAGTACTATAGGCAGAAGGTAGGTTGCCCAGTTTGCCTTTGCTGTAACTCATTATGTACATGTTTTAAAATAGTGTAAATAGACTTGTTTTTAAGTAGCTATCCTGATACACCGACAGCTCTATCTTGCTAGAATCTTGGCTTAGCACCTTTACTACAAGGACCACTGCTGTTCGTGATACATTTTAATGACTTGGATTTGAAAGTGCTGGGCACCGTTTCAGAATTGGCAGCTGACACCGAACCTGGGAGGTTTGCGAAGTGCGAGGATTTGAAGTCAAAAGGAAAGTGAAATTGGATGGGTGTGAGATGAGCGATCTGTCCTGTACCTCCTGCTTTAACATAGTGCTAAAGGAATTACTAAATATGTGCTTACAGCTTGGTATATCATCAAACAATCTCCTAATCGCAAGGCTGGCCACATGTTCTATCATTCAGGTTGTGACTAACAGTCTGGTGTTTCTCAATGCTTGGTGGAGCAGATAATGATACTGAGGGAAGAGATGAAAGTGTACTACTTGAATCTTTAAGCACAGACCATATAACACACAAAATGTCATCTTTTATCAACTCCACTTTTATCATTTTCATCTCATTCTACAGATAACTCAGATTGTTAGCTCCCCTTAAATGACTTCTAGATTTGAGCATCAACACTACGGAACAAATCCCACCTCACATCAATACTGCAGCTTACTCGCTGCGACCAATTATTCACGAGAGTGAATGAGGTACACCACTCACGCCATCATTTTTAATATTTCCAATTTATCACAATCCCAAGCCTTGTGGTTGGACATCAGCAGTGTAATACTAGATTTCCAGTTATACAACGGGAAGCTCATTTAACCTCGATAAGACCTGCAATAATCTACACCTCTCCTGGTTACACCTTTTGTTTAATTA
This sequence comes from Carcharhinus amblyrhynchos, assembly GCF_965287045.1. NCBI lineage: Eukaryota > Metazoa > Chordata > Chondrichthyes > Carcharhiniformes > Carcharhinidae > Carcharhinus > Carcharhinus amblyrhynchos. Next base: position 4,993,729 of record NC_137340.1, on the reverse strand, counting down.
TTTGTTCCCCCCCATTGCCACTCTCTTTTCGTCCACAAACATCACTTCTGCCCTTTACCCTCTCTTGTCTCAAACATTCTTGGTCATTTCGTCCACCGCACACCCCTATCCACTACCCCCACCGACTCCACCCCTGCCAATCCGCCCCCATTCCCACCACCCCTTTGAGAGCCCACTACCCCACTGAGAGTCCATCACCCCCACCATCCAAGAGGTAGCTGAGAAGGGAAGTACTGTTGTTGTAATGCACATGGACTCCCACAAAGGCATTTGACGCAGCTTTGCGCAATGGACTTGTTACAAAGTTATAGCTCATGGAATAAAAGGGACAACTTGTAGATTAGAAACCGCAAAGCATAAGACCAAGAAATGTAAAGACAAATTATTATATCTACGCAATAGACTTGTTACAGCTCATGGAATAAAAGGGACAACTTGTAAAGCAAAACCGCAAAGCATAAAACCAAGAAATGTAAAGACAAATTATTTTATCTTTTACAAGTACATAAAAAGGGAGCGAGTAGCTAAAATAAATGCTGGTTCTCTCGAAGCAGGGGCAGGAGAAATGATCATGGGGAACGAGGAAATGGCAGAAGCATCGAACAGATATTTTGTATGTCTTCTACTGTGAAATCTGGCAAATCATCAGGCCCTGACTCTGGGGATCTAAAAGAGCTAGCTGCAGAGATCGTGGATGTATTTGAGTTCGCAAAGTTCTTTAGATGCAGGAAAGTCTCAGCAGATTGGAAGCTGGCAGGTGTTACTCTGTTTTACACTGAATATTGGAGTGTTGCAAGGATCAGTGCCTGGACCTCAGCTATTTAAAATCTATATCAATGACTCAGAGGCAGGGAAAGAGAGTAATGTATCTAAGCTTGTTGATCACACCAAACTGGGTGGGAATGTAAGCTGTGGGCAGGACACAGAGAGGCTGCAAAGAAATATAGAGAGGTAGAGTGAATGGGAAACATGATGGCAGAGGGGGTAAAGCATCCAGGAATGTGAAGTTATTCACTTTGGTTGTACAAATAGAAAAGCAGAATATTTTTGAAAGGGGAGAAACTGGCAAGCGTTAATGTTCAAAGAGGCTGTACGAGGAATGCAGGAAGTTAGAATGCAGGTGCAGCAGGCAATTGGGAAGGTAAATAGCATGTTGGCCTTTATTGCAAGAGGATTGAAGTACAAAAATAAACAAGTCTGGCTCCAGTTGTAGTAAGACCACATCTGGAATAGTATACGCAGTTTTAGTCTCCAAAAGGATCGGCTAGATAGAAAGGATACAGTGAAGGCTCACTAACTTGATCACATGGATAAAGAGTTGTCCTATGATGATAAGCTGAGTAAGTTGGGTCTATATTCTCTGGATGTAGAATCATGAGAGATGGCCTCATTGAACCTTACAAAACTCTGAATGGTGGAGGTTGAGAGATTGTTTCCCCTGGCTGGGGAGTCAAACATGAGGAGGTGGGTGGGTGGGGGGCTTATGTTATCACTGTCTCAGGATACAGGGCAATCACTTAGGCAACCAGAGGCTTGTGAAGCTTTGGAATTCTCTGCCCCAGAGGCTTGTGGACGCTCCATCGTTGAATATATTTAAGGCTGAGACAGACTGATTTTTATTCTCTCAGAGAATCAAGGGGCGCAGGGAATGAGTGGGAAAGTGGAACCGAAGCCCAAGGTCAGTCATGGATGTATTGAATGGTGGAGTAGGCTCGATGGCCCGAATAGGACACTACAGCACAAACAGGCCCTTCGGCCCACAAGTTGTGCCGATCATATCCATACCTACCAGGCCTCTCTATAACTCTCAATCCCATTCTGGTTTACTCCTGCTCCTCCCTCTTGTGCTCTGGAATTGGCTGACAGGAAACAGTGGCTCGTGGATGTTTTTCAGGCTGGCGAAAGGTTTCTAGTGGAGTTCCCCAGGGGACTGTGTTGGGACCATTGCTTTTCCTGATATACATTAATGATCTAGACTTTGTTGTAGGAGGGGACATTTTTCAAAATTTGCAGATGATACGAAACTTGGTCACACTGTGAACTGGGTCATGTTGAATTTCAAAAGGGTGGAGATGGTTTGCTGGAATGGGTGAATTTCGATACTGGAAAGTATGAGGTGATGCAGAGACTATATAAATGAAAGGTCACAGCTCTGAACAGGGTGCAGGAACAGAGGAATGGGTGTATATGTGCATATGTCATTGAAGGTGGCATTATTTACGATTATTTATAGTTTATAATATTCCTTTATTATTTTTACTATTTATTTATTAGTCACAAGTAGGCTAACATTCACACTGCAATGAAGTTACTGTGAAAACCCCCCCTAGTCGCCACACTCCAGCACCTGTTCTGAGGGAGAATTTAGCATGACCAATGCACCTAATCGGCGCGTCTTTCAGACTGTGGGAGGAAACTGGAGCACCCGGAGGAAACCCACGCAGACATGGGGAGAATGTACAGACACCACACAGATAGTGACCCAAGTCAGGAATCGAGCCCAAGCCCCTGGTGCTGCGAGGCAGCAGTTCTAACCACTGTCCCACCGTGCTGGGGTATGGATTACAAGAACAAGAAGGTTTTGTCGCACTTATATAAATCACTAGTTCAGCCTCAGCTAAGGTATTGAGTCCAGAGCTGGCCATTGTAATTTTGGAAAGCTCTGCAGGCATTGGTTACACAGCAAATTTTTCCGGGATGGGGAACTTCATGAAGATAAATTGAAACGTTAGAACTGTCTTTCGTGGAGAAGAGAAGGTTGAGATGAGGTTTGATGGAGATGTTCCAAACTGTGAGGGTGTCGGACAGAGTAAATAGAGAGAAACTGTTCCTACTTGTGAAGGAATCGATAACGAGAGAGAACAGATTTTCAACAACTGGCCAAAGGCAAAGATTTTATGAGCGCAAACATTTCACTCAGTGAGTGGTTAGGGTCTAAACTGCTTGAGAGTGCGGTAGACACAGGTTCAATTGGAACATTCAAAAGGGCTTTTGAGTGCTATCCGAAAAGGAAGATTTTGCAGGTCATGGGGAGAAGGTGGGAGATAGTGAATTGTCCATTCAGAGAGCCGGTGAATGGGCTCCTTGTGTGCTGTAATAATCTTGTGATCTGGTCCGTCATGTCATTCTCTCCTGCCTAGTGTTTGTGGTCTACCTCTTTGGGAGTGCCCAGTTCCTTTTATTCCAGCATCTCTCTATCACCTGCCCCCTGTATGGTCACTTCTATCGTATCCGAGACTCCATTCTTATTTACTTCCTCTTCATTTATAGGCCATGATGAGGAGATGCCGGCGTTGGACTGGGGTGGACACAGTAAGAAGTCTCACAAAACCAGGTTAAAGTCCGACAGGTTTATTTGGAATCACGAGCTTTCAGAGAGGTGACCCACCTGTTGAAGGGGCAGTGCTCCAAAAGCTTATGATTCCAAATAAACCTGTTGGACTTTAACCTGGCATTGTGAGACTTCTTACTGTCATTTATATGTGATACTTTAGTCATCATCCACAGATATAGGGAGGCTTCATCAGAAATAGGAGCAGGAGTAGGCCATCTAGCCCTTCGAGCCTGCCCCGCCATTCAATAAGATCACGGCTGATCTGAAGTGGATCAGTTCCACTTTCCTGCTTTCTCCCCATAACCCTTAATTCCCTTGTCTATCAGAAACCTATCTACCCGTGTCTTAAATATATTCAGCGAGGCAGCCTCCACCACTTCAACAGGCAGAGAATTCCAGAGATTCACCATCCTTTGAGTGAAGAAGTTCCTCCTCAACTCCGATCTAAACTGTCCCCCCCCCTTATTTTGAGGCTGTGCCCTCTAGTCCTGCTATCCTTTCTAAGCGGGAAGAATCTCTCTACCTCTACCTGGTGTTGTGAGGCTTCCCTATATCCGATAACGTAACTCCCGCACTTTTCTTAACTGTGTGTTATTAGGCTGAAAATTAAACACTAAGTTATGGATGAAACAGAATTTCCTTGAAGTGACTATCAGGAAGATTAAAGCCATTTTTTTGTGTCAAAGCCCAACCCTCCTGCTATTTCCACAGTCAATCATTTTCTAACTGGTCTTCAATCCTTATTTTCCTTAAGTGTACATCCGTCAAAACGCTGTAGCCCCAACCCTGACCCACACCGAGCTCACATCCCTGTGCTCACATACATACAATAACTGGCAGGGCCTCACTTGGAAAATCCACAAACTTCTGTTCAGATCTGTTTGCCCTTCCCTATCTCTGTAACTTCCCCCATCCCTACAACCCTGGAAGAACTCTGCCTCCCTCCCACCCCCCCGCCCCTCTTGGATGCATTGCTGATTTTCTACACCCTATTGACAGGCTGTGCCTTCAGTCACCCAGACCGTAATGCCTGGGATTCCCTCCCTCGGCCCCTCCACCTCGCTCTGCCTCCCTCCCTCGGCTCCTCCACCTCGCTCCGCCTCCCTCCCTCGGCCCCTCCACCTCGCTCCGCCTCCCTTCCTCAGCCCCTCCACCTCGCTCCGCCTCCCTTCCTCAGCCCCTCCACCTCGCTCTGCCTCCCTCCCTCGGCCCCTCCACCTCGCTCTGCCTCCCTCCCTCGGCCCCTCCACCTCGCTCTGCCTCCCTCCCTCGGCCCCTCCACCTCGCTCTGCCTCCCTCCCTCCCTCAGCCCCTCCACCTCGCTCTGCCTCCCTTCCTTGGCCCCTCCACCTCACTCTGCCTCCCTTCCTCAGCCCCTCCACCTCGCTCTGCCTCCCTCCCTCCCTCAGCCTCTCCACCTCACTTTGCCTCCCTCTCTCAGCCCCTCCACCTCGCTCTGCCTCCCTTCCTCAGCCCCTCCACCTCACTCTGCCTCCCTCCCTCAGCCCCTCCACCTCACTCTGCCTCCCTTCCTCAGCCCCTCCACCTCGCTCTGCCTCCATATCTTCCTTTAGGATCCTCCCTAAAACTTGTCTCACTGATGAAGATTTTGACCACTTGTAACTGGGTATCAAAATCTGAGAAGTGCCTGAAAGATGCTATATCAATGCAAGTTGTTGTAGCTACAGAGTTCAGGCTGAACTGGTGTGAACCCCCCCTTTATGTAACTTTGATGTTCCTTTAATCTCATGTGGAACCATCTCTTAAACCTCAGCAGGGATCAAGACTGCTTCCATTTACTTTTGTAATATTATCTTCCTCCCACATTAACCCCGCTGTCACTGAACCCCTTTTCACCCCTTCCTTCCAGCTTATCACTCGTAGTTTTCTGTCCAGCACTCCCAGGCCTCACCCACGTCTGACTTCAACCACCTCTCTTAACCTTCCCGTAAGGGTCTTATATCTGATTCCTCTCCCCCTTCCCGCTGCTGTTGTGAGCACATCAAGTTATAAATGAGTCTCGCTGAAATAAAATCAGTAAATATTATCTTCCTTGGTTCAGTGGTTGCAATCTCGCTCTGAGTCCATAGGTGGGTGAGTCAAAGGCCGGATAAGGAATCCGTTAATGAAAATAATCCATTTACCCAAGGTTCTATTTCATATTGAGCTCTTATACACAAAAATAAAACCTGTTAATGCAGCTGACTGATAACATCTGTGGAACAGCAACTAATCTGTTTGGCTGTAACTATCAGCGTTGGACTGGGGGAAGAACATAAGAACATAAGAAATAGGAGCAGGAGTAGGCCATCTCGCCCTTCGAGCCTGCCCCGCCATTCAATAAGATCATGGCTGATCTGTCGTGTCTCAGTTCCACCTTCCCGCCCTCTCCCCATAACCCTTAATCCCCTCTCTTATCAAAAACCTATCAACCTATCACACCAGTAAACACAATAAGAAGTCTCACAACACCAGGTTAAAGTCCAGCAGGTTTATTTGATAGTAAACTCACGAGATTACTGTCAAATAAACTGGTTGGACTCTAACCTGGTGTTGTGAGACTTCTTGCTGTGTTTATAGCCAGTGTCTGTCAGGTTAGGCTCTGACTCCCTGTAACCCTGAATTGGTGAGTGGTTAAGTGAAAGTGAAGTGTTTCTGGGACTTTGCTGTGTACAGAGGACTCGCAACATATTCCAACGTTATAACAATGGCTACTCTTCAAATAGTGCTTCAAGGACTGTCAAATGTTTTTCAGATGACTCAATGTGTGAAATGAGCTTTCCACATGTAAGTTCTCTCCATCTGTCTCTCATCAGTAGAGCCAAATAGCTTTATTTTCCTTCCTTACCTTGCCATGTTTCCGATTCAGCTTGGAATGCACGTGAATGTAGCATTATTTACCTCCTGAAGTCAGCAACAATAATCTTGTTTCTCTCCACAGGAAGCACATTTATTTTTAATATTAATGGCTTCTCACATGACAGTTTGGAAACATGATAAAGACTCTACGAGGCTTCCCAAAAACACACAACGTGAGGCTGAGCTAGACCTATATTTACAAAATGAAACATCATCTGGTTACCAAAAATAATCTGAACAGGAATCTTTCCATCATCACCTCAGCTGAAAAGGTAACTGCAGCCAAGAAGGAAGCAGGAACAGGGGTATTTAGTGCCTTGGGTTTGTTCCAACATTTTTCATTTGTGGGACATGGGCATCGCTGGCTGGGCCAGCATTTATTGCCAACCCCTAGCTGCCAGAGGGCAGTTGAGAGTCAACCATATTGCTGTGGCTCTGGAGTCACAGGTAGGCCAGACCGGGTAAGGATGGCAGATTTCCCTCCCTAAATGACATTAATAAACCAGATGGATTTTTCCTGACAATGGTTTCACGGTCATCAGTAATTCTTAATTCTAGCTATTTTTTATTGAATTCAAATTCCACCATCTGCCGCGGAAGGATTCAAACCCGAGTGCCCAGAATATTAGCTGAGTTTCTGGATTAATAATCTAGTGATAATACCACTAGGCTATCGCCTCTCCTATTTAGCTAGCTAATGGCTGTTATTTTACATTTTATCATAAGGGTGTTATTGATAAGGCTGGCATTTCTTGCCCATCCCTAATTGCCCTTGAACTGAGTGGTTTGCCATCACCATTTCAGAGGGTCTGGAGGAAGAATTTCCTTAGCGAACAAGTTGATTTTTTTATATGACAATCACCATTACTTAGACTAATTTTTCCATCCCAGTTTGAATTTCAAAGCTGCCGTAGTGAGATTCGAACCCATTACCCCAGAGAATTAGTCTAGGCCTCAGGGTTACTAGCTGCACCATTGTCTCTCCAGACTCTTGGCTCAGCTCCGTTTAACCATCTTAGCTTCATATACCTTCATATAATAACCTAACCTCAGTCTTGAAAGGTCCAACTGACCCCCCCCCCCACCGCAATCCATAACCTTCTGAGGGACAGAGTTCCAGATTATAGTACAGGATCATATTGGATGATGGAGTGGGCTTCAAGGTCTGAATGGTCTACTCCTGCACCTAGTTTCCCCATTTCTGTGAAGACTTGCTTCTGGACCTCCCTTCTAAGCGGTCTCTGTCTGATTGTAAGATTGGGTTTGTTCTGGATTCTTCCATCAGAGGACATATACACCTCACTGACTTAAGAGACTCTTGTTTCTGTCTTAAAATTATTTGGGGATTTTTTTTATTGAATGAACTGAAATAGCTACTGAAATAGCCCTGCCCCCCTTGTTTAAACCCTTACTGTATCACAAGTGTGTACCTGCTTTGACCTGACTGCCTGTGCGACAGACAGGACACATTTTAATATCAAATAACCCCTCTTGATGAATGCAGAAAAATTCAGTCACATCAAATGGAGAGAGCGGAACCTAAAAAAAACACAGGGTGCTTGGTAAAAAAGCTATTAATATTTTAGCCATTAGAATTTTTGAAAGAGAATGGAAGCAAGGATCAAAGATTGTCTTATTCTAGTTTAGAAGAATGAGAGAGTGACCTTATTGAGACGTAAGATCCTGAGGAGATTTGACAGCTGAGAGGAAATTTCCTCTTGGGGGAGAGAAAAATAGGGGAAACAGTGTAAACAGGGCGACACGGTGGCACAGTGGTTAGCACTGCTGCTTCACAGTGCTAGGGACCGGGGTTCGATTCCCGGCTTGGGTCACTATCTGTGTGGAGTCTGCATGTTCTCCCCATGTCTGTGTGGGTTTCCCCCGGTGCCCTAGTTTCATCTTAGTCTAAAAAATGTGCATTGGCCATGCTTAAATTCTCCCTCAGTGTACCCGAACAGTGCGGCAACTCGGGGATTTTCACAGTAACTTCATTGCAGTGTCAATATAAGTCTACTCGTCTCACTAATAAACTTTAAAAAAGAAACAGAAATAGGGGATGTGGAATAGTTAAGAAAGGGAATTTAATCTGGAAATGAGATGAAATGAAAGGTAAATGAATAAAAATCGAGGAATGAGAAGGAAGATAGGAGGGAGGAGGTTGAATAAAGGATGTGTAAATGTGTTCATTTACCACTGAATTGTTGTGTAGTATAGGGTTAATCCTTCAGTAAAGTTACCATTGACACTTCTGCTGCATTTTTGTTTTCCAAGCTGTGATACTGAGTGTATATTACAAATTTTACGATGTTGCTGATATGGTGTTGGAACGTGCGTGAAGTAGGACGAGTGGGCCCCTCGAGCCTGCTCCATCATTTGATAACATCATGGCCGTTCTGCTTGTCGTCTCTACTTTCCCGTCTATCCCCTCTACCCTTTGACTCCTTTCGTCTACCAAGGAAGTAACTCAGCCTTAAAATTATTCCATGACCCAGCTTGCGCTGCTCTCTGACTAATCTCATCTCTGCCTTAAATGGGAGGCCACTTCTTTTTAATATGTTTCCCCTATCTCTTTTCTCTCCCACAAAAGGAAATTTCCTCTCAGCTGTTAAGACTTAGGAGCAGAAGTAGGCCATTCGGCCCATTGAGTCTGATCCGCCATTCAATGAGATCATGACTAATCTGACATTAACATTGGGCGGCACGGTAGCACAGTGGGTTAGCACTGCTGCTTCACAGCTCCAGGGTCCTGGGTTCGATTCTCGGCTCGGGTCACTGTCTGTGTGAAGTTTGAGTTTGCACATTCTCCTCGTGTCTGCGTGGGTTTCCTCCAGGTTTCCTCCCGCAGTCCAAAGATGTGCGGGTTAGGTTGATTGGCCATGCTAAGAAATTGCCCCTTAGTGGCCAGGGATGCGTAGGTTAGCGGGATTAGTGGGTATAATATGTAGGGATATGGGGGTAGGGCCTGTCTGTGTGGAGTTTGCACATTCTCCTCGTGTCTGCGTGGGTTTCCTCCGGGTGCTCCGGTTTCCTCCCACAGTCTAAAGATGTGCGGGTTAGGTTGATTGGCCATGCTAAAATTGCCCCTTAGTGTCCAGGGATGCGTAGGTTAGCGGGATTAGTGGGTATAATATGTAGGGATATGGGGGTAGGGCCTGTCTGTGTGGAGTTTGCACATTCTCCTCGTGTCTGCGTGGGTTTCCTCTGGGTGCTCCGGTTTCCTCCCACAGTCTAAAGATGTGCGGGTTAGGTTGATTGGCCATGCTAAGAAATTGCCCCTTCGTGTCCAAGGATGCGTAGATTAGTGGGTATAATATGTAGGGACATGGGGGTAGGGCCTTGGGTGGGATTGTGTTCGGTGCAGACTCGATGGGCCGAAGGGCCTCTTTCTGCAGTGTAGGGTTTCTATGATTCCAATTTCCCCCCTTATTCCCATAACCCTTGATTCCCTTACTGATTAAAAATCTATCTCAGCTTTTAACATCGTAATGACCCAGCCTCTACAGCCCTCTGCGGTAAATAATTCCACAGATTCACTACCATCAGAGAAGAAAACTCCTCCTTATCTCTGTCTTCTGACCCCTGACGCTGAGATTATGCCTCTGGTCCTGGGATTTCCTACAAGAGAAAACAACCTCTCAGCCCCTGAGGATCTGAGATGTTTCAATAAAGTCACCTCTCACTGCAGTGGCGTTGAGAATGGGGGCTTGTTGTTGGGTCCACGCTTGCGATACATATCGCCTTCAATCGGATATTGATGCACTGGGCATAGCTCAGAGAGTCGAAACCTGTTTTTACTGGAGAACAGAAGATTTAGGGGGAATGTAATTTACATTTCTTGAGATGCAGAGAGACATGAATAATGCAGATGTACGCAGGTTATTTAATTTAGAATCCCAGAACTAGAGGACATTACTATGAAATAAACGAGCCTTGAGCAAGATTGAAGATTAGAAGAATTCTCATTTTGCCGCAGTCGATACATGAGAAGAACTTCTCGGGAAAGGCATTAGTGATTTGTCTCATTAAAAACAAAAGTTGGACAAATATTGAATTGACGATAAAGGTTACTCAGATAAATAGATAGCATGTCTGCTCCGGAATATGACAACTTGTGTTGCTGGATTCAGAGAAATCTAATCTTTTGGATGATATTGGGCAGGGGTATTAGGAGATTGCTATCTTAGTGTCTGATTAGATTACTTTGCCATTAAAGGTAAAAAGACCAGCAAAATGATTTGCTGCACTTGACCGTCAGCCCACGATGTTGAACAAGCTCCATAAAAGGATATTCTCGTTCAGAAGTTAGGGGCAGAGCCAGAGACTTTGATGGATGGAGATTTGTTCATTGGAGGTTTAAGGATAGATTGAGGAGACTTGGGTGTTTTTGTTGTCCTGCATTTAACCAATTCAGGGCCAAAACCCTGTAGTTGTATAGCTCACATAAGTGGTTAGCACTGAATTTGACCGCCACCAGCCCCACCCCCATCATGGAATCGGAGTAGGCGAGGGATGGACAATGGAAATGTCCGTTGTCCTCCAGTGGGATTTTCCCATCTCACTTGAGCCTCTAGCAGAACTAGAGGGCACAGACTCAAAATAAGGGGAGGGCAGTTTAGAACGGAGCTGAGGAGGAACTTCTTCACTCAAAAGGTGGTGAATCTCTGCCCGTTGAAGTGGTGGAGGCTACCTCGCTGAATATATTTAAGTCACGGGTAGATAGGTTTCTGATAGACAGGGGAATTAAGGGTTATGGGGAGAAAGCGGGAAAGTGGAACTGATCCACTTCAGATCAGCCATGTGCTTATTGAATGGCGGGGCAGGCTCAAAGGGTTAGATGGCCGACTCCTGCTCCTATTTCTTATGTTCTTAGTGCTGAGTAGATGAACCATCTCGGCCTCCTGCACAGCACCACAGAGGCCAGATTTCAGCCAACTCAATTCACTCCGGGTGATATCAAGGAATGGTTGAAGACACTGAATACCGCAAAAGATTAAAGGCCCTGACTACATTCTGGCAATAGTACTGATGACTTGTGCTCCAGAACGAGCTGTGCCCTTATCTGGGCGATTCCAGTACTAGTGGAACACTGGCATCTAACTGGCAATATGGAAAATAGCCCAGGTATGTCATGCGCGACATTTGGGAGTGCGATTAGGCCATTCAGCCCCTTGAGTCCGCTCTGCTATCCAATATGATCAAGGCTGATTGGATTGTAGCCTCAACTCTACATTCCTGCCTATCCCCCCCTTGTTATTTGAGAATTTGTCTGGCTCTGTCTTAAAAATATTCAGGGGCAGAATTTTATCTTCTCACCCCGCCCATCGATGGGTAGAGTGAATCGGTAAAATCGCGCCAGAGCTGAAAAATCAAGATCGTGCCCCATTTCTCGGCACTCGCGATTTTACGAGCGCCGGATTTTTGGCGGGGTCAGCTTCTCGCTGGAAATGGGTGGGGCATAGATACATAGAACAGTACAGGCCCTTCAGCCCTCATTGTGCCAAGCTTTAGAAGATCATAGAACCCTACAGTGCAGAAAGAGGCCCTTCGGCCCATCGAGTCTGCACCGAACACAATCCCACCAGGCCCTACCCCCATATCCCTACATATTTTACCCACTAATCCCTCTAACCTACGCATCCCTGGACACTAAGAAAAATTTCTTAGCATGGCCAATTAACCTAACCCGCACATCTTTGGATGAAACCGGAGTACCCGGAGGAAACCCACGCAGACACGAGGAGAATGTGCAAACTCCACACAGACAGTGACCCGAGCCAGGAATCGAACCCAGGTCCCTGGAGCTGTGAAGCAACAGTGCTAACCACTGTGCTACCTTGCCACCCAAAATCAAGATCAAGCTACCCCACTCCCTATCATTCTGGAGTGCTCCATGTGCCTATCCAATAACCTCTTGAAAGTTCCTAAAGTGTCCGACCCCACTATCACAGCAGGCAGTGCATTCCACACCCCAACCACTCTCTGAGTGAAGAATCTACCTCGGACATCCCTCCTAGATCTCCCACCATGAACCTTATAGTTATGCCCCCTAGTAACAGCTACATCCACCCAAGGAAATAGTCTCTGCACGTCCACTCTATCAATCCCCCTCACCATCTTATAAACCTCTATTAAGTCACCTGTCATCCTCCTCCGTTTTAAAGAGAAAAGCCCCAGCTCCCTCAACCTTTCCTCATAAGACCCACCCTCCAAACCAGGCAGCATCCTGGTAAATCTCCTCTGCACTCTCTCCAATGCTTCCACATCCTTCTTATAGTGAGGTGACCAGAACTGCACACAATATTCCAAATGTGGTCTCACCAACGTCCGGTATAGTTGCAGCATAACCCCACGGCTCTTAAACCCAAACGCCCTGTTAATAAACACTAACACTCTATAAGCCTTCTTCATGGCTCTATCCATGGGAGTGGCAACCTTCAGAGGTCTGTAGATATGAACCCCAAGATCTCTCCGTTCCTCCACATTCCCCAGAACCCTGCCCATGACCCTGTAATCCGCATTCAAATTTGTTCTACCAAAATGAATCACCTCGCACTTATCAGGGTTAAACTCCATCTGCAATTTTTCAGCCCAGCTCTGCATCCTATCAATGTCTCTTTACAGCCTGCAAGAGCACTCCACCTCATCCACTACTCCACCAATCTTGGTGTTACCAGCAAATTTACTAACCCATCCTTCAGCCCCCTCTTCCAAGTCATTGATAAAAATCACAAATAGCAGAGGACCCAGCACTGATCCCTGTGGTACACCGCTGGTAATTGGCCTCCAGTCTGAAAATTTTCCTTCCACCACCACCCTCTGTCTTCTATGATAGAGGCAGTTACTTATCCAATCGGCCAAATTTCCCTCTATCCCACACCTCCTTACCTTCTTCATGAGCCTACCATTGGGAATCTTATCAAACGCCTTACTAAAATCCATGTATATGACATCAACTGCCCTACCTTCATCTACACTCTTAGTTACCTCCTCAAAGAACTCAATCAAATTTATGAGGCAAGACTTACCCCTCAGGAATCTGTGCTGACTATCCCAGATTAAGCTGCAACTTTCCAAATGGCCATAAATCCTGTCCCTCAGGATCTTTTCCATTAACTTACCAACCACTGAAATAAGACTGACCAGCCTATAATTACCAGAGTCATTCTTATTTCCTTTCTTGAACAAAGGAACAACATTCGCCACTCTCCAGTCCTCTGGCACTAGCCCCATGGGACACAAAGAACAAAGCCAAAGGCTCTGCAATCTCATCCCTTGCCTCCCAAAGAATCCTAGGATGTATCCCATCTGGCCCAGGAGACTTATCGACCGTCAGGTTTTTCAAAATTGCTAATACATCTTCCTCAGGACATCTATCTCCTTCTCCAGCCTATCAGCTTGTATCATACTCTCATCCTCAAAAACATGGCCCCTCTCCTTGGTGAACACTGAAGAAAAGTATTCATTCAAGGCCTCACCTATCTCTTCTGACCCCATGCACAAGTACCCACTACTATCCTTGACTGGCCCTAACCTCACCCTGGTCATTCTTTTATTTCTCACATAAGAGTAAAAAGCCTTGGGGTTTTTCTTCATCTGACCATGCCCCTCCCAGCTCTCCTAAGCCCTTTCTTTAACTCCTAGCTAGCTAGTAACCCTCAAGCGACCCAACTGAACCTTGCTTTTTTCATCCTTACAAATGCTTCCTTTTTCCTCTTGACAAGACATTCAACCTCTTTTGTGAACCATTCGGCCATTTCCTCCCTGCCTGCCAGGGACATACCTGTCAAGGACACGCAGTATTTGTTCCTTGAAAAAGCTTCACTTTTTCTTGTGTCCATGTCTGACAGTTTCTGTTCCCATCTTATGCTCCCTAATTCTTTTATAATCGCATCATAATTACCTCTGCCCCAATTGTAAACCTTGACCTGCAGTGTGACCCTATCCCTATCCATTGCAATAATGAAGGACACTGAACTGTGGTCACTATCTCCAAAGTGCTCTGCCACAAGCAAATCTAACACTTGGCCCAGTTCATTACCCAGTACCAAGTCCAATGTGGCCCCACCTCTTGTTGGTTTATCCACATATTGTATCAGGAAATCCTCCTGCATGCACTGTATAAAAACTGCCCCATCCAAACTATTTAAGAAATAGGAGCAGGAGTTAAAGTCACCCACGATAACTATCCTGTGACCTCCACACCTATCCATAATCTGCTTTGCCATTTCTTCCTCCTCATCCCTATCACTCCCCTATCACATCTCTATTCCTCCTAACAATGTGATCGATCCTTTCCTATTTCTAACTTCAGCCCATATTACCTCAGTGGGCAGATCCCCCTCGAAATCCCTTTCTGCAGCCATTAAACTATCCTTAATTAACCATGCTACTTCTCCACCTCTTTTACCACCTTCCCTACTCTTACTGAAATATCTTTACCCCGGAACTTCCAACAACCATTCCTGTCCCTAAAGGGGCAGGGGCATTATAGGGGTGGGGGGAGAGGGAGGATGCTGTGCACTCTGCAGATAGTGATTAGATTGGTGGGAGGGGGGCTTTTGCTGTTCTGCAATTGGATCTGGCGAGGGGGTTGTGATTGATCTAGATGGCGGGGGCTAGATATCCACGTGTTGTGGGGCTCATGATCATCTGTGGGCCTCTGCAATTGTTGAGGGAGGGGTTTGGTTCAGGTTGGCTGCAGCAGCAGGGGCCTGACAGTTATTGCGCATGTGCGGCATCAGAGGTCTGCACATGCACAGTAGCTCCCGCTAGAAGCTGGCTGGCAAATTAAGCCCAGCCCACAGCTGGCAGCAGCTAGAAACAGCCTACGCCATTTTTTCAAGACTAAGTACGTAAGTTTGGCCATGAAAACTCACCCAAAAAATGGATCTGGAATGCTCCCATTTTCACACTCGGAGGACACTTAGAATTATTCTCACAAAATTCCACCCAAGGACTCTGCTTTCACTGTCCTTTGAGCAAAACAGTTCAAGAGACGCACCACCCACCCCAGGAGAAAACATTTCTCCTAATTTCTGACTTAAATGGGTGACCCCTTATTTTAAACAGTGACCCTGAGTTCTAAATTCTCCCACAAGAGGAAACATTCTCTCCATCCTGTAAATACCCCTCAGGATCTCACATGCTTTAATCAAGTCATCTCTTATTCTTCTAAAATCTAGTGGGTATGAGCCTAAACCGTCCAACCTTTACTCATAAGATAACCCAACCATCAGTCCAGCAAACCTTATCTCAACTATTAGAGTGCACTTACATCCAGATGTGGCCTTGCTATTGCCCTGTACAACTGAGGCATAACCTCCTTATTTTTGTATTCAATTCCCCTCACAATAAACAATAACGTTCTATTAGTATTCCTAATTACTTGCTATACCTTGTGTTTCATGTACCAGGGCACCCAGGTCCTTCTGAATCTCAGAGTGCCACAATCTTTCATCATTTAGATGGAGGTTAATCCATCTGAGTCCCAGGATATCACTGCGGGAGTTCCTCAGGGTGGTGTCCTGGATCTAACCATCTTCAGATGCTTCCTTCCATTAGAAGGTCAGATGTTTGCTGATGACTGCCCAATGTTCACCATTTGTGGAGATTGTCCAGAATCTGTGGAGAGAGAATAGAGTTAATATTTCAGATGAGCCTGCAGGCCAGCTGTTAGGCTTTGCTAGGTAGTCTTCCCACTAGTGAGGCCTCACTCATAGCTGGCAAAAATGCCAGAAATGGAAGCCTAACTGGTCCTTATTTGGACAGTCAAGTGCCTTAGTTAGTGTCTGGGTGGGAAGGCTATCCTCTACCTTTCCTGTCACAGATAGAATTACATGGCACCATAACAATGATAGGAACTCCACCCCACTTTCCCTCACCATTTTATGTCCCCTCACCTTCCAATACGCACAATGACACAGTGGTTAGCTCTGCTGCCTCACAGGGACCCAGGTTCGATACTGGCCTCGGGTGTCTGTCTGTGTGGAGTTTGCACACACTCCCCAACTCTGCGTGGGTTTCCTCTGGCTGCTCTAGTTTCCTCCCACAGTCCAAAGATGTGCTAGTTAGGTGGATTGACCATACTAAATTGCCCCTTAGTGTCCCAAGATACATAGATTAGATGGGAAATGTAGAACCCTAGAACCCTACAGTGCAGAAAGAGGCCCTTCGGCCCATCGAGTCTGCACTGAACACAATCCCACCCAGGCCCTACTCCCCATATCCCTACATATTTATACCCACTAATCCCTCTAACCTACACATCCCTGGACACTAAGGGGCAATTTCTTAGCACGGCCAATCAACCTAACCCGCACATCTTTGGACTGTGGGAGGAAACTGGAGCACCTGGAGGAAACCCACACAGACACGAGGAGAATGTGCAAACTCCACACAGACAGTGACCCGAGCCAGGAATCGAACCCAGGACCCTGGAGCTGTGAAGCAGCAGTGCTAACCCACTGTGCTACCGTGCCGCCCAAAATGTATGGAATCGGGTGGAGGAAAGGGCCTGTTTAAGATACTCCGTCAGTGAGTTGGTGCTGACTCGATGGGCCGAATGGCTTCTTCTGCACTGTCGGGACTCTATGGAAAAATATGTTCCCAGATGTTCCTAAATTCCACCTAACACGTGCTTGTGGATCCAAATGCTGAGGTATCTCCAGGTGTGGATAAATTGGGCTGTATCTATGAGAGGCTACACCTTCTCACGTACCCAACCCTGAGCTACGCTCAGACTGCATTACCCTATACACAGGTCGCATTTTATTTTGCTTAAGTGTGTCAAACCATGTGGCCTCTTTTTATATGATCTCTCAACTCCTTAAGTCTCCACTAAAT
Organism: Carcharhinus amblyrhynchos; assembly: GCF_965287045.1. Taxonomy (NCBI): domain Eukaryota; kingdom Metazoa; phylum Chordata; class Chondrichthyes; order Carcharhiniformes; family Carcharhinidae; genus Carcharhinus; species Carcharhinus amblyrhynchos. Next base: position 4,976,694 of record NC_137340.1, on the reverse strand, counting down.
GATTTTGATTTTCCTCTTTGCCAACAGTTCATTTAATCAACCGCTGTGCGTGAAGAGGGCAAGTCTCGGCCGGTAGACTTTCTTTTCACAATAAGAATACAATAAATACTTGCCATTTCTTCCTGAGCTCCCCTCGTTGTCCTAACTTCCAACGATAAATGATCATTCCGAAAGAAAATAAATTCGCCAATTAAAAAGGGGGAGTTCCCTAACTTTTCCACATTAGTTAGGAATGAATAGAATTTATGGTCCGAATTCTCCGACCTCAGCCGTGACTAGGATTTTCCAGTCTTGCTGCAGCGACTGGAGATTTGGCTGAGCGCCAAGTTCTCCGTTCTCTCTGCCAGCGGTGGCGAGGCATGTGAGAATCCTGTCCTTTATCATTAACTCCAAATCCTGGCACCGTTTTTAAGCGGGTGAATTAACTTCTGCACCTTAAACATTGAGGATTAATGGTCTTATTTAACCAGAAAGGTAGAGAGACTTGCTTCCATCGTGCACCTTCCATGGCCTCAGGGCGTTTCAAAGTGTTTTACAGCCAATGGGAGTGCTTCTGGAAGTAGTTGTAATTTAAGGTCACTCAATTTGCCCACAGCAAACTCCCTGACAAACAGTAACATGATAATGAGCTGATGATCTGTTTTGGTGTTGGTGTTTGAGGGATAAATAGTGGTAAGGTCCTTAAGGATCCCTTTCCCAGTCTTCCTTGGAATAGTGCCGTGGGACTATTTTGCACTCATTTGGGAGAAGCCTCAGTCTCACAGCTGAAAACAACACTTTGGAAAGTGTATCAATCCCTCAATAATGTCAGTTTTGAATACACAATCTCCAGACTCCGGGGACCGTATGCCACCATGGAGCAGTATCTAATATTCACAAGGCCCAGGTTGAAATGGTTGCATGGTTGCTTTGGGCGGCACGGTAGCACAGTGAGTTAGCGCTGCTGCTTCACAGCTCCAGGGTCCTGGGTTCGATTCCCGGCTCGGGTCACTGTCTGTGTGAAGTTTGCACATTCTCCCTGTGTCTGTGTGGGTTTCCTCCCACAGTCCAAAGATGTGTGGGTTAGGTTAATTGGCCATGCTAAAATTGCCCCTTAGTGTCCTGAGTTGTGTAGGTTAGAGGGATTAGTTGGTAACATATGGGGATAGGGCCTGGGTGGGATTGTGGTCAGTGCAGACTCGATGGGCTGAATGGCCTCTCCCTGCACTGTAGGGTTTCTATGATTCTGTGCTTTAAGAGCTGGTCACATGATTTGACGGTGATGACACTGGAGTGTTTCACAAGCTCCGGATTATTTTCCACTCTGTACGGATAACACAATAAAATCCATTCACTCCACATGTGCAAAACCACATCTTCCTCCTTTTGTTTAAGACCCACGACCCCTAACTTAGCCAGATCATAGAATCCCTACAGTGCAGAAGATGGCCATTCAGCCCATCAATCCCGCACTGACGACAATCCCACCCAGGTCCTATCCCCATAACCCCACTTACGTACCCTGCTAATTCCCCTGACACTAGAGTTAATTTAGCACGGCCAGTCAACCTAACCCGCACATCTTTAGACAGTGGGAGGAAACCGGAGCACCCAGAGGAAACCCACGCAGACACGGGGAGAATGTGCAAACTCCACACAGACAGTGATCCGAGGCCGGAATTGAACCTGGGTCTCTGGCGCTGTGAGGCAGCAGTGCTAACCAGAGTGCCATCGTGCCTCCCTAGTGTCACGATGACGCAGGCTCCTTCAAATCATTGTGCTCTTCGCAAAAGCAGTTGTCCCTCAGGAACCGCTGCAATCCCACCATCACAGGGGGCTCTGCTATCTGCTGCAAGCAGTCATCTTCTGCAGAACCGGGCATCGGAAGCCAATATTCTTCTCACTCCCACTCTCCTACCTGGCCAAGGCATGTGAGTGACGCAGATACTGACAGTGCTGTGAGATATCACCATTGATCAGTTATTGAGCAAGCTCCTCTGGGTGATGTGCCTTAGGATATGAGATATTGTGATGTTCACGTCTGGACGTTTAGTTCATCTGCCAATCAATGACTCACTGTGAAATCATAATGACGGGCGACACGACAGCTCAGTGACCATCACTGTTTGCTGCGCAGTTACAGGGGTCAGATCTCCGACTTGGGCCGGTGTCTGTGGGAGATTGCACATTCTCCCCGTGCTTGCGTGGGTTTCCTCCGGGTGCTCCGGTTTCCCCACACACCCCCAAAAACGTGCTTTTTAGGTTGATTGGTGTTGACAAATTGTCCCTAAATTAGACCTCCCTAAATCTGGCGCACATATAATTCTCTAAATTTGCACCCCCTTTATTGTGGAGTCCCTGTGATGTAGACAAAAGTTGTAGGTAGGAGAAGGATTGGCATGAGGCACTCACTGAGTGTTAAAATGGGCGGCGCAGGCTTGTAGGGTCAAAGGGCCTGTTTCCTGTGTTGTGTTGTTCTTTGACCCATTCCTACCTTGTCCCTTCCCAGTGTTGAAGAGCCATTGGCCGTATCTCAACAAAGAACAACCCAGCACGGGAAACAGGCCCCTAGGCCCAACGAGCCCGCGCCGCCATCTTAACAAAGCAATGTCCTACACCTACTCTGCCCCGTGTGTATGTGAATGGTTGGAAACCAGATTCAGGGGAGAATAGTTTAGGGACAATTTGTTACACCAATCAGCCCAAGAGCACATCTTTGGGGTGTGGGAGGAAACCGGAGCACCCGGAGAAAACCCACGCAAGCATGGGGAGAATGCGCAAACTCCCACAGACACCGGCCCAAATCCATGTATCTGCACAGCAAACAGTGATAGTCACTGAGCTGCTGTGGTGCCCATCTGCTGGTCCAGTTTTAAGCGTACACACAACGACGCGAAGTGCTAGGCCACTCTCGAAACGTCCAAGAGCAGCCCACGCACGACCCACCGTGTGCATGCCCCTCGTTAGACAACAAGGTGGACCGACATACCTGCGGAGTAAAAGAGACAAAACATCAACGCATGTAGTATTAGATTTCCAGTAATGTCCCGAGGCTCTGACCCTTTTGAAAACCGTCTCCTATAACCCTCCATCCCTGTGTCACTCATGTGCCGTATCTCCAGTGCTGGCTGTGTCAAAGGCTTCAAGTCAGCTACTGAGTGGGTTTTTGTAGAAACTGGAGGTGACTCACTGTGTCTGCAGCAATAGAGAGTGTTTATTAACTATGATAAGTATTTAAACTGTAGGTTCTGACAGAATCATCGCACAGGTTTGCTCTTTTCACCTCCCTGGCTCCAACTGAACCCCCACCCGGACACCAGAATTGGCTCAGTTTCTCGCGCTTCTGTTCCACAGGGTCCAGCCTGATTATGTAGCCCACAAAAGATCGCCTCCAAAAGGGACCATGTTCCCGTAGTTCTCTACCCAGAGTTTGATTAATGCTTCTCCCAGGCAATGGAACATTCACCGTAATGACTTTAATCAGGCAATTGAGCTGGGCCTGTTAGGATACGAACTCTCTGATTAAGGGCCAAATTGATGGGATAATCAAGGAGCCTCTCACTTTGTACTTAACCAGGAGTGCCAGTTCCTCTGGGACTCCTGAGTGGAGGCTGCTAACTGAAAGCTGCTGCTGCCAGACTTGTAAATAAAAGAATTTTGATGAAAGTACTTCTGCCTCTGAGGTCTTATTACATTCAGCTTCTTGAAGGAGCCACTCTAGGTCCTCATCAATGAAGGAGAGAGACTGAGCGTGAGGTCATTGTTGGGAGCTGACTTAAATTATGTTTCCAATTTGCTCTTGAGCAACAATCTTCTTCAAAGCTCCTTCACTCAAGAACTGCAACCAGAGTTAGCCACAGATGTCTGACAGCACGTTAAAGACCCTTCAACCCATCGAGTTTGCACCGACAATCACTACCATTAAAGCCACGCTAATCCCACTTTCCTGCCCTTGTCCCATATCCTTGAATATAGCCGGCACAGTGGGTTAGCACTGCTGCTTCACAGCGCCAGGGACCTGGGTTCGATTCCCGTGTTCGGGTCTGTGTGGGGTTTGCACATTCTCCTCGTGTCTGCGTGGGTTTCCTCCGGGTGCTCCGGTTTCCTCCCACAGTCCAAAGATGTGCGGGTTAGGTTGATTGGCCATGCTAAGAAATTGCCCCTTAGTGTCCTGAGATGTGTAGGTTAGAGGGATTAGTGGGTATAATATGTAGGGATATGGGGTTAGGGCCTGGGTGGGATTGTGTTCAGTGCAGACTCGATGGGCCAAAGGGCCTCTTTCTGCACTGTAAGATTCTATGATTATGATATTTCAAGTTCTCATCCAAATATTTCTTAAGGTTGTTACGTCTCTCTCCTCCCAGGCACTGCACTCCAGATTCCCACCACCCTCCGAGCGAAGAAGTTTTGTCTCAAATCCCCTCTGAATCTTGTTGCCCCTCACTCTAAAACTCTGCCCCCTCAGAATCCATCCTTCAACCAAGGGGAACAACCAGCTCACCCTGTCCATACCCCTCATAATCTTATACACCTCAGCCATATCCCCCCTTCTCTGCTCCAATGTCCGAGTAACGATCGCAATAGCCCGATTCTGTTCCCTAATATCCTGCACGCACAGTCGGTAGGTGTAGCACGTGTCTGAGAAATATCCACTTGCGAGGGGGGGGGCGGGTGGGGATGGAGCTGGGGGTGGGGGGGGTGACATTAGCAGGAAATTTACCCCTGGTGGGCTTCATGTGTTTTCTCCCAGCAGCTGCACCCGCTTGGCAGGCAACGTCGAACTTTGATCGGAAGAGATTCTTCCCGCTTAGAAAGATAGCAGGACTAGAGGGCACAGCCTCAAGATAAGTGGGGGGGCGCAGTTTAGATCAGAGTTGAGGAGGAACTTCTTCACTCAAAGGGTGGTGAATCTCTGGAATTCTCTGCCCGTTGAAGTGGCGGGGGCTACCTCGTTGAATATATTTAAGTAGATAGATTTCTGATAGACAGGGGGATTAAGGGTTAGGGAGAGAAAGCGGGAAAGTGGAACTGATCCACTTCAGATCAGCCATGATCTTATTGAATGGCGGGGCAGGCTCGAAGGGCTAGATGGCCTACTCCTGCTCCTATTTCTTATGTAAATCCTTCGCTGTTTTTTGCTGACGGTGCGATTGAGAGAGGAACGTTGGCCAAGACACCAGTGAGGATTTTGGCAGGGGGGAGATTCCCTGTTCTTCCTGTAATAAAGGTTTAGGGATCTTTTGGACAGGAATGCTGAGCGGAGCCATTGATTCTGAAGTACAGGATGAAGCAAGACGCCCCCGGGGAAGGGATGACATGGATGGAAATGTGAACCGTGCCAACGATTAGAGAGTGCGTGAGCAGCACTTGCTGTTTTGCTGGAAGATTTATTGAAACCTTGTCAGGCGGGACAGTACGGTTATTGCAAGAGGTGCAGCTCCTCAGAGGTTTGTCTCCCGGGGCCCATTAAGCGCGGCATTCTGTTTGCGACTGATTAACCTTGAGGGTTTTGTCGGGGTTTTTTTTTTGTGAGACGCCAGGCGCGGCTAAGTGGAGAGGAGAAGCATCTACGCCAAAGCTTCCTCAGCTGCTCTCTCCCTCAGGCAAGACAGATGGCGAGGGGACAAAACGGGCAAACCCTTCCAAGTGAGTAAACAGGAGGCTGCCAATTCCGAGCTGGCTGCTTGGTGGTTCGCCCGTGAGCTACAACCAGGTTCACTCGTGGCAAAGGCCCAACTCAAATCAAAATGGTAGAACCCACCCCCCCCTCCGCCAACCAGGCCCAAAGGAAACTAGCATTCATGTAGCGCCTTTCCTGACTCAAGGACCTCTTGGAGTGGGTGACTGCACTCCAGAAATGATCTCGTTGGCATTGGCTGTTGTAGCGGAGGGAAACACAGCGGCCCATCTGTGCACAGCAAGATCCAACAGACAGCAGTCAGATTCCACCATTGATAATTATTTGTCTCTGCTCGGAGTACAAAATAGGCTGGGGTGGATCCAGTTACACGGGTAAGATGTGTATAGAGGGATGTGGGCCAAACGTGGGCAGTTGGGACGAGCTTAATGGTTAAAAAGTGGTAGCATGGACAAGTTGGGCTCTAAACCTCTATGACTCTATGATGAAGTCGGCCTGGGTGGGGCGATTTCTGGTCTCATCGTGCCTGGCATGGATCGCGCCCATCCCGGAAAATTGGACATGGGCTTAAAAAGCGGGTCTGGTGCCCACGCCAAATGTTCTGGGCCCTTTCAAACTGGATCTTGCCCAGGAAGGGCATGAGGACAATTGGCATGAGGTTGACTGAATTCCAATCTTATTAGCGAGCTCCGCAAGCGAACGTCCCCCTCAAAGCACGTTCCTCCCTCTCTGAGAGGACGACACTCCAGCGTCAATCGCACCCAATCCCTTGAAATCTGGTCCAAGCATCACGATTGCATGGGCAAGCGAGGAGGTGAGTAACCTCCAGGTTACACCAACCTCCAGGGCGCAAGAGGGCAGGGCAGCTGCTGCCTTAGTGTGGGGTGGGGTGGGGGGCCCTCCAGGGCACAGGGACAGGGGTTGGGGGGGAGCCCATAGAATCCCCACAGTACAGAAGGAGGCCCATTGAGTTTGCACTGACGCTCCCATAGAGCACCTTACCCATACCTTATCCCCTAACCCCACCTATTTACCCCACTAACCACCCAGAGGGGGCCAGCTCCCAGTGTACACCACCGACCACACAGCTACACTGGGGGTGCAGCATCAGGCTGCGTTGTGTGAAGGGAGGCCATTGGTGACCATGAGGGTATATCGATGGGCCTGGGTTGCCTGTGTCATAGAAATCGTGGAACCCTACAGTGCAGAAAGAGGCCCTTCGGCCCATCGAGTCTGCACCGAACACAATCCCACCCAGGCCCTACCCCTATATCCCTACATATTATACCCACTAATCCCTCTAACCTACACATCCCTGAATACTAAGGGGCAATTTTAGCATGGCCAATCAACCTAACCCGCACATCTTTGGTCTGTGGAAGCCCAACTGCATTCGCAGTCCTGTGAGACTGGACCCTGCCACTCATGGCAACTATTTTGTGCTCAGATTTTCAACTGCAGTTGCCACCTTTGCAGTGTTGGCCTGGGTACCTTGCAATGCTGCCACCACCCCCTGCAACTGGAGGGCTTCTCCAAATAGCCTCACCGTTCCTGCAATGTCGGGCACCCTCTCCCGCGAGGCCTGGCTCTGCCTCTGCGTTTCCAGCAGCTCCAGGATAATGGATCCCTGACACCTGGATGGGGCCATCGTCACACTGAACAGAACGGATTATTGTGAAGAAGTGTACCGACAACTGGACAACGAGGAACGCAGATCTGACCAAAGAACACACCCGTCAACCCAACAGACTGATCAAGACCTTTGATCCGGACCTTCAGAGCACCCTCTGTGTTCAACTGGACACTGCCAGGGTGGGCGGTGCAAGGGGCACTGCCAAGTTGGCACTGCCCGATAGGCACTGTCTGGGCATGCCCCCCCATCACCCAATGGCATCCGATGCCCCAGCGTGGCCATGGTGCCTAGTTTCCACTGATGGAGACCGGTAGCCACTCTCGCTGGTGTGATGTCCTGCCAACGAGGGGGGCATGCATGCCGAACGTGCTGACCGTGTTAATTCTGTGCAGACGGGCTTGGGCATGAAGGCATTCACGCCGGCAAAACAGGGACGAGAAGGTAGCCAACTTCTTTTTTAGCCTCGCACACTACTGCTGTGCCCACCGACCGACGAGTCGAGTCACTGAGATCACGTCCTGTGTGTACAGGAGAGGCATCCTCGTCCTTCTGGTTAGAAGTGTAGCTGTTGTCAGCATCTCGCTGTGTTGGAAATAAACTTGCTGTGTAACGGCAATATTAGTTCCAGTGGAGGTAATGAGATCTGCTTCAACAATGAATTATAATAACAAATATAATACTGCCCAATCATCAAGGTATTAAACGCCGACAGATGTGGATTGATGAAGGTTTTATTAAGGGTGGCATCGTAGAGACAGAGTTCGGAAAATGAGGACCCCTAATGATTTAAGCCCAAGTGCATTGCAGCTGATTGATGTCTGGATGATGAGCTGTTAATAAGTAGGCTGGAATGATATGGATGAGAGGGGATGGGTCAACACCTCTATCTGCAACAGTAAATCTCCACACATTCGATTCATTCACAATCCCAGTCCCACCAGTTTGGTTCTTGTCTGCTCTAGGGAAGTGTACTGTACAACATTGTTTAGTTTGGAGCCCAGGGAGAATAGCGGATGCGTTGTTTAGTTTACTTATTAGTGTCACGAGTAAGCTTACATTGCAATTACAGAGACATGGAAATCATAGAAACCCTATTGTGCAGAAGGAGGCCATTTGGTCCATCAAGACTGCTCAGCTCCGCCCAGTTCCTATCCCCGCAACCCCGTGTATTTACCCTGTTAATCCCCCTTGACACGAAGGGACAATTTAGCACGGCCAATCCTAACCTGCGTCTCTTTGGACTGTGGGAGGAGACCGGAGCACCCGGAGGAAACCCGTGCAGACACGGGGAGAACTTACAAACTCCACACAGACGGTGACCCAAGGCCGGAATTGAACCTGGGTCCCTGGCGCTGTGAGGCAGCAGTGCCAACCACGCAATGAAGTTACTTCGAAAATTCCTGAGTCACCGCATTCCGGAGCCCTGTTTGGGACACCAGATTCCCAATGTGGGAGGCAGTGGCACACCGCCCACAGGGAGGGTACCGTGGGGGTACCACCCAGTGCCCCTGATTGTAACATCATTGACCTGATACAATGCCAGGATAGCAAAAATGCCCAGTGAGTTAGGAATCATCTTCCTCATTCACTCCTGCAACAACAGTCCTTGGACTGTTCTAAAAAAATCACCCACCAAGTTGTAGCTGAGGTGCTTTTTATTAGCGTCTTGTCATGTTATTGAGGTTAAGACAGAGGGATGAACACTGTTGACTATCTCATGCTCAGGCTGTGTGTGTTGGAAATAGAGTGGTGAGGAATTTGCAGGTTTCTGCTGATGACAGAGAGGCTGAGAGAGATCTGTAGCCGACGGTGAGTATGGAGATAGGACCCACAGCACCACTCTGAGCAGGAGAGGAGAAGGCTTAGTATTACCTACAACCGTGTGACAGGAATCACTGTTTCAAAACTCCAAGGCAGACAATAGGATGGGTGTCGGTGATGAGATAACCTCCCCCCCACACAATGGAATGCTGGCCTTTATAGCGAGGGGGATAGAATATAAAAGCAGGGAGGTCTTGCTGCAACTGTACAGGGCACTGGTGAGGCCGCAGCTGGAGTACTGTGTGCAGTTTTGGTCGCCGCACTTGCGCAAGGATATATTGGCCTTGGAGGGAGTGCAGAGAAGGTTCACTAGGCTGATTCCAGAGATGAGGGGGTTGGACTATGAAGAGAGGCTAAATAGACTGGGTCTGTACTTAAAAGAACAAAGGAGATAATAATCAGGGACAATATCTTGAGGAAACATGGTGAATAACTGAAAACCAGCATGGATTTGTTAAATTATACTGGGCTATTCTGATTGAGTTTTTTGATAAAGAAATGGAGATGGTTGCTGGGGATAGTACAGAAACCTTTCAAAATATATCAATCAAACTTGATCAGAATAACAAATAATATGCTTGATAGCACAAATGAAACCCATAGGGTTAAAGGGGCAGTGGCTACACGGATACAAAATTGGTCAATGGGGAACCTGTGGATGTGGTGTATCTGGAACAGGAGTGGGCCATCTGGCCCCTCGAGCCTGCTCCACCATTCAATAAAATCATGGCTGATCTTTTTGTGGACTCAGCTCCACTTACCCGCCCGCTCACCATAACCCTTAATTCCTTTACTGTTCAAAAATTTATCTATCCTTGCCTTAAAAACATTCAATGAGGGAGCCTCAACTGCTTCACTGGGCAGGGAATTCCACAGATTCACAACCCTTTGTGTGAAGAAATTCCTCCTCAACTCAGTCCTAAATCTGTTCCCCCTTATTTTGAGGCTATGCTCCCTAGTTCTAGTTTCACCCACCAGTGAAAACAAGTTCCCTGCTTCTATCTTATCTATTCCCTTCATAATCTTATATGTTTCTATAAGATATCCCCTCATTCTTCTGAATTCCAATGAGTATGGCCCCAGTCTGTTCGGGCTCTCCTCATAAGCCAACCCTCTCAACTCCGGAATCAGCCTAGTGAATCTCCTCTGCACCCCCTCCAGTGCCAGAATATCCTTTCTCAAGTAAGGAGACCAAAATTGTATACAGTATTCCAGGTGTGGCCTCACCAGCACCTTATACAGCTGCAACATAACCTCGCTGTTTTTAAACTCCATCCCTCTAGCAATGAAGGACAAAATTCCATTTGCCTTCTTAATTTCCTGCTGCACCTGCAAACCAACTCCTTGAGATTCCTGCACAAGGACACCCAGGTCCCTCTGCACAGCAGCATGCTGCAATTTTCTACTATTTAAAAAATAGTCCATTTTGCTGTTATTCCGACCAAAATGGATGACTTCACATTTACCAACACAGTACTCCATCTGCCAGACCCTCGCTCGCTCAATGAGATGATCTATATCCCTTTGCAGACTTTCAGCATCCTCTGCACACTTTGCTCTTCCACCCAACTTAGTATCATCTGTAAATTTTGACACATTACACTTGGTCCCCAACTCCAAATCATCTATGTAAATCATAAACAATTGCAGTCCTAACACTGACCCCTGAGGCACACCACTCGTCACTAATCGCCAACCAGAAAAACACCCATTTACCCCCACTCTTTGCTTTCTGTTAGTTAACCAATCCTCTAACCATGCTAATACATTACTTGTCACACCGTGCACCTTTATCTCATGTAGCAGTCTTTGGTGTGGCACCTTGTCAAATGCCTTCTGGAAATCCAGATACACCACATCCACAGGTTCCCCATTCTCCACTGCACATGTAATATTCTCGAAGAATTCCACCAGATTAGTCAAACATGACCTGCCCTTCATGAACCCATCCTGCATCTTATCGATGGGACAATTTCTATCCAGATGTCTTCCTTGATGATAGATTCAAGCATTTTCCCTACTACAGAAGTTAAGCTAACTGGCCTGTAGTTACCTGCCTTTTGTCTACTTTGTTTTTTAAACAGTGGCGTCTTATTCACTATTTTCCAATCTGCGGAAACCACCCCAGACTCCAGTGAATTTTGGTAAATTACCACTAGTGCATTTGCTATTTCCCCCACCATCTCTTTTAGTGCCCTGGGATGCATTCCATCAGGACCAGGAGACTTGTCTACCTTTAGCCCCCCATTAACTTGCCCAACACTACCTCTTTTGTGATAATGATAATTTCTAGGTTCTCACCTGCCTTCCTCTCATTAATTTTTGGCATGGTTTTTGTCTCTTCCACAGTGAAGACCAACACAAAATACCTGTTCAATGCCTCAGCCATTTTCTCATTTCCAGGTATTACATCCCCCTTCTCAACAGACTAATGTTACTTTAGCCACTCTTTTTCATTTTGTATATTTGTAGAAACTTTTGCTATGTGTTTTTATATTCTAAGCGAGTTTACTCTCATAATCCATCTTACCTTTCTTCGTGGCTTTCTGTTGACCTTTAAGGATTTCCCAATCATCTAGGTTCCCACTAATCTTTGTCACTTTGTATGCATTTTCTTTCATTTTGATACCCTCCTCTATTTCTTTAGATATCCATGGCTGATTATCGCTTTTTCTACAGTCCTTTCTTATCACTGGTATATACTCCTGGTGGAGCACTGTGAAAAATTGCTTTGAAAGTCCTCCACTGTTAGAGCATAGAACAACTACAGCACAAACAGGCCCCTCGGCCCACAAGTTGCACCGATCTTATCCATACCTCATAGAATCATAGAACCCTACAGTGTAGAAAGAGGCCCTTCGGCCCATCGAGTCTGCACCGAACACAATCCCACCCAGGCCCTACCCCCATATCCCTACATATTATACCCACTAATCCCTCTAACCTACACATCCCTGGACACTAAGGGGCAATTTGTAATGGCCAATCAACCTAACCCACACATCTTTGGACTGCAGGAGGAAACCGGGGTACCCAGAGGAAACCCACGCAGACATGAGGAGAATGTGCAAACTCCACGGAGACAGTGACCCGAGCCAGGAATCGAACCCAGGACCCTAGAGCTGTGAAGCAGCAGTGCTAACCACTGTGCTACCGTGCTGCCCTAGGTTTACCTATAACCCTCAATCCTATTAAGTCCCATGTACTCATCCGGAAGTCTCTTAAAAGACCCTATCGAATCCGCCTCCACCACCACCCACGGCAGCCGATTCCACTCATTCACCACCCTCTGAGTGAAAAACTTACCCCTGACTGTTCCTCAATTGTCCCACCATAACGTTTTTGCTCCCAGCCTACCTCAGCCAACTCCTTCCTCTTCCCTTTATAGTATTCTTTGTTTAAGTACAAAGAGAACTTCGGCACACCTCCCAGTGAACTTGGAGCGGCGCGGAGAGCGTTCCAGGAAGATGGTGAGATGGGCACCCATCCCATTTTACAGGCTGCTCACCTTACATCGACCACTCCTGAGGGAAACACACCAACACATCAAATTCAGCCCAGTAAAAGAACACGCAGCGGATGATATTTAACATCAGGGAGGATGAAGCGATCAATTTTAGAGCAAGATTGAGCAAATAGTAATTTAAAAAGGGCCAAAGGCGCGGAGAGTGTGTGTACACAGGCCTCTGAAGGTGACAGGAAAAGGTAAAATGGTGCTAAAAAAAAGACATAAACGTTCCGTGCTTAATAAAAGCGTTGAGAGCAAAGCTAAACCTTAATGAAATGCTGCTTAAGTTCTAAATGGATTATTGCATTCAGTTGTGGCCACCACACTCGGAGAGGATGGAAAAACCTTGGAGAGCGTTCAGAGGTGTTTTGCTAATCTGGTACCAGGGATGAAAGCCTGCAGCTACACAGAGAGATGAGAGAAACGAGGGTCGCTCTCCTCGGAGCTGAGAAGGTTAAGCGGTGATTTGATGTAAGTTTTCGAAACCGTGAAACGTCCTGACGGAGCAAATGAGGAGAAGCTATTCCCGGCTGCAGAAAGGGCAGTAACCAAATGATACAGGTTTAACATAAACGGAAAAAGAATCAGAAGCAACATGAGGTTAAAAAAATGTGTCTTATGCGATGGGCTGTTACGATCTGGCAGCGGAAGCACATTCAGAAATAACTGGCAGAGGTAAAGTTGAATTGGAAGGTGCTATGGGGTGAGTGGCATTAACTGGATAGCTCTTTCAAAGACGGCCTCCTTCCTGTTCACTATAGGGACATGGGGCGGGACTTGACAGCCCTGTGGCAGGGGGGGGAAGGGCAGCAGAAGGTGGCCATCCGTTCAAAGGTCCGTTGACTGCAGGGGGACTGTAGAATTTCACCAGCGGGAAGGGCTGGGGCCTCCCGCCCACGATGCCACTACTTACCAATTTCCAAATTGTCTACGACGGGTCCAGAAATATCATGAGGGGACTGCCAGCTTTGGGAACCATGGGTTCTACAGAAAGCACACTGAGTACCCACAAAAAGTCGCCCCAACATTTTACCATGTTCAATATTAATAATGCCAGCCATGCTCTGATTGATTCTGTGGAAGTTTTGGAGTGGGGGGCACGATTGTCAATAAAATGGGGCATGTTTCCAGATTCATAGCCAAGCTTGTGCCTCGCTCCCCGACTCCCCCCAACTTGCCACCCCCAATTTCTTCCCAGTGGCTGCATCTGCCCCCCTGTCACTGAGACGTGAATGACACGGCGAGGTTACACATCTAACCCACAAACAGAAAGTGGGAATAAGTTAGTGGAGATAATGGAGATGATTTGAGTTATAAGGAGAGGCTGGATAGACTGGGACTTTTTTCTCTGGAGCGTAGGAGGCTGAGAGGTGATCTTATAGAGGTCTATAAAATAATGAGGGGCATAGATCAGTTGGAGAGTCAACATCTTTTCCCAAAGGTAGGGGAGTCTAAAACTAGAGGGCACAGGTTTTAGAAGAGATGCAAAAGGGTCCAGAGGGGCAATTTTTTCACACAGAGGGTGGTGAGTGTCTGGAACAAGCTGCCAGAGGTAGTAGTAGAGGTGGGTACAATTTTGTCTTTTAAAAAGCATTTAGACATGGGTAAGATGGGTACAGAAGGATATGGGTCAAATGCGGGCAGTTGGGATTAGCTTAGTAGTTTTGAAAAAAGAGCAACATGAACAGATTGGGCCGAAGGGCCTGTTCCCATGCTGTAAACATCTATGAGTTTCTACGTTGACAGGTCTGATTAAAACTCTGCTATTGTATTTATATTTCTATTCATTTTGACACCTATTTTAGCCTCTTGTTTTCTGTGTTATTTGCTCAGGGATTCCTATCCCCCCCCAGTCCCCACCCCCATCTTCAGACAGGCCAGAATGGATTGCTCTCTCTGTGGGGGCTCCTGTCGATTTGCAACACAGGGAGGTTGGTTCAGATCTCTGATTGGTCCCATAGCAGGTAGGTTACCTGGAACGTATCATTTGATTGTTTGCGGTTGAGTAATTCAAGCATAAAAGCATAGAAAATAGGAGCAGGAGGAGGCCATTCAGCCCTTCGAGCCTACTGCACCATTCATTATGATCATGGCTGATCGTCCAACTCAATAGCCTGATTCTCCCTTCTCCCCATATCCCTTTGATTTCTTTTGCACTTCAAACTATTTCTAACTCCTTCTTGGAAACACACAGGGCGGGATCTTACGGGTTGTTCACGCCCTGCTGTCAGTACAGCGAGAATGGAGAACTTGGCGCTCAGCCAAGTTTTCATTCACTGCAGTGGGTCTAGAAAACCCTGCCGACGTGAATGGCCATAAGATTTTGGCCACAATGCTTTGGCCTCAATTACTTTCTGTGGCAGTGAATTCCGCAGGCTGACAACTCTCTGGGTGAAGAAATTTCTCCTTGTCTCAGTTTACCCTGTATCCTCAGACTGTGACCCCTGGTTCTGGATACCCTCACCATTGGGAACATCCTTCCTGCATCCACCCTGTCCACTCTTGTTAGGACTAACAGGACAGCTCTCTATAATGGGAGATTTTCTGTGTGATATGTTTGTGGAAGGTACAATCGTAGGAGAATGATGGAGTGTTACAATAGACAAAGTGGAACTGCGTTTAGTGTGAGATGACCCTCTTAGCTAGTTCTCTGCAATTGTAATTATATTTGTCATTGGCTGGTAGGATAAAAGATTCAATCCTCTAGTTAGTGGGTTAGTTCCTTCTCTGCAGTTATTGCTTACCTTCTCGAGGTGCAAAAGATCCTTTAATGAAAACCCCAAGGCCAATTTACAAAATAATGGTTGGAATATGAGTCTTTACAGGTAATCAAGTCTTAAAGGTACAGACAATGTGAGTGGAGAGAGGGTTAAGCACAGGTTAAAGAGACGTGTATTGTCTCCAGACAGGACAGTTAGTGAGATTTTGCAAACCCAGGCAAGATGTGGGGGTTACAGATAGTGTGACATGAACCCAAGATCCCGGTTGAGACCGTCCTCATGTGTGCGGAACTTGGCTATCAGTCTCTGCTCAGCGACTCTGCGCTGTTGTGTGTCGTGAAGGTCACAAGATCAGAGGTTGAATGCCCATGACGGCTGAAGTGTTCCCTGACTGGAAGGGAACACTTCTGCCTGGTTATTGTCGAGCGGTGTTCATTCGTTCGTTGTCATAGTGTCTGCATGGTCTCCCCAGTGTACCATGTAGAGCTTGATGAAGGAGCTTGAGGCTTCAAAAGCTAGTGCTGTCAAATAAACCTGTTGGACTTTAAACTGGTGTTGTGAGACTTCTTACCGTTCATATCTCACAGCAGAGGCTGGAGCACAAATTCAGGCCTACCACTTTAATGTAGTCCTGGGGGGAGTTTGCAGAAGATGCAGTGGTAATGTCCATGAAGAAGAGAAAAGGAGTTCTCCATGATGTCCTGGACAGTATTTATTTCTCAAAAACCATGAAGAAGGCCCACCAACTCCTCTATTTTCTCAGAAGGCTAAGGAAGCTATAACTCTCCAATTTTTGTAGATGTACCATAGAAAACATCCTTACCAGATGTATTACAGCTTAGTATCACTCCTGCTCTGTCCAAGACCACAAGAAACTACAAAGGGTTGTGAATGCAGCCCAGTCCGTCACACAAACCAGCCTCCCACCCATTGACTCTGTCTACATTTCCCACTGCCTTAGAAAAGCAGCCTGCATAATCAAGGACCCCTGGACATACTGTCTTCTTCCATCAGGAAAAAGATACATAAGTCTGAGATCATGTACCAACTGACCCAAGAACTGCTTCTTGCCTACTGCCACCAGACTTTTGAATAGACCTAATCATACCTAATAATCCTAGAAGGTACGGATATCATTGGCACAACTTGTGGGCCGAAGGGCCTGTTTGTGCTGTAGTTTTTCTATGTTCTATACGGTAAACTGATCTTTCTATCATAACTGCAACACTATATCCTGCACCCTCTCTTTTCTTCTCCCTTATGTACTCTATGAGTGGCATGTTTTTGTCTGTATAGCACGTGAGAAGCAATGATTTTCATTGTATCCTAATATATGTGACAATAATAAATCAAATTAAATCAAAGATTACCTCATCTGCTACTTGTGGGGAGATTGTTGAATCATAAAATCATAGAATTCCTACAGTGCAGAAGGAAATTATTCAATCCATCGAGTCTGCGTTGAATCTCCGACAGAATGTCTTACCCAGGCCCACCCCCTCCATCCTATCCCCATAGCCCAGCGCATTTAGCATGGATTATCCACCTGACCTACACATCTTGGGAGTGTGGGAGGAGACTGGGGAACCCGGAGGACACAGGGACGCAGTCTAAATGTTTCCTACACCTCATTGGGGCGGCATGATTAGCACTGCTGCCTCATGGCGCCAGGGACTCAGGTTCGATCCCAGGCTTGGGTCACTGTCTGTGTGGAGTCTGCACATTCTCCCCGTGTCTGCGTGGGTTTCCTCTGAGTGCTCCGGTTTCCTTTCGCAGTCCGAAAGACGTGCTGTTTATACTAAATTCTACCTCAGCGTACCCGAACAGGGGTGGTGACTGGGGGGATTTTCACAGTAACTTCACTGCAGTGTTAATGTGAGCCTACTTGTAGACAAAGATACTAATAAATCAACTTTAAAAAAAAAACACTTCAACAGCACTTTCAGAGTCTGTGAAATAGTCGGGAACGTCTTGAGGTTGTGAAAGTTGTTCTCTAAATGCAAGTTTTTTTTTTGCCATGCGGTAAATGTAATCTTCGTCAAAATAGCAGAGGTTGGAGTTGAGAAGCTGACAAGGTCCAGCATTGCCCTATTCTGCTGTCACAGGTTTCCTCACAAATGTGATTTGCATTATCAATATCATCCACATTTTATTACTCATCTTTTATTGTTCTTGTTAACTAAATTAAGGGGGGAAATGTAATTGCATTGAGAACTAATTGAACCAAGCTGCGTCTAAATTTGCCTCGCTATTAAATGTTACATCTGAATACTGCATCGCTGTTGATTTCTTCAGGTGAGCCGAGCATAAGTAATTTTCCAGTTGATGGTTCATGGTAATAAAATTAAATGAATCAACACGGGCTAAGCCACGCATTGAAGATACATTTGAGTGTATTCTGGAGCTAGGCTTTAACATGAGTACAGAGGATGGTAAGAATTAGGAGCTGGCATAGGCCGTGTGGTTGCCCAAGCCTGCCCTGTGGTCAGTAAGACCATGACCGATCTCCCAGTTCACCTGCTGACACCTTACAAACTTTGGGTCAGGAGGCCACTCCGCCCCCTCGGGCCTGCTCCGTCAATCAATAAGATCACGGCTGATCAGCTCGCAACCTCAATCCCACATTCCCACCCACCCCTTTCACCCTCTTGTTAATCACGAATCTATCCGCCTCTGCCTTAAAGATATTCAAAGAATCTTCTTCCACTGTCCTTTGAAGAAGGAGAAAAAACCCAGTCTGCAGGTGCAGCAGGTGAATGGGATGTTGGCCTTCATAGCGAGGGGGATAGAATATAAAAACAGGGAGGTCTTGCTGCAACTGTACAGGGCACTGGTGAGGCCGCAGCTGGAGTACTGTGTGCAGTTTTGGTCGCCGCACTTGCGCAAGGATATATTGGCCTTGGAGGGAGTGCAGAGAAGGTCCACCAGGCTGATACCGGAGATGAGGGGGTTAGCTTATGAAGAGAGATTGAATAGACTGGGTCTGTACTTGTTAGAGTTTAGAAGGCTGAGGGGGGATCTTATAGAGACTTACAAGGTAATGAAGGGGATGGATAGGGTAGAGGTAGAGAGATTCTTCCCGCTTAGAAAGGATAGCAGGACTAGAGGGCACAGCCTCAAAATAAGGCGGGGGGGGTGCAGTTTAGAACGGAGTTGAGGAGGAACTTCTTCACTCAAAGGGTGGTGAATCTCTGGAATTCTCTGCCCGTTGAAGTGGTGGAGGCTGCCTCGCTGAATATATTTAAGTCACGGGTAGATAGGTTTTTGATAGACAAGGGAATTAAGGGGAGAAAGCGGGAAAGTGGGACTGATCCACTTCAGATCAGCCATGATCTTATTGAATGGCGGGGCAGGCTCGAAGGGCTAGATGGCCTACTCCTGCTCCTATTTTATATGTTCTTATGATACACGTGCCAACACATTTCTGCTAGCATTTGAGACGTATGCTGTGACGACCTTTGACAGAAAGTGTACAATAACGAACATCTTTATTTCATCAAAATGTCCATGGAATCTGTAATTGTCCACAGCAGACACCAAGGCACAAATCCACTGTTAGTGCGATAAAATAATGTACCAGCATCTAGACACATCTCAAATTTGGCACGAAGGCAACTTTTACAGAAACGGAAAGAAACAATTCAAAAATAAAGGAGGCATAAGCTTACAAAACCTGATCCTGCACTCAACCCTGGATAACACCTCGATAACACAGAGCTATCTCATTCTCCTATTTATTTATACAGCTCAGTCTTCAATAGCATTATTCCCATAAAACTCCTTAAACTCCGTGGCCTGGGGTTTGATTCCTCCCTCTGCGACTGAATCCTAAACATCTTAAATCACAGAGTGGAATCCTTAAGGATAGGCAACAACACCTCCTCCATAATCGTCGTCAACACCAATATCCTTCAGGATCTTATATGTTTCAAGGCTGTGTCCTCAGCCCCCTACTATACTCCTTATACACCTATGACAGTGTGGCCAAATTCCCCTCCAATTCGATTTTCAAGTTTGCTGATGACACCACCATAGTGGGTCGGATCTCAAAGAATGATGAGACAGAGTACAGGAATGGGATAGAGAATCTGGTGAACTGGTGCGACAACAATAATCTCTCCCTCAATGTCAGTAACATGAAGTAGATAGTCATCGGCCTCAAGATGCATAATGGAGAACATGCCTCTGTCTACATCAAACAGGATGAAGCAAAAATAGTCAAGAGCTTCAAGTTTCTAAGTATTCAGATCACCCACAACCTGTCCTGGTCCCTCCATGCTGATGATGTAGTTAAGAGAGCTCACCAACACCTTTACTTTCTCAGAAGACTAAGGAAATTTGGCTTGTCTGCCACGACTCTCACCAACCTTTACAGATGCATCATAGAAAACATTCTTTCTGGTTGTATCACAGCTTGGTATGGGCTCCTGCTCTGCCCAAGACCACAATAAACTAACAAGAGTCGTGAACGAAACCCAGTCCATCTCTCAAACCAACCTCCCTACACTGTCTACACTTCCTGCTGCCTCGGAAAAGCAGCCAACACAATCAATGACTCCATACATCCCGGACATTCTCTCTTCCACCTTCTTCCATCAAGAAAAAGATACAAAAGTCTGAGATCACGGAACAACTGACTCGAGAACCGCTTCTTCCCTGCTGTCATCAGGGTTTTGAATGAACCCACCTCATGTTAAGTTGATCTTTCTCTACACCTTAGCTATGGCTGTAACACCACATTCTGCACTCTCTCCTTTCCTTCTCAATGAATGGTATGCTTTATCTGCATAGTGCGCAAGAAACAACACTTTTCATTGTATACTAATACATGTGACAATAATAAATCAAATCAAATCAAATCATTCTCACTCACACACACACTCTCACACACATGCATCTCACTCACTCTCTCCTGTACACCCACTCACTCTCTCACATGCACATTCACTCTCACCCCCTCTCTCTTTCTCTCTCTCTCTCTCACACCCACATACACACACTCACTCTCTCCCACAAACACATTCACTTTCACTCTCTCTCATACACACTCCTGTACACACACTCACTCTCTCACATGCACATTCACTCTCACTCCCTCTCTTTCTCTCACACACGCACGTACACACACACTCCCTCTCACTCACATGTACAAACACACACACTCACTCTCTCCCACAAACACATTCACTCTCATTCCCTCTATCACACACACATAAACACACACACACACTCACTCTCTCACATCCATTTTCACTCTCACATACATCAGTCAGCCCATTCCCTCAACCCCAAATTCAGACTCAGCTGTGTCTCTCTGCTAGGCCTTTGGGAAGTTTATAGAATGGTTCTGGGCGTCACAATCTGCCCTGTGGGCTGTGCATTGGACAAACCCTCATAAGAACATAAGAACATAAGAAATAGGAGCAGGAGTAGGCCATCCAGCCCTTCGAGCCTGCCCCGCCATTCAATAAGATCATGGCTGATCTGTCGTGGCTCAGTTCCACATTCCCACCCTCTCCCCATAACCCTTAATCCCCTCTCCTATCAAAAACCCATCAACCCGCGTCTTAAAAATATTTAGCGAGGCAGCCTCCACCACTTCAACGGGCAGAGAATTCCAGAGATTCACCACCCTTTGAGTGAAGAAGTTCCTCCTCAACTCCGTTCTAAACCGCCCCCCCCTTTATCTTGAGGCTGTGCCCCCTAGTCCTACTGTCTTTTTTGAGTGGGAAGAGTCTTTCCACCTCTATCCTATCCATCCCATTCATCATCTTATACGTCTCAATGAGATCTCCCCTCATTCTTCTAAACTCTAACGAGTACAAGCCCAGTTTATTCAGCCTCTCCTCATAGCTCAACCCCCTCAACTCCGGTATCAGCCTAGTAAACCTCCTCTGCACTCCCTCCAAGGCCAAAATATCTTTGCGCAGGTGCGGCGCCCAAAACTGCACACAGTACTCCAGTTGCGGCCTCACCAGTGCCCTGTACAGTTGCAGCAAGACCTCCCTACTTTTATATTCAATCCCCCTCGCTATGAAGGCCAGCATCCCATTCGCCTTCCTGACCACCTGCTGCACCTGCAGGCTGGGTTTTTGCGACTCATGCACAAGGACCCCTAGGTCCCTCTGCACCGTCGCCTGCTGCAGTTTTTCGCCCTGTAAGTAATAGTCCTTCCTACCATTCTTCCTACCAAAGTGGACCACCTCACACTTGCCAACATTAAATTCCATTTGCCATTTCCTGGCCCATTCGCCCAGCCTATCTAGATCCTTCTGCAGACTCTCCACACCCTCCGCACAATTTGCCGTTCCCCCAATCTTGGTGTCATCAGCAAATTTCGACACCATACACTCAGTTCCCTCCTCCAGATCATCTATATAAATGGTAAAAAGCTGAGGCCCCAGCACCGACCCCTGGGGCACTCCATTAGTCACCATCCGCCAATCCGAATAGCACCCGTTGACCCCCACTCTCTGCCTCCTATTTGACAACCAATCCTCTATCCACGCTAACACCCTACCCCCAACTCCATGTCCCTCAACCTTCTGCAATAACCTCTTGTGAGGCACTTTGTCAAACGCCTTCTGAAGATCTAGAAAGACCACATCCACCGGCTCTCCTCTATCCACCGCCCTAGACACATCCTCATAGAACTCCAGTAAATTTGTCAGACACGACTTCCCTTTAATGAAACCGTGCTGCGCCTGCTCTATCAAGCAATTCCCTTCAAGATGCCTCGCAATTTCCTCCTTAATGACAGATTCTAACATTTTACCTACCACAGACGTTAAACTAACCGGCCTATAATTCCCCGCCTTTTGCCTGGCACCCTTCTTAAACAACGGCGTAACATATCTATATTTATATGTATATACAACACAGACAGGCCATTCAGCCCAACCACTCCATGCCAGTGCTATTGTTCCACTCAAACCTCCATCCTCTTTGTCTCATCTAACTCTACCATCGTAAGCCTCTTATAGAACATAGAATCATAGAAAAACTACAACACAAACAGGCCCTTCGGCCCACAAGTTGCGCCGATCTTATCTCTACCTACTAGGCTTACCTATAACCCTCAATCCTTTAAATCCCATGCATTCATCCAGAAGTCTCTTAAAAGACCCTATCGAATTTGCCTCCACCACCACCGACGGCAGCCGATTCCATTCACTCACCACCCTCTGAGTGAAAAACTCACCCCTGACATCTCCTACTCCCCAGCACCCTTATCTCTACTCCCCCTTTTACTTGTCCAGCTTCCGCTTAAACAGAGTGGTTTTAACACCTCCCGCGCTGGTGCGTTCTGTACTCACACCACTGTCTGGCTGAAGAAGTTTCCCCTGAATCCCTGAACGGATTTCCTGGTGACTATCTTATATCTGGTTACATTCTCCCCCACGACGTCCTCTCTGCATCCCCTCGAACAAAGCCTTTCATCATAAGACCATCCCTCAGCCCTGCCTTCTCAAGAGAGAAGAATGAGCCAACCCATCCTTTCCTGATACACGTACCAACACTTTTCTGCTAGCGTTTGAGACGTACGCTGTGACGACCTTTGACAGAAACTATACAATAAGGAACATCTTTATTTCACCAAAATGTCCATGGAATCTGTAATTGTGTTTAGGAATGTTTGAAAAGGATTTTGAAGAGTTTGCATCCATTGTAATGGAAGCAGTTGTAATCCTTTTGGATAATGAGAACTACTGGCCCATGTGACCTGGTAACCCTTGACCTGGAAGCAGTACCAACAGGTAGAGAGTTAAGGCCTGTGTGACCGGCAGACACTAAGGAGAGTTCTGGGCAGAAGGTGATCAGCACACAGATGCAGATGTAAAGAGGAAAGCAGCCAGAAACAGAGGGACATGTGAGGTGAAACTAGCAAACTCTCTATGAAAAGATTGGTTTCCTGTTTGGTTGTAAGAAGGAGAATGGTTCCAGAAGTTCTTGGGGAAGCAGTAAACAGGTGAGTTGAAAGAAACTGAATCCTAAACACACTGTGGACATCTGAGACGTGTAAAAGAGCTAAGAGCTGGCATCATAGAATCCCTACAGTGGAAAAGGAGGCCACTCAGCAAATCAAATCTGTGCTGACTCTCTGACAGAGCATCTCCCAGGCTCCCTCTCTGTAACTCCACATATTTACTCCACTAATTCCCCTAATCTACACATCTTGGGGCAATTTAGCATGGTCAATCCACCTAACCTGCACATCTCGGGAAACTTAGGGGCAATTTAGCACGGCCAATCCACCTAACCTGCACATCTCGGGAAACTTAGGGGCAATTTAGCATGGCCAATCCACCTAACCTGCACATCTCGGGAAACTTAGGGGCAATTTAGCATGGCCAATCCACCTAACCTGCACATCTTGGGAAACTCAGGGGCAATTAAGCATGGCCAATCCACCAAACCTGCACATTTTTGGGAGGAAACTGGAGCACCCAGAAGAAACCCATGCAGACACAGGGAGAATGTACAAACTCCACACAGACAGTGACCCAAGCTGGGAATCAAACTGTACCACTGTGCTACTCACAAAAGGACCAAGCTGTGAACTGGACGGTAGTGGTTGGCCAATTGATAAGGAACTCAGGGATGCTACTCCATCAAGCCTGATGGGCAGCACGGTGGCACAGTGGTTAAGCACTGCTGCCTCACAGCGCCAGGGACCCAGGCTCAATTCCAACCTTGGGTCACTGTCTGTGTGGAGTTTGTACATTCTCCCCGTGCCTGCGTGGGTTTCCTCCGGGTGCTCCGGTTTTCTCCCACCGTGCATAGATGTGCAGATTAGGTGGATTGGCCATGTTAATTTGACCCTAGCATCAGGGGGATTAGCAGGGTAAATATGCAGTGTTACGAGAATAGGGCCTGGGTGGGATTGTTGTTGGTACAGACTTGATGGGCTGAATGGCCTCCTTCTGCATTGTAGAGATTCTGTGATGTGAACGGAGTGAAAGGGAGTTTATGGATGGGCACCTTATCAGTGCTATCTACATCCGGGGGGTATCGGATGGCATGTGACTAATGTCAATACCTTCACGGGCAGGATTGGTTGAGTTGGGAAGGTTGTGAAGTTGCCAGTGTTGTCACATTTGTGTGGGGTGTGGTGTTCATGTCTTTGTAAGGCATTTCTTATGTGTACCCACCATTTGAAATGAAATCTATCTTTGTAATCTGAAGTCTAGTTGGCTTGTTGATTTCTGTTCACTTTTTATAGGTCCTGCTAAAATATAAAGGCTACAAAAAGTAGGGTCTTGTTGGTCATGCCTTGATCTGGGGGTAATTCAGTAAATTTCTGGTTTGCAGTTCCCCTGTGGGCATTATAATAAAATCCATGAATGTCTGGTATTGTACTCTGACACTAAATGGAAGTATACACAAAGAGGGATGGGTGAATGGAACTCGCTGCCGGGGAGGGAAACAGATACGATAGTGAGTTTTAAGGGGCAAATACATGAATAGGATGGGAATAGAGGGACATGGCCCCTGGAAGAGTAGGGGCTTTTAGTTCAGTCGGCTTGGAGGGGCCGAATGGCCTTTGTCCTTTGTTCTTTGTATGGATAAAGCATCTCATCTGTATCTCTGATGATATCCTTTGAGACGGAACTCCTCTGAAGTAACGCAAGGATTAAAATGCTTGGAATGCATCGGTAATTCAGAAGTAGACTCTACAATTTAGCATGGACTGTGAGGAAAGATTCGCATGAAAAATCAGGCCAAGGGGGATTGGAGATTAGTCAGATTCTTTTCACTTGTAGCAGAGTGAATAACAAAACAACCAGCTCAGAAAATGCAATGAAGGCTCTACTGACCACCTCCTCCAGACAGCTGCTTATCCATCTGTTTAGGAGCGGATACGATGGTTATGGGATAAACAGAGACCATAGACGGGTGGCACGGTGGCTCAGTGGTTAGCACTGCTCCCTCACAGTGCCAGGGACCCGGGTTCAATTCCCGATTCGGGTCACTGTCTGTGTGGAGTTTGCACGTTCTCCCCATATCTGCGTGGGTGTTCTCCGGTTTCCTCCCACAGTCCAAAGAGTTAGGTTGATTGGCCTTTGCTAAAATTGCCCCTTAGTGTCAGGGGACTAGTGAGGGTAAATTTTTTGGGATTAGGGGAATAAGGCGTGGGTGGGATTGTGGTCTCAGTGCAGGCTCGATGGGCCAAATGGCCTCCTTCTGCACTATGAGCGTTCTATGATTGAATATTTCCCTGGGCCGCATTGATTTCTCTGCGGTTGGCATTGCTGGGAGTAACATTAACCCGGAGCCCAAAGCAGCTCTGCTGTGGGATGTGTGAGCGGGTGTGACCTAGTCTGAGTTTGCTCAGTGTGCTCTGGGAACACGGTCAGTGCCTGGTTGACAACAGGATTGACAATGGATCAACGCCTCTCTGGTTTTGTAAGACGAATCAAAATTCTGTCAGCAGCGTGGGGCCTGACTCGTGTCCTTAAACAGGCTTGCATTACGAGACAGCGCCTATTTAAAAGCCTGGCTGGAAATCGAAATGGGAGGAGCTTTGGTATCAGTGGAGTGGCAAAGGCATCCATCCAATTTAGCTTGTCGTTGGCCTGTAGCTTCACGGATGGATTGGAATCCACGAGGGCCGAACCATCGTGTGGTCTGTAAATAAAATACACATTGTGGCTTCGGTTGATTTAAGATGGTTCTGGAGCGTGGCCACTCCCTACGAGCCGTCCTCAGCACACCCTCTAATGCTATCTTTTGCTCTTGTTCTACGCTTTTAAAACTTAACTCTAATCTTCTTAAACTCGTTAATAATATTCTATTTCAACCTCTTCCAGATTTGGCGATTAAGTTGATCTTTCTCTACGTCGTAGCTATGACTGTAACACTATATCCTGCACCCTCTCCCCAATGAACGGTCTGTATAATGCTAAAGAAACAACACTTTTCACTCTATGCTAATACATGTGACAATGTGAATCAAAATAATAAACCAAATCAGATCAGATCAATCAAATCAATTATCTTTTATCTTTCCAAAAGTCTACTTCCAGCCCCTCAGACACATCTTCCCTTCTCTTGTCCAGATGACAAACCTGTTGCCAGAGTTTAGTTCATATTCCTTTATTAACCTCCGTGTATTTTTCCTATTCTTTAATCCAGTTGTTCATGAGGTGTCAATTGAATTTTCAATGCGTTCCACCCATGGCTCTCGATGTGAGTCACCCCAATTCTTGTTTTGTCACATCAATGCTGGCTCAACTCTGAATCAGCTTCCACTTGACTATTTAGCCTCTCTGAGTCCAGATTCACTGTTGTATATTAACCTAAATCATGTGTCTTCTCTCTAGCCAGTCGTAATCGAAATTCTTCAACTTCATACAACTCTAATAAACACCCTGTCAACTATCTTTTCAAGACAATACCTGAATACTCATTTTCTTTCTACTGTACATCTTAACACAGCTTGGAGTCACTGTTGAGCTAGACTTGCTACTCCATAACTCACAGTATTAATTAGCAGAAACAAATTCCTGTACATAAGAACATCAGAAATAGGAGCAGGAGTAGGCCATCTAGCCCTTCGAGCCTGCCCCGCCATTCAATAAGATCATGGCTGATCTGAAGTAGATCAGTTCCACTTTCCCGCTTTCTCCCCATAACCCTTAATTCCCTTGTCTATCAGAAACCTATCTACCCGTGACTTAAATATATTCAGCGAGGCAGCCTCCACCACTTCAATGGGCAGAGAGTTCCAGAGATTCACCACCCTTTGAGTGAAGAAGTTCCTCCTCAACTCTGTTCTAAACTGTGCCCCCGCCTTATCTTGGGGCTGTGCCCTCTAGTCCTGCTGTCCTTTCTAAGCGGGAAAAGATGTGGTTTGCGTACATAGATTCAGAATAACAACAAATTTATTATAGGAGTTGTTGTTTGCACAGAGTAGAAACTGAATCTAAGGCAGGAGCCTGTGAAATACCCCAAATGACGGCAGCATCAAATCATGTGACCAGCTTTTATAGCAATCATGCAACCTCTTAAATATAGAACGTAAGAACATAAGAAATAGGAGCAGGAGTCGGCCATCTAGCCCTTCGAGCCTGCCCCGCCATTCAATAAGATCATGGCTGATCTGAAGTGGATCAGTTCCACTTTCCCGCTTTCTCCCCATAACCCTTAATTCCCCTGTCTATCAGAAACCTATCTACCCGTGACTTAAATATATTCAGCGAGGTAGCCTCCACCACTTCAACGGGCAGAGAATTCCAGAGATTCACCACCCTTTGAGTGAAGAAGTTCCTCCTCAACTCCATTCTAAACTGCGCCCCCTTATCTTGAGGGAACACTTATTTACTCAAGAGTACGACATGTACTTTTGTATATATGATTCTTATTATCTTTATGTAATCACCTTTTTTGTATGAATCGAATAAAAATACAATAAACTTGCACAAGACTGTGAAGTGTACAACCTAAATCCATTAAACTTTACAGAATTGTTCCGTAAAAGAGGCTTTCTACTCTGAGTGCAGTTAGCCAACTGTGAAATTATTAATATAGCAGTAACTACAAGCCATATCAGCAAGATATATAGTTGTGCCCACATAATAAGTGACTGTTGCTGTGGGACCTGAAATAATTGGAAGGATTGGCGACCACCAGTTAGTATAATGAACTATACCGGTTCATTTTCAAGTGGATAAGTACCAAGCACTTTCACAATTTTAACAGTTCCAGCTCTGTGATCAATCCAGCTGTAAAAGTGCGTTGTGTACCTGAAATGATAACTCTCGCTCCCCATTGGGGATCGGGTCACGTGAACCTCCCAGTGATTAAAGGGGCCAGCGCTATAGCACTATAAGTCTGAGCTCAGATCAGATGGATAGTCTGAGTGAAGAGTGGAGCAAGACCAATATTAGAATCTTCAAACAGTTCTGTTATACTCCCAACAACTCGGCTCTCCAACTCCGTATGAAAGACAGTTGGTCTCTGGCTCAAGATCAAAGCCTCCAGCAGCCCTCCACCAGGCAAGCACCTACAATTCCAGCTATTGTTTGTGATGGGAAGACTTTTACTTCCATAGAATAGAACCCGACAGTGCAGAGAGAGGCCATTCAGCCCATCGAGTCTGCACCCACCACAATCCCACCCAGGCCCGACTCCCATATCCCTACAAATGGGTGGGATTGTGGTCAGTGCAGACTCGATGGGCCGAATGGCCTCTCTTTGTACTGTAGGGTTTCTATGATTTTCTATGAATTTGAAACAATGATATTTCCACAATTGTTACTGCAGGAGATTCTAAATATGGAGACGTTGAACAAGTGACTGATGGTGATCTGGCAGCCTGGTTTCCATCTCCCCTGATTTCCTTTTCTAGATGTTGGTTTGCTGTCTCACATGGGATGGCATAGTGGTACAATGGTCGGCTGCATTCCCGTGTCTGTGTAGCTTTCCTCCCACTGCTCTGGTTCCCTCCCACAGTCTAATGATGTGCAGGTTAGGTGGATTGGCCATGCTAAATGCACAGAATTATGGGGATAGTCGGAGTGGGTGGACCTGGGACAGCACAGTGGTTAGCACTGCTGCCTCAGCTCCAGGGACCCGGGTTCAATTCCCGGCTCGGGTGACTGTCTGTGTGGAGTTTGCACATTCTCCCCGTGTCTGTGTGGGTTTCCTCCCACAGTCCAAAGATGTGCGGGTTCGGTAGATTGGCCGTGCTAAATTGCCCCTTAATGTCCCGGGACGTGTAGGTTAGAGGGATTAGGGGAGTAAATATGTGGGGTCACGGGGATATGGCCTAGGTGGGATTGTGGTTGGTACAGACTTGGTGGGCCAAATGGTCTCCTTCTGCACTGTAGAGTTTCTATAAGATGCTCTTTCGGAGAATTGGTGTGGACACAAATGGCCTTCTACACTGTATGGATTCTATGGTTCTCCTATGTTGCTGGCAAGTCCAGTTACACCACAATTAAGTTGCAAATCTCAACTTCTTGTCATTAGGAACGAAACGGCCCCCCAAGATTTGAAAGAGTGAAATAACCACAGTAGTAGAATCTGGTATAAATCGAGACCCTTTTTTTTCAAACTGATTTTTGCTTTGTGAAGCCCTGTTACTATAACGAGCGCAGTGTTTGCCAGAACGCATCAGGCATTCAGAGCTGCAAATCCTTGCAGCTCTGAAAGGTTGAATGTAGAATTCAATGACAATTACATACAGAATTTGACACTCTTGAGATTGTGTGACAGTGAGGCCAAGGCAGGTTGATGTGGTCAAGTGCCTGGCAAGCTGCCACTCATGGGGTGGAGGGCGGGGATGGTCATGCCTGCCAATACCCTGAATGTGTCACTCGCGGCAATGACCCTGTCTCTGATGAAAGTCAGCGTGATAAAAGTATATCGCCCAATCAGTGGCTAAACACCAGACTGAGAATTTTTCTTCCTCAGTAGAAAAAGGCATCCATCACAATGAGGATTCCTTAACGAATCCTGATAGGCCTCGACTATCCAACCAGACAAAGGTGCCCAAAGCACTCGTACAAATTAGCATTGTGTGGACTGCGTAGAAAGACAGGAACAGGAGCAGGAGAGGCTGTTGCAAGTCATTTTGGGCGAATTTTAGATTAATTCCTACAGGCACACATCATACAAAATAGCATCACTAATTCCTGATTATGCCCAGATTCAGATCTCAGTAAATATTAGCCTGCTTTACAATTAGAGCACATGAGTGATACTGAAACCCTTATCTTCCCTGTGTTTACAGTAACTCCTGTATATTTGATTTGATTTATTATTGTCACATATACGAGTAAACAGTGAAAATTGTTGTTTCTTGCAGACAAAGTATGTCATTAATGGAGAAGGAAAGGAGAGAGTGCAGAATGTGGTGTTACAGTCATAGCGAGGGTGTAGAGAAAGATCAACTTAATGCGAGGTAGGTCCATTCAAAAGTCTGTTGGCTGCAGGGAAGAAGCTGTTCTTGAGTCGGTTGGTATGTCACCTCAGACTTTTGTATCTTTTTCCCATCGGAAGAAGGTGGAAGAGAGAATGTCCAGGGTGTGTGGGGTCCTTAATTATGCTGGCTGCTTTGCCAAGGCAGTGGGAAGTGTAGGCAGAGTCAATGAATGGGAGGCTTGTTTGCGTGATGGATTGGGCTACATTTATGAGCCTTTGTAGTTTCTTGCGGTCTTGGGCAGAGCAGGAGCCCATACCAAGCTGCGATACAACCAGAGAGAATGCTTTCTGTGGTGCATCTGTAAAAGCTGGTGAGAATCATTGCTGACGTGCCAAATTTCTTTATCCTCCTGAGAAAATAGAGGCATTGGTGGGCTTTCTTAACTATCATGATGAGTTCACTTCGCGATAAGAAATACAATCGCAGAAAACGTCATCCTGGTCTGGAAATATATCGCCATTCCTTATCATTGTTCCTGGGTCAGACTCCTGGCATCCCGCCACCTGGCAACACCATGGGAACATCTTCATCATATTTGATCTGATTTATTATTATCACATGTATTAGCATAAAGTGGAAAGTATTGTTTCTTGCGCTATAGAGACAAAGCATACCATTCATAGAGTACATAGGAAAGGAGAGAGGAGGAGAATTTTACTGCCCCGCCCACCACGGGAATCGGAGCGGGCTGGGGCAGATCGTGGGTAGGTCCAATGACCTCGGGCAGGATTGTACAGTTTTGGGACGAGAGAGGTTGTAAAATCCCATCCACAGTATAACAGTCATAGCTAGGGTGACGAGAAAGAGCTTAATATATGGTAGGCCCATTCACAAGTCTGAAGGCAGCAGGGAAGAAACTGTTCCTAAGTCAGTTGGTACGTGATCTCAGAGTTTTGTATCTCTTCCCTGGCGGAAGAAGGTGGAAGTGAGAATGTCCAGGGTGCATGGGATTCTTCATCATTCTGGCTGTAGATGGAGGCAATGAGCTGGTTTTCATGATGGACTGGGCTACATTCACAACCATTTGTTGTTTCTTGAGGCCTTGGACAGAGCAGGAAGCATACCAAGAGGTGATACAACCAGAAAGGATGCTATGGTACATTGGTAAAGGTTGGTGAGTGTCTTAGCGGATGTGCCAAATTTCCTTAGCCTCCTGAGAAGGTAGAGGTGTTGGTGAGCTTTCTTAACCAAAGCTTTGGCATAGAGGGACCAGGACAGATTGGTGATCTGAACACGTAGAAACTTCAAGCATTTCCACTTCATTCCAGTGATGTAGACAGGGGCATGTTCTCCACTATGTTTCTTGAAGTTGATATCTATCCCCTTTATTTTACTGACATTGAGGGGCAGATTATTGTCGTCGCCAGATTCTTTAACTCTTCCTGTACTCTGTCTCATCATTGTTTGAGAAATGACCCATTATGGCTGATACCGGAGATGAGGGGATTGGACTATGAAGAGAGGCTGTATACACTGGGCCTGTACTCATTGGAGTTTAGAAGGATGAGGGGGGATCTTATAGAGATGTATAAGATAATGAAGGGGATGGATAGGGTAGAGGTAGAGAGATTCTTCCCGCTCAGAAAGGACAGCAGGACTAGAGGACGCAGCCTCAAGATAAAGGGGGAGCAGTTTAGAACGGAGTTGAGGAGGAACTTCTTCATTCAAAGGGTGGTGAATCTCTGGAATTCTTTGCCCATTGAAGTGGTGGAGGCTGCCTCGCTAAATATATTTAAGTCACGGGTAGATGGGTTTCTGATAGACAAGGGAATTAAGGGTTATGGGGAGAAAGCGGGAAAGTGGAACTGATCCACTTCAGATCAGCCATGATCTTATTGAATGGCGGGGCAGGCTCGAAGGGCTAGATGGCCTACTCCTGCTCCTATTTCTTATGTTCTTATGTTCATTATGGTGATGAGCTGCAGCAATTAAAGAAGGAAGTCTAATGACTTCTCAAAGGCCACAAGCGGATGGGCAATGAATGTCAAACTCCCCAGTGATGTACTAATCCTAAGTTTAATAATAAAAGCTCAGTTGACGTTGAATAATAAGTTGGAAGAAGTGGAGCCTGCCAATGTCAGTTTGCATGAGTGTTTCTGTGCTCGGATAGCTGACTGCAGCAGTTGTTTATTCCTTGCTTCTTGTTGATAAGTTTTTTTTTCTAAAGCTTCACTCCAATGAATTCCCTCTAATACTCTCTCATTGTAATTCTTCACGCTGATCCTGCGTGTATTTGTACTGGGCTCGCAGCTTTTGTTACTGGTAATTGGAAAATTAATTTGCATGTAGATAAATGTGAGGTGCCGGAAGAGAAAAGAATCTGTAGACGGTTTGGATGACGGGAGATGAAACGGGACAGAGGACCAAAGGGATCCGGGGTAGAGAAAGTCCTGGTCGCAGAACCATTGGGGTGACTTTTCCCGTCAGGCCCACCACGGAAATTGTAGCGGGCGAGGGGCAAAGGTTCATTGACTTTGGGCGGGATTTTCTGGTTTTTGGGGTGAGTGTGGTCAAAAAATCCTGCCCTTTGAGTCATATTGGCATAGAAAGACACTATTTGGCCCAACAGTGCCATACTGGCCCTCTGCAGAGCACTCAGTTGATCTTTCTCTTCACCCTAGCTATGACCTTGCCCTATCTCTGTAATCCTGCAGTGTCTATCCAATTTACTTTTGAAATCATTGATCATTTCTGCTTCCATCATGCTCATAGGCAGCGAATTCCAGGTTGTTATCTCTCTCTGAGTAGAAGGAATCTTCCTTACAATGCCCCCCGCTGTGGTCTGTGTCCAAAATCTTAAACCTGTGACTCCTAATCCTGTCCCATTAACTAGTGGCAACAGCTTTATGGTGTCAACTTTATTTCAATTGGGAGTGATGTTCTTAGTGCATTTATTATTACATTCAATGTCTTCAACTGACAAAGGAAAATATTTGGGGGCTCAGGATCTGAATGCTGGAACTGAGACCATGATTTACTGGACAGCGGTGATCCCCGTGCTGGTTTATACTCTGGACATCTGGACAATCCAGACCTCAAAGCGCTGGAGAACCCCATTGGTGGTCCCTGCACACAGACCCTCCATATCTGATGGCAGGAAAGGCAGCAGTCCCCCCCCCCCCGCAAGCACAGCTCCCCAGCATCGAGACGCTAACGGCTCAAAATCAGCTCGGGACAGAAACAGAAAATGCTGGAAAATCTCAGCTGGCCTGACAGTGGAGGGAGATCAACGTCTCAAGTCTGGATGACCCTTCGTCAGAGCAGAAAGCAAAGGAAATCGGACAAGATTAACACTGTGAGAGTGGGTGGCGGGGGAGTGGATGGGGGGCTCTGACTGATGCAATGAAGGGTAAAACGGAAATTCTGTCAGAGAGAAGGGCATTATTTCTTCAGGGTAGGTTTTCTCAGAAGAGAAATGGCCGTGAGTCAAACACTGGATAAAAATAAAATACCGAGGATGCTGGAATCGGAAACGAGAACAGAAAGTGCTGGAGGAACTCAGCAGGTCTGACAGCATCTGCGGAGAGAGATGTGTCTGATGTTCTTTCAGCTCTGATGAAGGGTCGTCCAGACTTGAAACATTGGCTCAGAATTATGGAGGACATCAGTAGGGTAGAAACAGAGCTAACATTTCCAGACTCAAAACGTTGGCTCTATTCTGTCTCCACAGACGCTTGTCAGACCTGCTGAGTTTCTCCAGCATTTTCTGTCTCTGTTTCAGATTCCAGCATCTGCAGTATTTATCCGATTTAGGTGGGACATGTTGTTTGTACGTCTCACACCTGACTCTCAAAGCCTCGTGTTAAAGATCTGGGGCATTTTTCATCGAATCATAGAACCCTACAGTGCAGAAAGAGGCCCTTCGGCCCATCGAGTCTGCACCGAACACAATCCCACCCAGGCCCTACCCCCATATCCCTACATATTGTACCCTCTAACCTACACATCCCTGGACATTAAGGGGCAATTTTTCTTCGCACGGCCAATCAACCTAACCCGCACATCTTTGGACTGTGGGAGGAAACCCATGCAGACATGAGGAGAATGTGCAAACTCCGCACAGAGAGTGTCCTGAGCCGGGAATCGAACCCAGGACCCTGGAGCTGTGAAGTAGCACTGTGCTACCGTGCCACCCCTTCTTCCCTCTTCTCAGACCTTGGCAGTGACAACTGACTCCCAGGAGGAAACGTTTTAGGGAGATCCCGAACACAAGATCACCACCGACTCAAGGAAGACCCTCCCTCCTGACCAACCAACATGGAGAAGGCTCGGAGGGGAAGGCACTGAACAAATCGAGGATGTACAGATGTGAAGTTGAGGTATTGGACGAAGCGCAGAAAAACTCTCAACAACTCTTCAAGCACCCCTTGCGGCAGAGTCTTCCGATCGAGCAGTGGTTTCTTCTGCCATCTCAGAACCCATCAAACCAGAATGGAAGCAGGTCGCCCTCAATGCTAAAGTGTTGCCTCGGAAGAACAAGAGAATCTTGTAAGCCTTTGTCACATCACCCCTCAGTTTCCTTCATTCCAAAGAGATATATCAATTATTTTACTAGCAATGCTACTAATCCAGAGGCCCAGGCTAATGTGTGGGTACAAAGTTAAAAGTTTATTTCATTATTGTCTCAAGTAGGCTACATTTACATTTTACCAGGATGTTGCCTGGTACGGTGGGAAGGTCTTAAGAGGAAAGGCTGAGGGACTTGAGGTTGTTTTGGTTAGAGAGAAGAAAGTGACCTAATTGAGGCATACAAGATGATCAGAAGGTTATACAGGGTGGACAGTGAGAGCCTTTTTCCTCGGATGGTGATGGCTAACACGAGGGGACATAGCTTTAAATTAAGGGGTGGTAATTATAGGATGGATGTCAGAGGTAGGTTCTTTACTCAGAGGGTAGTAAGGGTGTGGAATGCCCTGCCTGCAGCAGTTGTGGACTCGCCAACTTTAAGGGCATTCAAATGGTCAGTGGATAGGCATATGGATAACATTGGAATAGTTTAGGTTAGAGGGTCATTAGATTGGTTCCACTGGTCGGCGCAACATCGAGGGCTGAAGGGCCTGTACTGCGCTGGAATGTTCTATGTTCTGTGTACGTTAACGCTGCAATAATATTACTGTGAAAATCCCCTAGTTGCCACATTCCTGTTTGGGTACACTGAGGGAGAATTTAGCATGGCCAATGCACCTATCCAGCATGTCTTTCAGAGGAAATCAGAGCACCCGGATGAAACCCACACAGACACGGGGAGAATGTGCAAACTCCACACAGACAGTGACCCAAGACGGGAATTGAACCCGGGTCCCTAGCGCTGTGAGGCAGCAGTGCTAATCACTGTGCCACATTCTGCCTACTGGCAAATGACATGGAGCTGCCGGCATTGGACTGGGTAGGCACAGTAAGCAGTCTCACAACACCAGATTAAAGTCCGACAGGCGAGGCACTCACCTAATGAAGGGGCAGCATTCTGAAAGCTCGTGCTACCAAATAAACCTGTTGGATTTTCACCTTGTGTTGTGAGACTTCTTACTACTACTGGCAAATGGTCACTGGTGGAATTTAAATTTACTTGATACATTTAATCAAACAAAACGATTTGAAAGCTAGTCTCTGTAATGGACCAGAAAACCATTATCAATTGTTGTTCAAAACCCATCTGGTTCACTAACAGTCCTTTTGGTAAAGAAATCTGCCATCCTTACTCAGTCTGACCTACACGTGACTCCAGAACAATGCACGGTTGACTCTTAACTGGGTAAATTATGGGTGATAGATACTGGCATTGCTCATGATACCTACATCCCATGACAGTATACCTTAAAAATCAAAATTAGATAGCTCCTTAAGTAGTAACGGGGATCAGATGGTTAACCCACCCTGTTGTAACACAGACTTTATCTTTCTGTTCATTATCCTGTTCATTATCATTACTGTGTTTATTGTGTTGTTCATTGCTGTACACATCAGCAGGGGGCCCGATATCATTATCCGTTGGCAATACTTACAGCAAACCTGTAGTGGCTTAAAGCTGGCTGGCATCTCTTCAAGGAAAGGCTTCCTTGACACTGAGGATGCTGAGACCATTCAGAATGGTGCAGAGTATGGAGACCAAGGTTCCTGAATGCTTGGCGCAGGATATGGGAAGGAAAGGGGGCTGTTCTTTATCTGCAAGGTAGCAGATCCTCCTTGAGGCACGTGACAGGAA
This sequence comes from Carcharhinus amblyrhynchos, assembly GCF_965287045.1. NCBI lineage: Eukaryota > Metazoa > Chordata > Chondrichthyes > Carcharhiniformes > Carcharhinidae > Carcharhinus > Carcharhinus amblyrhynchos. The sequence goes on along the minus strand of NC_137340.1, from coordinate 4,940,264 downwards.
GGCAATGGGAACACATAACTGCAGAAATCAATGCCAGTAATGTAACCTCGAGGACCTGGCTGCAATGCTGTATGAAGTTCAATAAACCTCACACAAGTGGCCCAGATCAATGAATGCATCTTCCAATGGTCTATACCATCAATTATCCCATCACCTTAGACACTAGTTAATCCACCCATAGCCCCATCACTCACCAATCAACAACTCCTAACAATCAGGACTCATATATAACTTCCATATGCTTTCATACTTGAATATAAAAGTAGGGAGGTCTTGCTGCAACTGTACAAGGCACTGGTGAGGCCGCAGCTGGAGTACTGTGTGCAGTTTTGGGCGCCGCACTTACACAAGGATATTTTGGCCTTGGAGGGAGTGCAGAGGAGGTTTACTAGGCTGATTCCGGAGTTGAGGGGGTTGAGCTATGAGGGGAGGCTGAATAAACTAGGCTTGTACTCGTTAGAGTTTAGAAGAATGAGGGGAGATCTCATTGAGACGTATAAGATGATGAATGGGATGGATAGGATAGAGGTGGAGAGGCTCTTCCCGCTCAGAAAGGACAGTAGGACTAGGGGGCACAGCCTCAAGATAAAGGGGGGGCGGTTTAGAACGGAGTTGAGGAGGAACTTCTTCACTCAAAGGGTGGTGAGTCTCTGGAATTCTCTGCCCGTTGAAGTGGTGGAGGCTGCCTCGCTAAATATTTTTAAGACGCGGGTTGATGGGTTTTTGATAAGCGAGGGGATTAAGGGTTATGGGGAGAGGGCGGGAATGTGGAACTGAGCCACGACAGATCAGCCATGATCTTATTGAATGGCGGGGCAGGCTCGAAGGGCGAGATGGCCTACTCCTGCTCCTATTTCTTATGTTCTTATGTTCTAATGTTCTTATTCACTTGAATACGTTGCATTGTCATAAGACTTCATAGAACCCTACAGTGCAGAAAGAGGCCATTCGGCCCATCGAGTCTACACCAAACACAATCCCACCCAGGCCCTACCCCCATATCCCTACATATTTTACCCACTAATCCCTCTAACCTACACATCCCTGGACACTAAGGGGCAATTTCTTAGCACGGCCAATCAACCTAACCCGCACATCTTTGGACTGTGGGAGGAAACAGGAGTACCCGGAGGAAACCTGCGCAGACACAAGGAGAATGTGCAAACTCCACATAGACAGTGACCCGAGCCGGGAATCGAACCCAGGACCCGTGAAGCAGCAGTGCTAACCACTGTGCTACCGTGCCGCCCATTGACCCATTGAGAGTGCACCAACAACATTCCCGCCCAAGTATTATCTTTGTAACCCTATGTATTTCCCCTGTTAGTCCCCCTGACACTCAGGGCACAGTCAATCCACCTAACCCGCACATCTTTGGACTGAAACCGGAGCACCCGGAAGAAACCCACGCAGACACGGGCAGAATGTGCAAACTCCATACAGACCGTCACTCGAGGCTGGAATTTAATTCAGGTTCCTGGTGCTGTGTACTAACCACTGTGCCATGTGTCACCCCTGTGGAGGTGGTCTTGCAAGACCCTCTACAGTTTCCCCAAATGAAAGTCCACCATCCCTTTTGTGACCACTGGGGTAACACTGCCAGGAGCACTGGGACAAGAAATATCACCCACATGATAGGGACTAAAGGGACACTTAAAGGTAATTGTTTGAATTTTGTATGCAGCATGTCATGCTTTAACTTAGCAAGTGTGTACTTGTGTTGGCTTTTACTTTCTCAGTTTCATGTTAACCCATATATCTTTATTCAACCAGGGTGTTCTTGGTTTGGATTCTCTTGCTTTCCCCTTCATGTATTCTCTTTCTGGGTTTTCCGTTGCTCATTGACTGGTTTGCCTACCGATTTTTGAATCCAATTCACCCAGGCCTTTGCAAAGAAGTGAAGTTTGCCTTCCTCCAGTAAAGTATTTTTGTGCTTTAATGTGCCTAGTCCTTTTCCATTAGTATTCTAAACTTGATTATTTTATGATCATTATTTACCAAATGCTCCCCATTGAAAAATGCTATATTTGTCCCACTTCATTCCTCAGACAATGGATGCAGCACTGTTTACTACCTTATTCAGCTGCAAACACACTCATTAGGAAAGGTCTCTCATACATATTTTAGGAGATCTATGTCCTTTATGTGGTTACTATCTCAATTTATATTGGGATAATTGAAGTTCCCCATTATCACAGCACTTTAGTTTTTGTATCTCTCTGTAACATGCCTACAAATTTGTTCCTCTACCTCTGTTCCACTATTGAGTACCCTTTACATAACGCTTTTATTCCTTTGTTCTAACCAAATACATTTTGAGCACGATTCTCCAGCCCCGTGTGCTCAGAGATTGCTGAAGAGACAGGAGGTCTTGGGAGCACAATGTGAGCTGGCTAAAAAGGCCTAAATGTGGAAAGCTGTGCGAATAGCTGAGATTGCTAGAGAGCTTGGCGTTTTATCAGAAGTGGCCAAACGGTGCATCAGGGAACGCAGAATTTAACACAGACAAGTGTGAGGTATTGCACTTTGGAAGGACAAATCAAAGTAGAATGTACAGGCTAAATGGTAGGACTCTGAAGAGTGCAGTTGAACAGAGGGATCTGGGAATACAGGTACAGAATTCCCTAAAAGTGGCATCACAGGTGGATAGGGTCGTAAAGAGTGCTTTTGGTACATTGGCCTTTATAAATCGGAGTATCGAATATAAAAGTTGGAGTGTTATGGTAAGGTTATATAAGGCATTGGTGAGGCTGAATTTAGAGTATTGTGTACAGTTTTGGTCACTTAGTTACAGGAAGGATGTAAATAAGGTTGAAAGAGTGCAGAGAAGGTTCACGAGGATGTTGCCAGGATTTGAGAAGCTGAGTTACAGAGAGAGATTGAATAGGTTAGGACTTTATTCCCTGAAGCATAGAAGAATGAGGGGAGATTTGATAGAGGTGTATAAGATTTTGATGGGTATAGATAGAGTGAATGCAAGCAGGCTTTTTCAACTGAGGCTAGGGGAGAAAAAAAACAGAGGGCATGGGTTAGGGGTGAAAGGAGAAAAGTTTAAAGGGAATATTAGCGGGAGGCTTGTTCATGCAGAGAGTGGTGGGAGTGTGGAATGAGCTGCCGGATAAATGCGGGGGTCACTTTTAACATTTAAGGAAAGCTTGGATGGGTTCATGGATGAGAGGGGTGTGGAGGGATATGGTCTAAGTGCAGGTCAGTGGGACTAGGCAAAAAATGGTTCGGCACAGGGGCCAAAAGGCCTGTTTCTGAGCTGTAATTTTCTATGGTTTCTATATTTCCACAACAAACCCAGAACTGCTTCACCTTTCCCCATGTTTGATTCCTCCTGTTGGAATTCATAGAATCAGACAGTGCAGAAGGAGGTCTTTCAGCCCATGGGGTCCACACCTCCCAGTCCACTGTGTACCTTGCTTGTTTTTTGCTCTGGTGTTTTACTCCAGTGTCCATCACTCTGCTAAATTAGTTAAACCAGCAGACACTTTGGGGGCAAAAATGCTGGAAAATCTCAGCATGTCTGACAGTATCTGTGGAGAGAGAATAGAGCCAATGAAGGGTCAACTAGACACAAAACGTTGGCACAACTCTCTCTCCATAGATGCTGTCAGACCTGCTGAGATTTTCCAGCATTTTTGTTTCAGATATAACTTCGCGAGATAAGTCTGCATCCGCAGTGTTTTGCATTTATCTTGAACACATAAGTGCTGATAGTGTGTGTCAAAAAGAGAGATGAATCACATACTCAGAAGGGGGTCATTTAGCCCATTGAGCCTGCAACAACAGTCCCACCCCCGCCCTATCCCCATAACCCAAAGTATTTACCCTCGATAGTCCCTCTGACACTAAGGTCAATTTAGCATGGCCAATCCACCTAACCTGCACATTTTTGGAAGAAGCTCGGAGGAAAACTATGCAGGTATGGAGAGAACAGGTGGAGACTGGCACGTGTTGGCTAAACACTAGCAAAGACCAGGTTAAACCCATCTGGTTCACTAATGTCCTTTAGGGGTAGAAATCTGCTGTCCTTACCTTGTCTGGCCTACATGTGACGGCAAATTTGCTTCTCTTTTCCACTATTTAGAGGCCTATAGTCCATATCCTTTACATAATGCTTTTCTTCCAAATACATTCTGAGCACAATTCTCTAGCCCCGTGTGCTCAGAGATTGCTGAAGAGACAGGAGCCCTCGGAGGCACAATGTGAGCTGGCTAAAAAGGCCTAAACATGGAAAGCTGTGCGATTGCTAGAGAGCTTGGCGTTTTACCAGAAGTGGCCAAACGGTGCGCCGAGTGGTTGAACAGGAATAGGAAACAGCGAGAGCTGGTTCTGATCCGAGAAGGAAAGGGCTTTTAGAAAAAACGTGGTTGATTCTCAACTGCCCTCAGGCAACTTGGGATGGGCAATAACTGCTGACCCAGACAATGATGCCCATATCCCACGAATGAATAAAAAATCTTTATTCTAAACTCTAACTACATTTTGGTCAGGATTTTCTCAGCGGCTGGTGGAGAATCTCCTGGAAGGTGAGAATCCCATGGTGCCTTTCGTAATGTGGGCGCACAAATAGCGACGACAGAATTGAATCAAGTTCTATTGGTCAACTTCAAGGATCCAGACTGTATATGTTTCCATATTTGATCTTCAGCTCATGACCTAACGCAGATCAATGAGTGAAAATGTTTGCTACCATTAATTCAAAGTCCCCACCAAAATCATGAGTTACTGATGCATTAAAATGATATTAGTCAGAGCCTAATATGGGGCAGAATGAAGGTGTGCAACACGTAATGGCTAAATAATCGTGCGTACATTTAGATTGCCAGAAAAGAAAAATCTCTTAATTTGTTCTGCTGCTGAGTTTACACAGGCAGCATTGCAGATGTGCTTTCAATATTCGTCCGTCCTATCGGACAAAATGAGTCCACTGCAGTGAGTGAGAAAGTGCAGCTCACAAATGCTCAGATGTGAATCTTAATTAAAGGTGATCGCAATCTGTGTTTGGTGCCCTGCTCCTGCCAAATGTTCCGACTCGTATATCTCAGCAAGCAAAGCTTTGCTAACACTGCGCGTCACTCTGTACTCGTTGTGCCATCTCCTCAAGCAGCCCATATCAGACAGCCTAATATGTTCATTATTAAAACTGGACCGAGCAGCTTCTGTCATCGTACTGAACACTCTCTCTGTTTCACCGGTAACTCAGCGCCACAGTGGCTGTCAAACCTTCTGCCCCTCTCTCTGAAAAACTGGACGGGGGCGTTGGGTTTACGCTCTCTCACTCTTGCACTCTCTCTCTTGCTCTCATAAGAACACAAGAAATAGGAGCAGGAGTCGGCCATCTAGCCCTTCGAGCCTGCCCCGCCATTCAATAAGATCATGGCTGATCTGTCGTGGCTCAGTTCCACCTTCCCGCCCTCTCCCCACAACCCTTAATCCCCTTGCTTATCAAAAACCTATCTACCCGTGACTTAAATATATTGAGCGAGGCAGCCTCCACCACTTCAACGCGCAGAGAATTCCAGAGATTCACCACCCTTTGAGTGAAGAAGTTCCTCCTCAACTCCGATCTAAACTGCCCTCTCCTTATTTTGAGCCTGTGCCCCCTAGTCCTGCTGTCCTTTCTGAGCGGGAAGAATCTCTCTACCTCTACCCTATCCATCCCCTTCATTATCTTATATGTCTCAATGAGATCCCCCCTCATCCTTCTAAACTCCAACGAGTACAGACCCAGTCGATTCAATCTCTCCTCATAAGCTAACCCCCTCATCTCCGGTATCAGCCTAGTGAACCTCCTCTGCACTCCCTCCAAGGCCAATATATCCTTCTCTCTGGTTAGCTCTCTCTCTTTTGCTCTCATTCTCACTCTCTTGTTCTCTCTCTCTCGAGCGCTCTCACTCCTGCGCTCTCGTGCGCTCTCTCTCTTTCATGCACTCGTTCTCTCGTGCACTCTCTCTCCGATGGGAGGACTGTGGCACATTGGGGATGGGCGGAGTCTGAGGTTCTTGTTCTCTCTGTCGCTGGAGTGAATGAAGAAAGTTGCTCTGCTGGTATCTGTTATCAATTCTCAAGCTAATTCAATGGCTGTGATAGTTTAAAGGAAAAAACAGAAATTATTCCTCTACAGTGAAGGATAGAGTCAAAATGAGAATGAAGATTCGCATTTATTTAGCACTTTCCCTGACCCCCAGACCCTTTTTATGGAACCAGCGTTCATTGTCCAATCACATTGCTGTGGATCTGGAGTGAATTGTAGGCCAGACCAGTTAAGAACAGCAGATTTCTTTAGGTTTTTTTGACAATTGTTTCATTAGTCTTTTAATTCCCAATTTTTATTGAATTGAAATTTCACCATCTGCAATGGTGGGATTTGAACCTGGGTCCCAGAGCATTACCTGGTATCTCTGGATTACTGGTCTACTGACAATACCACTACGCCATTGCTTCCCGATTATAAAGCATGTTACAGTCACTGATGCATTGGATTTCCCACAAACAGCAATACGATAATGTTTCAATGATGCACATTGATGGATAAATATTAACCAGTCAATAGCGTGGCATGACACACACTCTCTCTGATACACACACACACACAACACATGCACACTCACTCAGTCATACTCACACACTCACGCAGTCTCACATATAAACACACACCCTCTCACACAAACACACACGCACATACCCACTCACACACACACGTTCTCACACTCACACTCACATACACAGCCTGTCTCACACACACACAGACTTAGGAATACACTCACACACACATAAACTCTTACTTACACTTGCACATACACACACACACACACACACACACACACACACACACACACACACACACACACACACACACACACACACACACACAAACATAGAACTAACCCTCTGACAGTGCACCACTCTCTCAGCACTGACCCTTTGACTGTGCGGCGCTCCCTCAGTACTGACCCTCCGACAGTGTGGCACTCCCTCAGCACTGACCCTCTGACAGTGCGGCACTCCCTCAGTACTGACCCTCTGACACTGCGGCACTCCCTCAGTACTGACCCTCTGACACTGCGGCACTCCCTCAGTGCTGACCCTCTGACAGTGCGGCACTCCCTCAGCACTGACCCTCTGACAGTGCAGCACTCCTTCAGCACTGACCCTCCGACAGTGCGGCGTTCCCTCAGCACTGACCCTCTGGCAGTGCGGCGCTCCCTCAGTACTGACCCTCCGACAGTGTGGCACTCCCTCAGCACTGACCCTCTGACAGTGCGGCACTCCCTCAGTACTGACCCTCTGACACTGCGGCACTCCCTCAGTACTGACCCTCTGACACTGCGGCACTCCCTCAGTGCTGACCCTCTGACAGTGCGGCACTCCCTCAGCACTGACCCTCTGACAGTGCAGCACTCCTTCAGCACTGACCCTCCGACAGTGTGGCGTTCCCTCAGCACTGACCCTCCGGCAGTGTGGCGTTCCCTCAGCACTGACCCTCCGACAGTGCGGCGCTCCCTCAGCACTGACACTCTGACAGTGCGGCGCTCCCTCAGCACTGACCCTCTGACAGTGCGGCGCTCCCTCAGCACTGACCCTCTGACAGTGCGGCGCTCCCTCAGCACTGACCCTCTGACAGTGCGGCGCTCCCTCAGCACTGACCCTCTGACAGTGCGGCGCTCCCTCAGCACTGACCCTCTGACAGTGCGGCGCTCCCTCAGCACTGACCCTCTGACAGTGCGGCGCTCCCTCAGCACTGACCCTCTGACAGTGCGGCGCTCCCTCAGCACTGACCCTCTGACAGTGCGGCGCTCCCTCAGCACTGACCCTCTGACAGCGCGGCGCTCCCTCAGCACTGACCCTCTGACAGTGCGGCACTCCCTCAGCACTGACCCTCTGACAGTGTGGCACTCCCTCAGCACTGACCCTCTGACAGTGCGGCACTCCTGCACTGTGGTGGAGTACCAGCCTTGGTTATTGAGCTCTGGATTAAGACGTGAATCCAGAATTTTGTCTAACAAACAGGGCTACTTTATAATGAATAGCTCTTTGCAATTCCAAATGCTGCGGAATAAAACTTAATCCAGAGACACTTTTAATTATTTTCTCCGAATATGGAAAACACCCACTGCAAATGAGATGGTGAATCTTATATTTCGTCAGTAGTGACGATTCCATGGCAGTCAAAGTGGGCTCACAGTGTCAGAGACTGGAATTCTGCAGTGAGTATGAGTATAAAAGGCTGAAACATAACCTTTAGTTAATTACCAATTAGAAAGCAGCCATAAAAGACAACAATTGCAGAAATAATGACAGGCAGTGTCATCAGTAAGAAAGGCTTCATGTATTAAATAGCAATGTGTCCTGCCGTGAATGAAATGAGTGTTCCTTCCAACCACATTTGTTCAGAGAGTGGAAGCTGACATTTAATTAACTATTGGAAACTATAAACTGCACTGTGATTAGCATAGTGTACTGAGTGAATTTGATCTTACTCTTCTCAATACCTTCAGTGCTGCTCTCCTCTCGATGTCCACTTCCCACATCCTGCTGCAGTTTTCGGGCCCTCTGACAAACAGTAGGACAGGATCGCCTTGCTGGGAGTTTGTTTGACTGTAACACCAGGTGTGGACCTGTTTTAGGGGTTAGGGGGCAGAAGAGGGGAGACCTTGAGGTGAATCAGCAAACCGCGAAACTTCACTATCTGCTATCTGTATGCACTAGATCACTCCCTCAGCACTGACCCTCTGACAGTGCGGCACTCCCTCAGTACTGACCCTCTGACAGTGCGGCACTCCCTCAGCGCTGACCCTCTGACAGTGCGGCGCTCCCTCAGCGCTGACCCTCTGACAGTGCGGCGCTCCCTCAGCGCTGACCCTCTGACAGTGCGGCGCTCCCTCAGCACCGACCCTCTGACAGTGCAGCGCTCCCTCAGCACTGACCCTCTGACAGTGCGGCGCTCCCTCAGCACTGACCCTCTGACAGTGCGGCGCTCCCTCAGCGCTGACCCTCTGACAGTGCGGCGCTCCCTCAGCGCTGACCCTCTGACAGTGCAGTACTCATCATGTGGGTATGCCGGCGTTGGACTGGCGTAAACACAGTAAAAAGTCTGACAACACCAGGTTTTAGTCCAACCTATTTATTTGATAATATACTCGCAAGCTTTCGGGTTAGCCCCTTCGTGCTAACCCGAAAGCTTGCGAGTATATTATCAAATAAATAGGTTGGACTAAAACCTGGTGTTGTCAGACTTTGTGCGGTACTCCCCCAGCACTGACCCTCTGACAGTGCGGCGCTCCCTCAGCACTGACCCTCTGACAGTGCGGCGCTCCCTCAGCACTGACCCTCTGACAGTGCGGCGCTCCCTCAGCACTGACCCTCTGACAGTGCGGCGCTCCCTCAGCACTGACCCTCTGACAGTGCGGCGCTCCCTCAGCACTGACCCTCTGACAGTGCGGCGCTCCCTCAGCACTGACCCTCTGACAGTGCGGCGCTCCCTCAGCACTGACCCTCTGACAGTGCGGCGCTCCCTCAGCGCTGACCCTCTGACAGTGCGGCACTCCCTCAGCGCTGACCCTTTGACAGTGCGGCACTCCCTCAGCGCTGACCCTCTGACAGTGCGGCGCTCCCTCAGCGCTGACCCTCTGACAGTGCGGCACTCCCTCAGCGCTGACCCTTTGACAGTGCGGCACTCCCTCAGCGCTGACCCTCTGACAGTGCGGCACTCCCTCAGCACTGACCCTCTGACAGTGCGGCACTCCCTCAGCGCTGGCCCTCTGACAGTGCGGCACTCCCTCAGTATAGATTGGATATAATACACGGATTATGTGCTCAAGTGGGTTTTGAACTTCTGGCGAGAGTCAGGATTGCTACACTGAGCCAAGGGTAAAGGAATATTCAGTTTATTATTTATTTTTTAGCAATTGGGGGTGTAGTGAGTTGTGGCTGTATTCACAAGGAACATGGTAGCTGCAGTGCAGCAGGGTGCTGGCACATATCTCTGCAATCCAATTTTATCCCGTTCCATATTCCCTCTCCCTTTATCTCTGGGCTGCTTGAAGGATTCTGCAGAACAGGATTCTATTCCTAAGCCGCTAGTATCTGGATGAGGAAGGGTGAAAGGGAAGAGATGGAGTGTAATAGGGCTCAAATATCAGTCAAGCTTCACAATCCTTTCCCTTCCATACCTCACTGTCTGCTGTAGTAAGCCTTTAGTGGTGTGAGCATGGCTCCGTATACAACAGTAGAAGGGAACCAGCATAATCAGGGACCCCACGCACCTCGGACATTCTCTCTCCATCTTCTTCCATCGGGAAAAAGAGACAAAAACTATGAGGTCACGTACCAACCACCTCAAGAGCAGCCTCTTCCCTGCTGCCATCAGACTGTTTTGTATGTAGAATCCCTACACTGCAGAAGGAGGCTATTCAGCCCATCAAGTCTACACTGACTACAAACTCACCCAGGCCCTATTTCTGTAACCTCACATATTTACCCCACTAATCCCCCCAGACACAAGGATCAAATAGTATGGCCCATCAACCTAACCTGCACATCTTTGTACTGTGGGGGGGAACCGGAGGAAACCCGTGCAGACACAGGGGAGGACATACAGACTCCGCACAGACAGTGACTCAAGCTGGAAATCGAACCTGGATCCCTGGCACTGTGAGGCAGTTGTGCTAATCGCTAATTTGAATGGACCTACCTGAGATTAAGTTGATTTCTCTACACCCTAGCTGCAGAGAGAGATTGAATAGGTTAGGACTTTATTCCCTGGAGAATGAGGGGAGATTTGATAGAGGTGTATAAGATTTTGATGGGTATAGATAGAGTGAACGCAAGCAGGCTTTTTCCACTGAGGCTAGGGGAGAAAAAAATCCAGAGGGCATGGGTTAAGCGTGAAAAGAAAAAAGTTTAAAGGGAATATTAGGGGGGATTCTTCACACAGAGAATGGTGGGAGTGTGGAATGAGCTGCCGGATAAATGCGGGGTCACTTTTAACATTTAAGAAAACCTTGGACGGGTTCATGGATGAGAGGGGTGTGGAGGGATATGGTTCAAGTGCAGGTCAGTGGGACTAGGCAAAAAATGGTTTGGCACAGGGGCCAAAAGGCCTGTTTCTGAGCTGTAATTTTCTATAGTTCTATGACTGTAACACTGCATTCTGCACTCTCTCTTTTCCTTCTCTATGAACAGTATGCTTTGTCTGTGTAGTGTGCAAGAAACAATACTTTTCACTGTATACTATGACAATAATAAATCAAATCAAATAAAATTAAATCAAACCAGGACCATGAGAACATTCTGAGATAATTGTAAAGCTATTGTCTGCCCTGCTGCTTAAAGCAAAAGTGAAATTAAAACAGGAACACAGCACACATATCATTTCCCTTCTCGTTATATGCATATATATTATATATATAGATATCCCGAAGGATATACACGACATCCCTTATTTCCATTTTGATTCAATTTCTAACCTTTCCTCTCCTGAAGGTGTGAAATCCATTATACTGAGGTTTCTCCTCAATAACTACTCCACAGTCAGGTGTCATAGAATCATAGAACCCTACAGTACAGAAACAGGTCCCTTGGCCCATCGAGTCTGCACCGAACACAATCCCACCCAGACCCTACCCCCATATCATACCCACTAATCCCTCTAACCTACACATCCCTGGACACTAAGGGGCAATTTCTTAGCACGGCCAATCAACCTAACCCGCACATCTTTGGACTGTGGGAGGAAACCGGAGCACCCGGAGGAAACCCACGCAGACACGAGGAGAATGTGCAAACTCCACACAGACCGAGCTGGGAATCGAACCCAGGACCCTGGAGCTGTGAAGCAGCAGTGCTAACCATTGTGCTACCATGCCGCCCTACTGTATCAGGGAACGCAGTTCTTTATTCAGTCTACTCACTCCTCACTCCAAACATTGACTGTACGCACAAAGTGGTTCTCAACAGCTCACCCCACACCCAAAGTCCCATGACCCGTTCCCTTAATAAAGCCACACCCCAGCTTACATAACGGAAGGTTTTCCAGCAGGAGGGACTGAATGGTGATCAGAGCCTCAAGTTAAGTCGCTGCGTGGAATTTTCCTGTCCCGCCTGCCACAGTGGGCATGGTGGGGGATGGAAGGACCATGGAAAAATCTACTGGCCTGGGGCGGGAATTTCTGTGTTTGGGGAGAGCGCGGCTGGAAAATCCTGCCCACTGTATACTGTGTGTGTGTGTGTGTGAGATCTGGAACCCCCCTGCTCTCTGTGGCTCTGTTCTGCATGGGGGGCATTGGCTGCAAAATAAGATTGGGGTTTGTCTTCACCAGTAAGGAGAAGCTGGTGAGGCAGGAGGCGCCATCTACAGCTTCATGCTGAATTATACGGGGCAGCGGGCACCTTGTGACTGAGAGGGCACTCCATCCCCAATTGTCTGAGAAGGATCAGACTATCTCCTGTACCCCCGCAACAGGGCAGACAGGAGAAAGGCCTGTGAGAGCTGGCCATTCATGTTCATGGGTGGAACATTTTCACGTAATACATACACGCTCCAATTCTGACGCAGGGTCACCGGCAGGACACATTAACCCTACTCCCCTCTCCCCTGAGGCTGCTGGAGCTCCTGATCAGAGGGTTCAATAGGGTGGGCAGTGAGAGCCTTTTTCCTCGGATGGTGATGGCTCGAGGGGACATAGCTGTAAATTGAGGGGATGATAGGACGGATGTCAGAGGTAGGTTCTTTACTCAGAGGGTGTGGAATGCCCTGCCTGCAGCAGTTGTGGACTCGCCAACTTTAAGGGCGTTCAAATGGTCAGTGGATAGGCATATGGATAACATTGGAATAGTTTAGGTTAGAGGGTCATTGGATTGGTTCCACTGGTCGGCACAACATCGAGGACCGAAGGGCCTGTACTGCGCTGGAATGTTCTATGACTGTTTTGGGCAGTTTCTGTTTGATTTCAGATTTCCAGCGTCCGCAGTATTTCACTCTTGTACACATTCCCTCTATCTATTAGTTCACTCTCTTCCCATCCCTCTCCTCCTGCTTTATTTAGCCTGTGTCTAACCTTATTAAACGGCCAGTTTGTCTATTAGCCTTCAGTCCAAATGAAGCCTGCACGTACGAATCATTAACTTGTCCTTCCTCTCCGCACTGACCTGCCACGAGGCTCCATCAACTTTCCGCTTTGTACTTGTCCGCATGTCACTCGTGAATCATTAAACACCAGGTTCCTTCAAGGATTGCAAGTTTCCGAGCTGTACGAAGATATATCTACCTTTCAGCTTTTTCAACAGGGGAGTGTTTGCAGCACTCTGTCCTTCAGCAGAACTTTCTGATTATAAATCATTGTCATTTATTGATCAAAAACCTGCAAAAGGGGCAAGGGGTTATAAGAGCTTGTTTACTGATTGAAACTGGGCTATTCTGAAATGTATTTTGTGCATTGTTTTTCTGTTCTGTTTTATAGTTATTCACCTGCACTGCTCCTCCCAACCATTTCAGTAAATTACCAAAACGGTCTGACAGATATTTTAGATTGGAATCTTTCTGACAGAAATACAGAACGCTGTATTCTTTAATATCACATCATTACGTTAACACAGAGTGTCACACAAAGAGGCCATTCCTTGCCAGAAATGTTTAATAACACACCATCATAGATGCCAATCTTCAGGCAATTTGAGTCATTTTATGTCATTTATTCACTTTGGTTGCGAGCATGGAAAAGCAGAGTATCATTTCAAAGGTGAGAAAACCGCAAGTGTTGATGTTCAAAGAGATTTGTCTGTCCGCATTGTTGCGGTTCAGGTTAGAAACTCCAGAGTGAGGGATTGGAATGCCCTGCCTGCTGCAGTTGTAAATGCGCCTAGTTTGGGGGCGTTTAAGAGATCCATGGATAGGTTTATGGATGAAAAGGGATTGGTTTAGGTTAGAGGGTCATTTTTTTTTAACTGGTCGGCGCAACATCATGGGCCGAAGGGCCTGTTCTGCGCTGTAATGTTCTATGTTCTATGAGTGTTTTATGGAGCCTGCCTGAATCATAAGTTTTTGCATCTTGAATTTGGTTAGAACTTAAGAACATAAGCAATAGGAGCAGGAATCGGCCATCCGGCCCCTCGAGCCTGCCCCGCCATTCAATAAGATCATGGCTGATCTGTCGTGGCTCAGTTCCACTTTCCTGCCTTCTCCCCATAACCCTTAATCCCCTCGCTTATCAAAAACCCATCAACCCGCGTCTTAAATATATTTAGCGAGGCAGCCTCCACCACTTCAACGGGCAGAGAATTCCAGAGATTCACCACCCTTTGAGTGAAGAAGTTCCTCCTCAACTCCGTTCTAAACCGCCCCCCCTTTTATCTTGAGGCTGTGCCCCCTAGTCCTACTGTCCTTTCTGAGCGGGAAGAACCTCTCCACCTCTATCCTATCCATCCCATTCATCATCTTATATGTCTCAATGAGATCTCCCCTCATTCTTCTAAACTCTAACGAGTACAAACCTAGTTTATTCAGCCTCTCCTCGTAGTTCAACCCCCTCATCTCCGGTATCAGCCTAGTAAACCTCCTCTGCACTCCCTCCAAAGCCAAAATATCCTTGCGTAAGTGCGGCGCCCAAAACTGCACACAGTACTCCAGCTGCGGCCTCACCAGTGCCCTGTACAGTTAGGATAAGCATGAGATGTTTCACTTCACGTCTGATTCAAATGACCCACTAGGGAGCTTTTATCAAACAAATTTATTTAAGAATACAGTTAACACATATCATAGAAATCATAGAACCCTACAGTGCAGAAAGAGGCCCTTCGGCCCATCGAGTCTGCACCGAACACAATCCCACCCAGGCCCTACCCCCATATCCCTACATATTATACCCACTAATCCCTCTAACCTACACATCTCTGGACACTAAGGGGCAATTTCTTGAATTGAACTAGACACTAAGGGGCAATTTCACATATAGAATGAAAATTAGCAATAAGTTTTACCAATTACAAATGAAAACAAAACAGCTACAATAATGTATAGCTCTTAACCAATATATATCAGATGTTGACATTCTCCCCATGCTTGCGTGGGTTGTCTCCGGGTGCTCCGGTTTCCTCCCACACCCCAAAAAGGTGCTTTTAGGCTGATTGGTGTTAACAAATTGTCCCTAAATTGGGATCTCCCCTAATCTGGCGCACATATAATTCTCTAAATTTGCACCCCTTTATTGTGGAGTCCACTAGATATAGACAAAAGTCGTAGGTAGAAGAAGGATTGGAATAAGGCACTCACTGAGTGTTAAAATGGGTGGTGCGAGCTTGTAGGGCTGTTCTTTGTTCCAATCAAAATCAATATCCAATAAACAAAGGCCTTTAAACAGATTTATCACAGCACAGGCTAAAGCTCACATGTTACTGGAATCCAGTTCCCTGGAATGAATGCTGATTTCAAATGATCTTGAAAACTCAGAGCAGTTTGTGGTCCGATCAGTTCCCCAAAACACCAAAGCACAGATTATTAATGCAGCATGGCAACAAAATTTTCTTTAAGCTAATTGGTAACATTTTCAAAGCAAAATAGCGAGAAAGAGAAACCTCTTTTTAGGACGTCTTTGAATATATTTCACTTTTCCAGCTTGCTTCTAAGATTGCCTCTAACACTGCAGCCAAAATGAAACTGAAAACTGAAAAACTTTGGATACCCGACATGCCCACAGTTTTTTTCCCTCCTTCTAGCAATGACATCACCTAAGGCTGAGACCATGATTAAAAAGAACCTCTTAAAGGTACATTAACGTCACAGCAGACAAGGAAGTTAGCACGAAGGTACAGTAAGCGATTAGGAATGCAAATGACATGTTAATGTTCAACCATAGAAAAGAACTATAGAATCCTTACGGTGCAGACAGAGACCATTTAGCCCATCGAGTCTCCTCTCCAAAAGATTGCCTGCCCAGGCCCTCCCCTCCATCCTATCCCCATAACCCCACACATTTACCACGGCTAATCCACCTAACTTCCACATGTTTGGACTGTGGGAGGAAACCGAAGCATCCAAAAGGAAACCCACGCAGACATGGGGAGAACATGCAAACTCCACATTGTCACTCAATGCTGAAATCGAACCCGGGGTAACTGGCACTGTGAGGCAGCAGTGCTAACCACAGTGTCACCCCTACTGTAAGGGGATTGGAATATAGAAATGAAGAAGATTTGCTACAATTTTACATGGCTTTGATAAGACCCTGTGCAGTTTTGGTCTCCATGTTTAAGAAAGGATATACTAGTACTGGAGGCACTAGAGTGAATGCTCACTCACTTTGTCCTATGATAAGATGCAGGGTAAAGTACTCTGTATTCTCTGAAGATAGAATCACGAGAGATAATCTCATCGAAATCGACAAAATTCTGAAGGGGCTTGACAGGGTAGACAGAAAGAAGTTCTTTCCCCTGACCGGGGAATCCTGCTCATGGGGAAAGAGTCTCAGGATACGGGGCAATCATTTGGGACTGACGCAAGGGGAAATTACTTCACTCAGATGGTTGTGAATCTTTGGAATTCTCTAGCCCAGATGGTTGCTCCATCATTGAATATATTTAAGGCTGAGGGACAGACAGAGTTTTGGCCTCTCTGGGAATGAAGGGAAGTTGACGGGAAAGGGAGGTTGATCAGCTGTGATCTATTGAATGATAGAACAGGCTCGATGGGCCTTATGGTCTACTCTTCCTCCTGTTTGTTACGTCCATTGCATGATAAGAAGTATCTGAGTGGGCGGGACAACACGAAGGCTATGGGGTCCGGTTCAGATAAACCACATGTCAAAGAAAATGTAATTCACTTCTATTAATTATCTTTCTCAGAAACGGAGGGAGCCGGCAGCTGGCAATATTAATGGCTCTTCAGTAGCGAGACTTTATTTTGGTCATTATATTTAGCTGATGATGATTGATTGAGGCAGATGCACAAGCCCAAGTTCATGATTCATGTTTCTGGAGTACAAAGCTGTATGCTGGTAACATGAATGATGCACATTCATCAGTGATATTCTATCTGTCTATCTGTCTATCTGTCTATCTATCTATCTGTCTATCTATCTGTCTATCTATCCATCTGTCTATCTATCCATCTGTCTATCTATCTATCTGTCTACCTATCTGTCTGTCTGTCTGTCTATCTATCTGTCTGTCTGTCTGGCTATCTGTCTGTCTATCTATTTATCTATCTGTCTGCCTGTCTGTCTGTCTGTCTGGCTATCTGTCTGTCTGGCTATCTGTCTGGCTATCTGTCTGGCTATCTGTCTGTCTATCTATTTAACTATCTATCTATCTATCTGTCTGTCTATCTATCTATTTGTCTGTCTGTCTGTCTGTCTATCTATCTATCTGTCTGTCTGGCTATCTGTCTGTCTGGCTATCTGTCTGTCTGGCTATCTGTCTGTCTGGCTATCTATTTAACTATCTGTCTATCTATCTGTCTGTACATCTATCTGTCTGTACATCTATCTGTCTGTACATCTATCTGTCTGTACATTTATCTGTCTGTACATCTGTCTCTCTGTCTGTCTGTCTATCTATCTATCTGTTTCTCTGTCTGTCTGTTTATCTGTCTATCCATCCACCCTGTAACATGTGTCCCATTCAGAAGACAGAAAGGAATATATATATAACATATCATGGCTGGAATTCTCCCAAAAAAATTCGAAGTCCCCAGTTTGTGTGAAAATGGGATTGACTGCCGCCAATTTATTTTAGATTGAATCTCCCACACTCTGAGCAGTGCAGAGTGCCCGAGCACGATTCCGTCTGAAAATCAGTGAGCGGGGCCTTTTCCTGCTGGATAGGCCGGCAGCTCAGTGCTGAGTGGGCCACTGGGCATGCGCCAATCTGTCAGTGTCAATTGCCCCATATTACTCTCAAAATCTTGGGTTGGGAGACGCGTGGAGGATTGGGCGCCCAGCAAGGAGCCTGCAAGATGGCCGTCGCTGATATCACCTGACCTGTTTCACCGCTAAAGCAGTAGAGCAGGCTGGGAGAATCACCCCCCCATGTATTCTCCACATCACTTTGTTGGCTACTTAACAACATTATGGTTTTTTCAAAAAAACGGACAAATTGCTGTACTAATAAAATGGCTACCGCTGGCCACATGATGGTAGTTCTAGAAGTTTCTAAGCAGTTCAAAAATTGACACTGGCTAACACATGAGGTGGCACAGCCGGTTAGCACTGCTGCTTCACAGCGCCAGGGACGCGGGTTCCATTCCCGGCTTGGGTCACTGTCAGTGGGGAGTCTGCACGTTCTCCCTGTGTCTGCGTGGGTTTCGTCGGGGTTCTCCGGTTTCCTCCCACAGTCTGAAAGACGTCTCGATTAGGTGGGTGCATTGACCTGAACAGGAGCCGGGTTGTGGCAACGAGGGGAATTTCACAGTAACTTCATTGCAGTGTTAATGCGAGCCTTCCTTGTGACTGATAAATAAACTTTGCTTTAGGTCAAATCCCTGGGATGTCACACTCTTTGCGTTGTACAGAGATTCCAGCCAAGACAAACAAAGCTTTAGCAGACGGGATATCCAGCTATAGACAAAAGCGGAATGATTCACAACTCCCCATCTCTAATGTTGTGCTCCCCAGTTATCTGCTCAAAACACAACGAGCAGGATATTACAGCCTTGCTTGTAAAATCCCACCCAAGGCCAGTGGGGATTTCTGGGGCGGCGAGGTGTTAAGCTTTCGACCGGTGGTTATTAAAACATTAGCTTGACCTGAAACCACCCTCTCACACGATTGAAATCTGAGCTGTTTGATTTGCTTTAATTGAATGGATTTTATCTTCATTTGTGTCTTAACCTCCAAAAAGAAACGGACTCCTGCTGGCAGCCTGCCTTTGACCCCCATCGCTCTCAACGTTCAATGAATTTCATCTACAGAGTGACTAATTCCCAGGATCCAAGAATACTTTGTTGTATCTTTAATTGACTCAACCTGTGACTGGGTTCCTAGGACCAACACCAGATAATCTGTCTGACAATCCACTCAAAAGAATCTTTATTGGACGTTGTTACTGATCTCTGGACTAAGTCAAACCATCATTCTTATTTTTATTGTGGCCTTGCCCTGATCCCCCCCTCTCTTTCCCTCTCTTGTTGCACGAATGAAAAATGGGGACACGTTGTGAAATCCCATTTCCACCTTGTATCTGTAATATATCCATAGAGGTGAAAGTCTCATCACCAAAAGTTCCTTCAATTACAAGACATATGATACAACAGAGTGCCCTCTGAGTGCTCCTCGTGTGCTGTCCGTGTGCTTTCCGTGTGCTCCCTGTGTGCTCTCCGTGTGTTCCCTGTGTGCTCTCCATGTGTTCCCTGTGTGCTCTCCATGTGTTCCCTGTGTGCTCCCTGTGTGTTCCCTGTGTGTTCCCTGTGTGTTCCCTGTATGCTCCCTGTGTGTTCCCTGTATGCTCCCTGTGTGTTCCCTGTGTGTTCCCTGTGTGTTCCCTGTATGCTCCCCGTGTGCTCCCCATGTGCTCCCCTTGTGCTCCCCATATGCTCCTTGTGTACTCCCCGTGTGTTCCCTGTGTGCTCTCCATGTGTTCCCTGTGTGCTCCCTCTATGCTCCCTGTGTGTTCCCTGTATGCTCCCCGTGTGCTCCCTGTTTGCTCTCCATGCGCTCCCCATATGCTCTTTGTGTACTCCCCATGTGTTCCCTGTGTGCTCCCTGTGTGCTCTCTATGTGTTCCCCGTGTGCTCCCCGTTTGCTCCCTGTGTACTCCCCGTACGTTCCCAGCTTCAGCAGGCAGAGAGATTGACACACCTGTTTTAAATAGGGAACATGAGGGTCCCTGATTGGACCATCAATTAGGGCTCAATCAGGGATCAAAGTTCATATTCTAGCAGGCCAACCTCATTTGCCTGACTGAAGTCAATACACTACCTGTGTAAAATAAACCAAATCTCTTATTTTACCTTATCCTGAGATTGCTGTGGGATCATTAATAGAGGGTTTGATCACTCCAAATTTGATCACTTGGGGAAAATACATCGTCACTTATAAAAGGGGGAAATGAGAAATCAAAAACACTTTTCTGCTTATGGACGGGTGGCAGGAGGAGAAATCGGGTCTGCTTGAATTAATCCCCCTCCCGAGTGTTGTACCTACTTACCACAGAGAGGAAAAGTGACGACGACATTCCCAAATTAAACCAGTCAGAAAATTTTTGGAACCTTCCGCTACATTATGTCTGTACTTTATGCCTATATTTTCAGAGAATCATCGAAAAATAAAATCCCTACAGTGCAGAAGGAGGCCATTTGGCCCATTGAGCCTGCACTGACAACAATCCCACCGTAACCCCAGGTATTTGTCCTGCTAATCCCCCTTAACCTCCTCGTCTTCAGACACTGAGGGGGAATTTCGCATGGCCAATCCACCTAATCTGCACATCTTTGGATTTTTAACTTTCTTGTGTTTAGCATACCAAGAGGTTCCAGGTCAGAAAGAGGTCATTCAGTCTAATTGCTCTATGTTACAGGAAAGCAAATTATTGCGGATGCTGGAATCCGAAACAACATAAGAACGTAAGAAATAGGAGCAGGAGTAGGCCATCTAGCCCTTCGAGCCTGCCCCGCCATTCAGTAAGATCATGGCTGATCTGTTGTGGCTCAGTTCCACATTCCCGCCCTCTCCCCATAACCCTTAATCCCCTCGCTTATCAAAAACCCATCAACCCGCGCCTTAAAAATATTTAGCAAGGCAGCCTCCACCACTTCAACGGGCAGAGAATTCCAGAGATTCACCACCCTTTGAGTGAAGAAGTTCCTCCTCAACTCCGTTCTAAACCGCACCCCCCTTTATCTTGAGGCTGTGCCCCCTAGTCCTACTGTCCTTTCTGAGCGGGAAGAGTCTCTCCACCTCTATCCTATCCATCCCATTCATCATCTTATACGTCTCAATGAGATCTCCCCTCATTCTTCTAAACTCTAACGAGTACAAGCCTAGTTTATTCAGCCTCTCCTCATAGCTCAACCTCCTCAACTCCGGTATCAGCCTAGTAAACCTCCTCTGCACTCCCTCCAAGGCCAAAATATCCTTGCGTAAGTGCGGCGACCAAAACTGCACACAGTACTCCAGCTGCGGCCTCACCAATGCCCTATACAGCCACAGCAAGACTGCAACAAGGACAGGAGAATGCTGGAAAATCTCTGTGGGTCTGACAGCATCCGTGGAGATAGAATTGAGGCAATGTTTCAAGTCTGGAAAACTCTTTGTCAGAGAGTTCATCTCTACCTGAACAAGTATTTCTAATCATGTTGACCTGTTTTGTCTCCACATATGATGAAACAAAATGCAGCTCATTAAGATTCAATCTGGCAAAACAATGGACTGATAAAAGGATTGATAAGCAACAAGGTGTAATATTATTCTAATAGTGCCTTTATTTGCTATCTTGTCAAACTTCCCCCCCGCAAAAGACCAATGGGTTTAATCTTCAGCCTTGTCCTTCCATTTAACCTATCAATCTTCTGGAAAAACAGCTTGTCTCCGCACCCATGTTGTTTAATGATAGCTCTGACATACAGTGACACGCAATTGATCCCTGTGACACAGGAAATATTATCCCCTGAGTGGAACTCTATCAATGGGCTCCTGTTGACTATTTCTCTTAATAGTTTTGCAGCAAGATGTCTCACTTGTTAATCGATTCCAGAGAAAATTAACTTTGGTGCATTAAGTAGAAGCTTGTATTCGTAACCCTGAAGCTAGCAAGTGAGAAACGGAGTCAGTGTTGACGTGTAAAATGCGCTGCAGGGACTGTTCACAGAGTTGATCGGACAGAGTGGCACAGTGGGTTAGCACTGCTGCCTCACAGCGCCAGGGATCTGGATTTAAGTCCTGGCTTGGGTCACTGTCTGTGATCAAGAAGGCGAATGGAACTGCAGCAGGCGATGATGCAGAGGGACCTCGGGGTCCTTGTGCATGAGTCGCAAAAACCCAGCCTGCAGGTGCAGCAGGTGGTCAGGAAGGCGAATGGGATGCTGGCCTTCATAGCGAGGGGGATTGAATATAAAAGTAGGGAGGTCTTGCTGCAGCTGTATAGGGCATTGGTGAGGCCGCAGCTGGAGTACTGTGTGCAGTTTTGGGCGCCGCACCTGCGCAAAGATATTTTAGCCTTGGAGGGAGTGCAGAGGAGGTTTACTAGGCTGATACTGGAGTTGAGGGGGTTGAGCTATGAGGAGAGGCTGAATAAACTAGGCTTGTACTCGTTAGAGTTTAGAAGAATGAGGGGAGATCTCATTGAGATGTATAAGATGATGAATGGGATGGATAAGATAGAGGTGGAGAGACTCTTCCCGCTCAAAAAAGACAGTAGGACTAGGGGGCACAGCCTCAAGATAAAGGGGAGGCGGTTTAGAACGGAGTTGAGGAGGAACTTCTTCACTCAAAGGGTGGTGAATCTCTGGAATTCTCTGCCCGTTGAAGTGGTGGAGGCTGCCTCACTGAATATTTTTAAGACGCGGGTTGATGGGTTTTTGATAAGAGAGGGGATTAAGGGTTATGGGGAGAGGGCAGGAATGTGGAACTGAGCCACGACAGATCAGCCATGATCTTATTGAATGGCGGGGCAGGCTCGAAGGGCTAGATGGCCTACTCCTGCTCCTATTTCTTATGTTCTCATGTTCCTATGGAATGTTGGCCTTTATAGCGAGGGGGATAGAATATAAAAGTAGGGAGGTCTTGCTGCAACTGTACAGGGCACTGGTGAGGCTGCAACTGGAGTACTGTGTGCAGTTTTGGTCACCGCATTTGCGAAAGGATATATTGGCCTTGGAGGGAGTGCAGAGGAGATTCACTAGGCTGATACCAGAGATGAGGGGGTTAGTCTATGAAGAGAGACTAAATAGACTGGGTCTGTACTCATTGGAGTTTAGGATGAGGTGGGATCTTGTAGAGACGTATAAGATAATGAAAGGTATGGATAGGGTAGAGGTAGAGAGATTCTTCCTGCTTAGAAAGGATAGCAGGACTAGAGGGCACAGTCTCAAGATAAGCGGGGAGAGGGGGGCAGTTTAGATCAGAGTTGAGGAGGAGCTTCTTCACTCAAAGGGTGGTGAATCTCTGGAATTCTCTGCCCGTTGAAGTGGTGGAGGCTGCCTCGCTGAATATATTTAAGACACGGGTAGATATGTTTCTGATGGACAAGGGAATTAAGGGTTATGGGGAGAAAGCGGGAATGTGGAACTGATCCACTTCAGATCAGCCATGATCTTATTGAATGGCGGGGCAGGCTTGAAGGGCTAGATGGCCTACTCCTGCTCCTATTTCTTATGTTCTTATGTCTGTGCAGAGTTTGCACATTCTCCCCATGTCTGCGTGGGTTTCCTCCGGGTGCTCTGGTTTCTTCCCACAGTCCAAAGATGCGCGGGTTAGGTTGATTGGCCATGCTAAATTGCTCCTTAGTGTCCTGGGATGCGTAGGTTAGAGGGATTAGTGGAGTAAATAGATGGGATTATGGGGATAGGGCCTGGATGGGATTATTGTCGGTACAATAGCCTCTTTCTGCTCTGAAAGGATTCTATGATTATACTTCACTGAAAAGCAATAACTTGAATTTATGTAGCACCTTTCCCCACCTCACAATGTCCATTACAGCCAATTATGTAATTTTGAGGTGCAGTGAATGAGACTTGGTAGACAATTTATGCATGGCAAGATCCCACAAGCAAAAATGAGGCTGACCAGATAATCGGTATTAATGTTCTTGGTCAAGGGATAACCATTGGCTATCACAAGTAGTCCGGGACCTTTGGCTTACTTTATGCCTTATGGCCTAATTTGTACCCCGAGGATTGGGGAAGCGATAGTACGGCGGTATTTGTCACTTGACGAGTAACCCAGAGATTGAAGCTTCTTGAGGAAGTTTCTTAACTATAGTGTCAGCACGGGGGAACCGGGACAGGTTGTTGGTGATCTGGACACCTAAAAACTTGAAAATCTTGACAATTTCTACTTTGTCCCCATTAACATAGACAGGAGTGTGTCTTTCTGAAGTCAATGACAATCTCCTTTGTTGACATTGAGGGAGAGATTACTGTCTTCACAACAATTCAACAGATTCTCTATCTCTTTACTCTATACGTAGGCCAGACCAGTTAAGGATGGCAGATTTCCTTCCTTAAAGAATATTAGTGAACCAGATGGGTTTTTCTGACAATTGACAATGGTTCATGGTCATCAGTAGACTCTTAATTCCAGATTTTTTTTATTGAATTCAAATTCCACCATCTGCTGTGGCGTGATTCGGGTCCCCATAACATGAGCTGAGCTTCTGGATTCATACTACAGTCATTAAACCACTAGGCCATTGCCTCCCCCTAACTGTTGTGAATGTTGTGAACCCTCCTTCCTGCGTTATCATGTGTAGGAATTAACACTTTGAGTTCATCCTATTTTGAGTTTATCGAACAGAAACTCAGATTGCACAAGAATTGAAATATGCTATTGCTTATATAGAACATAGAAAAACTACAGCACAAACAGGCCCTTCGGCCCACAGGTTGCGCCGATCATATCCCTCCCTACTAGGCTTAACCCTCAATCCTATTAAATCCCATGTACTCATCCAGAAGTCTCTTAAAAGACCCTATTGAATTTGCCTCCACCACCACTGACGGCAGCCGATTCCACTCACTCACCACCCTCTGAGTGAAAAACTTACCCCTGACATCTCCTCTGTACCTGCTCCCCAGCACCTTAAACCTGTGTCCTCTCGTAGCGACCATTTCAGCCCTGGGAAATAGCCTCCGAGAATCCACCCTATCTATTCCTCTCAACATCTTATAAATCTCTATCAGGTCGCCTCTCATCCTTCGTCTCTCCAAGGAGAAGAGACTGAGCTCCCTCAACCTATCCTCACAAGGCATGCCTCCCAATCCAGGCAACATCCTTGTCAATCTCCTCTGCACCCTCTCAATAGCTTCCACATCCCTCCTGTAATGAGGCGACCAGAACAGCGCACAGTACTCCAAGTGGGGTCTGACAAGGGTCTTATAAAGTTGGAGCAACTCCTAAACTCAATCCGTCGATTGATGAAGGCTTGTACACCATACGCCTTCTTGACCACATCCTCCACCTGCGAGGCCGATTTAAGATTCCTATGGACCCAGACCCCAAGATCCTTCTGATTCTCAATGGATATCAAGGGAAATAAATCCAAATACCTTTCTGTTTGGGAAGGGGACAGGGGAAAGAGGAGAAATTAGTACTGTTTAAATTAACCCCACCCATCCTGTCCGTAACAATATCATTATAAAAACACAATACATACCTGTTGGATGAGTTCTTCATAGTCAGCCAGTGTTACTGCTTTAGACCCTTCCTCACAATTGAATGATATATCTATAAACACATTTATATAACATAGGTAAAGATAATAATGGGAAGGTAGAATATTATGAGGCTGGAGAAGGGGGAGTGATAAGGGAATCTTTCCCATAGAGGAAAATAAATAGATTATACTCTAAAATCTCAAGATCATAGAAACCCCACGGTGCAGAAGAAGGCCATTCAGCCCATCAAGTCTGCACCGACCCCAGTCCCTACCCCCATATTGCTACATATTTACCCACTCATCCCTCTAACCTACGCATCTCAGGACTCTAAGGGGCAATTCTTATTCTTAGCACAGCCAATCAACCTAACCCGCACATCTTTGGACTGTGCGAGGAAACCAAAGCACCCGCGTGGACACGAGGAGAATGTGCAAACGCTACACAAACAGTGGCCCGAGCCAGGAATCGAACCCGGCCCCTGGTGCTGTGAAGCAGCAGTGCTAACTCACTGTGCTACCGTGCCGCCCCTGTGGAGATATGGAAGATGATTAAATTGTCGGAGTTATATATACACAGCACAAATGGAGGCCAAATGGTCAGCTTTCAGAGAACGTCTGGATTCCAGAGAGCTAATTATATTAATATTCTGTCCGTGATGATTACTGGCTGGTATGTGTACCCACATGTCTGATTTATCACCCAAAAGGTGGCGCTCTCTACCAAGTGTTGCAAAGTGAGCTTGACCAGCAGCTATGAAAGTAAGTGTATCAGAGGGATGGGTGTGGGACATTGTCTGAATTCATTATTTGGTAGTTTTCGCAAATGGGTACTATATAATTCCCAATGACTCAGTGCTGCTAACTGCACCTAGAGTTACCAAAAGAATGCCCCTCTATCACCCTTCAAACTGAATGCATGCAAAGTGTTTGATCCACTGCCTGTTACACTGCTTTGATCAACTCATAAAATGCAGCGCAATTAACTGAACTTGTAGTGAGTCATGTAGAATGTTTACCAAAGAGCAAACTCGATAACTATCTTTACTGGTCCATGTGGTGTGTGCGTTACTTGGCCACTGCAGAGGGAAGTCAACCACATTGCTGTAAATCAGCAGACTCACAGCCACTTCATGTTACATAGAGCATGAACAGACTGGAGACATCACTCCTGTGCCTCACTCAGGGGGGAGGTCCCGCACTATGGGGTGCGCCTTCATCACTGGCCTGCAATGGTTCAAGGAGAATGCTCATAGCCACCTTCTCAAGACAAACCAGGGCTGGGTGATAAATGCTGGCGTTGCCCTGTAACACCCTGTGATTGAATAAAAACATCCAGCTTTCCATTAGCTTCTCTGTTGGCCTAATTCAATTGTCCCGTGAGCCTGAATACTCAAATCCCCATTCAAAGTATCATTATTAATTATACATTGTTTGCCAAGATGCATCACATTAGATTTATTGATATTGAATTCCATCTGCCATTTTATTGTCAACTCCATCATCTTATCAATTATTGGAGTGAGAGTTATTATTAGAGCTTCGAGTCACCTCCACCATTCTATATGATCATGGCTGATCTCTATCTCATCCTAACCTCACTTCCCTGCCCCTTCTCCTGCCTTTGATCAAATATTTATCCATCTCTTTCTTGAATCCATTGATTGATTCTGGTTCCACTGCACTCTGGGCCAGTGAGTCCCATAGATTCACAACCCTCTGTGAGAAGTAGCTTCTCCTTATCTCTGTCTTGAACATCCCACCACTAGTCTACAACTAAGACCTCTTGTTCTAGACAGTCCTAGAAAGGGGAACATTTGGTTAACATTTACTTTATCAATCCCATTGAGAATCTGATATACCTCAATCAAATCCCCCCTCATTCTTCTGTACTCCAGCGAATACAAGACCAATCTGCTCAACCGCTCCTCATACGACAACCCCTTCAAACCTGGAATCAATCTTCTGGACTGCCTCCAGTGCCACCACATCCTTCTTCAAAGAAGGTGACCAAAACTGAACACAGTACTCCAAGTGCGATCTCACCAATGCCTTATACAATTGTAACAAGTCTTCTCTACTTTTATACTAGACCCTTTGTATTAAATGTCAAGATACCATTTACCTTCCTTATAACATTCTTCACCTGCATACCCACATTGAGGTTCCTGCACAAGGACACCCAGATCCCTCTACACAGACGCCTCTTGAATCTGCTTGCCATTTAAGTAGTAATTTGCCTCTATAGTTTTCCAGCCAAAATGAATAACTTCGCATTTATCCATGTTAAACTCCATCTGCCAGATTCTGGCCCATTCCCCTAGTCTGTCAATATCTATTTGTAAACTTTTTATCTCCTCATCACAGCCTGCTTTCCCACCTATTTTCATATCATCAGCAAATTTTGCTATGTTACACTCTGTCCCTGCTTGTAGATCATTGATATACATTGTAAATAGTTTTATTCAGAGAACTGAACCCTGCAGGACCCCACTAATTACAGATTGTCAGTTAGAGAGGACCCATTTATCTCAACCCTCTGCTTTCTATCAGTCAGCCAGTCCTTAATCCAAGCCACTACTCTACCGCCAGTCCCTTGTGATCCAATTTTCTGGATCAATCTATTGTGTGGCATCTTATCAAATGCCTTCTATTAGTCCAAATAGATCACATCCACAGGATCCCCATTATCTACCCTGCTGGTTACATCCTCAAAGAACTCTAGCAGGTTTGTCAAACAAGACTTGCCTTCACAAAACCGTGCTGATACTGGTGAATTGAGCTTTGCTTTTCCAGTTGCTCAGTCACCTCTCCCTTAATGATCGACTCCAGCAACTTTTCCACCGCAAACTGACTGCTCTATAGTTTCCCACTTTTTGCCTCTCTCCTTTCTTGAATAAGAGAGTCATATTAGCATGTTTCCAGCCCACCGGTACCTTTATGGAATCCGGGGAATTTTGGAATAGCACAACTAATGCATCCACTATCTCTGCTATTACCTCTTTTATTACCCTAGGGTGTAGGCATCAGGTCCTGAGGATTTATCTATTTTTAAACCCTTCAGTCTACTGAGTACCTTCTCCCTGGTACCAAGTTCCATTGTATTAACTGCATTTTTAGGACAGAATTATTATCTTCGACTGTGAAGACAGAGATATAGTATTGGTTTAGTGCCTCTGCCGTTTCCAAGTTTCCCATTATTACTCCACCATTTCCAGCCTTGAAGGGGCCAACATCTCCTTTCACCATTCTCTCCCTCTTTACGTAGAAACTTTTGGTGTTCAGTGTTTATGTTTTTAGCTAGCTTCCTTTCATGCTGTACTTTAGCAGGTTTGATATTGGATTTAGTTGTTGGCGTTTGAAGCTCTCCCAATCCTCCTCGTTGCCGCTAACTTTTGCAGAATTATATGCCCATGTTTTTGCCTTTATATTATCCTTGATTTCCTTGTTAAGCTATGGATGGTTTTTCACCCTTTTGCAATTCCTCTTCCTCTCAGGAATGTAACTTGGTTGAGATGTCTTTAAAACCTCCCTAAACAACAATCACTATCCTTCTACTGTTCTCCCCTTTAATACTCTTGTCCAGTTCACTTGGGCCAACTTTTTACTGAGGCCTGCACAATTATTACACTTACTCAATGCTAAAACTCGAGTATGTGATTCTATTCTCTCATTTCCAATCTGAATTTGAAATTCCATCATTGTAATCACTCCTTCCAAGTGGACCCTTAATTACAAGGCCATTAATCAATCCTTCCTCATTAGATAATATCAGATCTAAAGCAGCCAGTTCTCTGGTTTGCCCCGTAACATGCTGCTCTAAGAAACAGTCCCTCATACACTCTATGAACCCTTCCTCAAGAGCACTCTTACCAAGTAATCCAGTCAATACGCATGTTAAAGTCACCCATAATTACCACTGTGCCCTTCTCACAAAGCCTCCTCATTTCCTGGTTTATACACTGTCCTACTTCTGAAGTACTGTTCGGGGGCCTGGAAATCACTTGGCTTGCCCTCCTCCTCCTGGCTCCACGAAAATAAGTTTCCATTCAACCTCCACAACTTACTCCCCCAGTTCTTGGCAGCCACACTCACCCTACCATCTGACCACCCCCACTCCTCCTCTTCAAAGTTGGGGCTGATATACTCGCTTGAAGGGACAGGGGTTGGGTGGGGGGGAGTTCCTCGGAGCATTATAAGACCTGGTTGTAGTCACTAGGCTGAGTTACAGTTCATTGTGAGTTCTGGAAATTCTGCTCCTGATGCAGAGCTGCGCCTGGGTGGGATAACACAGATCCCCTGAGGCATGCTTCCAGTGATAAGGCAGTGTGCCAAGTACTTTGTTTCTGGAAATCTCTCTGGAAGGAGCTAAAAACAATCTGTCTTTTTAAAAAAATTCATTTGAGAGTCATGGGCATCACATTTATTGCCCATCCCTTGTTGACTGAGAGCAGTTGCTGTGGGTCTAGAGTTACATGTAGGCCAGACCAGTTCAGGACACTTCCTCCCCGAAAGGGTATTAGTGAACTGGAAGGGTTTTTCCAACAATTGCTTCCTGGTCATCATCTTAATTCCCGGAATTTTTTTATTGAATTCGATTTCCATGGTGGGATTTGAACCAGAACACGAGCCGAGTTTCTGGCTTAATAGTCAAGCGATAATATCACTAAGCCATCACCTTCCCATTTCAAAACAGCATCCTGATTCAAAGACTCGATTCCCACCCCTTGAGATGAGAGCTTAAATAAATGGCTAAACACAATTTTAATTCATTATGATGCTGTCTGGGTAGATTAGATAAATAACATGTTGCAGTAGATGTATATTTTCCAGTGACTTGGGAGACAGGCAGAAAGAAACACAGATATTAAAGTGGACAGCGTCATTGTGTACAACTGCACAACATTAGTTACCATATATCAGCAAGGTACAAATCCAAATCCATTTCTCTTTTGCTTTGCATTTATCATCATCCAACGCATTAAGGTTGAATGTTTGATGAGCAGTGATATATAATTCAATGTACCTGTAATTAGTCATGTGAAGAGTGTGCATTCACTTATCCAATGTTTATCTTGGCTGGAATTTGGAAGCATTGAGAAGTGGTAGCAGCAATTAAACTCCGAAATGAAGTGAGATTTGAGAAAGTGTACACCCTGAATATGTCAGAAGCTCATCGCGTGCATGTTTACAACTCACAATTCAAAATCTTAGCTTGGAAAAATCCTGCACGGGAAAAGGGAGCGAGATCTCAGCCCATCCAGGTCAAAGAGCAAAGACCAAAAACAGCCCGGGAAACAGGCCCTTCGGCCCAACGAGCCCGCGCCGCCATTTTAACATTACCAGTCTCCCCCCTCCACCCATGACCCTTATCTATGCTTATGGCATTCCACATTGAGGGAAAACTAATTTAGGGACAATTTATTACCTCCAATCAGCCTAAGAGCACATCCTTGGGGGGGTGGGGGTGGGAGGAAACCGGAGCACCCGGAGAAAACCCACGCAAGCACGGGGAGAATGTGCAAACTCCCACAGACACCGGCCCAAATCCATGTATCTGCTGTTGTGTTGCCCGTCAGGTGGTCCAGTTTAAGCGTACACTAACAACACTGCATTCTGTGCAGGGCGAGTGTAGGGGCTGATCATCGTAGGCTTTGAGGCTTAGTTTTGATGAGATTTCCCAGCCGACTGTTCCCCGCCGGCGGGAGGTGGTCCGTTGTTTGCTAGCGACGGGATCCTTTGGATTTACCAGTGATGTCACCCATGCTGGTGGGAGATCCATGGGTCGGGGCGTGCCGCCGGCGAGACTGGAGAATCCCGCCGGCGTGAATGGCTGGAGAATTCCGGCCTCTATGTTTGACGGGGGTTGAAACTGCTGAGTACGGTGGCAAAACCCTGGGAGAGGCGTATACCCAGGTTTTGCCAACCTGTATAAGAGAGAGGTTGCCTTTCACAACCAGAGGTTGTCCCAAAGTACTCGAGTGCCAAAGAGGAACTGTGGTCACGTGGGAGCCGATCTGAACACAGCAAGATCCCATAAAAGCAACACGATCGAACCATACAAGGAATGGTTACAGTGCAAGAGCAGGCCATTCCTCCCATTGTGTTGGTGCTGGCTCTCTGCAAGAGCAACTCAGCTAGAATCACTCCCCTTTCCTTTCCATGTTGCCCTGCAGCCTTCAATTTCTTTTTGGGTTCTTATCCAACTCCTTTTTCAAAGTCGCAGTTGAATCTGCTTCCAACATCCTCTCAGGCAACTCATTCCAGCTCCTTCCACCTTGCTGTGTGAATAATGTTGCTGTCGATTTCTTTGCCAACTACCTAAATTGGTGCCCTTTGTTCCTGATGGTAACAATGCCAATGGGAACGGTTCCTCTCTTCCTGTAAGCATGTACCAGTTGGAAGTAGCGTTGGGTCATTTGGACCCTCAAGCCTGCTCTGCCATTCAATGATATCATCGACCTCAGCTCCATTTTCCTGACTGCTCCTGATAAGCCTTCGAGAATTGTCAAGAAGAACTCTGTCTAGACCCCCTCGTGGCTGGCAGTAGCTGTGGTGAGAGAAACGGAGTTCACGGCAGGAATTCTCCTCCTGTTCAGCTGGTGGGATCTTCTGGTCCTGCTGACAGTGTACCCCTGCCGCGGATTTCCTGGCGACCTGGGGCGAATTCAATGGAAAATCCCATTGACGGTGGCGGGCCCAGAAGATCCCACTGCTGGGGGACGATGTACCTCCTCCTGCCCTGAGAAACACACCATGGGGAGGCTGGAGAACTCCCCGCCAACGTCCCGAGTCTGTGTGACTCTGCTCCAGAGCTATTTGAATAACTCCTCTTGATCAATCATTAGTCCATCCAGTATCTCAACTAGTTTTGTTCCCCACTCACTCTGGCAGCATCTCCTTCCTTGTTACATTCAGATTCAAAGTACTGGTTTAGTGCCTCCGCCATGCTCTCTATCTCCAAGCATAGATCCCCAACCAGTCCCATCCCTTCTCTTATTCATCTTTGATATGAACAACCAGGACCCTCACACGCTCTCTCTATTGCAACTTATTCCCTCTCTTTTTCATTTCTGTTATGCTGACCCTGAAGGACGTGGGGGAAATTATCGATAGATCCCCCTGTGGGCTTTGTGGAGTATGAACTTCCTACTGAGTCAACGGGGGCTCACCCAAGGGGAAACAAGCAATGGGGGGGCTTAAAATCCACCACCTCGATCTGGACCATCATCCTGTAAGTTGGGTAATGTGGTCCCTTTCCAGTTTGTTAATAAAGGGTGATGGTGACTAGCCTTGCCGAGATTCCGATAAATGTTTTCTCTGAACTTTCCACATCCAGTCTGGCTCTCACTTGCCTTATTAACCTGATATAAATATATATCCTGTTTCATCTTACCTTCTATCTAATTGGGGTGGCACGGTGGTTAGCACTGCTGCCTCACAACGCCGCGAAGCCATATTCGATTCCCAGCTTGGGTCACTGTTTGTGTGGAGTCGGCACATTCTCCCCGTGTCTGCGTGGGTTTCCTCCGGGTGCGCTGGTTTCCTCCCACAGTCCAAAAGACATGCTGGTTAGAGTGCATTGGTCGTGCTAATTTGTCCCTCAGTGTACCCAAACAGGCGTTGGAGTGTGGGGACCAGGGGATTTTCACAGTAACTTCATTGCAGTGTTAATGTAACACGAATAAATAATCAAGTCTGCCTCATTACACATCACCAAATCCAGAATCGCCTGTTCCCTAGTAGGTTCTGTCACAAACTGCTCCAGATAACTATCTCTTAGGTATTCTACAAGTTCCTTTTCTTGGGATCCACTACCTACCTGATTTTCCCAGTCCACCTGCATGTTGAAGCCCCCCATGATTATTGTAATATTGCCTTTTTTATATGCCTTTTCTACCTCCTGATTTATTTTCTGCCCCACATCCTCCCTACTGTCAGGGGGTCTGTACATAACCCCCACCAGGGTCTTTTTACCCTTATGATTCCTCAACTCTACCCACAGAGATTCTGTGCCTTCTTGCTATCGATTTAACTTCATTCCTTCCTAACAAAGCAACCCCACCCCCTTTGCCCATCTACTTCCAATAGGACACACATATCCTTGGATATTTAGATCCCAGCCCTGATCCCCTTGTAGACATGTGTCTGTGATGCCTACAACATCGTACCAACCAATTTCAATGTGCGCAACAAGCTCATTTACCTTGTCCCATAAACCTCACGCATTTAGGTTCTGCCTCAACCACCTTCCTTCTCATACTTGTCAACTTTTTTTGCTCTGCCTAAGGTTATCATAGAATCCTATCATAGAATCCCTGCAGTGCAGAAGGAGG
Organism: Carcharhinus amblyrhynchos; assembly: GCF_965287045.1. Classification (NCBI taxonomy): domain Eukaryota; kingdom Metazoa; phylum Chordata; class Chondrichthyes; order Carcharhiniformes; family Carcharhinidae; genus Carcharhinus; species Carcharhinus amblyrhynchos. The sequence goes on along the minus strand of NC_137340.1, from coordinate 4,906,620 downwards.
TCATTTGGCCCATCGAGTCTGCACTGACCACAATCCGATAAAGGTCCTATTCCCATAAGATTCCTGCCACCTTCTGTACTCTCTATTTCACAGTCTTGAAACTTCACTAACCTCTCCTGAGCCCTCAGCTCCATTAACCTGCACTTCCGTCCTCTCCTTTAACTTTGATTTTCTAATTCTCCATACAATTGAACCCTCCCCCCACTATTTAGTTTAAAGCCCTATCTACAGCCCTAGTTGTACGATTCACCAGGACTCTGGTCCCAGCACGATTCAGATAAAGACCACCCCATCGGAACAGGTCCTCTCTTCCCCAAAACTGGTGCCAATGTCCCATGAATTCAAACCCACACCAATCTTTGAGACCTCCTTAATCTTATTGACCCTGAGCCAATTAGCTCATGGCTCAGGTAGTATCCAGAGATTATTATCTGTTTGGTTCTGCTTTTTAATTTAATTCCTAACCAATCATACTCCCTTTGCAGAACCTTTTCTCCACTTCTTCCGATGCCACTGGTAGTGGCCACATGGACCACTACAACTGGATCTTTACCCTTCCACCCCAAGTTCCTCTGCAGCCCAGATGAGATATCCTGAACCCGAGCATCAGGCAGGCAACACAACCCTAATAAGAATATAAGAAATAGGAGCAGGAGTCGGCCATCTAGCCCTTCGAGCCTGCCCCGCCATTCAATAAGATCATGGCTGATCTGAAGTGGATCAGTTCCACTTTCCCGCTTTCTCCCCATAACCCTTAATTCCCTTGTCTCTCAGAAACCTATCTACCCGTGACTTAAATATATTCAGCGAGGTAGCCTCCACCACTTCAACGGGCCGAGAATTCCAGAGATTCACCACCCTTTGAGTGAAGAAGTTCCTCCTCAACTCTGATCTAAACTGCACCCCC